>NC_060122.1:493390194-494756444 GCF_021461395.2 Schistocerca americana
ATTGTCTCACACTAAAGTTAGGTGGATACCTCGAGGTAGAGCTATTTCCATACTGTATGAGCTTAAACACGAAGTTTACGTTTTTCTCACCAGCCACGACGTTCAAGAGGCGAATGGAATATGAAATCTGGCTTCAGACTTTTTCAAAAGATTAACAGTCTTAACTTATCACTCCAGGGGTCAAATATAATTGTTTATACTGTGAAAGACCATATCGAATCATTCATTAAAAACCTAAGTTTTAGAGAAAGTATTTCAATAGGAATCAAATAGAGTGCCTTAATACCCTTCACGACTTTCTAGTGGAGAAACCTTCTTCTTTGGACAAAAATGTCAAGAGCATGGTTAAAGAACATTTGAAGGGATTCGAGAAAACCTCCAGAGAATATTTCCCTGCTTCGTCCAATAATAACAATTGGATTCGCAATCCCTCCGAAGAGTCAACAATTTTAAGGTCAAAATTAAGCGTAAATAAAAACAGCAGCTTCTTAAAATTTGTAAAAGTTATAGATCTTTGTCCTTTATTAGTTTTGGTCAAGTTTAAAGGAGTTCCCAGCGTTAGCGAAAAAAGCCATAATGATATTAATATCCTTTTCATCCACATATTTGTGGGAAAACTCGTTTACTTCATATGCCTATTTAAAAAATAAATACAGAAATAGACTTTGTGCTGAAAGTAATTTGAGACTTTATTTGCCTTCTGTAAGCGCAACCTTCTCATTGCATTCAAAGGAAGAGGTGAGTAATTATAATGAAAGCTTGTAAGCAAACTTCTCACTGTGTTCGAAGGAAGAAGTGGGTAATTACAATGAAAACTAGTGTTTATTATTGCAACTATGCGTACATGTTGTGTGACTCTTAAGCCGTAATAGATTAACTTCAGGTTTTAACCGTTAAGGATTAAGATGATTTAAGGTTATTAAAGCTTTTGCTTGGAATTAAATTTTGTGCATTTTATACTGAAAAGTCAGTGGATCATCCAACTCAGATCGTTGTAGAAGGGATTCGCGAGTCGAAAACTGTTGGGAACCTGTGTGCTAGATTATAACATTACTACGACGGGTGACGATCTCTTTGGTGAATAAAGAGACAGTCCGGAATTCTCATTGCATCAAGACTTTCCGATTCACAACCGTTCAACGATTTTGTGGCGTAAGTTAAGGAGAAACTGCTGGGCGCTTTTCTTCGAACTATATTCCATTTCAGTAAAACAAACATGTTGTTGGCTTTGACCGGGCAGTTACTCTGAAACGTACATTGAGGGACTAAAAGTATAAAAGATGAATAATAATTGGATTAATTGCTCTGAGTTGCGACAAGTAAAAGAAAGTTCAGTTTATGTTTGATTACGTACTTTACATTAATTCTCGAGCAATTACGCTTAGTAATGTAACCACAGCTCGGCAAAGAATACACTGCGCATTTTTCTTTCTGTTCGCGTCCAGGTTTATGGGAAATAAAAGTTTGTGACCTTCGATTTCATTAAATGTATTCCAAGAGACGGTGACGGATTAAATACTTGTTTTTGCCTGCTTCACTTGCTGCATTTTTGTATTTTCTCCTTTCATCAATTAAATTCAGACCTCTTCTGTTACCCAAGGATTTCTACTAGCACTCGTCTTTTTACCTACTTGATCCTCTGCTGCCTTCGCTATTTCATTCCTCAAAGCTACCCATTCTTCTTCTACTGTATTTCTTTACCCCATTCCTGTCAATTATTCCCTTATGCTCTCCCTGAAACTCTGTACAACCTCTGGTTCTTTCAGTTTATCCAGGTCCCATCTCCTTAAATTCCCACCTTTTTGCAGTTTCTTCAGTTTTAATCTACAGTTCATAACCAGTAGGTTGTGGTCAGAGTCCACATCTGCCCCTGGAAATGTCTTACAATTTAAAATCTGGTTCCTAAATCTCTGTCTTACCATTATATAATCTATCTGAAACCTTTTAGTATCTCCAGGGTTCTTTCACGTATACAGCCTTCTTTTATGATTCTTGAACCAAGTGTTAGCTACGATTAAGTGGCGTGCAAAATTCTACCAGGCGGCATCCTCTTCCATTTCTTAGCCCCAATCCATATTCACCTACTACGTTTCCTTCTCTTCCTTTTCCTACTGTCGAATTCCAGTCACCCATGACTATTAAATTTTCATCTCCCTTCACTACCTGAATAACTTCTTTTATCTCATCATACATTTCATCAATTTCTTCATCATCTGCAGAGCTTGTTAGCATATAAACTTGTACTACTGTAGTAGGCGTGCGCTTCGTGTCTATCTTGGCCACAATAATGCGTTCACTATGCTGTTTGTAGTAGCTTACCCGTAATCCTACTTTTTATTCATTATTAAACCTACTCCTGCATTACCCCTATTTGATTTTGTATTTATAACCCTGTATTCACCTGACCAAAAGTCTTGTTCCTCCTGCCACCGAACTTCACTAATTCCCACTATATCTAACGATAACCTATCCATCTCCCTTTTTAAATTTTCTAGCCTACCTGCCCGATTAAGGGATCTGACATTCCACGCTCCGATCCGTAGAATGCCAGTTTTCTTTCTCCTGATAACGATGTCCTCTTGAGTAGTCCCCGCCCGGAGATCCGAATGGGGGACTATTTCACCTCCGGAATATTTTACCCAAGAGGACGCCATCATCATTTAACCGTACAGTAAAGCTGCATGCCCTCGGGAAAAATTACGGCTGTAGTTTCCCCTTGCTTTCTGCCGTTCGCAGTACCAGCACAGCAAGGCCGTTTTGGTTAGTGTTACAGGGCTAGATCAGTCAATCATCCTGACTGTTCCCCCTGCAACTACTGAAAAGGCTGCTGCCCTCTTCAGGAACCACACGTTTGTCTGGGCTCTCAACACATACCCCTCCGTTGTGGTTGCACCTACTGTACGGCTATCTGTATCGTTGAGGCACACAAGCCCCTCCCCACCAACGGCAAGGTCCATGGTACATGGGGGGGGGGGGGGGGGGGGGGGCGCACGATCCCTATGGGAACAATATGTAGTGGGTTCTGGTATATTCCTTGAGTCATCATTCAAACCCGGTTCCTGAAACTCTATAAGTAGGCTTTCTCGGGGAAGTTTACGTTTATACTCTAGAGCCTGCCAGTTCGGTTCTTTCAACGTATCTGTGACACTCTCCCGCAGGTCAGATGTACCTGTGAGCATTAGTGCTACTCTTCTCTGTACACGTTTAGTATGACCTGTTAGTCCTGTATGGCACGGGACCCACGCACTTTATCAGTATTCTACGATGTTTCGTATGAGTGATATGTTAGCAACCTCATTTGCAGACTGACTGCATTTTGCCAGTATTCTACCAATAAGCCGAGTCTGCTATCTGCTCTACCCATGACTGAGCTTCTGTGATCGTTCCATTTCATGTCCCTACAATGTATTACACCCAGACATTTATAAGGGTTTACGATTACAGTTGTGGCTCACTCATACTATACTCATAGGATATTACGTTTTTTCCTTTTGTGAGTGCACAGTTTTACATTTATGAACATTTAAAGAAAGATGACAATCTTTATACCACTTTCAAATCTTATCAAGATATGACTGAACATCCGTGTAGTTTCTTTTAGATGCAATTCATTAAAGGCAACAGCATCATCTACGAAACATTTTCATTGTTTGTAAATGTAATGTTATACGTATCAGCTAGTCCCACTGCTCATTTACTTATTAACCACTGCAGAAATAGCTCGTTGCAGACTAATATCGTTATAATTATTATACCCGCATCTCTCAGTGTTCTGACTTTTTAACAGTACATAAACCGAAACGAAAAACACTCAGTCTGGAAACGAGTACGATAAATATCCGGAAAAACAGGAAATTTTAGACTCGCACAGTTGTCCCGTTACCCCCAGGCTCCCCGGTGCAACGTTGCCAAGTGATAATGCTCTATTAAGAAAAATAAATGTTTTTTCTGAGATGCTGGATGAATGAGCAGGACGAAACACTTTGGTAAAAAACAAACAAACCTTCTCCTGCAAGACGAAAGCAAAAATACCGACAAAGACCAGTGGACAAACACTGACAGAAAAAAATCGCAGCATCAAAAAACGATTAATGTAGAGTAATGAAATTTCTGTAATACGTTTGTCTAGATAATATATGTAAGTGATTAACGTTACAAGATTATAGGTTAATGTAAGCGTGAGATAAGCCGTTGCAAATGAGAAATGCTGGTACACTAATAGCAGATGTAGCTGCCAGAGCCGGCCGGGGTGGCCGAGCGGTTCTAGGCGCTACAGTCTGGAACCACGCGACCGCTGCGGTAGCAGGTTCGAATCTTGCCTCGGGAATGGGTGTGTGTGATGTCCAAAGGTTAGTTAGGTTTAAGTAGTTCTAAGTTCTAGGGGACTGATGACCTCAGAAGTTAAGTCCCATAGTGCTCAGAGCCATTTTTTTAAACTGACAGAATGTTGAATGCAAGCATGAAAACGTGGATTAATTGTGTTGTACAGTTGCCGAATGTCAGTTTGTGGGACGGAGTTCCATGCCTGTTGCTCTTGGTAGGTCAATTCAGAGACGGTTAATGTTGTGTGTAGATGACGGAGTAGTTGTCGTCCGATGGTGTCCCAAATGTGCTCGATTGGAGATCTAGTGATCGAGCAGACCAAGGCAACATGTGGACACTCTGTAAAACATTTGGGTTGCAAAAGCTGCATAGGAGCGAGCTTTAACTTGTTGGAAAACATCTCATGGAATGTTGTTCACGAATGGCATCACAACGGGTCCAGTAACCAGACTGACGTACAAATCTGCAGTCAGGGTGCGTGCGATAAGCACGAGGGTATTCCCGCTGTCATACGAAATCACACCCCAGAACATAACTCCATGTGCAGATCCACTGTGTCCATGTGTCCAGCATACAGACAGGTTGATAGCAGGCCCTCAACTGGACTCCTTCACTGACACCCAGGCAGAATTAGCTTTCGACAGAAAACGCAACAGACTTTCACCCAGCAATCCAGTGAGCTCTCGTTTGACACCACTGGAGTCGTAAATGGTGGTGGTTTGGCTCTGAGCACTGTGGGACTTAACTGCTGAGGTCATCAGTCCCCTAGAACTTAGAACTACTTAAACCTAACTAATCTAAGGACATCACACACATCCATTCCCGAGGCAGGATTCGAACGTGCGACCGTAGCGGTCGGGCGGTTCCAGACTGTAGCACCTAGAACCGCTCGGCCACTTCGGCCGGCGGTGGTGATTTGGGGTGTCTGGCTCAGAGATGTCCTTGAAGTAACCGATTTGTAACAGTTCGTTGTGTCAAATTGCTGCTGCAGATGCCGGACAATGCACCAGACCCATACACCGCAAACGGTGGTCCTCCCTCTCGGTAGTGCCACGTGGCCGTCCATAACCCGGTCTTCTTGAGGTCATACGTTCTCTTGAGCAACTATGCCAGCAATCGTGAACAGTGGCTATATTCTTGCCAAGTCTTTCTGGAACATCGCAGAAGGAACATCCAGATCCTCGTAGCCCTGTTACACGATCTCGTTCGAACTCAGCGAGGCGCTGATAATGGTGTCTTTGACGCCTTAAAGGCGTTCTTAGCTAACATCAATTCACCATGTCCAATCTCAAAGGTAACTAACGCTCACGACAATTACAGCGTGAATTTAGAGCAAACCTCATTTCCATCCACATAGGATCACTACCAGCTCCACTCTTATGTGACTGGCTCAAAATTTTAATAGGTATCATTTTTCAGCTTTAGAGACACCCCTACCAACTTTCGTTTATGTCGCACAACCTCTTCTTGCTGCTGCAATTTTTTTTCGTCAGTGTGTGAAGTGCTGAAAACGTCCAAAATAGTGATCGTTAAAGCTTTTGTGAGTGCGATGAAAACAGTGGCGCCACTATTGGTTAGTTCAGCAACGTGCAGAGCGCCAGACAATATCGTTTTCAAAACCTGGCCAATCTGTCTCACTTGGCAAAGATGCCCCATTTGACGGTACCTTTATTCAGAGGGAGCGTGCTCTTAAACAATGCCCCTTTTAACTAGCTGTCACAAAAGCCGTTAAACGTCCGCCGCACGCCCAGTGATGTTGTGGGGTCGGTGTGACACCCACTGATGTCGAGACTCGTCGACCGGACACCGGCCTGGACGTGTGGCCCGCTGATGCACGGCGCCCTTTGGCTCTCCAGCTGGTGGCCCGACTCGGGCGAGTACGGGCGTGAGCGTGAGTGTACATATCTCTCCAGGAGACTCCTTTACGGTGCGCCGCGGCACGGCTTCCTGCCCGCGAAGGACAGTGGAGGGACCACCCGCACAGTCCACCCGACAGACGACGCGGCGCGGAAAGCACACACCGACTGAAACCGAAGCTTTCCGATCACTTCCCAGTCGCCTCACGTACGCTTGTACATCACGAATACAGTACCGCAAGATCATGCGTAGCTTTCCAGAAAAAGTCCACCTGTTCTTTGACCACGTCTCCTTACATAAGGCTGGTAACCTCCACGGAGTCTTCTTCTCTCTCTACAGCTGTTCTAAGCGAGATTGTGATGTCCGAGATGTTAACCGGTCTATAAGATTCTGTGAGCACGAAACTCTTGTATATTCACTCCCACGTTTCCCTTATGTCTTCCAGAAAAGACTAATAATGTATAAATATCCATTTGTAAAGTAAACGCATTTTTTCTAGCTGCAGTACTGGTAATTAATTTCCCAGACGAGTTTCGCGTTTTACCTGAAAGACATTTTTAGTGAAATCTCTGGAGTACTACACACTAAGACAAAATGAAAACGAGGCACCACAAAGGAATTATCCGAATAGGACAGAAATCGGTAGATGTGATGTAGATGTAAAGACAAACAACTGATAACAATTTCAGAAAAAATTCCTGAGTTCTTCAAGAGAAATATTTTCAAAAATTGACCAACTCAATAGCGCGTTGCTCTGCCTCTGGCCCTTATACAAGCAGTTATTCGGCTTGGCATTGATTGATCGAGTTGTTTGATGTCCTCCTGGGGGATATCGCGTCAAATTATGTCCAGCTGGCGCGTTACATCGTCAAAATCCAGAGATGGTTGGATGGCCTTGACCATTATGTTGGCAAGCACAAAGACAAGCAGTAGAAACACTTGCCGGCGCCGGTGGCTGTCATGTTCTGAAATGTAAGCCCAGGATAGCTTGCCATGAATGGCAACAAAACGAGGCGTATAACACCGTCGACGTACCGCTGTACTGTAAGGATGTCACGAGTGATAACCAAAAGGCCATGCTATGAAAAGAAATACCATTCCAGGCTGTCACTCCTAGCTGTCAGGCTGTATGGCCGGTGACAGTCAGGATGGTATTCCATCGCTGTCCGGGGCGTCTCCAGACATATCTTCGGCATGGAATCTCGTTGCCTGGAGAAGAATTGTCCTCAGTGATGAGCCCCGCTTCGAACTGAGTCACGATGACTAGTGAAGAAGTGTCTGGAGACGCCCTGGACAGCGTTAGGACACCAGCACAAACGTCGTCCGCCGCAACCAGGCGGGATAGTCTGAGGTGCAATTTCCTTCCATTGCAGAATCCCTTTGGTTGTCATCCCCGGCACCCTTAAAGCACAGCGGTACGTCGCCTATATTCTATGCCCCGTTCTGTTGCCCTTCATGGCAAGCCAACGTGGAGTTACATTTCAGCAAGATAATGCCCACCCACACAGGCTGAGAATTTCTACTGTTTGTCTTCGTGCTTTCCAATTCTGAACTTGGCCATCAAGGTCGCCGGATCTCTTCCCAGCTGGAAACGTTTGGAACATTATGGGTGGGGCCCTCCAACCATCTCCTGATTTTAACGATCTAATGCGTGAGTTGGACAAAATGTGGCACAATATCCCTCAGGATAACGACCAACAATTCAATCAATCAATGTCAATTCGAATAACTGCTTTACATAAGGACCAGACATGGTCCAAAGTTTTATTGGCTTGTTCAGTTTGTGAAGCTCTCTCTCCCGAATAAATCATCCAGTTTTTCTAAAATTGTAATCATTTGTTTGTCTGTACATGCACATGACATTTAGCGATTTCCTTCCATATTTTTTTTTTCCCTTAGAGTTTATTTAGTTATAATTTTACATACAGACTGAAGCAACTAAGGTCAACCAAAATCTAACCAGAACAAGTAAATATATATAGACTCCATTTTCTCTAAGTCATAGCGGACAATGTGGCTAATTGTCTGAACTATGCAAGTAATTTTTAACGCTTATACCTACAAAATTATGACAACACTTGTATTTTTTATGTGGAATTGTAAACTCTTATATGTGGCATCCACGACAAAACTGTTCCACCTGATTTGCTAGATATACCAGACAGGTGACATGTCCTCATACTTTAAGATTAACGTAATAATTCCAATACCAAAAAGGTAAGTGCTTAAAAGCATGGATACTACCGAACTATCAGTTTAAGAAGTCATGGTCGCAAAACACTAACACGGATTATATACAGAAGTATGAAGAAACTGGTAGAGCCAGCATTTGAGGAAGAACAGTATGACAAATTTGGAACAAGCGAGGCAATTATGACCCTACAACTTATCTTAGAAGATAACTTGAAGAAAGGTAAACCTATATCCATAGCATTTGCACATTTACAGAAAGATTTTGACACTGTTAACTGGTCTACATTCTTTGAAATTTTGAAGGTAGCAAGTATAAAGTACCAGTACAAGTAGCGAAAGGTTGCTTACAACTTATATAGAAAACCAGACTCCAGTTATGTGTCGAAGAGCATGAAAGGGAAGCAGTGGCTGATAAGGCTGTGAGACAGGCTTGTAGCCTGTCTCCGATGTTATTCAACCTGTACACTGAGCAGTCCGTAAAGAACACCAAAGAAATAGTTGGAAAAGGAATAAATTTTCAGGTAAAAGAAATAAAAGGTTTGGGATTTGCCGATGACATTGTAGGTCTGTCGAGACGGCAAAGGACTTGGAAAAGCAGTTGAACGGAATGAATAGTATCTACAGAAGAGATTATAAAATGAACATCAGCAATATTGAAACATGTGCGGTGGAATGTAGTCTAATTAATAGATTAAAAGATATTGAGAGAATTAGATTAGGAAATGAGACACTAAAAGGAGTAGACGAGTTTCACCACTTACGAAACAAAATAACTGACGGTAGCCGGGTTATGGAGGATGTTCAGCGCAGACTGCCAATGTGAAGAAAAGAAATTCTGAAAAATGGAAATTCTTTAATATCCATGCAGGGTTTGTCTAGAGTGTAGCCTTGAAGGGAAGTGAAAAGTGGACAGTAAGTAGTTCAAACAAGAAGAAAATAGAAACTATTCAAATGTGCTGCTGTAGGAGAATGGTGATGATTAAGTGGATAGATGGAAAAATAGATGAGGAAGTACTGATCCAAACTGAGTAGAAAAGAAATTTTTGGCGCCAGTTGACTAAAAGAAGGGATAGGTTGATATGCCACACACTGATGAATTGTATATTTGGTAATAGAAGGAAGTGCAAAGTGTAAAACCTAGGGACACCTAGGCAGGAATACAGTAGGCAATTTCAAAAGGATCTACAGCAGGTGGTCAAAAACTTGGAGACACCAAAATCGCAACACATTTCCTCACTTAATACGGTGTAGGAAACCATTTGCCAATTAAAACAGCTTCAGGTCGTCTCGTAATGAATCAATACAGGTCCTACTTGATTTTCGAAGGAACTTTACACCCTTCTTCCCGAAAAATTGGTACAAATTCAGGTAACGATGATGTAGGTGGGTGCCAATCACACACCTTTCTCTCCAAAGTAGACCGCGAAGGTTCAATTATATTGAGATCTGGCGACTGTGGTGGTCAGTGGAGAGGCGGCAATTCATCCTCGTACTCACAAAACTAGTCCTGGACGATGCGAGCTTTGTAAATAGGGGTCTGTCGTTTGGGACACAACATCACCTTTGGTTAACGAATATAATATGATGGGATGGATCCGAACAGCCATAATGATCACATAGTACGATCTTGCGGAGTAACTATGGGACCAATGGAATATCACGATATGGCTGCCCAAATAATTATCGAACCTCTGACATGTTTCACTCTTGGGACGTAAACTCAGCCAAAAGTTGGCAATTGTGTAAAACAGGACTTATCCGACCAAATGACATTCTTCCACTGCTCCATAGTCGATGTTTTATGACTACATCACCACACTTCCTTTTATGGGCGTTTGCATCTCTGAATAGTTTTGGGAATCCAGCTCGCCCTGCAATTCTTTGCTTATGGAGCACCCTTGGTGTTTTTTGTTGCTGATAGGGTTCGCGAGTGGGACATTCAGTTCTGCAGTGGCTTTTACAGCTGACATCTTATTTTTCATCACAGCCCTCTGGAATGAACGGATGTCGCGATCAGACAACACACACCTTCTCCGCCTTGTAACTAAGCGGACGATGATTCAGTGTGTTCCCTGTATGCGGTATAAATCTTCAATGCAATACCAAATACTTAGGCTCCTTTGGTTATGGAAGCAACCACCTTACGAGCACCAACAATTGTCCCACGTTCGAATTCACTTAACTCTGACATAACGCACTCACAGTTACATACACTACTGGCCATTAAAATTGCTACACCACGAAGATGACGTGCTACAGACGCGAAATTTAACCGACAGGAAGAAGATGCTGTGATATGCAAATGATTAGTTTTTCAGAGCATTCACACAAGGTTGGCGCCGGTGGCGACACCTACAGCATGCTGACATGAGGAAAGTTTCCAACCCATTTCTCATATACAAACAGCAGTTGACCGGCGTTGCCTGGTGAAACGTTGTAGTAATGCCTTGTGTAAGGAGGAGAAATGCGTACCATTACGTTTCCGCCTTTGGTAAAGGTCGGTTTATTGTATCGCGACATTGCTGCTCGCGTTGGTCGAGATCCAATGATTGTTAGCAGAATGTGGAATCGGTGGGTTCAGGAGCGTAATACGGAACGCGGCCACGTATCACTAGCAGTCGAGATGACAGGCATCTTACCCGCATGGCTGTAACGGATCGTGCAGCCACGTCTCGATCCCTGAGTCAACAGATGGAGACGTTTGCAAGACAACAGCCATCTGCACGAACAGTTCGACGACGTTTGCAGCAGTATGGACTATCAGCTCGGAGATCATGGCTGCGGTTACCCTTGACGCTGCATCACAGACAGGAGCGCCTGCGATGGTGTACTCAACGTCGAACCTGGGTTCATGAATGGCAAAACGTCATTTTTTCGGATAGATCCAGGTTCTGTTTACAGCATCACGATGGTCGGATTCGTGTTTGGCGACATCGCTATGAACGCACATTGGAAGAGTGTGTTCCTCATCGCCATACTGGCGTATCACCCGGCGAGATGGTATGGGGTGGCATCGGTTACACGTCTCGGTCACCTCTTGTTCGCATTGAGGCACTTTGAACAGTGGACGTTACATTTGAGATGTGTTACGACCCGTGGCTCTACCCTTCATTCGATACCTGCGAAACCCTACATTTCAACAGGACAATGCACGACCGCATGTTGCAGGTCCTGTACGGGCCTTCCTGGATACAGAAAATGTTCGACTGCTGCCTTGACCAACACATTCGCCAGATCTCTCACCAATTGAAAACGTCTGATCAATGGTGGCTGAGCAACTAGCCCGTCACGATACGCCAGTCACTACTCTTGATGAACTGTGGTATCGTGTTGAAGCTGCATGGGCAGTTGTACCTGTACACGCCATCCAAGCTCTGTTTGACTCAGTGCCCAGGCGTATCAAGGTCGTTATTACGGCCAGAGGTGGTTGTTCTGGGTACTGATTTCTCAGGATCTATGTACCCAAATTGCGTGAAAATGTAATCAAATGTCAGTTGTCAAATGAATACCCTTTTATCATCTGCATTTCTTCTTGGTGTAGCAGTTTTAATGGCCAGTAGTGTAGAAAACCACGACTGACACTTGCAACGTATTGAGGACACTGGACAAGTGCCGTCCGTCGTCAAATACAACGGAGTACCCCGCAGGCTTCGCTAGCATCTACATTTATGTTCAAGCATGTATTTCCATGCTTTTTTGTAGCCCCTGTATGTTAGAGTGATTATTCAGAGATGAAGAGGCTTGCACAGGGCACACTTGCGTGGAAAACTGCATGAAACCAGCCTTCGGACTGAAGAGTACAACAACAGCCACAGCTGCGCCACTGTAAAGAGTCTTCGAAGCAGGTTTTACTGACACAGCATGTGTGTAACTTGATCAGATAACAAGATAATAGTACCTCAGACCACTGTCCCGCTGTCAGGAGAAGTGACTCGCAGATCTCTACCATGTTGTACCAAATGCAAGTAAACAAACAACTCGAGTACGACTTGAGGTTCTATTACTATGACTTACATGAACGCGTGGTGTCTGTTCTTTTGGACTGTAAGGTGTCTGGCAAATCCAACACCTTCCATGAAATCCCTGACATGATAGCAAATCCGGCAGTGTGTCACATTGCTCCGAATAAATACTGACATTAAATTAACCAAAGTAATACGATCAACGAGTGAGCAAATGGAATACCACAGACTAACACAAGAACGCCTAAATGCATGTCATACCTTCCCACCGCGAAACAGACGCAGTTCCGAGGGAAGAAACGAGAACAGAAGCCGAGAGCACAATCGTGTAAGCTAGGAGGCCCTACGATAAGGGACGGACACCCACGTCGCTAGCCGACCGCCAAAACCACCCCCCAGCCCATGTTAAAAGATAGAGCCCTCCAGAAGAACAGTATAGATCTTACGATAACACTAAAAGGGCCACACCAGCTGCAAGTTTTAGCGTGAGACTTTTTCGCGTCTCTGCTACGTTGCAAACGTTAAAAACATTTCCCCACCACGAAAAGTATAACGTTCTCATTGGATAGACAGAATTTTTGTAGGCGGAGCTTAAGGTTAACATTGAGACCCTGATTGGTCAGTTGAAAACACAGCCAGATAGCTTTTTTAAACCAACTTCGGTAAATTGTAGTAAGGAGAAGTTAGGAGAGAGTTGCTTCCGAGACGGCGAGATGTGAGGAGCTGCCTAACCACCGACAAGGTAATGAACGCACGCGATGCCGCATTTTTGAGCGCATAAGGCTTCACTCAGAACTTCAGAAGTCTCATCTGTTACATCCCCTTTTTACGTAATACTAGTGTCGATCGTCGATTAAAGCTCATGGTATTCACATTTGCTACGAGAAGTTAAAATCTGAAACGCGATGATTTTTCTATTATATAATTATTGAGAAGCCACATCAGCCACTGTAATTTACGAAAAGTTAATTAGTAATTAAAGGTAATTGAGGGTCACTGTAGACCATTTTGATAGTTTTCTCTTTTATGAAACTTAACTTAAACCTAGATTACAGATGTGATATGTCATAGGTCATCCTTCGATCCATTGTAGAACTTGGAAACCCATTCAGGGAATATTCGTTCTTATGTTTGTTGAGCGCAGTTGGTTTTTATCATCCTGTATTAAAATATTTCCTTTTATCAATAGTGCAATTTATAAACAATGTTTTGTGAGTAGAATAAAAAATCCAATGGTAAACTTAACTGCTTTTTCGACGTTATTTTATTAGCTAACTAAAAATAGAAAAGCCTTGAACCCCTTCCACTAAATTTAGTTAGTATTAAGATTCTTTTACAGGGAGTGCAGTGGAGCTGACGCTGAAATCATTAAGTATTTGATTATATCATCGGTAGTCTCACTGAACTCTTCTGAATTCTACATGTCATGTGTGGTCTGGCGTCTCCTTACCAGCAACAGGTCCCAGGTTCAAACTAGTCAATTGCCTAAAAAACACGCTCAGAGCGTCGTTGCGCGAAAGTGGTAGGGAGACACGACTTAGAACGAACAGACACCATGCAGAATGTTAAAGGACATTCCCGAAAGAACAGACACACATTCACATAATTAATACGCCTCGGCCGGCCGGAGTGGCCGTGCGGTTCTAGGCGCTACAGTCTGGAGCCGAGCGACCGCTACGGTCGCAGGTTCGAATCCTGCCTCGGGCATGGATGTGTGTGATGTCCTTAGGTTAGTTAGGTTTAAGTAGTTCTAAGTTCTAGGCGACTGATGACCTCAGAAGTTAAGTCGCATAGTGCTCAGAGCCATTTGAACCATCTGAACCAATACGCCTCGATAGGCTATGAATTCACCGCCATCAGTGTAGTTGCACATTTAAGTCCGACCCCTAGCAGGAATCTAAAATTAACGAGCTCCGAAAACATGGTCGGGGCCTACGGGTAAGTAGTGGCGCAAGGTGTGAGTGTGAACAGCCGAGGAGCGTGCTGAGATAGTTCGCACATTTGCGGTGAATACTGCGCCTAGGTGGCGCACTGGGTACCATAACTGCCTAGTATGCAGGAGATTCCAGGTTCGAGTCCCGGTCCGCCACACATTTTCACTCGACACTGTTGTTTCTGCATTAAGTCCCAGTGCAACTGATATCACCCGTTCGTTCACTTTGGTTTCCTGGTTTCCTTTCTCCCTGCTAGACCTACAATTTAGATAGTAGTATTATAACGGTTGTAGTAAATATCGGTTGTTCCAAATGTGGACAGTGAGTATTCATACATGCAACAAAGCGATTCTGGACAGACAATACCGCACGTTGAATTTCATCTGATCTTACCGTAGCACTGGCCTGTGGTATAGGGCCTTTCATGTTTTGGGGCGTGTCCCTATTTCGCTTGTGATGGAAATATCGTAAATGTTCATTTTTAAGTCCCAAAATTGGTTTAAGTGTAGGAACTTTGAAGCACTTGTTACTCCTGAGCGGACAAGCATGCTACTGGCAAGGTGTTGTATTTGTACTAATGTCTCTGCTAACAAAGTCACAAAAAATTTTTTATTGTGAGGCCACACTATATCATGAGGAGCTGAAGGAATTAAGAGCATCTAGCCAAGGTTGCGTCAGATGAAATATGTAACTAAATTAAGGATTTTTTGGCAGGAAGAACGCAGCGTGTTACCTGGGATGAAGAGTCATCGACAGATGTAGAAGTAACTTCAGGTGTACCCCATGGAAGTATGTTGTGTCCCGTGTTGTTAATGTTGTATATTAATGATTTTGTGAACAATATTAATATCAACCTCAGACTTTTCGCGAGTGATGTAGTTCTCTACAACAAAGTACAATCGGAGTGAAGTTTCACAAATATTCTGTCAGATCTTCATAAGACTTCAAAGTGGTGCAAATGATTAGCTACTTGCTTTAAATGTTTGTAAATGTAAAATTATGCACTTTAAAAAACAAAAAACGTAGTATCCTATGAGTGTTACATTAGTGAGTCACACCGGAATCGGTAAACTCATACAAAGACCTGGGTGCAGCACTTCGTAGAGACATGAAATGAAACGATCATATAGGGTCAGTGGTGAGTAAAGCAGGTAGCAGGCTAACTTTATTGGCTGAATACTAGGAAAATGCAATCAGTCTACAAATGGAGTCGCTTGCAAATCATTCATGCGACCCGTCCTCGAATACTGTTCAAGTGTGCCGGACCCGTGCCAAATAGAACTTACAGAGGATATTGAACGTAAACACAGAAGGGTAGCACTAATGCTTACACGTTTGTCTGATCCGCGGGAGAGTGTCACTGAGATGTTGAAAGAACTAAACTGGTGCACTTGTGAAGATAGACGGAAACTATCCTGAGAAAGTCTAGTAATAAAGTTTCCCAGAAATGGATTTAAATGATAACTCTAGGAATATTCTACTACCCCCTAAATTTTACTCCCATTGGGATCGAGAGGATAAAATTAGATTACTCACAGCATGCACAGAGGCATTTAAACAACCATTTTTCCCGCGCTCCGTACATTAATGGCACAAGAAAAAGCCCTAATAACTGGTACTGTGGGACATCAGTCTTGCCATGCGCTTCACAGTGGTTCTTAGAGTACAGATGTAGATGTAGAAGCGACAACTGGCCAGCAATATGTCAGCCACCATCGAGAGCCAGGCGCCAGTGCAGCGTTGTGAAGGCATCGAAATGGCGATCGTGAGATTTTAGTTCTGAATTTTTTTGTGTACAGTAAAGATCGATGCTCCTTGTAAGACTGTTTAACTGGGTGAACATTGTATTTGTCTCAGTCGAAAATACTTAAAGTTAGACAGGAAATTTTACGGCGCATATCTCGTAACATTTGAATCAAGAATATAATTGTTGTGCATTGCTGAAGTTCTCATTGTTGTGGTTTTTAGTTGGTCCTTAGAAGTGAATGTCGTTATTTGTGATTACCGAAGTAAATAAGTTACTCTGAAGCCTTTTAATTCAGTTTCGAGTGAGATTAACTACGTGAATTTTGTAGTGCAATAATTATCTTACATATTTATATAATCTCTGTAGACTGAACTTTAGCCCACTGCGAGCTGTTATGAACTTTTACGTGAATCTCAGGCAGTTAGTTGAATATTCTTATCAGCGTTCTTCTACCTACTGTTCCTTGCCTACTCTCATGACATTCACATTAGGTCCCTTTAGTTGGTGCTGCACACGGTCAAGGACTTAGAATGTTTACGCATCCATGTTCGGGAAGGTGGAAAGTGGATTACTAACATCGGTTATACCATCCTACTGCATCCTACTGCCGACAGCCAAACTTCCACATACCCTAGACCTCTTGTCTAGACTGCTAGTAAAAGTCCAGATGTGAGGATATTGTCCGTTATAACCAAGAAAAAACAGCACTTCCACTTATTTACTCATTGTGGATGTATTTTGTATGGTTCGTCTTAACTGCCTTACCCAACATATTGAAAGGGTACAGTACCACCCGACACGGAAAATAGGTACAATATTCTTCGTTATTCTTGTCAGAACAACATATTTTTTGTAATAATAACTCAATTTCACTTAATACACCGAAGCTGGATACCAGTGTAGGAAAGAATGACAATTTATTTATTTCATTGATCACATGTGCACTTCCACAAAATAAATCCCTGCACCCAATTTGGTGAGATCTGTGAAATGAATGAATGTATGGTCGTCTGCTAACCGCAGATAGTGAATGTGCAATATTTGATCGTCTTTGAGACGATCCTTTGGTCACCTTTGGTGGAACCAAAGAGATGAAATTTACCTGAGCTCTGAGCGCCTGAAATGTGGCTGGCCAATACGGTAGCATGGTGCTCCCCCACCTTGAGGGAGGTGCAAGATGACCTGAAGAACGGCCATGTTTCATCACTCCGGCGCTGGATCTTGTGATGGTAAGACCTGTCTTAGGTGTGCTCCATAAAGACAAAAGAGTGGAGAGAATGGTATGCATGTGGAATACTTAAGAGTAGTTTGGAATAATAATTTCTCTATTTCAGGAACTTTTGTGGGGAGAATTAAATGTCAGGCAAGTAGTAATCGTCGGAAGTGACCAACGGTCACAATGAAGCCACGTGTAGCAATAAGTTGAAATACTTACGAGTGCATAAGTTAAGCTGAATTACTGGCGTGTGTACTATAAGTTAGAAATATTTAAGAAATGGCGTGTGCAGCACTTGAAGTTAGAGACGAGTACTTCCACGTGGTGAGTACTGTGTGAGTCTCAATCTGTGTATGAGACAAACGATAACGAGAAGTATTCGTCCATGGTATCAATTGAGGACTCGCGTGTGTGATGAATATGTTCTTGATATTACTTTGCGTGTTATGTTTCCGTGTGACGCTTGATTCAAACTATAATACTCTGAGAGTTAAGCAAGGTGAGTCAGCCGTCTATCCAAGAACGCCACTTGGCTTGCATTGCACAGGAAGACGTGCATATATCCTCCAGAGTTCATAGTAGGAAAGAAAAGTTACGAAGTGGGGCAGTGTCGTGTGAAACTTGGATGAATACTAATTGAAGTGGGAAAGCTGAGAGTGATGTAATTATAAAGTTGTGACTATTCCTTGTGTTGTATTCCATGTTGCCAGTATGGTGTATTTCATGTAATTTAAGTATGTGTGGTTTGCATGGGAGAGTAGCAAGATAGGTTCAGAGGCAGTGGGTTATGCATGTTCCTTTTTGTACCGCTCGGTCTGGAGGAAATTTTCGTGATGATGGGTGTGAGAGTCGAAGTGTGAGATATAGCAAAAGATCCACCATCTTATCCAGAAAATGCACTGTAGTGTTAGATAATTACGAGACCATAAGATAGAGAATCACAAATGTAAAGCCATGCCCACTGGGTGGAGTTTCTCATGTGCAATTGCTGTAGAAAATTTAATGGTGTGTTTAGGTTATAGAATTTATCGGCATAAAAAAGATAGTGAAAAGAAAAAGATTGGTGGCCTTTTCATTCGAATAGTATGTTGTCATGATATCCAGAATTTATAATGTGTGCGCCATTCATATTCAGTGCGACGGCCAAGTGCTTATCAAAGCCGTTGGGTAAGAAAGAAAATGTGGCATTACCAGTGCGTAGTGAACAGTCACAGTTGTGTAAATTACTAATAGTCAGATGTGAGTTATCCGTCTCCGTTGCGTAATATTCATACAGGAGAATAATTTGTAACTTAATTGTGAGTACTAGAGCTCATGTTACTCGATAAATAAGAATGAATCCACTCGCTTGGCAGACCACTCATCTTGTAGGCCTGACTGCTTGACGCCACAGTATGAGCAAGGAATGTGGGTGCCTCTCAATATTAACCAATGGTTTAAATTCGATCATGTTTTTTTTTATTTTTCCGTAAATAAAATTGTCTTTTGACTGTCATATGATATCTCTGCTTCCTCTCATGTGACCACAAGATGAAAGACGTCTTAGAATTACTTACATTATCGTCCATAATTTTCTATTTCTTGGATTTCCAGGCCCTGTTCTATGTGAACCACGTTATGCTCCGGGATATAATTATGATAGTAAACACAGCAGCTGTTTCGACGGATGAAGTGTTTGTCTGTGTGTTTCCTGTCTTGATTACAAACCGTGTCCGTCTGGAAGGTTCAGTTGGTAAGAGCATTGGCTATGAAATGCTAGTTTCCATTTTCGAGTCCCGGTTCAGTGCACAGTTTTAACCTGCCAGGAAGTCTCAAAACTTGTGGATGAAACAGGAAACTAGGTAAGGGTATGTTCCTCATGATTTGGGAAGAGCAGGTTCTGAGTTCAAACCAGTTCAGTCTCGCTGCTGCTCTAACGCCTGAAGATAGGCAAACCGCACCTGAGGGGTGACGAAGGAGTTGCCTAACCTTCAGGCGCCATGAGACTGAATTGGTGTCAAAGTTTCCGACAGGTACATTTTGAAAGTGCTCAACAAAGGTGCATGGGAGCCACCGATGATATTTCGGAACTAGGGGGTGGAGGGTGGGGGTTCTTAGAGGGACCCTTTGCCGTCTTACTCAAGCACATGTTAATGCTGGATCCCCCCACTTCCCTGCACGATCACACTGCAGGAATGCACGAAACAGGAGCGCTGAAAAAGCATAAATCTCCTTTACTACTTTGGATAAAGTTCAAATTTCTTCGAATGGTTCTGAACGGTCCCTAGTGATTCCACCCTGTATACCATAGCAAAAATTGCTACGCTCCACAGAGGTCAGATCACGTTCAATAGGGTAGCAGACCCACGATGTCCTTAGAGTAGGGCTGAAAACCCCAGAGCCTGGAAGCAGTTACGAAAATTGTCAATAACGTCCTCCTGTCGCCCATCACACTGCAAACTGTGAGTTTCTACAGCGAAAAATCTGGGAATTAACGTCCCTGGGAAAGGGGAGTTTCCATTGAATACTTTTATGTCATCCACTTAAGCCTTTTCGTGCCGATTCTGAGCGGCGGAGTGTCTGAAATGTTTTCCTCGGCCACCCATAAGAAAACCACGTCATATGAACGCTGTGCATCGCGGTTCTGACGTCCGTCCCAGTGAAATATGGATAAGATAGGGTTTCACGGCCTTTCTATCGTATGACATGTCTCAAGGTGTTCGGCAGACTTGTGGTAAAATTTTCTGCCAATGTGAATAACTCACCTTAAAGCTCACATGAGCTTCTGAGCTGTGGATTTTTTTCCGGATACTTTAACGCCTTGCTGTTTGAAGTGTCGTCGAACCCAAGGATGACGTTGCAGGACGCCACGCTTTTGCACCGTTACAGAGGGGCACCTTTGAGCCAAATTCCAAACCTACGCGCCAGAAACGGAGTCAATTACGGGATTTCGAAAAAGTGATCCTTTAATTTTGTTGCGCAGTGTATATCAAACGTCGATGTTGACCTCATAAAAAAATCATCATATTAATGGTTTTCCAGTCATTTTGAGATAATGCTTTGGCTTTCGTTTATTACGAAAATATGAATATGTGCTGATTTGAAACTTTCCGGCAGATTAAAACTATATGCCAAACCAGGACTGGAAGCTGGGACGTTTGTCTTTTGGCGACAGCTGCTCTACCAACTCCAAGCACGATTCACGATCGTCAACCCCTCTCACAGATTTACGCCCGTCAGTATCTCATCTCTAACCTTCCAAACTTCACAGAAGTTCTCCTGTAAACTTGTGGAACTAGAACTTCTGGAAGAAGGGATATTGCAGCGACATGGTTTAGCCATGGTCTGAGGGACTGTTTCCAGATCGAATTTTCACTCTGCAGCCTACTGTACGCTGATCTGAAACTTCCTGGTGGATTAAAACTGTATGCCGGACCAGAACTCGAATCGAACAAGTGTTCTACCGACAGAGTTATCCAGCGATGTCTCCGCAATATGCTTTCTTCCAGGTATGCTAGTACCGTAAGGTTGCAGAAGAACTTCTACGAAGTTTAGAAAGTAGAATATGAAGGAAGGAAGATTGGGTTTAACGTCCCGTCGACATTGAGCTAAACGGGCAGAAATAAAGATATGTAAGGGGAGAGTTATGAATCGTTCTTGAATAGCTCAGTCGGCAGAGCACTCTCCCTTGAAAAGCAGAGGTCTCTGTTTCGAGTCCTGGTCCGGCAAAAAGTTGTCATCTGCCAGGAAGTTTCAAGAGAGCACATATTCCACTACGGAGTGAAAATTCATTCGGAACAGGTCCCATTGCGCCAGTGTTTTCGCCATAAGTTTGAAATATATTACAAGATCAGTAAAAACATTTTCATTGTTTATATACAACATAAACATAAAAGATAATACTCTACACTATCTGATAACACTCACTTTAAAAAGAAGTCAATGATGGCACAGCAATGGCAAAATTCGTGTGTCTATCCCATTTTAAACATAACTCATTCCATATGTGTAGTTATGAAAATAAGGTAATATATGACGAATACATGATTAGCTGTAAGAGATAAATTAATCATCATGAATAAATCAATAAGTAAAATAAATGAGCCACTGAACAAAATGTTTTCTTTTACAAGTGAGCTGAATCTCCTTCACTGTAATGTGGGAGAATAATAGTGGAGATCAAACTGTAGAAGCAGTAGTACAGTTGATGTTGGCGAAAGGATCCTAAGTTCCATAACCGACTGTAGAGACTGTACAGCTGCGTTTCATGAAGCACGGCATTGACACCTTCCAACCATGTGTTCATTATTTTCGTTGTTTAATATGATGTCAGATATGTCTCACGTTGTTCTTTCAGAAGTGTAAGCTGCTGTGAATCAGACTACGCTCTGATAGTCTTTGGTCGTTTGCAGTACGGAGCTCGGTCCTGGACGACCCCTGCGAGACGGTAGCGCAGGCAACCCGCAGCGTGCTCATAGCCGTAGCAAATCTGCCGCGCAGCTGGAATACGAGACTTCTCAACCGGCAGAGAGGAGGACCCGAGAGTGCTTCTGTACGACAAGGTGGAAAATAGCACATCATTATAGCTACGCCTGCCTCGGAAGAATCATCAAAAGAGGAACTACAGAGAATAGAAAATATCAAACAGCACATACAGTAGGACATTTCGATACGGGAAGGCAAAGTCTGAGGTATTTATTATTCCTTTTATCAGTTCGGCCTATATCTGGACAAGTGAATTACACCAGATGGAACATACTGTCCACTCAATGTTGCTTCTCTCGACGAAGAGGCTTTTATTATTAATATTACTTTGTTTGGCTCTTTAAGAGCACATAGAACCATTACTTAGCTTTAGCCTTCGTGTGCTTCCTCTTAAGGTAAATTACCTGTGAACGGCTGGAAAAATACTAACGATTTTTATAAATTAGTTTTGAAAACATTACTGGAGATATTAGTCTTTGAAAAGAACTATGACAGCCTAAATCGCAAGGCAAATTTATTAAAAGGTGACCAGTTTCGATCATCACATGATCATCTTCAGACCTACAGCCATTTTGATGGACAATCGCTGCGTATGGAACAGGAACCACTGAATGACGACAGTCAACTGAGAGCAGTTGACTACCGTCGCTCTCTCTTTTACTGCTGTTATTTTTCTTTATAGGAAATAATGCAACATAGCAGTAAAATTCAAAGAATTCATTTCAAAGTTTTGATTTTCACGGATGTGGCAGACTCAGATTTCCAGTTCTGTCTCCAGTTTCCGAATCATCCTTCAGGTAATGCGAATAGGGATAGCATTCGCCTTGTCGGGCACATATTCCAATTTTAAAACCCACAGATGCACTTTGTGTTTTGCACTTACTGCCGTTTGCTGTGTCATATTACTAGTTTTATTATCTACGGAAAACAATTAGAATATCTGAAACATAGAAAATCCATCGGCTGAGTCGATCTTAGACAAAGAATATTAGGGTGCTTTCCATGGAGTTCTGTTTCTTATTATTGCGTCAAGATACATATGAATGTTTCCATTTAAATTCAGCCCGATGTTTTAAATTTTTTTATTTACACTACATATTTGAAAAGAGCTAGAATGTGAGTATTAACGAGTTCTATGCCTGCCTCGCCTTTCTTTTTCAGGAGTGGACTGATCGACACTTGTCGTGTACTTGACATTGTCTCCATTGTATTATCCAAAGTTTCCTTCAACATTAGCGTAGGTATATGTTTCGTATTAGTGTGAGTCCCTAGCTAAGGAATATGATTCCAATACGACGTACTGAGGTAAGATGTTTTGCACCATGATAACGCATTAGCTGTTCCTAAGCATTCTCTGAAACCAACACGTCCTTGATCACCCATGCATCGAGTGTTAATGTTACTCCTCCTTCTGATTTTATCGCTGCAAGTAATGAAGTGTTATGGAGACTTCATAATTCTTCAATAATTGCCCCTACTTACATTTCCCAAATTTCCTTACTACCAGCTGTTCTTTTGGTCCGTGGAATAGAGTAGGTTTGAAGGCAAGATAGTTAATGAGGCTTTACATCATGTTTGTCGTCATCATTGTTTACATCATTTTGTCGTCAGATTTTTCTTCAAATACATCAGCATACGTTTCTTTTAATTCTATTTTACATCCAAACAAGCTCAGTCGCTTATGTTTTCTTCTGTTGATAATTTCACATTTATGCCATCACCTCTGTTGACGTGGTGTAATAATGTGGACCAAAACCCTGCCACTTGTCTTTAAAAGTCTGCACGATCTACTATAACCTGTACCAGACGTAATTAACTCACTATCACTTCCTGCCCGTCAGTTTGTAAAATTTTCTCTGTCAAAATATCTACTCCCAGTAACAATGCACTCCACCAACAGATCCTCTGCTATGAGAAACGTAAACTCTATCACATTATTTTCAAACTTTAATTCCAGACAGTCCTCCAATTTGACTGCCCTAATCATACAGTCGACTAGTCGTTCAGAACTCCAGTTTGCCGTGTTTAGCTTTCTTTCGAATCTCCTTTTTTGGGGTTTGTGTGCCAGTCAGATTATTAGGCTTACATTCGCGATTGCTCTCCCTCGTCTTCTGCTATTGCTATTGTGACAGTTTCCATTATTTCTATAAACCAATAGACATCATGCGTTTCTTTTTCCTTGGAGACTTCTATTGTTTGCTCGGTATGAGCTTTGCGCTATTTTGGTATGCTGTTTGTCATCTATCTCGGGACGCTTTTGCATCGCGGGAATGTATCCGCACTCAGAGTCTTCATGTCTTGACTTTGTCTTTTTGGTGCTGCCCAAATTTCTCTTTAACGTCAGCAACAAGTATAAGTTAGTCTTTATGCATTGCCTATCGACTGTTTCATCTCCACTAGCTGCTTTAATAGGTTTGATAATGTGAATCATTTCTTGTAGTTATTATCTATCTCGCTGATTTGAGTCAGAATGCTTTATATTGAAAGTTTTGTCTGTGAACCTTTCGACTGTTTTTATACGGTTTAAAATATGGCCGAAATATTCGCCTACCATTTTACTTCTTCCCTGTTATTTATAGCTGCCTACAGGTTTTCTTTACTAAAGCAGATCCTTGTTGGATTATTTTTGAGAGTCTGTTTTGAGATGCCATGTAAAGTGTTGAGTTCTTATTTTCCTAGAAATACTGATCCACTGATTTAAGTTAAACATATCAAATTTTTAGATTTGAGTTTCAGCATGTTTCCCAATATAGCTACAGGGAATTTAAATTCACAAAATAATCGTTTTTTATTGAAACACCACTTTCAACCCCCTTCTATTCAGATTTTTCAGGACCTTCTTACACTCGTTTAGTTCCAACATCTATTTTTTAGATTTTTTCAGCGAAAATTTTTTTCGGATACAAGGAGTTTCTGATCTCTGAGTTCTTCCTTTTAGGAGAATTGGAAATGGAATTTTTCGTTTGTTCTTATTGCGTTACGTAAGTTCTGATTATCTATTGCTTGTGAATGGGTCTGTTAATTTTTTAGAATAAAATTTATCTTTATAGAGGTGAAAATTATGCTCTAGATCAATTTTCTTTGTCCGCATTTCCCTTGAGTTGATGACTTCTATTTTTCTGTATAAGCAGTTTTACCTACTTACAATTCACCTAGGAGTTTCTTTGATGCTTTTCAAGCTCACTGTTTAACTTGTGGAGCTTGGCTTAAATCGAAATAAATGGCACATTTTTTTTCATATGGACTCGTTCGTTTATGTACAGATTAGTTTCCAACAGATCTGTGATGGGATTTCTCTTTTCCAGTTTGGTAAGAATTGCGACTTTTCAGTCTGGGATTTTATGAATTCCAGTAGTTCTCAGAAGACCCGTACCCCTTGTGACAATAAATGGTCGACACATAATGGCTAAGTGACACTGAACACACATTGCTGGGAAAGAGACAGGTTTAAATTAAATTCCTTGCTAAAGTGTTTTTTCTTTATTTTTTTCACGATAAACTAATTTTTCAAGTGTGGCATGTCATATAATGTATGTTTATTGGGTTCGTGTTGTGCGGTGTGCGGTAAGCGGGTCAAGTGGAGTTAAGCAGTCGTTCGCGTGAGATGGCTGGCACACTCGCGAACTCAATACACAAATGGCCAAACAATCACTTCTGTGTCTTGATAGAGAACAACGCAATCGTACAATTGTTACAATGATAATTATTCATACTGCTTAATGCTAATGGAGCTGAAGGTTCATTGTCACCAAAATAAATTTCAATTAAATTCTTATAATAGAAAAGTATCCCGCTACCTTTCCAGATTAAAAAAAAAGAATATATTTCTCTTAACGGTACCTGTGTTTCATTAGAAACAGTCACAGTGAGAGTGCAATTCAGTGGCCTATAATCCTCTGAGGACATTTATTGTAATGGAAGGGGAAGAAATAATGGACTGAGGAAAAGTTATCTTCAAAATATCAATTTATTTGTCCTCAGTCAATATTGTTCAAGTTCAGATTGAATTAATTTACATTTACTTTCATCAAAAGGTAAATATCTATGTACGTATAATGTCAAGATTTTTCTAAAGCAACGGCGTGATAATATTCAAATTGAGAAACATTCTACATGTGCGTAAGGTAACTCATTGCTCTGTGGAAGACTGTACATTGAGATGCAAGTCCCTTCCCAATGCCAGGGCAACTTACAAAGGGGCATATACTGGATAGAGTCGACTCTCGATCCCAGTGTGACAGAGAATTATCGATAAAAAGCCATCACAAGATGCGAAAGACTCGCAAATTGCAAGCTATGCAGAGTAAAGGCAACACTAAAGAAGCACCAAACTGAACCCAGGCAACGAACAGCGACGTTCCAGCGGCGAGACATGAACAGTCACCGTGCACTCACCCCAAAGCGGCTACTGACTGACCGATCTGTCTGACGCGTTCCTCAAAATAACAGTAGGAAGGGTGGACATTGCGAGGTCTGCCACAATGACAACTGAAAATTTACCTCTAATTTACCGCATCCAGGGAAAGCTTGCAGAATTTACTCCTCGAGCACTTGTTGTATTCTCTGTTAATGAATGAAAGATTGAGAGTGTACTGGCTCTCACCTTATAATTGGCTGAAAGGTGTCTGGGTGTGAAAATGCAGCTCGCTTCCCGTGCTGTTTAAGGAAACACAGCACTGGCTCTTTCTCTGCATCTATGTCTTTAGGCTTTTGTGCAGTTATCTCAGGAACTCACGTGGCTCTCACTATCGTAGTATTCTGGCTCAGGAGATACATAAGAGCTATCTGATGAAGTTCCGGGTGGAAAACCATCTGCCTTCTCACTATCGGTTATTCAACGCCTAAAGCTTACAGCTTGTTCTTCTCGCCACGTTCGGATAAGTGGGAAAAGCACAAACTAAAGCGCCAGGATTCACAGGCCCGGCTCTTCCATGAAGAGAGTTTACGAGAATACAGAACAAAATGATTATATATATTGTAGCTCAGAGTCGTGTGACGAACCGGTGTAGTCACATCATTTTAAAGATCTGGATAGTTCATTGATACAACTGCAATTAAATACATACACAGAAATGAGAAATACAACAAATAAAGGGTCATGTCCGACCACTCGAAACACTGATTAGGTACACGACACAAAAAGGGAGTAGAATTGTTTTGTACAGAATGTGCCATCAGTCTACACACTAGTATTCATTTCGTATAAACTGTTGGGTTTCAATTCCCATCGCTGTAGAGCTAATTACTTACACAGCTCGAACTAGACTGAGACAAGACTGCTGAAGAAATTGTATAATTTCTTATTTAAGGAACTATGAAATATTTCGCTTCACATACTCGTACTTTGAGGGAGAGAAGCCAGAATGTCTAGTACTTGAAGAACTTTTTTCGTATTCTGAACAAGCATAGTTCAAATCCCCGGTCAGCCGCTGACTTCTAGATGATATCCCATAGTTTTCCTAAATTGTTTCGTGCGAATACTGGTAAGGTTTCTTCACAAACGGCGCGCCCGAATAGCCCCTGCAACTCTGTCCGGCTGTGAGCTTGTATTTCGCCTCTAGTGATCTTGAGCTCAACTGGGCTTTGAAATCTACACTTCTGATAATAGCTGTGGTGCGTCAACCTGTTCACGTAAAAATAAATTCACTTCATTAACAACAGCTGAAACATCAACGTCACTGACTGCATGAAAATTAGGAAGAAACAGTTGTTCACCTATAGGATGGTAACGTTGTATTGAATAAGAATGGAGCAAACATTGTGAACTTACATCACAGTATATCCAGGGTTAATCCAAATCAGTTAAAAAGAGATAAGACTTAAGGAAAGAAGACGATATATATATATATATATATATATATATATATATATATATATATATATATATATATATATATATACTCCTGGAAATGGAAAAAAGAACACATTGACACCGGTGTGCCAGACCCACCATACTTGCTCCGGGCACTGCGAGAGGGCTGTACAAGCAATGATCACACGCACGGCACAGCGGACACACCAGGAACCGCGGTGTTGGCCGTCGAATGGCGCTAGCTGCGCAGCATTTGTGCACCGCCGCCGTCAGTGTCAGCCAGTTTGCCGTGGCATACGGAGCTCCATCGCAGTCTTTAACACTGGTAGCATGCCGCGACAGCGTGGACGTGAACCGTATGTGCAGTTGACGGACTTTGAGCGAGGGCGTATAGTGGGCATGCGGGAGGCCGGGTGGACGTACCGCCGAATTGCTCAACGCGTGGGGCGTGAGGTCTCCACAGTACATCGATGTTGTCGCCAGTGGTCGACGGAAGGTGCACGTGCCCGTCGACCTGGGACCGGACCGCAGCGACGCACGGATGCACGCCAAGACCGTAGGATCCTACGCAGTGCCGTAGGGGACCGCACCGCCACTTCCCAGCAAATTAGGGACACTGTTGCTCCTGGGGTATCGGCGAGGACCATTCGCAAACGTCTCCATGAAGCTGGGCTACGGTCCCGCACACCGTTAGGCCGTCTTCCGCTCACGCCCCAACATCGTGCAGCCCGGCTCCAGTGGTGTCGCGACAGGCGTGAATGGAGGGACGAATGGAGACGTGTCGTCTTCAGCGATGAGAGTCGCTTCTGCCTTGGTGCCAATGATGGTCGTATGCGTGTTTGGCGCCGTGCAGGTGGGCGCCACAATCAGGACTGCATACTACCGAGGCACACAGGGCCAACACCCGGCATCATGGTGTGGGGAGCGATCTCCTACACTGGCCGTACACCACTGGTGATCGTCGAGGGGACACTGAATAGTGCACGGCACATCCAAACCGTCATCGAACCCATCGTTCTACCATTCCTAGACCGGCAATGGAACTTGCTGTTCCAACAGGACAATGCATGTCCGCATGTATCCCGTGCCACCCAACGTGCTCTAGAAGGTGTAAGTCAACTACCCTGGCCAGCAAGATCTCCGGATCTGTCCCCCATTGAGCATGTTTGGTACTGGATGAAGCGTCGTCTCACGCGGTCTGCACGTCCAGCACGAACGCTGGTCCAACTGAAGCGCCAGGTGGAAATGGCATGGCAAGCCGTTCCACAGGACTACATCCAGCATCTCTACGATCGTCTCCATGGGAGAATAGCAGCCTGCATTGCTGCGAAAGGTGGATATACACTGTGCTAGTGCCGACATTGTGCATGCTCTGTTGCCTGTGTCTATATGCCTGTGGTTCTGTCAGTGTGATCATGTGATGTATCTGACCCCAGGAATGTGTCAATAAAGTTTCCCCTTCCTGGGACAATGAATTCACGGTGTTCTTATTTCAATTTCCAGGAGTGTATATATATATATATATATATATATATAACTTAGAAGGAAAGAAGACGATATATATATATATATATATATATATATATATATATCTTATCTCTTTTTAACTGATTTGGATTAAATTTATATATATTTGAAGTTAAACAGTATAAATATTTGTCAGAATTCTATTCGCAAGCGAAATAGGAAAAATACTTCATGATATCACAAACTGTAGGTAAATCGTCACTCGTATTACTAATTACTCATTACTGTCCCAACATATTCCAACAACGTCAATATATGACATTCCATCGTAAGATACAGACTGTAAATCAAACAAATAAGTCCACTCTCTCAAGGTCAATAACTTAGAATGAGCGAATCTAAAATAAATATAACTAGCAAATGGTTAAAAATAAACTGACTACAGCCACAGCCTGAAAAACTAACTATCTTAAAGCAATACTCCATAAGACATTTTTACAAAACCGCTCAGCATATCAAACTCATTACCTTAAAGAGAAGTTAACCATGTCAGGCCTGGAGTTTATCTGAGTGTTGCCTGTCATAGAATAAAGTAATGCACAATACAACGGCTTAGTCTAGCGTCAGCAATACAGTAATATAAAAATTAACCTTTCAAAGAAACGCCACAGCTAACATGAAAGATAAATCGCGCTGTAACACAAAATCATATACTATCATTGAGAGAGTAACTGAGAACATTAACCATGTTCAGCATACAAGAAATGTGTCTCTTCCCTGTATCTGCTGTAGACTCATGAGAGCACGATATATATGAACTATCGCTGTCGAATACCTCAAGAAGAATGCCTGGTGACCAAAGTGACAAGAAATGAACATAAGTTTGGCAATGGAGTTTGGCAATGGATAGCGTTGGGCAGTGAAACGGTATGTCGCTGGCCGTACGGGATCTACACAGACTGAACATCTCGTTTAGTTAACGTCGTGCAGTAGACAGGAACCTATAATATCGTAGTGGTGCTAAAGGACTTCAGTTACGTTACTGCTATACGCAAACATTTAGTCAGTTGTATAAGTTTCAATACAATTCATTCCGCGTTTACTTTGGCTCACCCAGAACAATATCCACGAATGTGCTATTGTTGGCATCTGGGAAACTACCGCTTCAAAGTACTGAATTAATGGTTGCTTCAGCATTTAAACTATAGGTGATCAAAGCCGTTGTATCCTCAAATATTTACCATTCCTCGTTAAACATCCTGTATACAATGACGGGTTTAAAATCCTAGCAGAACACGCAGTGGAATGCGCACTATGCTGGTCTGCAACTAGGCAGTTTTGGAAATAGTAACTTCTCTCAGGAATACGCATTCACAAAGCGGAGTCTGTAGCCAACAATACACTTCAATACTGACGGAAAAAAGGGGTCTAGTTACTAACACAACCTAAAGTATTTTTGGGTGTTAGAGTATCACCTGCCGTCTCTCCAAGAGAAATTTGAAATCTGAAATTTAGCCCAGAACGTCGGCGCACAGATAGGTGTTCAGAAAACATGTACCATTATTTATTCTCGGCTTACCTGGTGACGAAAATTACTATATAGCCAGAATTTGAAATCTGAAACGACTTTTCCAGTTACGACGTCACCGCACAAATAAATTTTCATTTGTTGTTTAATACGATTCTTAGTTTAAAGAATAATTGTGATCAGTTTTAAAAGTGTGCATCAGATAAAATTGCACATCATTCTTAGAGTACTTAAGTGTGGCCGTATGGAACGCTTCGATCTAACACTTAAGGGAAAAGTCAGGGGAGTGGCCGTGCGGTTTGAGGCTCCATTCACGGACTGCAAGGCCGCTCCCGCCGAAGGTTCGAGTCCTCCCTCGGGCATGGCTGTGAGTGTGTTGTTCTTAGCATAAGTTAGGTTAAGTCACTTTAAGTAGTGTGTAAGTCTAGGGACCGATGATCTCAGCAGTTTGGTCCCTTAGGTATTTACACACTTTTTTTTAAACGGAAAACTGACAGTACTTGCATTGTGCACAATGGGATATTTGTTATCATTAAATCCACTGAGCGACATGCGACAGTAAACTCACATATACTGTAGGACGATCGGGATGAAGAACCCAAGCTGGACAACTTCATACTTGTACGAGTTTTCCATGGTTTCCCTACATCACCTTACTTGAATGCCAAGATTGTTACGTTCAGTACGTCAAAGCCGATTTCCTTTCCCATTCTTATCTACTTCAGTACGCGCTCGGTTTGATGGCCACGCAGTACACGGCACGTCAAACACCAACTGCCTACCTACCCACCCACGTACCATTAACAGTCTAAAATAAGGGTCGCTTTGAATTTCTGGTCACTTCTATTGTCAATACGTGAATCGTTGCTGGTACTGTGCTTCTCACGAATTTTGTGATTCGATTTACTTATAAATGAATTGATGGTCCAAGATACGGGCCATAACAAAGCGATATTAGTAGAGTACGTGAAACTAAGATTACAATAGAGGACACTTAGTAAAACTCCTCGTAAGTGCTACAGAGTAGCGAAGAATAAAATTTATTTTATTTATTTTCGCAAATTGGTGTCATAAGGGCCTCTCTTACATCTAACCAGTCATTTTTCATGTTCCTGCGTAACATCAAGCGACGGCACGTCGGCCTGGAACGTTACATCAGAGAGGGCTGTGAGACGATGTCAGCCAATAGTACGCTGTCTAGGACTAGACCAAGAGAGGAGCGGCATCTAGGCCGAGAGAATAGAAGCGCCGCTCCGCCTAACCTCCGGCAGGAGAAGACAACCAGACATGCAAACGCCACAGCAGTGACCTATGATCTGGATTGTTTTGCTTGTGTTGAAATTGTATAAACCAAGGACATTGATTATTTACAAATCGCCATTTCCCCTGCAACACACTTTTTGAATACACGAAGTTAAGTGTTATCAATTTAACTTACTGTAATAAACCCCATTAACATGATTTGCTTGAATTTTTGTCTATCCTCCCTTAAGTACCTTGGCGTCACCCTGTTCTGCGATTGTCTTCTTCTATATCATTAGTTTTATCTGTGGTCGAAGAGCGGCGTAGTATGCCGCTGCTCGCCTACCTGTATCAGATATGCAAATAACAATAAAGAAAAAAAAAGTTGTCTAGCGATCTGAGAAAACAGCTTCTTAGGTGCCCTATATTAGACGAGTTGGAAGGATATCAATCATGATAAGTATACAACAGTATGAACTACATTTAGTATGGCGTGTAGTATTTAACAATAGTTGTGACGAAAACAGTCAAAACGGTGATAGTGAGAGGCACCCACACGCCTTGCTCATACTGTGGCATCAAGCAGTCAGGCCTGCAAGATGAGTGGTCTGCCAAGCGAGTGGATTCATTCTTATTTATCGAGTAACATGAACTCTAGTACCCACAATTAAGTTACAAATTATTCTCCTGTATGAATAGTATGCAACGGAAACGCACATCTGACTATTAGTAATTTACACAACTCTGCTGTTCACTACACACTGGCAATGCCACATTTTCTTTTTTATTTAATGGCTTTGATCAACACGTGCCCATCGCACTGAATATGAATGGTGCACACATTATAAATTCTGGATATCATGACAACATACAATTCGAAGGAAAAGGCCACCAACATTTTTCTTTTCACTATCTTACTTATTCCGATAAATTCTATAACCTAAACACACAAATTCTACAACCTACAACAATAACACATGAGGAATTCCGCCCAGAGGGCATGGCTTTATATTGGTGATTCTCTATCTTATGGTCTCGTAATTATTTAACGCTAAAGTGTACTTTCTGGATGGGATGGTAGATCTTTTGCTATACCTCACACTTCGACTCTCACGACCATCATCACGAAACTTTCCTCCAGACCGAGCGGTACAAAAGGAACATGCATAACCCACTACCTCTGAAACTACCTTGCTACTCTCCCATGCAAACCACACATACTTAAATTACATGACAAACACCACACTGCAACATGGAACACAACACAAGGAATAGACACAACTGTATAATCACATCACTTTCAGTTTTCCCACTTCAATTAGTATTCATCCCAGTTTCACACGAAACAGCGCCACTTCGTAACTTTTCCTTCCTACTACGAACTCTGGAGGATATACGCACGTCTTCCTGTGCAATGCAAGCCAAGTGGCGTTGCTGGATAGACGGCTGACTCACCTTGCTTCTCTCTCAGAGTATTATAGTTTGAATCAAGCGTCACACGGAAACATAACACGCAAAGTAATATTAAGAACATATTCATCACACACGCGAGTCCTCAACTGATACCATGGACGAGTACTTCTCTTTATCCTTTGTCTCATACACAGATTGAGACTTACACAGTACTCACCACGTGGAAGTACTCGTCTCTAATTTCAAGTCCTGCACATGCCATTTCTTAAATATTTCCAAATTATAGTACACACGCTAGTAATTCAGCTTAACTTATGCACTCGAAAGTCTTTCAACTTATTGCTACACGTGGTTTCATTCTGACCGTTGGTCACTTCCGAAGATTACTACGATCCCCTTAATATTACCTGCCTGACATTTAATTCTCCCCACAAAAGCTCCTGGAATAGAGAAATTATTATTCTAAACTACTCTTAAGTATTTCACATGCATACCATGTCTCCACTCTTTTGTCTTTACGGAGCACACCTAAGACAGGTCTTACCAACACAAGATCCAGCGGCAGAGTGCTGAAACATGGCCATTCTTCAGGTCCTCTCGCACCTCTGCCAAAGTGGGGGAGCACCTTGCTACCGTATTGGTCAGCCACATTTCAGGCACTCAAAGCTCCGGTAAATTTCATCTCCTTGGTTCCAGCAAAGGTGGCCAAAGGATCGTCTCAAAGATGATCATATATTCACATTCACTATCTGCGGTTAGCAGACGACCATACATTCATTCATTTCACAGATCTCACCAAACTGGATGTAGGGATTTATTTTGTGGGAGTGCACATGCGATCAATGAAATAATTAAATTGTCATTCGTTCCCACACTGGTATCCGGCTTCGCTGTATTAATTGAAATTGAGTTATTTTTACAAAAAATATGTTGTTCTGAGAAGAATAATGAAGTATGTTCTACCTATTTTCAATGTGCCCTTTCACCACCAGCTACCCATGCAGAAAAAAATGGCACGGTACTATCCTTGCAATGCGAGGGAAGTTCCTAACATTTTGTTAAGAAAGCTGTTTTAGAACAAACGTAGCAAGTCATCATAATAACCAGGAGGAGTCCTTAGCCCCTGGTGACCTCAAATAGACGACCAAATGCTGTTACTTTACCAAATTATTGACCCAGTTATTGCATTATTGTACTCTCCACAATCCGGAGTAACGTACACATACAAATTTACAACAATCCACATGACAAATAAAACATTACATCATACAAATAAAAAATTATGTTGAGACAAAAAATTTGCTTAGTGACTGGGATCTTCATTATTTTTATGAGTAATCCAAACTTCACTAATTCTATAACAAATAAAAAAAATACTAATTGTACTCATGAAGTTTTAAATAGCTCACTGTCCAAACGCAGAGCAAGTAATCTGACATTCATAAATTGCGGGGTAAAAACCTCTACACAGCAAAGTCGAAATACAAAACAAAATCAACAAAAAAAAAAAAACACTGCGTACACTAGTTACATGTAGAATGTCAGGCTCCATATCATTACTCCAAAATATACATCAAACCTGCAGAGAAATAAAACTGAGAAGAAAAACAATGAAATATACCACAAGTTACATACTGGTTACATAATATAGTTCATCTAAGAAATCATGTCATACCTCATTAACTATCATCACTTAAGCAATTGCCACCACTACTCGACTGTGAGTTTAACCTTATCCTTGTCCACCAGTACAAATACCTGCTGCTGAGCTAGTCAGTCCATCAACTTTGGTCAATACACACAGTAAATAGTTAGCAATAAGTGCTTGAATTCACCAGTAGCTCTCGTATCTTACTCTACTGCTCATTTCTCTGTTGTTACACATTTAGAGAACAAGAACTTGCATTTTGACTAGCCTTTGTTACACTTTAATGTGAAATATCACCACTGTGATAATGAAAATAAGTGGCTTCAGTCAACACACCAACAAGATTATTACTGTCCATGACATCAAAATGCATCAGTTAATTCCGATATTTGTTGTGCAATGCAAACTCTTGTCCCCTGTGACAACCTTACTGACCAATGCAACAAGAGCCGCTTCGTTAGTATTATGCCACTGGCTAATAATTAAAGCATCCTTGTACCAAATATTCTAATAAACATGCTACGTGAACTTGATAACCCAGAACAAACAAAAAAAAACACACTAACTATTCTAAACACGTACGTTAATGAAATACAATTACACTTGCTGTCCCTTCAGGAATAAAACATATAAAAAAATGTACACAGTTACAAATACAAATACATTATTCCCTGTCTTGCGAGTCACACGGAATCATTTCATTCTGTGATTTTCTTGGGGTCAAAAAGTTGCTGATAGTTTTCCTAGAAACACTGTCTCGATGTCAAAGCTCTCCCATGGTTACCCAGATGAAAGTCTTTAGGTCACTCAAATCGGCATTTTGATCACATTAAACACAAATGTCATAGTCACTCTCAGAGTACCATCCACACGAATCTCGTCGTCCAGAAATGGCCCTACAACTACTATTACCCACGGTTCTGTCCTTTCAGTTCATGGTGTAATTAAAAGTCGTAAGTTCCAACAAACAGCACTTATTCCCGCACCAATTAAAGAAATGTCTCCTACTACAAATGCAAATGTCAATGTCCCACTTTAGTTTCTTGTGTTCAGACAATAATTAGTCTCCATACCCGCCGCCGCCGCGAGAGCCGTTTAGCAGAAAAAAACCACCTGCTGTTGCCTCGGCGGGATACTGTCTTCAGTCGTAAGGGTGGCGGAGCTTATGAATGGTCAGTGGTACGTGCGTGTCGCCCCAGGCCCTTGACCTGCTGTAGTGGGCGCATGGAGTGTACCTTGACCGGCAGTGGAGTGGGAAGTGCCGCAGCTCTGTCGCCTCTCCCATGGCGACGTCAGCTTGGCCTCCTGCTAGCGGTATGGGCGCGTTCTGCGTAGCACCTCAGCGCTACGGCACCCAATCAGTCAGACCCTTCCGTGCATCTCGCAACATTACAGACAAAAGGATATTCTTACAGTATTTAAATACTCATTGATTACATGTATGATCTATTAGATACATTGGTAATAAAAGAATCTTTGTTCGAAAAAACATAAAATCATACACCCTAGTTTTCTACATATACAGAATCAACATTTATCCCTTTTCTACATACAGCCCACACTTGTGCTATTGATTGAATCTATACAGCTCACAATTACAATATCAAGTAGTAGACTACTTTAACATCCTATCACAGTGAAAATATTAGAGACTGTAGATTCTAAAACTACAACATACAACGCACCTTTGTGCTTGTGACAGACTGAAATTAATACCCCTTGAAAGGGTTCTAACAAAAAAATAAGAAACAATCTACACAGCTCACAATTACCTACCGCATGATGTTAACTAATAAATTACTTTAACATCCTAACACAATAAACATTTTAGAAACTGATGACTCTAAACCTACAACATACAATGCACCTTTGTGCTTGTAACAGACTGAAATTAGTATCTCTTTACATATTTTACCTTTTATTATATATAACAACATTTCTAGGACATGTACGTACCATCCACATGACGTCAGATCCTGACCTGCCATCGGGGTTCATCCAAATCAAACAATAAAGCACAATAATGCTTTAGTTATGGATCGGTAGAATCCCCTTTACAGAAGTGTGCGCATTGATAACACTACTCTACGACTCTCACTCAACTGACACCACATTTTCTTTCTCATTCAATCCATTAATACACCAACAGAATAGGTCTAGAAGTCAGCTAACCTTAACACCACCACACTCACGTCAACATACCATACCTTTGCTCCCTTATACTCAACCACATAACACATAAAGTTGTTTCAGAGATAGCATTCCAGTCTCCAATTACGTCCTTTCACTCTGGCACCTCTCTCCATTGGCTTACCTCTGCATTCGCTTTACCGATTATTCATCCTGCTAAATATCACTTTAGAATTGCGACATTTCATCTGAGAACAAAAAATACACAAATTATTCAACCTGCAAAATAACTGTAAACATTCTTGGTACCGTTTTGATTAGTTATACTGGTACCAGGCTTCAACAGCAACAACAAAAATTACTTTTTTTCACGTTGCAAATGTTATGGTAAGAATTAGATTTACACTTATATTACATCTTACGTCAATATTCCACAACGTTCACCATCTGGATCTCGTACTCCCTTTATGTCCTTTCACGTTGTGCAGTTGTCCTGATCTCTTCATTCGTATTTCGGCTCTCCGTCCGTCCATTACTCCATCATTTCCTGGTCTTCCTTCGCCATTGGCATCAATCTCGATTGCAGTATACACAGGCCTCTCTGTAACATACATCTAAGACATCTCCACATTATTAATTCTACTCACCTTTATTGACCACTGTTTCATCACGTCGAATCTCTCTTTATTAATCATACTGCTTCACGTCGCTTCTCACCTTAAATATCACCTTTATCCAATACTATTTATCACGTCGCTTCTCTCTCTATCTACCATCTTTATCCACTCAGTAATCATCACGTCGTTTCTGCTTGATCCTTATTCATATGACAAAAAAATACGTACATACACCACTCTGTCGACTACTGCTCATGACTCATTCGACCAGTCTATTCCGTCATACTTCCTGACATCCCGCCTGAAAATTGTTATGTTCGATTTGACCCTGCACAACGTTACACACCACAAATAAATACACTGACTATCTACCATAAATTGCCTACTTTCGATGTATCCTTAACTTTTCCATAATTTGATGTTAGAAATGTGATGAAGCCCACGAGATTGTTTTCCCTTGATCGTCTCAATCAGTACAGCATTTTCACGAACAATCCGCCTCACACTGAATGGTCCACTGTACACAGTAAAGAATTTGCTAGTTAGGAATCTGTGCTTCTTTGATAATCGATGAGTTTTAATTAGAACCTTGTCTCCTACTGCTAATTCGATCTTACGGATCTGTCCTTTCTGCTTCTCCTGCCTATCCTTAGCTGCCTTCTTAATACGCTCTATCGCAATCTTGACAATTTCTGTGTGCTTCTGCTTTCCTGATCGCGGAAAATCTACCAGCTCCCTGACTCGGTCTGGCGGTGATTCATTCTTTAATACCGTAATTGGTGATAAACCAGTTGCTCCATGTGGTAGCTGATTGAGTATGTCCTGAAAATCTTTAAGAAAAATACTCCAGCTTCTATGTTGCCTATGGCAATAGATCTTACACAACTTTCCCAGTTCTTTTACCACTCTTTCACTGGGAATACTTGCAGCATGGTATCGGGATATGAACACCGGTTTTATCCTTCTTCTCTTCAGTGTGGTAAGCCATTGCCTGGATCTATATTGTGGTCCATTGTCAGCTATGAACTTTTCTACAGTTCCTACTTCTCGCAAAAAGTTTTTAACGATCGCTGCTGCTACTGTCCTTCCCGTTGCACGTTTCAATGCGGTAAAAGTCACATACTTTGACACCAATTCCACTGCTACTAAAATATATCTATATCCCTGCACTGACCTTGGTAGCGGGCCAAACAAATCTGTTGCTCCGAATTCCCTCAATCTACCTGGCACTATCGGGAAAAGCGGTACTTTGCATGAGATAGTTAACGATTTTGCCTTCTGGCACAGTTTGCAACTACCAAGCACGTTCTTGATCCTCCTCTCCATACTAATGAAGTAAACTGATTCCCTTAATTTCTTACAGCTTTTCCTTGCCCCATAATGCCCATAACTTAGGTGCGTGTACCAGATCAGCTTGTTGACTATTTCATTTGGTATACACAACACCCATTCCTGTGTGTTCGGACTTCTACGGTAGACAAGGACCCCGTTCTGAATTGTATAAAAGCGCGCTATATTGGCATCTAAGTTTGCTCTAACTCTGTCCTTCACCATTCTCCATGACGCGTCTTTATCCTGCTCTTTCGCGATATTTGTGAGTACCGCCCCTATGTATTTCTCGAACGGCACGCCCTGCATATACAATATGTCATATCTGTTCTCGTTTACCTCCTCATCAAAGGATTGACCATGACCTACTGGGTTCCTTGACAACGCATCTGCCACTATATTCTGTGGCCCAGGAATATACATGACCGTAAACTGAAACTCCTGTAAATAGAGGGCCCACCTAGCGAGTCGTCTATGGTTAAGTTTGGCCGACATCAGAAAATGTAGTGACTTGTGGTCAGTATAGATTTTAGTATGCCTCCCATACAAATAGTATCTAAACTTACTAAAACCCCATACTATTGCCAAAGCTTCAAGCTCAGTTACCGTGTAATTTCTCTCAGCTTTGCTAAGCACTCGGCTCGCAAATGCAATAAGTTGTATTACTTCTCCTCCTTGCACTTCCTCTTGGAACAATGTTACCCCAAGTCCACTACGGGAACTGTCCGTGGCCATACAAAACTCTTTCCCTAGGTCTGGATGCCCGAGAAGAGGTGCCGATAGCAGTGCCTTCTTTAACGTCTCATACTCTTCCTGCGCGACAGGGTCCCAATTCCATACCGCTTTCTTTCCAGTCACCTGACATAGTCTGGGTGTCGCTGCACCCCCAATCTTAATAAACCTCCTGTAAAAATTGATTAATCCTAAATAACCCCGTAGCTGACGGTTTGTTCTTGGCACCGGAAAATCTCTGATTGCTTCGAGTTTGTCTGGATTTGGTCTTATTCCCTCTGGTGTCACAATGTGACCTAGAAACTCGATTTCTTTTCGTCCAAATTCTGACTTTCCCAAATTCACGGTTACCCCATGTCTCTCCAATGCACCGAGAAATATGCTTAACGTTCTATTGTAGTCTTCCCAGTTTCTTTCTGCTATCAGGACATCATCCACGTACTGTGTTACCTTATCTTTTATTCCATTAGGAATGACAGTATTTAGCGCTCTGATAAATGCCGCGGATGATACATTTAACCCAAATGGTAGTTTCCGGAATTGATACGATTTCCCGTAGCACAAGAAAGCAGTGTATTTTCTACACCCCCTATCTAATTCCACTTGCCAGAACTCATTCTCAAATCAACTGAGCTGAGAACTCTGATCCCGTGAAACTTTTGTAGCAATTCGTCAAGTGTCAGTGGCCGATCTGTCTCTGGCTCTAATATCTTATTAATCCTTCTTGCATCCAAAACTAGTCTAATTGACCCACCCTTTTTTTCAACACAGACTAAGGGGCTGTTGTACAGACTGGATGCTGGTTCGATAATCCCTTGTTCTAGCATGCTTTCGATCTCAACTTCTACTCTTTCTTTGTACACAACAGGAATCGGGTACACTTGGGCCCTAAACTGTTTACGGGGCTTGACTTTGAATCTATACACAAAATTTCTTATTGTACCCGCATCATGTTTAAATACCTTCCTGTTCTCGTATAAAATTTTCTGCAATTCGCCGTAGACCGTGGCCCCTCGTAAATGCCAGATTTTCTCCCTGATCTCCTCCTCCAAACATTTGTGAATTTCCTTCTTCTCTTGTTCGAACCCCGTATTCTGTGCTTGTCTACCGGACTTAACCGCCAGACATAATGCTAAGTGTGCGTTATCTTTAGCACATAAGCAATCGTCGAATCTTAATGTAATTTCCTCCGAATCTCGTTTCAATTCCATCGAACCATTTCTCATGTTAACGACTGCTTTATATTGGTTCAAAAAATTAACGCCTCGTATCCCTTCAACAAAAAAAATTGCTCTGAGCACTATGGGACTTAACATCTATGGTCATCAGTCCTCTAGAACGTAGAACTACTTAAACCTAACTAACCTAAGGACAGCACACAACACCCAGCCATCACGAGGCAGAGAAAATCCCTAACCCCGTCGGGAATCGAACCCGGGAACCCGGGCGTGGGAAGCGAAAACGCTACCGCACGACCACGAGATGCGGGCTATCCCTTCAACTGTTAGAGACGACACAATCATGAACACTGTACTAAACCTCTTCGCCTGGCACACAAAGTCTACCGGCGCTTGTAACTTCACCTCAGTTCCCTTTCCTGTAACTGCCCCTCTCACTGTTGTCCTTTGCTATGGCAACGTTGGCCATGGTTTTGTAAGACTACAACAATTAAACACATCTTCCCTCAAAGCACTCATTACACTGCCTGTGTCAATGACACAAGGTACGATTATATTATTTATTTCTACGCTAATTATTGGGTGGACTTCACTCCCCACATCTCCTACCTCCTCTAACAGATTCTCCCTTAGTTTTCCGTAATCGATATACCTAATATTTCCATTATTAATAGTCCTGGCTTGTACCCATCTATCATGTAGTCACCTTCTTGTCCCTCCGTCATTGTGACAGTGATTGTCCTGTTGTGAACCCAAAGACTGCCTATCCTCTCTTCGCCCATCCTTTTCATTTTCCCTTCTTCTTCCATCTCTGTACCCTCTTCTATTTTCCCGGCTTGACGGTCGATATCCCCATGAATTCTGCCCCCTATTTCCTCGCCATCTTCCATTTCCGTCATTCCTCTGATTCCACGCTCTCCTGTCAGTCTGATAGTTTCTGCCGTTCCTATCCTCGACTCTGTCTGACCTATGAGTCGTATCTCCGTTCACGATGTTGCTCTCATTACCCAGTTCCTGTAACAAGTGCTGAAATGACGCGGAATCGTCTAAGCCTCTGCCTGCTACCACTATATCTCTGCGCAATCTCACTGGCAACTTCGTTATACAGATCCTAATGAGCTCCCCAGTTTCGTATGGCACAACCAAATACCTATTTCGTCTCAGTATTTCCTTGTAGCACGCTACTGGATCTCTTATACCACCTTCGTTACAATTTGGCATCATCAATATGCTTTGCTTAACCTGGTCCTGCTTACTTTTCGACCAGAATTCATTTAAAAACTTGTTACAAAATATGTTGTAGTTACTACAGTCTTTAATAACTTCCCGCATTTTCGCTCTAGCCTCGTCACTCAAATGGTTACACACAAACTTCATTTTGAGGAGCGGTCCCCACGATGAAGGCAATGAATCTTGAAATTGAGACATCCACAGTCATGGATGTTGGTAGCTATCAGGATCCGGAAAACAAGTGTACGTTTGTACCGACACGAAGTGCCTCCTACATTCTTCTTCCGCATTTATGTTTTCCGACCTTGGACTATATCCAGTTGGGTTTGACACCTGTTTTATCCGACACAACCGTTCTTCTAACTCTCTGAGTTCGTCTTCCTCTTTCTTCCTATTTTCGTTTTTTGAATTTATCTCACTCTCCCTCTGCAATCTACCTGGTGGTGTTTCACCTTCGCTACTGCACCCTAATTGCAACTGTCCTAGTTCTTCCCTATGTTTCCTATTTATTTCTAAGTGTGCCTCTTTCAACTGTAATAGTGATTGTATCTCTTCCTGGTCGGCATAAACCTCTCGCTGCGTACTGTCAGAGCCTGTTTCGCCTCATATATTGATCTTTTCTACATCTGCGCTAATCGTATTAATTCTGACCACTACCTCCGCAACTTCATCCCTGTGTTTATTTAGCGCCACTTCCTGCCGGGTGACTTGAGCTTCCACGCTGTCTAATGCCCTTTGTCTATCTGCAAGTAAGTCCTCCACTATTTCTTTGATTCGCTCAGCCGGCAACACGTCCCTACGTTCTGTAATATCACTCTCTATTGCACTTATTCGTACCTCCAAATTATTGGCTTTTTCTTTCACGGCGTCACATACTTGCTTCAACGCACCCAGATTCTTCTCCCTCTCATCTAACCGATTATTAACTGCGGACAGACGCTCATCGACTACTGTGTGTAGCTTCCTCATTGCCTCTTTATTTCCCTTATCCATTGCCTCCAATCTTTCCTTACTATCTTTATCCATCGCTTCCAATCTTTCCTTACTATCTTTATCCATCGCTTCCAATCTTTGCTTACTTTCCCTATCTCTCTCCTTATTATCTTTATCCATCCTGTGTAAAAACTGCAGTAGCACATTGTCATTTGCTACTTTCGGTGCGCTTACCTCGTTCGCCTGAGACACCGTAGCTTCGCTAAGGGTAGTTACACTTTCACTGCATACCTGACCTAGTCCCGGCTCGCCCGCATCGTCGGGAGAAGCCCCCGATTGTGGACAAAGCCTGCTGCCTAAAGGATCACCTAGCCGCGGTCCGCTGACCAATTCAGCCCCTTCCGAGAGTTTGCTGTTCTAGCTCATTAACCCAAGGTCGACACCTACTTCCTGTTCCACTGCTACATTCACCCCAGAATCACTCTCCATGGTGACTACACCTTTCGACTGCGACCTAGTTACTACGGACATTACGTAAAAAAAAAAAAAAAAAAAAAAAAAAAAAAAAATACAACGATCTTCCAGCCTTGGACGATATAGCAATTAATTACAAAAAAAAATAAAAGATCCTCACCAATCCAGAAAGAAATTGCAAACAAATAAATTTTACTTCTTAGCGCTATCACAATATATCCCATCAAAAAAAAAAAAAAATCTTAACAGCAAACCCTAACAGCAAAATCTTGGCAGGGTCGAAATTATGAGAGGCACCTACACGCCTTGCTCATACTGTGGCATCAAGCAGTCAGGCCTCCAAGATGAGTGGTCTGCCAAGCAAGTGGATTCATTCTTATCTATTGAGTAACATGAACTCTAGTACTCACAATTAAGTTACAAATTATTCTCCTGTATGAATAGTATGCAACGGAAACGCATATCTGACTATTAGTAATTTACACAACTCTGACTGTTCACTACGCACTGGCAATACCACATCTTTTTTATTTAATGGCTTTGATCAACACGTGGCCATCACACTGAATATGAATGGTGTACACATTATATATTCTGGATATCATGACAACATACAATTCGAAGGAAAAGGCCACCAATCTTTTTCTTTTCACTATCTTATTTATTCCGATAAATTCTATAAGCTAAACACATAAATTCTATAACCTACAACAATAACACATGAGGAATTCCGCCCAGAGGGCATGGCTTTACATTGGTGATTCTCTATCTTATGGTCTCGTAATTATTTAACGCTACAGTGCACTTTCTGGGTAGGATGGTGGATCTCTTGCTATATCTCACACTTCGACTCTCACGACCATCATCACGAAACTTTCCTCCAGACCGAGCGGTACAAAAGGAACATGCATAACCCACTACCTCTGAAACTACCTTGCTACTCTCCCATGCAAACCACACATACTTAAATTACATGACATACACCACACTGCAACATGGTATACAACACAAGGAATAGACACAACATTATAATCACATCACTTTCAGCTTTCCCACTTCAATTAGTATCCATCCCAGTTTCACACGACACTGCCCCACTTCGTAACTTTTCTTTCCTACTACGAACTCTGGAGGATATACGCACGTCTTCCTGTGCAATGCAAACCAAGTGGCGTTGCTGGATAGACGGCTGACTCACCTTGCTTCTCTCTCAAAGTATTATAGTTTGAATCAAGCGTCACACAGAAACATAACACGCAAAGTAATATTAAGAACATATTCATCACACACGCGAGTCCTCAACTGATACCATGGACGAGTACTTCTCTTTATCCTTTGTCTCATACACAGATTGAGACTCACACAGTACTCACCACGTGGAAGTACTCGTCTCTAATTTCAAGTCCTGCATGCACCATTTCTTTCATATTTCCAACTTATAGTACACACGCTAGTAATTCAGCTCAACTTAAGCGCTCGGAAGTATTTCAACTTATTGCTACACGTGGTTTCATTGTGACCGTTGGTCACTTCCGAAGATTACTACGATCCCCTTAATATTACCTGCCTGACATTTAATTCTCCCCACAAAAGCTCCTGGAATAGAGAAATTATTATTCTAAACTACTCTTAAGTATTTCACATGCATACCATGTCTCCACTCTTTTGTCTTTACGGAGCACACCTAAGACAGGTCTTACCAACACTAGATCCAGCGGCAGAGTGCTGACACATGGCCGTTCTTCAGGTCCCCTCGCACCTCTGCCAAAGAGGGGGAGCACCTTGCTACCGTATTGGTCAGCCACATTTCAGGCGCTCAAAGCTCTGGTAAATTTCATCTCTTTGGTTCCACCAAAGGTGGCCAAAGGATCGTCTCAAAGATGATCATATATTCACATTCACTAGCTGCGGTTAGCAGACGACCATACATTCATTCATTTCACAGATCTCACCAAACTGGATGTAGGGATTTATTTTGTGGGAGTGCACATGTGATCAGTTAAATAAATTGTCATTCTTTCCCACATTGGTATCCAGCTTCACTGTATTAATTGAAATTGAGTTATTTTTACAAAAAATGTGTTGTTCTGAGAAGAATAATGACGTATGTTGTACCTATTTTCAATGTCGGGCGGTACTGTACCCTTTCAATAGTTATTGCAGTATCTTTACCCTCTTTATACTGCGACGACCGGGACATTCTGCCGTTGCCATGTTGAAAGCACGCCTCTTTTCAGCCTGAAACTTTAAATTTAATGACCGAGCGAGGTGGCGCAGTGGTTAGCACACTGGACTCGCATTCGGGAGGACGACGGTTCAATCCCGTCTCCGGCCATCCTGATTTAGGTTTTCCGTGATTTCCCTAAAATCGTTTCAGGCAAATGCCGGGATGGTTCCTTTGAAAGGGCACGGCCGATTTCCTTCCCCATCTTTCCCTAACCAGAGCTTGCGCTCCGTCTCTAATGACCTCGTTGTCGACGGGACGTTAAACACCACCAACCTAACCTTTAAATTTAATGCCTCTGATCCGCAGGTAGGCAATAACTCAGTATTCGACGCCAAAGCGCATCTAGGGAAGTAGATACCTGAATATTTCCTTTACATACTCGTGTCACGGCATCTAGTCACAAGTTGATGTGACAGGAACACGCTGTAAAATGCACGTAGCTACAAGTTCTTCGGAACAAGCAGCAGTGAATCACTGGGCACCGCCAGAAGCTGTCGTGCTTCTTATTCAGCCTGCGCACTTGGAAGAGTGTCTCCACTTCCAATAAATACGCTCCATTCACGTGCAGCGTAAATCTTCCTAACGGAACAAAGGCGTTCGGAATACCGCCGACCGTAGCGCATAATCACGTCACGTTCTGTTCCGCATTCTGCCTTTGCGTGCTGTCCTCTATTTCTGTCGACAATGGGTCATAACCACTCTTTACGGGCGGAATATTTGGCATGTTTTGGCAGAATGCCGACGGACCACTCGTTTTTGTGGTCCGCCAACACTTTCCCATACATGCATTCTCCACTTAGTCAGTTTCTTCGTCAAATTGTACTTCTTAATTCATTTGTTATTGAACGATATTCGATTCACTTTATTCCCATGAATTTCATGCATCTTTTCTGGAAGTCCTGAACATGTAGTACATATTCAAATACCGATGGTGACATACGTTTTATGTTATAGATATAGCTATAAATTAGGTTAACAGAATCGATTGTTAATACAGAAACAAAACAGAATATTGACGACATAACCAAATAAAAATAACATAAAATAAAAGGAATGTAATTCGAATTCTAAGTGAATAACTTCCGCCCTATATTACTAGGTCTGTTAGAGGCTGCTTCGGAAGATCTCGAGGTTTACAAACTAACGATAACTACACCCATACCTAAACCTGTTATTTTTACACTGTACTGTGAAGGTCGTTCAATAGTGCAACATAATTTTTTTTAAAGCACGTTGGTTTTATTCAGGATTCCAATATACCACATATTCTCCCCGCCTTTTGCCTATAAAACACTATATTTCAACATAATCTTCGCTCAATGCGACGGCCTTACGGCACCTTACTGGACGACGTCGTCGCAGAAAAAAGTCTTGCTGCATCAGTAACCTCCCCATCATCCAGTTGCGCAGTGAAGTGTTCGACTGTGATCCATCGATCATCGAGAATGATGAGTGTGTCAGCATGTTCCAGCATTGCACGAGTTGCAGCTGTGTGCGGACTAAAGGTTTGTTGTGATGATGACAGACGCCTCGCCCAACGAGTCGCCATGCTTTTGTTCAGCGCCACGTCTCCGTAGAGATTCTGCAAGTGCTGAAGGTCTATGATCCTCTGGTTTTCCACGAAAACAAACTCAGTGCCATCTCTCGACATGGAATTTTGAAGGCTACGTACAGTGCTGCGACCTATCGGAGCTTCATGAAACTATAGCGGCTGAAGTGGGAATATTCCACAACAAATAACGCATTTTTTTTCAAGTGTAAATCATCCAATAAATGAATTATGTTGCATTACTTACTGAATGCTTCTCATACATTGCCAACACTGGCATGTGCGTTCCTCGGCATTCCTCGAATCAACGCATACCTGTGTGTGACCATTAAATTTTTTATATAATTTATTTTTATATATACACTGGACAATTTTCTACCTAGAGGATTGCGTACTGAGAAGCAGATGGTATTACCCAGTCGGTGTTCCAACCTAGTGACTAATTTTAGACTCACATGAAGGAATGTGCACTAGAAACCACCATAAGTAATTTCCGCCATTTTTGTTGTTGTGAGACATGAGGTTGTGTTTGTGCAATATTTAAGTGCTGTATAATGTATGAGGATTCTATACAAAGTAGTGGCAACGTAGTTCAAACACTTGCAGGAGATCGGGCACGCACAAGTACGAAAAGAGAGCAGTAAAGTGGAGCTATTGTCTCTGTGGTGTGCGTATGAGGGCATCTGCATCTACATCTACATACATACTGCGCAAGGCACAGTACGGTGCAGGGACCGATGGCCCTAGCAGTCTGGTCCCTTCATTCCCACAAACCAACCAACCAACCGTACAGTGCTTCGCTGAGGGTTCCACTCCACTCACAGATAGAGCGAGGGAAAAACGACTATCTATATGCCTCCGTATGAGCCCTAATTTCTTGGTCCTACCTTCATGGTCCTTACGTGAAATGTATGTCTGCAGCGGTAGAATCGTTCTGCAGTCCGGGTTCTCTAAATTTTCCCAACAGTGTTTCTCGAAAAGATGATCGCCTTACCTCCAGAGATTCCCATTTGAGTTCCCGAAGCATATCTGTAACACTTGCATGTTTCGAACCTACTGGTAACATATCTAGCAGCTCGCCTCTGAAATGCTTCGATGTCTTCCTTTATCCCGCCGTGCTACGAATCCCAAACATTCGAGCAGTACTCAAGAAGAGATCACTCTAGCATGCTATATGGGGTCTCCTTTACAGATGAACCACTCTTTCCTAAAATTCTCCCAATAAACCGAAACTGACCATTCACCTTCCCTACCACAATCCGCATCTGGCCGTTCCATTTCATATAACTTTGCAATGCTACGTCCAGATATTTAAACGATGCGATTGTGTCAAACAGGAACTACTAACGATCTGAAAACTACAGCCTTGTTTATCCTACTCATCCTCATTAACTTACATTTTTCTACATTTAGGGCCAGCTTCCATTCATCTCCCGAACTAGAAATTTTGTCTAAGTCATCGTGTATCATCGCGCAGTCACTCATCTTCGACACCTTCCTGCAGATCGCTGCCCACATTGTCTACCAGATGGTCTATATACGTGGTGAAGAATAGTGGTTGTATTACACTTTTCTGGGCCACCCCTGACGGTACCCTTGTCTCTGATGAACACCAAATGTCGAGGCCAACATGCTGGCCTCTACTTCCATTCAGGAGCTTTGCTGCTGGGCGGCGTTCATGTGAAGAGTGTCGATCTCATCGCTCTAAAGCATGGTTTTCAGAAGCTGAGCAACGTCCGTCCATTAGAACTGAAGTTGCCCCTGGTCAAAATACACCATAATGTTACCGAGGATTGCATGTAGCCTGTGGCGAGAATGCATTAACTTAGAGGAAGGTTGCGCGACGGATTAAGGCGTTTTGTGCAGGTTGGAATGAGACTGCGCATTTGCACCGCAAGGCTATTTGGAGATAGGCCGTCCATTACTCGAGATTGACTTCGTGAATGGTCTCGAAGTCGAAGGAACCCCTCCGAGGTCGCCGATTTCCTAATGTGGCACCTGCATTCCCGCGCCCAATAAGGCGCTCCGTCGCTGACAACAGAGAACGCCTTGCCAGCGGTTCCCAACGGCTTTCCGACAACTAACAAAAGGTAACAGACTTTGCAGGTGTCTACAATGAAGGAATGTAATGTAACTGTACTTGTTACTTCATTAAATATTGCGTTCTGTCATGGTTCCCATTACTTTATTTATAGACATCATATTAAAGCTAGTTGGAGGATACTGTTAATTCCTCAATTAAAGAGTTTTATAGCGAGTAAAATTCTATATATTTTTAAACTAGTTACAAAATTTGTAGAGAGTTAAGGCATGTTTCCTCCGTCGTGCACCTTGAAATGAAAGAAGATCTTTTACCATGGCATACACGATATTTGCATTTGAGCTGTGTTTCTTTAGTGTCTTAATAACTTTTCCTTTCTTGACAATGGAAATATGTGTTAGCTGCCAATAGCTTTTAATCCAAAATATTTTTAAACTGCAATTGGTTTTTGACAATACTTCCTCTTAATTTGATTCCCCTTACTGATTATTGATACGTAGTTGAGTAATAATGCAACACACAGACTATTAAATACAACAGTGGCAATTTTTTCTCTATTGTGACACTTTTAAATTTGAATAGATTATTTGCTTCCAGGCAAAGTACTTTATTTTTCCGTAATAATTTTTGAAAGTTCAGGCAAAAGTGAATGCTATCATTTCAAAATAGGATAAGAAAATATATCAAGTTCTTATTACAAGGCTGACTGGACATGAAAGCCTGTAAAGTGTTTCAAGGTTCCACAGACACAACAATATGTACATAAAGTCCGGGAACACTTTCAATTATTTATTGCACAAGAACGTTGTACAGATATCACACATACGTCATTTTGAAGAGAAAGCCTGAAAGTTTTTTTTCATGTATTCCGCCACAGCGTAGTTCTACAATTTGCTGATAGTCAGCGCTAGTTGCAAACATGGCGAGTTCAGGTGCGCAGCAAGCTTTCTGTGTGTTGGAGTTCAAAGATTATGCCTGTTCACTTTTCCATTAGTGTGAAAAGTGGCTTCGTCGCAAAAAATTAAGCTATCAACAGTGCCATCCCCATCCTCAATCAATTGTTGCAACTGCGAACAAAGCTCAAAACGCTTGTCTTTGTCGTCGTCATTGAGCTTCTGCACTAGCTCCAATTTGAATCGTTTGATAGACAGTTTCTGTCGCAGGTCTTTCCGCACTGTCACTGAAGCCATTTTGAGTTCACGGGATGCACGACGCACCGAATTCTTTGGACTCCTTATGAATGTCTCTCGTACGCGCTCCACATTCACTTCACTCACACTGGGACGTCCGCTTCTGTTTGCCGGGCACAAGCAACCCGTCGTAACGAATTTGTTGAGCCAGTGGCAAATGTCCTTCCTTGTTGATGGCTTCTTACCGTACTTAGTTCTAAACATCCGTTGAACAGCTGTAGCACACTTGTTTTTGTAGAACTCCAACATGCAGAAAGCTCGCTCCACATCTGAACTCGCCATGTTTGCGACTAATACTGGCTATCGGCAAATTATTAAACTAAGCTGCGGCGGTATACATGAAAAAAAACTTTCAGGGTTTCTCTTCGAAATGATATATATATTATATCTGTACAATGTTTGGTATATATACTGAAGGGAAATATATCGCAAACCAAACATTAATGTAGAGTAATGAAATTTAGGTAATAAGTCTGTTTATGTAACATATGTAAATGATTAACATTACAAGATGACAGGTTAGGTAAGCATGAGGTAAGCCATTGCAAATGTGAAATGCTAGTACATTGAAAACCATTGTAACCGCCAGAATGTTGAATGCAAATATGCAAACGTGAATGCATTTTGTTGTACAGGTGCCGAACATAAGCTTGTGGGATGGGGCTTCATAGCTGTTGCACTTGGTCCGCCCATACAGGGACGTTTAATGCTCTTTTTGGATGACGGTGGACTTTTCGATCGATGATGTCCCTTATGTGTTTGACTGGAGACAGATATGGTGATCGAGCAGGCGACAGCAACATGTCGAAACTCTGTAGAGCATGTAGGGCTACATCAGCGGCATGTGGGCGAGCGTCACCCTGTTAGAAAATACCATCTGGCATGCTGTTCATGAATGGTAGCCCAACATGTCGAATCACCAGACTGATGTACAAATTTGCATTCAGGGTGCGTGGGAGAATTACGAGAATGCTCCTGTTGTCATACGAAATCGCGCCCGAGACCATAACTCCAGGTGTAGATCCAGTGTGCCTAGCATAGGCTTCTTTCTAATCAACACACGACCATCACTGGCACCGAGGCAGAACCAGCTTTCAACAGAAAACACAATAGACCTCCACCCTGTCCTCTAAAGAGCTGTCGCTTGACACCATTGAAGTCGCAAATGGCGGTGGTTTGGGGTCAGTGGATTGCACGGTACATGGCTTATGTCTCGAAGCTGTCCTTGAAGTAACCAATTTCTAACAGTTCCTTGTATCACTGTATTGCAACTGCTGCTAAATTGCTGCTACAGATGCAGTACGATGCACCAGAACCATACGCCAAACGTAATGATCTTCCCTCATGCTAGTACCACGTGGCCCTCTGAAACCTGGTTTCTTGCGACTGTACATTCTCGTGACCAACGTTGCCAGCAATCAAGTACACTGGCTTCATTCCTGCCAAGTCTTTTCACAGAAGGTACACCCAGTTTCTCGTATCAATGTAATACGACCTCTTTCAAACTCAGTATGCTGTTTATAATAGCGTCTTTGTCCCCTTGAGGATACAGGGTACTTATGAATTGTGGAAAAATCGAAATGTTTATGACTTTATTAAATTCTATCGGTTTTCCTGTTATATTGTATATACACTACAGGGTTTCAAATGAAAAATCACCTATATATACCAAATTTTAAAGTTACAGTCATGTATGCCGTCACGCCCCCTTTATTTCTGTTACAGAAACCAGTATTATTTCGAAAATAACTGTGAACTTTGTGTTTCCAGCGATTATACGTATGATGCATTGTATATGTTGGTAACAGTGCTGGTGCCTGTAAATGATTAACTTTTGCTAGTATTCACTTTTCTTTCGCTGAAGCACGTGTTACTGAATGTTTGTTGCCCAAGTGCTACATATATTTGTGGAAGTATATATCCGTTAGCGTTCAATAAATACTAACTATGTCACGCATCAAGAAATTGAATAAAAGAAAACTCTGTGGTAACCCGTTCACAAACAAAGCAAGTCACACTGTTGAAAGTAACCTATGCATCAGTTCTCCATGGAAGAAACTCGCACATGGCACACCTCCTAGTGATTCAAATTTTTGTGTTAACAATGACGCTGTTTGTAGTGGATTTGTTGTTGCTGATGTGGGCATCTTATCTTCTTTGATAAAGGAAGTGAAGAAATGTAAACGATGTGATGTTGTAGGCTGTCTGGAAATAACTGAACAACAAAGAAGCAGCAAGGGTTTAGCGACAGAATTAGTTGTTCTGTGTAGATCCTGCAATAAATCTACCTCGAAAATTACTTCGAACATTGTCGTAATTCATATGATGTGAATTTGAAGTTAGAATATGCAATGAGTGCAAAACGAAAAGGAAAAAAGGCCTCTCAAACGTTTTGTGGTTTGATGGACCTTACTCCTCCTTCCCAGTAGGTTCAGCAAGTACATAGAAATACTTTCATGTGCCTTGACGGTTGTGTCTAAAGCATCTATGAAACGTGCAGTAGCAGAAACTGTAAATATTAGTGGAACCAGAGACGTTGCTGTTGCACTTGATGGGACATGCCAACGTCGAGGACATCGTTCCTTGAATGGTGTTGTAAGTTCTACTTCTGTGGAGAATGGAAAAGTTGTTGAGTGCTTATCTAAGTACTGCCACACCTGCCATGGTAACACTGAAGGACATATTGAACATCAGTGTTCTAAGAATTATTTTGGTTATAGTGGAGGTGTGGGGTGTGATGGAGCTCTAAAAATATTTCAGACGTTGGTGCCCGTTTATAACGTTAGATATACGAAGTACATATGCGATGGGAACTCTAAAGCTTTCACTAAAATTAATGAGTTCAATGTTTATGGTGATACCCTCGTAACAAAACTGGAGTGTTGTGGACATGTGCAAAAGAGGATGGGTGCTAGACTGAGAAAGCTACCAAGAAAAATGAAAGGAAAGTCGCTATATGGTGGAAAACCTCTGTCTGGCCGAGGCAGATTGACAGAAACTGAAATAGACCTCCTTCAGAGTTATTATGGACTGGTCATTAGACGAACTGCTCCTCTGAATGACGTTACAGCAATGACAAAAGCCGCATGGGCCACCTACTTTCATAAGTTGCCCACAGATGACCACCCCTTTCACGGACTTTGCACTAAAGGAGCAGATTCTTGGTGTGGTTACCAGAAAGTAAAAGAGAGTGGTCAAATATACCATCATAAGCATTCTCTTTCTGATCCTGTTATGAATGAAATAAAATCAATTTTTAGAGACCTGAGTGACCCTGTTTTGCTTAGTAAATGGGGGCAGTCAGAATACGAATGGAAATTGGAACCATTGCATATGGGAAAAATTACCCAAGAATGTTTTGTAGGACTAAATACATTTAAAGTTGATGTACTAAATGCAGTGATATGTTTCAGTGATGGAGTGATAAGTAGGTTGGAAGTCCTGAGAAACTTAGGCATAAAATGTGGCTCTAATATGGAAGATCAATTGCTTGTGCGTGACAGACAATGGGTGCATGAAACCGAAAGATTCGCTCTTCAGTTTACGAAAGAAGCAAGAAGTACTAAAAGGAATGCCAAGAGGAAGCTTGAAGATGAAGAAGTGCTGCAGGATGAAGACTATGCTTGAGGAATGTTTTGAGGCACAGTTTAATTGGACTCATATCTTCATTCGCAATTTCCTGCAAGTTGTATTTTTCAGAATTCAAGTACAAATATTTCCTAAAGCTTATAAAGCATTGCTCTAATTTTTTTCTGTAACTTGCAGTAGTCCATACTTATGTAGTAGACCTAAGCTTTATTGCAGACACAACTAACTTACAGAAAAATAACATTTTACTAGGAAAAAAAATATTAAAATTAAAATGTAAGATGTGATATTTAACGGGTGGAATTAAATAGATCTGGCACCTCAGCCATCATGTCATGCATATCTGGGAAAAGTTTGGCCTCCTTCAAAATTATGACATTGGTTTAAATGGCACCTCAATTTCAGGAAACATTTTGGAAAAAAATTGAATCAGTTTCTTTGTAATTTTTAATAACCCTAAGCAAGTTCAAAAATATTCAAAATACTTCAAATTTGTTTAGAAAGTTACTGCATAACCTGATATCAACAAAAAATCTGTAAAAGATATACAGTATAATCAGTGCCTGAAAGAAATAGGTGTTGATTTTTACATAATATTGAGTCGGAAAAGTACCCTTTATCCAAAAGGCGTTCTTGACTAACATCACTCATCACGTTCATTCTCTAAGATAACTAACGCTCATGACAGTTACAACATCTATTTAAAGCAAACCTGATTTGTAACCTCATAGAGGATGATCCAGCGTAACGACAAGTGCCAGCACGAAGATCAAGAATGGAAGAGCAGAGAGAGCTGTGAGACGACATCAACCAATGGTACGCTGACGAACCCCTCTCTAGGACGACACCAGGACAGGAGCGGCCTCTGACGAAGAGTATATGAGCGCCACGCCGCCTAGACGCGGCCGGAGTGGAAGACGACCCATCAAACAAACGCTACAGCACTGACTTATGAGCTGTATTGTTTTGCTTACATTGAAATTGTATATACCAAAGGCCGCTGGTTATTTGCATGCCGTCATTTGCTTGCGACACACCCTTGTGAATACGCAAAGTTAAGTACACTACTGGAAATGGAAAAAAGAACACATTGACACCGGTGTGTCAGACCCACCATACTTGCTCCGGATACTGCGAGAGGGCTGTACAAGCAATGATCACACGCACGGCACAGCGGACACACCAGGAACCGCGGTGTTGGCCGTCGAATGGCGCTAGCTGCGCAGCATTTGTGCACCGCCGCCGTCAGTGTCAGCCAGTTTGCCGTGGCATACGGAGCTCCATCGCAGTCTTTAACACTGGTAGCATGCCGCGACAGCGTGGACGTGAACCGTATGTGCAGTTGACGGATTTTGAGCGAGGGCGTATAGTGGGCATGCGGGAGGCCGGGTGGACGTACCGCCGAATTGCTCAACACGTGGGGCGTGAGGTCTCCACAGTACATCGATGTTGTCGCCAGTGGTCGGCGGAAGGTGCACGTGCCCGTCGACCTGGGACCGGACCGCAGCGACGTACGGATGCACGCCAAGACCGTAGGATCCTACGCAGTGCCGTAGGGGACCGCACCGCCACTTCCCAGCAAATTAGGGAAACTGTTAGTCCTGGGGTATCGGCGAGGACCATTCGCAACCGTCTCCATGAAGCTGGGCTACGGTCCCGCACACCGTTAGGCCGTCTTCCGCTCACGCCCCAACATCGTGCAGCCCGCCTCCAGTGGTGTCGCGACAGGCGTGAATGGAGGGACGAATGGAGACGTGTCGTCTTCAGCGATGAGAGTCGCTTCTGCCTTGGTGCCAATGATGGTCGTATGCGTGTTTGGCGCCGTGCAGGTGAGCGCCACAATCAGGACTGCATACGACCGAGGCACACAGGGCCAACACCCGGCGTCATGGTGTGGGGAGCGATCTCCTACACTGGCCGTACACCACTGGTGATCGTCGAGGGGACACTGAATAGTGCACGGTACATCCAAACCGTCATCGAACCCATCGTTCTACCATTCCTAGACCGGCACGGGAACTTGCTGTTCCAACAGGACAATGCACGTCCGCATGTATCCCGTGCCACCCAACGTGCTCTAGAAGGTGTAAGTCAACTACCCTGGCCAGCAAGATCTCCGGATCTGTCCCCCATTGAGCATGTTTGGGACTGGATGAAGCGTCGTCTCACGCGGTCTGCACGTCCAGCACGAACGCTGGTCCAACTGAGGCGCCAGGTGGAAATGGCATGGCAAGCCGTTCCACAGGACTACATCCAGCATCTCTACGATCGTCTCCATGGGAGAATAGCAGCCTGCATTTCTGCGAAAGGTGGATATACACTGTACTAGTGCCGACATTGTGCATGCTCTGTTGCCTGTGTCTATGTGCATGTGGTTCTGTCAGTGTGATCATGTGATGTATCTGACCCCAGGAATGTGTCAATAAAGTTTCCCCTTCCTGGGACAATGAATTCACGGTGTTCTTATTTCAATTTCCAGGAGTGTATTTTCAATTAGACTTACTGTAATAAACTCCATTAATACGATTTCATTGAATTGTTGACTAGCGATCCGAGAAAACACTTCCTAGGAGGCACCCTATATAAGACGAGTGGGCAGAACGCAGTATTGGGGATGAGGATTAAAAAAAGAAAAAGAAAAACCGAGCCCGCGTCCACTGTATTTTAATTTATGTTTTGCTGGCGCTCTCTTGTCTTTTCTTTCCAGGGGCGTTTACTTGCCTTAACAGTCTCTTATCGTGTTTTTGCTAATCGGTATTTTCAGGTGGACGTTGCAGATATTTTATTTGCTTTTGTGCTTACTTTTCTTGCTTGACTCCCCTGTTTATTACATTTGTCTCTTCCAACACGCCCATCCTACGTATCCCACCCCTTGCTCAGGGATCACTGCTGCCAGCGTTAGATGCTACGCAGCTAATACAGATGTTTCAGTTTCAGAGCCAGCAAATTTCCTCACTGCTAAACACGATACAGCAGCTCCTTGAGAATCAAACTACTAATGCAGCGCAAGCAACACCTACAGCATCTCCAAGTGCTATATCCCCTTTTCGCCAGTTTCGTGAATAAGAAGAGGAACAGCTCGAATGGTTGCAACAGTTTGAAGTCCATCTAATTGCTCGCAATGTACCAGGTACTGTGAAAATCCCCTATTTATTGTCCACAGTAGGAAGTGCAGAGTTCAGATTCACTCAGAAGTTATTTCCTAACGCCACTCCGAGTGAACTTCCATATGATCAGGTTGTAGATTCGCTAACTAACTACTATGACCAACAAGCGAATGTGGTAGCAGCTAGGTGTCGGTTCTTTCATTGTAAAAACAGTCAGAACAAACTTATCGCAAGTGGGTAACAGATTTGCAGGGTATGGCGAGGAAATGCAAATTCAAATGTGCTTGTGGTGCATTATATTCAGATGTTCTGTTGTGTGTTGCGATTGTGTACAATGTAACTCATATCAAACTCAGAGAACAGATTCTGAAACAGTCCGATCCATCATTTCAGCAAGTAGTGCAAATACTATATCAGAACGATTTAGATGCTGTGTCGGCTGATAAATCTGAGCAGCCAGCAATCTGTCAGATTGAGTACCTTGATTGCAACCTGAGTATTGGGCAAAGAGAGTTCTAGGCCACCCTGCATTGTTGCCAGATGTATACAAGATGGCGGCGATGACGTCATCCAAGATGGTGTCATTTAGACTTACAACATCGCATGGCGTCAACCAAGATGGCGACATGACATCATTTAAGATGGCGGGAAGTTTTAATTTTGGCAGGAATGTGCCCCCCTCCCCCAGAAAAATGGCATGAAGTTCAAATTCCAACAGGATCATGCACCACACCTCTATTATCTCTACTAAGCAAAGAAAATGGCGGGAAGATATCTCACTTGTGCTACCTCCACTAACCTAAGTCACCGACCGCCACTTCCTCCTACGAACTGGCGCCAAGTTTGAATTCCAACAGGATGATGCACTACACCCCTGTTATCTCTACTAAACAAAGAAAATCCCTGGAAGATATCTCACTTGGTCTACCTCCACTAACCTAAGTCACTCGACCTCCCCCTCTTCCTGTGAACTGACACCAAGTTTGAATTTTGCTGGTAAACAAAAGTCAATTCGCATATCTCTACTAAGCTAAGAAAATGGCGTGAAAGAAAAGATACTTGTACTAACCTCAGTCACCAAACCACCACCTCCTCCTAAGGATTCGTGGGAAAAGGACTTGGACATAAGTATTTATTTAAACAATTCCATGCAGGTGTGTTCACCACAAGGTCAGGAATCCAACTGACTTAGTACACATCGCCACCGCCAGAGGGCTCTGTCGTGACTTCAGGTGATCATGCAAGTACCGTTATTCATGATGACAGTATACAATTTGTTCACCACGACGCCTAGTACATATTCACACCACCAGAGTGCGCTACCGTGTACTTGGAATGAATTTTCGTGAATGCCACGCCCACCTGGACTTGGAAGCAAATAGCTAAAGTCTCCACCACGATCCTGAACCTAGCACCATGTCCCCTTACCGACCCAGGTTGGCGGGCTAACGTGCACTAAAGTGAACTAACGTGTACTAACGTGCACAGCACATGACGTCATCCAATATGGTGGGGCGAAATGGCACCAAAATAGATCTGAACACAAGTCTCTATTTTGCAGCCAATGTCTCCACCACGAATTTTAGAGTCCAACTGACCTAGTACACATTATCACCACCAGAAGGTACTGTCATCCCTCCTACCACCTAATCCCAGATAGGGGTCTGTAGGGGAAAATGGCGCGAAAATGACTTAAGCGGCGCTGGGCTGCTGGGGAGAGTAAGGAAGGAGTGTACTCTATTTATATTCGAACGTTTTATTTAGGGATGCAGTATATTTATCATACTAATACAAAACACATTCTTGGGGTCACGCCACACAACCCACAGATCTGTAAACTACTCCTAAATAACGCTCTCCAGACACGCAGACAACTCCTAATTTACCCAAATAATTTAAGTACAGATGTTCAGACTCCTCCTAAATAATTATGCACAGTGATGTGTAGACATGCTCAGTACTCGTAAACTGTCCAAATAATGCACAGCACAACCTACAGACCTGCTCTCAAAATAATGCAACAGACACGCAACCAACATACGCAGATACCACCCCCTGTCCACTAGAGAGCATAGAAGGCTACCAATGACGCGGCTGTCAGCTGTCAAACCACACACAGCTGCCCACAGGCATGAGGTGAATACATCCCTTTTCATACTTGACACTAGAGAAATTCCTATCACAATACATGTTCACCTAGACTCCGATGATGAGACGATCGGACGGGAGTGAAGACTTACATACAGAGTGCAGACGCTATTGCGTGCAGGTGAAAGTTTCCGTTTTACCAACCTCACAGAATTCCAAGGTGCAGCCCCCATACACAAGACACCTCTGGGTAGTGCACGTCTTTACCGCGAATGGCAGAATAGCACAGGTTGCTTCCATCTAACGGAACATACAAGATGCGTTCAGCTGTGTCTACCCGCTCCAGCGTGGCTCTCGCCTCGTCGTGAAACGTCTGTGTAGCGACTCGCCATCTAAAACGTTCTCAGTGTTATTCTTGTGTCACATGGCATTCAAAAAAAATAAGACCTCTCGGGAATTGTATATTGTCACAGAAATAGTTAACGCTCACTTTCTTGATGCCTCAGCTTGTGTTCACCGAAATTATTACGCTAACAGCACCTGTTTATGAAAATAACATCGAATGCAGTCTTCCTAGCGCTCCTAACGCGTTATCCTTCCAGATTTCAACATACGCAAACGTTCCCTCCACTATGTAGAGACTCCTATATTTCAGCACAAACGATGTGAATGAATCGAGCATTCTGATTGGCTCTTATCGAATCTACCTGCCAAATTTCTCGTGCCACCGGTATTGAAGCACCAACCACCTATTCTTTCTCGGACTTCCAGCGATTATTTTACACAGATTGCTAAATTGTATTGATAGTTAAACCTGCAAACTTGTCTGCATATTATCAAATACGTACCAGACTCACAAGAATATTGGAAGCCCGGAACATATTTACCAATGTAACTACACTTAAATATTATGGTTGCTGCTACAGCCCGACACCAATCAATGTACAGTTAATGTCTCCTCTTGATGATTGTGCTTCAATATCTATAGCGCATATAATTTTCCACTTAAAAACTCTCTCTCATACCCTCGTCATTATCGATGTGCTGAATCTATACGTCCTCACGATAGGACACACAGTCATCCTCTCTAGTCATGCCATAACATAAGCCATACTAACTTTACAATGCAATATATACACATTTTACACAACATAAGCCACAGTAACTTTACAATACAATATATACACATTTTACACAAACAGTGCAGTTATCTTTTATATCTGTACAGCACCCGAAAAAATTATCGTAAGCCTACACTCACACCAGCTATATGTTACGATGCTCCCCAGTCCTAGGGAAGCACCGTCAGCCTTTTCTATCTTTCTATAGACGCGACATTCAGCGGTAATAAACTACTTTACACTAATCACCATTTTGCACCCACAACTAAACCTCGCAAAGTTGTCTACAGATCATCAAATATACACCAGACTCACAAAAATATTGGAGCGTGAAACCGATCACCATCCCAGCAATATATCACCGAGTACCATGTCGATCTAGTAAACGTACAGTTCATATCCCCCACCATACGAAATAACACCTTTTACACCAGTGAGCCAAAGTCGCTCTCAGAATTGTTCTACAAATTCGCGATTGTTTCCCTCGAAACAAACAAGCTACCGTCTCTGCTTCCTAGCCTGCTCGCTCTTCTATGCACATCTCCATACTCAGGGGTTAAAAGGACACACGTATTTTAGCCATAACATTATACAATTTTCGCGATACATCTCTATATCAAGCTCTAGGCGGCATCCTACCGATCGTTAACGCTACATAATTTCCGTCATATAGACTCGAAATCATTTCTCTACAAACAAGAATCTTTAGAGTGGATGGAGTGATCGGTTGAGATGGAGCTCTAACGAGGTACGATTTAATGTTAGATTGACGATGAATTCTACAGAGAGGGAGATGTTGCTGCAGGGATTTGACCATTTTTTCCGTTGTTCTGTCAGGATGCATCAGTTGTGTGACATAGCCTGCATTCGACTCATATACAACAATGTGTTCTGTGTGTGACTTAGAGCGCTGTCTACTTGTCATCGTTAACAGCAAACCTCTCGATCTCCAGAGGATTTCCATCTCATGTCTGATGAAACGTGACCATCCTGTTTCGACACATTCCTCAAGATTTATGTGACGTAGTCCATTTCCCTATCGCATCTTGGGTATAAAATCGAGACTTCAGTTTCGTAACTAAGATGATTGAAAGGCACTGCAATCTCCATGTGTACATCTGCTTCACATATGTCCTGTTTACAGAGTTAGTGGTGGCATTGACGTGTAATTTCACATGTCAAACGCCTCTGCTACGCGTTGATCTGTTTCCTTGTAAGAAGTATTCTCCATTATTAACAATCGTGTTACATAGGACTGATGTGAGCACAGTAAAATTTCTGAACCGTGATCAGACGTAAACAGTGGACGCCATACACCTCCAGAAAGTTACATTGTGCATGTATCACACAGAATCGATATTTTAAGGAAGCAGTTTATTCATTTTACAGTTTGTTACCATAGTCTATCGTAGAGAAACCTGCAAGAAGGACGTATGCCATGTGCTTGGAATGTATTTCTAATATTGGAATATTAACAGCGTTACATACCATATGACTAATAGATCGGAGACGGAAGCGCTCTAACATTGTAGCCCGTTTCAAGCCCACTTGATGGAGCAGGACAAGGAGTTGCTGTTGTCCGTCCCACTCATCGAATTGTGTGATGCGGAAACGGTATATGCCCGTGACACATCGAATGCTGTCGCTGTCGGTGTTAAACAACAAGATGGAGGTCATTACTGGCCACCAGCATATGACCCAACTCAGCAGAACATCCCTGTGATAGTGCAACCACAGAGTGCAGATACTGTACATAAGAAGCCGTCACCTACGCTTTTCACCTCCACATGCAATTTAACTCCCAGTGGATCGAAACGTGTGAGCATTGCTATAGAAGCGCCTCATGTCTGGGGCTTGCCCGCTTGAATGGAGATTGAAAATGTATCCAAGTGTGTTAAAGTGCCAATTCCCGACTTCGACTGGGACGAAATATGTCGTACAGAGCGCTACATCTATCAGCAGATGACTACAGAGTATTATCCAACCCGTGCTCCCCCAGAAATTCGCCTTACCAGTTTGACACCATCTATTACAGCTGTGTATGATGACTGTGTGTTATGTGTGAAATTTGGTGACAACTGTGTTTATCTAAGATATGCCTCAGTTATGAAGTTATTCGATCTGGATACTGCCGTACGTCTTGCACCAGAGAGACTGAACCATTGGTTGCCTAGCATAGACTCTGCATACAATGATGTAAACTTCCTACGTGTGCATAGTGTAAATGTTGATGATCTTAAGCAGCACCTTTGCATGGTCACAAACGCTGAACCTAAGAGTAACAGATTAAATGTGTGTGTGAAAAACATGAGTACTGTGAGGCATCTATCGACTTGAGTGAGATACGCACTGAACTTATTGCATGTCAAAAAGCTTTGTTTGGTATATACTGTGCAAGTGCGAAGAAGAAGATACATACAGATTGTAATGATATTCCTGAGATATTACATCCTATGTATGATTTTTAAATAAACAAATAATTTATGCATATGTAATTATTTCATACCTCTCTCAGTATAGTCAAAGTATTACATTTATTATTTTTTTCAATGAGATGATGATTGATCAAGTTACTCTTCATGGGTAAAATGTATAGCTGTTTTCTCTGTGTAGTCAATATAGGTCACTCGGTTAAGTGATGGAACTATAGTGGCTACATACACTATTATTATCCTTTCCAATGTAGCACCCTATATGTGTGAACTACTTGTCTGTACCTGGCGTTCTTAGTATCATGGCAGGGTGAGTGAAACATCCTCATCACAAGGACTTTGTTGTCGGCGACAGGTCCTGTGAAGATGCAAAAAAAGACCTGAAGAAGAACAGGAAGAACTGAATTCTCCTTCCTGATAATATACGACCAATTATTGTAGCTTCATCCAATTGTGGGAAGACTAATGTCGCCATGACTCTGCTAACACATTGATTAACTGTGCTGATAAACCTCTTACGTTATTCGATTTTTGAACAGCTGAGCAGAACTGAACGTACTCAGACATTTCTCTCTTTACTTATTCTGATCAACACTAAACTGGCACACAACATTTTTAGCGCAAAGCAAACTGACTTTCAATAATCCCTACAAAAAAAATGGTCCTGACTGACAATGACCTATACCTTTCATGAACCACTTACCTCACAAAAATCTTCGTTAGTCGAACTACTGCAATACAGCAAGCGCCAATACTGCCAGCTAAATAAAAGATTCTAACTACTGAAGGCACTAACTACTGATAGGCATAGTTAGCGAATGAAAGATTTTGATAGAGAACAAACAATTTATTTACCTTAATAGTGTTCAAAAGTCATATATCAGTTCATGACATCCAGTCTTACAAATTTACTCTCTCTGATGGACACACGTCCAGATCGTCCACTCTCAAAACTCTGCCATCTCTCTCCCCACATCCACCACTGCTGACGGCTCACCTCAAACTGTGCAACGCTATGCGCTGTTCACATCCAACTGCCCAACACTACAATGGCGAATATTCCAACAATGTCAACCAGCCACAGACTGCACACAGCACAGCCAGTGATTTTCACACAGAGCGCTAGGTGACGTTACCAACATAAAAACCTAAACATCCTACTTACATAGCCCCCATGCTCACCACAAAAAATTTTACAAATTGTTTTGGGCAGTGGCCAATGTAGGTTTGAAAAAATTTTTCATAATTACAGTAACAAAGATATCAAATGCACACACTTATTGATACAATGTTGGTCAAAAGCTAAAATTTTCTCACAGTCCATAAAGACAGTCCTGATCATTCATCACAGTAAAATTGATGTGTTTTTTTTTTTTCTCAAAGTCTGAGCAGTTAAAGAAAATGCACACAGAAGTAGTGAATTTCCATCCAGTCTTGAAGAAGTAGTGTTGTCCTTCCAACAGAAAGACAGTGCTGACTCTTGACATGCAGACAGGTAATGGACCACAACAGAGCAACCCACCACAGAGTCAGTCGAAGTTTTGAAGAATATTGGTAGGTAGGTCATCACAGAGCAGACCCACTGTGGTCCTGGTAGAGATTATGGTATCGGTGGGGCATCAAAGGTGCAGACCCACTGTAGTCCTTGTAGAGATGCCTAGTAGCCAATTGTTGTGACTGTGCAGGTGCACAATCACCATTGAAGAGTCTTGCGGATAATATAGCAAGTCCATGAACCACCACTTGTGCGCTCACAAAATTTTTTTTTGAAATGTCCTTAGAACCAGCAATGCTGTTAACCAGTCCCTTGCTGAATTATTAACACATGTGCAAAGACTAGCAGTCCCAACTTCTCACATATTGTGCATATAGTATAAGCAACAGAAATGTGTGCAGTGAAATGTATGCTTACAACTTATTTAATTTGATGAACTGGTGTCCATTACAATTTTATAACATGAGAATACAATTACAAAGATTCAAAAAACATCATTAAAACATAATAATACAGATAACATTTGTAGTAATACAGGCTTTACAAAAGAATATAAATAGACAAATACATCAGTGTTACAGGAATTCTGACATAAGTCAATATATAAAATAATGAGAATAGTTTTCGAAATATTAATTTCACACATGAGCATTAAAACAGAACAGAATAAATAATGTCTAAACATCTTTACAAAGAAAATAATATATTATTAGAAAAATTCTACAACATAACTCTTATCAGCTAAACACATAAAAACAGGAAAAATACAAATTCACAAGAGCACACAAACACATAGCGGAATAACACAAAAGGAAAGGACCGGGTTTGTTTTCAGTGAGACGTCTGGTACTGCAGTCTAACCCAAAACTTCATTCCATAGATCATCCCTCTTATTTCAACATTAGCTCCTGCCAAAAAAAATCCTATCTATCCCTGTTGTCCCTAAACCCTACTGTTTTGCTCGTATCCTCTTTCAAAATAAATATTTCTCATTGAACAAAACTCATTTTTGCCCAAATGTTTTTCATATAACTTCTCAATGCATTCTTTCCCTATTCTTCATAGTTAGTTTCCTATATAGTCTACCCTCTCTTAAGCTAACTTAAAGTGACAGTGAAACAATTAGTGAACAGGAAAGAATTATCGATCGATCGGTCGGCAACAGCTCACCTCAGGAATCCGAAATGATAGGACACAATCATGCAAATACTGTAGATTCAGGTTTTGCGTCCTCACCATTTTCTCAAATAAGTCAAGACACATTTTCTGCTTCTCAAAATGCGAATATTGCCGGTTCAAATGCACTGCCGAATAGCACTGAGGAACATGTTTCAGACACCAGTGCATTGTTATTACCATTAATGCAACAAATGGGACAAAAGCTTCAAAAGTTAGACACAATGGAACAAAATCAGAGACAAACACAGCAACAGCTTCAAAAGTGAGACTCAATGGAACAAACGCTTCAACAAACACGTGAAGGTTTAACTGCTGAGTTACTTAAAATCGAATCGAAATGTCAAAAAGTCTGTAATGACATAAAAACGCAAATTTGTGAGCATTTTCAACCTTTTTTTCGCGACATGAAAATGCATTACAGAATCAGGAAGCAGCCACAAAAGAACTACAAACTATTCTTCACGAAAATCACGACACCTTGCAAGCTAAAATTGTCTCAGTTGCATCTACTGATTCGGTTATGCAACTTGCAAAAACTCAGGAAAACTTAAAGGAGACAGCAGATACGATTTCAACACAAATGGACACTCTGAAACTTGGTTCAGAAAAACACACTGAGGAAATCGGTTCACTATCGGAAAAAGTAGCCGAACTTTCGGATCAGTTCACTAACTTATCTACAAAGGTAGATGATGATCTGAATGACACAAATCCGTAGCCTTCACTGACACACAAGAGTACGAACAAATTATAAAATTCAAACAAAATCAAAATCAAATCAATACACAGTACAAAAGAGAAATCCGGAAAGTACAAAATCAGTTGACACAGGTAATACAAGAATTACATATTTCAGAGGACACTCGCGCTCCAACAACGGAAGAGGGACATAGAAATACGGAAAAGCCACAAAATAATAACACAGGGCACTTCGGAAATTATGAAAGAAATTGGCAAGGTACACCGAATTTTGAGATGGAACCGCCGAAACGAAGTAACAATGACCGATATGCGACTCGCCGACATGAGGATTTTGACTATAAGCTGTTCATTACTACACATAAATTAAAAACATTTAAGAATTCTGGCACGCAACATTTTTAGCGCAACGCAATCTGACTTTCAATAATCCCTACAAAAGAATGGCCCTGACTGACAATAACCTAAACCGTTCATGAATCACTTACCTCACAAAAATCTTCGTTACACAAACTGCTGCAATACAGCGAGCGCCAATACTGCCAGCTAAATAAAAGATTCAAACTATTGAAGGCACTAACTACTGATAGGCATAGTTAGCAAATGAAAGATTTTGATAGAGAACAAACAATGTATTTACCTTAATAGTGTTCAAAAGTCATTATATATATATCAGTTCATGACATCCAGTCTTACAAATTTACTCTCTCTGATGGACACACGTCCAGATCATCCGCTCTCAAAACTCTGCCATCTCTCTCCCCACATCCACCACCGCTGACAGCTCACCTCAAACTGTGCAACGCTACGCGCTGTTCACATCCAACTGCCCAACACTACAACAATGCCAACCAGCCACAGACTGCACACAGCACAGCCAGTGATTTTCACACAGAGCGCTAGGTGACGTTACCAACATAAAAACCTAAACAGCTTACTTACAACATGTAGATGGAGTGCTATTTGAACATGTTTGTGTATTCTCAAAAACACTGTTTCAACCCAGCTATTGCAGGAGATATTGCGCGATGTAGATGGTGTTACATACCCAACATACAGTGAAAGCGGTGATATCCCTCCACCTGAAAAAGAAAAGCCAAACACTTTCTTCATATTTGACGATGTTGCTGTGTAAAACCAAGACCAAATTCGAAAATATTTCTGTTTCGGTCGTCATATGGGTGCTGATGTATTTTATGTAAGGCAAAAATATTTCACAATCCCCAAACAGTTAGTTAGGAATAACGCAAACCTCACTATAGCCTTCAAACGACAATCCGAATTTAAAACACATTTACCAGGCACATGTCGGAACTGACATGTCGTTCAGTGATTTTGTAAAGATATGTGCTGACTGCTGGCTTCACAGTATGCATTTCTCGTTATTGATAAAACAAGAAAACTGAGTGATGGTAGGTACAGGCGAAACTTTCAAGTGTCTTTGCATATATGGCACGGTAAGAGAGGTTTGTACATCAGTATATGCCGCACCATGGACTAACTCGCGCGTATGTCTAGCTCTCAACCCGAGATAATAAGTGTACACAAATAGAACATTCGCCTGCACATGGATGCGAAAATTCAGCTATTTTGCATAAAGTTGGAGCTTCTGAGAATGGTGAATGCATTAAATGAGTTAGTTAATGAAGTCGGTAAGAAAGTAGCCGACTTAACTGAAAAGGTCAAGGCTATTGAGGGGAAAATGGATGTAGAGTTCCTTGTTGTTGAGAAGGGGGAGCAGGTACATAGTAAGAAGAAGAAGAAAATGAGCGGATATATAAAGCCTAACGCTGCGGAGATGTCTGATTAGTATACACCGAGATGTCAACGAAGCAGAAAGTGATTCAAGCGCGGAAAGCAGTTCGTGAGAAATAACGGTTGCTGAGGTTAGGGCATATGGAACGACAGCAAACACTAAGAGACACATTTAAGCCCATTACTGAATCTGTTCGACAGATCTCAGCAAAAACAAAAACACACAATAACGAGGGTGTTGTCATTGACAAATTCATTATCCGTCACACCCCCGGTCAGATAGATAGAACATTCGGCGTTAGCAGGGGAATACCGTACATGTTGCGTACGCATAACTGTAACTGATGACACAATACAGATTGGTGATATACGGTTTGAGAGAACATCCGGCCTAATGAATTTTATTTTCCTAATACCTACGAAAAAACCTATAAATTATTCAGTTGATGATAGGGAAATATACCGTGAAATACTGCACGTGACTGGTGTATATAAGATCACGAAAAGCCTGAGCAACAAGAAATATAAAACCATTATATAACCAATACTAGAAGGCGAAAACAACAACAACAACAACAATAGCAGCGATGATGGTATTGGCATTGAGCATAAAGCAATGAACAATCGAATCATGCAGTATATACATTATGACGACCCCAACGAGCTATTAGATCGACTACGACTGCTGATGGCATCGGCTGTTGCAGGTAATAAAGCTCATTCGAATCTCGGAGCTTAGAGAGAGAGGTATCATCGAATAAGTATGGAGACAGTAGTTCGAGAACTGCACAAGCCAGCATGCAAAACATACCCTCGTAGGCATGTTATGATTAAAGGGTTGGATGACTCGTGGCAAGCTGATCTTGTAGTTTTGAGGGAATATTCACATGAGAATAATGGATTCATATACATTTTAATGGTTACTGACGCATACTCCAAATCTGCCTGGGCATTGCCTGTCAAAACAAAAACGGGTAGAAATGTTGCCGATGTTTTTGAGCGTTTGCTACAGACAGGGACGAATCGATGCCCAGACAGCCTCCAGGCCGATCACGGTGGGGAGTTCTACAATCGGTATTTCAAGACCGTGATGCAAGGGTACGGAATACTACTCAACATTCACTCACTTGAAGGCAATCATCGTGGAGCGTCTGAACAGAACAATAAAAGGTCAAACGTGGATACGTTTTAACCTTCGCGGCTCATACAAATGGACAGATATCCTCCCAGAGATAATTGCTCAGTATAATCGAACCAAACATGCCACAATAAAAATGAAACCAAATGATGTTCGTGATAATGGACTCGTGGATACGGTGTACTGTCGCATTAAGATGCTGGATCCACGCAAACAGAAATGTAATGTAGGTTATTTGGTACGTATCTCAAAACACAAGACGGCATTTGAGAAATCATACCTACCGAACTGGTCAACTGAGATATTTACAGTTTCAAATGTGCAACGAACGAATCCTAGAACTTATATACTGAAGGATCGTAAAGGTGACGAAATTGCAGGCTGCTTCTACACCAAGGAGTCGCAGAAAAGCTGAGAACCGGATGTTTTTCTCGTGGAGAGAGTCATAAGACGTCAGGGAAATAAAGCACTAGTCAAATGGCTTGGATTTCCTGCTACAAAAACAGCTGGATTGATACCAACGATTTGCTATATAATGGGGGCGCATAGTCCACAAGCACCGCAGTAGCATAACATGCGTGCTAGGAGACGCATTAGAGGAGGTGGTGGTATTCTAGACAAACTGTCAGTGGAATTACACATCCCTGGGTATAACTACTGTGGACCTGGGACAAAGCTTCAGAAACGCAAGGTGATAAGGGGGTTAATCTGCTCGACGAAGCGTGTTTGGAAAACGGCATTGCACACGCTACAAATAAAGATCTGTCAAGTCATCACATTGCAGATAGGATTTTAGCTGATAAGGCTAAGACGGTACGGAGAAGAAAAGATATTGGTATAGGTCAGCGCATCACAGTATTTGCAGTTGATAAAACTATGTGTGGAAAAATTAAGTTGGGTTTAGGAGTGATGTATTTCAAGCGAGTTATGAATGCTGCACGTTGTGCATTAAAAAAGAAGAAGAAGGACAAGGGCGGGAAGCAGAGCTGTTTGAAGAACTGTATGCTGACAGCGATGTATGCAGCTAAAAACGCACTGAAGCTGAAAGATGTGGGAAGAAGAAGAAGAGGATCGGTTAAAGCACCTAGAGTTCTACCAATACCCAAGACATCTGGTGATTTTATTCCATTTATCATCCCGGCCCTCTCCGCGGTCTCGGCGGTAGGTTTCCTCGTTGGTGGTGCTGCAGTTATCGCTCGAACGGTCAAGAACGCGCAAAACTCCCAAGAACAGTTTGAAGAGGCAAGAAGACGTAACCACATGATGGAAGCCGCAGCCATTGGAAACGGACTATAATTGAAACCGTACAGGAAAGGACTTGGTTTATTCATAAATAAAAAAAAGCCCATTAGCGGTCCTACCAGATCGATCACTCACAAATACAGATTTTCTTAAGTTTGTTAGAGCCAAATTCAAGATACCAAGATTCCGTGGTGTGATTATGCGGGACACATTACCTAAGATTTTGTGGAAACTGGTAAATGCGGCATTGTGAATTTAGATGTTGCTGGAGGCCCAGGCACCCACTGGGTATCATACGTTATGAAAAAGGCGGACACCGTCTACTATGGCGACCTGCAACCATCAGGTTTATCACAACGATACTTCACTCACAGAAGACGTGTGCTCTACAATTGTCGACGCTACCAGGACTTAAATACACACCTCTGTGGACATCTATGCGTTATGTTTCTCTGGACGCTCACAAAGAAGAAGAATAAGCGTGCTACAAAGGAGGAGGTTTAAACATTCATTCATCAGTTGAGGTTCAGATGCCAGGTCGCACACTTTGGTGTTAAAAGAACGATCATCTGTATTGCGTGCAAATTACTTCCCACCAATTGATTTGAGCGTTGGTGAATGGAGTATTGCATTGATTGGACTGGAGACGCACAACAGCATCCCAAATACCACTCAGACTAACAATAAACTGCACCTGGATATTAATGGTGAAAAAGATATTGAAGAAATAGAAGCGGGTGCACACGATTTCGACGATTTGAACGAAGCCCTAAAACAGTCTGGAAAAGGTATTTAACTACATTCAAACATCAATACACTTAAATCTTAAATAATGGACTGTAAATGCAACGATTGACTTTAACCGGAAAGGTTCAATAGGGCGCCTGCTGAGTTTCACAAAAGGGCAGGTTTTGAAGAAGGATCCAAGTAAATTTTACAAGTCAGATGAGACTGTGGACATATGCCCCGTCAGCACAATCCGTGTCGAGTGTAACATTGCAAAGAACTCCTATCTCAACAATCGTCTGATTCACACTATTTACGGATCCTTCCCCTCAGTTGTAACAGTGTATTAGATTGTTGAGAACCCTGCCAATGCAATATACCTTCCACTGACAGCTCAGAGATTGGACTATTTGGAACTGCGTATTGTGGACCAGAATAATCAACTTGTTGACTTTCGTGGTGAGGAAATCATTGTACGATTACATCTAATGCAGGATGGGCGTACAGTATAAAACAAGTGCAAGCAATCCACAGCATGCCACTTCGCTACCGAATAGCAAAGTGATAACACGTGTGAGCTACGAGTTTCTTAAATCAGTTGGTCTGAAACCGCGTAATGACATCCTCACTCAGTATAACCAGTCCAGTAGAGTATGATGAGAGAACTTTACGTCAGGAATACTTTTCTCATAAACCTTACGCTTCAACCACATCTAACAAGGATTGTCATGCAGCACCAAGACGCACTCACGCTTCCAAGCAAGAGTTTCATATATCTAGAGGGGTCATTCAAGAAAAGCGACGGCAGCGATACAGTGGGATCCAAGCTGACACGTAACGCTTTAGCATTCCTGTTCCAAGAGAAACGCAATGAACTCAGTGGGTCTGAGATCAATCGTACACGCAATGTCAGCATAACATCAACCCTTAAAACATACATCTCGCCATCACCCGCAGATCTGCATAGTTTAGAAAATGCAGGATGGTCCATAGGCGATCCAGAGGATAGAACAGTTGCAGAGTACAAGCTATTTACTGCCTGCATACCTCTAAAATGCTTATGGGGTACTTTGAGGACATGAAACAGAATTATAAAGAACGCTAAACAGAAACTCATTCTGGTACAGAGTGCGACAGACAATAACTCATACATTCGAGGAGCTCAAGAGGAGAATATGATCACAATCAGCAAGATAATATCGAAAATGCCTCACATTAGTGTATCAGACGAGGAGCGTTTGACGCATTTAAAAGTCCTGAATTCAGGTACATTTCTGTCACTGACATTTCGCTCATGAGAGGTTTTCGAGTACCCAGTGTTACTTACTGCGAGCAGACAAACATGGGCTTTAAAACGTCCTCCCATCTAGAGTCACCTAGATTCATCATACTTGCGTTTCAGACTGATAGAAGAGGAAATATAGCAAATGATTCCACTGTGTTCGACAACTGCAAGTTAACTAATGCCAAAGTCTACCTCAGTTCGGTGTACCCATATGACAATCTACAACTGCAGTGGAATCTAAATGTATACAGTCTCGCGTATGACATGTATGCAAGGTTTCACGCTTCTTACTATGAAACTGCCAAAGGAAAGGGAGGAGGGTGTCTACTCAGTCTGTATAAGTTCAAGGAACTTTCACCGATCATCGTAACAGACAGCTCGAAACAGAATCAGATAATTAAGTCTGGGCCTATAGATGTGCAAATTGAATTTGGTTCAAATGGCTCTGAGCACTATGGGACTTAACTTCTGAGGTCATCAGTCCCCTAGAACTTAGAAGTATTTAAACCTAACTAACCTAAGGACATCACACACATCCATGCCCGAGGCAGGATTCGAACCTGCGACCGTAGCGGTCGCGCGGTTCCAGACTGTAGCGCCTAGAACCGCTCGGCCACTCCGACCGGCGATTGAATTTGAATCATTGACAAATTTCCCAGAACACACTGCCGTGTATGCTCTAGTTCTACATGACCATATGATCAACTACTGCCCACTCATAGGTGTTGTGCAACGAGCTGTATAAATGAATAGGTGCTGCAGCGTACCTAGAGCATTTCACAATGATGTCTCAAGGCATGAACATCATTGTGGACGCTCAGGGTTTCTATGATGGTAAGCGTAGACAGTTTGTATTTAAAGATATTGTGTTTGTAGTGTACACACAAGATGCTGGAATAATAGAGACATTCTCAGCAGCTGGGCAGGATTAGCCGAGCGCTCTAAGGCACTGCAGTCATGGATTGTGTGGCTGATCCCAGCGGAGGTTCGAGTCCTCCCTTGGGCGTGGGTGTGTGTGTTTGTCCTTAGGATAATTTAGGCTAAGTAGTGTGTAAACTTAGGGACTGATGACCTTAGCAGTTAATTCCCATAAGATTTCGCACAAATTTGAATTTGAACATTCTCAGCAAACATTGCATCACCAAGGTCTTTCAAGCATGTGAGGGTTGACACAGAAGAGTACAAAGTGGTTAACACATTCCTACCTTGGAATTCACTGGGGTGATCCAGGCATACCCTATAAAGATATGGTGACTGCGCTTAAATTATTCTATCACGCAAATACCATCATCTACATGAAGGGGAAGGAGAAGATGTCATGGATGCATCGAATCTTTAAATTTGCTTCTATTGAAGACCTCGAATTCTACTGGTGTCCTTCTCTCCATGTATCAAAAAAGTGTTGCTGTATCTGCTTATGAAACTGTAAAATTACTTTTAGGATGGATGAGAAATAAATGAATTTTCTTTTCCTAACATTGTATACTTTTTTTGAGACCTACGTCCTTAGCATGTAAGTTTAACCATGATACTATACATGCTTCCATCTATACCTGTGCTCCACTGGAACTGTGTGACTCACTTACCACAGCCTTGCACGCTGCCAACATGGGAGTAGCGCTACTTGTGCTATTAATAGGTATGGTTTCACATTCCTTTCCCATCGCCTGCAGTGAATTCTCTGAAAATGTGTGTGTTAAAGGTGCTACATCTTGTAGACGTGAGCGTGCAATGCAGATGTGACTGCAAAATGTTCACAGATATGTTTTAGCAAAAAAATAATGATTGGGTTCTTTTTTTAAAATAACAACAGTGATGTAGGGTAACATATTTTTTCCTTTATTCATTTCAATTCAATTCTCGAGATTACAATTCAGTTTGTGATGTGCAATATATATATATATATATATATATATATATATATATATATATATATATATATATAGTTCTTAAGATACAGTTTGGTTCAATGCACAGATACTTTTAACTTATTACTAGAATCCAATACATGTTGGAGATTCCATGAAGGGAATTTTTTTTTCTGTATAGAGCCATACTTAAAACTAAAGCAGAGGTATAGACTATCGTACACGCTAAATACTATTACTAATGAAATTCCATCCAAACAGACTATATTAAACAGAGCTGCTCTGTTCTCCTACTTAACTAGACGGCTCTCAATATTTTTTTGAAGTAGACGTTTTCCATCAAATAATTAATTGAGTGGCTCCAACTTAACGAGACAAGTTTATATATATATATATATATATATATATATATATATATATATATATATATATATATATCAAATAGTATGGCTCTTTTATCATAGCATAATTATTGGTGTTGTGTGTGTGGTGTGTGTTATGTGTGTGTGTGCGTATATGGGGGTGTAAAATATGTATGAATGGCTCTTTTATCATAGCATAATTATTGGTGTTGTGTGTGTGGTGTGTGTTATGAGTGTGTGTGCGTATGTGGGGGTGTAAAATATGTATGAATGTGTGTACACACACACACACATATATATATACACTCCTGGAAATTGAAATAAGAACACCGTGAATTCATTGTCCCAGGAAGGGGAAACTTTATTGACACATTCCTGGGGTCAGATACATCACATGATCACACTGACAGAACCACAGGCACATAGACACAGGCAACAGAGCATGCACAATGTCGGCACTAGTACAGTGTATATCCACCTTTCGCAGCAATGCAGGCTGCTATTCTCCCATGGAGACGATCGTAGAGATGCTGGATGTAGTCCTGTGGAACGGCTTGCCATGCCATTTCCACCTGGCGCCTCAGTTGGACCAGCGTTCGTGCTGGACGTGCAGACCGCGTGAGACGACGCTTCATCCAGTCCCAAACATGCTCAATGGGGGACAGATCCGGAGATCTTGCTGGCCAGGGTAGTTGACTTACACCTTCTAGAGCACGTTGGGTGGCACGGGATACATGCGGACGTGCATTGTCCTGTTGGAACAGCAAGTTCCCTTGCCGGTCTAGGAATGGTAGAACGATGGGTTCGATGACGGTTTGGATGTACCGTGCACTATTCAGTGTCCCCTCGACGATCACCAGTGGTGTACGGCCAGTGTAGGAGATCGCTCCCCACACCATGATGCCGGGTGTTGGCCTTGTGTGCCTCGGTCGTATGCAGTCCTGATTGTGGCGCTCACCTGCGCGGCGCCAAACACGCATACGACCATCATTGGCACCAAGGCAGAAGCGACTCTCATCGCTGAAGACGACACGTCTCCATACGTCCCTCCATTCACGCCTGTCGCGACACCACTGGAGGCGGGCTGCACGATGTTGGGGCGTGAGCGGAAGACGGCCTAACGGTGTGTGGGACCGTAGCCCAGCTTCATGGAAACGGTTGCGAATGGTCCTCGCCGATACCCCAGGAGCAACAGTGTCCCTAATTTGCTGGGAAGTGGCGGTGCGGTCCCCTACGGCACTGCGTAGGATCCTACGGTCTTGGCGTGCATCCGTGCGTCGCTGCGGTCCGGTCCCAGGTCGACGGGCACGTGCACCTTCCGCCGACCACTGGCGACAACATCGATGTACTGTGGAGACCTCACGCCCCACGTGTTGAGCAATTCGGCGGTACGTCCACCCGGCCTCCCGCATGCCCACTATACGCCCTCGCTCAAAGTCCGTCAACTGCACATACGGTTCACGTCCACGCTGTCGCGGCATGCTACCAGTGTTAAAGACTGCGATGGAGCTCCGTATGCCACGGCAAACTGGCTGACACTGACGGCGGCGGTGCACAAATGCTGCGCAGCTAGCGCCATTCGACGGCCAACACCGCGGTTCCTGGTGTGTCCGCTGTGCCGTGCGTGTGATCATTGCTTGTACAGCCCTCTCGCAGTGTCCGGAGCAAGTATGGTGTGTCTGACACACCGGTGTCAATGTGTTCTTTTTTCCATTTCCAGGAGTATATATATATATATATATATATATATATATATATCTGTGTGTGTGTGTGTGTGTACACACATTCATACATATTTTACACCCCCACATACGCACACACACTCATAACACACACCACACACCACACACACAACACCAATAATTATGCTATGATAAAAGAGCCATACTATTTGATATATATATATATATATATATATATATATATATATATATATATAGTCTAGTTAAGTAGGAGAACAGAGCAGCTCTGTTTAATATAGTCTGTTTGGATGGAATTTCATTAGTAATAGTATTTAGCGTGTACGATAGTCTATACCTCTGCTTTAGTTTTAAGTATGGCTCTATACAGAAAAAAAAATTCCCTTCATGGAATCTCCAACATGTATTGGATTCTAGTAATAAGTTAAAAGTATCTCTGCATTGAACCAAACTGTATCTTAAGAACTATATATATATATATATATATTGCACATCACAATGTGGGGGTGTAAAATATGTATGAATGTGTACACACACACACACACACACACACACACACACACACACATATATATATATATATATATATATATATATATATATATATATATCTGTGTGTGTGTGTGTGTGTGTGTGTGTGTACACATTCATACATATTTTACACCCCCACATTGTGATGTGCAATATATATATATATATATAGTTCTTAATATATATATATATCTGTGTGTGTGTGTGTGTGTGTGTGTGTGTGTGTGTGTGTACACACATTCATACATATTTTACACCCCCACATACGCACACACACTCATAACACACACCACACACACAACACCAATAATTATGCTATGATAAAAGAGCCATACTATTTGATACATTAACCCCCCCCCCCACCCCATTCACACACTCATTCTCTCTCTACCTCTCAATCAAAGTCCCCCACCCCTACTTTCACATCAAGTAAATAATGTGAGTATGGGAGGGTTTCCGCACCATCCTCACAAATGACTCTTTTATCATCATGAGAAGACAATCTGACTTTAGACTGCAGTACAGTGTACACTTCGTGGCCTTGCGATTGAATACTAGTTTGCCAAATGATGTGCGGAGGAGCACCTTGAATGCTGCAACCATACAGGCAATGCAATTTGTCTTTCACCGTGAGGGCATGAGGTGCTGCACATCTAACACCCTTTGCCCGCCTCTGAGTGACCCGGTCCATTGTACGATATGCATACATTTTAGATGTCAATCCCACAAACTCTACAATTGGTAAACCATTCGCTTTGTCTTTCATGAGACCGATAACCTTCTTGTTCTTAGGAACAATACTGTAAGGATTATTGGGTTCATAAGAAGATGTGTAGAATTCTTTACCATGGCACCTAATTCCTTCATATGGATTGCATTTCTTGATCCAGTAGATAAAGCTGTCTGTATCCATATAAAGCAACTTTGGTTCTACGAAATGAGGTCTCGTAAACTCATAGTGGAAGTGGTACATATAGAATTTGGAGATATCCAGTATTCATATCCCCAAATAAATAAAAAATGGTTCAAATGGTTCTGAGCACTATGGGACTTAACATCTTAGGTCATCAGTCCCCTAGAACTTAGAACTACTTAAACCTAACTAACCTAAGAACATCACACACATCCATGTCCGAGGCAGGATTCTAACCTCTGACTGTAGCGGTCGCACGGTTCCAGACCCAAATAAATAGGCTTCATAAACTCTACTGTAGTGTTTGACATCTACACAGCAACAAAGTTTTCATTGAAGATGGTGGCATGCTTAAAATTTGGCCTGGCAATTCACTCTCTCACGCCATAACGCCCTTGCTATGCGATTCTAATCAAAATACCGTGTTCATTTATTACATTCTGCATAGTTTTCCCGAAGATGGAGTTGTTTAGTAATTTATAAAAATCTTTTTCAAAATCATTACTCATGACCACCCTCTTTTCGGTATTTAGTTAAATATACTTCTTCAACCAGGGGGATTGCTTGAAGGAGATAGCCCAGGTCATTCTAACAAGCTTCATCCCTAAGCTGAGGCACTGCAAGAGATTAAGATAATGAATAATATACCTCTGCTTATCTCCAACAGTCGCCAACAGTTTAGGGACGGTGCTTCCTCGCAGAATTTGTTGCTCTGGACATAACGGCAGATCACTTGTCTCTCCATGCAAATTATTAGGATATGTGATGTCTGCCTCAAGCACATACCCTACATCAGAATCGGCCGCAAGACCCATTATTTTTCCAACTAATCCCTTCAATACGTCTTTGAGCACCCATCGAAACCCAGCAACCGGCAGTGGCTGCATCATGGTGTGCCCATATAAGTTATTCACATCTAAGTACATAATGTAACTCGAATCAAGGGATGCGTTAAAGTCGACACCCATCCGCAGGTTATTTACCTTGGCATGCTTGTGGACGCATTGACGAAGTCCCCCACAGATCCCTCACTCAAAAGATAGGAGAATTGCAGCATCAGTCAAAAGTTCGATGCTGCACCCCATTTTTTTGAGCACAGCGTCCCAGGACAACCCAGGTGTCGTGTAATAACAGGTGGGGTGCAGAGATTACATGGCCATACATGCACTCCGGAACTTTTGGAACACATCTGCAAGAGTCTGTGTCCATGTATAGTCTAGCATATTCTCCCAAACTGGGGATGTTGAATTCCCTCCAGACATTCACGGCATGCCCATAATCTACTGTAGTTGCGACATCGCCTGTGAGAGTACTAGTAAATGCAGATACGTTGGGAAGCCTGGTTTCATTGAGTTTTGTCATACTATCAACATACTCGTATGGGAAAACTCCTTTCCTAGTCGTAAGTTGGAACTTTTCCTCATCAGGAAATGCAAATCGAGTGATATGCATATCATTCTGAGGTAGAGTTTCAACGAGTTTCTGGAGTGAAGTCTGCATAAAGCGTAAAGAGTCAAGGAAGCGTAGAGTAATTTTTGGCATCATTCGTTTTGAGAAACAAATGTACTTCTCAACAGTTTCAGGGAGGACACTGACCTGATCATTCTTCATACCGAAATTAACCAAGTGCTGAACGAGAAAATGAGCACCATACCCACTCAAATTATGAAAAAAGACAGGTATGTGCTGTGGTAACTTATACATCAAATTGCATGCATTATTAGCTGCACCGCAGAACTTTCCCTTAAGATGGCAATGATCTCTACGCTTTTCTATCTAATGGTAGCCAACAAATATCACAATTAACCGCCTTTTCATACAATTCATCATCTTCCTGTGATTTCGTCATGGGTATGTTGATGCTGTAGAGCTTATGAACTTTCCATGAAAATTTTTCAAGCTCAGTGAGAAGCCAAACGACAGGATAGTCCTCGACATAAGACTCGTAGTGGTTAAGTTTAGAATTATATCCACATACAACTTGGAATGCTGCCACATAAGGTAAGTGTTTTTGTGTGAAGGTTGTGTATGAGGCTAAGGGGTTCCCTTAACACCGGGTAATAGGAGCCAGCAGGCAATCAAAGTCGGTGTACACTACAAACGGGTGTCACTGCTGTTGGTGAGCATTTTTAATTTAAAGAAGTTATTTTCCTCTGTGGGTATAATAACACATACTGGGTCCTTGGAAGCACAACCTAATAGATGTGTCGCTAATAACTGATTTGATGAAAAATAATTCTGACACCTTAAGCAAGTATGTTTTACACGATGATCAGTTGATAGTTGGGAGGAAAGGAGTCAGGACATGTCTTTGATCCAAACATAGTGATAATTATCACCTTCAGAGAAGAGCACCTTGTTTACATACAGCTCTCGGTCACCTGCAAATTTTGAGAAATGGAGAGGTCCAGCTAATGTATGCTTGTCTTGCTCGTCTGACTTGTCGTTATTCTTCTTATGGCCATAAACGTGAACCGATATGCTGGTATTCTGCTCCTCAAATTTAGGCTTGTCCTGGATCTTGACAGGTAACTCGATACCATCAAAGTTACAATATGTGTTAGTGTCACAGACTTCATAACTGTTTGGACGCTTAGGATGATCTCTTTGATCGTACTTTCTTACACAAGCCAGGATTGACCATGCAAAACAAGCATTAGCATATCGATTTTCGACATTAATGCATGCCTTCTTGTTACCTATATCCTTAGGGAGTTTAATATAACTGGACCCTCCATTTACCGGATCATAGACATGTATATGGATGTTGAGGTGTGGTATATTGCTGAGCACTTTAGCAGATCCATGAACTTCCATCTCAGAAAACCAGGCCATAATAGCGCTCAAGGTGGATTTATACCACTCAGCAATGGAAGCGCTCCGAGAAATAACGCCATTATCACCCCATATATATTGCAGAGTTGTATCCCCTGCATCACCTGGATATTTAGGGGAGTGATTCAACTCACAACAGAGTACAGCACTGCGTTTAATGGCGTTAAATCTCAGATCGTCTAAGACTTTGAGGAGCTCGGTCTCCAAGACAGGGAGGCACACTTCTAAGAATCCGACAGGGTCGCGATACCTCCCTCTCGGATTCTCAATCCTTGTGAATGAGATACGCCTCTCAAAAGCCCTAGCAACTGCTGAGTATTCTAGAGGAGTCATTATACCATTATTCTGATGTCCTTCACTATCAATAGGATGGGGGAGAGCACTACCATTAGCCATAGAATAATCAATATTACTATTACTACTACTCCAACTATGAGTCCATCCGATCGATGACCGGGCTGGTGAGGATGCGTCTGCTGTGGGGAGGGGTATGCGCTTTGGTACACACACCTTTTGCTGACAGCGAGGACATGACGGCTGAGGACGCGGTGATGTGGAATCAGACCGCTATGAGCAGCCTCGTTGATGCACCCGTAACCTGCTAGCCTGCAGGAGGACACCCCACATACGCCAGATGGTAGCCGCTTCTCGGTGAGAGCAACCCAGGCTTGATGCAGGTGCATGTGGAGCATAACATATGACGCTAGCTCTTTTCGTTGGACTTGCCCCACTGTTACTTAGCCCACAGCCACTTTCAGAGGTGTTTGCAGCTGCCTGCAACTTCTGACGAGCAGTGTCAAAGGGGTGCGAGCCAGTGACGTGTGACAGCAGGGACCTGTCGCTTTTGTAACCCTGCGTTCATCTGGGGAGGTTGCAGGAGCGCACACCATGTATTGAGAAGGTGGTTCTGTAAAGATAGGACGGAGGCAATAATTAGTAAGATGGATATTATATTAGGAATAGAACACATGTCGATATAATAATAATAATAATAATAATAATGGTAATTACCTAATTCACCCTACCACCAGGACTTCATCTCTTCCCAAATATCCATGTCAAAGAGTACATCTGTGGGCAGTTGGGTCTTGTATATCCCTGCTCCTCAGCCATTTTGTGCACCCACTCGGGCACTGGTGAGGAGGATAGACTTGGATCTACAGACAATGTAACATGAAGTGCATGAATTAAGGAAAGGAATTTCATTAAACAAACATGCTATAAAACAATAACTGAGCAAGGTTATGCCGTCTCCATGAGTTGTCTGTACATATAATATAAAGTAGGATGCACAGACAGAATAACAGTAAAAGAAGATAAATAAATTCAAACTCAGGGTTTTGAAATGATGATGAAGACAGTTGTTGTTGTTCCCTCATCTTCTTGATAACCTTCAGATTTATTTCTCCTGCAATGTCTAGCCCGAATGCGGAAACGATAGGAGAGAATATAGTATAGGAGAGAGAGAAATAAAATTTGAGCAAGACAAATGCAAAAGAACTGAAACAATTTTCAGTTCGAAGTGCGGAAGATTCATCACACATTAGGAAAGATAATGATAACTTATGTTATGTCTCAGATGAGTGGACACGTTTGACCTCATCGGAACTGTCAGCAAGACCATTTCCATTCCGCTTCATCTTTGCAGGGATAAAAGAAATAGCAAACACACACACACACACACACACACACACACACACACACACACACACACAAGCGAATGAACAATGCGACAGAGAATGGATGAGTGAGAAGGCTGATGGAGAGCGGTTCCTTATATAGATGTGATGACGTAGTATCACGTGATCTCAGCGTGAGCCAATGGGTGCTGAACATTTTGGGGGGGTGCAGATGAGCTCACTAGCACTCCTAGTGACTGAAAGCTGAACTAGCCAGATGCCTCCAGTACCTCGAGAAGACCTGAGCCTATGATAATTTATGGATTTACACCGAAATAATTCATACTATGAGTGAAGATGCTATTTGGGATGCAAGCCAGATGACATCGAATTCAACGTCTGAATTTGGAGCTCATTTGTGGAGAATGCAGTTAGATATATTCTTGAGCATGGATTTATTGCATCTCACTCAAAGTTTGTGAGCTTAGGGATTGTTTTCGAGCGTGAATTCTAATGGGTGTAATTCTAGGTTTCTGGTGTTAAGACTAGTGTTTGTTACACTTGGCTTAGCTTCGTAAACTCCCAAGCAACTCATTTAGAAAGTCTTGAGATGTTAGGATGGAGAATTATTTCAGTATTTAGGAATTGTGTACAGCTGAAAAGATGAAATCATGAGCTATTTTGGTAAACATCTAATGATAGGGAGTGATTTTTTATGCAGACAAGCTGAGACGTCAAGGAAGTGAACATTAACTATTTCTGATGCAAGGTACAATTTCAGAGATTTCGATTTGGTTCCTATTTTAGATAGCAATGTGAGTTTAGTATAACATTGTTAGATGTATTTGCAGTGGCACATAGCTACAGGGTGTTTCAAAAATGACCGGTATATTTGAAACGGCAATAAAAACTAAACAAGCAGCGATAGAAATACACCGTTTGTTGCAATATGCTTGGGACAACAGTACATTTTCAGGCAGACAAACTTTCGAAATTACAGTAGTTACAATTTTCAACAACAGATGGCGCTGCAAGTGATGTGAAAGATATAGAAGACAACGCAGTCTGTGGGTGCGCCATTCTGTACGTCGTCTTTCTGCTGTAAGCGTGTGCTGTTCACAACGTGCAAGTGTGCTGTAGACAACATGATTTATTCCTTAGAACAGAGGATTTTTCTGGTGTTGGAATTCCACCGCCTAGAACACAGTGTTGTTGCAACAAGACGAAGTTTTCAACGGAGGTTTAATGTAACCAAAGGACCGAAAAGCGATACAATAAAGGATCTGTTTGAAAAATTTCAACGGACTGGGAACGTGACGGATTAACGTGCTGGAAAGGTAGGGCGACCGCGTACGGCAACCACAGAGGGCAACGTGCAGCTAGTGCAGCAGGTGATCCAACAGCGGCCTCGGGTTTCCGATCGCCGTGTTGCAGCTGCGGTCCAAATGACGCCAACGTCCACGTACCGTCTCATGCGCCAGAGTTTACACCTCTATCCATACAAAATTCAAACGCGGCAACTCCTCAGCGCCGCTACCATTGCTGCACGAGAGACATTCGCTAACGATATAGTGCACAGGATTGATGACGGCGATATGCATGTGGGCAGCATTTGGTTTACTGACGAAGCTTATTCTTACTTGGACGGCTTCGTCAATAAACAGAACTGGCGCATATGGGGAACCGAAAAGCCCCATGTTGCAGTCCCATCGTCCCTGTATCCTCAAAAAGTACTGGTCTGGGCCGCCATTTCTTCCAAAGGAATCATTGGCCCATTTTTCAGATCCGAAACGATTACTGCATCACGCTATCTGGACATTCTTCGTGAATTTGTGGCGGTACAAACTGCCTTAGACGACACTGCGAACACCTCGTGGTTTATGCAAGATGGTGCCCGGCCACATCGCACGGCCGACGTCTTTAATTTCCTGAGTGAATATTTCGATGATCGTGTGATTGCTTTGGGCTATCCGAAACATACAGGAGGCTTTGTGGATTGGCCTCCCTATTCGCCAGACATGAACCCCTGTGACTTCTTTCTGTGGGGACACTTGAAAGACCAGGTGTACCACCAGAATCCAGAAACAATTGAACAGCTGAAGCAGTACATCTCATCTGCATGTGAAGCCATTCCGCCAGACACGTTGTCAAAGGTTTCGGGTAATTTCATTCAGAGACTACGCCATATTATTGCTACGCATGGTGGATATGTGGAAAATATCGTACTATAGTTTCCCAGACCGCAGCGCCATCTGTTGTGGAAAATTGTAACTACTGTAATTTCGAAAGTTTGTCTTTCTGAAAATGTACTGTTGTCCCAAGCATATTGCAAGAAACGGTGTATTTCTATCGCTGCTCGTTTAGTTTTTATTGCCGTTTCAAATATACCGGTCATTTTTGAAACACCCTGTATGAGCACATGATGAGTCATGTGTACCCCATTTGAATTCCAAGGGAGAGGAGCAGATTTGTTATCGAGCACATTATGTGACATCAGTATGCATGTGCAGGCTAGACATTGTGACGTCAGTATGTGCGCAAGGGCTATATGCGTCCAATGTGGTCCTTTATAATTGTGAGGGAGAGAAGCAGATTTCTTATAGAGCATGTTCCGTGATGTCAGTATGCATGTGTGGGCTAGATGCTGTGACATCAGTATACGCACGTTGGCTATACACGTCAGACATGATCCGTTAGAGTTGTGAGGGAGAGAAAGCAGTCGAACAGATGAGAGGGATGATAGAACACTCCAGTGGTGGTACTATGTACTAGACCACTTGGTTCTCATGGTGAACACACTGTTTCACGCCATCTTGGATAATGGTATTCGCGTCACCAGCTGATGTCATGTCCGTCATCTTGGACGAAAGCTCCCTCTGGTGACAGTACTTTGTACTAGGTCAGTTGGAGTCCGGACCTTGTGGTGAACACACTGAATGGCTGTACTGCATGAAATTGCTTAAATAAAGACTGGCGCATGCAAAATAAAGACTTATGTCCAGCACAGGTCGAGTCTTCTAGCCGCCATTTCCTAGGATGACGTGGCGGTCGGATGACTTAGGTTAGAGGTAGGTAGCCCAAGTGCCCTTTCTTTCCCACCATTTTCTTAGGTTAGTGGAGGTAGTCCAATTGACCTATCTTCCCTCCAAAATTCAAACATCCCACCATTTCCTAGGAAGAGGTAGCGGTCGAGTGACTTAGGTTAGTGGAGCTGCCCTTGTTTCTCGCCATTTTCTTAGGTAGTAGAGGTAGCCAAGCAAAGAAAATCCCCAACCCAGCCAGGAATCGTCCCCTAGAGCCCATGATCCAGAGGCAGCAACATAGGACGTCGGGTGGGCTTCATTAAAACAAAGGCGTTTCTCGTTACGGCGGAATCTTCTCCCGAAATTTCGATCAGCAATTTTTTCCTTCGAATGCGAAAATATTTTGACCAATTTCCGTTTATGTGTCGCACAACTCCTTCTTGTTACTGCAATTTTTTTCCATCAGTGCGTAAATATGTATCTTTATTTTTCAAGTTACTCTCAGTTATATTTATTCATAATGATTATTCTCTATATTACAGGAAACACTTCTTCTGATCTGTTAATGTTATTTTTTTTTTGAAACGCCCACTTAATCTTATACACTATCAGTTGAGCAGTTGCTTTTAGATATTTGATGTGTAATCATATTCTGCTGTCCGTAAGTTCCGGTCACACAACTGTTGGCGCGTCGCTGTCTAAGTGTCTGCATGCTCTCTCTACCTGGAAACTGGGGCTACTGAAAACGACGTGATCAGCGGAACGTCCTTCTCCACATTGACAGACTAGTGTGTTGCTACCTCCACCCCACTCGGTGCAGATGTTTGGGAAATGGGCCATGACCTGTAAACACATGGCTGGCCGATGTGGTCGAGCGGGTCTAAATGCTTCAGTCCGGAACCGCGCTGCTGCTACGGTCGCAGGTACGAATCCTGCCTCGGGCATGGATGTGTGTGATACCCTTAGGTTAGTTAGGTTTAAGTAGTTCTACGTCTAGGGGACTGATGACATCAAATGTTAACCCCCATAGTGCTTAGAGCTAGTTGAACCAATTTTTGTGAACACATGCACCAAATCTCGAGTAGGGGCAACGTCACACAATATGAGTTTGTTCCTAGCGCTTGGGAATACGCTGCCATTCATCTGACTTCCAGGCTCTTATGTGTGTTTTATCAGTAATATGAGCTACTGTGATACACACATTCATGTAATTCTCGCCCCAATCCGTGAAACGCTGCCCTATAACGTACCGTTATTTACATCGGACATATCCCGAGAATCACCCGTAAACCCCAGACAGATTTAGTGCGAAAGGCACGAGTGAGCATAAAAAGTAGGCTCTGGTGAATTCCTAGAAAGGATGTATTGCTCTGTAGCTATCTAGTCGAAGGCGACGAGACTAGACGCTAGCAGTGAAGCGCACAATAAGGATGAAGATAGCTTAGTGATATGACCGCACCACATGTAACAGTAATTTATAGTAGGGCAATCTTATGCATAACTTTAGACGCTTTCGGAGTAAGGGATGTTATATGTTCTATAAAACTTCTTGCTCATCCAGAACAATGCCTGGATACACGAAAACAGTGCTGTGTTTTACAGGGATACCGTCAAACTTTAGGGAATGATTTGTGGCAGAGGTCTTCCTTCAGAAGTACGAGGGCAGGCTGAAAAGTAGTACGCACATACTTGTAGAAGACGAACAAAACAATTAGGAAGTTTAAAGTACAATTCTTAAGCTTCAAAATCATATATTTATTTTTTAACTCAGTCATCGTTAAGAACAAAACATGCCTTCCAACTTGTGACTTTTTTCCATTTTGTCACTGAAAAATTCTACCGACTGTTCTCGAATCGAGGACTTGACAGCTGTCTTCACCACATCGTTCGAGGTGTAATGATTATGCTTCAGGTCCCTCTTGAGTACAGGAAAAAAATAAAAATCGCAAGGCGCAAAATCGAGGGAATAAGAAGGGTGTGGAATCGGTTCAAACTTGAGGTTTCGCAGAGCCTCTTCTGTTGGGCGCGAGTTGTGTGGACGACGTTGTCATGTTGCAGGATTATTAGCCTCAGACTGCCTCTCACACGACGAACTCCATGTCGGAGATGTTTTAGAGTCTCTATATATTGAGAAGAATTTCCCGTTGGCGTATCAGATAATCAATCACATCAACTCGGTCATGTTGAATAAAATCGTCGACGAGTTTGCGATGTTTATCGTCTGCAACAGTGATCGGACATCCGCAGCGTGTTTCGTCAACAATTATGGCTTTCCCAGGCTCATAGCTACGAAATTTTATATCCTATCAGTTCACAGTACACCTGTCAACAGCATCGTCACCATAAACAGGTATTAACGACGATGACTCTCTAGGAGTCATCTCTCCATCAGTTAAAAATTTGACGACAGCGCGCTATTCAATCGCGTTGACATATCAGTAGAATACGTCTCGATGCTTCTGCTACTCAATATACAGTGGATGAACGCAATGCATTCAAACTGCGCTTGCGTATAGAGGGGAAAGTTACCTTCCACAGGCCACCACCGCGTGCTCGAGGTCATTTAAATCGCTTTCTACAAGCATGTGCGCATTACTTCTCAGCCTTCTCACTTGTGTATGTGGTTTTATGAACAACTATTGACGGTTTGTTGCCCGTGCACCACCACTGCATCTGAACGAGCGCATAATTCGTCTTATCCTCAGTTCTCACCCTGCAGTCAGCAGACATAAGTACGAGGCGTGTTTTTTAAGTAAGTACCGTTTTGCAACGCCCGCGCACTGGGTACCTACATCTGTTGTCTACGCACTGACGCCATTACAGTATGATTCTTCCTTGTTTACGTTGTGTACTGAGTGTTTAAGATGCCTCCGATAATCGTGAGTCCGGCCGACTGTGAAGTACGGGTTGTTATAAGATTTCTTAGTGCTAAAGGCCTAAAAGCGATCGATATTCAACGTGAGATCTCTGCAGTTTATGGAGAAAACATTATGAGTGATGGAATGGTAAGAAAGTGTGTGAGAGCATTTAAGATGGCCGCACAAATGTGCATGATGAACAACGGAGTGGGCGTCGATCGGTCGTTAATGAAAGTTTGGTGCAGGAAGTGGACAATAATGTGAGAGAAAACAGATGCTTTATGACTTCCTCCTTGCGAGATGACTTTCCTAATGTTTCTGGTAGTGTTTTGTATGGCATTGTGACCGAGAACTTGAATTACCTAAAATTGTGCGCACGTTAGGTACCAAAAATGATGACGGATGTGCACAAAACCAAACGTTTAGACAGTGCATTGACTTTCCTTGAGCCGTACCACAACGACGGTAATGATTTCTTAAGCCAAGTTGTTACGGGCGATGAAACATGGGTCACCTACATCACACCAGAATCAAAGTCAGAGTCCATGGAATGGCGGCATTCAGATTCACCCAGAAAAGTGAAGTTTAAGCAAACAATTTCTGACTGGAAAATCATGTGCACAGTTTTTTGGGACAAAAAAGGAGTATTGCTTGTGGGATTTCTGCCTCATAATGAGACAATCAATGCAGCAGCTTACGGTAAGACATGGCACAGTCTGCGCCGTTCATTTCAGAACAAAAGACGTGGCAAGTTGAGCAAGGGCATCGTTTTGCTGCAAGACAATGCCCATCCGCATGTGGCGAATCAGACCAAAGATCTCATCACATCTTTTCGTTGGGAAACTCTAGATCATCCTCCGTACAGCCCCAATCTTGCGCCCAGTGACTACTATCTGTTCCTGCACTTGAAAAAACTCCTGGGCGGTCAGCATCTTCAAGATGATGAAGTCAAAACAGTGGTGATGCAGTGGTTAACAAGTCAGGCGGCAAACTTCTATGAGGAGGGTATTCAAAAACTGGTACAACGTTATGACATGTGCCTCAATATTGACGGAAAATATGTAGAAAGTTAGATTAAGGTACAGGCTTTCATGTAAAAATAAAATTATTGAGATATCTTAGCACGTCTTTTTTTTATTTCAAAACAGTACTTACTTAAAAAACACGCCTCGTACTTGGATGTCATCAGCGTACGCAAGAACAGCTTCAGCAGTATCTGCCCCGTCTAACCCATGTAATAGGACTGTAATACTAAGATACTAGAGCAACGGACCATTTATGGATCCCTGAGAACGGCCTCTGGTAACCCTTTTGATTACCTTGCTGTGCCCTGCAAACCACTGGACGCTAAGTCCACTGCAATAATCGACAAAGTTCTTATACAGACATTTGGGGCACTCCGAGATACTGGAGGTGCGCGAACACCGCAGGCCCCCAGACGCTACTGAAAGCGCCTGAAATGTAAATCATGACCACAACTGCATACACAGAGTCGAATTTTTTACTATCTGAAGAGCTCTATTAGCCCTATCATCTACAGACTTCCCTTCTCTGAATCCATGTTGACATTGTTTCACACCCTGTGCCTTCGAGGAATATGGCCAAAACGTTTAGTAGGCAAATGGGCCCATAACTTTTCTGGACATGACGTTTACTCTTTTCAGTCAATAACTTATACGGTCTTCCCCACATGCCAAACTGCAATTGTCTTTGTAGAAACTTCTCCTAGTGTGTTCTTTTAGTTTCCTGTAGCAAGACGATATTGCAGTGCCTGTGTTATTCAGATTACGTGGCCGTGAGTCGTGCACGGATAGCCGAATGGTAAAGTGACTGCTCGCGTCAAGCGGGAAGTCCGGGTTCGAGTCCCGGTCTGGCACAAATTTTCATTGTCGTCATTCCATTCTATAGCTGATGGTTCTCGCAATTGCGAATATATTTAACGTATTTGATAACGGCTGTAGCAGGCGCAATGCTTGTTCCATGTAGTATAACGCCAAACTGCTAATGCCAGGTTATGCCACGATGCCAATTCCTGGTTAATAGGTACTTAGATTTCTGTTTCCTGTGTAACGTGTCTTCTGCTAACTGACTGACATAGATTAGATATGGAGTTGAGCACTTACGTTTGCTTACATTTTAGATGGGTCCTTAGTCTGTGCTAAGTATTTTACGTTCTAACAGCACTATATAAGTCACAGTCTTTTCCAGGTGAGTCACATTTTCTGTTCCGATTGCAACATGGAAAGCACACAAGTTTCTCTTTGATTTTTGTACTTACGCTTTTCTGGTGGCCATCTGCTCCGCAGTGGGAGCACACTCGCTCCTTACATTTAGAAATCTTCTTGGTGAGACCTAAGCCACATCATTTATAATTTTCTGGCATGTCCACATAATCGTTCATTCTTAGAGCGCGGAAACCGACAAACATCTTTTGCTTTTGTTGCAGAAGCTTACGAACACGAGGAGTGACTTCCATTACGTGACTGACAAAGTTTTCTCTCGGGGCCCCGCTCGGAGTCTCAGCCATAAAAATTCAGATTCCTTCTCTTGCATGTGCTCAGGTAGATGAAGCTCAGATATATCTTCAAGATGTTTTCTGTCACCCACTTCATTGGGCAAATTGTACACAATTATTAGAAGCCTCCTCTTCTTCGGTGGTTCACATTTATTGCTGTATATCTGTTTAGCTTTCTCCTGAAACTTTTTGTAGTTATCATCACTCTCTGTTCCACCATGGCAATGCCACTGTCTGTCTGGATCGATTTTATCGTAATTTTGTCTATTCTCAGGTTTAGTAAATCACTAAATTTCTTCTTGAAATCTTTGGAATCCTTGTCTATTGATTTTCTTGTCTGCTTATTTCTGTATTTTAGCTGTTGTTCTTAGCCTTGCATTCTCCTATCGCAGTTCCTGCATCTGATCAAGCAACCTGTACTGAAATATGGCTTATTTGGGCACTTTCTGTGTCAGTTCATTTGTTACGGCCGCAGGAACCTTCTTCGTTTCTTGGAGGAAATTGACGATTTGATCGTGTAATGCCACAAGTGATTCTCCTGCCGTATTCAGTGGTCGGTGAACGCTCAGTTTTACATCGCTAGTTGACGGTACCCTCGAAGCACTAGCACTCACTTGGTGTGATATACGGTCTATGCCATATCGTTTGTTACTGAACGATGCATAACAGCTCCTCATTTAGATTGAGAATACAGCACAATTAAGAGTATCAGATGTGGGGAGTCTCGGAAATTCAGACCATTGTTGGCAGTACATCAGGTGCCTACTGACAAAGACTTTCTTGAAGAGCTGTATGAAATAAATCTTAATGGACACACCACCAAGGACGAAATGAATGAGGAAATAAATACTAAATTTGAAACAGGACTGAGAGGAAAACGTACTGTTGGGACCGATGACCGTAGCAGTCTGGTCCCTTTAATCCCCCCAAACCAACCAACCAACCAAAACGTACTGTTAACAACGTTCTGGAAGTTACCCCAATGACCCACCTGCTGCTATTACGAAGTGAGAGAGTGTATATACATTTCGAGGCGCTAAAGGGGAAGGATTTCGTAGTGATGCAGAGATGTTGTGCCCACTGGGGCCTAGGCCATTCTCTGACCCCATGTGACAACGAACAGGTCTGTGGGAGATGTGCAAAACCAGTCCATGAAAGCCTCTGTCTGTTATGTACCCCACAGAAAAAAATCGCAAGGTGTGAGGTCTGCTAAATTTGGAGGCCAAAAGCAATAAAGAAGATCTTGTTCTGCACCTCTTCCGGTCCAACGTTGTCGGCTGGTGTTGTTAAGATACGGCCACTTCTCAAGGTGAAAGTGAGGCAGGGCGCCGTCATGCATAAAAATAAAATCATTGGAATCTTCAGGAAGTTGAGGAAGCCAGCAGTTTTGCAGTATATCAAGGTGTAATATCCCTGTCACTGTTTCCTCTGCAAAAAAGAAAGGCACAAAACACATTTACTTCATGTTCGACAATGGTGCCAGGAATTGGTGACTCCCAAATTCTTACATTAGGCTGTGTAACACGGTTCGCTATGTGACCACACGTACATTACCCTTACAAAGTAATGGATGAGATGGTTAGCAATAATACAGAAACTGAGAACCATGCTGCAATGTCATTGGTTGATAGCATCACGAGGTCGACGTGATCAGACGTTTTGTTGACGTGACTTCTCGTTGACAGTGGTGGTTGGACCTTGAGTATTTGAGTAAAATGCGATGAAATTACGGTAAACCTGGTAAAATTACGAAAATTGATTGAAAATGTGTAAAATTGATGAAAATACGACAAACAATGCGGAGGGATGAGGGTCCTTACATGCTCACCTGGGTGTTTGAAAATCATTCCGTTCCTCCCTCTGATGGGATTGACAACTGATGGTGCATACTATACATGCTGTGTGGGGTTAAATACTGCAGGATATTCCCTTGTTCCACATGTGGTTATGCACTGTGAGTAATAAAAATAAAAGACACAGTGACCAAAGATTTTAATGTCAGGCTGACTACTGCCTAGGACGCTAAAACAGCGATCATATACCTAGGTGAAAATGCACCACCAATATCAGGAATCAATACTCAGGATCTCTTTGAAAAATGGAACACTGAGACATCTGCTGCCCCATCACTGCAAGATGAGATAAATGTAGAGGTCACCAACTTTGGAGAGCTGTTTGGAAACGTTCCATAAGGCACCAAACTCTTCCAGTTTCCATATGTAGGAATGTTCTCCACAGTTAGCCAATAAGAAATACTGCCCTTGTCTTTCATTTCAACCATCATATGTGTTGTGGGAGCAGCATGCTTTACACCATGTGATGTCCAGCTTTCTGTGAGGGCCAATGGATCGAAACATGTTAGCGTCTGTTTAGCACCTGACACAGACGTCGAAGTCTTGATGGAAGAGGAAAATATATGCCAGGATACAAACCTGTAGTCATACACTGCTTAGACGTGTTACACTAAAAAAACAATGTATCAAACTGTTTATGAAAGAACAATACAGGAACTCACTCTTGTGATTGAAAGTCTGTGTGATATGGTCCTCACACAGTGCATGTGACAAAACTTTTCACTGGCCTGTGCACGCGACTTTGATCACTGGCCACCTGCTCCAGTCAGCTAATAGCTGTGTGTTTTAATAGGGTCGCCGCATATGCTCGATGTCAGCAGGCAGACGGTATTTGTTCTCGATGTATTGGAAGAGGGGGACACAGTATTATTTAATCGAGTTATCTACCGGGTGACACTAGGGAAGTGTTTGTAGTTCATAGTTTTCTCTGTTGGATGGTACAAAATAATGAGGAGAGAGAGAGACATTGTGCTGTCAAGGAAGTCTCTGACACAATTACACTGTCGTATTTCTAACATAGTATTCATAGGAATATGATAAAGGAGACCAGACTGGCATTCGATGTCGATGAATTATGGATGATACGCCTCTGAATTCCTTTGTGCATTCTGTGTATAATCTACATGGTTGTGAATTTCTTCATGTACATCAGTGTGCTATATTTCTCGTTGTGATAGCCCTCCACCTAGCCAGCTATGGGTCGGAGACTAGACATCCTTCTAACTAATGAAACAGTGAAACTTCCTGGCAGATTAAAACTCTGTGCCGGACCGAGACTCGAACTCGGGACCTTTGCCTTTCGCGGGCAAGTGCTCTACCATCTGAGCTACCCAAGCACGACTCACGCCCCGTCCTCACAGCTTTACTTCTACCAGCACCTCGTCTCCTACTTTCCAAACTTTACAGAAGCTCTCCTGCGAACCTTGCAGAACTAGCACTCCTGAAAGAAAAGATATTGCGGAGACATGGCTTAGCCACAGCCTAGGGAATGTTTCCAGAATGAATCTGTAAAGTTTGGAAAGTGGGAGACGAGGGGTGCTGGCAGAAGTAAAGCTGTGAGCACGGGGCGTGAGTCGTGCTTGGATAACTCAGATGGTAGACCACTTGCCCGCGAAAGGCAAAGTCCCCGAGTTCGAGTCTCGGTCCGGCACACAGTTTTAATCTGCCAGGAAGTTTCATAACAGCGCACACTCCGCTACAGAGTGAAAATCTCATTCTCTAATGAAACAGTGCCTTTGGAACGTGATGGGACTTTCAGATAATTAGCTGAGGTCTGTGACTTGATAGGGGACATATCTTAGTCATGGAAATGATGTGGATTCAACTGCTATACATCGAAGAGTGAAAGATTCGTGAGAATACGGTAGGTAGGTGATACTATGAAAAAAGGGGAGTTGAGAGGTGAGCTTTATGGTTCAAATGACTCTGAGCACTATGGGCCTTAATGTCTTTGGTCATCAGTCCCCTAGAACTTAGAACTACTTACACCTAACTAACCTAAGGACATCACACACATCCATGCCCGAGGCAGGATTCGAACCTGCGACCGTAGCGGTCGCGCGGTTCAGACTGTAGTGCCTAGAACCGCTCGGCCACTCCGGCCGGCGGCGAGCTTTATATTGCTTCTTGTAAGTGTTGTAGGCAAACATATTACGATCTCCCACATTCGTCTCCCGAAGTGCTTGCAATGGGAAAATTGGAAGCTAATATGAGGATTTTACTGAGAGACAAACAGCAGCGGAAGTTCCATCTCTTGCTTTCGTGAAAAAAGAGACAATATTCTTCCTTGAATTTTCTGTCCGTGTAAATAAACGGAGTGACATCTTAATAGGTAAATTTACATTTGCATCCATATGCTTACTTTGCAAGCCAACATACAGTGTGTGGCGGAGTGTACTTAGTACCACTACTAGCCATTCTCTTACCAATTCCACTCACAAATCGAACGACGTAAAAAGACTCTCTATATGTCTCGTTATGATTGTTAATTTCTCGTATCTTACCTACATGGTATTTATGCGAAATGTAAGTTGGCGGCGAAGGAATCTTTCTGTGGTCAGATTCAAATGTCAGTTCTCAATAGTGTTCCTCGAAAAGAACATCGTCTTCCCTCCATGGATTAATATTTCAGGTACCTAGCGAATGGAATCCAATTGCTGAAAAAAAATTTCTCCATGCAAAGCGACTTTCATGATCGATTGAATACAAATGACGTGCCGCCTGGTGGGTGGAAGCAAGGGCTGGGCAACCACAGATATGATTCAGGATTTGGAGCGATAATCAGGCGTTTTTCGTTGCGACGATATTTTTTAACGAAATTTCAGTCTCCCAACTTCACAGGGATATATGACCATTGTAATTAAATTAGCTGTCTTACCGAATTTTCAACGTGATATCTAGCATCAACCCGATATTTACAGCTTCTCTGTGTTGTTAGCTTAAAAGATGTTGTATAAGGTGAAGCGTCTGGTTACTGTAAGTTTTAAGTGAGTTCGAAAGTAAGGAGGCATCCTGTGACAAAGGTAGATCTTAGCACTTTGTCACGAGCCAAAAATGAATTTAATATTCTGGTCATATGATACAGGACCGTAATAGATATTAAGCTGATTAGAACAAACTTTTTGCCTGATGAGATACTACTTAAGGAAAATATAGCTTATGCCATACTGTTACAGGATTTTCACAACAAGTAACGATACTTTAGCGAAGTGAAAGCATGTGTACCTCCGATTCCTTCTCTTTTCGAAAATAACTCTTATCAATGGGAAAAAATGTACATTTCGTCTGAGAAATTCGAGGTGTATGGTCAACGACATCGCTCTCTAAGATTGGGTTGGTTCAAATGGCTCTGACCACTATGGGACTTAACATCTGAGGTCATCAGTCCCCTAGAACTTAGAACTACTTAAACCTAACCAACCTAAGGACATCACACACATCCATGCCCGAGGCAGGATTCGAACCTGCGACCGTAGCGGTCGCGCGGATCCAGACTGAAGCGCCTAGAACCGCTCGGCCACAGCTCTAAGATTGGGTAAAGTGGATTTTTTAATGTGGGAGATCTACGTCGAGGTGGAATTAGTTAGAACTACTGTGCACATCGAAGCTGGTGCTGCTTGACTGGCAGTGTGCTGCAGACGGCTGGACTGGTCACTAGGAATCGGCGACCGAAAGTTGTGCATTGGCTCAATCTGCGATTATGTACAAAGAATGGACTGACCTGTCTGCTCTTGTCAGCGGTAATGGAGGAAGGGGGGGGGGGGGGGAGGCTAGCGAAGTGACCAGTGTGCTGGGTGGGCGGCGGCAGAAGCAAACGTGGGTGTTGCGTGAGAAGATTCAATATGAAGGGTGTCTGCATTGGAAGATTATTACCTCCATGTGAACTGGTCGGTTGACTGCTTGGTGATACCATCTCCATTCGCTGAGCGTCTGGTATGGCAGGTGTGTGAATACCGGGAGATTGGTGCTTAACCGTACGTCCATGGGGTCGACGTGCGCAGCGCAGCTGTTTCTCGACGGCACGGTACTGTGGACGGCAGACGGCGCAACCTTCGCGACCACGAGTTTCTGTGATCGGTAGGATTTTTTTCACCTGATATGTTTAGTGTAAATGTTGCAGTGGAGGAGGGTGCTTATGTTGTCAAATGTCAGTGCACACAAGACCTCAAATATATTTGACGCCATGATCCATTTGTGGCGGAAATTTCATCACTTTATTTGCAAAATGGTTCAAATGGCTCTGAGCACTATGGGACTTCTGAGGTCATCAGTCCCCTAGAACATAGAACTACTGAAACCTAACTAACCTAAGGACATCACATACATCCATGCCCGAGGCAGGATTCGAACCTGCGACCGTAGCAGCCGCGCGGTTCCAGACTGTAGCGCCTAGAACCGCTCGGCCACCCCGGCTGGCGCTTTATTTGCACAATGCTTGTGTGTGATACTCAAGCGTTCAAAATACGTTTTTTATTCAGAATGAGGTTTTCACTCTGCAGCGGAGTGTGCACTGATATGAAACTTCCTGGCAGATTAAAACTGTGTGCAGGACCAAGACTCGAACTCGGGACCTTTGCCTTTCGTGGGCAAGTGCTCTAGGTCCCGAGTTCGAGTCTCGGTCCGGCACACAGTTTTAATCTGCCAGGAAGTTTCATATCAGCGCACACTCCGCTGCAGAGTGAAAATCTCATTCTGGAAACATCCCCCAGGCTGTGACTGAGCCATGCCTCCGCAATATCCTTTCTTTCAGGAGCGCTAGTTCTGCAAGGTTCGCAGGAGAGCTTCTGTAAAGTTTGGAAGGTAGGAGACGAGGTACTGGCAGAAGTAAAGCTGTGAGGACCAGTTGTGAGTCGTGCTTGGGTAGCTCAGTTGGACGCCGGCACGGTGGCTCAGCGTGTTCGGTCAGAGGGCTGCGTGCTCTCTGTAATAAAAAAACTGAGTCAAGGAATCAACGATCAACTTGAACGGATGTCGTGTGACGTCCGCCCAGACCAAACGCAACGAACTACATAAAAAAAAAGTTGGTGGAGCACTTGCCCGCGAAAGACAAAGGTCCCGAGTTCGAGTCTCGGTCCGGCACACAGTTTTACTGCCGGGAAGTTTCACGTTTTTTATTATGAAGAAGTATCACCGTTAGGTGGACGTGAGTGTGTTAAGCGATTTGTTTGACTCCTGTAAATTGTTAAACAATTAATTTGATAGGGTAGTGCAAATGGACTCAAATTGTTCAAATGGCTCCGAGCACTATGCGACTTAACTTCTGAGGTCATCAGTCGCCTAGAACTAATTAAACCTAACTAACCTAAGGACATCACACACATTCATGCCCGAGGCAGGATTCGAACCTGCGACCGCAGCGGTCGCTCGGTTCCAGACTGCAGCGCCTAGAACCGCACGGCCACTCCGGCCGGCGCAAATGGACTATTTCTCAGTATTTCCGATATCGAAATTTCGTCAGTCCGCCCGTTGTCCGCAACATTATCCAATAGGAAGACAGTACTCTGAGGACAGACGAAAATTTCTGTCTGCATGTTTGGAGACGTTGGTACACACACAAAGAGGAATTTGCCTCTTAAGAGAGATACACTACGTTTACATGTGACACATTTTCTGAAAGACGAAAACCGACTTTCGGCAATCGTGTTTTGCTGTCATGTTTACATGTTATGGTCTGAAGTGGAGTTGCTAGCCCAGTTAAAACCGACGTCTGGAAAACAGCTGATCCAGTTTCTGATTCAAGAACACAATTGTTATTTCTCTTTTCTTAAATATTACAGGTAGACAGCTTCGTGCTCAGTCTAATATTTCTCCTTTCCCTTCACCACACAAAGAGTCCATATTGACCGAATATTCTGAAAACAAGACGTAACTTGACAACCCACGCACAATTTAAAACCAGTTGCGTTTATAAGGGGCGCTCAAAAAGAAACGAACCGGAGTCAGGAATGCGCAAACCGATGGCAGGATGGTAATATCGTGGCGTGTGTAACGAGGTGTGGTTCCGACCAGAGCGTGGAAGTTCACGGCCCGTCGCTAGAGGGCACATGTGCACGTCACATGACTAAATAGAGCTAGCAGCAGCCTCAATCGTCCGACGCTGCCAGTCGCATTGCAAACAGTAACATGGAGGCGTCAAAAGAAGAGCAAAGAGATGCTGTACGTTTTCGAAAAGCTGACAGCTGAAGGAGTAGGAGGAACGGACATTCATCAACGTAAGTCACAATACGGCGAATACTGCATGTCCCTCGAAAGTGCCAAGGTGTGGCACAAGCGCTTCAGGGAAGGACGGGTGCCGTTAGCCGATGATGCACGGTCTGGAGCACCACACAGCATTACCGATGACATTGTCCAGCTGGTGGCTGCACTCATTACCCAGGACTGCCGAGTGACAGTGAAAGGCATAGCTGGTATGATCCGATTGAGCGTGGAACGACTGCACATGCGCAAAGTGTGTGCCCAATGGGTGCCCCACAGTCGTCAACCACACCAGGAAGCATGTCGAATGGCCCGCTGTCTTGCTCATCTGCAGTGCTATGCTTGGGAAGGGAATGCATTCCTGGCACGAGTGGTGGCTGGAGATGTCATGGTGTCATCACTTCGAACCAGAATCAAAATGACAAAGTCTCCAGTGGAAGCATCCAGGGTCACCACCACCAAACAAAGCCAAGGCCATCCACATGAGTGCAGGAAAGGTTATGCTGACGTTCTTCATTGAGCAACATGGCCCCCTTCTGATTCATTTCCTACCGCACAGGACAACAGTGAATGTCCAGCATTACTCGAAAACCCTGACCACCCTTCACCAAGCAATCAAATCAAAATGACTGGGCAAGCTCACTTGTGAGGTCATTCTGCTCCACGACAATGCAAAGCCTCATGTGGCCAACACACTTGCGGCACTCCTACAGAAAATCAAATTGGCGGGTGTTGGCCACCCTCCATACAGTCTGAACCTCTCTCCCTGTGATTATGCCATTTCTCTCCCCTTAGAAAGTTTCTGAGGGGGCAAACGATTCTCCTCGGATGAAGACATCTAGCTGTATGTGCAGAACTGGTTAACATCACAACCCCGGGAATTTTATGAGATAGCCATTCACCGCCTTGTGTCACAGTGGGACAGCCAGGGTCAATACTTCTAACATACAGATACTGGTTTCTGTAATTATGCTTCCGGCTCGTTTCTTTTGGAACGCCCCTTATGACTGTGGACTGTGGATTCATCGACAACAATGCAAGTGTCAGCCAAGTCACAAATGACCTTGCTGATCACAATGGCCAATTGCTTAAGGTTAATAACATCAGTTTGTGCAGCAAAGTCTCCCACACCTACCAGTCCTTTAGATGTATAAACACTGAAACTTTTTCAGACTTTAATTACCATCTATCACAAATAGATTGGGACCCAGTTTATAGGGTATCTGATGTAATTGATAAATTTAACATTTTCTTAAATGAATTTATCTCCCTGTTTGAAATGTCTTTTCCAAAAAGAACTGTCAGAAAGAACACTGAGGCTTCTTCTAGTGAACCATGAATTACAGAAGGAATTAAAATTTCTTGCAGCACTAGGAGGGAATTACATGCCTCATTCAGATTCTCAAATAATCTCCTTAAAAGATCTAATTAGATACTGTACTGTAATGTTTAAAAAGCATGATAAACAAATCCAAAAGCTTATATATTAAATCTGAAATTGATAAATCTAAAGACGAAATTGAAACCATTTGGACTGTTGTAAAGAGAGATTCTGACAAAAAAAAAGAATGATAACACCATAGAGATAAGCCATGATGGCAATGTTGTACATAATTCTGTAGCGATTTCTAACATATTCAACAACCGTTTCTTAATTGCAGCAGATCATCATGGTTTGTAAGGGTTCATTAAATATGGCCATGAATTTATTACAAAGAGCTGACTACAATATATATGATCCAATTTTTATAGCTCCAGTCACCACTAGTGAAGTCAAAAATATAATTAAATCCTTAAAAAACAAAAATTCCACAGGTATTGACAGCATTTCATTGAAAGTGGTAAAGCACTGTAGTGATTATATATGTCAGTTCCTGTGCCACATATTTAATTAATCTTTGCATCAAGGTATTGTCCTAGAGAGAATAAAGATTGCTATTGTGAAACCACTTTTTAAGAAGGGTGACAAAACTAATTAAAACCAACTACCATTCAGTATCTCTATTAAGTTGCTTCTAAAAGTATTAGAGAAACTAATGTACAAAATAGTTGTAGAGCATGTCACCATTCACAACATCCTCAACAAAATTTAATTTTATTCCAAAAGGGTAGATCAACAGAGCAGGCTATTTTCTCTCTCACAAATAAAATTCTTGAGTCACTATATACCAAAATGTCACCTATTGGAATTTTCTGTGACTTGTCAAAGGCCTTTGACTGTGTTGACCACAAACTTATCTTAAAGAAGGCCAATTTTTATTGTTTGAAGGGAAGTACTGGTAGATGGATTGAATCATATCTACACTGCAGGAAGCAGAGGTGGTACTAAATAGTCTTGATGACTGTCCTGTCTCATCTGACTGGGCCATTTTAAAGTATGGAGTTCCACAAGGATCCATTTTGGGGCCTTTACTGCTTCTTATCTTTGTCAATGATATCCCATTCTGTACAAACACTGAGAGCAAAGGTACTCTTTTTGTTTATGACATTACTATTATGCTTGAAAGTCAATCAATCAGTGAACTAGTAAATAAATGTACTGCTGTCCTTGTAGATGTCCTACACTAGTTTAAGCCAAGTGGATTAACACTAAATATTGAAAAAACACAACATATGCAATTTCATGTATCACCAGAAGAAAATGAAACATTCAGCTTATACTGTGACAGTCAATATACAGGATGATTATACTTTCAAAACGTTGTAGAAGTAACACCACTGGTCAGAATGACGTCAAATTGGAACAGAATATTATCGGAGAAGATGGAAAACGTATGGCAGAAGAAAAAAAAGTAGTGTGAAAATTGGTCAATAGATGGAGCTGTATGTGTCAGAATACGTAAATGAAAACACCAGTCATGCACACGGCCCATTTTAGTTGGTATAAACATGCCAGGTACACTGTCTTTTCTCCTTTCGCATCTGCAGTGAGTCATGGCTGTCTCAGTGCAGGATCGCGCTCTACTTCTAAAGCGGTATTACAAGAATGATGACTGTGCACACGTCGCTCTGCAGAAGTTCCGGACACTGAAGGGTTTGAAAAAAGGCGTTGGTCCAATGACTGCTGTTGGTCTGGAGAAAATGATTAGGAAACTGGAAAAGACAGGTTCTTCTTGTGTGTAAATTGGTAGAGGGATGAAAGGAATTGATTTGACATCAGTGGAAGTAGTGGCCAACCCAATGCAGGAGGAGACGAGTGGTGGTGTGCAAATGTGTAGTGTGTGGAGAAGTGACCGGACATTAGACATATCCGTGAGCACTATGCATAAAATCCTACGAAACATCCTTCTTTGTTATCCATTCAAAATTAGCCATGTGCACGAAGTGCCAGCAAGAGAGACCTTTGCTTTAGAGTTTCTTTCTCGCATGGAAGTGGACAACGATTGGCCGTGGAAGATTTTGCGGACAGAAGAAGCCCACTTCCATGTGACGTTATATGTCGAATATGAGCAACGGAAAATCCACACGCAAATCAATCAGTACCACTTCATCCTGAAAAGGTCACAGTGTGGTGCAGGCTTACAGCATCATTTATCACAGGGCCATATTTTTTCGAAGGGACATGTGCTTCCGGTCCTGATTCCTGTACCATCACTGGTAAGCGCTATGAGTGTCTTTTGCGCAACCATGTCATTCCAGTTCCCCAACAGCGTGGATGGGATCATTTTTATGCAAGATGGCGCACCTCTGCACATTCCAAATCCAGTTAAGCAACTTCTGAAGCGGCATTTCGGAAATGCTAGAGTTATCAGCCTGGCAGTCCCGATCACGTGATCTTAATCCATGTTACACCTGGCTGTGGGGCTATCTGAAAGATGTTGTGTCCAGTGTTCCAAATGTGAACTTAGCTGCATTGAAAGCACGCACTGCCCAACACATTCTGAACGTGACCCCGGAATCACTTCGATCAGTTGCGTAACATGCTGTTTCTTGATTTCAACCTGTTGCAGAAAACAGTGGACAGCATATTGAATATGTTATGCGCCAGTCACACGGAAATTAATAATCCGATTTGATTTTGATTCATGCTTTTTATGCGGGTTTTGGTCTCAGGACAATTAAAAACCGATGTGATGCTTTTCATGCGGGTTTTTGGCCTCAGGACAATTAAAAATCGATTTTTCCCATCCGTTGTCATATGATCTTGCCATGGTGGATGGCATTACGTAACTAACAGCATCACACCTGTACACCAATACACACTGAGTAGTACAGTTCGTTTCACGTCAGACATACAGCTTAGGCATTGTTGTATGATTCATTTGACATTTGTAGTCAACCACTATTAAATTATGATGCTTACAGCGCCATCTGTTGCTACATTTTGTAATTATTTTTTTTTTCTTCTGCCATACGTTTTCCCCCTTCTCCGATAATATTCTGTTGCAATTTCACGTCATTCCTAACAGTGGAGTTATTTCTACAGCGTTTTGAAAGCTAACTTCAATTATAATCACTCTGTACAGGTTGGAGAAAAATTGTGTCACGAAATTTTAGCCCTGGATATCTGATGACAGTAGGAACCAAAATTACTAATGTTGTGTAGGTTGACAATGCACCATTTTTAAACTACAGAAACTTGGTGCCACGCTCTCCGATTGGTCGCAGGATTCCCCTGCTGCCGGATGCTGTGGACAACGCACGACCGTGAATGCTTTGCCTGCCGGAGATCGCGATGTATCCAAGGCGACCCGCACGCTTGGTGCTAGTGTGCCAGCCTTCTACTCTCGGGGCCTGGGGGTGAATCCATTATAGTTTCGTGATAAGACGTACTGGGAACAAACCCGTGAACAGCTGCTAGTTCGCGTAAGTATTTTACAAATTGTATCGGCCCTGAAAAGGTGCTCGAACTGGCGACCCTCTGACACGATACAGGCTTGGTAACGTCGAACGCTGTTTTGCCGAACTCTTTCAAAGATTCCTGGCGTTGCTTTGATGTGATTGACGGTGTGTTGAATGCGATCCATTAATTCCTCTTCGTTTATAGGTGGTTCTCGTCTGGGTGGGTGAAACTATTCGACATATGTGAGTCTCACATTGTTGCAGTGACATTGCGAGGGACGTTTGTTAGTGTGAACTGACAACCATAGTGCTGCCCGTCAACTGAAGAACGGCAATCCCACAGCCAATTGGAGCGCGTGGCGCCAAGTTTCCGTGGTTTAAAAATGGTGCATTGTCGATCTACACAACATTAGTAATTTTGGTTCCTATTGGCATCAGCTATTCAGGGTCAAAATTTCGTGACACAATTTTTCTCCACCCTGTATATTACAGTGTGACACATCTAAGTTTCTGGGCATTATAACTGATGACAAGTAAACTGGTCTGAGCATATTCTAGATCTCCATAAAAGACTAAGTGTAGCAACTTATGCCACTGCATATAATTATCTCTATTGGTGACATGAATGCTATCAAAGCAGCTCACTTTGGCTATTTTCACTCCACCATGTCATATGGTATAATTTTTGTGGTAATCATCCTTCAGCCAAAAAGTTCTTTACTGCACAAAAGAGAGCAATTAGAATCATGAGTGGTGCTCATCCAAGATGTTCTTGCAGAAACCTATCCCATAAGCTCCAAGTACTAACCACCACATGCCAGTACTTATTTTCTTTGATGATTTTTGTCTTGAATAACCATTCTCTTTTTACATCCAATAATGCGTACCATGATCACATTACAAGGTCTAAAATTATTTACACAGAGATCTATAACAGCTAAGTATCATTAAAAAAGGTGTTCATTATTCTGCTATAAAAACCTTCAATTCTCTTCCACCTGATATCAAACCCACATTAATCCCCCCACCTACATTTAAATTTAAATTAAGAAAATACCTTACTGATAAATCCTTCTACTCTCTGGGTGTGTACCTGCAGAGTAGGCCTAATCAGTGACTGTCTTTGTACCTTTTTATTGTATTTTCTATTTATATTCTAGTCTCTGTTTATATTGTGTTCATCTTAGTTGCCTAAGATGATCAATGTACGAATTTTCTTTTTTCTGTACCAAAAGTTATTTTCAGTAATTTACATCATGTTTATTTCAACTGTATGTATTTAATTTTAGTTCAGCCTTTAAGCTTATATCGCCAGATTGCTACATTCTTGTCATTGCACGTTTTCTTGTATATCTATAAAGATGTAAACCTGACTCATTCCACATCCTTGTGATTCATCACTATATGGATTCATGGAATAAATAAATAAAAAATAAATGAAAGAAACAAATAAACTAGCATAAGTACATAAACATCTGTTACATTCTTGTAGAATTTTCTCTCCAGAATTACTTTGTGGTTGGAATCTTGAGATAAGAATGTATTTAATGCCTTGTTCCTTTAGAAAATCTTTCCACTTCTTTACTTGTGAAATTTGTAGCATTTTCCGTAAGAATTTTGTCAGGTTTTCATGTCATTGTCAGATAGTGCTGTGAGAATCTTCATATTATGACAGATACTGTCGGTGACTTCAGCGCATAAACTTAACACATTTTCTGAACACATCATAAAACACTACTAGATATTTTGTACTGCCATGTCCAGCTCTGACTGGACCTGTGATATCAGCACAGAGTAATTCTCTGGGTTTGGTTGGTATGATTAGATGTAACACAATGTCACTGCACCTGCTTCTGACAAATCAAGTAAGTTTTTATCTGATTGTGTATGCTCCTACACATATTTGGAAAGTAAAATCACCTGTTGGGTTTTCTAGGTCATTTATCTGTTTCATATTCGCCCCAAAAATAATGAGTGTGCCATACTAAAGCATGTTTACAAGAATAAGGAATACACACACACCAGTTGTTTCACTTAGCGTTTCTTGAATAAAATAATACATCATTATGAATTTTAGGGTGTGCTTTTACATTTTCAAAGGTGTTCTGAATAAGCTGTGTTTTTACAGTCTACCATCTGTCACCTATATTTTGTAGTAGAGCCATGTATTTGCACATGTCTAAATAATACTGACCGTAGTGTGTGTCTTTAGTTAACAAAGTTCTATTATTTGTAATCTGTTCTGAAATTCATTTAAGTCTGTGATACCTTGCAGTAACCTAGAGAGTGCCTCCGGTACGATGTTGTCCTTTTCTGGGACATCTCGGCGATTTCAAATGAGTACTCTTGAAGGGTAACAGTCCCCCTAGCAATTCTCACATGTAGTAATTTGCATGGCAGTAGAAAACTTAGAGCCTGGTTGTCACAGTGTGCATATATATGTTTACCCCAGATGTAATAGTTGAACTTTTTGAAGGTCCATAGAATAGCCAAGCTTCTAATTCAGTGGCCAAATACGAACGTTCACTCTCTGAAAGAGTTCTACTAACAAAATGAATTATGGTGATCTCTTTTTTTGAGTTGATTGTGTTTACGTGGAAGAGACAAACTCCAAGACCATGTAATGAAGCATCAGCTGTTATACAAAAATGTAAATTCATGTTTGAATGGCATGAGATATTTGAACTTAATAAGGGATGCTTTATACTCTCAAACATTTTTTACAGGTATCTGTCCAACACCTGATGGCTTTCTTTTTCAAGAGCTTCAAAAGTGGCAGACTAGTTAATTGTTGTTCAGAAACGCAAAGATGAAAAAGTGAAGTTAATTACAAAAATACTTTTAACAGCCATTTCGTTGTAGGATGAGGGAAGATTCTTATAGCATCTAACTTAGTGGGATCAGATTTGCTGCCTGCTGACAAAACACTATGTGCTACAAATTTTATTTCTTCTCCAGCAAATTTAGATTTCTGTAAGTTAGCTGTAACACTGGTTTTCAAAAATCAATGTAAAATTCTGTCAAGTAGTTCAAGATGTTCTGACCATGTTTCAGTAGCAGTGAGAATGTCATAAACATATACAGTTACTTTATCTAAAAGATCAGTACCAAGCATTGTTTCAAGCACTGCAATAAAAAATCCTGCACTTACATTTATTCCGAAAAGCAGTACACAAAATTGGTAACCCCTTCTGGTGTAAAAAAAGAAGCTGTGTATTTTCTTTACTCTTCATGAGGTTTTACCTGCCAATAAGAATTCCTCAAATCTAGGCTGGTGAGGTATTTAACACAATAGAATTTTTAATTGTTTCTCTAAGGTCTCCAGTTGAATATGACCTGGTACAAGAATTTTATTAATGCCACTTGCATCTAAAACGAGTCTTGCCTGTCCATTTGCTTTGTTTTCTGCACTAGTAAGTTACATTATCGAGATAAAGACGATTCTATAACCTTCCATATAGTCATTTTGTTAATTTATGATCAACAGCCTTTCACTTGGTCCAAAGAATGCGATATGATTTCCTACAATATGTTTCATGTGGCTTGACACTCATTTCATAGACATACATATCAATTATGCCTGGTTTTTCGTCAGATGTGTGTAAATGTTTAATCAGCACATTTGCTGTTATGTTTCACTTAAATAAGTTGAGTCTGTGATCTTAGTATTAATGTGTTCCCTATTGTTTACACTACTCTCATTTTGAGTCATAATATATTCACACAGCGCACTTTTGTGTTTGAGAAACTGTACCTTTAACCCTGGACAAAACTTACATTGTCTTTCAGGCATGTGCAATAAATCACCTTTTATTTGTTTACCCCCACACATCAAAAAGAATTTTCATTTGGAGAAGTTAATCAGTGCATGCTTTTCTCTAAAAAAATTCGATGCTTATTACTAGGGCCGGACACAATATAACTCCATTCCCTATTATTATCTTCACTTGTATCTGCTATTTCACTAATATAGCTTTTGCACCAATAACAACTGAGCTTTGCAACCTTTTACTGGGAGTATAGGATTTTTGTGGCTTCCCTTATTCTTTCGAAAAACGTTTGTGAGGCACAATTTGTCATCGCACCTGTATCGAAAACTATAGTGCTAGGTATTTTGCCTACAATTCTTTTATTTTAGTCTGCACTGCCCCTTGTACCTTACGTTGGCATGTGTGTGACACCTTTGTTAGTTCGTCCCTGATGTCAATACCATCATTGTAGCTATGTAAGTAGGTTTGTTTTTACTTGTTCTGTACCCCCAGACCATTTTATGACCGGCATTCAAGGGCTTAATGTGGTCGGTTCTCGTTTGTCGATGCAGACTGTACATTAGGTGGACGCTGCTCATTTGTAACCTCCACTATATTTATGGCATGCCCTTGTTGTGCATGTGGAACCCAGTTAACATAGTCACTTGGCGTACCCATTATATGACTGTTTTGCGGACTATTGTACTATTGTTGGGTGGAAAGTTATTCACGTTATGGTTACGCCTGTTCCATTTGAGTTTTGGTTGGCATAATACTGACTGTTGCCATTGCCCTGATACACAGGTCGACACATGTTGTTGAACTTCTTTTTCTTTTTAAAGTTCTTCTGTGGATGTAGAGCGGTAGGCCGACCGTCATAGCTAAGTGACAGGCCTTGACTTCATGGACTGTGCCCCAGGCACCCTTGCGGCCTGCCATAATTGTTGCCAGTATCGCAGCTGACCTGGCTGCGAGGACCCGTTCTTATTACTCGTGTTATTTTGATTATAGTTGGCTCTCACATCCTTGTGTGTAAGATCAATTGTATGGGGGCTTGATGTCTTTAATTGTAGAGGTCACTGAACAACTTTCCAAGTGTGATAAAATGGTGGACCCCAACGAGCGAAAACGAAGTTAAGGAAAGTTTTAGTATCTTTTAGGATAGATATGGCCAGAGAAATGAAACAGACTGTAGAATTCTACTACAACATGCTAAGGGACCTCTACAATTAAAGACATCAAGCAAATAAAAGCAAAGTTAATAAGTTTGAAACGTAAGGAACTGGAGGGAGTTAAGATAAAATCAAAAGCAAAGTCGGTCAGTGAAGATGAGACAGCTGCATTGTACCACCTTGTCAGACACGCCAAGAATAGAAGACGAAGTTTCATGGATGAACTTCAAATCGATGATGGTACTATGGGAGCCTTTATATTTTATGAAGTAACAGCTTTTTCATGAGATGAGAAAACATTTTATTTTCCAAGCACAGATCAAAAACTAACAAGAATAAACAACTTGTAACCAAGCCGACTACGGCAAAGATAAATACCTATCAGCTGCAGCTTTCACCCGCTGTTTTTGGCGCAGTGGATAAATGACGTCACCACATCAGCCCCCCTCCTTTTGAAACCGGGTGCACCAGGTATGTGGGGAAACTTGCACTTGATTTTTCTACCAGCTCTCGTGAAAACATCTGGTGCAAGCAATGGCTGCTCCTGTTCTGCGCTTGCTGCTTCGTTGTCCTCTTCTGAAACCGAGGGCTCGGCGAGACTCTCTGCTGTTTCTTTGGGCTCCACGTTTGAGGGTGATTTTGCAGACCGAGGAACGAGTGTACCCTCTTCGGTGTAAGCAGGTTTAAGCTGCTCAATTGAGACTGTCTCTTCTTTACCATCCTTATCGATTTTGAAGCTGTGGCTTCCTCTTGTGGTTACCCTGTATGGTCCAGAGTAAGGCGAAACAAGCGGCGGGCGCACCGTATCATCCCTAAGCCACACGTGGGACGTTGCTTGCAGGTCTTTATGTACAAACACTCTCCGGTCTCCATGTCTGACAGGGTTAGTGGGTTTGATGTTTCTCATTCTAACGCTGAGTTGTCTCGCGAATTGCGTGCATAGCTCAGGGGCGAACGGCTGTGTAGATGCTGGAACGATAAATTCTCCAGGAACCCTCAATTGCTCGCCATAAACCAATTCTGCGGAAGAGCATTGTAAGTCCTCCTTCACGGCCGTTCTCAATCCGAGTAGGACCAGCGGTAGTGCTTCAGGCCATGAAGTGGAACCACACATTAATGCAGCTTTGAGCGTGCGGTGTAGTCGTTCCACCATTCCATTACTAGACGGATGATAGCTTGTGGTGCGTAGGTGGTTGCACCCGCACAGTAGTAAAAGTTCATTGAAAAGTTGGCTTTCAAACTGCCTTCCGCGATCTGTTGTTATGTTTTGCGGAACGCCAAACCTGGAGAACCATGAATGCAACAGTGCTTTTGCAACCGACTCCGCAGAAATGTCTTGTATTACAACTACTTCTGGCCACCTGGTAAATTGTGAGCAAATAGCGTTGTTCTGAAGAGCATGATAGCGGGCCCACAATGTCCACATGTATACGTGAAAATCTTGCAGATGGCGTCGGGAAGTCAGCAATAGGTGCAAAGACATGTCTGCTGATTTTATTACGCTGGCATGTTAGGCATGCACACGCCCATGCACGACAATCTTTTTGTATTACAGGCCACACTACTTTGGAGGAAACTAACTTGGCTGTAGCTCGTACTTCTGGATGTGATAGGTTACGTAGTGCACTATAAATCTCCCGACGATATTGTTCTGGTATGTAAGGTCGCTCCTTTCCTTTTGCTACATCACACCAAATTCCGTCTGGAACATTTGGGACAGACACACGTCTGAGCCGCAGCGCAGTTCTCTGTTCCTCTATTAGACGGCGCAAGAAAGGATCTTCTCGTTGTTTGGACGCTAACTCGGTCCAACGAATTGAATTTAAACTGGCACAATTCCTAGACAGGCAACCTGCGACCAGGATGTCTTTTCCTGAAATGTGACGCACGTCAGTTGTGAACTGTGCAATGTACTCGACTTGCCTGCACTGACGTGGTGAATTGAGCTCTGTGTCTCGTTGAAATATAGCTACTAACGGCTTGTGATCGGTAAAAATTGCAAAGTGCCTCCCTTCGACAGACGTGCGAAAATTCTTTATGGCTAAGTAAATAGCAAGCAACTCACGGTCAATAGCACTCCATTTTTGCTGCTGTCGAGTCAAGTTTTTAGAGAAAAATGCGAGCGGCTGCCATCTCCCATCAACTTCTTGCTGTAGCGCTGCACCCACTGCTGTTTGGCTCGCATCAACCATGAGCGCTTAAGGAGCGCTCAGTCTTGGATGTCCCAATAGTGTTGCCCGAGAAAGACATTTCTTTAAGTCGTGGAAAGCTGCTTCAGCATCTGGACTCCATGTAATTTTACGATTTCCTGTTGTATTTTTACCTGCAAGTAACGTTGTGAGTGGCTCTTGGGCGGCAGCTAATTTAGGTAAGTGACGTCTGTAATAGTTGAGCATGCCTAAAAATCTGCGAAGTCCTTTGTAAGTTGTGGGAAGGGGCATCTGTTGTACTGCTTCAACCCGCTCAGGCAAAGGTGACAGGCCTGCTGCTGAAACCAAATATCCCAGGAACTTAACCTCGCGTTTTCCAAACGTGCACTTTGTTTCGTTAATAATTATGCCATACTCTGTCAGACGGCGGAAAAGCTGCCGCAGATGTTCGACATGCTGATATACAGAACCAGAGAATACTAAAATGTCGTCCATATAACAAAATACGAATGGTAATTCTCGAAGCATCTCATGCATGAATCTTTGCCATGTTTGGGCAGCGTTTCTGAGGCCAAATGGCATAAAATTGTACTCAAACAAACCGAATGGTGTGATAACTGCTGTTTTTTTAATGTCAGATGGAGCCATGGGAATCTGGGAAAATGCTTTGGCGCAATCAATCACACTAAATATTTTGGCATTGCTAATCGTACTGTTAAAATCAGTCACATTGGGTACTGGGTAGCGGTCGGGAATTGTGCGGGCATTGAGCGCCCTGTAGTCTCCACATACTCTCCATGAATTGTCTTTTTTACGGACCATGTGAACTGGAGATGCCCATGAACTATCAGACCTACTTACAATACCTGTTTTTAGAAGCCTGTCGAACTTAGCTCGCGCCGCGAGCAGCTTCTCTGGAGGCAGACGCCGCGGGCGGAAGGCAACAGGTTGACCTTGGGTCGTGCTGATGTGGTGTTGAGTATTGTGTCTGCATTTCCTGGTTGCGTTGACGGGTTCGGTAAGTGCTGGAAAGTCTTGAAGCAGTTTACGAAAAAGTGATTCCTCCGACAGTGCTCTGATATTGCCTACAGTATACGAATCGTTACGACTGTCGGGTGTCTTCTTGCGTGACGCACACGTGTGCGCCCCGCTTAGTTGCGGGTACGACATCGTATCACAATATCCCGACGCGGATGACGCGGTAGAGGAACCGGAAATCTTCGTGCGGAAAGACACGGGCACATCGCACTGCACTTGAACCGACGCGGAAGACGCAGTAGGCAATATCCCTTCTGTGGGAACTGTCACCAAACGACGGTTAACCAGGTCGGGCATAAGTCGGTAGTTCCGTAAAAAGTCCGCTCCAATTATAGGACTCGGCACATCAGCAACCACAAAAGTCCATTTTGGATGGAAGTTCGAATTCAGATGTAGTGCCAACTGTTTCTCACCATAGGTAGATATTCTGGAATTGATTGCCGCAGTCAGCACATGTTGCGTTGTTGTCGTGAGTATATCACCTCTCTTTCTTGGATACACACTGACTTCTGAACCTGTGTCAATCAGAAACTTCTCACCTGAAGAGAGATCCAACACGAACAATCGGTGTGATTGGTTGACTGCAGATACCGTGGCGTTTTTACCTCTTTGAATCACGCTATGACTCGGGCGCCTATTTTGTTGTTGACGAACGTTAGCGCCCTTTAACGCCCGCCTTTTAAGTTTGGGTAGCTGCAGGGTTGAATACATTGACGGGCAGTGTTACCGAAGCGTCTGTGGTACCAGACCATTGATCTGTCAAATCCTGTTGGATAGCATTTCTTCGTCTTTTCCAACTGCGCCTTCGTAGCTGCTGGTGGAGTGAAGTTACTTGCACGTTGAGTTTTGCCACTTGTGCTGCCAGTTGCTGTATGGTGGGTTCGGTCGATGAGCACTGCTGTTGGGAAGTATTATTGCATGTTCCTGGCTCACTGACGTCAGATTCCATCACACTACACGTTCTTGGGCCTCTGTCCTGGCTGTAGTTGAATTCGGAACACGCAGAAACTTCGGTTAAGTGTTTTGCGATGGTGTCTGCCTTTTTTGCTAAGACTTGCAATGGTAAGTCTGTTTCTGCTGCAATGACGACACGGGTGTTGGCAGGAAGTTTACGAAGCCATATTAGACGTAAAGACTCTTCAGGTAGGAGTTCCGGGCCGGCTAATGTACGTAAGGTTTTGAGTACTTGTGACGGAGTCTTGTCGCCAAAATCTTCATATGCGAAAATTTTTTGTAGTCGCAAATCTGGTGACAACGTATAATGCTGTATGAGAGCTTCCTTTAGCACAAAGTAATTTTGTTGCGACAAGGTTTCTTCTACTTGCTCTATCACTTCTAAATTTAGATGTGAAACCACTATATTAAATTTGTCAATGTTGTTAGACACCCCACGCTGCCGAAATACGCATTCAGCCTGCGTAAACCAAAGCTGGGGGCGCGTCGGCCAGAACGCGGAAAGCTTAACATTTCCGTGTCGCGCGTAGGTACTCCCATCTTTTGCGTTAACATCTGTCGTTCCGTTTTGTGGTGAATCAAAGGGCGTGGACCGCGATCCTTGGTCGAACAGACTGTAGTCTTCAAACTTGATTCCACTGCCCCATGCTTTTGTCTCTGAATTCATTATTCTCGTCGGTATATATATTTTCTTTATGCTTCTGCTACGATTTTTCGGGGTCACCACTATGGGAGCCTTTATATTTTATGACGTAACAGCTTTTTCATGAGATGAGAAAACATTTTATTTTCCAAGCACAGATCAAAAACTAACAAGAATAAACAACTCGTAACCAAGCCGACTACGGCAAAGATAAATATCTATCAGCTGCAGCTTTCACCCGCTGTTTTTGGCGCAGTGGATAAATGAGTCGCCACAGTACCATAATCACCACCCAGAAGGGAATAATTAAAGAGATCTCAGCGTACTATGAAAGTATGTATGCGTCAGGGGAAACAAAAGAAGGAGAATACGATGAGCTCTTTGGTACATATCTTCCACGAATATCGCGAGATGATGATGAGAACATTTCTTCAGACATCACCAAGGAAGATGTATTGGAAAGTGTGTGCAGCTCCCCCGCTAGAAAATCTCCATGACCTGACGGTCTGCCCATTGAATTCTATAAACGATTTTGGACCCTAATAGGAGAAAAGTTCACCAAAAATATCAGTGAAGTCTTACAGGGAAAGCCAGTGCCTGCAGAGTTCAAGCAATGCAAAATCGTGTTGATCCCGAAGATCAGAAGCTGCAAAAAATAAACAACCTATGGCCGATTTCGCTTTTAAATTCGGATTATAAAATTATAGCTCGAGTAATTAATAAACGCTTTACACCATGCACCACTGACATCATAGGCCAACAGCAGACTTGTGCTTTTAGAAGGACGATTTTACAAACTGCAGCTCTGTATCGCGATGGCATTACACTAGTGCAGGCAAGCAACATAAAATGGGGACTGCTTTTCATAGACTTCCATAAGGCATTTGATCAAATTAGTCACAAACACCTGATAGAGTCAATGCGCCGAATGGACTTCCTGCCAAAAACCATCCACATCATCAAGAACATGGCAATGGGTGTTACTGCACAAATCTCCATTAACTGTCAACTGACAAAACAAATTGAAATAAAAAGGGGTGTTACCCAAGGAAGCCCCTTATCCATGCTCCTGTTCGTTATATCGTTGGAACCTTTCCTGAGACAGCTAAAGCACAGGCTGACAGGCATTACAGTTCAAAGAACAAAGACTGTGGTAGGTGCTTACATGGACAATGTTGGCATAATCATCAGAGACCAAGCAGATGTGACACAACTAGAGATGGTACTTGTTCTGCATCAGGTGCATGGGTAAAAGAAAACATAAGCAAATTTCTACATATAAAGCAGCTTGCCAACTTGCGCATTGAGTGGGTGAACCATGTTAGTGGACACAAAGCTCTTGGAATAGCATTGATAACTTCCCTTTTAAAAATGATAGCAACAGATTGGAGATGGCAAGAAAAATCAAGGGAGGTTTGACTGAAAACTGTCAATGTAGCATAGACCAGTTCCAGAGAATACTGTTTAACAATGTGTATATTTTATCCAAGACCTACTACATAGCATAGGTTCTCCCCATTCCATCACTGGTCGCAAAGACGATCATGTCCACCTTAGCAAAGCTTTTGTGGAAAGGGGAATTGTTTTGAGTGCCAGTGAAGACAGCAGTTTTGGATCCAGGCCATGGAGGAATGGGACTAGCCGACATCAAGTCTAAAGCAATGGCATTGTATATCAATTGAACATGGAGCATAATGTGTAACGATCCATGGTGCATTACAGCAAAACTGTACGAGATTGTCATCCAGGAAGTGTAAAGCCACCGATAAATATACAAAAAATAAGTTTTAAACTAAAACATATTAGGGAGTATTACTTTGAACTAAGCTATCTCAGCAAAAAGCTTTTAAACTCCAAAAACGTTACAGTAAAGGCGATTTTAGCTGAAAGACGGATACATGAAAGGAAAAATAACATAGAAACTAAATATGCTGGAATAGTATGGAATGTGGTCTGGAAAAACACCAGTAGTGATGTTCTTTCGTCTGACGTGGGAACAGCGTGGCACAAGGTAGTTAGTAACATCTTCAGCACTAACGAGCATCTCTTTGCCATCACTTTAAGTAAAACTGACCTCTGCAGCAAATGCAACTTTGTTGATAGTGTGCCTCACCATTGCACATGTGGAGATCAAATTATCAACTGGAGGTGGACCAGGGAGAAAATTTGTCAAAGAACAAGAACTTCAGCAAACAATGTCCCATTTTATTCAGACCAGAAGAAATTTACTACCCTCAGGCAAAAAATAACAGAATGGTTTGGTTAATGGGCAAATATACAAGTTACATTTTTAACAATATTGGGAGTGATGAACATATTGAATACAAGATGTATTTGGAAAATGAATTCGAGAAACCACTTAAGTATCAGAATCACAATAATAAATATGGTAACATGCTCTGAATTGTCTTCAACAGAATGGGTATAAGTTAGGAACACTGGATTCCTCATGGAGATGGGATGGGTTGGGTCATGTTCCCAACCCTAACCTCACCTGCACGTCACACATGAAAAGAAATCAGTAGTACGGCAGATACAAGAATATGACAGCAAACATCTGGAGTCCGTTATAAAGGAGGATCTTGAACTCCCTAAGGATGCGTTTAGAAGGCTGAAACTGACAAAAAATCACAAAGCAGTGAAGGACTTTGCAATGTCACTGTTCGGTATTCCTCTTCTGTCAACATAATTTACCCTGGAAGGAACATGTAAGGGGTCCGTAGGCCCTTACTATAAGTTTTGCGACAGCACAGGTCGACAGGACAAACAATCGATAGTGTGCGTCGGGTGGCGAGAGCGAGAGCTAGTGTTGAGACAGTAGAGTGGGACCCAGGCTGCGGGCCGGGCCGTGGGGCGGCCGGTGGCCGTAATGCAAGGCCGTAACGACAAAGGGGGTGGCCATCGCCGCGGTTTAACCCCTTTTGTGTTAGAAATATACGGGAAAGTGAACAAGTACAATTACTAGTGTGATTCAGTGATATTTCAGTGCCAATATTTGTATTTTCGCGTCTACCGCGCCGGCATTATTTGGATTGCAGTGTTGGATTACAATGATTAAAATTTGCGTGTGACGATAATGAATAACAAAGAGGCCTGTGCTGAGATTAGCCGTTATTAATTTCGTACGACGAAGGCAGTGGCTGTCTCCTTACTTTGTGTTTTTGGTGATAAATATAGGTTGTTGATTAATGAAGCTGTGTTGTTGTTCTTCTTGGCACCAGACATATCATTATTACAGCATTTGAGAAGGACAAAATGGAATGTAACAACTCCATAGCAGTCCAATCTGATTGCCAGCCCCATTAGGTACATGGTCACATTAATTAATACCTGTTTTGGGCTGCTATCAGATCCCGATCGAGCGGGATAAGTCAGTAGATTAAATCGGAGTGTTACACCCTTGGCTTACCGTGAAAGGACAAGTGCAATTTTCGGACGAATCATTAAGAACAATAGGTAATTTTATCTTGCTTAACGTGAGAAAATATTTTTCTCAATGTTGGATCGGGACAGAGCATAAACTTTATAATCGCGACAAGAAACAGTGCATTGTGAACAATACGAAGTAATAGCACCTTACGATTGTGAATAAACTTTTTCTTGCCATATCAAATGAATATAATAGTGTCAATAAACTGTGTTATAATGTGCAAATGCGTAAATCCACACGAAAAACTGTGAAAAGTGAACACCAAAGATAGACACGTGTGAACATTACTATAACAAAACGAACTAAGAGTTCATCACGAAAGCTTTACAGAAGTGTTTAATAGTAATATTGTGGCTGAAATTGCTTTTTGAATAGTGAAATTCAGACAGCTTCATGCGGACCCATAAACTGTTATGTGGACGACAATTCGTGTGGCGACGCAATTGTTGAGTGATGTCACACAGACCCATGTAGCAGTTGTGCCAAAGAGTTTCGATCTGCGAGGTGATTTCACACATCATCCCAACTACCTGTGCAAAGAGTAGTTCAAGCACAGACGCACTACACCGAGCGCCGTCCCGACATCTAGCAGCCGAACTACACACTACGCCCGCCTGCAGCGCCACGGAGCGGCCGACGGAGAACTACGATGCCCAGCCACAGCGAGCAGCGCGACTTCACGCGGTACCGGCGGCAGTACAGCGCCACGCCCACTTCAAACGTCAAAACATCCCGACTCGTGGTAACGTCGGTTGGTGAGTGGAGACGACTGGTTGACATAACATTAAATTGCAATGTGCAGTTTTCGCGGTAAATAAACGTTTGTAAACTGAATTGCGTGTTAGGAAAAGTGCCCAATTGCAGTAATTTCCGAAAAGTTTGCGAAAAATACTCTGAAATTGAACATACTTATTTATGCATACTGCGCTGTCTAAATGATAATCATACAGATATGCTTATTATTTTTGGGGGATTTTATATGTATAGATTTTATGAATAGTATGATTTATCTTATTAAAACATTTTACATAAACTGTGTAGGTGAAAATTAATATGTGAAGTGATGAAGAAAGTTAAGGTGTAGGGAGCTAGCAACTCTTTTGCTGGTATACCAAGTGGCGACTGGTACACTCCCAGCCGGGTGAGACTTTACTTCTAATTTCAAGTTTCACTCCTCTACCATCTTTCTCTATCCTTAGGTTAAGAAAGTTAGTGTGTAGTAGTTAGAACAGGTAGTGGTTGTAAAAATGATAGTTAGGAATCTTGTAGCAAATTTATAGTTCACTCATATATGGAGAAGTAGTTAAGGTGTAGGGAGCTAGCAACTCTTTTGCTGGTATACCAAGTGGCGACTGGTACACTCCCAGCTGGGTGAGACTTTATTTCTAATTTCAAGTGTCACTCCTCTACCATCTTTCTCTATCCTTAGGTTAAGAAAATTAGTGTAGTAGTTAGGATTGGTAGTGGTCATCCAAGTAATTCAGTCAGGAACCATGTAGTAAATTTGTAGTAGTTGCTGTTGATGCAGAGTGTGAGATGTCAGAGAATCAATAACTTAAAAAAAAAGCTCAGTTTACTGTGAGTAAATAACCAAAATTAATAATGCCAGAAGGAATAAAATAAGAACCATATCAGAAAGCGAATGCTTACATAATGTCGTGGTAAGCTAATTGGTTAAACAAGAATTTGGGTAATCTTATAGAGTTGTTTTATGAGGCATGAAAAGGTGAAATTGTTGTAAGAAAATTGAAGTAATGTATCAGCTTGTAAGTAAATGAACATATAAAGAAACAAATACACAAGGAGATAGTTGTTCGGATAAATGATGTGAAATATGATGAATGGAGAGGCTAAGGAGCCTGAAGTAGTATTTTTATGTGGTTATTGCAGCGAATATGGAGAGTTGATGTAGGTTGAAGATATATGTGCAGTTGAAGTTGCTGTTAAGTTGAGGGAGTTATGTGTAATAATGTATATTGAGTATGAGAGGTTTGAAGTGTTGAAGTATATGGAGGATTGATATAGGTTGAAGATATATATGTATTTGCAGTTGAAGTTGGTGTTAAGTTATGTGTAATGAAGAGTATGGAGTATGAGATGTTTGAAATATTGAAGTATGTCATTTAGCGCATGAGCAACATCTGTTTGCAAGTTATTTGTAGGTATACATGTTTATCTGAAGTATGCTGATAAAACAAGGTGTAACTAATGAATAATTAGTAATTCATGTATCCAATTAGCTATCAGAGTCAATTATGGCTATACGTAGGTCAAGCTTTAGAAGCAGAATTCTGGCACTGAGTAATGAATGACAAATATCCATATAGTGGATTTAAATTAGTGTGAATATAACAGGAGATATTGTACCTCTCATCTAAGCTTTCTTGATGACAATTCACATACGGAAGTAATGTTTGGCAAAATGAAATGATCAGTAGTTTAAAATTTTTCATTGGGTGACCACATTAGTTGTAGGATTGCAAATAATTATGTAAGACATGCTTAGCGGTACAATGTAGCATTTAAATTTATGGAATCTGTAATGAACAAGTTGTGAATTTCTTCCTTAATTTTTATAAGTGTTGGGAAGGTGAGTTATAAATTAGAATGATAGTAATATGGACGGCACAAACCCCGCTGAAAGGACGGCATACCAAAGGGGTAGCTGGCATTCAATGTATAAATGTCATATTTTGTCTCAATTTCAATTTGCTTGTGTTAAAGATTTAAATAAGTTGTGATTTTTTCTTCCTTAACTTTTATATGCGTTGGGAAGGGAGTTATAAGTTAGTGTGGTAGTAGTATGGACGGCACGAACCCTGCTGAAAGGACGGCATACCAAAGGGGTAGCTGGCATTCACCTAGTTTGTGTTCTTGTCTTTGCTGTAGCAATAAGTTGTGAATTTCTTCCTTAACTTTTATAAGTGTTGGCCAAGTGAGTTATAAATTAGAGTGATAGTAGTATGGACGGCACGAACCCCGCTGAAAGGACGGCATACCAAAGGGGTAGCTGGCATTCACCTAGTTTGTTTTCTTGTCTTTGCTGTAGCAAAAAGTTGTGAACTTCTTCCTTAACTTTTATAAGTGTTGGCCAAGTGAGTTATAAATTAGAGTGATAGTAGTATGGACGGCACAAACCCCGCTGAAAGGACGGCATACCAAAGGGGTAGCTGGCATTCAACTAGTTTCTTTTCTTGTCTTTGCTATAGCAAGTTATAACAGATATGTAGTTAATGACTCGTACTAACCTTTGAAAGTGAAAAGTTTTTGGAAATTTTTGGTAAGATAAGTTTATAAAAAATATTTACCATGCTATGTTAAGTAAGTAGGATTGATATTGTGTGTGTTGTTTGGACAATGCCATATTTTTGAGATGTAATAACTTTTTGTAGAATATTATTGTAGAGGCAGCCCACTACCGGAGTCAAGGATTTTCTTGGTGATTGTAATTTCATTACTTATTTGCACTGTGTGTTTTGTTCATATGTAGTGATGTCTAATTCCCTAGCCGATTCTTTTACGCCTGTGGCTTCAAAGAAGTTTTCGAGGGCGGGGATGTAAGGGGTCCGTAGGCCCTTACTATAAGTTTTGCGACAGCACAGGTCGACAGGACAAACAATCGATAGTGTGCGTCGGGTGGCGAGAGCGAGAGCGAGTGTTGAGACAGTAGAGTGGGACCCAGGCTGCGGGCCGGGCCGTGGGGCGGCCGGTGGCCGTAATGCAAGGCCGTAACGACAAAGGGGGTGGCCATCGCCGCGGTTTAACCCCTTTTGTGTTAGAAATATACGGGAAAGTGAACAAGTACAATTACTAGTGTGATTCAGTGATATTTCAGTGCCGATATTTGTATTTTCGCGTCTACCGCGCCGGCATTATTTGGATTGCAGTGTTGGATTGCAGTGTTGGATTACAATGATTAAAATTTGCGTGTGACGATAATGAATAACAAAGAGGCCTGTGCTGAGATTAGCCGTTATTAATTTCGTACGACGAAGGCAGTGGCTGTCTCCTTACTTTGTGTTTTTGGTGATAAATATAGGTTGTTGATTAATGAAGCTGTGTTGTTGTTCTTCTTGGCACCAGACATATCATTATTACAGCATTTGAGAAGGACAAAATGGAATGTAACAACTCCGTAGCAGTCCAATCCGATTGCCAGCCCCATTAGGTACACGGTCACATTAATTAATACCTGTTTTGGGCTGCTATCAGATCCCGATCGAGCGGGATAAGTCAGTAGATTAAACTGGAGTGTTACAAACACGCATCAAGGATTTACTGAATGATTAATTAGGGTCTAGGAAATGATGATGTGGAATCTCGGGCAGAAGAAGAAAATGTGCACGCTGAACTACCACCAGTTGAAGGTGACAGTTAAGATGCTAAATGTCTGCTCATCCTTTGAATGCTCTAATTTACGACTGCAATTATCTGTTACCTTATTTATGTCATTTTATTGTAAGCTAGCCATTTTGTTACTGTTTTTGTGGAATAAAAAAAACTGCTGTGCGAAAAAAGGGAGGTCTGCAGTCCACAATTTTTTCTGTTGATTAACTGTTTTGTTGACTATGAACCAATGTCATTTTTCGTAGTTGTTTCCAAAATTAAATAACTGTAGATACAGTATGAAAAATGTGGAAACTTCAACCTTATACATTTTTACCATATATGTGCATGACCTGCTTATTTTTACAAATGTTTGTGCATGGGTGGCCATGGCTGTTGGAACTGCATTACGATCATTGTTACAAGGCCTGTTTCCTGTTGTTATGCTCAATTTGCTTCTGCAGTGAGAGAATTACTAGTGAGCAGCATTTTTACTAAAAATAACATACAAATATGTTACATATTTGAAGATGCAGAACCGCATTCTAACAAAGGCGATTTTGGTTTGGTACTTACCTTCTGTTTTGGGTTCTGACTACAAAGTGTCAAGTCCCTCATATATACATATATTTTTTGCTATATGGTCTAAATGCAATTTATTTAAGCACATGAGACAACAGTTAATGACAATGAACAGTCATAATCACAAGACTGCTAAGAACACTTCGTTTTTTAGCTCAGAGGCAGTGCAGACAGTCAAAGAGTTTACACTGCATGGTTATTTAGCAGACGAGTCATTGTTTGTATCACTGTACACTTCCTCCCCCCCTCTCCCCAATGTGTCAGTGGTATTTATTGTTCATATGTGCATGATGTGCAAAACAAGTTGTTACTTTCAGTTAATATGGAGTCATAGGCAGTGGCAGATTAGTTATGACTGGTGTTGTCATAGAACTGCATATATAGGAAGCATCCCAGTTGTAGCTGGGGTGAAGGCTGGTTTGAGTCTGTCAATTGATAATGGACAGAAGAATCATTGATATTAGCATTGAACATTTTATCGTAGCGTCATAATATCGTTTATGAACAGCTCTGTAGTGGTCAGAGAGCTTTTCAAATGGCGTTGTGTTGGATTAAAATCTGTTTTCATGACTTTAAATCACATAAAAAGAAAGGTCACTGAGTAGGGCATTCTTTGGAAATTGCAGGACCAAGCTTGCATATCTATGAGCAAAGATGGTGTGCAAAATCTGGGGCTCCCGTAGTACTGTTTAATGTGTCGATAAAGAACTACCTTAGCAATCCGTATGTCTGCTCATATATTAATTCAGCCATTGTTGCACTGAGATCTTCTTTGAAGGCTGTCCAGAGGCCTAATAAAACAATAGGTTGGCTGTCAGTCCAGTGCTCAGTGGCAAGGCATCTAAGAGATGTCTTTAACTGGTGATGAAGCCATTCCACAAGACTATTAGCGGTGGGTTGGCGAGCTCAGATTCGAATATGTCTTATGCCAAACAATGCTGAGAGTGCTTTAAAGAGATATAACTCAAATTGTTTGCCCTGATTAGTAGTGACATGGAGAGAAATGCCGAATTACAGGTTCCACTCACGGAAGGAGCTTATTGCTACAGTTGCTATTGTTCTGTCTTTCCTAGGAGAGGCTTCAGGTCAACTAGAGAAACAGTCAGTTGCTAGCAGGCAATGTTGGTACCCTCCAAACAGTGCCAAAGGTCCACTGATGTTGATGTGGACATGTTCAAAACGTTGACTCAGTGGGGCAAAGGTACCAAGCAGAGCCATTACATGCTGAGTTACTTTGTTGTGCTGACAAGCACTGCACTGATGAACAAATGCTTTAGAAACCTTCCTAACGTTTGTCTAAATAAACGCCTTCTTCACTAGACATACAGTACCCCTTACTCCTGGATGAAAGAGACTGTGAAGAGACAATATTGCCTGGTTGCAAAAAACTGCCATAATGAATGGTTGTGCTTGTGACACTGATATATCAGGGTATAGCACTGTTGAATGAATCAGAGCTGCTTTAAGCCAAGCCCTCAATTCACTAGCTCCTTCCCGGGCATTGGTAAGTGTTACAAAGTCAAATTCCTTCACAATGGCATCAATGCGAGATAGTGCATCTGTTGATACATTTTGCTCGCCATCAACATTCTGAATATCCATAGTAGATTGCGCAGTGAAGTCTACACGCTGTGACTGGTACATAGATGCCTTGTCTGACTTCTGACAGAAAGTGGACACAAATGCCTTATGATGTGTGTAAGGTGTAAAATGTTTACCTTCAAGCACACATCTAAACATTTAAATTGAGGCATATACCACATAGAGCTCAGTTATGCACTGATCAATTCGCTTGTGAAGGTGATAATTCCTTGCTGAAAAAAGGCAGAGGCTGCCAATTGTTTTGCACATATTGTTGTAGGGCGGCTCCATCTCTAGTTGAATGTGTCTACCATAACTCAGAGAGAAGCATAAGGAAGAGGATGTGCTAACAATGAACCCATTGCAATAGCAGCTTTTACTCTGACCAAGAATGATTTTGTTTCATCAGTCCACTATAGCGAGTCTCCAGGTTTAGGCAAACATTTTAGCATTTCGCTGAGGTGTGGCAGTAGTGCATGACCGCATGGAAAACGTCGGTAGAAGTTTGTCAGTGGTGTAATTCTCATATTGTAGTGGGCTTGAGCAACTGAGAAATAGCTTCCATTCTCCCCCTAGGTGGCAGAATTCTGTACGCACTGATAAAGCACCAAGGAACTTTACATCTGCCACTCCAAAGACACACTTTGTGGTTAACCACTAACACATGATCTTGTAGTCAAGAGAATAGTTGATGAAATGTTCAATGCTCTGCCTCACTAGGTGACATTACAACCAGGTCATCAATGTAGATCTAACAGAACTCTGAGTCTCTAGTTACTTCCTCCATGAAGTGCTGGAAAGTCTGAGCTGCACTCACAGTCCAAACTACATCCACACAAATTCGTGAAGTTTTGGGTATATCTTTTGGTGTGATTGGTACACGACAGAAAGTATCTATGAGGTCAATCATGGAGAAAACAGTCTTACCATGAATGTGCATAACAAATCCTTTGATACGTGGTGCAGAATAATGATCAGGTACGTTTCTGGCATTAAACTGATGATACTCGCCACATAGGTGCCACTCGTTATTCTTCTTGGGAAATGTATGATGTGGAGAGCTCCAGCTACTGTTTGAAGGGTCACATACACCTTGTACTAAGAATCTTCAGTTTTTCTAGACGCAGACAATGAGGCCATGTGTGAACTGGCTGACTTGGTGACATGATAATGTACTGTACTGTTGAACGTCTCAGCAATGCTGGCGCAGATGATGGAGAGGTGATTTCAGGGAACTGACAAAGTAGGTCATTACTGTACATCGTATGCAATCACTTTGATGCTAGTATGGTTAGCTTGGCTCAGGCACCCACGATTAGACGACTGTGTTACAGAGTCAAACAGCCACTGATTGTGAAGCTGTGGAAGGAGACTACAAACAGACAACAAAGCTGCTTGAACAGTAGGGTACAGCACATCATCACCAATGAACCTCCACATGGATTCACATCGAAGATTGTAGTTTAGATGTAAGTTGGTGTAGCCATAATATGTAGGTGACTGCTGTCACATTTCCACTGTGGAAAATGAGAAGGAGAGCAACTTGAGCGATCAGCGCCTGTGTGAATGAGAAACTGCAGCTTACTAGAGTGATCTATTCTAAACAGTCAACAGCTGACCGGTTTCAAATCAGTCACCATTGCTACTGATTTCTGGCAATGTTCCCCTCTCAGAGAGCGGTAGAACTCCCAACTTGCAGCTCCATATTTTTTATGGTACCAGCAGATATTCTCACTGTTAGGCAAAAATTGTTTCTTCTGGAAGAGTGTCACCGTCGCAACACATGTGGGGCATCACAGCTACTTATGCTTGCAGTGCTTTCAGAGAAATCTCTCTTTTGGCAGAGGCAGTTGCGATACCATTTGCTGTATACATATCAACTATTTGGACATCAGTTTGAGCGTGTGTGTTGAGCTCACCAGTGTCAACTGTGGGTATTTTCTGTGTATCTGTATGTAAGTGTGACAGCCATATATTCTGCAAAATATCGTCGTTAACTGGATTGTCTGCCAACATGTGTGTGGTCATAAATTTCTTCAGTGTGGTGCAATTTTTAAAGTAGCTTAGCTTCTGACTGCAACAAGCTTGCTGCAAGTCCATACTTGATACAGGGATATCTTTCAGCGTTTGATGGTGAAGCTAGTATCTCTTCTATTTCCATAGCCATTTCCTCATTAAGTGCAGTCACCATATAGCTGTATTTAGTTTTGTCCAAAGTGATGTGGTACAAGACAAACTGGCTCTTGAGTTGAGTGAACAATAGTACTGTAAGGGCAGGGATTTCCCTACAGATGGACTAGGTATCACATTTGCCACTAGCATATCAGTGTTGTCATGGTAGGCATAAATTATGTGATGCAGTTGTTCATGAGTCATTTCTGCAGCACAGCTGACATGAAAACTTATGTACAATGCATTTTATCATGCCAGCAGATGACACAATTTCTCTGGTATGCAATGTGATTCTTCTGGCATGATTCGGAAATGCAGGGTCACCAAATGTTGTGTGCAAATGCCATTAGTTTAAACACTGAACATAACAGCTAATTACAATGTGTAATCATAACTGTAAGACTGCTGAGGGTGTCTACATCAATACATTGTTTTTTAGCTCAGAAGCAGGATGGAGCAGGAAAGAGTTTACACTGCATACATGAAATATCTAGCAGATGATTCACTGTTCTCATCACTGTCCACAGAAACAAACAATTTGCTTCTGAAGTTAGTTCTAGCATGTTCCATTACAGAAGTCTCATTTTAGAGCTTTTTGTATTTTCTGAGCTTCTTTGTCTGCAGCTTCCTTTTTGAGTATCAATGTTTTGTTTTCTGTAGTTCTTTTTGTTTATGTTTGACTTGCTTTTAAATGAACTGCTATGATGCAAGATGTATTAGAGTGGTGGCACTAATGACCACACTATACTAAACAAGAACAGTGGAATTTTTCTCTTTAATTATCCCTTTATCAGCCTTACACAAAGTATCCAAGTCATTGTATGCTAATGTGCCACAAAACGATTTCCATATCGTCACATCTAATTCATTGTTGAAATTATACAACAGAAAGTAATAAGATGTCTTTTAATAGGTATTATCGCATTTTTACGCTTCTTACTCACTTTCCATGAAAGATCACCATTGCTTACATATTTTTAGGCTTTTATTTGTACAAAATTACCACATGCTTAGGCCGGTGTTACACAATCAAATTTCAATGTCGAAGATGTGATCAAATATTCCGTCAAATATATTTGACAAAGATCTTTGATGTAGCGCTAGAAGGGGTATTACACTGTCATATTTTTCGTCAAAGTTCAAGATGGCTGACAATAACTTGCTATTAACCGCAGCAGTTGCATGTACCACAATTACACTGTGTGCACATGTGGAAGAGAAGCGGGGGAAAAAAAGGAAACACACCTGGGTGGAGCCGTGGGTTTTACAACGACACGATAAAAGCATTCAAAAAAACTTGTTACGTGAGCTTATAGTGGAGGACGTCAAGTCGTACATCCATTACTTAAGAATGGATGAGCATACATTTCTGTACGTGCTCGATGAAGTGTATCCTCATATCACAAAGCACATTATTCACTTAAGAACTGCTACATCTGCAGAAGACAGGCTCACTGTAACACTCTGATTCCTTGCTACAGGAGAGGGTTAGGTTAGGTAAGGTCTCCAATATTCATAATCTATTTTTGTATTCAGCGTGCCTCACGTTGTAAAGCGCCTCATCAGCTTCATACATCTCTATTAATTTTGTAGTTGTCGGCACACACCAACTGTATTTATCAGCGATGTTTATAAAAACACTACAGATGACAGAATGCAGCGATGCTAGCGCTCCATGTGGTAACATGTCACATTGCAGTGAACAGAAGACAAGTGACTTCTTTGATCAAATCTACAGTGAGGCCCTAGATTTGATCAAATATTGGACGACATTTGACAAAGTTCCCTATTACACCATCAAACAGCTTTGACAAAGATATTGGACAAAGATATTTGACAAAGAAATTTGATAGTGTAATACCGGCCTTACTAACAGTTAAATGAGTGTCCAAATTCAATTTCACTTCAGGATTAAAGACTGCCTCGATACAGTCAGTCTGTATGTTTTGTAATGAGAATAATAATAATAATTATCTCAAAATACATAAAACTGAGACATTTAGATACAGTATGTGCCTTTACAGGACTGAAACACTTGTTTAAATAAAAATAGCAACACTGATGAAACCCAAAAGCGAGAATGAAAAGTAATCCAGGAAATTTTAGGTCCACATTCTACTTGGGAAGGTACACAGAGACTAAGCCCGGTCCACACCCAACGATCTGTCTGCGCAGACATCGGCGCAGATGTCTGTACATGCAAAAGATCGCTGCAAATGTCGTGTGTTCACACGACACAAACCCCAATCTACTACTCGCCCGCCATCTGTCGGTGTAGAAAAGAAATATCAGTGGCAAGCGACTACGCTCCCCGAAAACGTCAAAATTTAATTCAGTTATTTTGAAAAATAGAAATGGAGGAAGTTCTGTTGTGGTCTGTGTTCGCAACTTGTGTTGCAAAAAAACATTCAGACCAACCGCAGGAAACAGAGAAAGCGGTCAAAATGGTGCAGACAGTGGCTGCTAAAGCGAAAGCAGTTTTGTCACGTAAATTTACTGCGAGAGTTGCAGGGCGAACATGTTTTGTTTTACATAACCTCGTGTTCCATTTCCTCGCACATTGGCACTCCAATTTCATCTTCAATTGTACTCCTGCTTGGTCTTGGCGTTTCTTGATCACTAAGAAAGCCAAGTAGATCAAAATACCATAACGTTGGCTGGTATACTTGATCTACTCCTACACCAGATCTTCTAGATTTCTGAACTTTGGATAACTCTTTTCGGTAAACAGTTCGCTGACAGACTAATTTACTTGACTTGCCTTCATGAACTCATCTTTCAGGAAAGCGTAAATAGCTTCACATGTGTTGGGTATTATTTCACTCAATGCTTGTTTCGATATTGCAGATGAAAATTCCAAATCATTGTAGCTCCTTCCTGTTGCTAGGAATCTTAATGTTACTGCCAGGCGTTCATGAGGAGAAAATTCCCTTCTCATACAAGTATTTTTCTCATAATATGAGGGGTTACATGCTTTAAGAGATAATTATAAGTTTCGACATCCATCCGCAAATAATTTCGCCAGTTCGCAACGAAATTATTTTTTTATTACCGTTTCTCTGTTTGCCGAGGCGCCAACTGCCCGCAATTTTTCAATTAGAGCATTGTATGCTGCTGTCTTTTTATCTCGGTCACTATATTCTTTACTTTTAATCTTCCACAAACATGGGTGGTTTCTGTATATTTCAATGAATTCACTTACAAACTCTCGAGAACACTGACGAGTATCAGCCATTTTAATGCCCTGTGCACACAAATACAAACACTAGACTGAGCAAACAGCTGTTTCGCGCCAGATTTGCGACGATCTCCTGTCCACACGCTCCAACTTGTCTGCGCAGATGTGGTTTGAACCGACAGATTTGAGAGCTTTCGCTCAAACCTCCAACTCCAACTTCCAGGTTTGCACACACCTCAGGTTGGTGCAAATCTTCTGTTCACACGCAACGATCTGTCTGCGCAGATATGATGTGCGCAGACATTTGCGCAGACAGATCGTTGCGTGTGGACGGGCCTTAAGAGCAAATAAAGAAATGGAAAGTGTACCAATGTTTACTCACATATGGAGTAAAAACAGAGTATAATTCTGTAGGGTTATTAAAAGGATAGAACCAACCAGACTAACTACATAGGTTGTGAAATTCTACAGCAATCTCAGTAAAGCTTAAGCTCGGTCCACACGCAACGATCTGTCTGCGCAGACATCGGCGCAGATGTCTGTACATGCAAAAAATCGCTGCAAATGTGGTGTGTTCACACGACACAAACCCCAATCTACTACTCGCCCGCCATCTGTCGGTGTAGAAAAGAAATATCAGTGGCAAGCGACTAAGCTCCCCGTAAACGTCAAAAATTTAATTCAGTTATTTTGAAATATAGAAATGGAGGAAGTTCTGTTGTGGTCTTTGTTCGCAACTTGTGTTGCAAAAAACATTCAGACCAACTGCAGGAAGTAGAGAAAGCAGTCAACATGGTGTAGACAGTGGCTGCTAAAGCGAAAGCAGTTTTCACACGTAAATTTACTGCGAGAGTTGCAGGCCGGACCTAACGACTGTCGAAATTATTTGCGGATGAATGTCGAAACTTATAATTATCTCTTAAAGCTTGTAACCCCTCATATTATAAGAAAAAATACTTGTATGAGAAGGGAAATTTCTCCTCAGGAACGGCTGGCGGTAACACTAAGATTCCTAGCAACAGGAAGGAGCTACACGGATTTGGAATTTTCTACTGCAATATCGAAACAAGCGTTGAGTGAAATAATACCCAACACGTGTGAAGCTATTTACGCTGTCCTGAAGGATGAGTTCATGAAGGCAAGTCATGTAAATTAAGTCTGTCAAGTTACAGATAATATTTTTTGGTGTTTTAGACATGTTTGAAACACAGTAGGCCTATATTATTGGCGATGATATACATACATGGCCAATGAGCTATGGTTTACTTTGTTTCTGAGTAAGCATTTTCAGTTCGCTATTGTGTAGAAGCAACCTGTTACAAACTTTTGTTCCAGGATACAAAACTCCTACACCAGATCTTCTAGATTTCTGAACTTTGGATAACTCTTTTCGGTAAACAGTTCGCAACGAATTTTTTTTATTACTGTTTCTCTGTTTGCCGAGGCGTCAATTGCCCGCAATTTATCAATTTCAGCATTGTATGCTGCTGTCTTTTTGTCTCGGTCACTATATTCTTTACTTTTAATCTTCCACAAACATTGGTGGTTTCTATATATTTCAATGAATTCACTTACAAACTCTCGAGAACACTGACGAGTATCAGCCATTTTAATGCCCTGTGCGCACAAATACAAACACTAGACTGAGCAAACAGCTGTTTCGCGCCAGATTTGCGGCGATCTCCTGTCCATACGCTCCAACTTGTATGCGCAGAAGTGGTTTGAACCCACAGATTTGAGAGGTTTCGCTCAAACCTCCAACTCCAACTTCCAGGTTTGCACACACCTCAGGTTGGTGCAAATCTTCTGTCCACACGCAACGATCTGTCTGCGCAGATGTGATGTGCGCAGACATTTGCGCAGACAGATCGTTGCGTGTGGACGGGCCTTTTAACTGAAATGATAAAATGGATTGGATTTGTTAAAGGGGACCTGAAGAAGCAGGGATAACATAAGCTGCCAGATCATAATCATCAGCTGACCTAGCAGAGAAACCCAAGAAGACTCGAAAAACTTGACTTGATGAGCAAATACGAGCCCATTCTTTGAGAATAAAAGTAATATGGGCACAAAAAACCGTAAGAATCTCCGAAAATGACCATTGTTCTACATCATGTGGGCCACTGTGGGCCAAGTGTACAATTATATGGGCAAGTTACTTTATACATTTCTTCTTACTTCTGCTGTCACTCCATCAACAAAAGCTGACACACTCAATGTTATTGCCCTTCAGTAGGTGTAGTGGGTATCCATCTGCACTGAAACAATCAAAAGAGCAGCAACAGAAATATTTACGACAGACGTAGGAAACACATTGTCGAACAAAGTGGCAGTCTTGCGTTACTCTTCGTATAGGCCGATACTTCAGTGCACTAGACAGATATTTGTTAGATAGTAGCATTTTTTTCGGATCTTTCTTACAGAATCCTGTTTTATGTTCTTATTTCTGGAGGCATCGCATTGAAAGTTATTTTCGGTAAATACAGCATACTTTTCAGACGAAGATGTTAACTGCATAGTTCTGTATGAATGCCATGTTTAGCTATTCTTAGTTTCATAATTGTGAACATTAAATTCTCAAAATATTTGCAAAACTTGCATTTTCCAAGCACAGCTCGACATACTCTATCAAGCTAAATAATATTGTTTCAGGGTTACGCAGTATCCCGTAATATTGTTAAGACATTACAAAATACTTACTGAGTCCTTTTGTTCGGTACCTATCGACAACATGTTTTCCCATTTTCGATGACCATCTCACTATAACTAAACGATGCCACAATAAACAAGCAATAGGCATGGTATTGTGTTCATGGTCGAGACATTCCGATTTTCACGTCGTGTCGCTTGCCAAAATGGGCAACAGAAATTATTTTGCAATCGGACGCAGAAAGAAAATCGTTCGTTATAAATGTCGTCGCTATGGAGATAATCTGTACATAACGTAGATATAAAGTGACGCTGGAGCCAATACTCACCTGTTGGTTCCAGGAATGAAAACAGCATTCTTCAGTGAACATGCAAATTCTAGGGAGCAGAGACATAAAATGCCAGTTTTCATAAATTTACTCTCGCTTAACTAGTATCAATTCGTCAACGATCAACGTAACGTTAACATATTAATGCAAGACGTTCGTTATATCATACTCATCTTCGGTTTCTGTCAATGATTGGGGATAGTGCATCTTCTGCAGTTTTTTATTTTTGACGATTCGAAGTATATTGCTATCTTTGCGATGTTCGTAGACAGTAAGATGTCAAGTTTCCAGTAGAAGCCACACATAACCCCAATCCTATTAACTATAGTTACTAACTTTCCAGCGTAAAATTCTGTACCAGCCTTGGGACGCTGGGAACCGAACTGGAATTCTATTAAGTACGTTCTTATCTGAAAGAAGCATTATGTATGTTTGTAGTGTTTTGAACTGAATTTTTTTGTTACTGCTTATATGTATTTTCGCGTCTCTGTTGCTTCACACCCGTTACTGTTGTTACGTGTTCTTGTAATCAGCAGTTACAAACATGGCATTCAACTGTGGGGCGAATTAGTGTAACTCCACTTCAGCGAATGCCAAGCATTAATTCTCCATTAGCACATGAATTCGTGCAAGTGTACATTCTCATATTTATATACTTCGAATAGTATGGTTGATATTGATGAACTGTTGCAGTTGAATTATTCGTAATCACATAGAAACTCTTGGCTAATTTTACTATTACACCACACAGTAATGGGCTGAAAAGTTCATAGACGCTGACATAGTATACTACTAGTTTGAAAGCTGATAATAGGCCAACCGCATCGTGTAGATATTTGTTTAGTCGGTAGATGATGACAGTTCTCAGACTAAATCAGTTTCAAACAATTTTTCGTTTATTTTAATGAGTTTATTATAAACTATAGAACTGGCTTGCTAGTGTGTGTTTTTTTCACTTACGATGTAATGGCGTCTCCTTCGTAATTAATTTTGAATAAGTAAAGTTTGGAGAGTCTACCAGTCTGTGTTTACATAATTTATCCCTGTGTAAATAAACACCAGATATTTTTGGTATTTTTCAACGTTTATGAAGAATAGTTGTGTTTTTGAGAGTGCTTTACCGAATTGTGTTTTATTGCGATAAATGTTAGTAACTTATTACTCCAAATTTATTTAGGTACCAAAACCAGGCGTTATTTTAGTTCATTTGTGTTCATGTCGCACAGCTGTCAATAATGTGGAAGGATATTTGTAAATAAATTTTCTCAGTAATATAACGGCTAACATTTTTCTTCTCAGGAATGCCTATGTTGATGTATCTCCCTCCCAAACTACCACTGCCATACCCTATCTGATGTTTGATTTGACTTGTGTTGGAGTTCGTTGTACAAAAACTGCTACATTGAATAAAGATAAAATGTATAAGGCTGCGTTTGTGGAAATTGAGCATGTTTTATTCAGCCTTTGTCAATGAAATGAAAATTACTGAGAATTCAGTTTTTGTAGTATTTCATTTGCTTGATTTAATTTCTGCTATTAAATGTCACCACCCATAGAGAACACTGTCTGTATTTATACTACAATTTCTGTTGAAGTAAAGGAAATCAGTCTGTGAAACAGAAACGTGTGTAAATAACAATACTTTCATTCACTGTTTGTAGACTTACATACCGTAAGACAAATAGTGAGCCCTTTTCTAAATTTTTTCATTACAAATTTCGTGTTACATGAGCCATAGGTGCTAAATTTCTTAGTTTCTAGAAACGGGCTAAAAAGTGTGTTTTTGGTTATAAACTAATATTTGTTATTACATTTGGGATAGTGCTATTTATCTTGTGCTGTGTTTGTAAGCTAATACTTTGTATATATTTTTGGCTCCACAGCAACAAGTACTAACCAAGAATCTTATTCAGACACTCCCCCGTATGTTATTCTCAATTCACATACCTAATTGAATGTCCGCATTTCAACTCCTGACAATTATGCAGTTTCTATACAAACATTAGTTTCTATGTGTTCATCCCATGTTTTGAATTCCATACCTGGAAAAGAAAACAAAAATATCTAAATGTTATATTTAGTGTTGTACTTTGCATTGGTCTCACTGTTTGTTTAGTCTATTATACTCCAAATAACAATATGGCCCCATCATCAGACACCATGGATGATAGTGGTTAAGGCATATGACTCAGAATCAGAAGGATGGGGCTGAAACATACCCCCCACCCCTCTTACAGTTCCAATTTGGATTTTCATGGTGTCTGTAAATTAATTTTAGGGAAAATCCTGTGGCCATTCCTTCTAAAAGGACATAACCAGTTCCCTTCCTTATCCTTACTCAACCAAAACCAGTGCACTGTCACTTATAACCTCATGGCCAACAGGATGTTTAAACCCAACACTTTATTTCCAGGCACACACTTTGTTTCATTATTACATGGGTTGAAGCTTAAATTATTATTGTTGTTATTTCTCTTCTGAAATTTGCAGTGTTATATTAAACATAGTTTATTATCTTCATTATTCCACTAGGTTTTGACATTGTATTGCATTGTAGGAAATACACACATTAATTTAAGATGATAACACCTGGCAGCATTGGAGGTGTTTCACAAGGACTGAAATTCTGTTATGAAATATAAGGAAATGGAGTAGTCGTGTAACAGACAAGCATTTGGAATTAGCTGGAAATACCAATCTTATGCTGCCGGTGTGGTCTATATAGAAAAATAATTCAGCACCCATTAAGATTCTCCCTGCAGGTAAAACAACTTGAAGATAAAAAAGTTATTAACTGTCAGATGCACTCTGTTGTGTAAATCTGAAATGTACAGTACAGTTGCTAATTAGGTTAGTTTGTATTTAACCAATGAAAACCAAGAGTCATGCTCAACAACTGTCAATTTGAACTGGTGTCTTCCAGCTAGCAGAAAATTTCTTTACTTGTCAAACTGTTGGCTGACTCCAGTGCCTGTTCTTTTGTAAATCTCGTATTTTGTAATGATACTGAATTTTTGGCTTTAATGCAAGAATCACAATAAAGTCTGCCAGAAACACCTGATCAGAAGAGATTAGTCGAAATGAGAATTTGAATGCTGTTCTGTAGATTGCCTGTCACAGTAATGTTACAGCAACAGGAAATAAAGCAATGTATACAGGGATAAATTTCAATCACACTGATAAGAATGATTGATAGAAATCACATAGATTTGTGAAAAGCTCTGTAATATGAGTTCATCAGTTTTTGTTATGTGTGTAGCGCCTAGTTCTGGTATCAAAATTTAGCCTTAATTGTTCATTTTCATGTAGGCTTACCTATAGTTATTTTTTCCAAGCACTATTTGTGAATGAAATGTGGAAGAGTAGAAATGATAATATAGCCAAAAATACCCTCCTCCACCCATTGTGAGGTGGTTTGTGGAGTACAGATGAAGTAATATTCTGTGTTGTTATATTTTGGAGCAAATATTCGTTTACCCATGAACTATTCATTATGCAGAAACAAGCAGTAAGCATGACGTGCACTTTTTCCACAACTAGGTGCATTTAAAATCATCTCAAAGTATGTTTACCCCAGATGGGGTTTGTATTCATAACTGTGGTACCCCAGATGGGGTTTGTATTAATAACTGTAAAAATTCAAGAACAAAACGTTCATAAATATAAAGTTTATGCCAATAGCCATAGTATACATTTTTTTCTAAGGCAAGAAAATCAATAAAAACATGCATCATTGAAAATTAATCTGTCATACTACACTCCTGGAAATTGAAATAAGAACACCGTGAATTCATTGTCCCAGGAAGGGGAAACTTTATTGACACATTCCTGGGGTCAGATACATCACATGATCACACTGACAGAACCATAGGCACATAGATACAGGCAACAGAGCATGCACAATGTCGGCACTAGTACAGTGTATATCCACCTTTCGCAGCAATGCAGGCTGCTATTCTCCCATGGAGACGATCGTAGAGATGCTGGATGTAGTCCTGTGGAACGGCTTGCCATGCCATTTCCACCTGGCGCCTCAGTTGGACCAGCGTTCGTGCTGGACGTGCAGACCGCATGAGACGACGCTTCATCCAGTCCCAAAAATGCTCAATGGGGGACAGATCCGGAGATCTTGCTGGCCAGGGTAGTTGACTTACACCTTCTAGAGCACGTTGGGTGGCACGGGATACATGCGGACGTGCATTGTCCTGTTGGGACAGCAAGTTCCCTTGCCGGTCTAGGAATGGTAGAACGATGGGTTCGATGACGGTTTGGATGTACCGTGCACTATTCAGTGTCCCCTCGACGATCACCAGTGGTGTACGGCCAGTGTAGGAGATCGCTCCCCACACCATGATGCCGGGTGTTGGCCCTGTGTGCCTCGGTCGTATGCAGTCCTGATTGTGGCGCTCACCTGCACGGCGCCAAACACGCATACGACCATCATTGGCACCAAGGCAGAAGCGACTCTCATCGTTGAAGACGACACGTCTCCATTCGTCCCTCCATTCACGCCTGTCGCGACACCACTGGAGGCGGGCTGCACGATGTTGGGGCGTGAGTGGAAGACGGCCTAACGGTGTGCGGGACCGTAGCCCAGCTTCATGGAGACGGTTGCGAATGGTCCTCGCCGATACCCCAGGAGCAACAGTGTCCCTAATTTGCTGGGAAGTGGCGGTGCGGTCCCCTTCGGCACTGCGTAGGATCCTACGGTCTTGGCGTGCATCCGTACGTCGCTGTGGTCCGGTCCCAGGTCGACGGGCACGTGCACCTTCCGCCGACCACTGGCGACAACATCGATGTACTGTGGAGACCTCACGCCCACGTGTTGAGCAATTCGGCGGTACGTCCACCCGGCCTCCCGCATGCCCACTATACGCCCTCGCTCAAAGTCCGTCAACTGCAAATGCGGTTCACGTCCACGCTGTCGCGGCATGCTACCAGTGTTAAAGACTGCGATGGAGCTCCGTATGCCTCGGCAAACTGGCTGACACTGACGGCGGCGGTGCACAAATGCTGCGCAGCTAGCGCCATTCGACGGCCAACACCGCGGTTCCTGTGTGTCCGCTGTACCGTGCGTGTGATCATTGCTTGTACAGCCCTCTCGCAGTGTCCAGAGCAAGTATGGTGGGTCTGACACACCGGTGTCAATGTGTTCTTTTTGCCATTTCCAGGAGTGTATTTCAGTTGATGTTTGAAGGATCCAGTGAATCACAAATTGCAGTTTGTGATTCCTTTGTACTGTTCCCCTAAATCTTACCCTTTATAGACAAGTGGAACTTGGAAAGAAATGGGCAGATCTGTATTGCAAGCAGAATGCACTAGGATTTCAGTCACATTTAGCAATTTATTTCCTGCTCCACAGCTGACTTATGTGGTATGCACACTTGACTTAAGTGGTACCTAATGACAGATGCAATCTCCATCGGACAATGTGGTAGCAAAATCCTTGTCCTTCTTCCAGTTCCTGCATGATGTGCAACCTTCCTAGTTTCCTGATAAGAAACGCCACTGTAACTGCTTGTACTTTTTTTTTCTTCTTCTCCTGCCTTGTTTCAGGAGAAAGCTTTGTTTGATCTTACAGTGAATGTGTTTAACAGAATGATTATGAGTGATAGATAACTTCATTGTTACACAAACAATATTGGAAATTTTGTTAGAAATTGCATCTGTTGCACAAAAGGTACAAAGCAAAGCATAAAACATGGGTAGACAGTCTTAGCTACCAGAATGACAGTTCTTGAAACTTCCACTAACCACCAAAAAACCACTGTCATCAGAGCTCTGTCAAGACACCTTTTTTTTGCCATTTGTGAAGGATACCTATCACACAAAAATAAGTATCTGGACACTTCTAACATAGTGCCTTAACCATAGTTGCCAAAAAAAGGGGGGGGGGGGGAGCAGAGAGAGAGAGAGAGAGAGAGAGAGAGAGAGTTGAATTTTGTCTTCAAATATACCTTTACAAAGAATCAACAAGTGTTACCACTATTTGCCATATCCCCATAATGATAGGCGACATAATAATCATTGCTAGTGATGTGAAAAGCAACTGAAATCACTATAGCTCAACAGATTTTATGCCGAATTTGGTTGTGGTTAGCTTCACTCTTCACCGTAATTTACTGTATAACCACTTAGCAGTGAACATTGTCAACAAATCAGAATGAAATGCAAGCCACATCCAGTTACAAAAATGAAGCAGGCTGCGTCCACAGAGTTACCACTCTGCGTGTCACCTCCATTTAAAGCAAAAGTCTAAAATACAGGGTGTTTGAAAAAGAATAACTTGATTTAAAAACTCTGTTTTTTTGTGAAAACGAACTACAAACATCGGATGAATTGCAAAATAGTCACAAAATCTTAAAGTTTTACTATGCTATTGCAAATGATCTGTGTGTCTACCAGTGGCAGCACGTTCAACATCTAGACAAGAGCTAAATTCATCATCAACTTTACACAATGTATCTGCTTTTACAGAAGTTATGGCAGCTGTTATTCTGTTCTTCACTTCTTCTATGTGATGAGGGAAAGGGGGCATGAATACACTTTCCTTCACATATCCCCACAAGAAAAAATCACACGGGTCATGTCTGGTGATCTTGGAGGCCAGTGCTGAACATGGTGCACTGGACCCAAGACACTGTCCTGCATTCTTGGTCTCCCATTTACCTTATCGCACAGAAGAAGTGAAGAACAGAATAACAGGCACCATAACTTCTGTAGAAGCAGATATATTGTGTAAAGTTTATGATGAATCTAGTTATGGTCTAGATGTTTTTCATGCTGCTGCTCATTGACACATTGAGAATTTGTAATAGCATAGCTAAAACATGTTTTTATCAGTAAATATGTAGTCTTAAAATCGGGTCATTCATTTTGAATCACACTCTATATTCTTCATTCAAAAATAATAATCTACTGGGAACATAATGACCTTTCCAATGGAAATCAGTGTTGATTCCAGATACATTTATCACATAGATCCCAACCTAAACTCTTAATACACAATAATTTAATCATCATAAATACAGAGAAGAGTGGTTTCTGTGTTTCTTGACTTTCAATAAGTATTTGATTCAATAGCATACTGCTCTGACACACACACTAAAGAAATTGAATGTTATAGAGTATCGTGACAGGATTGCAATGGGATTGATTATTTCTTGATAAGCAGAACATAGCATATTATCCTTAGTGGAGAGTTGTCTAGTGACACAAAAGCATTTAAGATCTGCTGCCAGAAAAGTAATTGAAATGTACCTCAGAGCAGTGTGATAGGGTTATTCTTATCCTGTTATACATAAATTACTTGGCACATTGTATTAGTTCAACTATTGGGCTTTCAAAAATGATTCATCCATAAAGAAGTTGCCAAAAAATATAAATTTTGTTAACATATACTTACCTGAGGATAAAATGTCTATCTTTTGCAAGGACTGGGTACAAGCTCTTAAAGTAGATGAAGTAATCCTTTTACATTGCAATGCATAAGAAAATGTAAGTTAATGCAGGGAAACACAGTCCTATAATGTTTGAATATAGTATTTATAGTGTCTGCTTGATACAGTCAAGTTGATTAAATAACCAGGCATAATCGTTCAAAGCAATATAAAATGGGACAAGCATGTGAGGACAGTAATAGAAAAAGCAAAAACAAATGGTCAACTTTGGTTTATTGGGAGAGTTTTAGGGATGTGTGGCTCATCTACAAAGGAGACCACACATAGAACACTTGTGCAACCTGTTGTTGAGTATTGCTCAAGTGTTTGGGATCCCCAGCAGGTAGGATTGAAGGAAGAGATTGAAGCAATACAGAAACATGCTGCTAGATCTGTTACCAGTAGGTTTGATCAACAGCCAAGTGTTGTGGAGACACTTTGTGATCTCAAATGGGAATTCCTTGAGGGAAGATGGGATCATTTTCACAAAACACTGTTAAGAAAGTTTAAAGAACAGTTGTTTACAGGTAACTGCAGAATGATTCTACATACATTTTGTGTAAGGACCACGAAGACAAGAAAAGAGAAATTAGGGCTCATACTGCCACATATAGACAGTTGTTTTTCCCTTGCCACAATTGTGAATAATTGGAAAGGAAATGCCTACTAGTGGTATTTGGTACCCTCTGCCACACACAGTATAATGGCTTTTGGAGAATGTATGTTGATGTAGGTACAATTAATGGCTATACGTAGAAAAACTCAAGTCATATGGGTACCAGTAAGCAACAATGAAGTGGTATAATCATGTAGATTAAGTTGTAACAAAATGATTCACGGGATTTCATTCACTGCAGAATATTAATAAACTCTCTTAAGGGAGGAATTGTGGAAAAATGCTACATCCTGCTACTTATCTGCTTGTAGAGAACATGCAGTAAAAATTAGAATACTAGCAGCACACTCAGAGGTATATAAGTAATCATTCCGCCTGTAAATGAATGGGAAGAAATATATGGCCCAAAGAATATTTAAGAATATCTTCTGCTATGTGCTTTATAAGGATATGCAAAGTACAGATGTAGTTGCAATGTACAGATTCTGTCATTACACACTGAGCAAATCTTTGTCATACATGGAGCAATATGTAAACATGATTATGTAAAATCATAGATTTATTCACGTATAACATTCACTGTTCCAAGTTCTTGTCCAAAGTAGTGAGGACAACTAATCAACTCATTTGTTTTTTTGCAGCCATACACGGCTCGGCGTATTCTGTTTTCGGCAGTGAATAATTTTGTAGAAAGTATTTCTGTTAACAGAAATTCCACCGATTATGCTGTCAAAGTGGAATGTTGCTGTGAGCAATAGCTCTGTCTGTTGTGTCTCCTTTCTCCTTCAGTCAGTGCATTACTAGTTTCACGTTGCCAAAAGGTGAAACAGCTGGTTGTTTCTCACATATTCTGTTGCTCTTATGTACACCGTAAGAAAATGATAATGATAAAAATGAAAACTACTGATGGCGTCATAGTTCCATCATGAAGAGGAGAGAACTGCAGTAGTAAAGGTCTTTCATCCCCTCTCCAATGGTTAAAAGTTGTTAATAGAATACAAATCTACTTTTAAATATAAATTATTACTTCTGATTTATCTTCCCCATCTTTGCCACAGGAACTCTTAACTGAACAATACTACATATTTATGCACTCTTAACTAATAAATGTAAATCTACAATTATGTTTAATATATAAAATCATATGAAACACGCAATAAACAGCCAGTATGTAACATTATAAATTCAAATAAAATGGTATTTTGTGAACAAGTTGACACATTCCACATCATAAGAAGAAATGGTAAACATGATTTGTAGAATATACATGAATTCAGTAACAGAATTAAAGGAATAAGTTGTCTTATCAGTGAAGTGCTGGCAACTAAAATTTTTTGTTGTAGGCCATTTCATTTTCATTGTCAGCGACCTTGAACACCCTTTGAGGCACTGAAATCGGTTACACCATTTTGGAATGATACCTTTGTTGTGAAAACTGAGTCTAAAACTCAACACAGTTCTTGTGAAATGTATAAAGGTTGCAAGATTATTGAGTCATAACCCATTATACAAAGAATATGCAAATGTGCAGAAAATTTGTGTGTATAAGTGCTACACTGCTATTTAAAGAGTTTCGTGGAGTGTGTGTGCGTTAAATGAGACATGTTTTAAAGTGTGTGAAAGGAAGAATGTGGAATACATCATCATTACATCAGTTTTGATTTACTCATATTTCCAAATGACATCAAGATCATGTTCATTATTTAAAGTACATCCTGTTGGCAACTAATACATATTATCTAAATGCTTAAGATTCTGCATATCCAAATCCCTATTGGCACTTTACTTATTATCACATTAAAACATTTTATTGTTGATATTGTTATTGAAATCAGTGACTCATTAAAACTGGGGGAATGACAACATGTACTTGGGGAAGCGGACAGTAACAAACTGTGAACCCCTCTCGCAGAGCCAAACCTTGGACCCACACTTACTGAGCATTATTTCATTAATGATAAGTTAGTTATTACTGTACACTACTGATTCAGTTCGCTGTTGGTATATTTGTGTAATAATGTTAAGTTTTGACTCATTCCACACCCTTGAATCAGTCAATGGAGTACAGTGTCTAAATTATATATGTGCTCATACACAAGAGTTATCCACAAAGAAAGTGGTACCTATGTACAGGAAGAGAATACACACCATTTGCTACAGACTATCATTTACTTACAACAGTCATGTTGAATATTTAGGTCTTGATGTTCCTCAACATTTGTTCGAGTAACATCCCTCTTGAATGAGATTTTCACTCTGCAGCGGAGTGTGCGCTGATATGAAACTTCCTGGCATCCCTCTTACTGTGTAGTCATCTGATGATTCAGCCAAACCATGATTGGAATGTCATACATTGATCTGTTTGGTACTTCACCAATTTTGATTCAGTATGAGGAAAAGACTCAGAAATGCCCGATATTTGGTAAAGCACATGATAATGAACATAAGATCAAAGAAACTGAACCTGTCAGTGCAGATGACATGCAATGGATCACATGGAAAATAAAGGGAGAAAAACAGTGAGGAAATTCTGGAGCCAGAATATCAACTGAATTTATTGGCATCATTCACAAAATAATTAGCATGTTTTTTGCCCTAAGCCATTGACAGGTGTCTTAGGAAATACCACATTCAGTACAAAGATCATCAACCATGAGAGGATGCAGGTGATAAAGAATAATAGGCTTGTGGTAACTGTGAATCTGATGTTCTTCTGGAAGATGGCATACCCTTGCATGATAAACTGGGAACAGGAGATGGCATATCCTTACATGATGACCTGGAAACAAGATTCATGTGATCAGACAACTCATCTTCATTGTTCAATGGTTCAGAAACTATATTCTCCTACCCACTAGAATTCTAATGGTGAAAAAGTTAGTTCAGTAGTGGAATATGCATGGGATGTGTGCTGCAGAGCTCTGTTTGAAAAACCTTGGCTTGATCATTGTGCTACATACAACACATTCGAGACTCTCCCAGCACTTTGTTGTGCATTGTGGTGCCACAAAATCATCTCTACACTACTTTAAGTAACAGACAAACCTATGATTTCCACATTTTTTGACACCTATCACCTTGTCATATACTAATAAATTCATTGGCATTCATGCTATTGTGATAGGTATAATTGGCATCAGCATGTGTTCTTTCAGTGAGCCTCACTGTTCCCATGATACTAATCATCAGCTGATATGCTATCACAATCTGTTATTTGTCAAAATAGCTTAAAGCAGCAGCATTTCTAATTTTCTATGCATGAAGTTGACTTGATAATTTATTTCTATCTTCGTCACATGTTTATGTTCCTTCAATACAATGTCATTCACTGTGTGTGTGTGTGTGTGTGTGTGTGTGTGCGTGTGTGTGTGTGTGTGTGTGTTTGCTGTGCATAGGCACTGATTATGCTTGGTGGTTTTGTGGTTAATTGACAATATGTGGATCCAAATGCCTGGCATTCAGTTCTTAGTCAGAGTATATTTACCTGTCATTATCACTTCTTTCATCTCTGGCAATGTTTATTAATGTGAAACGTGCTGACTTTCATCATGATTTGGAGTCCTCATTAAAATGTAGTTGCTTCTATAACTGGTTGGGTAAGTCAGTTGAAAGGCCAGATGAAGGCAAGAGCTTACCACATCCTATGGGAATGTGTTTAGTAAAATACTTGTAGTGATACATCCTATTCCTTGAATGAGAGGTATCATGTCCTTAAATACGTATGTCAGAGAAAAGATGTTTGTGACAGAGTAGTGACCGCGCGGCCGCTACAGTCGCAGGTTCGAATCCTGCCTTGGGCATGGATGTGTGTGATGTCCTTATGTTTAGGTTAGTTAGGTTTAAGTAGTTCTAAGTTCTAAGAGACTGATGACCTCAGTTGTTAAGTCCCATAGTGCTCAGAGCCATTTGAACCATTTTTGACAGAGTAGTCAATAAGTGGTGAGCATTCCACTGTTGGGAAGTGCTTTAAATTGTAGGTGCTGATACCAGAGATAACAATCCAGTGACTGTACGGAAGTGGATATCAGTCAGACGACCCTATCTGCTGAGTCGGAGGTAGGGTCCTATGGAGTGGGTGGTGCAGAGAAAAGAGGCTCATGAAATCTAAGAACGCAAAATGTCAGACATAATGAATGTACTTTAATTGTTAATTATCAAGTTGAATATCAGATCTGTTAAGTACGAGATGGTGGCTGTCATCATTTATCATGTATTGAATTGTAATTTTGAATATAATATAAGAAGGTGAATTGAATCTCACTTTTTATTTATGTGGTGGAGTGAATGAGAACAAGAAGTTAATTATCGGTAGTTTTATCTACAGACTGTAAGCAGGCGAAGTCTTAGCCAACTTGGAGACGAAGGCACATGGAGTCAGGGTACAGACTAGCTGGACTGTGATTAATAATACTTAATGACACCGAATATTCAATAAGCAACATTCATTTTATAAAAAAGGTGTGTTCATGTGGCAACTTATTTGAGTGTTTGGTGCATGGGGTGAAGTACAACAAACTACCACACAGCCCAAGATGACCTGAAACACTTCACACTTTGGTGTTGAAACCAACCTTCATATTCAACAGCCTCCTCCTCCTCCCCTTCCTTCATGGATTAGGTGATTTCACTTTTTCCGATGTATAAGGTCCAGCCATTTCATCCATGATCTTCCCCTCTGTCTTGTCCCTGTAGGTTTGCAGACAAGAATTTGTTTTGGAAGTCTATTTTAACACTTCGTACCTACATGTCCCTGCCATCTGTTACTGCTAGGATTTATTTTCTTGTGCACTGAATCAACTTTTAATTTATTCCTAATGTCTTCATGTCTGAAGCAATCTTCTCTAGTTCCCCCTTTAACACTGTGAAGAAATGTTTCCACAGCCTAGATCCTGCTCATTTCTGTTTGCATGGGAACCCGGGTTTGAGATCCATGACCTCGTAAAACTTCATTTGTGTCACTTTTGTAGAATTTTTGTACCATATTACTAATTCTTTCCAGATTGCATTGAATTTTAGGATCTTGCTATCAACTTCATTGTCAGAATTTCATCATGTGTCACAGCTGAGACCGTGAAAGTGGGTTATGTGTTCCAATATTACATTATTGATTACAAATTTTGATCTTAAAAGTGGATGTTCCATTGAATTCTGTAACCTTTGTTTTTGTTAGTGGAGATGTTTATGTTATATTTAGAAGCCAGTGAACTGAGATGATAAAAAGATCTGTAAAGTTTATCTTCTGTTTACTGAATTATTAATTCATCATCTGCCTACAGTAGAATATTAAGATATTTCTCTCTGTCAACCTAATGCAGTAGGTGATGCCTTGTTCCCAACAAGGCCTTTTATGTAGATGCTGGAAAGAGTTGGAGTCTGCCTAACTCCCTGTGTTGTTGTTAACTGATAAGTCAAGTTATCTCTACCTTTGGTTATAATTATTGCCTCTTTGTAATGAATGTTTACAGGGTTAATTAAATGTGTTGGGAAACCTCTTGTTTTCTTAATCCACCACACTAGTCATCTGTTGGCTTTGTCAAATGCATTTTTAATCTACAAAAGCTATGTGCATCTCAAAGTTAAATTCTTTCCTTTTTCTGTCTGCTGTTTTATAGTAAAAATGGCATCAATATAGGATTGTTCTTTTCTAAAACCCATTTTTTCTTCTAATAAAATAGTATCTGAGACAGGGCACAGTCTATTACTTAAGATAGTACTATAGTTTTTATAGCCTGTGTTAACTAGGCAAATTACTTTATAGTTGTTTGGGTCACTTCTGTTGCCTTTCTTAAATGTGGAGAAAATTTTAGGCAGATTCCACTCTTCAGATACTTTACCCCTAGTCCAACATATGGTTATGAGTTGTAGAGTTAATTTTACCTGCTTAATTGTGAGGATGGACTTAGTTTGTATTTTCTGAAATGTATGAAGTTCTGCTCACCAGGCTACGTTTTCAGATGTGTACATTGTAACATTACAGAGTGTGTTATACTTCATACAGCTGATTACAGTAATGGGGCTAACCAATAGTCCTTTTGATCCTGAATAGTTTTCTTGATATTATTATTACAATAGTGCATTTTGTAAGCTACTTTCAGTGTTCATATTATTTTAGAGACATATACTTTATAGTTTTTAGAAGAGTACAGCTCTCAGTCTGAAATGGGACGTACTGTATATTTTGATTGGTAGTGAAACTTAATATGTTCCATGGTAACTGGCTCACTCATATTTTGAGAAACTGCTTACCTTGATATTGTAAGGACAATAATAAAGATAGGAAAGTTTGTCTGAGGATTGTAACAACAATATAATAGTCCATGCAACATGTTCCAATTCTTTGAATGTTTGAAACACACAAATAAAATGCGGTAAGATACTCAATACAGGAAACATAATTTAGGAAGTAAGTGGAGACTGAAGGAGGAAAAATGTTATAGAATCTTCTGCTGATTGAGAAGTGACACGAAAATTAAGATATTGGTTTGATGAGATGGAATAGCTACAGCAGAAAGTTCAAATAGAGAAATATTTCAGTTTAAGTGAAGGACTACAAATATCTTAGAATCTAAAATATCATATACATTACATGATAAATTAAAGACACATTTATCAGTTTTAAAGAAATCTGAACAAATAAGGCAATATATAAAATGTTTGCTCCAAGTCACATGATTTATTTAAGAGAAGGAAAATAGATTAAATAAGTATATTTTGCAGATTGGCAAAGATATGTAACAAATGTACTCTGATCTCATACAACACTATACTTCATGATGATGATTTTATAGCCTGTATTGGTCTGAATGCTTAACCTACTTAGTGGGTGAGGATAGAGCAGCTACACAATAAATGTTGGAATGCAATACTGTATGTACATATTTTTGTTATATTTTTGTTGACAGGTGAAAATCATTTAACTGCATTTGGTGGGAGTATTAGTGCTGAGGCGAAATAAGGTAATGACCATTGGTATTACAATATTTATTTTTAATAAAAATTTAAGCAAAGCTGAAAAGATGATTTGATATTACAAAAGTTTGTAAGTTCCAGTTAACCACAGTTCATAGAATATTTATGTTGTAGTTACTCATATGGCTTAACTCAGAACTCCAGCTAGCAAGACTACAGTACAGGTATTTGATGAAGACTGTGCAACATTTCTGTTACTTCTTTCTTATATTTAACACATGGATCACAAAAATAATACAAGAGAGATTAGAGTGATAGTGATGCAGTCTATTGTAATTCACATGAATGGGATAGGGGAGACGTGACTACTAATTATAAAATGTACCATTTGTCGTGCACTGTACAATGCCTTGTGTTAAATGGACTCATGTTTGCCCCATAAACACAACACAGGAACAGTTAATGCATGAAATCATGCAGAACAAAATTTAAACTATTTGTAGACAGATAGTGCACAAAACCTCCACTTTAATCTTCAACTCTGTGAATATGCAGAAGGGATCCGATAACAGAAAGAAAATAATGTCAGATTTAAATTCCATTAATGCCGATCATGTGCATATTCTAAAAGAGAGTGATAGTTTCTATTAAAGAGAGAGCTTACCAAAGGTCTTCCTATATATGATGTATCATGACAAGTACCTCATACTGCTGTTGGTTGTCTTTTAATTTGCTGAGGTGAAAGAGACATCTTTACACTTCTGAGCTTGCCCTGAGACTTCAAATTTCATCATCATGGATTTCACATAGCACACTTGATTAAGCGGGAGAATTTGATATACATACAATTTCCAAAGATGGCATGTGCTGACAGGTGTGAATACTATTGAACTATCAGTTTAGTAAGCCATAGTCACAAAATACTGACACAAATTATTTGCCGAAAAATCAGAAAACTGGTATAAGCCAACACAAGAGAAGACCATTTTGTGTTCCAGAGAATGTGAAAACACAAGAGGCATTAGTAACCCTGTGACATACATAATATGCTGAAGAAAGACAGACCTACATTTATAGATTTAGAGGAAGCTTTTGACAGTGTTGACTTGACTACTCTTTTTGGAATATTAAAGCTGACAGAGAGAAAATATAGGGAGTGAAAGGTGATTACTGCTTTCGTCCAGTCTGATGGAACCTGTCCCGACTCCCACGCCATTTCAGTTATCCTGTGTAGCCTTCTCAGGTATTGTTGAAAGGAAAGTGCGAGTATTAGTTGAGGACAAATTGGACGAAAATCAGTGTGGGTTTAGGCCTCTTAGAGGTTGTCAGGATCAGATCTTTAGCTTATGGCAAATAATGGAGAAGTGTTACGAGTGGAACAGGGAATTGTATCTATGCTTTATAGATCTAGAAAAGGCATATGACCGGGTTCCTAGGAGGAAGTTATTGTCTGTCCTACGAGATTATGGAACAAGACGCGAACTTTTGCTTTGCTGTCTTTAAATGACAGACAGGCAGCAGTTAGAGTTAACGGTAAATTGAGTTCATGGTTCAGAGTAGTTTCAGGGGTAAGACAAGGCTGCAACCTGTCTCCACTGTTGTTCATATTATTTATGGATCATATATTGAAAACAATAGACTGGCTGGGTGAGATTAAAATATGTGAAAACAAAATAAGCAGTCTCGCATATGCGGATGACGTAGTAGTGATGGCAGATTGGATTGAAAGTTTGCAAAGTAATATTTCAGAGCTAGATCAGAATGTAAGGACTGTGGCATGAAGATTAGCATCTCCAAAACAAAAGTAATGTCAGTGGGAAAGAGAGATAAACAGATTGAGTGCCAGATAGGAGGAACAAAGTTAGAACAGGTGGGCGGTTTCAAGTACTTAGGATGCATATTCTCACAGGATAGCAACATATTGAAAGAACTGGAAGCGAGGTGTAGCAAAGCTAATGCAGTGAGCGCTCAGCTACGATCTACTCTCTTCTGCAAGAAGGAAGTCAGTACTAAGACTTAAGTTATCTGTGCACCATTCAATCTTTCGACCAACTTTGTTGTATGGGAGCGAAAGCTGGGTGGATTCAGGTTACCTTATCAATAAGGTTGAGGTTACAGATATGAAAGTACGAGGGTTATTCCAAAAGTAAGGTCCGGTTATAAAAAAAAATCAAAACTAAAATGTTTTTTCAAAACAATTGTTTTATTTACATTCCTTACATCTTTATCTATTTTTCTACATAACTTCCATACTTATTTAAACATTTGTCACATCGTTCAACAAGCTTTTGAATGCCCATGTTATAGAAATCGGCCGCCTGTGACGATAACCAGTCCTTAACTGCTTCTTTCACTTCATCATCTGTGTCGAAGCGCTTGCCGCCGAGAAACTCCTTTAAGTAACGGAACAGGTGGAAATCACTTGGCGCCAGGTCCGGACTGTAAGGAGGATGGTCCATCTGTTCCCATCCAAATTTCTTGATCAGAGCTTGCGTTTCATTTGCAGTGTGGGGTCTGGCATTGTCATGCAACAACAAGATTCCAGACGACAAAAGACCACGTCGCTTATTCTGGATTGCACGTCGAAGTTTAGTCAGGGTAGCGCAGTAGGCGGCTTTATTAATCGTTCCTCTCTCCATAAAGTCGACTAACAATACTCCACGTCTATCCCAGAACACAGTCGCCATAACCTTACGTGTTGAGATTGTCTGCTTTGCCTTGACCTTGACTGGCGATGACGTGTGACGCCATTGCATTGACTGACGTTTAGACTCTGGAGTGATGTGAGAAACCCAAGTCTCATCCCCTGTGACAACATTGTCTAAAAGACTGTCACCTTCCTTATGATATCGCTCCAAAAAATCAAGAGCAAAAGCCATTCTTTTCATTCGTTGGGGCTCAGTAAGCAGCCTGGGAACCCAACGGGCACACAATTTGTGAAACTTCAAATGTTCAGACACAATTCTGTACAAAGTTGTTCTACTCACATTCGGAAAATGCATGTCTACGTCTGTAATAGTGAATCGGCGATCTTCACGAATTTTTTTGTCAACCGCATTGACCAAATCGTCTGAAATCACTGATGGTCGGCCACACCGTGGTTCATCGTGCACATTATCCCGTCCTTCATTAAAAGCTCGCACCCACTTGCGCACTTTACTGTCGCTCATTATGTTAGGACCGTACACTTCAGTAATCTGCCGATGGATTTCCGCCGCTGAATTGTTTCTTGCAGACAAAAACCGTATCACTGCCCTTACTTCACAATCGGCAGGCTAATCAATTGTCTTAAACATTGTAAAGTGACACTGTGAACTACACTCAGCAACAGTAACAAAGCGAATGGCGGCGTTTGACGCGCAAGGCTTGCCGGGAGTCGGCGCGCTTGCGTGTTTTGTCATTGGCGCCAAATTTCAATAGTTACGGCGAATCGGACCTTACTTTTGGAATAACCCTCGTAGCTAGAATGATTGCAGGTACTAGTAGATGGGAACAATGGCAAGAGGGTGTCCACAATGAGGGAATCAAAGAAAAACTGGGAATGAACTCTATAGATGTAGCAGTCAGGGCGAACAGGCTTAGATGGTGGGGTCATGTTACACGCATGGGAGAAGCAAGGTTACCCAAGAGACTCATGGGTTCAGCAGTAGAGGGTAGGAGGAGTCGGGGTAGACCAAGGAGAAGGTACCTGGATTCGGTTAAGAATGATTTTGAAGTAATAGGCTTAACATCTGAAGAAATCCTATACTATTTATGTATTTTTCGACAAAAAGGTGTACAATCTATAGTTTTTATTCCTCACTGAGGACTCGCTTATAAGACACAGGGCACGTTCTCTGAGTAGACAAGGGTAATGAGGCATCCTTTTCGAGAGAACCCACCGAATTTTTGTCTTAATAAATTTGGTGAAACGAGTCTCGGCTTGGTTCTTCTAATATACGCAGTCAGTTTCATTTTATATTTGATTTGTATTGGAATAAAGTGTTAAGGACGACTTGTTTTCCTTACTGGCAATTTCTAAGGACTATTTCATCCTCTATATAGGCAGGACTAGTTGAGTGTGGCTCATGACGTAAAGCCATTGCTTGAGTTGCATCAGTTCATTATTCCTGATGTTCTTCCATATCTTCGAACATTGCTACTAAGCACTATAGATGGAATAGGAAAATCATTTTGTTGTAATTTGCATAACACTCGCTAGTTTTCTCTCGTCTTCTTAGAGAATGGCATCTCGGCCGTTTTTAGCAACATCGTACCCAAGCCTCTCGATCCTTGTACAAATCTTCTTTCAAAATTTTTCATTACATCTCCTGTTCCATCTGATTTTTCCATTCCATACGGGGTCTCTTTTTTTCTTGTTTGGTGGTTGCCAATACTGTACTTCTTTCGGTCATCGCTGATCTGTTAATCTCATCACATGCCCATACCTATTTAAATACCTTTTTCCCACTTACTCAGTGATTTACTTGGGAGTATTCATTCGCTTTAACCTTTTCCTTGGTGTTTTTATATTTCTATTCCCTTGAGGTCTATAGTCTTACTAAAATACAAACTTGGACTAATTGTTTAGGATAACCTGGTGGTCTTTCCATTCTATTCCATAGCATATACCTGTCCATTGTGTCAAAGGCTTTTTCATAATCTACAAATGCAATTCGAGTCTCCAGATTAAATTCTCGGTTCTTTTCAGTTATATGTGGCACTACTGCAATATTCTCACTGCATTATTGTCCTTTTCTAAAACAATTTCGTTCCTCTAGTAAGAGTTTTTACAGGCGTTTCTAGTTCCGGTTTAGGCTTCCGTGCCTCAGTCTGTAAAACCGGAACCCTTGCAGGATCGCTTCCTTGTCCGTCTGGCTTTCTGTCTCTCTGTCAGACTGCTAATATCCGACTGATAATACCATTTTTTAAAGAACGAACAGTTGTACCAAGTTCAAATTTATGTCACATATTAAGGTCTATGGTCCCTTCGCTGTGAAAATATTTTAAGCTTCTGGGTGAATGAAATTAAAAGATACGGCCATTCATCCGCCATATTTTGCTGCTCGAAAACTCATTCATTCAAAATCTGTTAAGTGCTTCCCGTTGACCTAGACTCATGAAATTTTACAGAAGCAAGATTTCACTTTATAAGTAAAAGGAAAAACCCGAAATCGTTACTTTGTAATTATATCACACAAAGAAAAATATATCTTTTGTCATTCGTTCTCAGACTTCAGACTTGAAAATTAAACACCCTGGAAAGTCTTAGAATCCCTGGGACCGATATCTTTCCAGTGTCAGTGTCGATAACAGACAAAAAACGTCACCACCCTCGATTTCCGGAACGGATAAAAAAATCTAGTTTGTACGGAACTCTCAGAGAGCGAGTCCTATTCGCACCTAGGCAACTTTTTTTATAGTGATGTTACTTCCGCGACCCTGCAATAGGTATTATCTCCCATTCTCAACATTCACTTGATAAATGGAATAGCTGTTGTTCTAACATTGTTGTTGTGGTCTTCAGTTAGCACTGAATAGGAGATCATGGAGGAATTTTATAAGGGGGACTATGCTCCGGACTGAACGCTGAAAGGAATAATCAGTCTTAAATGATGATGATGATGATGATGATGATGAGTGAAAGGTTATTCACAATTTGTAGAGAAACCAGACTGCAGTTATAAGAGTCAAAGGACACAGATGGAAAGCTGTAGTTAGGGAGTGAGACAAGATTATAGCCTATCCTCAGGATTATTCAAACTGTGAAGGAAACCAACGTGAAATTTAAAAAGGGAATTGAAGTTTAAGGAGAAGAAATAAAAACTTTTGAGGTCATTCTGGCAGACATGTCAAAGGACTTGGAAGTGTAGCTGAAAGGAATGGATAGTGTTTGGAAAATAGTTTATAAGATAAACATCAACAAAAGTGAAACAAGGATAATAGAATGTTGTTAAATCAAATCTGGCACTGCTGAAGCAGATCAAAGTAGGTAATGAGGTGCTAAAAGTAATCAATGAATTATCTTATTTGAGTAGCAAAATAACTAATAATGGCTGAAATCAAGATGATATAAAATTTAGCCTGGTAATAACAATAAATGCATATCTGTGAAAGAGAAATTTGTTAACATAAAAAATAGGTATAAGTGGTGGCAAGTCTTTTTTGAAGAGGTTGTCTGGAATTTAGCCTTCTACAATAGTTAAACTGTATGATAAGCAGTTTGATGATACAGAAGAATACTGAAAATTAGGTAGGTTGATCAGGTAAATAATGAGGAAGTACTGAATCAAATTGGGAAGGAAAGACATCTCAATTTGACTAAAAGAAGGGGTTGGTTGATAAGTCACATCCTGTGGCATCTAGGAATATTAAGAGTTGGTGGGCAGTGGTAAAAATTTAGAGGGAGACCAAGCACATGGGTTCAAATGGATGTAGCTTTCAGTAGTTATGCAGAGATGAAAAGGCTTGTGCAGTAGAAAACTGCATCAGACCATCCTTTGAACCGACAACCCCAACAATATCATCATCATCTTATATGAGTTGTTGGATAATCCTCTTATAAAATTAAAAAAAATCAAGCACAAATTATACATATCATCTACATTATTCAGACATGTGTAGGTATAATGTTATTGACATTGTAGTAGCTTTCACCTAAGTTTATGCATAATTTTACATTTAGTTTTGTTTAACATGAACTAAAATTTGTCACAGGAAGGCATGATATTTCATAAATCTTTCTGAATGTCACAACCAGCCCCATCTGAAATCACATTAAATATTGTCATCGATGAACAATATGAAACAATTTATGGTACTATTCACGATGTCATTTATGCATATTGTTAATGTCAATGTTGTATTTGCTCAACAAGCACTGCATATTTAATTTTACCTGACAGGAAATTCATGTACCAGATGGATGTTGGATTAGATATTACATAAACCTGTACTTAATTAATTATATGCAGTTGTGCAGTAAACCTTTTGAAAGTCAAGGAATGCAGCACCCATCTGATCACACTTCTCTATAACCTTTGCAAGTTTGTAGTCAGAGTGAGTTTTACACAGTTTTTGCTTTTGAAACTCATGCTGATTCCAGTAGAGCAGCTTGTTAGATCAATATAATCACATTTACGTATAAAATATGTTCCAAAACATCTACAGAAGAATGTTGTTCTGATGTAAGTGTCTGTCTTGTTACACTTTTCTGAAAATAAAAGATACTTTGTCTATCTTTCAGTCAGACAGCATGCAGTAGTGCTGATGCTGTTAGCAGTAAACACAAGTTAGACTACTCTCTAACCTTCATAGGAACTGCAAGGAAATTGGTAAATGGATTCAAACAAGAAAAATGAATTTCATCTCTGTTTTGCTGCTACCACATTTGATCTCTTTTGAAGTACTGAGAGTTTTTGACCATCGCACCATTGAAATGAGATACCTGTGTAGGCATAATTTGACTTTCAAGTATGTCGAGGTGTTCTCCCATAAACTTTCTTGCTTTTGGCTTCACTTGGCAGATTTGCAAGTTTGGTTTATAAGCAGCTTCTTAGTATTGTCAAACCTCAATCAATGCTTGAAGCTTCCTGGCAACAAAACTGTGTGCTGGACAGAGACTTGAGACCTTTGCCTTTTGCAGGCAAGTGCTCTACTGACTGAGCTAGCCAAGCATGACTCACGACCTGTCCTCACAGCTTCAATTCTACCAGTACCTCGTCTCCTACCTTCCAAACTTGCTGTGGGGATGGGACATGAGTCGTGCTTGGGTAACTCAGTCAGTAGAGCACTTGCCCGCAAAAGGCAAAGGACCCGAGTTTGAGTCTTGGTCCACCACACAGTTTTAATCTACCAGGAAGTTTCGTTTCAGCACACACTCCGCTGCAGAGTGAAAATCTCATTTTCAATCAATACTTGTTTGTAAAATACCTCACTAGATTGGTCAGTGCATACTCCTTGAAAAGTGTGCAACAATAGTTAAAATTCCAGTTTATATTCTACATCTTTTTTCAGCAGAACAGACTGTAAGGCAATGACTACAAAAGTTACTTTTGATTTACCTTTCTTAGGTTTTATTTTTAGGTAAATATTACAGTACTGCTGAGGAGTATCACAGTCCACAGTGTGGTAGTTGTAACTGAGGAATCTGTTTTTCAGTGATTTACATTGTAAAAACACATATATTGAAAGTTGAAACAACTAAAAGCATAGATATGTATAGCTGTTGTCAATTTCTTAGATTAACCTTTGCCAGCTGAATCAGATGCCATCAATAGTGCATAGAATTAAATGAAGAACAGTGGTGTCTTTAGCTTTGTAAAACCAAAAGAGGGGAGAGTGGAGAGTGACTGATGTCCTATTTGCATGCCCCAAAAAGACGCTAAATGTGGTAGCTGATTGCACAAATTATACAGGCTTAACCATAACCTGGCATACAATGCAATGTGATGTAGTTTCACCGTTGAGATTTGTCTTCACTGTGCTGAGTTTTATTTTCTTTTTCGTTAACTCCGTGTGTCATATACGCTTTTTTATACAAAAGCAGGTGCTGTGCTCAGTTCAGTGCTGTGTGCTAATGCAGTGAGGCTAGGTTGGGAGCCAGGGTAACCTGTAAGTGCTGGTTAAGTACCTTCAATTTGTATCAGTTGAGCTATCCTCTGTCAGCCACTGCACCGAGTTTCCTCTTGGAAAGTGTAAATAGTATGTCTATTTGCAGAAAGGTATTGAATTTGCAGTGGACTATATTTTAACCTCTCTCTAGTTGCTAAGAAGTTGTTGTTGTTGTTGTTGTTGTTGTTGTTGTCTTCAGTCCAGTGACTGGTTTGATGCAGCTCTCCATGCTACTCTATCCTGTGCAAGCTTCATCTCCCAGTACCTACTGTGACCTACATCCTTCTGAATCTGTTTAGTGTATTCATCTCTTGGTCTCCCTCTATGATTTTTACCCTCCACTCTCCCCTCCAATACTAAATTGGTGATCCCTTGATGCCTCAGAATATGTCCTACCAACCGATCCCTTCTTCTAGTCAAGTTGTGCCACAAACTCGTCTTCTCCCCAATTCTATTCAGTACTTCCTCATTAGTCATGTGTTCTACCCACCTAATCTTTAGCATTCTTCTGTAGCACCACATTTCGAAAGCTTCTATTTTCTTCTCGTCCAAACTCTTTATCGTCCACATTTCACTTTCATTCATGGCTACACTCCATACAAATACTTTCAGAAACGACTTCCTGACACTGAAATCTATACTCAATGTTAACAAATTTCTCTTCTTCAGAAACGCTTTCTTTGCCACTGACAGTCTACATTTTATATCCTCTCTACTTGGACCATCGTGAGTTATTTTGCTCCCCAAATAACAAAACTCATTTACTACTTTCAGGGCACTGTCCATTCCGTTCAGCTGCTCTTCCAGGTCCTTTGCTGTCTCTGACAGAATTACAATGTCATTGGCGAACCTCAAAGTTTGTATTTCTTCTACGTGGATTTTAATTCCTACTCCGAACTTTTCTTTTGTTTCCTTTACTGCTTGCTCAATATACAGATTGAACAACATCGGGGAGAGGCTACAACCCTGTCTTACTCCCTTCCCAACCACTGCTTCCCTTTCATGCCCCTTGACTCTTATAACTGCCATCTGGTTTCTGTATGAATTGTAAATAGCCTTTCGCTCCCTATATTTTACCCCTGCCACCTTCAGAATATGAAAGAGAGTATTCCAATCAACATTGTCAAAAGCTTTCTCTAAATCTACAAATGCTAGAAACGTAGGCTTGCCTTTCCTTAATCTATTCTCTAAGATAAGTCATAGGGTCAGTATTGCCTCACGTGTTCCAACATTTCTACAGAATCCAAACTGATCTTCCCCGAGCTCGGCTGCAACCAATTTTTCCATTCGTCTGTAAAGAATTTGTGTTAGTATTTTGCAGCCGTGGATTATTAAACTGATAGTTCAGTAATTTTCACATCTGTCAGCACCTGCTTTCTTTGGGATTGGAATTATTATATTCTTCTTGAAGTCTGAGGGTGTTTCGCCTGTCTCATACATCTTGCTCACCAGATGGTAGTTTTGTCAGAGCTGGCTCTTCCAAGGCTATCAGTAGTTCTAATGGAACGTCGTCTACTCCAGGGGCCTTGTTTCAACTTAGGTCTTTCAGTGTTCTGTCAAACTCTTCACGCAGTATCATATCTCCCATTTCATCTTCTTCTACCTCCTCTTCCATTCCCATAATATTGTCCTCAAGAACACACTAAGAAGTATAGGGGCAAAACTACTTCTTTCCTCCAACCGACAGTGACAGTATCTTATATCCTCAGTTTATTTGACTTTTTGTACTTGTTCCCTTTGTCAATACTTGTTTTCCTTTTGTATCAACAATATAAGGAGATTGCTAGTCGCCATAAAGATGACATGTTGAGCTGCAGACAGACGCGACAAAAAGACTGTTACACAATTAACTTCCTGCCAAAGATGTCTTCAGAAAAGAAAACAAACACACACATGTATTCATTCATTCTCACATGCGAGCATACCTCACACACACACACACACACACACACACACACACACACACACACAACTGCCATATCTTACATTTCAGACCGGAATGCAACTGTCACATTGAACGAAAGCAGCAATCGGAGGGGGCGGGGAGGGGAAAGGGATAGCAGGGTCTGTTTGTGGGGAGAGAAGAGTGCTGCATAGCAGTGTGTGCAGAGGCTAGATGGGCTCAGGGCCAAGACATCCTATCCTTGTTCCTTCACAACCTCCACACTTTATCTCTCACCTGATTCACTTGGTTGTTCTTAACCCAGTGTGCCACCTTCCTGGACTTTGAATTTCTTTCCTCTGACAGTTCCATTCACATTTCTGCTCATGTTAAACCCACCAATGACCAACAGTACCTGCATTTTGATAGCTGTCATCCCTTCCACACCCAAAAATCTCTGACCTGCAGCCTGGGCACCCTACAGTGACAGAACTCCATTGCTCAGTATGCTGAAGGTCTCACCAAGGCCTTCACAAACAGACACTATTCCTCAGACCTAGTCTGCAAACAGATCTCCCGTGCCATTTTCCCCAAAACCCCCAGTCCTCTCACCGCCCCCCCCCCCCCCCCCCCCAGAAACAGCTGCAAAGGAGTGTCCCTTTCATTACCCAATACCACTCCAGACTGGGCCATATGAAGCACATCCTTTGTCAAGGCTTTAATTCCTTATCATCATGCTCTGAAATAAGTGACATCTTAACCAAGATCCTTCCCACCTCTCCTAAAGTGGTGTTCCTTTGCCAACCCAACCTCCATAACATTGTAGTCCATCTTTGTGCCACTCCCAGTCCCAACCCTTTGCCACGGAATCATATTCCTGTGGAAGATCCAGGTGCAAGACCAGCCCAATTCACCCACCCAACACTTCCTATTCCAATCCTGTCACAGGCTTGCCTTACCCCATCAGAGGCCAGGCCATCTGTGAAAGCAGCTGTGTCATATAACAGCTCTGCTGCAAACTCATTGCACAGCTTTTTATATTGGTATGACTACCAACCATCTGTCCACCAAGATAACTGGCCACCGCCAAACTGTGACCAAGAGTAAAGTAGACCACCGTGTGGCACAACATGCAGCTGGACATAATATGCTTGATTTCAATGGCTGCTTCACAACCCAGGCCATCTGGACCCTCCCCTCCACCACCAGCTTTTCTGAACTGTGTAGACGGGAGTTATTCTTTCAACATATTCTCCACTTCTGAAAATATCCTGGCCTCGAAATACAGTAAACTATTGTCCACACGCCATCCACCCAAAAGTTTCTGTCTCCTCTCTGCTATCACTTAACCTGATTGTGTGCCGTCCTATGACAGTGCACCCATCTGTCTTTCAATTTCCCTGTTCCTCTCCTTTTTGGCTCCTCCCTCCCCCCTCCCCCTTTCCCCACTTCCCAACCCCTCAGCCTCCCAATGCTGTACCTTGTAATCATGTCTTCCCTCCATCTAGTCCTTTTCCTTATATTGTTGATATTCCAACCTGGAGTTTCCATTGCTTGTTTTCCTTTTGACATTTCTCTGACATAGACAGACAATAAAAAAAAATGTGGAGACAAATCTACAACTGGTCTCAGTTTCCATGTACGGACTACAGTCTCACACTTGGTATCCTGCAGTTGTTTGGTTTTCCTCTTCTTGTTGATTACATCCAATTTTTCCGTTTTGTTATATAGAGATAATAATAATAATAATAATCTTGCCAAGTGACTTAATCTAGCTACCTCTCTTTTGTCAAAACAGTTACTTTACAGGCATAGTCCTGGTGTCTTCTGGAAAAGAATAATATAGCAGTCTGTTGCAAATTAACCAACCAACTGTTGATAAACCATTAACAGTGGTATAACCTGTGTGTGAGAAGAATAAAAAGTAGTATAGTCTATGTAGCCTTCATCTCGGCTGAAGTGGCGTCAACTAGGAAGACTTGCACCAGGCGATCCGCCTACCTGACGGGAGACCCTAGCCACACGACATTATTATTATTTATCTCATTTTATTTTGAGTGCCCTTTATAATAATAGTTATCTTTTTCATTTCATTCCAGGAATGATACTCTTATACTGGTCAAAATTTTAATTCTTGGCACGCAAAAAGCTATGTGTGTTCAAGATGCTAAAGTTAAATGTCCTGCATAACATGACTATGTAGCTGACATGTTTGAGTTTCCTATATAAATATATAACTGAGTTTCGTATATAATTCCCACTAAGTATTACAGTATCAACTATTCTGAAGAACATTGTGAATTTACTAATCCTTGCCCCCTCACTGTTTTTATGGTGTTTGCTTTGCTTTTACTGTTGGTGATGTCTGTCTGTGCCTCCCCTGTAATTCCTTTTGTGCCCCTTTTTTTATCTAACCCATCTTTTTCATTAAAATTGCTATCATTTATAAATCACATTTAGTATTCTGCTGTATACAGGGCTGTATATGATTGCTTTTGTCATGACACTCGTGCACTTTCAGATATGTTCACGTAACTAAACTAACACTTACCTCTGCCATTTGCATCATCCATTTCCAAATGCTTTAAACAGGTCCATACTTTTTATATTACAGAATGTTATATATATGGAATATCAATGAGAATGTTTTGGTTACTTGATATGTTTTGAAAAGTATGTATTTGATTAAAGGGATCTCACTGAAGAGGATGCCTTGGTATTCTCATCATAAATTTTTTAGTGGTATACCATCGGTATGGGTCAAGTTTTAATAAACTAAAGTGCACCACTTCTTAAAAAAACAAGAATGTCAGTTGTATTTGTGAACCTTTCAAAAATATGCTTAAATTTTTTGCAAAACAAGATCTCATTTACGAAGCAATTAGGTATGTAAACCATTGCTCTCATGAATATTTATTTGATTGTTATGGTCTTCTGTCTACAATACAAAACAGTATATCTGATGCTGAGACATTATAAGATGTCCTTTCTTTGTTACAGTTTATAACACAATGGTGAAAGAAAATCCAAAGGCCATGGTGATATGTGGCCCATCTGGATGTGGAAAATCAACTCTATTGAAGAAGCTATTTGATGAATTTCCAGATAAGTTTGGTTTTTCTGTGTCTCACACAACACGAAGTCCTCGTAGTGGGGAAGTGGATGGTGTACACTATAATTTTACAACAAAAGAGGCAATGAAAGCTGCAATCAACAATGGAGAGTTTCTTGAGTCTGCAGAATACAACCATAATCTGTATGGAACAAGGTACAGCATGTTTAGAGAAATCAAGAAATAAATTAAAAGACATTCCTTTTTTACAAATAATAAATAGTTCAGTGCTGAATGCTGAACAGCATTTTATATTTCAGCAGTCTTGTCTCTGCCAGCCAACAATCATCCAATATTTCTTACATTACTAGTGTACACAAATAAAATAAAATCAGTGAAGCCTGATTAGGATATCTAGTCTGAAATCTAATATAAGTCTGATGTGTTTTCTCTTTCTTGCACCAACAAGAAGTTAAGATATTTCTTTAACATCACAACACTTTATTCTTTACTATCTGAAAGGTATTGTTGTTAGGATGAAACTGTGCTGAATAAAAAAAACAAACACACACTTAAACAGATTCCAATTTTCTTTGTCTGCCTATAAAAGCCATTTACAAAATGGTAATCAGAAGAACAAGTTGAGAAAATTGTGTTATTCTCTAATAACACAAGCTGTGACATTGTTGCGAATAAAACAGTGACCCGTGTATAGAAATTCTCTAATAAGTTGAAACAGTTAAAATCTTCTGATATGCAGTCATGCTCTCTTCCTGTTTCTTTAAAATAAGAAATGTACTTCTACAAGACTGGTGCCTGTTCTTTCGGGCATGTGCGAAAGAGCAGATACCATTTCTACATTTGATCCCATGACTGGACATAGAATATATTCAGAAAGGAGAAATTCCAATCTCTGCTGCATTTGGGCAATGAAAGAATTCATTGGTGACAAATGTCAAGGTGGTATAAAATGGAAATGTCATGTGGCTAGGGCCTCCCGTCGGGTAGACCGTTCGCCTGGTGCAGGTCTTTCGATTCAACGCCACTTCGGCGACCTGCGCGTCGATGAGGATGAAATGATGATGATTTGGACAACACAACACCCAGTCCCTGAGCAGAGAAAATCTCCAACCCAGCCGGGAATCGAACCCGGGCCCTTAGGATTGACAGTCTGTCACGCTGACCACTCAGCTACCGGGGCGGACGTCAAGGTGGTGTGGATGGTTAAGACACCTGCTTAGTTAGCAGGAGACCCAGGTTTGAATCCTGGCCTTGGCACAAATTGTCATTTGCCATCAGTGAATTCTTTCATTGCCTAAATGCAGCAGAGGTAAGAACTTCTCCTTTTCAAAGATTCTGTATTTACAACCACGGGATCGAAAACAGAAATGGTGTCTGATCTTCAGGACATGTCCAAAAGAACAGACACCACTATATGTGTCATGAAGGGTAACATGGCCATTTGTGAAGGGAGCACTGAGCACTCTTCGCCCAACATAGTGTGGTACTTCGCATGATACGATGATCAAAAAGAAAAAAATGGGCTTTGGTAGTGTTCAGCAAATGGGAATTCGGATTGAGGCTACAGGGATGCCTCTAGTTTGTGCAGTTGTGTCTAACCACTGTGTAAAGATGGCGTAAATGGTTAATGAAGCTGCATTGTAAGCAGGAGACCCAGGTTTGAATCCTGGCTTTGATACAAATTTTCTTTTGTTGCCAATGAATTCTTTCATTGCCCAAATGCGGTAGAGACACCAATTTCCCCTTTCTGAATACACACACTTCTGCTTAAAACATGTGCCAAAATTGTGCCATTCTAACTCAGATAAATTACATTTTCTGTCCTTCTAGTTTATCACACTCTCTGAACTTTTTCAAATTGATATGGCCCTACAAATCCTCTTCCTCCCACCTGTCCACACAAGAAAAATAAATGTTTTGGATGTGCAAGATGTACATTGGAAGTTAGTAGATTTACTTCTCAAGGAAAAGAAAATACTGTAAATTCAAGAAGCACATAAACATGAAAAGAATTTTAGATTAGCCACTGCATGCTTAAAGAAAGACAACTTGTGTTTTTGGACATTGATAATTACTTTTTAAAGAAGAAAAAAGTTTGCACTAGCAAGGACTTCTTGACGAGATTCAAGATTTGAGAAGCACACATGTTTATTTGTAGACTCTGTTACTTAACAATGATGGCATTAATCTTCTCGCAGCCTTTGAATAGGCATGCTAAACACATTGAATAACTGTTAACACTGAAAGATCACTTAGAAATGGTTTATTGATAGACATTGAATGCACCACACTGTACCGCCATTACTGTAAAAGAAGTGATCAGAAATGTAAATGTTTCTCTTATTTTTCTGTGTGTAGTGCTGAATGGTGGATTCTTAGAATTATTCAGAGGTCACAAGAATGTTATAGTGTATGGTTAAATGTGATGCACCATGAAAGCTGTGACTTATATACCTTCATAAATGTGACCAGCCAAAATGAGAGTTTTGATGAAACTGGAAAATTTTAAGTGGTACACTCCACTGGAAATGTGCAAAAGATGTTGGAGAATATTACTGAATAAAGAGACATTAAACTTAAAAGAATTTCAGTGGTTGATTGATCATTTGTTACCTCACTAAAGAAGTTACTGGCAAGTTGCAACTCTGTCACAGTTTGACAATAAAGAAAGCAGTTTGAGTCACATCATTGTATAAAGTGCCAGCAAACTATAAAGCTGATTAAGAGCTTTGTGAGGCTGATGGAAACTTGTACTATTTACTGTGTGTTCATGCATGTGCCCCCCCTCCCCTCCAGACACACACACACACACAAGAGAGTTAGAGAGAGAGAGAGAGAGAGAGAGAGAGAGAGAGAGAGAGAGAGAGAGAGGGGGGGGGGGGGGGGGGAGTCAAGCTGCAGTGCTGGTGTGTGTGTGTGTGTGTGTGTGTGTGTGTGTGTGTGTGTGTGTGTGTGTTTCCTCTGCATTAGTTAGATTTGAAAAAGGAAACTGTCTGAAAGTTTAGAAACATTTTCAATCTTGTTTATGTGCCTCAGTTGTATGGTGTGGTTGCCTTTACACCTTGTATTGATTATATTTATGTGAATGTTTGTTTAATGTGTAGTTGACTTTAAATGTATTCAGAATGGATATTTGTCCCTCGTATTGCATTTGATAACATATGTTTATTCGTTTTGCAGCAAAGCAGCTGTTGAAAAAGTGAGCCAGAGTGGTAAGATATGTGTGCTTGATATAGAGATACAAGGTGTGAAACAAATAAAACAAACAAGTTTAAAACCTTTATATGTCTTCATAAAACCACCTTCTTTGAGCACACTTGAAGAACGTCTAAGAGGTCGAGGGACTGAAAGTGAGGAGAGCTTGCAGAGACGCTTGACCATTGCTGCTACGGAACTGGAATATGGTACTATAGTAGTCCATTGCTCATTCATAATTGTTGATGTTATTGTTTTGAAATTTGAACTGTTTTGTTTTTCCTAAAGTAAAGACAGTGAAAGTATTTCTTATATGATGTATAAAATGAAAAGTAACAACCCAAGGATGTCTGTCAGTGCATAAGTTGAAGAAGAAAGATGAGAGAAAAAAGATATTTACGGTACTTATATTATATAGCTCTGGAAAATTCAGAACTTACTTGTTGTGACTTTTCAGTTTTTCTTGGTCTTCTCTCTGTGGCTGCAACACTAAAGAATGCAGAGTACATTTATTGGCAAGCCATACAGTTGTGCAATTTCAGCTCAGCTGTTGCCATCGACTTTGCCATATACAAGCAGCATATCAGTCATTTCAGTATTTATAGAGGGGGTGAACAAAAATGTGGAAACACTGCATGCACAACACATTACATTGCCTAATAAGATTTAGCAAAACTGTTTGTATTCAAAACAGCTGGCAGTCGTCTGAGAAGGGATAAATACTGGTCCTGTATGGTTTCAAGGGAATCTTATACCATTCTTCCTGCAAAATAGTGGCAAGTTCAGATAATGATGATGGTGGTGGATAGTGATCATGTACCCTTATCTCCAAAGTAGACCAAAAGGCTCAGAAATATTTAGATCTGGTGACTGATGCCCAGGGGAGATGCAACAATTCTTCCTCGTGCACACAAAACCAGTCCTGGACAATGCAGGCTGTGTGAACAGGAATCCTATCGTCTTGAAATACAGCATCCCCATTGGGCAATAAACTTTGTACAATGGGTTGGACCTGATGAGCCAATACTGTCACACAATTCTTGGCAGTAATTTGACCTTGCAGAGTAACCATGGGGTCTATGGAATTCCACAATATGGCTGCCCAAATCATCACCAAACACCCACCATATTTTACTCTTGGGACATAATCTTGGCCAGAAGTAAGAAACAGTGTTAAACAAGACTCATCCAACCAAATGACATTCCTGCATTGATCCACAGGCCAAATTTTATGGCTTCCACACCACATTTTCCCATTACAGGCATTTATGTCACTGATGAGTGGTTTGGAAATTCCGGCTCGCCCTGCACCTGCAGTTTCCTGCATTTGGATCTCCCTTTGTATTGCTTAGATGTAGACAGGGTTTGTAAGTGCAACATTCAGTTATGCAGTGATTTTTGCAGTTGTCATCCCCTTATTTTTCATCACGATCCTCTTCAGCGATCAGTGATCACTCAACACACATTGTCCACATTGTGACTTAACAGATGATGTTTTTCCACTGTATGCTCTTTAAATTGTCAATTGGTGTCTCTTGAAACACCAAACACTTTGGCTAGCTTAGTTACATGAGCACCCACATACAAGCCCCAACAATTTGCCCACATCTGAATCCTCTTAGCTCCAACATAATGCACTCCAACTACACAGAACACTCTTCTGACGATGATTGACTCTTGCAACTTATTGGAGACATTGTACAGCTGCTGTGCATGGTCATATATAACAGCAGAACATGCAGGCTTGGCTAGCAACTGCATTTATGTTTAAGCATACATTTCTTACAGTCTTTCCATGATTTTGTCCAATCCCTGTATAGTGGTGATTTCATAATGCTATCAACAACACTACTGCCCAAATACACAACACAAACTAACCCTTTAATTATGAACTGTAGCCTGTTGTTGGCTGTAGCACATTCACAGCAAAGTTGAAGTCCTGTTATTTTACACTAGTAGCTAACAGGCTGAATAACTTCATATTAAGACACCAAAACCAATACAATGAAAGTATGTGTCAGATTGGATTCCTACTTCGGAAGTGATCAGTCTACCATCCTGCTGAAAATATTACCAATTAACCATGTTGTTTCTTTACACCCTCTACATATGTGTGATTTAAACAGAATCATAACTCTTTCACCTTCATGGATTTGCAGTATGCTGGGTTAATAATGGGACAGCAACTTGTGTTAACCAGTTTGATGTAGAGAACAGCCAAAGTTGCAAGCTTTATTTATTTAATGGATGACTAGTTTCAGTTTCCCAGAACCTATTTTTAAATAATCAAAGCATACAACATGGTATATTCCGTAATAGCATGCAAACCTTGTTAAGATTGTACATACACTTACATCAAAGTCAAATTTTTCAATGAAATTGGCAGGACAAACATGCACATGTGCGGAAAAAGACATGAACATGATGCAATAGTACTACCTGCCAAGTTGGCAGACCTTTTTCCAGCCAATGTTCATTGAAAAATTTGGCCAGTATAAGTGTATGTTCTATATGAACATAGTTTACATGGTATTATGAGATATATCATTTTATCTGTTTGGATGATTTGAAAATGGGTTTGTGGAACCCAAATTTAGTCACTATTAATTTTGAAAATTGGGTCTTGCAACTTTGCTGTTTTTGACATTTACATTTTTTGGAAACTACTTTTAGAATGTTCAGTTTATTGCTACATTAGTTCATAGATCAAGATAATTGTATTTTAAGAAATTATTAATTTTGTTCTGATTGGTGTAATTTTGATTGAACACTATGGATGATTCTTGTCTGCATTAAGAATCATGGAATGCGGAAGTTGTTCTAATATATGTATATTCACATAACTCACTAATTAAGTTACAATGTGCAGTTACATTTTGCAGTTAGCACTTGACTGAATTTAATATTTATTTAAAAATATTTTTCAGGTGAAACGCCAGGCAATTTTGATATTATAATTGTCAATGATGTACTGGAGAAGGCCTATTCTGAGCTTCGAGAATTTGTATTGAAAGAACTGCAAAGATGTAAAGACATAGGTTAGTAGTTATATCTTAATGTATTGTGTGGCTACACATTTTTGTTTAGATTTAAAGGATGACTGGTGGTGGTGATACGAAAAATGATTCTTCATGGACAAGAATCAAACAATGGAAAATCCAGGATGGAATGTAACAATACCAGTGAAGGAAAGTTGCAACTCACCATATAGCGGAGATGTTGAGTCGCGATGGGCACAATAAAAAGATTCACACACTCATAGCTTTCGGCCATTAAGGCCTTTGTTAGCAGTAACACACACACACACACACTATGCAAACGCAACTTGCACACATGTCTGCAGTCTCAGAGACCTGAAACTACATTGCGAGCAGCAGCACCAATGCATGATGGGAGTGGCGACTGGGTGGGTGTAAGGAGGAGGCTGGGGTGAAGAGGGGGAGGGATAATATGGTGGGAGTGGTAGAGAGTGAAGTGTTGCAATTTAGACGGAGGGCAGGAGAGAAGGGGGGGGGGGGGGGGGTAAGTAGCGGAAAGGAGAGAAATAAAAATAAATTGAAAGACTGGGTGTGGTGGTGAAATGATGGCTGTCTAGTGCTGGAATGGGAACAGGGAGGGGGCTGGATGGGTGAGGACAGTGGCTAACGAAGGTTGAGGCCAGGAGGGTTACGGGAACGTAGGATGTATTGCAGGGAAAGTTCCCACTTGCGCAATTCAGAAAAGCTGGTGTTGTGGGAAGGATCCATATGGCACAGGCTGTGAAGCAGTCATTGAGATGAGGGGTATCATGTTTGGCAGCGTGTTCAGCAACAGGGTGGTCCACTTGTTTTTTGGCCACAGTTTGTTGGTGGCCATTCATGTGGACAGACAGCTTGTTGGTTGTCATGCCTACATAGAATGCAGCACAGTGGTTGCAGCTTAGCTTGTAAGTCACATGAGTGGTTTCACAGGTAGCCCTGCCTTTGGTGGGATAGGTGATGTTAGTGACCGGACTGGAGTAAGTGGTGGTAGGGGGATGTATGGGCCATCTAGAGGAATCCTTCCTAAAAACCCAGAATCCTAAACCCCTCACCTGGTTCATTGATGACATCTTTGCTATCTGGATTGAAGGTGAGGACACCTTATTCACATTCCTCCAGAACCTCAACTACTTCTCCCCCATTTGCTTTCCTGGTCCTATTCAACCCAACAAGCCACCTTCCTAGATGTTGACTTCCACCTCAGAGATGGCTACGTCAGTACCTCCGTCTGTATCAAACCTACTAACCACCAGCAATACCTCCACTTCGACAGCTGCCACCCATTCCATACCAAGAAGTCCCTTCCGTACAGCCTAGCCACCCGTGGATGTCGCATCTGCAGTGACGAGCAGTCCTTCTCAAAATATACCGAGGGTCTCACAGAAGCATTCACTGACAGTAATTATCCTCCCATCCTTGTGCAAAAAACAAATCTCCCATGCCTTATCTTTCCAGTCTCCTACCACCTCCCGTCTACACTGTATTTTTCAACCTGAACAGCATTCGTAAATACTCGAACAATCGCAATGGTGCTATTACTGTGGTCTTTGGTGTGTCATATTCTGCTATGGTATCCACTTTTATGCCCTTTTGCAGTCAATCACACTGAAAATAGTTATTCCTGTCAGTACATTAGTGAAGTCATCGATATTTGGTACTGGGTAGCAGTCTGTGCTCATACGGGCATTTAATGCTTGGTAACTGTGCAGGACCTCCATGTGCCATCTTTATTTCTAACAAGATGTAACAGTGACACGCACGGGCTATCAGACCTTCGTATCATGCCCATTCACAGCTTTTTGTGACACACTACCTTTACCAACACAAAATGCTGAAGCACTAACCTTCTCAACCACTGTGAGATGGATTGCCCCAGTGTGGGCCTAATATAATACAAGGGTCATTCAATAAGTAATGCCCCATATTTTTTTAAAAAAGTCATTAATATACATAGACAAACATCCTTGTTGGTGCTTCACATCTGATGTATGTTCTGTGCGCCAGTGAAGTTTTGAACCACTCTGGCAGGGCCATAGTACAGTGTCAAAATGGCATCTACATATGACTCACGTTACAGGCAGCATCCAGTTATTGAATTCTTGTGTGCAGAAAATGAAACTATGGTGAAAATCCTCAAACATTTGTGTGCAGTGTATGGCGATGCTGCAGTTGATAAGAGTACAGTTGAGCGATGGGTAAAGAAAGTTACAGCCTCATGAAATGCAGAAACAGAGCTCTGTGGTTATCCACACTTGGGATGTCCTGTCACAACCACTGCTCCAGACATTCTGGATCATGTGGATGCCATTATTCCTGCTGACTGGTGCATCACATTTCAGGAACTGCCAGACAAAATAATGATCAGTGCATTGAAAGAAATGAAAAAAGTGTACATGCACATCACGCACACACACACACACACACACACACACACACAAGTTAATTCAGAATTAAACTTTCTGAACAAATCGACCTGCCTGAAACAGCATGAAATCATTGGTCAATGGGTTAAAATTCATCACAGTTCTGCTTTTATCTTTTCAGAAGACTTCTCCACTATGAACTGATTATACAGGAGTAGAGGCATGAAAATATTTTTTGCTACCATATGCTTACATTCATTAACACGTTGCACTTGTGATATTAGTTGTGTAAATATTTGTATGAAAATACTGTTGAGGTAATATAGGGTGTCCCATTCATAAGGGGTTCCAGGAAAACTGTATAATAATCTTAATAAAACAAGATATGAAACCAAATTTGTGCATGATGTACCTTTATTTTTGAGAAATGAAGGTACATTATAAGGTATGCTTGAAGTGGCTTCACCTCACCGGTATACACTGTTCAACATGGCAGGCACTGCAAGTTCGTGATTGTCACCACCAGACTATTGTATTTCATGATGCATTTTCTCATGTAACTCGTTGATGGTGTGTGGTTCGTTCTTGTACACATTATCTCTAAAAGTGTTGTTGTGGTCTTCAGTCCAAAGACCGATTTGATGCAGCTCTCTATGCTATCCTATCCTGTGCAAGCCTCTTCATCTGCATATAACTACTGCAATCTACATCCTTCTGAATACGAGTACTGTATTCAGTAAGCAGATTTTTACCCCACACACTTCCCTCCAACACTAAATCAGTGATCCCTCAATGCCTCAGATGTGTCCTATCAGCCAATCCCTTCTTTCAGTCCAGTTGTGCCACAAGTTTTTTTATCTCCCCAATTCTATTCAGTACCACCTCATTAGTTATGTGATCGACCCATCTAATCTCCAGCATTCATCTGTAGCACCACATTTCAAAAGCTTCTATCCTCTTCTTGTCTAAATTGTTTACCATCCATGATTCACTTCCATACGTGGCTACACTCCTGGCAAATACCTTCAGAAAAGCCTTCCTAACACTTATGTCTATATTCAGTGTTAACAAATTTCTCTTCTTCAGAAATGCTTTGCTTGCCATTGCCCTGCATTTTATACACTACATGATCAAAAGTATCTCGACACCGCCAAAAACATATGTTTTTCATATTAGGTGCATTGTGCAGCCATCTACTGCCAGGTACTCCATATCAGCGACCTCGGTAGTCATTAGACATCATGAGAGAGGAGAATGGTGTGCTCTGAGGAACTCATGTACTTCAAACGTGGTCAGGTGATTGGGTGTCACTTGTGTCATACATCTGTACGCAAGATTTTCACACTCCTAAACATCCCTAAGTCCACTGTTTCCAATTATATAGTGAAGTGGAAACGTGAAGGGACACATACAGCACATAAGCATACAGGCTGACCTTGTCTGTTGACTCACAGAGACCACCGACAGTTGAAAGAGATCATAACGTGTAATAGGCAGACATATCCAGACCATCACACAGGAATTCCAAACTGCATCAGGATCCACAGCAAGTACTATGACAGTTAAGTGGGAGGTGAGAAAACTTGGATTTCATGCTCAAGAGGCTGCTCATAAGCCACACATCACATCGGTAAATGCCAAACCATGTCTGTCTTGCTGTAAGGAGCATAAATATTGGATGATTGAACAGTGGAAAAACGTTGTGTGGAGTGACGAATCACAGTATACAATGTGGCAATCCGATGGCATGATGTAGGAATGGTGAATGCCCCGGAGAACGTCATCTCCCAGCACGTGTAGTGCCAACAGTAAAATTCAGAGGCTGTAGTGCCAACAGTAAAATTCAGAGGCAGTGTTATTGTTGTGTGGTTGTGTTTTTCGTGGAGGGGGCTTTCAACCCTTGTTGTTTTGTGTGGCACTATCACACCATAGGCCTATATTGATGTTTTAAGCACCTTCTTGCTTTCCACTGTTGAAGAGCAATTCAGGGATGGCGATTGCACTTTCAATGCGATTGAGCACCTGTTCATATTGCACGGCCTGTGGCAGAGTAGTTACATGACAATAACATCCCTTTAATAGACTGGCCTGCACAGATTCCTGACCTGAATCGTATAGAACACCTTTCGGGTGTTTTGGAACGCCGACTTCATGCCAGATCTTCCAGAACCTGACTGAACAGAGTGGAAGCTGTCATCAAGATTAAGGGTGGGCCAACACAATATTGAATTCCATCATTTCTGATGGAGGACGCCACGAACTTGTAAGTCATTTTCAGCAAGGCGTCCAGATCCTTTTGATCACATATTGTATGCTCTCTACTTTATCAGTTACTTTGCTATCCAAATAGCAAAACTCATCTACTACTTAAAGTCTTACAGTGTCTCCTTTCTTAATCTAATTTCCTCAGCATTGTCTGATTTAATTTGACTACATTCCATTATCCTTTTTTTTTCTGTGAATCTTACATCCTTCTTTCAAGACACTGTCCATTCCATTCAACTGCTCTTCCATGTCCTTTGATTTCTCTGACATTATCATCGGCAAACCTCATAGTTTTTATTTCTTCTTCCAGAACTTTAATTCCTACTCCAAATTTTTCTTTTTTTTACCTTTACTGCTTGCTCAGCGTACAGATTGAATAACATTGGGGATAGGCTACAACGCTGTCTCACTCCCTTCTCGGCCACTGCTTCCATTTCATGGCCCCTCAACTGCCATCTGGTTTCTGTAAAAGTTGTAAATAACCTTTCATTCCCTATATTTTGTTCCTGCTGTCTTCACAATTCCAAACAGAGTCAGCATTGTCAAAAGCTTTCTGTAGGTCTACAAATGCTAGAAACATAGGTTTGCCTTGCCTTAACCTATCTTCTAAGGTAAGTTGCAGAGTCAGTATAGCCGTGCATGTTCCTACATGTCTCAAAATTCAAACTGATCTTCCAAGAGATCAGTTTCCACCAGTTTTTCCATTCTTCTGTGTTTCTACCAGTTATTCCATTCTTCTATAATGAATTCAGTTAAGTATTTTGCCACCATGATTTATTAAACTAATAGCTTTCTTTGGAATTGGAATTATTACATTCTTCTTGAATTCTGAGGGTATTTCGCCTGTCTCGTAAGGTGACCTCAGAGAAAAAAATCAGCAGATATCATGTCAGATGACCCTGGGAGTCATAAACTTTTGGAAATTACTCTGTCAGCGTAAAATGATTCCACCAAAGCCTTACTCACTTTAGATGTGTGACGTATTGTCCCATCTTATTGGTGCCAGCCAAGTGTCAGTTTTTCGTCATCCAGCTGGTCCACGAATTCAGGAAACAGTACTTTGTATACTCCACTGGTGACAGTAGTGTAAAAAAAAACTGACCCAACATTGCGTTGCTGTGATAATGCACAGAACATGGGCACCTTCTGTGAATAAAGGTGTTCCTCAATAGCTTAATGCCTGGTTGTCACTACCCCTGAGAATTCAAGTATCCTGACAAGTGAAACTACACTTCATCACCATACCACGATGACTGCAGTATTCCTGGTCTTTCAGTGATAAATCGCGAAATGAATGGCAGTATGTTAGGCATTTATCATGGTCAGTCTGTATGGGTTCATAAACAACTGTAAATATGTAGGGATACAGGCCTGGTGTCTTACCAGCACTGTGACATATTCTAGGTGATAGTTCCAGATTCCTATGAAAAACCACAAAGAGATTTTGTGGGTGACACCAACAATCAAGTCTTTATCTCAGCCACACTTTCTTCCGATAAGTTCGGGTCAGCTTCGTGGAACTTCATTGTTGCCACATTTAACAGATGCTGCCTCACTGACAAGTCACATGAGAACATCCACCATGAAATACAACTCTCCAATAGTAACATTCATGAAGCTGTAGCACCATGTTGAACTATGTATAAAGGGGATGGGGCGAGGGGACGGGCAGCATAGATGATCAGTTCCAGCATCTCTTGTAATGTTCCTTCATTTGTAAAACATAAAGTTATAACATCTACAAATTTGGTTTCATATTCTCTTTTATTAAGATTTTTATAACACTTATACAGGGCCGTGTATAAGTGAGACACCCTATATATCCCTACTGCCCAGGGAGACAGAGGAAGATTATGAGAAATTGTAGAACAAATTGAGTTTTCCAGTGTTCGAGGTTCAGTGTCAAATACGCCACAGGGTGAACACCCTTCTCCTTATATCAAATGAAATGCCAAGTTTTGGAAATATACTCCATGAGAGATGAAGAATTGGAATTGGAAGTAGACCAAAGATGTGGTTGAACCTTCAAAGAACATTTTACAAACACAATGAGCTCATTTGTTTTTGGATTAAGTTTGAGATAAACATTGCTTTCAGAACTTCGTGAATTTTCATTTATTACCCGCCCACGACATTATTGCACTTGTCCTCTTCAGCCTTTATCAGAAATATGCGGCAACCTTAGAGTAAACAAGTACAGTGTGAGTAAGGAAACCCCATAACACTGTGAATGATTTTAACACAGTTGCGCATGCACCATCAAGTGGTTCAGCATATCCTCATGAAATATCACTATAAAAAAATCACAATAAACCAACTGATGCACCCTCATTCCCACATGCAGTAATATTGAGGTTGACTGATAGAACCAAACTCTTGTGATAAACAAAATAAAAAAGGGAGGAATGACAGTGCAGATGAAGAAATGCAGTGAAATACTTACTGTATTATAAATGCAAAAAGTACTTGTTCCATTTTCACACGTAAAAAGTTGAACCAAGTGGACTAAAAGCTAGTTTTCTTATAAAAGATACTGCCAAAATGAGGAACTTTGAGAAAATATTCCTCTACTGAAGTTGAAGGAACAATTTCATTGGTCAGTGAGTTGTTTGTAAAGAGGGAGTTTAGTATTTGTCGAAACAAACCAGTTGTTTCTCATTTCTACACAAATCGCTTTGTTGGGAAAAGTTATTACTTGTATGTGAGAAAATTACGCATTGGAATATATTTATCATACAGAGACGCATACACAGTTATTCTTACACACTGTTCACAAGTGAGATAGGATGGGATATAACTACAGTGGCTTGCAAAGTACAGATGTAGATTTATAGCTGTCCAAAGCCGGGCAGCCAATAAAATTTAACATATCCATCTCTGCATTATTGTTAATATTATGAAAATGTCTTATAAATTGTTAAGGTATCGGGAATATCAAGGATAAAATACACTAAATAAATATTTAGCATAATCCTATGCAGTGAAAGCAAGAATTTTGTACCAATGTGTTGGATGGCACACTGCTTGCGGGATGGTGTAATATTTATCATCTGATAAAATCATTGGAAGACAAAAATGATTTATTAGTATAAGAAGGATAGAATGTATAGAGGAGGCTGTTGGATAAAGGTTAATACTGTAACAAAAATGAAGAAACTTTTGGGGGGAATATTACCACTGTAATAAGTCCTACACTTTAATATATGGTTCCATCATTGTTATTTACATTACTACTATATAGTTCTGTCAAATTAAATTTTCCTCTTCCTGATTTCAGATGGTGCTTCTGATTCTTAGTGAAGCTAAATAAGAAGGCAGAAAAAAATCATTCCAGTTTGATCACTGTAGTTCCATGCATGTTTTACATAATTATTCTGTACCTGACATAAACTGATACCAAACAGTTGTTTAAACAGTGACAAAGGTAGCTATATTAGCTTCTACAAGATAAATTATTTTTAGCAGTCGAATAATAGAATTGTATATTATGTTGTCGAATTACAGGGAAAATGAGGATGCAATAACTGTGTTGTTATATCAAAATCATTGATCAGATTGAACTGTAGAAGTATTATTGTAATTAATTGGATGTTTGTATTAGACTTGCTTCAGAAACTTTCTGACCATGTACATTTCTTGCCAGCCAACTTGTGATAGCTTTAATAACAAAAGCAGCAATCATGTACCTAATTAGCTTGCCTGTAATAATACTGATGAATATATTAATGTATACGTATTTTGTGCGCTCTTTAGAAATGTGTTGTAGTGGTTCATTATGAACATTAAATATCAATACACATAAGCAAGCTATGCACACCACTAAAGCCAAGTCTGCTACATTCCCTCTTAAATATTCAGAGCCATAGCAACAAACATAAATGGAAACTAAATAAAATGAAATGTTAAAATTTAGTAGGAATTTCATTTCATTGAATCTCATTATATCCTGGCACCCCTCCTTTTTCTACCAATCCCTTGTCATACAGCTCAATTTATTCCATTTGTTTCTGCAGAAAATAGTAAAATATGATCTTTGACTTCAGATATTTGTTATGTGCTTTCCCAAAAGCAGGCCAACAAAAATATTTTTTTTGAAAAACTTTTTTTACTTTGATGGCTGATCTTTATAGATTTTTATGAGCTGAATTCAAATCTAGCCTTAGTTTTTTTTAAATCACTCAATATGCTTTTTATAATATAGTATAAAAATCCTTTGCTGTATAGTAAACAGAGAAATTAATGGAATTCTTTGTTACAACATAAGCGTGGTTTGTATGCAGGGTGGTCCATTGATAGTGACCAGGCCAAATATCTTATGAAATAAGCATCAAATGAAAAAACTACAAAGAACGAAACTCGTCTAGTTTGAAGGGGGAAACCAGATGGCGCTATGTTCGCCTTCCGTAATGTTCGCACATGCATTGACAAAGCGCTGATGCATGTTGTCAGGCATTGTCGATGGATCACAATAGCAAATATCCTTCAACTTTCCCCACAGAAAGAAATCCGGGGATGTCAGATCCGGTGAATGTGCGAGCCATGGTATGGTGCTTCGACGACCAATCCACCTGTCATGAAATATGCTATTCAATACTGCTTCAACCACACGCAAGCTATGAGCCGGACATCCATCATGTTGGAAGTACATCGCCATCCTGCCATGCAGTGAAATATCTTGTAGTAACATCGGTAGAAAATTAGGTAGGAAATCAGCATACATTGCACCATTTAGATTGCCATCGATAAAATGGGGGCCAATTATCCTTCCTCCCATAATGCCGCACCATACATTAACCCACCAAGGTTGCTGATGTTCCTCTTGTCGCAGCCATCGTGGACTTTCTGTTGCCCAACTGTGCATATTATGCCGGTTTACGTTACCACTGTTGGTGAATGACGCTTTGTCGCTAAATAGAACGCATGCAAAAAAATCTGTCATTGTCCCGTAATTACTCTTGTGCCCAGTGGCAGAACTGAACATGATGTTCAAAGTCATTGCCATGCAATTCCTGGTGCATAGAAATATAGTACGGGTGCAGTCAATGTTTATGTAGCATTCTCAAGACCGACTTTTTTGAGATTCCCGATTCTCGTGCAATTTGTCTGCTACTGATGTGCGGATTAGCCTCAACAGCAGTTAGAACACCTACTTGGGTATCATCATTTGTTGCAGGTCGTGGTTGACATTTCACATGTGGCTGAACATTTCCGTGTTTCTTAAATAACATAACTATTCAGTGAATGGTCAGAACACTTGGATGATGTCGCCCAGGATACCGAGCAGCATACATAGCACACGCCCATCGGGCATTTTGATCACAATAGCCATAAATTAACACAATATTGACCTTTTCCGCAATTGGTAAACGGTCCATTTTAACATGGGTAATGTATCACGAAGCAAATACCATCCGCACTGGTGGAATGTTACGTGATACCACGTACTTATACATTTGTGACTATTACAGCGTCATCTATCACAAAGCGAAAAAAGTTGTCCAACTAAAACATTATATTTCTTTACGTACTACACGAATATGTAATAAAAAAAAGGGGGTTCCTATATAAAAACACGCAGTTGATATCCGTTTGATCTATGACAGCGCCATCTAGGGGGCCAACCATAGCACCATCTAGTTTCCCCCTTCAAACTAGACGAGTTTCGTTCTTTGTAGTTTTTTCGTTTGATGCTTATTTCGTGAGATATTTGGCCCAGTCACGATCAATGGACCTTCATGTATACAGTTAGCCACTTAAAACAATGGTATGTGTTAATAGAGGTTTCACTTGTCAGCTGGAATTGGTTTGTATTTTCTTTCTCTTTTTTCTTGAAGCTTCTTGTGTAGCTTTTTCTATGAAGAGTCGCTTGTTGAACTTCTCGGTGAAGTGACCAACAGTCTGGGTCTTTTTCATGTCCTAAAAACTTTGTAACAACTTGCTTGAATGGTACCCATGCTTCTTTGTCATTTAAGGTCATTGTGAATTCAAAGTTAACATCAATTTTCTAATGTCAGATCCAACAGAGACACCTTCTTTTAGTTTAGCTTCTGAAAGATGTGGAAACTTTTGGCAGAGATACTTAAAACATGGTCCATCTTTAGGCAAACCCTTTACAAACTGTTTCATTAAGCCTAACTTTATATGAAGAGGTGGTAGGAGTACGTTTCTTGGATCTACAAGGTTTTTGCTTAGAATGTTCGTCTCTAAAGGTTTTGAAGACTCCCTCACCGGCCAGTTCTTTCTGCACCAGTGTTGATCCCTAGCCCTACTGTCCCATTCACACAAGAAACATGGAAATTTGGTAAAGCCACCTTGCTGACCAAGGAGTAAGCATATTACTTTTAGATTGCCACATATCATCCAACCATGAGCAGAATAGCCTATTTTATTGAGCACTATGTCTAAGTTTTCATAGCTTTCTTTCATATGTACAGAATGTCCAACAGGTATAGATGCATACATGTTACCATTGTGTAATAAAACAGCCTTTAAACAAGTTTTGGATGAATCAATAAACAGCCTCCAGTCTTCCTTTTTGTATTCACTACCAAACTCATTCATCAGACTGGGAATGTCTGAGCAGTACACCAAATCACCTTCTTGTTGAAAAAACTTGGAAAATTGCTGCTCTCTCTTTCTATACATGTATATGCTGGTTCCAACTGCCAATAAGTTCTTTTCTTTTAATCTAGAGCCAAGAAATTCAGCTTTTTCTTTTGTTAAGCCCAGATCCCTAACCAAATCGTTAAGCTCGGACTGAGTAAACAGTTTGAGCTCAACACTTTGTGTATTACAGTGGAATTCATCATCATCTGGTTCATCTAAATCACATTGTACATCAGAAAATAGTTCTGTTGGAATAGAATTTAAATCATCTGGTGATTTAGGAACTGGCAACTCTACACCATGCCCTACTAGTCGGCTGGCGGACGGAAGGTTAGGGTAGCTTAATACCCTGTTGTTTTCCGAATTATGAGTAGTATCAACACTGCAAAATTAGCAATCATCGGAATGATTTCTTGGCTCCCTCCATATCATAGGAACAGCAAATCTAAAGGCTTTTTTTCTCCTTTTTGGACAATTTTCTCATATCTTCAACACACACATAACATACCTTACGCGGTGCCCAAGATTTACCTTGATCACCAAGTTTAGATCTAAAGTATGATAGATAAACCTTTTTCACAAAGTCTGTAATGTTTCTTTGGTGTTTTTTAATCACAAATTCACTACAAATATAACAAAAACTGTCAGCAGAGTTTTTACAACCACAATTAGACATTGTACTGAGCACTTGTACAGGAAATGGGAAAGTGAGGTTAGGTTGACAGTAAACAAAACGCCATCTGTTAACACAAAAATAGAATAGACCCTTTTTTTGCCAGCAAATGTTTTTCACCGGTGCTACCAATGTCATCTACATTCATTACACCTCCTTTTTAAATTATTTTAACTTATAAAAGCTGTTAAATTCTTTAAAAAATTGCTTAATTTAATAAATTTAACTGTAAAATGTGAAGAAATGGTGGGTGATACAGTTTTTTAAGTATCATATTTGGATTTCCCACCCTAAAAAACATAAGAACAAGGTATTTTCAGCAAAAACATTTTTCCATCGCTGGCCTGTGTAATGTGTTGCCAGTGACCTCATTGATTAGCTTGCAGTATATATTTGCTAACCAGGCATTCTGCATATCCCATAATTACGTATAGAACAAAAACTAATAGTGTATCAATTGCTACGAGGAAAATAATTTGTTATGAAGCTGAGCAGAAAAATATCAATTTTCCGTAAAAGGTTTTTTTTTTTTTTTTTTTTTTTTTTTTTTTTTTTTTTTTTTTTTTAAAAAAAGCTCTTAACTTTTTTATTTCTTTAATTACTGGAAGTATGTAACTTCAAATGAGTTACACAATTAGTGAAATAAAAAGATAAATTCAATTACTTTTCTTGTTTTAAATAAAACTTTAGTACATGGGCTGTATTAATCATATGCCTAAATGTTGCAACCATCGTTTATATTGAGAATGAGATTTTCACTCTGCAGCGGAGTGTGCGCTGATATGAAACTTCCTGGCAGATTAAAACTGTGTGCCCGACCGAGACTCGAACTCGGGACCTTTGCCTTTCGCGGGCAAGTGCTCTACCAATTGAGCTACCGAAGCACGACTCACGCCCGGTACTCACAGCTTTACTTCTGCCAGTATATCGTCTCCTACCTTCCAAACTTTACAGAAGCTCTCCTGCGAACCTTGCAGAACTAGCACTCCTGAAAGAAAGGATATAGCGGAGACATGGCTTAGCCACAGCCTGGAGTGCTAGTTCTGCAAGGTTCGCAGGAGAGCTTCTGTAAAGTTTGGAAGGTAGGAGACGAGATACTGGCAGAAGTAAAGCTGTGAGTACCGGGCGTGAGTCGTGCTTTGGTAGCTCAGATGGTAGAGCACTTGCCCGCGAAAGGCAAAGGTCCCGAGTTCGAGTCTCGGTCGGGCACACAGTTTTAATCTGCCAGGACGTTTCATATCAGCGCACACTCCGCTGCAGAGTGAAAATCTCATTCTGGAAACATCCCCCAGGCTGTGGCTATGCCATGTCTCCGCTATATCCTTTCTTTCAGGAGTGCTAGTTCTGCAAGGTTCGCAGGAGAGCTTCTGTAAAGTTTGGAAGGTAGGAGACGAGATACTGGCAGAAGTAAAGCTGTGAGTACTGGGCGTGAGTCATGCTTCGGTAGCTCAGATGGTAGAGCACTTGCCCGCAAAAGGCAAAGGTCCGGAGTTCGAGTCTCGGTCGGGCACACAGTTTTAATCTGCCAGGAAGTTTCATCGTTTATATTATTCCACAGTACTTCTAAATGTATCTCTCGAAACTTCAGAATAATCAGATAACTGAATTAACTGTGGAGCCTATTTAATATTTAAATCAAACAATGGAAACTCAAGGTAGGAATATCAACATTGTAGGAAAACACAGATTGCTACTTACCGTAAAGAAGACACGTCAAGTTGCAGACATACACAATTAAGAGACACTCAAACATAGCTTTCAGCCACAGCCTTCATCAGTAAAACAAACAAACACACACACACACACACACAGATGGGCCAACTCCAGCAACTTGGGCCGGAATGCAACTTCACGTGGGATGCAAGCAGCAATCTGGAGAAGATGGGGAAGGGGAAAGGAAAGATATAGTAGTGTATAGGTGTAGAGAGAGGAACGCTATCTGGTGGAGTGTCAGGGGCTGTACTGGTAACAGTCGCAGCATCGGGAGGTTGGGGGGGCAGGGAGGTGGGGAAAAAAAGGAGAGGAGCGCAGAAAGACAAGCGGATGCATTGCCAGAGGGTTGCAAATAAACAGGGTGTGAGATGAGAATGGGGAGGAAGTGATAGGACAGAGGGGATGGAAACTGGTGAGTGGAGGTTGCGGGGATGGTATGTTACCATGGGTTGAGGCCTGGATAATTACGGGAACAGAGAAAGTGTTGTAAGGATAACTCCCATCTGCTCAGTTCAGAAAAGCTGGTGGCGGAGGCAAGGATCCAGATAGCTCAGGTAGTGAAGCAGCCATTGAATCCAGTGTTTATGTTCAGCTGCATGCTGTGCCACAGAGTGGCCTACTTTGGTCTTGGCCACAGTGTGGCGGTGGCTGTTCTTCGTCCTGGTAGACAGCTGGTTGGTAGCTATATCAATATAAACAGCTTCTCAAAGATTGGGGGTCCTCCACAGGGACATGATCCTTGTGACAAGGGGTTGGGATTGGGAGTGGCATAGGGATGGACTAGGATGTTGTGGAGGTTGAGTGGGTGAAAGAGCACCACTTTAGGAGGGGTGGGGAAGTATATTGTGTAGGATGTCCCTCATTTCAGGACACGATGATAGGTAATCAAAGCCCTGGTGAAGGATGTGGTTCAGTTGTTCCAGTCAGGGGTGGTACTGGGTGATGAAAGGGACACTCCTCTGTGGCTGGTTATTGGAGGTGATGGGAAGGTTGGGGGTGTGAAGGGAAATGGCATTTCCTTTGGCTTCAAGTAAAACCACGTGCATCACATAAATTCATTTCAAAAGCCTACGTATAAAGACTTGACATAAATTTTAAACACGTTCTTTGTACTGATTTTATCAGAAGTAGTGTGGGTGTTGTGATATATTGTGTAGCACTTAATCATCAGTTGTAAACATAACCTGTGCTTTACAGAGAATTATGTATTATATAGTATTATATCATCATAGAGAAACTTAACTGGGCTTTTCAGCAACTTTGGCCACAACTAATGGTTCCCACATTTCATTATGTATTTACATGAAAAAGGTATATTTTTGAGAAGTGTTGGATGCTTGCAAAGATTTTTATAAATAACAAGTGTTTTGCATAATCTTTTGTGCAATAAATCAGAGTTTGTGATGTACAGTTACTGTAAATAAATAACATATCGTGTCACATTAGTTCTCTCTTTTAATAGGAGTGTATATTGTCTGCTTTTATTGTGAATTAACGCTACTGTCGAATTTGACATCCATTTTTTAATTTGACATCAATTTGTTATAGAATTATGGAACAAATTCTAAGCTCAAATGTAATGAGGTATCTTGAACAGAATGAGCTTCTTTGTGCCAGCCAGCATAGATTTCGTAAACATATGTGTTGTGAACCCAAATTTGCACTTTTCTCTCATGACATTCAGAAAGCTGTGGGTCAAGGCAATCAAGGTGATGCAGTATGTCTCAATTTCCGAAAATCATTTAACTCAGTACTACACCTATGCTTATTATCAGCAGTACGGTCATATGGGGTATCAGGCAAAATTCATGACTGGACTGAGGATTTCTTGTTAGGTAAGCCGGTATTACACTATCAAATTTCTTTGTCCAATATCTTTATCAAAGAAATTTGATAGTTTAATGGGGAACTTTGTCAAATGTTGTCAAATATTTGATCAAATCTAGGGCCTCGCTGTAGATTTGATCAAAGAAGTCACTTGTCTTCTGTTCACTGGAATGTGACATGTTACCGCATGGAGCGCTAGCATCGCTGCAGCGTTCTGTCATCTGTAGTGTTTTTATAAACATTGCCGGTAAATACAATTGGTGTGTATCGACAACTAGAAAATTGAGACGTAAGAAGCTTATGAGGCGCTTTACAACGTGAGGCACCCTGAATACAAAAAGATTGGAGACCTGACCTAACCTAACCCAACTCTCTCCTATAGCAAGGAATCTGAGTGTTACAGTGAGCCTGTCTGCTGCAGATATAGCAGTTCTTGAGTGAGTATTGTGCTTTGTGATATTAGGATACAATTCACTGAGGACATACAGAAATGTATGCTCATCCATTCTTAAGTAATTGATGTACGACTTGTTGTCCTTCACTATAAGCTCACGTAACAAGTTTTGTTGAATGCTTTTATTGTGTCGTCATAAAACCCACAGCTTCATGCAGGTACGTGTCCTTTTTTTCCCCCGCTGCTCTTCTGCATGTGCACACAGTGCAATTGTGGTACACGCAACTGCTGCGGTTAATAACAAGTTGTTGTTGTCAGCCATCTTGAACTTTGATGAAAAATATGATGACAGTGTAATACCCCCTTTTAGTGCTACATCAAAGATCTTTGTCAAATATATTAGACGAATATTTGATAACATCTTTGATCAAATGTTTGACAAAGATATTTGATAGTGTAATACCGGCCGTAGGATGCTGCATGTTATCTCAGATGGAGAGTCACTGATCAGGAAAACAGTTTGGATCCCTTGCTTGCTGTTCATGTCGTATACCAATGAGCTTGCAGACAATACTACTATAACCTTAGACTTTTCATAGATGATGCAGTTATCTACAATGAAGTACAATCTGAATGAAGCTGCACAAATATTTAGTCAGACCTTCATAAGATTTCAAAGCGTTGCAAAGATTGGCAACTTGTTGTAAATATTCAGAAATGTAAAATTGTATACTTTACAAAATGAAAACAACAATAGTATCCTATGAATATAATATCAGTGAGTCACAGTTAGAACTGGTAAACTCATACAAATATTGATATATAACAATGGAGAAAGCAGGTAGTGAACTTTAGTTTCGTTGTGGAACACTGGTTTTTTTAATTTGTTTATTTGGTACAACGCATTATGGCACAACATGCAGTAGCACGAAACTGCTCAAAGGCAATGCAAGGTATTAATGTAACAATGTCCACATATTGAGGGCTGAATGATAAAGTAACAGCTGACAGCATGGCATAGACTGAGGCTGAGAGGCTTGCATCAGCCTAGATATAGACAAGTGTAGACATCACTGATGTCCGTGGTGCTAGTTTTGAATCTGTGCATGCAGCTGGTGTTGTAGACTTACTGTGGAGGCCGACGGTGGAGCTTCTGGTGTCGATCCTCACATCCATGGGTAGTGAGCCTTAGCTCAGTGCATTGAATAACAGTCAGTTTCTGATGTGGCCAGCACAGCATACAGATCTGGAGCGAGGTGGACAGCAAAAGGTAGTGGTAATTGTGGTTTTATCACACACCTGCCCTCCTGGAGGGTTGTAATGGGGCAGGTTGATGACATTGCTGGGCGCAGCCCTGCACCACACATAGAACAATGTGTGCGATCTCTCTCTCTTCGGCAGCAACCAACCCCCCCCCCCCCCCCTTTCCCCACTCTGTGCCCTGTTGGCTGAGGCTCCCGGAGTCCCCAGTCTCCAGGCATTTGGACATAACCCAGCTCACACTATTCATCCATGAGACTCAGGGGGCCATAGACATGGGTTTCCAGATAGATGCCGTGTTTCTTGACTTCTGCAAGACGTTTGATACAGTTCCCCACAGTTGTTTAATGAACAAAGTAAGAGCATATAGACTATCAGACCAATTGTGTGATTGGATTGAAGAGTTCCTAGATAACAGAACTCAGCAAGTCACTCTCAATGGAGAGAAGTCTTCCAAAGTAAGAGTGATTTCAGGTGTGCCACAGGGAGTGTCATAGGACCTTTGTTGTTCACAATATATATAAATGACCTTATGGATAACATTGGAAGTTCACTGAGACTTTTTGCGGATGATGCTGTAGTATACGAGAGGCTGTAACAATGGAAAATTGTACTGAAATGCAGGAGGATCTGCAACGAATTGATGCATGGTGCAGGGAATGGCAATTGAGTCTCAATGTAAACAAGTGTAATGTGCTTCGAATACATAGAAAGAAAGATCCTTTATCATTTAGCTACGATATAGCTAGTCAGCAAATGGAAGCAGTTAATTCTGGGAGTACGGATTAGGAGTGATTTAAAGTGGAATGATCTTATATAATTCATCATCAGTAAAGCAGATGCCAGACTGAGATTCATTGGAAGAATCCTAAGGAAATGCAGTCTGAAAACAAAGGAAATAGGTTACAGTACACTTGTTCGCCCACTACTTGAATACTGCTCACCGATGTGGGCTCCATACCAGATAGGGTTGATAGAAGAGATAGAGAAGATCCAACAGAGAGCAGCGCGCTTCGTTACAGGATCATTTAGTAATCGCGAAAGCATTACGGAGATGATAGATAAACTCCAGTTGAAGACTCTGCAGGAGAGACGCTCAGTAGCTCAGTACGGGCTTTTGTTGAAGTTTCGAGAACATACCTTCACCGAGGAGTCAAGCAGTATATTGCTCCCTCCTACGTATATCTCGCGAAGAGACCATGAGGGTAAAATAAGAGATTAGAGCCCACACAGAGGCATACCGACAGTCTTTCTTTCCACGAACAATACGAGACTGGAATAGAAGGGAGAACCAATAGAGGTACTCAAGGTACCCTCAGCTACACACCGTCAGGTGGCTTACAGAGTATGGAATTAGATAAGGTCGAAAGTGGCCGGGCTGGTGGTGGCTACAGTGGGTGGGCAGTGGTGGGAACAGGATGAGACGGCGGACGTTGAAGGCAGCATCATGACCATGCCTGGGCTCCAAAGTGGTGGCTGCTCCATTGGTGCACCCTCTAGTGACATCCCCAGCTGCAATATCTCAAGGCAACGAGTTGGTCTGCTCCAGGGCAGAGAAGCTGGCAATGTGACAAGACTCACCCCTGTGGCTATGGTTGCCTGGAACAACTAACAGTTGAAATAGAGGAGGGCAGGAACTTGAGGATGTGTGAATCGGGCTTGAGGATGAGATCTTCTGCTGAAGGAGAAGAAAATGAGGTGCAGTGGAAGGACTGGGGAGAAAGACTGGGGTGCAGTGCTGCATAACTGGAGCTGGTTCTGGTCTTAGGCAATGGGCCAGTCTCTGGTATAAGATGTAAAAACTCATCACCCCCATTGCTGATGAAAGGTGCCTGGGAACCACCTTGCTTGTTGGCCGAACTCCCAGGCCCACACCTGCATGCCAGGCTGGAACTTCAGAGAAGATGGAAGAATGGGGGACTGGGTGCAGGCAGATGTATAAACAGGAGTGAATGTGGTTGACATTCATGTAAGAGCTCCAACAGGCTCTTCCTGCCAAACAGTATTGCTCGATATGAACTTAAAGAAAAAAGTCAAGGGTCTTGCTTGGAAGCACCTTGGATGTACTTCTTCATGTGCTGTTTGAGAGGTGAACCTCTCAGCTTCTCTGTTCAGCTGGGGATGGAAATGAGGGAAACAGATGTGCTTCACTATATTCTTGGTACAGTAATTTTCAAAGACCTCCACTCTAAATTGTGGACCGTTGTCTGTCTCTAGTGTCTGTGGCAGTCCCATGATGGCAAAAATCTTCGACAGTGCTGTCATGATGTATTCTGTTATGGTTGTACAACAGTTAACAATACATGTGAGCCTGAAAAAAATGTCAATGACAATGACCCACATCATATTCAGAAACAGGCCTGTAAAATCAAGTTGCATGTGTTCCCAAGATTTGTTGGGTGTTGGCCAAAGCGAAAACCCAACATGGGGCTGCCTGCTGTTCTCCACTTCTGTTGCAGCGACAGACAAGGCTCTTTATTTCTTAGCCAATAAGTTGGGTGCTGTATGAGTAGCTTGGTCATGGAAGTACCCCAATGCCCCCGATGCAGCAGCTGTAGGATCTGTTGACATAAGGCTGGTGGAATCACAACATGTGATGCAGTGTGGCCTGGGGTTGAAAGGCTCACAACATCAACTAGAAGCAAACAGTGTCAAAGCCCATAGTAATGCTAAAGAGGAGTAGACTTTTGCCTGGCCAATCGCTCTGGCCACCCTCTCAAGATGAAAGTGTGAACTTGCTTGAGAACTGTGTCCATGTCCATGGTGGTGGCGATGCAGTTTCCTGTAGTGGGAAAATTGTCCACAGCTTGTTGCTCCTCATCCTCCAAGAAGAAGCAAAGAATTTCCTCTTGGTCGAACTTGCAGACCCCATGAGTAAGCAGAAAAGAGCATTTGTGTGTGGGGATGTGTGTCTGAAAAGGATTCCATAGGTATATCTTGAGAGGATCAATGCCCAACAATGGAGCTTATGACAGCAGTATGTTGAGTTGGACAACGAAGATCAGTGGCTTATGATCTGTTACCAGATGGAACTTTGGGCCAAAGAGAAAGATATGAAATTTCCTCAAAGCGAATATAATTGCTAGTGTGTCTTTCTCAGTTTGAGAATATTTCAACAGTGTAAATGTGAGGATTTTTTAATCATAAGCAATGGGATGCTCTGAACCATCAGCATCTTAGTGAACAGGGATGGCCCCAGCATGGTCTGATGCGTCCGTTGCAATGAGTATCTGCTTCCCTGGTTGGAACATTGCTAAACAAGATGCTGAGAGTAGACAGTGTTTGAGCTCCCGGAACACTGTTTCATGTGCAGCCAACCACATGAAAACCACTTCCCTCATACACAAGTCATGTAATGGATCAGCTGTTAGAGATGCCACTGGAATCAGTTTTCCATAATATGCTTGGGGATTGCCAAATGAGGTATGCTTTGATGTGTTTCTGTGTTGGTAATATACCTTTGTGGGAAAGGATATGGCCTAAATATTCCACTGACTGCTGAGAAAATTCACATTTGCCGAGGCTGGAGTTTAATTCTGCCTCCCAAAAAATGAAAAGAGTGACTTTGGGTTCTCTAATGTTACTAGGTGGATCTTCCCTTGATGACAATGTTATCTAAGTAGTTAATGCCACCCAGCACTTTGTGAAGGAGCTGTTCCAGGAATCTCTGGGAAACTGCCACTGGAGACACCAAAGGTCAACAGGTTATATTTTTTAAATCGTGTGGTGTATAAATCACTAATATCTTCTGTGAACATTTGTGTAATGGGAACTGCAAGTACCCCTTGCCAAGGTCAGTTAAGGAGAAGAAATGTCCACCCACCAGCTTCGCATATAGTTCCTCAGTGTACATGTCCACATCGGCTTGAGCATTCACTGTGATCTTGATGTCCCAGCAAAGTCTGAGTTTGTCGTATGGTTTCTTAATGAGAACCGGAGGACTAGCCCACTGACTTGATGATATATGTATTATCACATCCAGTCACTGCAACCTGTCTAATTCATCCCTGGCCTGATCCCAGAGTGTCAGCAGAACTGCTGAGCGTCAAAAAATTGAGGCTGTGTCATAGGTTGCAGCAAAATTTAAGCTTCGAAATTCTTCACTTTTCCCTACCAGAAGAAACAATGAGAGGGAATTCAGTGCAGAGCACATCCAATTGTGGATAAGGAACATTCTCGGAGACCAGATTTACTGTGTCATTGATGGAAAAATCCAAAAAATGTAAATGCTTACAGACTGAAAACATACTCAGTATCAGCACTGTCTATGACTAAGAAAGTTGTGTCCTTGCATTGCTTTTTATAAATTGTCAGCTGTTAAAACTGCTGTAGCTACTACAGCTGCCCCTAATTTTAAATATGTGTGAAAACTGATGAGACTTGTTGCAGCACCTGTATGTACTTGAAAGTTGACTGTCTTAATAAAATCTTCTTGCTTGTCAAGCCGCATCAATTCGAATAAAATTCTCGAGCTTTCAATGGCTAATTCTGCCATCATCATCAGGAATAAAACTACTGCCTGCTGGGGCTGGTATGATGATCTACTTATATAGGGCAACAGACAGAGAGAAGGCCGAAATAGCTCATGCACAGATGAGTTGGGCAGCTCAAACCAGCTCCAGCCCATCACGGGACCAAGCGATGCCCGGTGGCGGGATGGGCTGGCACCACTTTTGAAACCACTGCTCCTGCCTCCCTACAAGTGTTAAGGCTCTGTTGTTGCTTACTTTAAACATCCAGAGTCCCCACACCACAATCTGCTCAGAGTGTACCCCTAGTCTCTGTTAAAATTGTTGCTGTTCATTGTAACCTTAGCTGCCTCTTTTATAATGGAATGCCAGTATATTGACATGTGAGCCAAGATTCTTCTATCCTCAAACTGTATTTTGTGGCTGTTTTCCAAGCAAAGCTTAACTAAGGCTGACTTGTCAAACTCCCTTTGTTTAATGTACCTCTTGTGCTAAGTACAGTGCTCTGCAAATGTGCCAATTGTCTGACCTGCCGCACTTACAAGGGTCACCATACACACCGGGCACATCGAGAGCTCTGTCGCCTTTAACTGGGTGCAGCATTTCTCATATCTAGGGGGTGGGCTGGAACACTGGCCTCAATCCATGTCTCTGCAGTACATGTCCTAACTTGCTGCTTGTTACCCCCAGTATGGCAGGAAAGCTGCCGGCTTGGCTTCTTCTGCCAATTCACAAGGCACCCTTCTTCAGTGGCACCTGAAGGCACTTGTGCAGTGTCTCTCTTGCTATAACCTTTCTCTCTGAACACGTGTCTCAAGTGCTCCAACTTAGACTGTAGGTGGTCGTTGTCAGAAATAGCCTATGCTCTGTGTATTAACATGCTCAGGACAACTTTCTTGTGTACAGAATGGTGAAAACTATCAGCATTCAAGTATAGATAAATGTACGTTCGTTTCCCGTACATTGAATGACCAACGCATCCTCCTGCCTTCCACTCAACGAAAACATCCAAGAACGGTAACTTGCCATCCTTCTCCATCTCTGTGGTAAATTTAATGTTGCGATGGACACTTTTCGTGTGACCGGCGAACTGTTACAGTGTATTTTCACCATGAGGTCATATCAGGAAAGTGTGATTCACATACCTTGGGAAGCAAGACTGACACAAGACCGCAGAGTTCAGAGCCTGCTCCTCAAAGTGCTCCATGGAGAAATTCACGACTGTAGGAGACAGTGGTGAGCCCATCGCTGTGCCATCCATCATTTCATAATATTTGTCAAAGTACAAGAAGTACGTTGTCATTAGAACATGACAGAACAACTTGACAATTCCAGACAGAAACTGTTAGGCCAAAAGATTCAATGGGTCTTGTACTGGCACCTATGTAAAAACAACACTGGTCTGCCAGAGGGAATGTTGAAGAAACTGATGCCTTGCGCTGCCAGACCTTCCAGGCTTTATGGACTGCCGAAGATACTTAAGGAAAATATCCCTCTTAGGTCCATTGTAGTGCAATCAGCTTGCCCATCTACAGACTGGCAAAACATCGTGCAAGATTATTATCACCAAAACTGGGACACTGTGAACACTATGTTGTAAACCTGCAGACATTTGTTGAAGCACTCAAGAAAATGAAAATAGGCTGAAACAACATAATGGTTAGTCTGGATGCTGTGTCTCTTGATCACTGGAGTTCAACTGCCCAAGCTCTATAGAATGAATAGGCTCCTTGTGGCATTGGTGAAACTCGAGGTGAGCAGATATCACATGACACTGTCTCTGACAGTGAGCACTTAACAAAGAACAAATTTCACTGACAGACAGTTCATCGGCTTCTGTCAGGAGGGTCAGCTTGCACAACAACCAATGAGGAAGCCAATGGTGGAGGCTCTACTGTGGATTCCTGTATCCACGACTAGGGAGCGTTAGGTCAGTGCACTGAGGAACATCCGTGGTGTGCAGGTGCAGCGTACAGATCTGGAGTGAGGTGGATGGCAAAATGTAGAGATAACTTTGATTTTGGAACAGGTTTATTGGTAGAATACTGAGAAAATGCAATCAATCTACAAAGGAGACTGTTTACAAATCACTCATGAGATCCTTCCTAGAGTATTGCTCAGATGTGTGGGACCTGTACCCTATAGTACTGGCAGGGGAATGTGTATAGAGGAGGACAGCATGAACGTCAGAGGTATGTTTGACTCATGGGAGAATGTTACAGAGGTGTCAAAAGAACTGAAATGGCAGACTCTTTAAGACAGACAAAAACCGTCAAAGAAAGTCTATACTAACAAAGTTTCAAGTACTGGCTTTAAATAATGACTCAAAGAATACACTACAACCCCCTACGTATCACTCCCATAAGTATCTTGAGTACAAGATTAGATTAAGTGCAGCATGCACAGAGGCATGTAAACAATTGTTCTTCTCTAATGGAATGGGAAAAAGCCCTAATAACAGATACAATGGGATGTACCCTCTGTCATGCACTTTACAGAGGTTTGCAGAGTATAGACATAGATGAAAAGTGTGAGGAAACAGTCACGCATTAGGCAGACAGGCAAATCCATTCTCTAGCCAAAAGTCGTCTGTTGATGACAACAAAGTCCAAATCACAGTCTAGGAGAAAAACACTCAGTGCAGGGTCATCATAAACAGATACACTGGAGAGCTTGCTGTAAACATTGGCTGGTTGACAAGTGAGACTGTGGCTGAGCTGTTGGGCATATTGAAGGAAATTATTTGTTACTCTTATTGTGGCAAATGTAGCAGATTGTTATATGCAAACATTCTTTCATGGTAGGCCTAAGTACTGACTAAAATTAGTAGGCTTTAAAATAATGTTCTTTCCTGCCTTTGATGTGACTGACTGGATACTTTATGGATACAATGCTTTCATTATATTCAGATTTTCCTTTTTTAACTGTACATTTTCAGACAGCTCCAAATTTAGTATAAGGTGCTATGGTTTTTATATGAACAAAGAAATTAATATATATTTGTGGTTTTACCATTTACTATACATCTGTGTCTATGGAATACTCCCTCTGCAAATATCATTACTTGTACTGTGCATAGGAAAACCACTCCTCCTTTCTGGAACTGTACTAATACCTTTCTTTCTGGCTCTCATAAGCCTTACTTTATATCACATTGATGAAACTTAAGATCAGATTCATTGTAACCATCACAAATCATAATTTTACATTAATGTAGTTATTAAATATATGTGCAATAGAAATACTATTAGTAAAGGATTCAGGCTGTTGTGCAGTATATTCCAAAAGTCATGTTGAAGCAGCCAGGGCTCAAGACTCAAGTGTTCTTAAAGAGGCTAATTTGAAACATCCACAGAATACCTCTGTGCTTTAGGGTTTTGTACATAAATCCACTAGTCACTTGTAATAAATGGACACAACAGTTTAACTCATGACTGATTTCAGGTTTGTGCAAATCTAGTTTAAGAGAAACAACTTTTTTCTTTGAATTTAACACACTGTTTCTAATACATTTTAAACCCTTTTTTTCCTTTTCATTCCGTTTTTTATAATATGTCTTTGGAAAATAGACGACCCTCTTTAGTGCTTCTATTAATAGCCATTACAGAAAATATTGTAGCAGTACAACAGTGTGTGTACATTAGTTCAGACAAAGACTGCTGTGAAAGACAAGATTTGTATTTTTGCAGGGTTGTATAGGGAAATTTGATTATTTCAGTATGTGTAAAATATCGTAATAAAATCCGGAAAACACATTTTATTGTTTATAGTATGAGGCACTACTTGTCACTTTGAATTGTACATGACATCGGAATTATCCTGATCAGCCAAACATTATGACCACCTCCTTAACAACTTTTTTGTCTGTCTTTGGAAAGAAATGTCACTGATTCTGCATTTCATGGATCTGGCAGTTTGTTTGTAGGTTTGTGGAGGTGTGTGGCATTAAGTCTTGTAAAATTTGTTCTGGATGTGTTTGAGGCTAGGGAATTTGCTCAGGCTACATTTTGTGATCTGAGCAGAGCATTTGACTGTGTGGACCATGATACTTTACTGAATATGCTATCCTATTATGGTTTTGCTAATAGCAGCATCAATATGATTAAATCCTTCCTTGAGAACCGCCAATAAGTTGTATGCATTAACAGGGAGAAGTCAGATCTGATTAGTGTTAGGTCTGGCGTGCCACAGGGCTCAGTACTTGGACCTCTATTGTTTTTACTTATGATTAATGACCTGCCATCTTTTGTAAACTCTCACACAACCATGTACAGGTATGCCGATGACACAACTTTTTAAATAAAAGCTCAGATTTAAACACACTAAAAATATAGTTAAAGATACCCTTGCTCAGAGTTTATTATGGTTTAGAGTGAACAGTTTTCTACTAAATGAAAGTAAGGTCCAGGCACTTTCCTTTAGCTTAAGAGAGAATCATGACTTAAAAAGTATAAAATTTTTAGGTGTTATAGTAGACTACAAGTTGACATGGGAACCACACATCAAACATTTATCTGCCAGACTCTCAAGAGTTATCTATTTAGTTAGAAACTTAAAAAGACATGTCCCTAATAGTTGTATAAGATCAGCATATTTTGCTTTCTTTCAAAGTATCATATCATATAGAATCTTATTGTGGGGCAATAGCAGTCACATAAAGGGCATTCTACTTTTACAAAAAAAAATTAGTAAGAATAATAACCGACTCAGATAAGTTAGAACACTGTAAACCCTTGTTTGTTAAATCGCAATGCCTGACGGTAATAAACTTGTGCATCTATAATGTTCTATTGTATGTTAGGAACAATATTTCAAATATATCATTAAGAAGGGATGTACATAGCCATAACACCAGGAACGAACCATGTTTAGATGTACCATATCAAAGACTATCCAAGTCACAGAATTCATATGTAGTTCTTGGACTTAAGTTGTACAATAAGTTAAGTATAGACTTAAAAGAGTTACCTGTCAATATCTTCAAAGCTAAGTTGTACAGAATACTAGTAAATAATCCTTTCTACACAGTAGACGAATTTTTTGAAACTGAAAATACTGTCTTTCAACACTGTATCTAGAGGATGGCCTTATGTAATCCAAACTAAATTGTATTTAGAAATTAATGTTAAAAATGTAAGTTATCTTGATGTTGTCTATTGCTTTATGAGCTGAATGACAGTAAAATTTGATTGATTGATTGGTCATGTAATTCGTGAAACAGTTGTCTTGTGACAGCCAGAGCGAGAGCACCAGCAGCAGCGAGTACTGTTTGTATAAAGCGTTTATTTTGCATTTTGTTTACGACCTTCCACTAAGGAAGGGATTCTATTTGTGTTTATCTGCTCTGCATAGTAACTAACAGTTCTTGATAAAACTTTACGTAGTTTTCGTGTTAGATTTCTTAGTGTTTTCTTGATCGTTTAGAACAGAAAGCGCCCTAAAACCGTCTTTTGTTTGTTTCGCGGCCGTTAGCCACTAGTCACTTGAATCAGCAGTTGTCTTATGACAGCCAGAGCGAGAGCACCAGCAGCAGCGAGTACTGTTTGTATAAAGCATTTTTGTACTTATTTGCTGCGCTTAGCTTTTAAATAGTTTTTCTGGGAAAACCTAGCGTAGTTTTCGCGTCTCGTATTTCAGTGAGTGTTTCTTGATTATCAGAGTAGCTCATCAGAAGATTATCTTGGGAATTTGTCACCGTATAGAGTAGGGTAAACATAGTCATGTGTAGGGACTGTGGTTGTTGTGAGTGGACGCAAGGCGAATTGGCCACTCTTCGGGGCCAGGTGGAGGCTTTGTCTGTTAGGCTCATCGAGCTCGAGGCGCAGGCGTCGGCTCGTAGTGGCGTTGGGGCAACTGTGGTGAGACCTATGCCTACTTCGGTGGCCTTGGAATCACATGGAACCCCTGATGTCGCTGCGTCTTCCGGCAGTGAGCTTCTTACCGGTCAGCCATCACTCCAGGGTGAATGGCGGACAGTGGTGGGCTCGCGCGTGCCTGGCCGAAAGGCGAAGGTGGGATCTGGCCGCGTGACAGCTGCCTTACCCCTTTCCAACAGGTACAGGGTGCTTCCTAGTGGTGATGGCATCGTTTCCGAGCCACCACAGGATGCCTCGCCTGTTGGGCCAGTGGCCGATTCTCCGGCAAGGTCCCGACAGTCACAGAGGGCGGGCCTATTAGTTATAGGGAGCTCCACCGTTAGGCGGGTTATGGAGCCCCTCAGGAAAACAGCGGGTAGGTCGGGGAAGAATGCCAGTGTGCACTCGGTGTGCTTGCCGGGGGGTCTCGTCCGTAATGTGGAGGAGGCCCTTCCGGCAGCTATTGAATGCACTGGGTGTGACCGGCTGCAGATAGTAGCACATGTCGGAACGAATGACGCCTGCCGCTTGGGTTCTGAGGCCATCCTTGGTTCCTTCCGGCGGCTGGCTGATTTGGTGAAGACAACCAGCATCGCACGCGGAGTGCAAGCTGAGCTTAATATCTGCAGCATAGTGCCCAGAGTCGATCGCGGTCCTCTGGTTTGGAGCCGTGTGGAGGATCTAAACCAGAGGCTCAGACGACTCTGCGACTATAATGGTTGCAAATTCATCGACCTCCGTTATTGGGTGGAGAACTGTAGGGCCCCCCTAGACAGGTCAGGCGTGCACTACACACCGGAAGCAGCTACTAGGGTAGCAGAGTACGTGTGGCGTGCACACGGGTGTTTTTTAGGTTAGAGGGACCCCCCCCCCCCCCCCTTGGGCGAAACGATAAAATACCTGACGGCTTACCAGAGAGGACATTATCATCGTTGATAAAGAACGTCCGTCCTCAGAGACCAAAAACAGGAAAAGTTAACGTAATATTGGTAAACTGCAGGAGTATCCAGGGCAAGGTTCCTGAATTAGTATCTCTTATTGAAGGAAATAGTGCGCATATAGTATTAGGAACGGAAAGTTGGTTAAAACCGGAAGTGAACAGTAACGAAATCCTAGACACAGAATGGAATATATACCGCAAGGATAGGATAAACGCCAATGGTGGAGGAGTATTTATAGCAGTAAAGAATTCAATAATATCCAGTGAAGTTATTAGCGAATGCGAATGTGAAATAATCTGGGTTAAGTTAAGTATCAAAGGTGGGTCAGATATGATAGTCGGATGCTTCTATAGACCACCTGCATCAGCAACCATAGTAGTTGAGCGCCTCAGAGAGAACCTGCAGAACGTCGTGAAGAAGTTTCGTGATCATACTATTGTAATAGGGGGAGACTTCAATCTACCAGGTATAGAATGGGATAGTCACACAATCAGAACTGGAGCCAGGGACAGAGACTCTTGTGACATTATCCTGACTGCCTTGTCCGAGAATTACTTCGAGCAGATAGTTAGAGAACCAACTCGTGAAGCTAACGTTTTAGACCTCATAGCAACAAATAGACCGGAAATTTTCGACTCCGTGAATGTAGAAGAGGGTATCAGTGATCATAAGTCAGTGGTTGCATCAATGACTACAAGTGTAATAAAAAATGCCAAGAAAGGAAGGAAAATATATTTGCTTAACAAGAGTGATAGGGCACAAATCGCAGAATATCTGAGTGACCACCATCAAACGTTCATTTCTGAGGAAGAGGATGTGGAACAAAAATGGAAAAAATTCAGAAACATCGTCCAGTACGCCTTAGATAAGTTCGTACCGACTAAGGTCCAAAGCGAGGGGAAAGATCCACCGTGGTATAACAATCATGTACGAAAGGTACTACGGAAACAAAGAAAGCTTCATCATAGGTTTAAGAGTAGTCGAATCATAGCTGATAAGGAAAAGCTGAACGAAGCGAAAAAGAGCGTAAAGAGAGCAATGAGAGAAGCATTCAACGAATTCGAACATAAAACATTGGCAAACAATCTAAACAAGAACCCTAAAAAGTTTTGGTCATATGTAAAATCGGTAAGCGGATCTAAATCCCCTATTCAGTCACTCGTTGACCACGATGGCACCGAAACAGAGGACGACCGAAGAAAGGCAGAAATACTGAATTCAGTGTTCCGAAACTGTTTCACTGCGGAAAATCGTAACACGGTCCCTGACTTCAGCCGTCGCACGGACGCCAAAATGGAAAATATTGAAATAAACGATATCGGAATTGAAAAACAACTGCTATCACTTAGTAACGGAAAAGCATCCGGACCAGACGAGATACCCTTAAGATTCTACAGTGATTATGCTAAAGAACTTGCCCCCTTTCTATCAGCAATTTATCGTAGATCGCTGGAAGAACGTAAAGTACCTAGCGACTGGAAGAAAGCGCAGGTCGTTCCCATTTTCAGGAAGGGTCATAAATCAGATGCGAATAATTATAGGTCTATTTCGCTTACGTCAATCTGTTGTAGAATAATGGAACATGTTTTGTGTTCTCGTATTATGACGTTCTTAGATAATACAAATCTCCTTCATCATAACCAACATGGATTCCGCAAACAGAGATCATGTGAAACTCAGCTCGCCCTATTTGCCCAAGAAATTCACAGTGCCGTAGACACTGGCGAGCAGATTGATGCCGTATTTCTGGACTTCAGGAAGGCATTTGATACGGTTCCGCACTTACGTTTAGTGAAAAAAATACGAGCTTACGGAATATCGGACCAGGTTTGTGATTGGATTCAGGATTTCATAGAAGAAAGAACACAACATGTCATTCTTAACGGTTCAAAATCTGCAGATGTAGAGGTAATTTCGGGAGTACCGCAGGGAAGCGTGATAGGACCTTTATTGTTTACAATATACATAAATGACTTAGTTGACAACATCGATAGCTCCGTGAGGCTATTTGCAGATGACACGGTTGTCTACAAGAAAGTAGCAACATCAGAAGACTCGTACGTACTCCAGGAGGACCTGCAGAGGATTAATGCATGGTGCGACAGCTGGCAGCTTTCCGTAAACGTAGATAAATGTAATATAATGCGCATACATAGGGGCAGAAATCCATTCCAGTACGATTATGCCATAGGTGGTAAATCATTGGAAGCGGTAACGACCGTAAAATACTTAGGAGTTACTATCCGGAGCGATCTGAAGTGGAATGATCACATAAAACAAATAGAGGGAAAAGCAGGCGCCAGGTTGAGATTCATAGGAAGAATTCTAAGAAAATGTGACTCATCGACGAAAGAAGTAGCTTACAAAACGCTTGTTCGTCCGATTCTTGAGTATTGCTCATCAGTATGGGACCCTTACCAGGTTGGATTAATAGAAGAGATAGACATGATCCAGCGAAAAGCAGCGCGATTCGTCATGGGGACATTTAGTCAGCGCGAGAGCGTTACGGAGATGCTGAACAAGCTCCAGTGGCGGACACTTCAAGAAAGGCGTTACGCAATACGGAGAGGTTTATTATCGAAATTACGAGAGAGCACATTCCGGGAAGAGATGGGCAACATATTACTACCGCCCACATATATCTCGCGTAATGATCACAACGAAAAGATCCGAGAAATTAGAGCAAATACGGAGACTTACAAGCAGTCGTTCTTCCCACGAACAATTCGTGAATGGAACAGGGAAGGGGGGATCAGATAGTGGTACAATAAGTACCCTCCGCCACACACCGTAAGGTGGCTCGCGGAGTATAGATGTAGATGTAGATGTAGATGTTATTTGTCTCACAATGTACATAATCTAAATCATTTCATTCAGGTACAGGAGACACGTCAAAATTGCGGTAAAATTTCACCATAAACATAGAACAGCTGATGTTAACAAACAGCATAATAATAATAATAATAATAATACAATTTTGTTATATATACATACAATAAAAAAAATCTAACACTTAATTACCTCTTGCTCAAATTATTATTTCAACATCTATGAATTCTTCAACTGAATAGTAGCATTTATCCCATAGACTATCCTTTAGCTTCTTTTTTAAAATTTCTGGCTTCATATTAAATATGTTTTTGCCAATAAACTTGTTATATACTGTCATCCCCATATACTCTGGAGTCCATGCATAGAGTTTCAACTGGTATGAGGGTAGATATAGTTATTTTATTTCTCGTGTTATACATGTGGTTAAAATGGTTCTCCTCAAATAATTTTTGTCTGCTGTGTAGGAAGATTATAATTTCATAAATCTATATGGAGGGAACAGTTAGGATTTGTAGGTTCTGAAATAATAGGTGACAAGACTCTGTCTACTGCACAGTACATATATATCTGACAATTTTCTTTTGCAGTTTTATTATTTGAGATACACTACTTGAACTTCCCCAGAAAGTTATCCCATATCTAACAAAATATTCGAAACAACTATGATAAGCAATTTTTCATGTACTCAACTCAGTGGAATTTTCCAGTATTTGCATTGCAAATGCAAAACTGCATAGTTTATTTGATAGGAAGTCACTATGTGTGCTTCAGCTTCAGTCTTTGTCCACATTTAGTCCCATGACCGTGTCAACTTCTTTCATAAGCTGATTGTTATGTTGTATTTTAAGTACCACACATTTTTAATGTTTGGTTTTGAAATGTACCATACGGGTTTTTGCAACATTCAGTTTCAAACCATTTAACTGGAACCAGTTTTCTAAGATATCCTGTGTGCTTACGTTGGAGCTCGGAATTTTTTTCTGCATCATCATCTTCAATTAAAACAAAAGTATTGTCAGCAAATGGAACTGATGGGGAATTTATATTTATGAGGAAGTCATTTACACAGAATAGCAACAGGATCCTTGAGGCACATCTTGTGATACTGTACTCTGTTTAGAATAATAATTTACTGCATCTGTGTGACAATTATCCTTTGTTTTCTGTTGTGTAAGTATGATGTAGAGGTGTACATGTCCCGCTTTTAACCCGCCCATGCTTGCCCGTTGGCCAGGCGGGCAGGCCGCCGCTCGTTGTCAACAGAACGGGCAGGCTGCTTCACTCCCAGCCAAGCCAAGCAGAACCCAACCCGGGCAGGCTGCGGGAAACTTGCTTGCCTGCCCATATTACTGCTGAGCTGCGCTACGCAGCCGTTTAGTCTGCGCGCGTCATTGTCGTATTATGAACGTTAATCAAAAGTTTTTATTTTACCTGAGCACCAAAAGACAAACCCCAACATTATATATATATGTATTAATTTCAGGTTAAAAAAATATTGGTTTTATTTGTATATTCTTCCTTTACGCGTATATTTCGGGCTTCTTATCTATATAAATAAAAATTAATTGCCAAATGTGTTGATAAGTGGGAGAGGACTAAATGGATAGAGAGAAAATACGGGAGGGAAGATGGACTACGAGAGTATGAAATAAATAAATGCCCAGGCAACGCAATGCAGTCTGTGCTGCACTTCTCAACACCGAAACGGATGGATATTTGTACTAAAGAAGTGAACCTCCACCCCCCAAAAAGAAGATTGGTCACCTCCCCAGAAGAATAAAGTATCTACGCCCCTATTAACCACTGTACTGCAATGAGAACCAAATTAAGATTTTGGAAGTCTAGATTCTTTAACTTTAGTATGTTTCAGCCAAGTATGACACCAATTATATAAATATTTAACTACGTTTCCAGGATGTATTTTACTGGTTCTGTGAATTCATTCGAAGTTGGAAAAATCATTCTAAATTGCCAAAATGCATTTTAACAAAATCGAAGGACTTGTTTCGTATCCAGTTCGTCTAAAAACTATAGTACTGGGAATACAATGGCGACCCTGAGCCATTTTTCGCGGCTCCTACGTTTGCGTCATGAGAGTCCACACTTGTAGACTAGGTCTGCATCATGAGGGACCATATTTCGGACCATAATGATGCAGACTAAGACGACGAGTGTTTACTTGCATGATGCAAATCTAAACGACGACTCTAGACCCTCATAACACAGACCTAAACGACGAGTCTGAATCCTCATGACGCAGATATAGACGCTGTGGAGAGTGGTTCAGAGTTTCCATTATATTCATGCTACAATACATTTATGGAAAACGACGCTCTTCATTTTAGGAGTATTTGTAGTGTCTAGGTTTTCAGCATCTTGACTCTGCATGTGGGATTCCCCTTAATATAGAAATACAAGAATAAAATTACATTTTGCAATGTGTGTGGAACTCAACAAAATAAATTGTAATTTAAACTCATAATGTGTATTGCCTTACTCCACAAATGAATATTTTATTTTGCAGAACACTTTTCAACATAAAATCTTTACAAATTTTCCTTCAGTTCCCCTGAAAGTATTATTTAGGCCAAACCAGATACTCCTAAAAATATTTGGCTGCTTTTGCAAACCCAAGTAACAGAAAATGGTTTACAAACAATAATTAATGTCACTTGGAAGGATTGAAATCAAAAATTTTAGTCTAAAATAAAAATGAACTGTATGCATTACAAAATTTCTATCTCAGAAATTGACGCCCAGAAACCACAAGAAAGAAATCTGCACTCTTAATTAGTAAATTTGCGCTCAAACTCATAGTTTCCCGTTTAATGTTCTACTGTATTTTCAATGTGTCTGCTGATTAGTGTTTGAATTAATTATGACGAGATCGTTAAGTCTGTCTGCATTAAGACGTGATCGTTTTTCGCTAATTAGGTTTCCAGCGCAACTAAAAATTCTCTCACTAGACGCACTAGTGGCTGGTATATTTAATATTTTTCTTGCCACACACGCAAGTCGAGGAAGTCGTTGGGAGTTATTTTTCCACCACTGTAGAATATCTCCCTCGTTCACACAGTGTTCTTGCAAGTATCTGCTGACTTCATCATGTAGGAGAGGAGGCTCTTCTGCCCAGTCCTCAAATTTCGCCATTTTGTACGGCCCTGGATTTGTTTCTTGGTTGCTGTGATTGGGCACTTGTGCTGAAACTGTACAGGTTCCAATTAATATTTGCAGAATAATGTGAAGATCGTACTTCACATAGTTGAAATTATAATAGGTTTTAGATGATGCTATCATTTATCGTCCTGTAAAGTCACCAGAAGATCAAAACTAACTGCAGGACGATTTAAATAAGGTATATATTTTTGGTGTGAAAATCAGCAGTTGGCAATAAATAATGACAAGAGCGAGGTTATCCCTGTGTGTACTAAACTAAGTCCGTTAAACTTCGTTTACAAGATCAACCAGTCAAATCTAAAGGCTGTAGATTCTACTTAATACCTCTGATTACAATTACGACCTACTTAAATAGGAATGGACACACAGAAAATGCTGTAGGCGTTTTAATGACAAAACACTCTTTTGGAGCATTGCTACGAAGTTGGAGAGCCTTACTATTGACGGAAGAGGTCGAAAGAGTCTAAATAAGGGCAGCTGGTTTGGTATTATCGTAAAACAGGGGAAAGAGTGTCGCGGAAATTACACAAGAGTTGGGGTGGTAGGCGCGATCTATATATGAAATTTCGATCACCAACTTACACCTCCGAATTCGAAGAGATATTGTTGAGTCCCATATACATTGGAAGAAATGATCATCAGAATAAAATACAAAAAAGCAGCGCTCAGACGGAGAGCTGTAGGTGTTCTATCCCGCGCGAAATTCGAGAAAAGGAGACAAATAAGTTGAAAGTGGTTCGATGAACCCTCGACTAAGCACTTGCGTGTGTCTTGCAGAGTAACCATGTACATGTAGATGAAGAATATATGCATTATCTTAGGAGCTTACCTTCATCACACATCTGTCGTGCTGCTTGGTAAACTTCAATTTTTTCATCCTCGGTTAACTTTCTTAATGTGCGGTAGTTAGCCACCATAAACGTTGCAATTTTATGCAACATACTAACGCACATTTTCTGTTCTAGGAAGGCATCAGCGGCTTGTTTCAAAGGTTTCATGTCCTGAAAATACATTTTCTCAACATACATATTTCACAAGTGGTTCTATAATATTCAGATGGAATAAAATTACAAACCTCTTCATCGTTATCCCGTACGGTACAGTGAGTTTTTAAGGCGTAAAACCACGGTAGAACTAAATGTAGGGTTGGATCCTTGTCACTCTCTAGATCAACTGTGGCTTCTTTAAACGGCTTAAGAAATTCTATAAGCTGGCCAGTTATATGGTGGTCATAACCCAGCATCTTATCAGAGGCACCTTCATTATGTAAAACAGCCTTCACTGAATCAATCTGAGAATGGACTGATACAAGCATGTCAAAATAACTATTCCAACGAGTTGAAACCCACTGCTTTAAAGATGAGTTCAGTCTCATACAGAGACCTCTTCTCTTGAAGTACGAAACCGTAGCCCGCACTGTATTAAGAATGGCTAATATATTTGGAACATTTTCTTTCAAAAACTGTTCGCTCAGAACATATTTCAAGACTGTGTTTATACTATGAGCCATGCATGGAAGACGCTGATATACTTCGAGAGCTTTGACAATGTTACTGCCCTGGTCTGTGACAAACGTAATTTTGGCAATGTCTTCACGAGAAACACCCATAGTTTCTAAGCCATCTTCCAACTCGTTTCGAATATTCGAGCCAGTTTTTGGGCAGTCAGGAAACGCAGAGCACATTAGTACATATTTATTCAAACGCCAGTCTGAATTTATGTAATGCATTGTCACGGACATGTAATGCACCCCTTTGTAATTGTCTGTCCATAGATCAATTGTACTGGCACATATACCAGAACGAATCGCATGCACTATATCTGGGAGCATTTTGCTGCGCACTTTATCAGCAAAGGTTTGAACTTTCCTAGCTACTGTCACTCGGGAAGGCATAACATTTTTAATATCAACTGAGCCATATTTTTTACCTATGTCGATCAGTGTCTGCCCTAAATTAAGAAATCCTTCTCCCTCTATACTGCTAAATGGTCTCAGGTCCTTAGCACACATTTCGACGCACTTTTCGGCCACTAAATCTTTGTCCTCTTTCAAGATATTTACGGAGTGAGGGACCTGCTTGTCAAATTTGCACACATGTCGTAACATACTCGAGGTTCCCGAATAAGTACTTAAGAGCTTTTTACATAGTTTGCATTGAGACACACCTACCGATTTATTTGAAGCGGCCTCATAAACACACGAAAACGTTTCCCATGCGGCACTTGTGCTCTGTTTCGTTACCAGCATGTATTCGCCAGTTGTCAATTTTTTTTCAATCTCACTAAAGTTCGACCTATTCATTGTGCTGCCTCCACCGTTGCGATAAATGAACTGCAGGGTAACTACCTGGCTACTCTAGTCACGGTAGCTTGACAGCGCAACCTGTTGTCAGGCGCAGCAAGCTGAGCGGGTCCCGTGAAGCTTGGCAGGCTTGCGGGAACCCAGGTAGCCCGGGCTTGCGGGAGCCCGTATCGCCCGCATTGCCCACTATGCCTCAGTACACGCGCACTCTTGTGTTTACATCGCGGCAGGCTGACCTGCATGAATGGTTGCAGAGGTGCTAGGGGCAAGCAGGCTGCAAGGGGAATTTGTACACCTCTGGTATGATGTGAGCCAATTTACAGCATTCAAAAATGGTTCCAATGGCTCTGAGCACTATGGGACTTAACATCTGTGGTCATCAGTCCCCTAGAACTTAGAACTACTTAAACCTAACTAACCTAAGGACATCACACACATCCATGCCCGAGGCAGGATTCGAACCTGCGACCGTAGCGGTCACGCGGTTCCAGACTGAAGAGCCTAGAACCGCACGGCCACACTGGCCGGCATGTACAGCATTGTCCTCAATCCCGTATTGGCCTAATTTGTAGATAAGCAAGTCATGGTTCATGGAGTCAAATGCTTTTGTAGACCGCAGAATATACCTGCAACTTGACTCCTCTGATCCAATAACTGTCATATCTCTTCAGTAAAGTTATTCACTGCATCTAGAGTGTCTTTTCCTGGTTGAAATCTAAACTGGTTTCTTATAATAATATCATTTTTAACAATACAATTTTTGATCTGGTCTGCAGCTACCTTCTCTACGACTTTTTACAGGACTGGAAGAATGGAAATAGGGTGATAGTTTTCCATGTCTTCCATTAACCCTTCCTTGAACAGAGTTTGACTTCAACCTACTTCAGAACATCAGGAAAACATCACTGTTCAAATGATTGGTTGAATATTCTAGATAGGGGAGGTGCTATTATGTCACACACTGTTTTAATCGCTTTAGTGGGTTGCCCATTCCACCCAGTAGAATTTTTTTTTTTTTTTTTTTTTTTTTTTGATGAGAATATAAAATTTTCCACATTATTTATTGACTTTTTTAAAATTTGTAAGATACTCAGCTTCTTGGTGGAGTCCAAAGGGATTCACTTTACTCTGATACTCTGCTACATCAACATCTGACTTTGCCACCTTTATTAAGAATTCATTTAAACAATCTGATATTTGAGCTGCATTTATAATAAAGCTATCATCTACTTTAATCCTAGATATTTCATTTGTACTAACTCTAACACATAACTCTGATTTGACAACAGACCACACTGTTTTTGTTTTACTTTTTTGTTGTACAATGAACTTACTGTTTGCCATTTATTTACCTGCCTTTACAACTTTTTTTTAATATAGCCTTATAATGACATGTGTACTCAGTAAAACATTGGGCTGCTGATGTGCATATGCAGTGGTGGCACCTGATAACAACCCAGCTTGGTTCCATAGGTGAATTTGATCACTGAGACATCAACGTAAGTTCATTATAATACTCCTCAGACCATTTTACAATGGTTCTGGCTCTGAGACATGGACAGTTATATTAGCGAAAGATGATGTCCCGGATAATGAGGAGGGTGGGAGAGGGAGGGATACTAGGTAACGGGAGGGGCATGGTAAACTGCTGCTTGCGGAAGCAAGCAGGGACGAAGTGGAGAGAGAGTAGGCCAGTTAGGTACCGTCAGGAGGTTAGATGCAGAATGGGGGGAGGGAGGGGAGAGGGAGTGGCAAAGGAGGGAAGTAAAAAGACTGTGGTTGCATTTGTGGAATAGGAGGCTATTTAGTGATGGAATGGGAACTGGATAGGGGATAGGCAGGTAAAGGACAATGATTAATGAAGGTTGAGGCCTGAACCTTCATTAATAATTGTCCTTTACCCACCTATCCCCTTCTCTGTTCTCATCCCAGCATTGTACAAGAATCTTTTTTACAAACACACCCACAGTCTTTTTACTTCACTGCTTTTCTGCTCCCCCCCCCCCCCCCCCCCCCCCCACCTCACTCTCTGTTTAACTTCCTCGCTGCATGTAGCTGCTCTACCCTCTCTCCACCTCATCCTGTATGCCCCCAAAAGCAGTATTTCACCATCCCCCACCCCTACCATGGTATCTCTCCCCCTCTCAGACTCCTCCTTGCCTCCACCACCAAATTGCTTCTCCCATCATATGCAGCTGCTTGCAGTCTGGCCTCGGCAGCCAAAGGCAGTGGTCGTATGCTTGAAAGTTGCATTTGTGTGAATATGTGTGTGCGCATGCACTTTCTGATTCAAAAGGAGGTCTTTCGGCTGAAAGTTTAATCGTTCAACAATCTTTTTGTTGTGCCTGTCTGCAGCTCAACATTTCCACTATATGGTGAGTAGCAATCTATCTTTTCCATGATATTGTCATTTTTCCATCTTGGATCCTGTTATAATTTTCCTTTTCCCAGGCTTTGTGAACGTATCAACAAAAGTTTCACTTGACAACAAGTGTTACGGTGAAAATAGGTCTTAATGATTTAATTCCTGAGCAGTATGTAATTTTTTTGGTATTTTGTGTACACTTTTTTTGCCCCAGCTGAAGTGCCAATGCATATTGTTGAACAAATGATTACTTCTCTTAACAGTCTTAAAAGCAATTCAAAGATCAGCAATATTTGTTGAGGTGTATAATGTTTAAATGCATTCAGAGACTTTTACTAAGCTGAACCTATTTAATTAAAGTCGCACACACATACTACACATGAGGCAATGAGACAATTAGGATGTCAACACACACTTCTCTTCTGACACATGAGGCAATGAGACAATTAGGATGTCAACACACACTTCTTTTCTGACGCTAGTTTTTTTATTTATTTATTTTTTTTTTTTCCTTTACTGATTTTCAATTCCCCCCGAAGGGGGCAGGCTGGCTTCAGCCTACAGAATTTTTAAAACATAAGAAGAAGATAATAAACAATAAAAGCAGGCAAAAAAAGGGTGACTTAAATTGTAAAATGATGGAAAATTGTGGAAAGTTAAAACATAAAACAAAGGGTTGGCGATGCTAATAAAATACACAGGAAGCAGACAGGTAAAATACTAGACAGACAATTAAAAAAACACAGCAACAGTCTGGCTTCTGTTCGCAAGAGATATAAAAATCACACCCAGCGAGAGTATAATTTCCATTCGCAACACTTCGGAAAAGACGCACAACAGTTAACACTCACTAGAAACACTGCACTAAAAAGTCAGCACGAAGATGACACACCACAGCCAAGGGCAGATTGGGGAGGAGGGGAGGGGGACCTGGACAGATGAGGGGGAAAAAAGAGGGAGGACAGGAGAAATGAAGTGGGGAGGAGGGGGGGCAAACCAACGGAGGAAGAGGATTCATAAGGGGGGCAGGGCAGATGCGAGAGGGAGTAGGGGAAGGCAGAGGAGGGGGGTGCAAAAGGACTCAGGTGAAAGAAGGGAGGCAGAGAAAGGGTAGGTGGGGAAAAACAGGATGGAAGGGGGGGGTGGGAGAGGGAGCCTGGGAAAAGGAAAGAGGAAGGGAGGGGTAGGTGAGGATCAGAGATGATAGGAGGGATAAATGGGGGGAGAGAGGGCATCATCCGGGAGGTGGAGTCGACGGAAGCCACCTTGGGAAAGGAGATGAAGTGTGTAGAGATGGACGGTAGGGGGGGGGGGGGGGGGACAACGGTGAAGGCATGGCAGAGGGCGGGGTTTGGAGAGAAGAGGAGCAAACAGGGGATGAGGAGGATCAAGGCGGTGGGAAGTGTAGAGTACGCAGATATGTTCGAGGAATAGGAGCACATGGGGGAAAGGAATCTGGTCGTAGAGGATCCAAGTGGGGGATGGGAGGCATATATGGAAGGTGAGGCGTATACGGAAGGTGAGGCGGAATGCGTGGTGCTCGAGGATCTGGAGGGACTTATAGAATTTGGGGGGTGGGGGGGGGGCAGATATCCAGGCGGGACTGACATAACAGAGGATGGGATGGATTAAGGATTTGTAGGTGTGGGGGATGGTAGAGGGGTTCAACCCCCCATATCTGACCACAGAGGAGTTTGAGGGGTCAGAGCCGGTTATGGTCTTTGGATTGGATAGAGCAGAGATGAGAGATCCAGGTGAGTTGACGGTCAATGGTGAGGCCAGAGTACGTGAGGGTGGGGAGAGGCAAACAGGATGGGTGCAGAGAGTAAGGGAGAAATCAAGGAGCCTGAAGGAGCAAGAGGTACGACCTATAATGATTGCCTGAGTCATGAAAGGATTGATCTTTAGGAGCCACTGGTTACACTATGCAGCAAAAAGGTCAAGGTGATTCTGGAGAAGGCATTGGGACCGTTGAAGGGTAGGAGCGAGGGCAAGTTGACAGGAAGGGCGTAGGTCTGGTGTTTAAACAGGAGACCGGGATGCCAGACATGGTCATAGGCCTTTTCTATGTCGAGGGAGACAAAAATGGCAGAGTAACGTGAGTTAAGATGGAGGGAGAGGAGATGAGTGAGGCGTAGGAGTTAGTCATCAGCAGAGAAGGAAGGTTGAAAGCCACATTGGGTGTTGAGGAGGAGGTGGTGTCGGTGGAGGTGGTGATGGATGCGCTGGGTAAGGATGGCTTCCAGGAACTTGCTGAACACCAAGGTGATACATATAGGGCGATAGGAAGAGGCATCAGATGGAGGCTTGTTGGGTTTGGAGAACATCAGGATATGGGAGGTTTTCCACAGGTTGGGGTAGAAGCCTGTGGCAAGAATTACATTGTAGAGGGTGGCAAGGACTGCAAGGAATGAGAGAGGGCAGTGTTTGAGGCGGCAGTAGGTAACGTGGTCGTGGCCGGGAGCAGTGTTGCATTTAGTGCGGAGTGTGAGGCTGATGTCCTGTGTAGTGATGGGAGTGTTAAGTTCTGATGGTGGTGTGTGGTCCAAGTACTGGAAGCTAGGAGCAAGGGGAGGAACAGAGGTATCCGTACAGTCAATGATGTTAGGGAAGAGGGAATAATGAAATTGGGCATCATCTGGGATGGAAAAAAAATGGATAGGTGAGAGGCAAAGCAGTTGGCCTTACTGAGGTTGTCAGGAAAGGGACGGTCATCAACGAGGCTGACTCTAGTCACATTATTACCATATATACACTGAAAGTGTACACTTAACACTTTATACACCATTCCACTGCTGGGTACAAAAGGTGCCTCAGTGGTGATATAATGATCCTGAACAGTACCTGTTTTCTGTCATAAGTACATTCAGATTTACTCATTTCTATATGTCTCTCTATAAAGCCCGTATTACACGATGCACCTAAACTGTACACCTATGCACCAGCGCCCCTAAGTGCATACCTGTAACTACAGACTGGTTCACTTCCGACCTATTACACCATTCATGCGGGATATACCTAGCGTGCATGTGCAGCAGCATACGATACGCGCAAAAACTGTCTGATGTCTTGTAAAGTTGTCCTTTCTACCGCGTGCAAGTGGAGGGCGACTGCATGATATACAGGAACGTCATATGTTCAAATTATTTCTGTGAGCTCAAGGTTCCTATTTAATAAGAAATTGTTTTTTTACCATTATTTATTAAGTAATTACTTTTCTCTTATGTAGGTTAGTACTGTTCTGAATTACAGACTCAACAGTTTTATATTACTACACTTGGTTACGCAGGGATATGTATTTCGAAATTTACATTTATACAGCATATTGCACATGGATGATCTACTTGTTTTTGGAGTTATTGCCATGGCAGTGACGGTAAATCTTCGAATTAGGGCAGAACGGCGACAAAAACAAGAAATCAGACATTGTTGGGTTCTACCCTGGCTGAAAAGGACAAAGGCAGGGGAATATATTCACTGTTAATGAAAGGCCCAAAAATCCGCAAGAATTATGGAACTTCGTTAGGATGGACATGGCGTGTTTCGAGAAGCTGCTGTCTATGAAGGAGGATGGAATCAGTGTGACACAGTCATGAGGGAAGCTATCTGACCTTCTCGAAGGTAAGAATTATATGTTTATACGTTTTGTGATCACACCAGCCAAGATCACTGATAAAATACCGGTAAACGCCCTGTTATGTTGCAGGCTGGTTGTAACATTATGTTTCCTGGCGAATGGGGAATCTTTAAAGAGTCTGGCTTTTAGCCACAGAATAGCACAGCCCACCACTTCAGGAATTGTTGTGGATGTATGCACTGCAATTTGCAGCACTTGAAAGGACCAATACTTAAAGATCTACTAGTGTTATTTTTACAACTGTTGAAAGTGCTCCGCAGTGTTTTTCAGTCCTCGTCTATCGCACTGGGCGAAACTGCACTGACTTTGTCGTCAGTCACTGCCAGTTTCTCTTTTATGGCATGCTGAAATAAACAAGAGATGCAATGAAAACAAACATGTAAGCTAAGGCATTACGACACAAATCGAAAATCATCATGTGGCGTTATATGCATATTACTCGAAAGAAACGATTGCCGACATATTGTATTATGATACAGCGAATCACATGTACACGTTTCCTCGCTGTATGCCTGAATTAAGATGCTTAATGCCTCTTTGCTCCACTTCATTTCTAGAATACGAAGTAATCAATAGAAATAATGCTGTCTCAAACATCCAGTATAAAAGAAAGTCTACTGACAAAAAAATTCTCTCTGCATTCATAAAAACCTAATTACTGAATAAAACAACGCGGAAAATCCCAAACATTAAAATCTGAAATGAGCTACTAGCCACCAAGCAAATAACAAGAAGAAAACACTGCGGTTACCCTTCTGCACACGCGCGAGTTATCGCTGCCTAGTGCGCATGCGCGGATTGACGGCAGTTTAGAACTGCTCTTTATTCCGGCGCGCAAATAATGTGTCTGCTAATTTTCGTAGTTTCGCCCGTTCTACCTCTAGATGGCTGTCGTTCTAGACCAGTACCGTTCGCGGCGGATCGTCGTGTAATACCGGCTTAACACTGTATGTGTTTAGGATGACGAACTTCACACATTGCCTTTTTACCCTGGAGACATTTAAATATCTGACCATTCTGAGACCTCAAAGTTCTCCAGTATTTGCTATTCTTTTCTCTCATGCTGTCATCTTTTAATTGCAGATTCTTTTAATGCAGCAGGTGATATCAAGATTTTTCTTTACAAAACAGTTACTGGACAGTGTGTTGATACTTTTAATGCTTACTGGGACAAGGAGAAAAGGGGGGAGGGTTTCAGTGAATTATCAGAACTACTCTTTAAATTCCATGCTGGAACCTGGAAGATATGCTGTCTATATAAAAAGCACTTTCAGGTAATTTATTGTTCAACATATGAATGAGAAGATGGTATACAGATCATTATTTTTTGATTATCGCATAATATTGTGTGTTCATCTGTGTGTGCATTACCTCATCTTTCCAACATTTTTACTATTTGTTATAGTCTAGTCCACGAATAATGGTGGTTTGCACATGTAAAGGCACAGACGGGTTTGCACTGTTGGCGACTCCAAGCAACAGTTGTGGTACACACATGCACATGCTTTGCGCCTGAAGAAAGCATATATCCTGCAAATTATGTTTCTCACTTTCTTATGCAGAATTTATTACTTATCCCTCTATTATCTATGACACCTAGCAACAAATGAAATAGAAATTCACTGAACAACTCCTATGATCATGTTTAATGTTCTCATTACCTACGGCATTCACAACAGAGTGCTCAAACAGTTCTGCACACTCAAGTGCTGTCGGAGAATGTGTGATGTACATGGGTAGAACAAGCCTAAACTCGAGCGCCATATTTTGTGACTCGAGTTATAGATTGTACCCACAGCATGTATTGATAATCCTTAAAGCTGATACAGCTAACGTGACTATGGCTCTTTTTAACGTGCTTGTGTCCTTGCTTTGTAAAAGCAGTGCATTCAATTGTTGACAGTCATAACGATAAATAACGCTGGGCAACAACCAAAAAACGTCATGGGTTTCTCAGCTGATTTAGACTAATTTTGGTGTTCTGAGTCCGAATATCACATTGATTTTGCTCTATCAGGTCAACTTTTTGAGATACAGCCATAGGCCTACATGACCATTTTTCCCTGAAATGTAGGCCTTTTTATAGGCTTCAATATGCTAATATTCGGGGTTTTAAGGGGATTGTTCAGGACATATGAAAACAAAAGAAGCCTTTAAGATTGTAACAGTTAATCATTCCAATAGATGCCTTTTTTTCTTACTATAGTATAAAATTTATTCTAATTTTTATTGTCTGACAGTCAACTGCATATTTCTATTACTATTTCAGATTGATATGGCTTCTGCGCGACATTCATGCATGAATAATCCAGACGTTTTCTGCTACATCTGCGGAGAATACACGCTTTCAGTGGACAGGAAGAACATCACGGGATTTGTGAAGAACGCCTACCAGGCTTACTTTCAAGTCAAGCTGGGTGACCAAGATAAGCCCTGGGCACCGCACACAGTCTGCAAGAAGTGGACGAAGGGCACGAAAACTTCACTGAAGTTTGGGATTCCGATGGTTTGGAGGGAGCCCTTGGACCATGCATCGGATTGTTACTTCTGCGCCATCAATACTACTGGCATCAACCGGAAGAATCGGCACAGCCTCCAGTACCCCGACCTTCCATATGCCCGCCGTCCAGTTGCTCACTGCGAAGAAATTCCTGTACCAGCGTTCACAGAGCTTCCTAACATCGACGACGAGGCCACCACTGCAGACGAGGGAGGATATATAACAGACGAGGAGTATGAAGCACAAGATGGTCGGCAGCTCTTTTCACAATGTGAGCTTAATGATCTTGTTCGGGATCTCAGCTTGTCGAAGACTTCATCCGAGCTGTTGGCCTCCAGACTCAAAGAGAAAAATCTACTTGGCGAGGACGCGCGTATCACTTTCTTTCGTAGAAAGCATGAGGACTACATGGGCTACTTCTGCCAGGAGGAAGACCTAGTGTACTGCCGAGATGTCGCCGGTCTTCTTGTTAAACTCGGGGCTCCTACATACGATCCGAGAGATTGGCGACTCTTTATTGACAGCTGCAAGCGCTCTTTGAAGTGTGTGCTCCTCCACAACGGGAACGAGTTCGCCTCAATCCCTCTTGCTCACTCCACAACTCTCGTAGAGAAATATGAAGCAGTGAAGTACGTGCTCGACAAAATCCAATATGAGCAGCACCAATGGATCATCTGCGTCGACTTCAAGATGGTGAACTTTCTACTTGGTCAGCAGTCCGGGTTCACGAAATACCCATGCTTTATTTGTATGTGGGACAGTCGAGACAGAACCCAGCACTATGTAAAGAAAGTGTGGCCGCCACGAGAGCAGTTAGTACCTGGTGCGAGAAACATCATAAACGAGCCTCTTGTTCACCGGGAGAAGATATTGATCCCACCGCTACACATGAAGCTTGGGTTAATGAAACAGTTCACGCGTGCTCTGGACAAGGATGGGAGGTGCTTCCACTACCTGTGCCGAGCCTTTCCGCGACTGACCATTGAGAAGCTGAAGGCCGGCATTTTCGATGGGCCACAGATATGGCAGCTCATAAAGGACACAGAGTTCGAAAACTCCATGAATACGTTAGAGTGCGCCGCGTGGAAATCGTTTGTGCAGGTGGTGAACAACTTCCTGGGGAACACGAAGGCAGCAAACCACGTCAGACTCATCAGCAGCATGATAGAGGCCTTTCAAAAGCTCGGGTGTTTGATGAGTATAAAGATGCACTTCCTGTACTCACACATGGAGAAGTTTCCTGAAAACCTTGGGGCGATGAGCGACGAGCAGGGAGAAAGGTTCCATCAGGACATGCGCCAAATGGAGGATAGGTACCAGGGGAGGTGGGACGCAGTCATGATGGCGGACTACTGCTGGATGCTGAAGAAAGACAACCCAGCAGCTGCTCACAAACGGGAACCGAAGAAACGCCGATTCATGCCGTGAACTCTGAACTTTTGTATCACGTAACGCTCATTGTTATAGTAATATTATGATAAATATGCTTATTTAATTTGATGGAGTAAATAAAAACTTAATGAATTTGCATACGTTGACTTTTATTTCTTGAGGAAAACGGAAAAAATCTTCCGGGGTTTCTCAGCAGATGATACAAAGAAATTTGTTTTTTTACGAAAAATCGATTTTTAAAAATTTCTGTAGCAAAAAATCCTGACCTGATAGAACAAAACCAAGGTCATTTTCGGACTCAGGGCATCAAAATTAGTCTAATTCATGGGAAAACCCTAGACTTTTTTAAAAAAAACTTTTTTTGTTGCCCAGTGTAATAATTCTTAAAAATTGTGTTTTTATTTCTTGTGAATAAGCTCTACAATCCTTGTTAGTGCCTTATACTTAAAATTTAAGTGAAGTATGTGCTTATAATTACTAGCTATTTCCTGCTAAGAATTTTCGTTCTGTAATAGAGCTGTCTATGGGAGGGAAACATTGGTGAAAATCTCTTAGGTTTGATGCTCCACAGCTAGTATTTGTTGAAAGACATCTTGCTGTGCACTGTGAACTGAATGTAAAAATATTTAATTTTCATACCAGTATTCGGACACACAGTCCATTATCAGTGAAGTATACAGTGTACATGTAGGTTGTATCAAATTAAGTATGAAACCTTTATGTCAAAATTGATGTAGATTTGTGTGATACACAAGTTGTTGTGTGTAAATGTTATAGCTGCCAAACACTGAACAGCCAAACTTCTGGGTTTTATTACAAAATGAAACTGGTGGTCAGGACACTTAAACATTTTTCAATGCAGCTCATGGTGCACAGAAATATATATTTTCATGAAAAAGCCATATTCTGTAGGCACCATATCTACAACAACTTTTTTAAAATTGTTAAATGCAGTGTGTTACAACAAGCTAAAAACTTGAGTGAATATGATTATGCTGTAGTAAATCACATTGTTCTTTATATTAATTGCAACAATCTTAAATGTGGTGATTGAAAATCTGAGGTTGAATGTAAGTGAAATGAAGTTTGATAATTAATTACCACGTAGAAAAGTATAATAATCAGCTGAGTTTCAAGAAGGAGCCCTTTTCTAGTGGAAAGAGATAAGCAGCTCTCTCTCTGTCTCTCCCCCCCCCCCCTCATCTCCAACAATCACGAACACTGTTAACCAACTAAGCTGGTAGGCCACTGGTTATATCTGAATACTAACATTAGCTAGCAGCAAACACATTATTTATTCTCAGTTAATTTTCCAGTGGAGTAGCTACTGTTTAATATTCTTATGAAATAGGTAAAGAATAAAACATATGAAACATTCGGAAAATAATAAACTGGACATAATTGTAGAAACAGAAGCTTAATAACTCTTTGTATTTACTAAAATTGTGCAACTGCTGTTAAACAAGGGCAGTATTTTTGGGACAACTCGTTACACACAAAATTAATAGGCAATGATTGACAGCATTACAGGCTGCAGGAAGAACTGACAGATGTAAAAATGGAGAGAAAACAGTGTAGAAAGAGGAAGATATGTATGGATAGAACATTGTCTTCTCTGCAGTTCATCGTCCTTCATCCATGTTTGTTACTTGTGGGTCATAGTTCAACTGTGCTATACTTCCTGAAACTTGGCATGGAATATGTACATATTTTTACTATTCAGTTTACATTTTGAGGCAATATACTTATAGGTTATAAACAGTTCTGGTGGCTGGTTTTTGCTAAGATGTAGTAATATTTTTAAATTCTACTTACTATTAAGTAATTCTGTAAGTAGAATTTAGAAAACTATGACTCAAACGAATCTCAAAAAATGATCGATACAAACAAGGAAGTACGACATTTGCGGAAGGATACATCTACATCTACATCTACATTGATACTCCGCAAGCCACCCAACGGTGTGTGGCGGAGGGCACTTTACGTGCCACTGTCATTACCTCCCTTTCCTGTTCCAGTCGCGTATGGTTCGCGGGAAGAACGACCGTCTGAAAGCCTCCGTGCGCGCTCTAATCTCTCTAATTTTACATTCGTGATCTCCTCGGGAGGTATAAGTAGGGGGAAGCAATATATTCGATACCTCATTCAGAAACGCACCCTCTCGAAACCTAGCGAGCAATCTACACCGCGATGCAGAGCGCCTCTCTTGCAGAGTCTGCCACTTGAGTTTATTAAACATCTCCGTAACGCTTTCACGGTTACCAAATAACCCTGTGACGAAACGCGCCGCTCTTCTTTGGATCTTCTCTATCTCCTCCGTCAGACCGATCTGGTACGGATCCCACACTGATGAGCAATACTCAAGTATAGGTCGAACGAGTGTTTTGTAAGCCACCTCCTTTGTTGATAGACTACATTTTCTAAGGACTCTCCCAATGAATCTCAACCTGGTACCCGCCTTACCAACAATTAATTTTATATGATCATTCCACTTCAAATCGTTCCGCACGCATACTCCCAGATATTTTACAGAAGTAACTGCTACCAGTGTTTGTTCCGCTATCATATAATCATACAATAAAGGATCCTTCTTTCTATGTATTCGTAATACATTACATTTGTCTATGTTAAGGGTCAGTTGCCACTCCCTGCACCAAGTGCCTATCCGCTGCAGATCTTCCTGCATTTCGCTACAATTTTCTAATGCTGCAACTTCTCTGTATACTACAGCATCATCCGCGAAAAGCCGCATGGAACTTCCGACAAATACGAGCCCTCTGGGAAACGAGCGTTTCATGTCACGTGAATTAAAACAAAGTGCAGACCCAGTAGGCATGAGTACTATGTACAAATGAACAAGTGAAAAACTCGAGAATAAAAGAGATGGATGTCATAGTATCAGAAGTGTAGCTGAAAATGAATTTAGCATAATTGGCGATTCCATGTGAAAAATGTCATAGTGCCAACCTGTGAAATTGAAGTCCACCCAGGAATTAGGTCCCATCAGCTCAATAACCATTTCAAAAAACACAAATTAAAGAGAAAACCTCGAATAAGAAGCGAACAAAAATTACATAGTCATTTTTATCCATGTTCGGACAAGGATACAGTCAAGAGGAAAAAATATAATCCGATCAGGAAGAAAAATTTACTCTGCTTCCAGGGCAGTGACTAGCGGAATCACAAACAGGATGCCGGTGAGTGACAGTTATATCGATCGAATCAACTGCAGAATTCATGAAGGTTGTGATAGACTAGGTCACGGTCTAACATGTTAGACTGTGGACTAGGTGCTATATTTATAAACTCAAATAAGTTTGTAGGCAACGACTGTCTGGCCATGGTCGGACTGCATCCAAATGGACTAGCACAGATGACCTTCAGTAAAATGTTTATTCTTGTGGATGTTTGTAAAATGATTAAAACTAAGGGAATGTAATATTTACTGGAGGGAGTGTAAAAGAAAAAAAATCCTGTTATCTGAGATGAAAACTGCCAAACATTGTTTACGAAAATTTATGCTTAATACCATTAAAACAAGCGAAAATTCTTATTTGATGCACTGGAATGTAAACTGCTTAAATTAGGAATGTTCCAACTAACTAGGCTACAAACTTGATGGCTTAAAAATTCTTCCCTCAGAATGTAAAAACATAAAAGTTATTTGTTTAAATGAACGTTGGCTTAGCTCTAATACAATAAATATTTTAAATGAAGTTGAGAATTTCAGTATTCCAAACATCTATTGCAGGGAGAAAAAATGTCAGGAGATTACTGCATACTCCTAGATTCTTCTATACACAATGATGTGAAAACAAATTTTAATTGTTTAAATGAAGATTGTATATTTGAAAGCTGCTGCACAGAGCTTAATGACCTTAACTTGTTAATCAGAATTCCAGAAAGGACATTAGCAACACGATTTAATTCCAGTGCTTGCTGGATAAACTAAGGAAAGAAAGGAGAAAAAAAATTGCAATAGCAACTGATTTTGAATATAAACACTACAAATGACAAAGAACCAACAATATTTATTGTTTCAATAAAGAGTCTGGTTCCAAAAAAAAATTTTCGGAGTTCACCAAACAATAAAATGTTAGCTCAAAAATATCCAGTGATAGCATTGTAACAAATAACTACTTTGATAATGTACTTAAATTCTGCACAGAAATAGGACTTTCTGATCACTTAACTTTGTTTGTCTCACTGCCAAAAACTGATAAACATAATGCAAGAAAAGCTTATATCAAAAGAAGTTTCAATAAAACGAATATTGAAATATGTTATGAGAAACTAAATGAAGTTCTAAGGTCTCTCAGAGATACTGATTCAACAAATGAAAATTTTAAGTACATTCTTAAACAGTTTTTGTGAAGTTTTTAATGAAACTTTGACACCAATATCATATTTTAATAAACTATCAAGTAAGATAAGATGGATCATATCAGGAGTAACAATTTCCAGTGAGAGGAAAAGGAAGCGACATAATCAGCTAGGGTACAACAAAGATCCTGACTGTGTAAAATATCTTAGGAACTATAAAAGTATTTTTTAAAAACGTTGTGAATGTTCCAAAACAAATGGCAGTATGGTCTGTCGTTAAGTCTGAATTAGGTGCCAGAATTACAAGAAACACATTTCAAAAATCAGACTTAAGGAAAAATCTGATGTAAACCCAGCTCAAATACTTCGTAAATATAGCAAAACCTGATTTAGATGTAGCAAATTACGAACAAAAATTAAATAGTATTGGGTTGAAAGGCAATTACAGAGTGTCTTAAAAAATTCAACACAGGCTCAACAAAATTTGTTGAAAGTCTCATACTCTCTTTAAAAAACAAAGACTCTGGAGGTTGGAATGGGATACCCACCAAAGTAGTCAAAAAAGTTTACAACATAAACAAATAATTTGAGTAAGGTTACTTCCCTGATCTCTTGAAATTTGCAGAAGTAAAACCGTTGGTTAAAAAAGACTGAAAAGGTGATATGGAAAATTATTGCCCCATTTTTGTACTCCAATCAGATCAAAAATATTAGAAAAAATTGCTGCTTTGCAGATACAAAGCTTCATCACACAGTAATGATATCATTTCAAATAATCATTTCATGTTCCAATAAGGTAAAAGCACAGTAGATGCCATAAATCAGTTTATTGAAAAAATTACTTCATTGTTAGATAGGAAAGCTAAAGTAGCAGTAATATTCTGTGATTTTACAGAAGTATTTGACTCTGCAAACCATGCCCTGCTGCATTTCAAACTCAACAGGTATGGAATAAGGGATATTGCTTTGGAATGGTTTATACCATATCTCATCTAAAGGAAACAAAGGGTAATAATCACATCAAATGGAGCAAATTACTTCTCAGAGTGGAAAACTCTGTCACAAGATGTTCCTCAAGGCTCAATCTTTGGACCAATTTTATTTCTGTTCTACGTAAATCACTTCCCTCTGAATACAAACAGTTATCTAATTTTATTTGCAGATGAGTCTCCTGCCCTAATTAAAAATGAAAATTGTGACAGTGTACCAAACAGTGTCATGAATATGTTAAGTAACCTGGAAACATGGTTCAATCTACAATCTAAATGGCTTAAGACTAAACATTTCAGAAACCCAAAGAATGACTTTTAAAACCAGACAGTCAAAAACTAAAGAAGACTGTATTACGCAAAGTAATCAAAAAATGGAAGAACTTGACTCATTCAAATTCCTAGGAATAAATTAAACAGAAATTTGTGTTGGAATTTACATATAGAATATCTAGCAGCTAAATTAAACCTCCATGCATTTTCTGTGGAAATTTTAGCCAGTGACACTCACATGGACACTGGGAAAATAGTTCTTCAATATGGCATAATTTTTGGGGGACACTCAGGAAACATTACACTAATTTTAAATTTGCAAAAAAGAATCATTCATAACATGTGCACAGCACAGCCAGTGGCATCATGCCAACCATTATGTAAATACCTAAAAATATTAACTGCTCCCTCTTTGCACATCTTTGAGGTGATTCTTTTCCTACACAGCAGTGCTGATCTATTAAAAAAAAACTATTTTGAACACTCATACAACACTAGATATGAAGAAAACTTTATGCTCACCTTACATCACTTAAAATTGTATTCACAGACTCCCCAGTATATAGCCATGAAAATTCACACTAAAATAGAACGGTGTGACATATTGAATATGAAGCTACATACATATTTGATTTTCTAATTGAAGGATGCTACTACTAATCAGTGGACGATTTTATGAAGGACAAAATGCTACTTTGAGCTGGATCACTAAAATGGAATAAAAATATATGATAGTTGCAAAGTATGTAAATTATGATATAGCTTTAGAAAGAACCTTGTATAAACTCTTCAGTAAGTAATACTGCAAGTGTGACAAAATTTCAAATATGTGATTTGTAATCTTGACATGTCTCTTGTTCATCAGACTTACATTCTGAAATTCTGTACATTGTGAGATTATAAAACACATTTCACACATGTAAACCACATGAGGTTAAACATGACTGAATGTGTACAAAGTGACTGACTGTAATAACATGACGTATATTCAAAAAGTAAAGGGAATTCTGAAATTTTCCATGTTTTACTAGTCTGACTCATGTGACTTTTTTGTTGATCTGTCTACAGTTTTAGCCATGTCAGATATTTGGTCTGTTGTCAGATTTCAAAAAGGTAACATGTGTTTTGGCACTATCAGGAGTTATTTATTTTGTATAAGAAAAAAATCAGAGAATTTGTACTAAATTTTGCTATAAGAATGAAAGAAAGCACATTAAAGTTTTACAAATGTGAAATATCGATTTTGAACAATGGAAAGCTCAGATTTGAATACCAATAACATTATTAAAAGGAGTCACTGTAAAGATGAAACGCTGAGCTGCAGACAGGCAGAATGAAGAGACAAACATTGAGCTTCTGGCCAAAACCATCTTCAGAAAAGTAAAGGAAAGGAAACACAAACTAACTTATTCACACAAGTGGCACATCTGACACACATACACTCCTGGAAATTGAAATAAGAACACCGTGAATTCATTGTCCCAGGAAGGGGAAACTTTATTGACACATTCCTGGGGTCAGATACATCACATGATCACACTGACAGAACCACAGGCACATAGACACAGGCAACAGAGCATGCACAATGTCGGCACTAGTACAGTGTATATCCACCTTTCGCAGCAATGCAGGCTGCTATTCTCCCATGGAGACGATCATAGAGATGCTGGATGTAGTCCTGTGGAACGGCTTGCCATGCCATTTCCACCTGGCGCCTCAGTTGGACCAGCGTTCGTGCTGGACGTGCAGACCGCTTGAGACGACGCTTCATCCAGTCCCAAACATGCTCAATGGGGGACAGATCCGGAGATCTTGCTGGCCAGGGTAGTTGACTTACACCTTCTAGAGCACGTTGGGTGGCACGGGATACATGCGGACGTGCATTGTCCTGTTGGAACAGCAAGTTCCCTTGCCGGTCTAGGAATGGTAGAACGATGGGTTCGATGACGGTTTGGATGTACCGTGCACTATTCAGTGTCCCCTCGACGATCACCAGTGGTGTACGGCCAGTGTGGGAGATCGCTCCCCACACCATGATGCCGGGTGTTGGCCCTGTGTGCCTCGGTCGTATGCAGTCCTGATTGTGGCGCTCACCTGCACGGCGCCAAACACGCATACGACCATCATTGGCACCAAGGCAGAAGCGACTCTCATCGCCACTGGAGGCGGGCTGCACGATGTTGGGGCGTGAGCGGAAGACGGCCTAACGGTGTGCGGGACCATAGCCCAGCTTCATGGAGACGGTTGCGAATGGTCCTCGCCGACACCCCAGGAGCAACAGTGTCCCTAATTTGCTGGGAAGTGGCGGTGCGGTCCCCTACGGCACTGCGTAGGATCCTACAGTCTTGGCGTGCATCCGTGCATCGCTGCGGTCCGGTCCCAGGTCGACGGGCACGTGCACCTTCCGCCGACCACTGGCGACAACATCGATGTACTGTGGAGACCTCACGCCCCACGTGTTGAGCAATTCGGCGGTACGTCCACCCGGCCTCCCGCATGCCCACTATACGCCCTCGCTCAAAGTCCGTCAACTGCACATACGGTTCACGTCCACGCTGTCGCGGCATGCTACCAGTGTTAAAGACTGCGATGGAGCTCCGTATGCCACGGCAAACTGGCTGACACTGACGGCGGCGGTGCACAAATGCTGCGCAGCTAGCGCCATTCGACGGCCAACACCGCGGTTCCTGGTGTGTCCGCTGTGCCGTGCGTGTGATCATTGCTTGTACAGCCCTCTCGCAGTGTCCGGAGCAAGTATGGTGGGTCTGACACACCGGTGTCAATGTGTTCTTTTTTCCATTTCCAGGAGTGTATGATGTCCAGCCTCTCCTGCCAGAATGCAGTTATTGCATTGAATGAAAGCAGGAATCTGGATTGGGACAGGGAAGTGGGAGGATTGGATGGAACAGGTGGGGGGGGGTGTAAAGTGCTGTCTAGTGGAATGTACAAGAACTAGATAGTGGCATGACAAGGCTCTCAGGCACAGCATTGGGAGGCTGTGGGGGATAGAAGGGGAATGGGGAATGAGGGCTGGAACTGGAGAGGAGAGGAAAAGTGGAAAGGACCAGTTGGCAGAGAGCTGTAAAATTTAAAATTTTCCTGGCGAATCAACTGGTCAAAGAAATTTCAGGGTCCCAGTCGGTCGTCGTAAACTTCATTCCACGATATTTCGGCTGGACAACTGCCAGCCATCTTCAGGTGAGCCGAATGAGGAGTGATGAAGACGTTCTCTGCTCCATCTTAAATAGTGCGCTGATGGTACTGCCATGCATGCATTAAAGTCGTGGAGGCAGAAGGACCACACTGCCCATTGACAGCGCCCTCACTGGTGGAACTGCAAGACTCAGCTGCCATTGGTATTGTCGCTGGTTGCAGCTATCAAAGTCTTCTGGCGTCTTAATCTCAAGCAAATTTCGGAGTTTACGGGATTCCACGCGTTATTCAGTTGGTACTCACTGTCGTGGTTCATTAGATTTTCTACAATGCGTATTTCAATGGATTCTTTGATAATGGTCTCCCAAAAGGTTGTTGCTGTGGGCAAAATCGAAGTTTTCTCATACTCCATTGAATGTCCGTTGGAAATACAATGTTCTGCAACTGCAGACTTACTGGGTTGAAGTAGGCGAGTGCAACGCTGATGTTCCGTACAACGCTCTTCCACCGTACGTGTTGTTTGTCCTATATAGGCCATACCACATTGACACGGTATTTTATAATTTCCCACCATCTGCAGTAACAAATCATCCTACACCGATCCCAGCAGATCAGAAATCTTAGAAGGTAGAAGAAAAACCACTTTCACATGAAAATTATTAAGAATCCTCGCTATTAAGAAGGAGATATTTCCAACGAAGGGAAGAAAAGCTAGGGACTTGGTTGGGACATTCTCCTCTTTATCCACTTCCTGGTTCCCAGCTTTAGTTGAGAAGGCCCTGTTAATTTGCTGGGTCGAGTATCCATTGTCTCTGAACACCATCCTTAAATGTGCAAGTTCCTTAGGCAGATTCTCTGCATCCGACACCGTATGTGCCCTGTGCACAAGGGTTTTAAGCACACTCATGGTTTGGGATGGATGATGGCAACTTGAAGAATGCAAGTACAAATCAGTGTGATTGGGGTTACGATAAACAGAGTGTCCCACCAAGCCATCACTCTTCCGTTTAACCAAAACATCCAGGAATGGAAGGCAACCATCTTTCTCTAGTTCCATAGTAAATCGAATATTCTCATGGATGGAGTTAAGATGACGAAAAAAACTTTTCTTCTCCGTGGGGCCACACTATGAAAGTATCATTGACGTTTATAAACCGCTGATTCAAGTGCTCTTTCCCCAAAATCCTTTATAAAAAAGTTAGGCACCAGAGGAGACAGAGGACCGCCCATGGCGACACCACCAGACTGTTCAAAATATTCCTGGTTAAACATAAAATAGGTCGAGGAAAAAGCATGTCGAAACAAAGCAGAAGACTTTGATAGCTGCAGCCAGCGACAATACCAATGGCAGCTGAGTTTTGCAGTTCCACCAGCGAGGGCGCTGTCGCTGGGCAGTGTGGTCCTTCTGTCTCCATGACTTCAATGCCTGTGTGGATGTACCAGCAGCGCACTATATAAGACGGAGTAGAGGCTATACCTTAAACGACTGCTCATCCACATTGCCCGAGAACGAGTCCTCCCTGATCAGCAGTTTGGCTTCAGGCAGGGGCAACCACTCACCAACTCCTACGCCTTGTAGAAGAGGCACTGGACGCCATAGAACGTAGGGAGTACTTTGGGGCCATACTTCTCGACATGTCCAGGGCGTTTGACTTAGTCTGGCACGAAGGGGTGCTATACAAATTATTCTCACTCAGCTTTCCAGTGTCCCATGTATGGCTAATAGCCACATACCTGGAAGGTCGCACCTTCCATGTTAGGATCCCTGATGGGAAATCTACGCGACGACACATCAGGGCAGGAGTACCACAAGGCAGCGTACTTGGACCACTACTCTACTCCCTCTTCACAGCTGATCTGCCCTCTGCTCCGAGAGTACAGTTAGCTCTCTACGCAGATGACACTGCGCTCTTCTCTCGTTCTCGGAGTGTGGCAGGTCTCCAACAGTGGCTCCAGGGGGCTACAGATTCCCTAACCGATTGGGCTAGGACCTGGCATCTGGCATTTAATCCCTCCAAAACCCAAGCCCTTATCATCTGCCGACGCCATATTCCCATTCGGCTCCCACAGGTGACGGTCCTTGGTACCCCAGTCCCTTGGACTCGTACTGCGAAGTACTTGGGCCTTACCCTGGGTCAGCGCCTCACCTGGCGCCCCCATATCGATGATGTGCGTCGTAAGGCAATAGGGAGGCTATGCCTGCTCTACCCTTTCATCAATCCAACCTCTTTACTCTCTACACACCTTGCTGTCAGATTGTGCACCTCCCTTGTTCGCCTCATCCTTAATTACGCGGTGGTGGTGTGTGGCAATGCTGCCCCCACCCACCTCCGCCAACTCCAAACTGTCCAGAACCGGGCTCTCCGGCGTGCCCTCCACCTCCCCTTCGACTTCCCTACCCAAGAACTCCACATCCTGGCCGAGGTGCCTCTTCTTCGAACCCGCATCCACTCCGTAGCCACTTCCTTTTACCAGTAAACCCGACACTCTCCCAATCCTTTAATCCTTTCCCTGGGCACCCGAGTCCATTGTCTAGCCACCACTCGATGGCCCGACCTTCTCTTCCGCCCCCCATGACCCCACATTCACTAACCACCTCTTTTCATGCCGACTACTCTCTCTCACATCATCGACTCATCTCCCCAGCACGCCATGCCATCCCCCCCCCCCAGCACGCCACCCCCTATCACCCCCAAACCCTCCACAATGCCGGCCTAATCATGACAGGCTCTTCTTTTACCACTTCTCCATCTGTCACCCTTTGACTTCTTTCTCTCCCCCCCCCCCCCCCCACTCCACCACCTCAAGAATGTCTGCCACCACCATCAAAGACACTGCCACGAAGAAGAAGAGGCCAGGAAAATGACGCTTTCTCTCAACTCATGCTGTTCCTCCTCCTATCCTTTAATCTGTCACTTAGCTGTAATTCCCGGCTAGCCAATGGGCCATTCCCTTTCCTCACACTTCTACTGTCCTCTCATCATTCAAAAAAAAAAAAAAGCCAGTCAATTGGGCCATTCGTTTTTCCTACCTCTTCCACTATCGCTCTAACTATCCTTTCAACCTTTCCAAAAAAAAAAAAAAAAAAAAAAAAAAGCTGGCACAAAAGTCAAGTAAACGTCAAACCACCATGTACCTCCACACCAAACTTCATGTAAGAAGGAGAAGCGCCTCAGTAGCGCTAGGACTTCGCCCACAGCAGAGGGTACAACCCTCCGTTATGTGCGTCTGCCTCCATCACTCCTTGTTCGGCTTACCAGAAGATGGCTGGCAGTTGTCCACCCGAAATATCGTGGAATGAAGTTTACGACGACCGGCTGCAGTCCGGAAATTTCTTATAACAGCAGAGAGTTGTATGCCCTTTTCTGCTTCTGTCCTGTTCTGCTCCTGATTTCCCTTCTCCCTCGTTCCATCCCCCCACAGCTTCCAGATGCTGCACCTGGCAGCCTTGTCTTGCCATCATCTAGCCCCTGCACACTCCACCAGTTAGTGCTTTTCTCTCTCCCTACTCAAATCTTCTATCCTTCCCTGCCCCAATCCAGTTTGCTACTTTTGTTCATGTGACAGTTGCACTCTGCATCTACAGCTACATCTATATCTACAGCTATACTCTGCAAACCACCATGAGGTGCATGGCAGAGGGTATATCCCATTTTACCAGTTAATAGGGTTTCTCCCTGTTCCATTCACGTATGGAGTGTGGGAAGAATGATTGTCTGAATGCCTCTGTGTGTGCAGTAATTATTCTAAGCTTATCCTCATATTGCGTATGTGAGTGATATGCAAGAGGTAGTAGTATATTTCTAGAGAAATCATTAAAAGCTGGTTCTTGAAACTTTGTTAATAGACTTTCTTGGGGTAGTTTACGTCTGTCTTCAAGAGACTTCAAGTTCGGTTCCTTCAGCATCTCTGTGACACTCTCCCATGTATTAAACAAACCTGCTGTCCTTCTATATATACATTCAATATCCCCTGTTAGTCCTATCTGGTATAGATCCCACACACTTGACCAATATTCTAGAACCCGCCACATGAATGATTTGTAAGCAGTCTCCTTTGTAGACTGATTGCACTTCCCAACATTCTACCAACAAGTCGAAGTCTAATGCTTTTCCCACAACTGAACCTACATGATCATTCCATTTCATATCCCTACAAAATGTTACAGCCAGGTATTTGTATGAGTTGGCCGATTTCAGTAGTGCGTGGTATTATAGTCATAGGATACTATGTCTTTTTCGTTTTGTGAAGTCCAAAATTTTACATTTCTGAGCATTTAGAGCAAGTTGCCAATTCCTTTACCATGTTATAATCTTATCCAGGTCTTAAAAAAATTTATGCAGCTTCTGTCAGATAGTACTTCATTATAGATTACTGCATCATCTGAAAAAAGCCTCATTTTACCATTAATATTGTCTGCAAGGTCATTAATGTACAATATGAACATCAAGGGTCCCAACACACTTCCCTGGGGCACACCCAAAGTTACTTCTATAACTGATGATAATTCTCCATCCAAGATAACATGGTATGTCCTCCCCACCAAAAAATCCTCAGTCCAGTCAAAAATTTCACTTGATGCCCATTATGACCGTACTTTTGACAATAATCATAAGTAAACGAAGAAATACTGCATCTACCTGGTTGCCTTGATCCAAAGCTTACCAGTAGGTCATGCGAGAAAAGTGCGAGTTGGGTTTCACATGATCGATGTCTTTGAAATCCATGCTGGTTGGCATTGAGGTCATTCTGTTCAAGATACCTCATTATATGTTCTAAGATTCTACAACAAATCGATGTCAAGGATATTGGATGGCAATTTTGTGGATCGCTTCTACTACCATTCTTGTAGACAGGTGTCACCCGTACCTTTTTCTAAGAACTGGACACGGTTTTTCGCTTGAAGGATTTACGATATATTATAGTTAGAAAAGGGACAAGCTCGCCCACAAATTCAGTATAGAATCTGATAGGGATTCCATCGAAGCTTGGGCTTCGTTCAGTTTTAACGATTTCAGCTGTCAACACCATTGACGCTAATACTTATTTCATTCATGTTTTCAGTGATACAAAGACTAAATTGCGGCAATTCTCCTGGGTTTTCCTTTGTAAAGTTAATGCATTTTAGCTTTTGTTTTGCTAGCTTCAATTTCGGTTCCTGGACTGGACATTAACTTTGGTGCCACTAACAGTCTTTACAACGACCGGAATTTCTTTGGTTTTTGTAAAATTTCGGTTGACAATATTCTCCTACAGCAGTCACTGAAGGCATCAGGCACTGCTCTCTCGATAGCCAAACGTTTTTCATTGAGCATCTCTCTAACTATAGCCCTGCACCTTGTTTTACACCTATTATGCAATAATCTCCATTTCTTTAGAGGTTTTTTGTGGTGACTGTATACCATGGAGGTTCTATCCCATTATGAACTGCTCTACTGGGTACAGGTATATCCAGCGCATGGTCACCTGTTGTTGTAGTTGTAGTTGTGCTCTTCAGTCCTGAGACTGGTTTGATGCAGCTTTCCATGCTACTCTATCCTGTGCAAGGTTCTTCATCTCACTGTACCTACTGAAACCTACATTCTTCTGAATCTGCTTAGTGTATTCATCTCTTGGTCTCCCTCTACGATTTTTACCCTCCACACTGCCCTCCAATACTAAATTGGTGATCCCTTGATGCCTCAGGACATGTCCTACCAAACAATCCCTTCTTCTAATCAAGTTGTGCCACAAACTCCTCTTCTCCCCAATTCTATTCAATACCTCCTCATTAGTTATGTGATCTACCCATCTAATCTTCAGCATTCTTCTGTAACACCACATTTCGAAAGTTTCTATTCTCTTCTTTTTCAAACTATTTATCGTCCATGTTTCACTTCCATACATGGCTACACTCCATACAAATACTTTCAGAAATGACTTCCTGACACTTAAATCTATACTCGATGTTAACAAATTTCTCTTCTTCAGAAACGCTTTCCTTGCCATTGCCAGTCTACATTTTATATCCTCTCTACTTCGACCATCATCAGTTATTTTGCTCCCCAAATAGCAAAACTCATTTACTGCTTTAAGTGTCTCATTTCCTAATCTAATTCCCTCAGCATCACCCGAGTTAACTCGACTACATTCCATTATCCTCGTTTTGCTTTTGTTGATGTTCATCTTATACCCTCCCTTCAAGGCACTGTCCATTCCATTCAACTGCTCTTCCAAGTCCTTTGCTGTCTCTGACAGAATTACAATGTCATCGGCGAACCTCAAAGTTTTTATTTCTTCTCCATGGATTTTACTACCTACTCCAAATTTTTCTTTCGTTTCCTTTACTGCTTGCTCAATATACAGATTGACATGGTCAACTATTCTTTTAAATTTGAGCCAGAGTTCCTATACATGCTCGTGACCTGTGCCGGAAGTTTCAAGTTCCTCATTGAGATATGACACTACTGATTTTTATCTAGTTTACTGAACATACATATCTTTCTACTTCTTTTAGTTGTCCTTTGTTCTTTAGCAATCATTGTTGCCACATCTACATTATGGTCAATGATGTGGACATCCTGAAAGAGGTCATGTCTGTTCGTTGCCATTAGACCCAATATACGAGGTGTATTCAAGTTCTAAGGCCTCCGATATTTTTTCTCTGGACTTGAAAGAGATAGAAACATGCGCATTCTTTTAAAATGAGTCCACGTTCATTGTTAATACGTGCCAGAGATGGCAGCAGCGTACGGCAGATGTAATTTTACCACCAGCGGCGAGAATGAGAACTGTTTTAAATACTTAAAATGGCGACGTTTTCCTTACTTGAACAGCGTGCAATCATTCGTTTTCTGAATTTGCGTGGTGTGAAACCAATTGAAATTCATCGACAGTTGAAGGAGACATGTGGTGATGGAGTTATGGATGTGTCGAAAGTGCGTTTGTGGGTGCGACAGTTTAATGAAGGCAGAACATCATGTGACAACAAACTGAAACAACCTCGGGCTCGCACAAGCCGGTCTCACGACATGATCGAGAAAGTGGAGAGAATTGTTTTGGGGGATCGCCGAATGACTGTTGAACAGATCGCCTCCAGAGTTGGCAGTTCTGTGGGTTCTGTGCACACAATCCTGCATGATGACCTGAAAATGCGAAAAGTGTCATCCAGGTGGGTGCCATGAATGCTGACGGACGACCACACGGCTGCCCGTGTGGCATGTTGCCAAGCAATGTTGACGGGCAACGACAGCACAAATGGGACTTTCTTTTCATCGGTTGTGACAATGGATGAGACGTGGATGCCATTTTTCATTCCAGAAACAAAGCGCCAGTCAGCTCAATGGAAGCACACAGATTCACCGCCACCAAAAAAATTTCAGGTAACCGCCAGTGCTGAAAAAATGATGGTGTCCATGTTCTGGGACAGCGAGGGCGTAATCCTTACCCATTGCGTTCCAAAGGGCACTACGGTAACAGGTGCATCCTACGAAAATGTTTTGAAGAACAAATTCCTTCCTGCACTGCAACAAAAACGTCCGGGAAGGGCTGCGCGTGTGCTGTTTCACCAAGACAACGCACCCGCACATGGAGCTAACGTTACGCAACAGTTTCTTCGTGAAAACAACTTTGAAGTGATTTCTCATGCTCCCTACTCACCTGACCTGGCTCCTAGTGACTTTTGGCTTTTTCCAACAATGAAAGACACACTCCGTGGCCGCACATTCACCAGCCGTGCTGCTATTGCCTCCGCGATTTTCCAGTGGTCAAAACAGACTCCTAAAGAAGCCTTCGCCGCTGCCATGGAATCATGGCGTCAGCGTTGTGAAAAATGTGTACGTCTGCAGGGCGATTACGTCGAGAAGTAACGCCAGTTTCATCGATTTCGGGTGAGTAGTTAATTAGAAAAAAAATCGGAGGCCTTAGAATTTTAATGCACCTCGTATTTCCATTGTGAGTAGGAGTCCTAGCATTCTGTTCTAGGAAGTTTTCAGAGAAAGCATTTAGTAAGGTTTCACAGGGTATCTCATTACTCACACCACTAACAAAACTGTAATTTTCCCAATTGATTGTTGGATGATTGAAGTCTCCACCAATGACTACAGTATGATTAGAGGACTTATCTACAAGTGAGCTGTTCTGAAGTTTTTGTTTACATCAGGAGATGAGTTTGGTTGGTGATAGAAGGGTCTAATTATCATTTTATGCCCATTTCTTATACTGAGCCTTGCCCAGATAATCTCCCATGAAGTTTCCATGTCTAACTCAGTGAATTTGAGTGTCTTGTCTGTTGCGACAAATACACCACCCCCATTTCCCATTTGCATATCCTTTCAATATACACTTCAATTTTTCACAAAAATCTCACTGCTATCAATTTCGGGTTTCAACCAGCTTTCTGTACCTAGTATTATGTGAGATTCACTGCTTTTCATGAGCACTTCAAACTGGCATTTTATTGCGAATGTTTCGGCAGTTTACCATTAGGATTTTAATACCCTCACCTGATGCTTCTGGGTTTCCTACAGCTATCGTTATCTGAGTTGGATGGAGAGGCGCCTAATCGAGAAAAAAGCCTTGTGTGCAACCCACACACAGTCGCTACATGAGTAGCAGCCTCTGATGTGTATTAAACCTGACCTTTTTAGGGGAACCCTACAGTTCCCAACCGTAAGGCGCAAGTCCAGAAAATCGCAGTCTAGCTTGTCACAAGATCTTCAAAGTCTCTGGTTCAATCCTTCCACTCGACTCGGAACCAAAGGGCCATGATCAATTCTGGGGACAATGCTGCAAATTGTAAGCTTCGTTGACACTCCGCGTGCGAGGCCAGTGGCTGCAATGACCCAAGAATGACCTCAGACTTCACACGACAGGCATCATTTGTTCCAAGGTGTGCCACAATCTGCAGTTGATTGCACCCTTTCTCTCAATGGCTGCTGGAAAAGCTTCTTCAACGTGCTGAATGAGGCCCCAGGCATACACACTAAGTGCACCTGGTGTCCTTTCCTGTTCATTTTTGCCATTTCCCTAAGAGGTATCATCAGTTGTCATATGTTTGAACTGCCAATGATTAATAGACCCCTACCCTTTTGTGTTTTCCTCCTCCTGACACCGGACAAAACAGATTTCATCAAAACAGATGAAGTGAGTCCCAATGGCTCAGTTTCAGTTTTAATGAAAGAGAGCACCTCTAACTTGTTGGTTAGGGGGTCGGTACAACACCCTGAGTCCTCCCTAGTCCCCATCCACCCCGTACAGGACGCCTGGATCTACTAGTGACATGCCACTTGCAGTCAATTGAATGGGTAATGACAGATCCTGTACTTTCTGCAGAGGAGACAGGATCCACAGAAGAGGATAGTGCTTGAGATGTCTCTGGCACAGGTATCACAGGTACACGATTCTCGGAAGCTCTTCCAGCACACTGATTCGGAGCAGCCAGTAGCCAGGGCGATTTCCATCTGCTTATGAGCGTCAATCAACTCATCTCGTGTTTGAGAACATCATCCACAGTGGGGCAGCATTTTGGCTGGTGCAATGTATTGCAAGGCAATGAACAAATAACTTTAAATTAAGTCCACTGACTAGCTTTTAGTCTGTTGAGCTAAAACATTGCTAATTACCTATAAGACCCTAAGATTGGCGAACTTTTACAGAAGCTCGAAATTTAGCGCGGACTTCAATGCGAGATGCTTATGACAGTTTCCACAACGAAACTTTGTCTCGAAACCTGGCAGAAAAACCAAAGAGATTCTGGTCGTATGTGAAGTGTGTTAGCGGCAAGAAACAATCAATGCCTTCCCTGCGCGATAGCAATGGAGATACTATCGAAGACAGTGCTGCCAAAGCAGAGTTACTAAACACAGCCTTCCAAAATGCCTTCACAAAAGAAGACGAAATAAATATTCCAGAATTCAATTCGAGAACAACTGCCACCATGAGTAACGTAGAAGTAAATATCCTCAGAGTAGTGAAGCAACTCAAATCACTTAATAAAAGCAAGTGTTCTGGTCCATACTGTATACCAATTAGGTTCCTTTCGGGGTATGTTGATGCATTAGCTCCATACTTAACAATCATATACGACCGTACGCTCAATGAAAGATCCGTACCCAAAGACGGAAAGTTGCACAGGTCACACTAATATTCAAGAAAGGTAGTAGGAGTAATCCGGTAAAAAGCAGGCCCATATCGTTAACGTCGATATGCAGCAGGATTTTGCGACATATATTGTGTTCAAACATTATGAATTACCTCGAAGAAAACTGTCTGTTGACACACAGTCAACATTGGTTTAGAAAACATCGTTCCTGTGAAACACAACTAGCTCTTTATTCACGTGAAGTGTTGAGTGCTATTGACAAGGGATTTCAGATCGATTCCGTATTTCTGGATTTCCGGAAGGCTTTTGACACTGTACGACACAGGCGGCTTGTAGTGAAATTACGTGCCTATGGAATATCGTCTCAGTTATGTGACTGGATTTGTGATTTACTGTCAGAGAGGTTACAGTTCGTAGTAACTGACAGAAAGTCATCGAGTAAAACAGAAGTGATTTCTGGCGTTCCCCAATGTAGTGTTATAGGCCCTTTGCTGTTCCTTATCTATATAAACGATTTGGGACACAATCTGAGCAGCCGTCTTAGGTTGTTTGCGGATGACGTTGTCGTCTATCGACTAATAAAGTCATCAGAAGATCAAAACAAATTGCAAAACGATTTAGGAAAGATATCTGAATGGTGCGAAAGTTGGCAGTCGACCCTAAATAACAAAAAGTGTGAGGTCATCCACATGAGTGCTAAAAGGAATTTGTTAAACTTCGGTTACCTGATAAATCAGTCTAATCTAAAAGCCGTAAATTCAACTAAATACCTAGGTATTACAATTATGAACAACTTAAATTGGTAGGAACACACAGAAAATTTTGTGGGGAAGGCTAACCAAAGACTGCGTTTTGTTGGCAGGACACTTGGAAAATGTAACAAATCTAGTAAGGAGACTGCCTACACTACGCTTGACCATCTTCTTTTAGAACACTGCTGTGCAGTGCGAGATCCTTACCAGATAGGACTAATGGAGTACATTGAAAAAGTTCAAAGAAGGGCAGCACGTTTTGTATTATCACGAAATATGGGAGAGAGTGTCACAGAAATTATACAGGATTTGGGCTGGACATCATTAAAAGAAAGGTGTTTTTCGTTGCGACGGAATCTTCTCACGAAATTCCAATCACCAACTTTCTCCTCCAAATGCGAAAATATCTTGTTGACACCGACCTATATAGGGAGAAACGATCATCACGATAAAACAAGGGAAATCAGTGACCGTACGGAAAGATATAGGTTCGTTCTTTCCGCGCGCTATACGAGATTGCCCCCCCCCCCCCCCCCCCCCATGAACCATGGACCTTGCCGTTGGTGGGGAGGCTTGCGTGCCTCAGCGATACAGATAGCCGTAACGTAGGTGCAACCACAGCGGAGGGGTATCTGTTGAGAGGCCAGACAAACGTGTGGTTCCTGAAGAGGGGCAGCAGCCTTTTCAGTAGTTGCAAGGGCAACAGTCTGGATGATTGAATGATCTGGCCTTGTAACAATAACCAAAACGGCCTTGCTGTGCTGGTACTGCGAACGGCTGAAAGCAAGGGGAAACTACAGCCGTAATTTTTCCCGAGGGCATGCAGCTTTACTGTATGATTAAATGATGATGGCGTCCTCTTGGGTAAAATATTCTGGAGGTAAAATAGTCCCCCATTCGGATCTCCGGGCGGGGACTACTCAAGAGGATGTCGTTATCAGGAGAAAGAAAACTGGCGTTCTACGGATCGGAGCGTGGAATGTCAGATCCCTTAATCGGGCAGGTACGTTAGAAAATTTAAAAAGGGAAATGGATAGGTTAAAGTTAGATATAGTGGGAATTAATGAAGTTCGGTGGCAGGAGGAACAAGACTTCTGGTCAGGTGACTACAGAGTTATAAACACAAAATCATATAGGGGTAAAGCAGGAGTAGGTTTAATAATGAATAGCAAAATAGGTATGCGGGTAAGCTACTACAAACAGCATAGTGAACGCATTATTGTGGCCAAGATAGATACGAAGCCCACACCTACTACAGTAGTACAAGTTTATATGCCAACTAGCTCTGCAGATGACGAAGAAATTGAAGAAATGTATGACGAAATAAAAGAAATTATTCAGATAGTGAAGGGAGACGAAAATTTAATAGTCATGGGTGACTGGAATTCGAGTGTAGGAAAAGGGAGAGAAGGAAACGTAGTAGGTGAATATGGATTGGGGCTAAGAAATGAAAGAGGAAGCCGCCTGGTAGAATTTTGCACAGAGCACAACATAATCATAGCTAACACTTGGTTTAAGAATCATGAAAGAAGGTTGTATACATGGAAGAACCCTGGAGATACTAAAAGGTATCAGATAGATTATATAATGGTAAGACAGAGATTTAGGAACTAGGTTTTAAATTGTAAGACATTTCCAGGGGCAGATTTGGACTCTGACCACAATCTATTGGTTATGACCTGTAGATTAAAACTGAAGAAACTGCAAAAAGGTGGGAATTTAAGGAGATGGGACCCGGATAAACTGACTAAACCAGAGGTTGTACAGAGTTTCAGGGAGAGCATAAGTGAACAATTGACAGGAATGGGGGAAAGAAATACAGTAGAAGAAGTAGCTTTGACAGATGAAGTAGTGAAGGCAGCAGATGATCAAGTAGGTAAAAAGACGAGGGCTAGTAGATATCCTTGGGTAACAGAAGAAATATTGAATTTAATTGATGAAAGGAGAAAATATAAAAATGCAGTAAATGAAGCAGGCAAAAAGCAATACAAACATCTCAAAAATGAGATCGACAGGAAGTGCAAAATAGTTAAGCAGGGATGGCTAGAGGACAAATGTAAGGATGTAGAGGCTTATCTCACTAGGGGTAAGATAGATACTGCCTACAGGAAAATTAAAGAGACCTTTGGAGATAAGAGAACGACTTCTATGAATATCAAGAGCTCAGATGGAAACCCAGTTCTAAGCAAAGAAGGGAAAGCAGAAAGGTGGAAGGAGTATATAGAGGGTCTATACAAGGGCGATGTACTTGAGGACAATATTATGGAAATGGAAGAGGATGTAGATGAATATGAAATGAGAGATATGATACTGCGTGAAGAGTTTGACAGAGCACTGAAAGACCTGAGTCAAAACAAGGCCCCCGGAGTAGACAACATTCCATTGGAACTACTGACAGCCCTGGGAGAGCCAGTCCTGACAAAACTCTACCATCTGGTGAGCAAGATGTATGAAACAGGCGAAATACCCTCAGACTTCAAGAAGAACATAATAATTTCAATCCCAAAGAAAGCAGGTGTTGACAGATGTGAAAATTACCGAACTATCAGTTTAATAAGTCACAGTTGCAAAATACTAACACGAATTCTTTACACACGAATGGAAAAACTAGTAGAAGCCAACCTCGGGGAAGATCAGTTTTGATTCCGTAGAAACACTGGAACACGTGAGGCAAAACTGACCTTATGACTTATCTTAGAAGAAAGATTAAGGAAAGGCAAACCTACGTTTCTAGCATTTGTAGACTTAGAGAAAGCTTTTGACAATGTTGACTGGAAACTCTCTTTCAAATTCTAAAGGTGGCAGGGGTAAAATACAGGGAGCGAAAGGCTATTTACAATTTGTACAGAAACCAGATGGCAGTTATAAGAGTCGAGGGACATGAAAGGGAAGCAGTGGTTGGGAAGGGAGTAAGACAGGGTTGTAGCCTCTCCCCAATGTTGTTCAATCTGTATATTGAGCAAGCAGTAAAGGAAACAAAAGAAAATTTCGGAGTAGGTAGTAAAATCCATGGAGAAGAAATAAAAACTTTGAGGTTCACCGATGACATTGTAATTCTGTCAGACACAGCAAAGGACTTGGAAGAGCAGTTGAATGGAATGGACAGTGTCTTGAAAGGAGGGTATAAGATGAACATCAACAAAAGCAAAACGAGGATAATGGAATGTAGTCGAATTAAGTCGGGTGATGCTGAGGGAATTAGATTAGGAAATGAGACACTTAAAGTAGTAAAGGAGTTTTGCTATTTGGGGAGCAAAATAACTGATGATGGTCGAAGTAGAGAGGATATAAAATGTAGACTGGCAATGGCAAGGAAAGCGTTTCTGAAGAAGAGAAATTTGTTAACATCGAGTATAGATTTAAGTGTCAGGAAGTCATTTCTGAAAGTATTTGTATGGAGTGTAGCCATGTATGGAAGTGAAACATGGACGATAAATAGTTTGGACAAGAAGAGAATAGAAGCTTTCGAAATGTGGTGCTACAGAAGAATGCTAAAGATTAGATGGGTAGATCACATAACTAATGAGGAAGTACTGAATAGGATTGGAGAGAAGAGAAGTTTGTGGCACAACTTGACCAGAAGAAGGGATTGGTTGGTAGGACACGTTCTGAGGCATCAAGAGATCACCAATTTAGTATTGGAGGGCAGCGTGGAGGGTAAAAATCGTAGAGGGAGACCAAGAGATGAATACACTAAGCAGATTCAGAAGGTTGCAGGTTGTAGTAGGTACTGGGAGATGAAGAAGCTTGCACAGGATAGAGTAGCATGGAGAGCTGCATCAAACCAGTCTCAGGACTGAAGACCACAACAACAACAACATACGAGATTGGAAAAATAGAGAATTGTGAAGGTGGTACAGTGAACCCTCTGCTAGGCACTTAGCCGGCCGTGGTGGTCTAGCGGTTCTAGGCGCTCAGTCCGGAACCGCGCGACTGTTACGGTCGCAGGTTCGAATCCTGCCTCAGGCATGGATGTGTGTGATGTCCTTAGGTTAGTTAGGTTTAAGTAGTTCTAAGCTCTAGGGGACTGATGACCACAGATGTTAAGTCCCATAGTGCTCAGAGCCATTTGAACCATTTTGCTAGGCACTTAAATGTGATTTGCAGAGTACCCATGTAGATGTAGATGTAGAAGCAGATACACAAAAACGAGATTTCCATTAAGGCAACACAAGACCCAGTGGTGAAAATTTCTAGTTTCCTAAAACGTCTTGAGGTTAATTATAGTTGTTGCAAACTCGAAAACAGAGCTAATTTACGATAAACACAGATATTATATAGGTCTACGCCTCTGTAAGCGAAAATTAGATGTAACGCAATATTTTGTTTAGAAAATCTGTAGAACAACTAAATCATATACTTTGATTTGCTACAGATTGCTCGTAGATTATGCAAAGGACAAAGGAAGCTTCTGAAAATTCTGAAAAATGCACGTTCATTTGCGTTGATATACACTGAAATTCACCAGTGATGTATTCTTTGGCTGAACTGTAAACCACAGTCGCTAATTTGCTAGAAAATAAATGACGCATCCCCAACACTCGTACTGGTAACTTACAGTAATGTAGTTTTGTAAGCGACCGAAAATTCTCAAACTTACCTATTTCTCACGTAATCGTACAATGAAATAAGAGAGCGATTGTTTTGAACGAAGATAGGCCTACTGTTCCGAAATAAAAAAAGCGCAGTTTAGTTGACGATAACAGTACTTGTTTTCTCGCGGCACTCGCGAATGTTCGAAATTACACAATATATCAGAATACAAACAGGTATTGATACAATCAATGGAAGATTACTCAGAATTCACTTGTTTACTTTTGATTTAACTCTGAGTTGTAATTCGTGGTTGTTCTCCCCTGCTAGTACATCGGTAGTAGAGAAATGATGCTGATGATCTCCTCAATATTCTCATTTGGTCTGTCTTAGGCTGGGAGAGCTAGGTTAATTTCTTTTCTCTGTTGGCAGATTCCCTGCTGGCAGACATTGTACTGGAGGCTTGGAGACAGATTTTTTATGTTGGAACTTCTGCTGTTGTCGGACAAGCTCCACTATCTGTTATAGTACTGTTAAGCCTACTGATACATTTTCTTTCATTGGTTATTCTTCTTGTCTTCTTCCTAGTTCCATTGACTTGGTACATAAGCTGTGAGTTCTATGGCAGATGAGTCTGTTGGAATTTCAGGTACTGTCAGGACTTCTGTTGTCTGACCAGCTCTATCAACTAGTTCTGCAATTATCACATTTTCTTTTGTTGCTGACAATACTTGTCTCTTACCTGATACTTTTTGCTCAAAACAAGATAGTAAAGAGACTGCAAGTTCTCCCGCCTATATACCTATTAGATCTGCTCCATTGTCTGATATAAATGTAGTATTGACGGTTTTTGTATACTGGGCAGTTCTGGACGCCATTTTCCTTCTCTAGGTACATCTTTGTGATCAAGCTAGGATCTGAAGGATGTATCTTCCCTCCTCCCTCTTCTTCTTCTTCTTTTTTTTTTTCCTCAGCCAGAATGCAGCCAAGCAATTACTCGCGCGGGGTTAGCCGAGCGGACTAAGGCGCTACAGTCATGGACTGTGCGACTGGTCCCAGCAGAGGTTTGAGTCCTCCCTCGGGCATGGATGTGTGTGTTTGTCCTTAGGATAATTTAGGTTAAGTAGTTGTAAGCTTAGGGATTTCACGCACATTTTGAACAATTACTGCTGTACAACAATAATTAATAGCAGCATAGATAGTATGAAAATAAGGAAATTACACATGAAAAGAATTAAAAGATTATCTATAGATAACAAAAGTTAATGAGTAAGTTTATGGTTCAGGTACCAACCCATTAATGCATTTTTGAATAAGGATGTAAGCAGACCCACTTGTTGCTGGCATTGCGGAATGTGACTGCTTCCTTCACTTGTTTTAAAGCTTCACTACTCTCGTGATTTAATGAGGATCATCCAAATAGGTTAAGAGTTAATGAGTGGACTTTTGGATAAAGATAGCAACCAATTAGAGCGTTCCTGAATAATAAAGTGGGCAGACACATTTTTTGCATTGTGCACAGTGTGACTACTCTCTTCACTTGTTTCAAATCTTTATCCCTTCCATGATTTTTAACAATCTTGCAATAATACTTCTGGCATCTCTTCCGCACTTCTCGTCATCTTTCGTCTTTCTCTTGTATGGCTGTCAGGCAATGGGGCTACATTCATTCTCAAACTAGTATATGTGGTTGCGTTAACTTTGGTGGCTTGCGTTAATTCTCAACATTCCTAGTATATTTCTTATATATCCATCCTGAAGTTTATAATTTAGGCATGAACCTCATGTTTTCTTTGTTGGCTTGAAAAATGCATTCGGTAGCATCCAAGAGAGTAGGATCAAAAGTCTAGATGACTTTGGTTTGTTTAAAAAACTTGTTCTGGAACCTCATAAAAGTGTGCTTATCTGACACCTCAGCTAGAATCAGAGTTTTAAATGGCAGAAGTTTTCAAAATCAAAATCAGTCAGTGCATGGTGATTGTCTTTGACCAGTACTATTCAACCTTGTTTCAGAGAAGATTACGAGAGAGATAACATCTAAAAACCTGAGACAATTTCCGATTGGAAACGAGAGCATTTAATGGTTTTGATATGACAATAATTTAATGTTACTAACTCAAGGGAGGAACTCTGCTTATAGCCTGCATCACGTAGGATGGCGTTTCCGCAGATTGAGGTAGAGGGATATGGAAGCATCGAGGGATGAGGTTTGCGCATGCGTGGTGGCAGAGAGCGGGCAAACAAAGTCCATCTTGCCGAAGTGTGTTGCTGCGGACAACAATCAGGTTCATTGGCCTTCGGTACATATTAATCCAAGAATTCAATTCGCTATGGAAAAGGAAATCGATGGTCACCTGAACTTCTTAGATGTGACTGTAATCAAATGAGAGAACGGATCATTGGGTCATAAAGTTTTCAGAAAAGACACAGACACTGATCGTTACCTGCAGAAAGATTATAACCACCACCCAAGACATAAAAGAAGGGTGATTAAAACATTAATAGGCAGGGCGCCCAAAACATGTGAACCAGCTCACTTAGATGATGAGATTGAACACCTTAGACCGACCTTCAAGAAGAATGGGTATTCCAACAGTGAGATAGATCGTGCATTACGCCCTAGTCTGACAACCAGGATGGACGAGGATCGACACCAGCCCAAGGGGAAAGTATTCTTACCATTTATCATTAAGGTCAGTGATCGCATTGGAAAATTTTTAAGCAAGTACGATGGGGAAACTGTTTTCAGACCCACCACGGAAATAAAAGAATGTTTCAGATTTGCTAAGGATAAACGACATCCTCTAGCTACACCAGGTGCCTATAAAATTGCGTGCCGTTGTGGAAAGGTCTATGTAGGCGCAACAAAAAGAAGCGTCAACACCCGTCTGGGTGAGCATAAAAGAAACTGCCGCCTCGGAAATATTGATAAATTGGCTGTAGCGGAACATGTGTTTCAGGAAAGTGATCATGAAATAAAGTTTAGTGAGATGACCGTCATAACAAAGACGTCGCATTATTATGCACGAATGTACAGAGAGGCCATTGAGATTGTCAAACACGGCACTAATTTTAATATAAAAGATGAAGGCATTAAGCTGGATAAGATATGGATATCAACATTGCAGCAACAGCGTGACAATCGACTAATTTCAATTCAGAAAGTTGGCAATATCAGAGATCATAGCACAAATATATATATAATATACACACACAAAGAGTCAAGCAGCACGATAAAGCCATGTAATTTCCCTAGCCAAACCGTCATGCCAGAAGGTGAAGCGCCTTGTTGCGCTAGTACTTCGCTACCAGTCGAGGCTATCTTCCTCATTCAATTGTGCAGGTGCGCTCCCGTTGTAGTTTGCCATTTGCCCTCGGAGGATGCCTTCTGCAGTCGAAGGCGAAACGTCAGGGGAGAGTTTTATGAATGGACCATGGCATCTCAGCCCGGAAATGTTAAGTGATGACAACACCTGCCATGAAGGCCTTCATTCTATAATCATATAATGATTATTACTGAAATCTTCCGATTAGCAAGAAGTTTATGTATTTATGTGTATATGTAAAATGATGATGAGTGTAAAATATAAATATTACTAACTACTAAAAAGATGTAAAAATTAGTAAAAACCATACTTTTATGAATATGTAAAATGTATTTTGATGAAGGCAATTGCATGGTAAACATGCAGAACAGCTAATAAATAAACACATAGACAAACATGCCATTTGTCAACACCTCACCGAGTTTGAACAAGGTCGTGTAATAAGGCTACGAGAAACTTGATGTTCCTTCTGTGATACTGCAGAAAGACTAGATAGATATGTAGCCACTGTACGTGAATGCTGGCAGTGGTAGTCACAAGAACGTATGGTCACAAAAGATTGAGCTCTAGACAGCTATGTGGCACTATTGAGAGGGAAGAACATTGTGTTGCACATCATATTGCATTTGTGGCAGCAATTTGAGCAGCAGTTGGCACCGCAGTGACACAGTGAACTGTTGTTACGAACTGATTACTTCAAGGACGGCTTCAAGCCAGACGCCCTCTAGTATGCACCCCACTGACCTCAAACAACTGCCATTTGCAGCTTCAGGTGTGCAAGCGAGAGCCCATTGGAGGGTAGGATGGAGGTCTGTTGTGTTTTGTGATGAAATCTGGTTGTGCCTCAGTGCCAGTGATACCCATGTGTTTGTTAGAAGTAGGCCAGTTGAGGACCTGCAAACAACCTATCTGCCTACTAGACACACTGGACCTATACCTGGAGTTATGGTCCGGGGTACAATTTTATACGACACCAGGAACACTCTTGTGTTTATCCCACTTGTCCTGACTGTAAATTTAATAATAATAATAATAATAGCTTTATCCAACATCAAATGGTACACTGAACATGTACAATGAAACAGTAATGATACAGTTATTTGTACAATACACATTCTTCTGAATATGTCATTAATTTACAACAAAATTACAATAAGATGTTTACTGATTTCTATTTACATAATTTCACAAAGCATTTGTTGTTCTTCATATAAGTATGGTGTTCTTCTAGTGTGTAGAAATGGTATTTTACTAAAAATTTATTAAGCTGATGTTTTAGTTTCTTGTAGAAAGAGCCATGACTGCACTAGGCAGTGCATTAACTAATTTTATACCTGTGTACTGAGGCCCCTTTTCGTAAAGTGCTGTTCTGTGGCTGCCGATTTAAAATATTTCTTTATTTCTAGTATTGTACTGGTGGAAAACTGAATAAGTGTTTGGGTGCAGTCTTTTCACAAGCAATATGGCTTTTAGAATGTATGTGTCTATAACAGTTAACACCTGTTTCTGTAAGCAATTTGCGACAAGATTCCTTATATTTTGCTCCACAGATTATTCTCTCACCCCTTTTTTGAAGAATGAATAGCTTATTTAGATTAGCTTTGGCTGTTGCCCCTCACATTTCAACACCGTAGTTCAAGTGAGAGGAGAAAAGAGCATGGTATGCAGTCTTTAGGACTACAGTGTCTTTACAGAACTTTCTAATAGTACTGATTGCAAATATGTTATTTTGATAACTTAGTTGCTAGGGAGTCAATATGTGTGTCCCATTTCAGGTTGCTTTAGATTGTTAGGCCAAGGAATTTTACACTAGACTCTTTCTTTACCAATTCGTCGCCAATGTATAAGATAATTTCATTATTCAAACTACTTTTGTTAAACTCCATCAAACATGTTTTACTGGTGCTTACATTTAAGTGGCTATGGGAATGGGATCGGTAATCAGGATATAGAAAACTTAATTCCCATATATGTCATAGCTCGTATATATTTACACTTGACACTGCGTCCGTACAGAATGAAGTATAACAAAGAACTGACTAAAGTAAAGTTAAGATGGAGGCTTGACAGAGCACTTAGAGTTCACAGATATTATGTTTCATGGTCGATACAAACTATCGACGCCACATGGCTTTCACTAAAAAACTGAACAATTTCTTTTGTCACATTATTACACTCAGCCTCTAGTTCATTACATGATTCCTTTTCACACACAGTGTGCTCCCTGCCGCCGTTGGATAAGCAGCTGCAGCAGCAAGTCGTATACTCCTAGCTCAGTCATTTGTTACATAGTTTAATTCTTAATTTCTTTGCGTGTTTTTGGTACTTGCATTGTGTAATTCATAAATTTCGGGCGTATTATAGTATTTGAGAGTTGTAGCATCGCGTTTTAGTACCTGAATAGTGTAAATTCGCGTAGTCGTTTGTCTACTGTTTTGTTTTGAACGGCCAGTGTCGGTTGGTCGCAGTCAGTGTGCTCCCTGCCGCCGTTGGATAAGCAGCTGCAGCAGCAAGTCGTATACTCCTAGCTCACTCATTTGTTACATAGTTTAATTCTTAATTTCTTTGCGTGTTTTTGGTACTTGCATTGTTTAATTCATAAATTTCGAGCGTATTATAGTATTTGAGAGTTGTAGCATCGCGTTTTAGTACCTGAATAGTGTAAATTCGCGTAGTCGTTTGTCTACTGTTTTGTTTTGAACGGCCAGTGTCGGTTGGTCGCAGTCAGTGTGCTCCCTGCCGCCGTTGGATAAGCAGCTGAGCAGCAAGTCGTATACTCCTAGCTCACTCATTTGTTACATAGTTTAATTCTTAATTTCTTTGCGTGTTTTTGGTTCTTGCATTGTTTAATTCATAAATTTCGGGCGTGTTATAGTATTTGAGAGTGTAGCATCGTGTTTTAGTACCTGAATAGTGTAATTTCGCTTAGTCTCCTTCCGCCGCCGAGCAGTGTCAGCAGTGCGCAAGTAGCAGCATTACTGCATTTACTAGGCAATCTTGTATTTTAATAACCGTTTAAATTTTGTCGATTTGTTTGCGCTCTCTGTAGATTAGTTCAGACGTTCTTAGCAAAACAGTTTTTAGCATGGATAGGGACTGCAACTGCTGTGTTCGGATGCAGGCTGAGTTGGCATCCCTTCGCTCCCAGCTTCAGGCAGTGTTGGCTTCGGTCACACAGCTTGAGGCTGTTGCCAATGGGCATCACTGTGGGGGTCAGGATGGGGGTTTGTCGGGGACGGCCAGCTCGTCCCACGCATCCCCTGATCGGACTACGACTGTGGTTGCCCGGGATACTGCCCGCATTGAGGCTGATCCCTCACCTGTGGTAGAGTGGGAGGTCGTTTCAAGGTGTGGCAGGGGGCGAAAGACATTCCGGAGGGCTGAACGGAAAGCCTCTCCAGTTTGTCTGACGAACCGGTTTCAGGCTCTGTCTCAGGCTGATACTGATCTTCGGCCTGACATGGCTGCTTGTCCTGTTCCAGAGGTTGCCCCTCAGTCTGCAAGATCCGGGCAGTCGCAGAGGGTGGGCTTACTGGTAGTTGGGAGCTCCAACGTCAGGCGCGTAATGGGGCCCCTTAGGGAAATGGCAGCAAGAGAGGGGAAGAAAACCAATATGCACTCCGTGTGCATACCGGGGGGAGTCATTCCAGATGTGGAAAGGGTCCTTCCGGATGCCATGAAGGGTACAGGGTGCACCCACCTGCAGGTGGTCGCTCATGTTGGCACCAATGATGTGTGTCGCTATGGATCGGAGGAAATCCTCTCTGGCTTCTGGCGGCTATCTGATTTGGTGAAGACTGCCAGTCTCGCTAGCGGGATGAAAGCAGAGCTCACCATCTGCAGCATCGTCGACAGGACTGACTGCGGACCTTTGGTACAGAGCCGAGTGGAGGGTCTGAATCAGAGGCTGAGACGGTTCTGCGACCGTGTGGGCTGCAGATTCCTCGACTTGCGCCATAGGGTGGTGGGGTTTCGGGTTCCGCTGGATAGGTCAGGAGTCCACTACACGCAACAAGCGGCTACACGGGCAGCAGGGGTTGTGTGGCATGGGCTGGGCGGTTTTTTAGGTTAGATGGCCTTGGGCAAGTACAGAAAGGGCAACAGCCTCAACGGGTGCGGGGCAAAGTCAGGACATGCGGGGACCAAGCAGCAATCGGTATTGTAATTGTCAACTGTCGAAGCTGCGTTGGTAAAGTACCGGAACTTCAAGCGCTGATAGAAAGCACCGAAGCTGAAATCGTTATAGGTACAGAAAGCTGGCTTAAGCCAGAGATAAATTCTGCCGAAATTTTTACAAAGGTACAGACGGTGTTTAGAAAGGATAGATTGCATGCAACCGGTGGTGGAGTGTTCATCGCTGTTAGTAGTAGTTTATCCTGTAGTGAAGTAGAAGTGGATAGTTCCTGTGAATTATTATGGGTGGAGGTTACACTAAACAACCGAACTAGGTTAATAATTGGCTCCTTTTACCGACCTCCCGACTCAGCAGCATTAGTGGCAGAACAACTGAGAGATAATTTGGAATACATTTCACATAAATTTTCTCAGCATGTTATAGTCTTAGGTGGAGATTTCAATTTACCAGATATAGACTGGGACACTCAGATGTTTAGGACGGGTGGTAGGGACAGAGCATCTAGTGACATTATACTGAGTGCACTATCCGAAAATTACCTCGAGCAATTAAACAGAGAACCGACTCGTGGAGATAACATATTGGACCTACTGATAACAAACAGACCCGAACTTTTCGAATCTGTATGTACAGAACAGGGAATCAGTGATCATAAGGCCATTGCAGCATCCCTGAATATGGAAGTTAATAGGAATATAAAAAAAGGGAGGAAGGTTTATCTGTTTAGCAAGAGTAATAGAAGGCAGATTTCAGACTACCTAACAGATCAAAACGAAAATTTCTCTTCCGACACTGACAATGTTGAGTGTTTATGGAAAAAGTTCAAGGCAATCGTAAAATGCGTTTTAGACAGGTACGTGCCGAGTAAAACTGTGAGGGACGGGAAAAACCCACCGTGGTACAACAACAAAGTTAGGAAACTACTGCGAAAGCAAAGAGAGCTCCACTCCAAGTTTAAATGCAGCCAAAACCTCTCAGACAAACAGAAGCTAAACGATGTCAAAGTTAGCGTAAGGAGGGCTATGCGTGAAGCGTTCAGTGAATTCGAAAGTAAAATTCTATGTACCGACTTGACAGAAAATCCTAGGAAGTTCTGGTCTTACGTTAAATCAGTAAGTGGCTCGAAACAGCATATCCAGACACAGACACTACGGGATGATGATGGCATTGAAACAGAGGATGACACGCGTAAAGCTGAAATACTAAACACCTTTTTCCAAAGCTGTTTCACAGAGGAAGACCGCACTGCAGTTCCTTCTCTAAATCCTCGCACAAACGAAAAAATGGCTGACATCGAAATAAGTGTCCAAGGAATAGAAAAGCAACTGGAATCACTCAATAGAGGAAAGTCCACTGGACCTGACGGGATACCAATTCGATTCTACACAGAGTACGCGAAAGAACTTGCCCCCCTTCTAACAGCCGTGTACCGCAAGTCTCTAGAGGAACGGAGGGTTCCAAATGATTGGAAAAGAGCACAGATAGTCCCAGTCTTCAAGAAGGGTCGTCGAGCAGATGCGCAAAACTATAGACCTATATCTCTTACGTCGATCTCTTGTAGAATTTTAGAACATGTTTTTTGCTCGCGTATCATGTCATTTCTGGAAACCCAGAATCTACTATGTAGGAATCAACATGGATTCCGGAAACAGCGATCGTGTGAGACCCAACTCGCCTTATTTGTTCATGAGACCCAGAAAATATTAGATACAGGCTCCCAGGTAGATGCTATTTTTCTTGACTTCCGGAAGGCGTTCGATACAGTTCCGCACTGTCGCCTGATAAACAAAGTAAGAGCCTATGGAATATCAGACCAGCTGTGTGGCTGGATTGAAGAGTTTTTAGCAAACAGAACACAGCATGTTGTTATCAAAAGAGAGACGTCTACAGACGTTAAAGTAACCTCTGGCGTGCCACAGGGGAGTGTTATGGGACCATTGCTTTTCACAATATATATAAATGACTTAGTAGATAGTGTCGGAAGTTCCATGCGGCTTTTCGCGGATGATGCTGTAGTATACAGAGAAGTTGCTGCATTAGAAAATTGTAGCGAAATACAGGAAGATCTGCAGCGGATAGGCACTTGGTGCAGGGAGTGGCAACTGACCCTTAACATAGACAAATGTAATGTATTGCGAATACATAGAAAGAAGGATCCTTTATTGTATGATTATATGATAGCGGAACAAACACTGGTAGCAGCTACTTCTGTAAAATATCTGGGAGTATGCGTACGGAACGATTTGAAGTGGAATGATCATATAAAACTAATTGTTGGTAAGGCGGGTACCAGGTTGAGATTCATTGGGAGAGTGCTTAGAAAATGTAGTCCATCAACAAAGGAGGTGGCTTACAAAACACTCGTTCGACCTATACTTGAGTATTGCTCATCAGTGTGGGATCCGTACCAGGTCGGGTTGACGGAGGAGATAGAGAAGATCCAAAGAAGAGCGGCGCGTTTCGTCACTGGGTTATTTGGTAACCGTGATAGCGTTACGGAGATGTTTAATAAACTCAAGTGGCAGACTCTGCAAGAGAGGCGCTCTGCATCGCGGTGTAGCTTGCTCACCAGGTTTCGAGAGGGTGCGTTTCTGGATGAGGTATCGAATATATTGCTTCCCCCTACTTATACTTCCCGAGGAGATCACGAATGTAAAATTAGAGAGATTAGAGCGCGCACGGAGGCTTTCAGACAGTCGTTCTTCCCGCGAACCATACGCGACTGGAACAGGAAAGGGAGGTAATGACAGTGGCACGTAAAGTGCCCTCCGCCACACACCGTTGGGTGGCTTGCGGAGTATCAATGTAGATGTAGATGTAGATGTAGACGTGTTATTGGCATGCAGAACAATTTAGGAATTTATAGTACAGTATTTAATATCATTTAGATTGATCAAGAACAGAAGGGGGCCCAACACTGTGCCCTGGGCACGCCATATTTTATGTAAGTAATCTCTGGTTTGTAGACACCACTTTCCATTTTAAGCAGAACAAACTGTTTTCTATTGCTCTTATAACACTTTATTAGGTCATAAGCAGCGTCTCTAATGCCCATGTTCCATAGCTTGTCTAAGAGGATGTCAACATTCACACAATCAAAGGCTTTTTCCAGGTCTAGGTATACACCCGGCAAATGTTCCTTGTTTTCGATACCCCCCTTACACCTCTTCAATTAGTTGAGCAGCTGCAGTGCTAGTTGATTTACCTATTAGGAATCCATTTTGATTTTCAAACATTAGGTTGTGTTTGTTAAGAAAGTTTATAATCCTGTTGTATATAACCTTCTCAAATATTTTGCAAAAGACAGGAAGGATCGAGACTCATCTGTACTTTTCTATTTTGTTATTTTCACCTTTTTTTAAAAATGGGTGTTACCTGTGCTATTTTTAGTCTATCTGGAAAGGTGCCTGATTCTATTATATTGTTGACTGCTACAGACAGAGGTACAGAGACATTTTGGCTACACGATTTTAAAACATTAATGCTTAGGCCATCATGCCCAGCGGAATTGGAGGGTTTTAGAGAGTTAATGATGTCCATTATTTCTGCATAGTTTGTGAGGCTAGATATATACTATGGTCACATGCATTACCTTTAAAACTGTAGTGCATGTTTTTATGTTTGTCATTTCCTTCATACAGAAGAAAAGTATTAATTAAAAATATTTACAATTTCCAGTTGGTCTTTTATGAGCATGCCATTGTGGTTAATAGTAAAGTCCATACAGAATTTGTCACTGCAGGTTCTAAAGCTGTTTATGATTGCCCAGATGCCAGCAGTTATGTTGTGTGAGTTTTGAAGCTTATTTGCAACATAGTTCCTCCTGGTTTGTGTAAGTCCTTATAGTGGGCTTGATGTACTTTGAAGGCTTCCTTTAGCTCAGAAATCTATCTATTATTCAGCATTGCTCTTTGGAGTAGTTTTAATTTTTCCCTAACTTCAATGACATTACTGTTTATCCAAATATTTTTGTTTATGTTTTTTGTATGCTTCATTTTTGTGGTTACGACTGGGCATGATGTATCAAAGCAATAATAGAAGTCAGCAGCAAAGCTATCATATGAAAATCTGTTATTTTCAAACCATTTTATATGTGCTAGCATGCAGTTTAGTCTATTTATGTTATCATTATACATTATTCTTTCAGTTACAAATTGTTGCTTTGTGGTGACAGTGGGGGCCTCATGGAGCTCCAATTTAAGCTGTACTGCATGGTGATCCGAGATGGCTAGTTTTAAAACAGATGCACTGTGGAATAGGTGGGCCATGTTTGTTATTATGTTATCAAGACATGTTTTACTATTGCTAATTTCTCTAGTCGGTCCCGAATGAGTGGCGTCAGGTTAAATTCACACAGGAGATGTAACAGCAGTTCATAAATCTATATTTATATCCCCTGTAACTATAATATTTACATGACCATTAGGCCCAGAAAATATTGTCTCTATATATACAAGCAAGTCAGAAATATTTACAAAAAGAAAAAAGATATCTGTATCTGCTGCAGGTGGCCTGTAAACACCTATAACTGTTATGTTATCTCTACCCCATATTAGGTTTATTGCAGCAAATTCTGAGACTCCTTCCAAGCAGAAGGCACTCACATCAATGACATTAAAATTACTTTCATTAACAGTGAAAATTGCTACACCTCCCCCAGTCCCCCAGATTGATGTTACCAGGAACCCACATAAATATTACAGTGGATCTATCAAGAGTGAGCAAGTGACAGCTTTCCAGGAACCATTCCACTAAGGAAGGACGGTATACAGGACACAGGGACTTTGAAGGACACTGAGAGAGTCAGAGTAGATGACACAATTGAAAAGCCTGTCGCTGGATGTACTTCGTGGCCTGATACAGGACGAAGAGCTCTGCTGTAAATACTGAGCAGTTTTCTGGAAGCCAATACTGAAAAACGTTGGTGCCAGTGACAAAGGCACACCCGACACCACATTCAGTCTGATGGCCATCACTGTACACAAAGGTACTATCACAAAGTCCCGTGCGAAGGTTGGGGAACTGAAGGCAATAGATTGAGGCTGGAGTAGTGTCCTTGCGAAGCGAATGAAGGCCAAAGTGAACACAGGCCGCCATGCGAAGCCAATGCGGTAAAGGGTTCACACCCATCAGGAAAGTGGCAGGTAGTGTGAAATTAAGCTGCCCAAGCAAGAGCCAGAAGGGAGCTCCAGGAGGTGGAAGAGAAGAGGGACATGGCCCACACTGGTGATCAAAGGAGTCATTGACGAAGGAGGCTTAGGAGGGGTGGCCATACATGGTAAACAAACGGCACACATATCTGCTGAGGAGAAAGTCACGGCGATAGGACAGCAGCAGTTTGGCAGCTTCTGCATACAGACCCTTCACTGGGCTAGTGTAAACGGCCCCAGTGACCAATTGGATGCCACAATGATGAATAGTATTGAGACAGCATATGAGGGACTGATGTTCAGATGCATAAATGAAACACTCATAGTTGAGTTTTGAACAGACAAGGGACTGGTACAAATGGACGAGGGTGGTTCAATCGGCTTCCAACAAAGCACCACTGAGGACACGCATACAGCAAGCTGCCATATAAGACACGTGAGAGGACCAGAAAGTTACGTATTGAGCATGCGCCCCAGGAATTTTGTAGTTTCAATAAACAGAAGAGCAACAGGCCCAAGATGTAAGGAAAGTGGGAAAAAACAATTGCACCGCTAGAAATTCATACAAATGGTTTTGTCAGTGAAAAAACGAAATCCAATGTTGATGCTTCATGAATGTTGAAGATCCAGACATTGCTGAAGATGCCCCTCAATGAGACACATCCATGGAGAGCTGCAATAGATGGCAAAATGGTAACGAAAAAGGGAGCCAAAGATGCCCGGCAGGAGAGAGGCCATTATAGGATTAATGGCGACAGCAAAAACGACAACATCCAGGATGGAACCCTGCGGCACACCGTTTTCCTGGATAAAGGTGTCCAACAAGGCAGAAGCCCCCCGTACCTTGAAAACATGGTATTTTAAAAATTCTTGAAGGAAACGGGGCATGTGGCCACGGAAGCCCCACATGTAGAGAGTATGGAGGATACCAGTCCTCTAACAGGTGTCGCAGACTTTCGCCAAATTGAAAAACCATGGCGACAGTCTGGGATTTCCACAGAAAACCATTCATGACATGGGTGGATAAAGTGACAATATGGTCGACTGCAGAATGGCGCGCTCGAAATTTCCACTGTGCAGTGGTTAGTAAATTGCGAGACTCGAGCCACCATACCAGCTTGGCATGTATCACATGTTCCATCACCTTGTAAACACCGCTGGTGAGAGAAATGGGGTGGCAGCTAGGAAAGTGTTTGTCCTTACCAGGCTTAGGTAGGGATATGACAGTGTCTTCATGCCAGCCTCTGGGAAACATGCCGTCTGCCCAGATGCGGTTTCCTGTATGAAGGAGAAAGTGCTTGCCTGCAAAGGAAAGATGCTGCAACATCTCAGTGTGAACAGCATCTGGCCCTGGTGTGGAGGATCGGGATGAAGTGAGAGCATGATCTAGCTCCTTCATAGTAAAGGCAGTATTGTAGCACTCTCGATTCTGAGAAGAGAAGGGTATTGCCCTAGCGTCCTCCGCTCATTTCCAATGGAGAAAGGCAGGGTGATAGTGGGAGGAGCTCAAAATCGCTGCAAAATGGCGGCCCAGGGTGTTGGAGGCAGCAATAGTCTCCACTACAACATGGTCTGCAACTGTCAGACTGGAAACTGGGGAATGGATCTTGGTCCCAGAGAGCCATCAGAAGTTGGTCCACATGACTGAAGAGGGAGTGGAACTGTGAAAAGAATTAGTGAATGAAATCCAGCTAGTTTTTTTGCTATCCTGAAGTACATGATGACAATGTGCATGTAACTGTTTATAATGAATGCTGTATGCCATCATAGCATGGCAGTTAAAAATGCGGAGAGCACGTCTCCATGAGCGAATTGTGTTGCGGTCTACCTCGGTCCAGCAAGGGACTAGGAGAGGGTGTGGTAAAGAAGAGGCACGATGAACGGAACATTCTGCAGCGGTAAGGATAACGTTTGTGACATATTCTACCTGGTCATTCCAACTGGGGCAATGTTCATTGAAGGTTGCCAGGGAGGAGTAAAGCCTCCAGTTGGCCTTAGTAAGCTGCCATTTGGGTATTTACGTAGGTGGGGTAGGAGTCAGCAAACAGGAAATGGTCACTCGACTATGCGTCAGAGAGAACAGACCACTTGAGGTGATGGGAAAGATGGGCAGCGCAGAAGGATAGGCCCAAATGGGAATAGGTGTGCGTGGAGTCTAAAAGGAACCTGTCCGAGAGGTGTCCTCTTGGCTGACCCACTCAATCAACTTAACCTCCTCTGCCTTAACACCCAAAGGGGATGGTGCACATTGATGTTACCTACCGGCGGAAAGGAGTGAGGTAGCTGCCCAATAAGCTGGAGGTGGTCTACCCTAGTGACATCGACTGATGGAGGGTACCAAGGGAAAAGGCCAAGTGAGGAAGGAAAAAGCGAACTTTAACAGCTTGAAAGTGGGTAGTCAGGGAGATGGGTTGACTATGAAAATCATCCCATATGAGAAGCATGACTCTCCCATGAGATGGGATGCCATCCTCAGGGGATGGGGGTGGGGGGGTGCCCAAACCGGACTGGGCTCAGAGCGGTTGTAAGGGTGCAATTTTGTATCCCGGAGGTAGAGAACAAGTGGATGCTGTGAGTCTAACAGCAGCCACAAATTCTCTTTGTTTGATTGAAGACCACAGACATTCCATTGAAGAAGAGTCATAACGAAGAAAGGGGGGAGGGAAAAAATAAAGGGGTGTTACCTCGGTTGCTTCCGAACATCAGCCTTTGAAGACTCACTGCTACAGGGCACAGAGGCTGGAGGATCCTGCTCCATGAGATCCACAGAGGTGTCGGCATTTCTCCCTCTGCCAATCTGTGGGGTCCAGGGCAGAAAAACGGTGGGCAGTGCGCACCTGTGACATGTAGGTCAGCCAGGCAACGGTATCATGAGGTGACACTGTCAAAGAGGATCTCTGAGTCGGCAAAAGAGAAGACCGTTTATCTTTGTTTGACTTCTTGGAGTCTTTACGGTTGGCAGAGGAAGACTCAGATGTTTGTTGGCTGGAGGGACATAGGAAGTCTTCTTGGGAGTACTCTTTCTGGCCTGCCGGTTGTGTATTAGGCGACTTCACCCTGGGAGGCGAATTTTTGGTGGCTTGTTGTACAGCTCGATGAGGAGAAGGCGATGCTACCATGACACTGGGCAATATTACACTTGCAGTGCTGAATCTGAGGGCATGTGTCTGCACGGCCATGCCCTTCATGGAGTGAGATGCAGCAAGAACAGTACTGTAGGTGCCAGATGGTAGAATGCAGGGTTTGTGACTCTTCAGCAACTTTCGAGTGACCGGGTAAAGCACTTTTTCCTTTACCTAGATCTCCTGGACAGCCCACTCACTGAGATACATGGGACAATCTCGAGAGAAGGCAGCATGGTCACATTACAGTTGATACAGTGGGGAGAAGGAGGTGGGCAGTTGTCCTCGTGTGCATCCCTACCACAGGTTACAGGTTTGGCCAGGTGTCGACAATACATTCGAGTGTGGTTGAAATGACGACACTGGTAGCAGTGCATTGGGTTCGGAACGTATGGTCAGACTGTGATAACTTCATAGCCTGCTTTGACACTGGACAAAAACACCACTCTCTCAAAGGTGAGAAAAAGAGTGCATGTGGGCATTAGGGATGCATTTACCTTTTTCATCGCCTGATGGACAGCAATGCCACCCTGTCCAGAGAGGTATGTTTTAATTTCTGCGTCAGTCAGACTGTCGAGCAGCCTAGTGTAAATAACACCACGGGAAGAATTCAAAGTCCTATGGGCCTCAACACAAACAGGATAGTCATGGAGAAATGCAGTGGCAAGCAGTAGTTGTGCTTGAAAATCAGTATTAGTCTCCAAAAGCAAAGTGCCATTGTGTAAACGAGAGCAGGATTTTACAGAGCCGCCAATCGCATGAACACCTTTCTAAATAAGAATTGGATTTATTGTTGCAAAGGACTGACCATCTTCGGTATGTGAAACTACGGGGAACCATGGTATAGCTGGAAGCGTCTTTGAATTGGGAGCTTCATTCCATTTACATTTGTTAGACGTGGAGTGAGAAGTTGATGATTGGCTTATTGCTAGAAAATCCCCCAATCCCCCATGATTGCCAGTGTCTCCAATGGCGCACTCAATCCAACTGAGGTGCCCCCCCCCCCTCCCCCCCTCACAGGGGATCGCATCTGCAAGAGCCTTGTGGTCAGTATAAATGGTTAGAGGGCATCTTCCAATGTCACCTGGAAACAGCGGACCACCTCATAGATGGCCAAGAGCTCTCTATCAATATCTGACCACTTCTTTGGAGTATTGGTAAACTTTTGAGAGAAGAAATGCAGCAACTGTGTTACGTTGGCCATCTCTTGTTGGTAACATGCCAGTTATGCGGTCGCTGGTGTCTGCAGCGATCACAAGGTGTGTGTCCAGGGACAGAAGGGTGAGGGTGACAGTCTGTGCAAGGTCGATTTAATCTTGTTTAAGGCCATTTGCTTTTCAGGTGTCCACATCAGGTGTTGTTTGCAGGTGGTTTCTTCCCATGCAGTGGTTCAGTAAGAGGCAAGAGCATTTCAGCAGCATATGGTAGATGCCACCTGTAAAAACTGATCACTCCAAAGAAACATCATAGCCCTTGATAGCCCGAGGGGTGGGGAGCGGGAGGGAGCACATGGATTTGTTCCCTTTACTCTGGCGTGCGGCGAATCCCTGAAGTGTCAACCAAATGTCCAACAAAGATGACACATGATTGCCATAATTGGCAATTGTCGTTATTAATTATGAAGCTGTGTGCAGCTAAGTTGTTCATCAAGGTGTGTAAATGAATCTCATTTTCATCGGGAGACTGCAAGAAAATTATCACATCACCTAGGAAATCAGAGCAGAAGAACATGTTAAATAAGAGACCATAAATAAACCTCTGCCAGGTCTGGGCTGCATTTTTGAACTCGTACAGCATAAATAAAAACTCATACAGATCAAATTGCATGATTATTGGAGATTTTTATTTATCCTTGTCAGCCATAGGTATCTGTAAATATGCCATTTTACAGTCAACAACACTAAATGTAGTGGCACCAGCACGTTTGTGTGCGTAGTTTGGAAGTTCAGTAGAGGGTTGCCGTCTATTATAGTCCAGGCATTGAGGTACCAATAATCGCCACAAAATCATCAAGTATTATCCTTTTTGAGTACGAGCTTGATAGAAGCCCAGGCACTGTCAGATGGCTGTACAATACCAGCACGCAAGAGTTCATCCATGGCGGCTTTTGCCGTTTTGCATTTGTTGGGAGGTAGGAGGTGGGGCGATGTCAGACTAGGGTTGGCGTTGATGCGATGAACTGTCCCATCACTGACAGTACAAGTACAATGGAACCTCACTTAGTGAGCACCTCCCATAAAGCATAATTCACATAATGAGCAAAACAAATTGTAAATAAATTACTCCGTTAAGGAGTGATGTTTTGCATAACAAGTGACGACGATTTCATGGGATGTCACCAGCTATTCGTGCACGGTGGGTGGACGTTCAACAATATGAACATCATTCATTGTCGGCAGTGGCATATGGACAATGTCTTTAGTACATTCTGCAGTCTGGGTTTAGTGCACTTTCTGCTATCATCTTAGTGCAGCTTGTGATCACACATTTTTCTTGACTTGTGTTCACCGTGTGTTTTTTGAGTGCAAAATTTTAATAACCTCCATAGAAATGCCCCTGAACATGAAGCCACAAGAGGATGACCATAAGAGAAAGAAAATGATCTTAGAAATGAAACATAAAATCATTGAAAAACGAGAACATGGTGTGGGCATTGCTGATTTACCACCCACATACATTCGGTCTACTCAACTATTTGTACTATCCTCAAGAACAAGGACAAGGTTAAGGAGGTAGATACTTAAAAGGGAGTGACAAGAGTATCTAAAAAATGGTTTCATATTGTGATGTCAAAAGGTTGCTCCTTATATGGATAAACAAAAAGCAATTGCAAGGTGACATTATTAATGGTATCATCTTGTGTGAGAAGGTGAGAATAATTTTCGCCAATGTCGTTAAGAAAATGCCAGGATTATCAGAAGCCAAAGAACTGTTAAGGGAAGTAGTGGGTGGTTCAAGAAGTTTAACAGAAGAACCGGCATCCACAGCGTTTGGAGGCACGGTGAAGCAGTCAGCTCCGATACAAAAGCAACAGAGAACTTAATCAGCAACTTCAAGATGCTCATAAATTTTGATGGTTATCTGCCCCACATTTTTTTTTTTTTTTTAATTGTGATGAGATGGGTACCATCTGTTCCTTTATAACAGCAGAGGAGAATGCATTGCCCAATCACAAGCCAATGAAAGACGGTCTCACACTGCTATTCTGTGCCAATGCACACGGCGATTTGAAACTTAAACCACTCCTTGTTTACCTTTCAGAAACTCCACGGGCTTCAAGAAGTGCAAAGTCCAAAAGAGGAGATTAATGTGATGTGGAAGCCCAACAACAGGCTTGTGTGCACATGGTCTTTTTTGTGATTAGATCAACAAAGTGTCAGGTCCTTCAGTGAAAAAATGTTTGCTTGAGACGAAACAGCCACTCCGTATCTTGCTCATTATGGACAATGCTCCTGCACATTCTCCAGGCCTACAAGACCACCTCCTTGAAGAATTTAAATTCATGAAGATTCAATTTCTGTCTCCCAACACCACTCTGTTACTCCAGCCTATGGACCAGCAGATTATTTTTAACTTTAAGAAGCTCTACACTAAAGCACTCTTCAAGCATTGCTTTGAGTTGACTGAAGCTACCGATCTCACTCTCAGAGAGTTTGGGAAATATCAATTCAACATCGTTGCCTGCGTCAAGATGATCAAAAAGGCGTGGGAAGGGGTTACCAAGAGAACTCTCACTTCTGCTTGGAAGAAACTTTGGCCAGAGTGTGTTGTCGAATGTGAGTCTGAGGCATTTGAGTCAGTAGCTTAGGAGAAGTGGATAACAATGATATTGATGAGCTTGTCAAAGATCACAGCCAAGTAATGACCACCGAAAGAGCTTAAGGTGTTGCAGTGTGTTTCACAGCAGGAAGCTGTGGAGAAGATTTCTTCAAAAGAAGAAGAGGAGGAGGAGGGGGAGGAGGAGGAGGCGATAACAGCAAAGCAGCAATCTTCTGGTGCAATAAGAGAAATGCTGAAAGCATGTGAAACGGTTGCATTGTACATTGAAAATTATCAACCCCACAAAGCAGTCGCTACATGCGCTACTTATTTATTTGGTGATAATACTGTGTTGCTTTTTTGCCAAGTGTTGAAGCATCAGCAGAAATAAATGACTATAGATAGCTTCCTAGTAAAAAAGAATTCGTAATTTATCGGGAATAATAAAGTACATAATACAGGGTGTACATGAAGTCCAGGGACACTTTCAATTATTTATTGCACAAGATGTCATACATATTGCATTTTGAAGAGAAACTCTGAAAGCTTTATTTACAAACATTCGATAGGTGAACCATGAGTGACCCGGCAGACGTCAATACGGTAATCTAATTCTTGCCATACCCGTCGCAGCGTGGCATCGTCGACTGTGGCAGTCACTTCCCATATTCTCTCCCAGAGCTCAGTTACATCACATGGTAGAGGAGGTACATACATCACATCTTTAATGTGTCCCCACAAAAAAAAGTCACACGGAGTGTGATCTGGTGATCGGGGAGGCCATCTCATAAAATAGCTGTCCCCTTCTGTAGCACGGCCGATCCATCAGTGCAGCAGCTTCATGTTCAGGTATCCACAAACTTCACGATGAAAATGGGGTGGGCCCCATCGTGTTCAAAGATGAACGGAGATTCCGATTGGATTTAAGGCATCAGCCCCTCTGCAGCGTGTCAAAGTAGGAATTTCCAGTGACAGTACTCTCGGCAAAGAAGAATGGCCCGTACAGTTTTCAATGCGACAAGGCACGAAAAACATTTACCTTTGGGAAATCGTGCTCAAATTCAATGCATTCGTGTGATTGCGTTGTACCTCACATTTGACAATTATGCCTGTTCACTTTCTCACTAGTGTCAAAAGTGGCTTCGTAACTAAAAATTAAGCGATCAACAATGCCATCCCCATCCTCATTCAATTGTTGCAACTGTGAACAAAACTCAAAACGCTTGTCTTTGTCATCATCATTGAGCTTCTGCACTAGCTCCAATTTGAATGGTTTCATAGACAGCTTCTGTCGCAGAACTTTCCACACTGTCATTGGAGCCATTTCAAGTTCAGAGGATGCACGAAATACCGATTTCTTTGGACTCATTATGTGTGTCACTTGTACGCACTCCACATTCACTTCACTCACATTGGGATGTCCACTTCTCTTTGGCGGGCACAAGCAATCGTTGTAACGAATTTTTTATGCCAGTAGTAAATGGCCTTCCTTGTTGGTTCTAAACATCTGTTGAACAGCGGTAGCACACTTGTTTCTGTCGACCTCCAACACACAGAAAGCTTGCTCCGCACATGTACCTGCCACGTTTGCAACTAGTGCTGAGCATCAGCAAATTATCAAACTATGCTGTGGCGGTATACACACAAAAAACTTTCAGGGTTTCTCTTCAAAACGACGTATGTATGATGTCTGGTTCTTGCGCAATAAATAATTGAAACTGTTCCCAAACTTTATGTACACCCTGTACTATATGTATAATTTTCTTTGAACAAATGGCATGAATAAGAAAACTTTTGGTAGTTTTTCCTGGATGGAACACATCATCATATTTTACATTATTTTATACGGGATAAATGTTTCACTTAATGAGTGTTTCGCATGGTGAGCAAGATTGTCGAATGAATTATCGTTGCTAAGAGAGGTTTCACAGTAGTCTTTGACCCGATGGGCTGTCATGAAGTGGAGGTGAGGGCACAGCGATATGTGTTATTGCAACATCATTTTCAACAGAGAAACTGGTCATGGAGGAACAGTCAATAACACTGGCTGTGGTCGGGTGAGTACAATTTGGCAATGGCAATTGACTGATCCATTTTGAGGCTGACATAAGGTCTTCGTTGTTAGGCAGTGGGTGCAGATGTTGCAGAATGGTGACTTGCTGTTGAGCCATATAAAGCTTGGTAAATATCTTGGCAATACTTGAGTGGGAAATGTCGCTGGTTCCTTCCATATTCAAGTTGGAACGCCAGAGTTTGGAGTACATGCCAGATATCATCCAGTAGCACTTCACATTTCGTCTTGACTGCGAAGTAGGAGATGGCGGCATATCATTGGCAGGAAGGGAGATGCTGATCTTGCCACTGATTGACCGTTGGCCGTAGTGGTACAGAAACAGAGTGTAATTTGGGTCAGGTAGTAAACGGTAGTGCCCGAGAAAGTCAGCTGCCAAGACAGGTTCCAACGTTTCAGTCACCAAAAACATCCAGAGCATAGGTGTGTGTGTGGTTGCCAAGATCGAAAATCGAAAGTGGTGGCGGCAGTGTCAACCACCGCTATCACGGAATCATTAGCTGCACGGCACTGCACTGGCGACGGTGAAAGTGTAGTGGGAGCGAGAGGCGGTGGAATTGTGCTGATGTTGGCTCTGGTGTCGACTAGAAGATGAGACTTTAGTTGGGCATCAAACAAAGAGGTGAGAGCCATCTAGTCGTAGATGAGACCTGTGGATGCTATCACGAATTGCGACAACTTGAAGAGGACGAGCAACCTGGTGTGCAAGTATCAGGCTGCAAGGTCAGTTTGGGTATAAGCAAGGATGTCTGCAACATAGCTCATTGGAGCCAAAGTGAGTTTGGAACCGCATAGGTGGTGTGCGTGACTGGGCGTAGGCCCAGCCGACTCGCATTGTTACGACTGGCATGCATGGGTCAGTGACCGGGCAGAGGTGCACCATTTGTAGTCTGCACTGTAGGTGTTTGTTTATATGTTTGTCACCCTGGAGACCCCATGGAGCAGTAGCGGGTGGCTGCTCATCATTTTGGTGAGTTCCGCTACACATCGTGTGGCCTGCGTCTGTGCTGTAGGTGTGCAGTAGTGGCCGAAAGTGCAGGTGGGGCGTTAGGCTTGTGTGATGTCGGCGATGTAGGTGGGGATGCTGTCAGCTGTAGCATGGTCATGATGAGAATTAACCAATGAGCAGTGCTGTGCGAGCTCTAATATTCTGTCAACCAGGCATAGTTTGAAATCTACTGGAGCATCCTTGTATGCAAGCATCACTGTTGAATGCTCTCTGAAGTTTTAATAGCCACAAAGTCCACAGGGCACAATCCAGGAGTAGGCCACAGGGCGGAAAGCATGCTGTGACCAAGTGAGGTTTCACTTATCACTAGATGAAGCTGTTGCTCTGGTGAGTGTGACAGGCACTTAAGTAGGAGTGTCTTGAGAGTTTCATACTTGTTTAAGTGCACACATCAAACAGCAAGTCGCTATTGAGATCAACGTTATCATCAATGTGGTTGAGAAGCACTGCAAATTTGTAGTTGTTCTAAGTGATGCCAGTGGTCTGCATTATGCATTCCCTAAGCGTAAACAGTAGCATAGGCCAGTTCATGTTCTACAGAGGGAGTTTCAGCTAAGGACATGTGGAGTGGTAAGAGCCATGGTTATGTGAGGCTGGCACCATCATTAGGCGAGTATTGCCTGGTACAGTAGATGCAGCAGAAGCAGAGGCGTCACTCAAGTGGAGGTGTTGCGGAATGGTATGTTGTAAAGCGACCAAGAGATATGCAGTATGGTAGGCGTGGCCCGCATGGAAGCATGGGGTAGCAGTGCGTTGTAAAGCATTGAAGAGAAACACAGCACGGTAGACATGGAAGCATTGCATTCCGATGCTTCCATGCCTACTGTGGTGTGTGATGAAGGTATGTGCAGCGCTTTAGACATGAGCCGAGCATGAAGGTGGGCATGACCAGCAGTATGTGGTAAGTCGTGCTGGTCCACGGGAGCTGCCAGATGCTGAATCCAGACATTAGACACGCATGGAGAAGTTGCAGTCTGTGCGCGTTGTGCGTAGTGGTTGCAGCTGCAAGCGAACTCGGGGCAGGTGGCACAAATGTGAAGTCACTAAGGTGGCATCGGGGCAGTCGCAATGATGATGATATGGGCAAATGCTGCACAACCACATAATCCACGTCAGACAGATTCCTTTTATGTCCAGAAAGATCACTGTAACCCATCTTAATTTTGTCCAGGAGGTAGTAAGTAGTTGAAAATGGTTTGAGGATAGTCTCACAGGGCCACTGTTGACCCACTATTGCAGTAATCTGGTGGGTATCTTTATAGTTTTGCAAAACACAAGGAATGTTAATGCATGTAGATTCACTGGCACTAAAGAAGTGTCCATGGGAATAAGTGTCATTACTTCCCACTTGTAAGCTCAGAGCACTACGTGTACTGATAAATAGGGTGACAGGAAGCCAATGTTTGCCCAGAATCACTTTTGTTTTAGCAGAATTGCTAGGCAGTCACTCAGCATTCACAGGCGTTGGCAAAGAGGTGAGGTCAATGTCACTTGGAGCAGGAAACAGTTGAGCTGGAGGTAGCTGTGACATTGCAGGGCAATGGACTGGTGCAAGAGATTTTTCATTTTAAATGGTTAAAATTTCAGGGTCTCCACTGTAGGAAGTACAGTACTCATAGTTGTTATATGCAACAACTAGCAGGTCATACGATTCCATATAAATGTTTTATTGTCCAACAAGGTACAAAGCATTGTATCACAAACATCGATCAGAACGAACTAGCTGCAGGTCCAGAGAGGTTAGTCAAGTTACCTCAGGGAAGAGTTCTGGGCAACTCCACCGAGTTACATCCCTACATACCCATTTTCTCCATGTAAATGATTCATTGAAATTTGTATCTGCTGATTAGTTATGAAGTATGTATGGAGATGTGATTAAATTTGCAGAGACTATTTATATATGAATACACGACTGCATTTGAACGTGAGTAGGTGTGTGACTTGGTATGATGAAGGTGGAATGTGTCAAGAATTACATTTTACTTTTATACAATGAGAAGAAAGTGCTGGTGTTTACAGCCAATTTACGTTGAAGAGAGAATTATTAAATGAGTGCAAACTAATTTGCAGGCCGGGAGGAAGGATTTAATAATGCTGAAATTGTATTTAAATTCTGCATTACTCCAGGGCAATTATTTTGGTCTACTTGACAATCTGTTATCAAGAACATTATGTGCAGTAATCATCCTTTATCTAATTCTATCAGTTTTGCCTTTTCTCATGCATTTAAATACCGTGTCTGCAACATTGGACTGAAGTGTAAAATTACATTGACACCATACAGCTGATGCCTTTATGACAAAAGGCAGGTGACACTTCACTTTGCACCACAAAACTATTACTTCCGCCATAACATTCATCGCTTTCCCGAAGATTAATGCAATAATAATGTCAGTGTACAGATCACAATGTGGTGATCCTGAAATTTTTAGAAATAAGTTAGAGGCATTGCTCAAAATCAACAATAATTATAAGTGGCGATTTTAATGTCAACTTATTGACTGAAGGTGCATCCAAAGATCAGTTCCTGAATGTTTTGCACAGCTTCAATTTGTATCCACATATAACTAACCCTACAAGAATAACAAACTCTTCAAAAAGTCTCATAGATAATATCTTCACAAATATAGATGCCATAGATATAGATGTAATAAATGTTGAACTAGGAATATCTGATCACAATGCACTTATCCTTAAATTTCCCATAGCCCATAGTGTCCAAGGAATAGAAAAGCAACTGGAATCACTCAACAGAGGAAAGTCCACTGGACCTGACGGGATACCAGTTCGATTCTACACAGAGTACGCGAAAGAACTTGCCCCCCTTCTAACAGCCGTGTACCGCAAGTCTCTAGTGGAACGGAAGGTTCCAAATGATTGGAAAAGAGCACAGGTAGTCCCAGTCTTCAAGAAGGGTCGTCGAGCAGATATGCAAAACTATAGACCTATATCTCTGACATCGATCTGTTGTAGAATTTCAGAACATGTTTTTTGCTCGAGTATCATGTCGTTTTCGGAAACCCAGAATCTACTACGTAGGAATCAACATGGATTCCGGAAACAGCGATCGTGTGAGACCCAACTCGCTTTATTTGTTCACGAGACCCAGAAAATATTAGATACAGGCTCCCAGGTAGATGCTATTTTTCTTGACTTCTGGTAGGCGTTCGACACAGTTCCGCACTGTCACCTGATAAACAAAGTAAAAGCCTACGGAATATCAGACCAGCTGTGTGGCTGGATTAAAGAGTTTTTAGCAAACAGAACACAGCATGTTGTTATCAATGGAGAGACGTCTACAGACGTTAAAGTAACCTCTGGCGTGCCACAGGGGAGTGTTATGGGACCATTGCTTTTCACAATATATATAAATGACCTAATAGGTAGTGTCGGAAGTCCCACGCGGCTTTTTGCGGATGATGCTGTAGTATACAGAGAAGTTGCAGCATTAGAAAATTGTAGCGAAATGCGGGAAGATCTGCAGCGGATAGGCACTTGGTGCAGGGAGTGGCAACTGACCCTTAACATAGACAAATGTAATGTATTGCGAATACATAGAAAGAAGGATCCTTTATTGTATGATTATATGATAGCGGAACAAACACTGGTAGCAGTTACTTCCGTAAAATATCTGGGAGTATGCGTACGGAACGATTTGAAGTGGAATGATCATATAAAATTAATTGTTGGTAAGGCGGGTACCAGGTTGAGATTCATTGGGAGAGTGCTTAGAAAATGTAGTCCATCAACAAAGGAGGTGGCTTACAAAACACTCGTTCGACCTATACTTGAGTATTGCCCATCAGTGTGGGATCCGTACCAGGTCGGGTTGACGGAGGAGATAGAGAAGATCCAAAGAAGAGCGGCGCGTTTCGTCACAGGGTTATTTGGTAACCGTGATAGCATTACAGAGATGTTTAACAAACTCAAGTGGCAGACTCTGCAAGAGAGGCGCTCTGCATCGCGGTGTAGCTTGCTCGCCAGGTTTCGAGAGGGTGCGTTTCTGGATGAGGTATCGAATATATTGCTTCCCCCTACTTATACCTCCCGAGGAGATCACGAATGTAAAATTAGAGAGATTCGAGCGCTCACTGATGCTTTCAGACAGTCGTTCTTCCTGCGAACCATACGCAACTGGAACAGGAAAGGGAGGTAATGACAGTGGCACGTAAAGTGCCCTCCGCCACACATCGTTGGGTGGCTTGCGGAGTATAAATGTAGATGTAGATGACCAAAAATAGTTCATACCAAATGTACAAAAGAACCTTCTCCACAAATAGTTGCAGTCACTTCATAAATACACTGACTAACCAATCATGGGCAGAAGTACTGTTACAAACTAGCACAAACACTGCATATAATGTTTTTTCTTCCCTGTTTATGTTGAATTTTGAAATGTGTTTTCCTAAGAAACTTGTCAAAACAAACACATACGGGCATACACATTCTAACTCCTGGATCACAACAGGTATTAGAAATTCCTCCAGGACCATGAAAATGCTTAACTATAGACTGAAAAGTTGGACTGACCCAAAGTTTAAAGAATATGTAACAAATTACAAAAAAATATATAGAAAAGTAATTACAAAAGCAAAATTACTAAGTAATGATAAATTAATAAGAAAATCAGGCAATAAATCAAAAACTATTTGGGAAATTGTGAAAAGGGAAACAGGTAAGGGCCTCAAGGATCAGGAAATAGTACTCAAAAATAGTGAAAATATTGAATTAAAAGATGAAACTCTGGCAAATTACATTAATAATTACTTTTTAAGTGTACCAGTGTCATTAAGTAAAAACTTTACTAAACATGAGAAATTAACAGCCCCAAAAGTAGACAGTAGTATGTTGTTAACTCCCACAAATGATAATGAAATATTAAAGGTGATAAAGGGTCTAAAATCAAAAATGTCTGCAGGTGTGGATGATGTGCCTGTTTCAATAATAAAAAAAAGTTGCCCAACAAATTATAAAGCCCCTGGTACATATTGCCGATTTGTCTTTCAGCGAAGGTGTGTTTCCTGGGGTTGAAAATCTCTAAGGTTAGACCTCTGTTTAAAAAAGGAGATCCAAACAAGGTAGAAAATTATAGACCAATATCCCTTCTCCAACCATTTTCAAAAATTCTAGAGAAATTAATGAATACCAAACTCATAAATTACTTAGATGCTCACAAACTTCTAAACTGCAATCAACATGGCTTTCACTCGGGCCACAGCACAGAATCAGCTATCCATGCCTATACCAAAGAGACTGTCAGGAGTCTCGACACTAAAATATGTGTAGTGGGAATTAACTTAGATTTATCTAAAGCTTTTGATACAGTAAATCACAAAATTCTGTTAAACAAGATGGAGGCAATAGGTGTAAGGGGTGTTGTGAAGCAGTGGTTTGAATCTTACCTTCAAGATAGAACTCAGGTGGTAGAAATCATCGCAGAACATAAAAATCGGATAATCAAGTGGGTCTCAAGATGCAAAGAAACTGGAAATAGGTGTCCCACAGGGCAGTGTTCTTGGTCCCTTATTATTCTTGCTTTATACAAATGACATAAAAAATCCTAATATTTCTACCAAAATAATGTTGTTCGCAGATGACACTAGCATTATTGTGAGTGATGATAAAAAAATCATTGACCACCACAACTGATATAGTCCTGAAATATATTGAACATTGGTTTAATGCTAATGAGTTAACAATCTAAGTAAAACAAATTATATACAGTATGGCAAAGCAACTCAAGATATGGACCTCCAGTTAAAACTAATGGATAAGAAGATAGAGAGTGTACAATCCACAAAGTTTTTGGGCATGCACATTGATCAAACTTAAGCTGGAAAGACCATCTCAAGAACTTATCCCACAGGCTCAATTCGGCATGTTTTGCATTGAGGATATTATCTAGAGTATGCAGCACAGACTGTACTAGACTTTTGCTTACTTTCAGTCCATCGTGTCTTACGGCATAGTGTTCTGGGGTAAAACTAAATCAAGCTTAACAGATATCTTCAAATTTCAGAAAAGAGTTATACGAATCATAACACGTAACTCTCCAAGAACTCATTGTAGGCCCCTTTTCAAAGAACTGCAAATACTCAATACCATCACTGTATATTTTTAAAAGCATTCTGTGTACAACAGCACATGTGAAAAATCTACGTACAAATGAGGACTGCCATAATTATAATAGTAGAACTCGTAAGAATTTGTATGTAGAAAGGGTAAGGGCAACACAAACCCAAAAGCATGTAAGTTATTTTGGAATAAAACTCTACAATGCTCTGCCAGTGTACATGAAGGCAATAATAGATGAAGTAATTTTTAAGCTCAGTCTTAAATTTTAACTTTTAAGCAAAACTTTCTATGACGTAGATGAGTACTTTGTGTGTAAATTTATTGCCAAAAAATGTTAATTTATATGTCTAAATTTGTACTTTTAAAAATGCCTTGAAAGTGATATTCCATTATTATGTGTGTAGTACTAGTATGATAACTTTGTTGTGACAATTCCTACATCATGTAAATGATTTACAGGAAGATAATAAAATGAAATGAAATGAAAAGCTTTCCAGAGTTTAGTGGGAAGGAGCAGTTGGGACAGCAGGGAAGACTTCATGAATTAAATCATTCCAGCAAAATGTTAGATTTTTTTAATACAATGAATTCAATAAATTACAAATCAAACTTAAAACCAACATCTGCACAATGAATAATTCAATAAATACTTTTAACAAAATTTACATTTAATTGATATCTTACATTTGTATACATGATTTTTTTAAAAAAAAAAAAAAAAAAAAAAAAAAAAATCAGCTTGAAAGTTAAAATCTTTCGACAGTAGGAAGTTAATCTGGTGAACTGAAGAAACTATTACCTCTGTAGGAAAACAAACAAAATTGGGATCAACATCACATCCAAATATTATTAATAAAAACAAAAGTCAGAAAATTACAAAGTTATTAAGTAAACAATCAATAAATCACATAAAAAGGGATTTGTTGTTAATCACAGTAATTCAGTGCAGTTTCAGTGTTCTAGATCCATTCAGTATCTAGACTGTACTGTTCACAGGTAACTGATTCATGTGCCTTTCACTTGTTGCACCAACAGCATAAATCTTATTTTACATTCTTTTCTGTAACAGCATTTTTAAGAATCCATTGGTGTTTCAATACTTCTTGCAGAGGTAGTCTGTTCTGTGGCACAACCACAAGTAGCTGCAAAGAAGAGATGAACTTTGTTAGCTCAGATGTTAACCTACAGCCAGTAAACCATTCAATTCCAATAGAAATAAAATATAAAAATATCAAAATTTAAAAAATTTACATGAGGCAAACTAAGACATGTCAGACTGATCAGAATGAGAGAAGGTTGCCAATCATCAGCTGATTTATATAATAACCCAATGAATAGCTATTTCTGACACATAGCATATCACACATTACTGCAAGACAATATTCATCTCATCGACTTTAATTAAAGCTTATACTCAGTTCTTTGTGATAGGTAAAATGTTGGAACTCTTCCATCTGTTATGTTTTACTGTCATGCATAATTTTTTTTCTATTTTTAGTGCAGTTGCATATGTTCTATGTAATGTGTACATGAAAGTGTAAAATTGTTATTTAGGCAAAGTTCTATTTCAATGTATTGACTAGTTCACTATATTGATCTTCCCCATTACAATGATGCAATTAGTTTTACATGTTCACATAATTAAAAGTTAAAACAAATTGACAATTATAAAACAGCACATAGCAAAAAACAAACATTGTGACATGATAGGCATAATCTTAAAAGGTGTTACCATTCCTTTGAAAGTTGACAATTCACTCTTCTTGCCAGTATACTTTAATTACCTGGAACTAAAAAAAAAACAAAAAAAAACACCTGACATCAAAAGTTCAAACCTTCATAATTTCAGTTGCCCATTTTGCCTCAGTGCAGTGTACTTCGACACTGTACTTTCTTACTATATTTTTTCTAAGTCAGATGATACCCCATTATTAATTGATGAGGTCATTAACAAAAATTTTGCATGATTTATCATAACGTAAAATTACTTTCAAGCTGGATGTCATACTTCTAGTTACAGTATTCCCAACATAGAAGCATAACAATTTTACTTTTACACTTTACAAGCCTTCAACATTTTTCGTAAACCTGGTAACTGAAATCCTATAATCCATCCAAAATCTAACCTAACCGATTGTTGAAACATTATGTAGTTCCTCACAACAAATATTTGCATGCCATTCTTTAAATAGTCCACCCAACCCTAAAATCACCAGACCAGCTTCAAATATGTAATGTGTATCACCTATTTGAAAGGGGGCAGTGGCCAGAAAGCATAGAAGAAATTACTATGTCAGTCCGTGCAGGAAAGTTCACTACAGTCATAACAACTCATAAAATGTAATGTGTTCAAGTCAAATATTATATTCTGTCATTTATTAACTCAATGACGGTATCTTGCAATTACTTCACACTGTAAATTTGCATTCACTTTGATGATCGCCGCTTAAAAGATGTCGATGGCTAAAAAGACAGTGCCCTATCCGGAGTCTAGTTAAAATTACCTCCTCCCGACGCCGCGTTCGGGAGGAAGAGGTCCAAGCACAAGGAAGAGCTTTCACGTCCCGCAATTTATTATGGGTAAGTGTTGACCAATGCGTGTGCCATAAATGAACAACACGTCGACATAAAACGCTCCGTAGATCGGCGAAGGGAATCGACTGAATAGCTGGCCGAGGAAGAGAGACTGCAGCCTTGGCTGCAATATCGGCCGCCTCATTTCCACAGATACCAACGTGTCCCGGGAGCCAGAGGAACGCCACTGAGACGCCCCCCAGGTGGAGCAAGCGCACAGTCCTGAATCCGGTGGACCAGAGGGTGCACAGGATAAAGAGCTTGGAGACTGAGGAGAGACCTGAGAGAATCTGAGCAGATAACGTACTGTATCCGCTGATGGCGGCGGATGTAGTGGACAGCCTGGAGAACAGCGTAAAGCTCCGCAGTATAAACCGAACACTGGTCGGGAAGCCGAAAGTGATTTGGGGTGTCGCCAACAATATAGGCACTCCCCACACCTAACGATGTTTTCGAGCCGTCAGTGTAAATAAATGTGGCGTCCGTCATTTGTGCACATAGAGCAGCAAATGCCCGACGATAAACAAGTGAAGGGGTACCATCCTTGGGAAATCGACAAAGGTCACGGAGCAGGCAGATCCGGGGACGGAGCCAAGGCGGTGCTGTACCCCAAGTTGTCAAGAAGGTTTTAGGAAAGCGGAAGGAAAGAGAATGGAGCAGTTGACGGAAGCGGACTCCCGGTGGTAGTAGGGAGGAGGGGCGACCTGCATACCCTACATCAAAGGAGGCGTCGAAAAAAAGATCATAGGCTGGATTAGCAGGCATGGAAGACAGATGGCTAGCATAACGACTCAAAAGGACTGCTCGCTGATTGGACAGCGGAGGTTCAGCAGTCTCAGCATAAAGGCTTTCCACAGGGCTGGTGTAAAAAGCTCCAGACACTAAACGTAATCCACGGTGGTGGATAGAGTCGAGACGCCGAAGAATAGACGGCCGAGCAGAGGAGTAGACTATGCTTCCATAGTCCAATTTTGAGCGCACTAAGGCGCGATAGAGGCGGAGAAGGACCACTCGGCCCGCTCCCCAGGAGGTACCATTCAGGACACGGAGGGTGTTACGGGATCGCAGACAGCGAGCCGAAAGATAGGAAACGTGGGAGGACCAGCACAGTTTTCTGTCAAACATAAGATCCAAGAATTTAGCGACATTTGAAAACGGAAGGTTGACAGGACCTAGATGTAAGGAGGGCAGAAGAAACTCCTTACGTCGCCAAAAATTAACACAAACTGTCTTACTGGGAGAAAAACGGAAGCCAGTTTCGATGCTCCAAGAGTGGAGGCGATCGAGACATCCTTGAAGACGTCGTTCAAGAAGGCTGGTCCGTTGAGAGCTGTAGTAGAAAATTGTTCATGATATAAGTGGAGAGAGCAACAAGATGGTCAACTGCAGAACGATGCTTTCGGAATCCGCATTGGGCAGGTGTTAAAAGACTGCGGGATTCCAGCCACCACGCTAAACGGTAATTCACCATATGCTCCAAAACCTTACAGACACTACTCGTGAGAGAAATGGGGCGATAGCTAGAGGGGAGATGTTTGTCCTTTCCAGGTTTCGGAATAGGAACGACGATAGCTTCCCGCCATCGTCTGGGAAAAGTACTGTCTGTCCAAATTAGATTACAAAGGCGAAGGAGGTAACGCAGACTATGGGTTGATAAATGCAGCAACATTTGGACGTGGATACCATCCGGTCCTGGGGCGGAGGAGCGAGAAGAAGAGAGTGCATGTTGGAGTTCCCGCATGGAGAAAACAGTATTGTAGCTTTCGCGATTTTGAGAGGAGAAAACAAGAGGTCGCACTTCCGCTGCACGTTTCTTCGGGAGAAATGCTGGTGGGTAATTTGAAGAGCTCGAAATCTCAGCAAAGTGCTGACCCAACGAGTTAGAAATTGCGACGGGGTCCACTAATGTGTCATGCGCAACAGTGAGCCCAGAGACCGGGGAGAAACTAGGCGCACCTGAGAACCGTCGAAGCCGACTCCAAACTTCCGAGGAGGGAGTGAAGGTGTTAAATGAGCTAATAAAGAATTTCCAGCTCGCCTTCTTGCTATCGCGGATCACACGACGGCATCGCGCTCGGAACTGCTTATAGCGGATACAGTTGGCCAAAGTAGGGTGGTGGCGGAAAACGCGGAGAGCACGTCGCCGCTCACGTATTGCATCACGGCATGCCTCGTTCCACCAAGGAACTGGGGGGCGCCGGGGCAATTCGGAGGTCCGTGGTATTGAATGTTCCGCAGCGGTAAGAATAACGTCTGTAATATGTGTGACCTCATCGTCGACGCTGGGAAAGTGACGGTCATCGAATGTCGCTAGAGACGAAAAGTGTCCAATCAGCTTGGGCAAACTTCCCAGCGTTGCGGGCACATGTAGGGCAGTTGAGGCTGCAGTCTAAGGACACATGGAAAGTGGTCACTCGAGTGTGTATCATCAAGGGCGAACCATTCGAAGCGCCGAGCTAGCGGAACAGTACCGAGCGCAAGGTCCAAATGAGATAAATTTGTCGTGGAGGCAAACAAAAATGTAGGGACCCCAGTGTTGAGGCAAACTAGATCTGCTTGGTGGAAGACGTCTAGCAATAGTGAGCCACGTTGACAAGAATGTGGAGATCCCCAAAGCGGGTGGTGGGCATTGAAGTCCCCAACCAGCAAATATGGGGGTGGAAGCTGACCAAGAAGATGAAGGAGATCAGCTCGTGCCATTGGTGTGGAAGATGGAATGTATACAGTACAAAGAGAGAACGTGTATCCGGAAAGAGAAAGACGGGTGGCGACAGCTTGGAAGGAAGTGTTTAAATGGATTGGGTGATAATGGAGAGTTTCATGGAGAAGAATCATGAGTCCTCCATGTGCTGGAGTGCCTTCAACAGAGGGGAGATCATATCGGACAGACTGAAAATGAGGGAGAACAAAGCGGTCATGGGGACGCAGCTTTGTTTCCTGAAGACAGAAGATGACCGGCGAGTAGGATCTTAAGAGGATCGACAATTCATCTCGATTAGCTCGAATACCGCGGATATTCCAGTGGATAATGGACATAGTGTGAACAGAAAATGGAGGACTGTGACCAAGGTCGCTGTCAACTCAACGACTGGTCAGAGCTTGTGACCGACAGCATGGAATGGCATTCAGCCGAAGGCAGAAGATCCTGATCCATAGGTTGGTCAGGAGCAGCTCCTGCCACCAGCGATCGGCCGCCAGCAATGCGCCTTGGCGACACAGAAGACGGCCGAGGGCGATTTCCGCCAGGTGGTGCTGTAGATGGGACATGCCTTGGCGGAGAAGGAGAGGAACTGGGTTTCTTTGTAGCCTTCTTGGAAGTATGATGTTTAGAGGAAGGAGGAACCGATGGTTGGGAAGTTGCGGTACGTAAAAACTCTTCACGAGTATGCTCTTTTTCGAAGTCTTGGTGTCTGACTTTTGGGCTCGAGATTTAGCAGAACTCGACGAAGGGTGAGCCAGAGAGTGGGCAGGCGAAAGTGGTGAGGTTGAACGGGCGATCTTTGCGCTGGCCGATCTGACGACCGTGGCACTAAAGGTGAGGTCGCAAGTCTGCGTGGCCGCCTCCTTTGTTGGCCGAGGAGAAGCAAGGACAGTGCTGTACTTTCCTGTCTGAGGCACGGTGGGCTGTCGACTGGCGAATAATTTTCGAGCAGCAAAGGTCGACACCTTTTCCTTCACTCTGATTTCCTGGATGAGCTTTTCGTCCTTAAAAACGGGGCAATCTCGAGAGGAAGCAGCGTGGTCACCCATACAGTTGATGCAGCGAGGGGATGGAGGTGGACACGCACCCTCATGGGCATCCTTGCCACACGTAACACATTTGGCCGGATTGGAACAGGACTGGCTGGTGCGATTGAACCGCTGACACCGATAGCAACGCGTAGGGTTTGGGACGTAAGGGCGAACGGAAATTATCTCATAGCCTGCTTTGATTTTCGATGGGAGTTGAACTTTGTCAAATGTCAAGAAGACAGTGCAGGTTGGAATGATGTTCGTGTCAACCCTTTTCATAACCCTATGAACAGCCGTTACGCCCTGGTCAGACAGGTAGTGCTGAATTTCTTCGTCAGACAATCCATCGAGGGAGCGTGTATAAACGACTCCACGTGAGGAATTTAAAGTACGGTGCGGTTCCACCCGGACAGGGAAGGTGTGTAGTAGTGAGGTACGCAGCAATTTTTGTGCCTGGAGGGCACTGACTGTTTCCAACAACAGCGTGCCATTCCGTAATCTGGAACAAGACTTTACAGGACCTGCAATTGCGTCGACACCTTTCTGAATAATGAAAGGTTTGACCGTGGAGAAGTCGTGACCTTCGTCAGACCGTGAAACAACAAGGAACTGTGGCAACGATGGAAGAACTGTCTGTGGCTGAGACTCAGTGAACTTACGCTTGTGAGCAGACATAGTGGATAGTGAAGAAACCATTGCGGAAGAATCCCCCAAGATTACCGGCGTCTCCGATGGCGCGCTCCTCCCTTGTGGGGGCCCTCTCTGAGGGCACTCCCACCTTAGGTGATTGTTCACACCTCAGGTCACACCTCCCAACAAACGGACGGAGGGACCAATCGGCACTTTCGGAAGGTATTAGCTCGGGTAATCACCCCTCCCTGGGCCTGGCCGTTACCAGGGGGTACGTACGTGTCCTACCTGTCTACCCGGGGCGGGGAATTACGCGTTACCCCGTCACCGGCTACGCATGGAAGTGCGTGGGTCGGCCTTCAGACACACACAGGGAGGAAAAAAAGAGAAAGGGAAAGGAAAGAAGAGGGGTCTCAAATGCCGCAGCGGAGAAAAGGGCAAAGAGAAGAGGGAAGGAAAAGAGAAGGACAGAGGAAGGACGAAGACTTACAAATTCCTTGCTTTCTACACTTGCAACAGTTTCGAGCGTCCGTCTCCGGACTTAGGCACAAACCATACTCCCAGAGGGGGAGAAAGAGCCAGGGGTGAGGGGGGGGGGGGGGGGCGAAGATGGGGGACGGGGAAGGATGCGGAAAGGGAGGGTATGCAGCCCGGAAAGGAAGGAGGGCCACATTAGCTCGGGGTCCCGTGCTCGATACGCACGTATCCACAAAAGAGTTGTGGACCCCCTGGGGGGGAAAAAAATAGTGTGTTACACCTGTTAAAGTATTCGGTCACCCAACATAGTTACTAATATTGTGACATATTGACTGTATTTTGCCACGCTAGACAATTGCTGATTCTTTTGTCAAGTGTAGGTCTACTGCACTATAATCAGATAGAAAGAACTGTGACTAACCGCAGTATGTAACATTTCTTTAATAGCATTTAAAGAAGAACTATGAAATCTCAACTGGCTGTCAATTGCTAATACTTCTAATGTGTTGTTAAGAGTGATAAAATTTGGCATTACATACTGTGTGGGCTACATTACTGGGATTATCCTTCTGCACTAACAGTTTTCAGCCTGTCACAATGACCAAAAGGAGAGACTCCAGCTACCAAGAACAATTAAGCACGTAAAGCAAATCAGTTATAACTGACAAAATAAAGTTCAAGCTGTCTTATGTTTGTTGCACGCTCTTAATTTTATGTAATCTCCACATTATTGGCTTAGGTACTGTTTCAAATGGCTATTCTACCAATACGTCAACTGTCAATCCAGGTGCTTTATACTACTTTCGTGTAATAGTACAACCACCTTTCATAAAGCTATCATTGCCAACCGTTTTGCTCCCCCCTCACTAAAATAATTCGAAAGTCGCTCAACTGTAAATATATCTGTTTATCCAAACAAAACAGAATTGTGGCACACTACTGGAAAAAAAGAGGAAAAAACATTACTTAAACAGCAATGGGAATCCTACTAATATTCTGACAACACAGCTGTTAAACAACAAGAGTTAAAATACTTCAACTAATTGACAGATTTCATAGTTTAAAATTTTTATTTTTGTTTCACCTTAAGTTTCAAATTTGTATAAACATCCCCTCATAATGGAATGTACGGAATGTTACTGTTTCAAATAAAATACTGTCTGTGTGAGAACAAAGGTATTGGTGCTTCACATTTGTCATGAAGCTAAGTTTGAATTCATAAGAATTTGAAAAATTTCTCTCTGTTCTGTAACATTTCAAACAATGAGAACTTCATGTAGAAATATCAACAATGTAGGAAAAGATAAATTGCTACTTACCGTAAAGAAGACACTGCAACTGAGAAGACACTTACATAAAGCTTTCAGCCACAGTCTATATCAGCAAAAGAGAAACGCACACCATTCATACACACAAGCACGCACACCTCATGCATACATTACCGCCACCTCCAGCATCTCGAGCCGGAATGCATTCCGGCCTGAGGTGCTGGTACTGTGCATGTCTGCAACTTAATGTGTATTCTTTATTATACCAACATTTCTTATTTAATATAATGAATTATTTAATATAATTATGAAATAAGGTCACCTTTGCAATAAGATCCCTTGCATCATTTGAAACAAATGGTGGGAATGAATACTGAGCTCTGCTTATTTGGCGACACATATCATCATAAACAGCAGATTCAAATGGCGGCTTGCCAACTAAACATTCGTAGCAAAGGACTCCAAGGCTCCACAGATCAACATTTTCATCATGAGGATGATCTTTGATCATTTCAGGAGAGAGATAATCCAGCGTCCCACATAATGTAGTCCTCCTGAAAGTGAAGATGTCAGGAATTCATGTGCCACAAACAAGGTGCAAACTAACAAATATGAACACACTTAAAGGCACAATGAAATCATGATTAATTATCTCAATATTACTGTGTCCCTTGAAACACCAAATGGCGTTCTTCCGTTGTCCAGAAGAACCTACTGCTTTGGCCTTTCACGATTTTATCAGCACATATTAGAAACCAGAATGTAGGGTATTCAAAGTTCTAAAATAGCTAAGTTTGCAGACCATATTGCATTTGAAATGACTTGTTGGATTACATCTCCCAACTGTCCTACAGCGGAAGCTCAGACAGACAAGTACAGATGCCAATACTGTTTCACGCTGGAGTCAGCTATAACCAGTCGTGGCCAGCCCATTTTGTAAGTGATACTGTACCAGGTAAGCTGCTGATCATTACAGTAACATTGCTGGTTAACTGGCATTTTGTACAGGCACATTATCAATTGCTGGAAGTTTGTGTGTGGTATTGAGAGACGAGATTGCAGGAACTCAGTTTCAAGGTTTGAAGTGTCAAACAACATGTACGTTTATTCAAACTATACATACATATGAATATCAATTTAAAGAAACATACCATTATGATTCTATTCCATCTATGACCAAAATCTTCCACCTGTCACAAGATGGCACTCAAAATTTCTAGTTGTGCTTGCCTCTGTGGGTTTCGAATGGGCACCATTTCCATAGACTTCACTTTTCCAAACATCTTTAAACCTTGGTCTTTCACATTATGTTTTAGATTTATTCTTTGTCTTATTTGTTTACTCTTTGGATTTTCTGTTTTGGCCCCCTTGATTGTATCAAGTTTGATCCATCAGCAGTCACACAACACTCACTTGGGGAGTAACTGTATCAACAGATTTTAAATCACTAAGGAACTGGCCAATACTTGTAGAAGATTGAATTTCCATTAGAAGCAATAGAAACACAGATCAGAGCAGGAGGGAAATTTCAGTACAGCCGATAGACACATTTGTAAGTGAAAAAGCTATTCCCAGCTTTCAAAACTTAGTTTCTTCCTCAGACATGAAAGATGGATAGGTCTGAAGGACAGTTCATTCAAGTGCCAAGTTGAGAGGGAACCACTGTCATAATGAAGACAAGAGAAGACACAGATACGGGAAATTCGAAACGTAACACCTAGGACCTCTCCACTTCTTTACCAGAAGATTTCTCTCTCACATTAATTAACTGAAAAGCTAATAACATGTCAACAGCAATCCTAAGCATAGAAAAATATGGGAAATAAGTAATACAATAAGTATACATTGCAAACGTTTATTTAATCATCACATTTACCAACTACAAAGACTACATCGTATCACTACTGATGTAGTACCGCTTAAGGCGTGCTACTAGTGACTGTAATGAAGTAAACAAATCCTTCCAGCCACAGACAGTTTTGGGAGCCACTTTTAATTCAGACAGCAGGCAAGACTACAACCAATAAGCCACTTAGGAGTTTTTCCAGCAGTAAGATGGCAATTACGTTTGGTTTACTTCTGGTTTCAAACAAACATGAAGCAGAATACTGAAGTTAATCTTATCTGCCCCAAGTAAAACACTGACAGTAGACTCCACATCTCACACTGTAAGTCTAGTGTTTTATATCCCTGCGTTATTCAAAGTAAAATTTAACCTGGTTTTTAGTACAGTTTCACAGTGTTGTAAACAACATGGGAATTTGGTTGGTTAGCTGATCATTTTGAAGAGAGAGAGAAAAAAAATGTTTTTACGGTGCTCTAATGCCATTTACTTGTACAGCAGTGATATCACACATTCATTCTCTTACAGAAATCATAATCTTACAGCTTATGTTGTGGAACATTATGTTGTTTGAGAACTGGTGCTACGGTCTTTTGACACTGAACAGTAAGTGACGATTTGATGTGTAATCATACGTGGAAAACCGACAGTGAGATTGTGTCTGTGACAAATTAACCGATGGAATTAAAGTGTCCACAGTAAGAGCCAAAATATAATCTCCATCTATCTGTAGGCATCAATTCAGCTGCAGAATACCTCTTACTCTACAGCTAAAGTAGCTTAGGATAAGCTAAATCCAATATATGAAGATTGGCCTCTTAAATTTATAAGCATGGCTGATTCTTGGTTTGACCTGGGAATGTAGCGCAACAGTGAGGTGAAGTTTTGTAAGCCTGGGCATAGCAGAGCACTGAGTACCTAGGCAGGTGGCTGTAGGCAGTGGCTGGAATTCCCTGAAAGGATGCTGGTGCTTGCAGCATCTACAAACACATGGCTAGCTTCCAAGGTGTCCTTTTGTGGTTATGGAATATCACTTGGAGATATTTCATAGAAAATTACTAAGACTGAATCCACTAGAACAATGTAGTGAATGAGGATATCAAATTGTGTGTCTCGCATTCCCAAGTTCAATGTAGCATTACAGAATGTTGTGAAACTAGTTTAATTGACAGCAGTTTTCATAAACCGGTTATGTAAAAATACTTTAGATAATGAAGCTGTCACATCCATAAACAATTAGTCAGAATGGAATGGAACTACAAAATTAACACAAATTACATTTTGTCTCAAATTTGATCCAGAGCAACAACAATTTTGATTAAAACCAATTATTTAGAACAGAACTAAATATACTCTACAACCACAAATTATGTCAGCAAGTGTTGCCCGATGGCTTTAACTTGTCCCAAATGCTTCTGTGCTTACATGTACATGAAATTCCTACTGCAAATTAAGTGTTATGCAATTTGAGGCAGGCCACAAATTAAATTGGCTGTAATTCAAAAGTGGTGTCCAATACATAGAAACCAAGAACATCATGCAAACAAGCAGGAAATTGCTATGTTTTTATATGACATTTGTGCATGATTGCACCATATGTTATCATTAATGCTTAATACAATAGCTATGTTGGAATGTCTTGTAGGTTTGGTAAGTGACCAGCATGATCAGCAGGGGAGAGAGCGGGGGAGGGGGGGTGTTATTTCAGTATGTTTAGTTTCAAGAAAAACAATGTAATTTTTAACTATGGTCATTGTAACATCATTTTGTAAGAAGTTCTTAAGACTATAGTGGAGGTGGCGTAAGACAATCCCTGACTGCTCATAGCTTCTACCTGTGAAGCACTAACTGCTGCAGGCAAAAACAATAGGAATCTACAGACCAACTTTTCCATTCTGTGCTGCAGTTGATAACTGAAGATGCATCATGGGAAGTGAACATGACAACTTATGAATGATGATTAGATAGGAACTAGTGTTAGACAAAAGTCATAATGATTGTATGAAATTACATGGCAGAGAAATGGGATACTTCTTGTGCAGAATGCTGTTTTTATAGAACAGAATATTTCTTAAAATATAAACTGTGCTCTTAGGTTCCAACCTAAACATCACTTCAGAAATCTGGAGATTCTGAATATATCCCACAAAGTTTGTGGAAAGATCATTCCATCAGCACAATTTTCTTGCACTCACATATATTGACTTCTACTCATAACCAATGAAACAATGGAATATGAAACAATATGCAAGGTAGTACTGTCACATTCTGAGAAATGTACAATTCATGAAGCAAATATGAAAACTACTAACCAATCTTATAATCCATATTTGCCAGATCAACAATCATCAATATCTAGCTATCCAAGTTGCAAACAAAAGTAATCAATTTGTATCTTCCACCACAACAAGTCATTAGAATCAGCAGTTTTCACTGACTACTATATTTTAAAGCTCATTGGCTATAATCAATAGAAAAAAACTGACATCAGCAGCACGCAGTGGAACACCTGCTTACCATCATAAATGGACTTTAGCTGATCTTTAAAATGTAGACTATAAAGCTAAAGCTGAGAACTTCCACATAATAGGTCACAGATGCACACTGGCCCAGGAACTCTTAGAACAAGAAATTGACAACAAGACACCTGTTTAAACCAAGAAGCAGCATTGTGCCAACAGCAGCCTCATCCACTGCTTTTTCAGAATATACTGTCCTGGCTTCAGCATTCCAGGAACTTCAAAGATTAAACAGTGAAATTTCTCCAAATACAAAGAACAATCCTACGAATTACCACCATATTTTACAGACTATAAAACACTTTCTTCAAAAAACTGCCTCCAAAATTCTGGCGCTCCTTTTACTTTAAATTAATATAAAATGTCCAGTGTGATTTAAAAATCCAACCACCAGTTTTAAAAGTAGCCATATATTTGATGCCTTGGGAAAGCTATCCTTATTTAACACTGGATTCAACTGGCAGCAACACTGCATCGATGAGACAAACATGAGTTGTGGGGATTCATAAGCTTGCTAACACTGTCTCCCTCTTGCCTCTTGCACCCCCCCCCCCCCTCCCCATTGGAACCCAGAACATTGTATAGCCTATGATGCATCATTGCTGTCTACGGTGCCAGTGAAAGGTATTCATATGATGCGAGCTATAAACTTAAAGTAATAGCATATGCAGAACAACATGGTGGAGTTTTGGCCCTCCAACAACAGAAAGCCATTTGTTATTGGCAGGTCAGTAAAGAAGAACTTAGAAAGAAATGAGGAAGAATGTGGAAATAGAGAACTGAACGCAAAATGGCCAGAACTAGAAGATGGTGTATTGAAATGGATTGAAAGACACCATCAAAATGGCATCAGAATTAATACAAAAATGATTCAAATACATGCCCTTAAGCTAGTGCTACAGTGAAACTTTAACAGACATTAAGGGAGGGGTTGGCTGGTGCTACAGGCTTGTGAAATGCTACAGGAGTATGAAGAGAAATTATTACCTTTCCATAACTTTATTACTCAACATCAAAAGAAAACCAGTGTGGAACAAAGTCAAATAGTGAATATGTCGAGTAACAGAACAGTTTCCATTAAAGTTGCTATAACTGTAGCGATACTGCTGTCCTTTAATATTGTGCTCCCGGTGCTAAACTTAATCCAATGATAATTTTTAAGTGCAAGACAATGCCAATACTTTCTGAAATACCGCCAGGTGGTGTTGATCATGTATAACAAGGGTTGCATGGAAGAGCCCGGTGTGAAACTATGGAGTTAATTAGTTTCATGTTCCATGGATTGTTTTGCATGATAAACTGTCATAATCTGCAACGATTCATTTTAATTTTCATATTGCTAACTAATTTCTACATCTATTTGTACTCAAAACATCACCATATAATTATTGGCTTAACAGAGTATAGGAGAGTTATTTTCTTGTGATAGATCAGTTTAGTAGACATTTGTAAAATTCTTTGAAAGAGAAGACAGGGAAATACATAATTTGTTGTTATTACGGGAGGACTTGCATCACAATTGCAACCTCTTGAAGTCTCGATAAATAAATAATTTAAAGTTTATATGACACAGGAATGGAACAAGTAGTAGTAGTAGTAGTAGTAGTAGTAGTTTTTGTTGTTGTTGTTTTCAGTCCAGATATGGCTTTGATGGATGCTTCCAAGCTAATCTATCCTGCATTAGCATCTGCATCTCCAAGTAACTACTGCAACCTACATCCTTCTGAATCTGCTTAGTGTATTCATCTCTGTCTCCCTCTATGGTTTTTACCCTCCACACTGCCCTGCAATACTGAATCGGTGATCCCTTGATAGCGCAGAACATGTCCTACCAACCAATCCCTTCTTCTAGTCAAGTTGTGCCACAAATTCCTCTTCTCCCCAATTCTATTCAGTACCTCTTCAGTAGTTACGTGATCTACCCATCTAATTTTCAGCATTCTTCTGTAGCATCACAGTTTGAAAGCTGCTTTTCTCTTCTTGCCTAAACTATTTATCGTCCATGTTTCATTTCCATACATGGCTACACTCCATACAAATACTTTCAGTAATGGCTTTCTGACAAATCTATAATCGATGTTAACAAATTTCTCTTCTTCAGAAACATTTTCTTTGCCATTGCCAGTCTGCATTTTATATCCTCTCTACTTTGATCATCAGTTATTTTGCTCCCTATATAGCAAAACTCATCTACTACTTTAAGTATCTCATTTCCTATAATTCCCTTGGCATCACCTGATTTAATACAACTACATTCCATTATCCTCGTTTTTCTTTTGTTGATGTTCATGTTATATCCTCCTTTCAAGACACCGTCCATTCCGTTCAACTGCTCTTATAGGTCCTTTGTTGTCTCAGACAAAATTACAATGTCATCAGCAAACTTCAAAGTTTTTATTCTTCTCCATGGATTTTAATTCCTACTGCAAACTTTTGTTTCCTTTACTGCTTGCTCAGTACACATATTGAATAACATCGGGGATAGGCTACAACCCTGTCTACCTCCCATCTCAACCACTGCTTCCCTTTCATGCCCCTCGACTCATAACTGCCATCTGGTTTCTGTACAAATTGTGAATAGCCTTTCACTCCCTTTATTTTACCCTGCCATCTTCAGAATTTGAAAGAGTGTATACCTGTCAACATTGTCAAAAGCCTTATCTAAGTCTACAAATGCTAGAAATGTAGGTTTGACTTTCCCTAATATATCTTCCAAGATAAGTCATAGGGTCAGTATTGCCTCGCGTGTTCCAACATTTCTACAGAATCCAAACTGATCCTCCTCGAGGTCGGCATCTACCAGGTTTTCTATTCGTCAGTAAACAATTTATGTTACTATTTTGCAGCCGTGACTTATTAAACTGATAGTTTATTAATTTTCACACCTGTCAACACCTGCTTTCTTTGGGATTAGAATCATTATATTCTTCGTGAAGTCTGAGCGTATTTTGCCTGTCTCATGCATCTTGGTCACCAAATGGTAGAGTTTTGACAGAGCTTGCTCTCACAAGGCTATCAGTAGTTCTAATGGAATGTTGTCTACTCCTGGGAGCTTGTTTCGACTCAGGTCTTTCCGTGCTCTGTCAAATTCTTCACACAGTATCCTATCTCCCATTTTATCTTCATCTACATCCTCTTCCATTTCTGTAATATCGCTGTTAGGTACATCACCCTTGTATAGCCCTCTATATACTCCTTCCACCTTTCTGCTTCCCATTCTTTGCTTAGAACTGGTTTCCCATCTGAGCTCTTGATTTTCATACAAGTCTTTCTGTTTTCTCCGAAAGTCTCTTAATTTTTCTGTATAGTGATATATGCCTCTAAATCCTTACATTTGTCCTCTAGCCATCCCTGCTTAGCCATTTTGCACCTCCTGTTGATCTCATTTTTGAGACATTTCCATTCCTTTTTGCCTACTTCATTTACTGTATTTTTATATTTTCTCCTTTACAAAGGTCTTTAAATATCGGTTTAATTTCATTCATTACTGCTGCAGGTAAAGAATGTTTGTGGTCATATCTGGCACTTCTCCTGTACTTGCACCAAGTGTCAGAATCATTCAGGCAAAGACCATGCACTGTATATTCATTTCTGGAAAGCTTATGGGAAAAGATAGCCCATACAGCTTTACTGATGTTTTCGAAATTCCCTACATTTCTTCTTATGGCCAAGCCATAATAATTCTGTAATCTATCTATTTCAACATTTGTCAGGTGACCTTTACCGCATGTCTTCTTACCATCTCCCAATACTATTTTTGACCTTTCTTTCAAGAATCTTCTCAACCTCGACCCCATTCTCTTCTGGACATGCCCAATGCACTAATTTAGAAATTGTGACATTAGGACCATAGGGTTGTTCTGCACATAACCGGTCATAAGCCTTGCTGTCACCATCCCCTAAATGCTGTGTATCTGACACCTCTGTTTGCCACTGAATGATTAAAAATCCTGAGAACTCTTGCTACTTCCATGCCACCACTTGGACCAGTATAATTCATCTGACAGTTATGTTCATGCTCTTTCTCAGTTCACTGCCACAGGTTTCACAGTACTTGCTTAGAATATCTACAGCAATTACCTTGCCAGTATCAAATGATGTAGCTGTCACAACACCATTTAGTGAACTGTTGTCCATGTTTCCACCAGCTGCCATCAAAACATGCACAAATATCACCACTTTCACTGTCATTACTTTTCTTGAGTGCTTCTTCAACTGCTTCCTTCATTGAGACGTCACAAACTTCAGTAACATTGTTTTAAGTCATAAATGTTGCAGGATTTGGAAAGTCAGGTAATGCACGTGGGTATGTTCTGTTGCAATAGATCTGAGACCATAAACTAGCCGTATGTTGTTCTCATATAAATTATTATTTGCCATTTTTGATGTCATCGTAACAACTGCACCACATTTTTTGCAACTCTATGTCAAGTTTGACAAAATCCTGTTTACAAAGACACCAACTCTCACCCGAAGATACGTCATGTGGGCTTTCAAATAAAATGATGGAATGGTGTGGTGGACCTCAACTACGTATACTTTGACTCAGTGTTGAAATATTAAAAGTTTTGGCTGGTTTCGTTGTCTAGGGGTGGGATACATAGTTGCCACATTACAAGCCAAATACTGCTGAGTCTACAGTATACAGGGTGTTACAAAAAGGTACGGCCAAACTTTCAAGAAACATTCCTCACACACAAATAAAGAAAAGATGTTATGTGGACATGTGTCCGGAAACGCTTAATTTCCATGTTAGAGCTCATTTTAGTTTCGCCAGTATGTACTGTACTTCCTCGATTCACCGCCATGATTTCATACGGGATACTCTACCTGTGCTGCTAGAACATGTGCTTCATGCACAATGGAGCTCCTGCACATTTCAGTCGAAGTGTTCGTACGCTTCTCAACAACAGATTTGGTGACAGATGGAGTGGTAGAGACGGACCAATTCCATGGCCTACACACTCTCCTGACCTCAACCCTCTTGACTTTCATTTATGGGGGCATTTGAAAGCTCTTGTCTACGCAACCCCGGTACCAAATGTAGAGACTCTTCGTGCTCGTATTGTGGACGGCTGTGATACAATACGCCATTCTCCAGGGCTGCATCAGGGATACCATGCGACGGAGGGTGGATGCATGTATCCTCGCTAACGGAGGGCATTTTGAACATTTGCTGTAACAAAGTGTTTGAAGTCACGCTGGTACGTTCTGTTGCTGTGTGTTTCCATTCCATGATTAATGTGATTTGAAGAGAAGTAATAAAATGAGCTGTAACATGGAACGTAAGCGTTTCCGGACACATGTCCACATAACATATTTTCTTTCTTTGTGTGTGAGGAATGATTCCTGAAAGTTTGGCCGCACCTTTTTGTAACACCCTGTATTATAAGAATACACACGAGTCGAATGGTCAAAGGTCCCTATCACTCAGCAATTGCTACTGTAATGTAGGAATTTATAAATGAAAGATTGCAATTAAAGAAATTCTTCAGGTACTATTTTAACAACTTTAAATGATAGGTACAATAGCAGAAGTACCTTTAAGAATGCCCTTTATTACTGTAGAACACTTATTGGTGTTGATGGTCCAGCAATTAAATAAAATATAAGTTGAACAATAGGGAAACAATAGATTCCTACGGCACGTAATTAGTTATGAACGACATAGTTCACGGGACATTCACTTCTAAACACACACCACGTCTTCACTGTAGAAGCCACAGAAATCTCACAAGTGCACAAGTCGGCACTCTTGAAATATTTCTATCTGCCGCGACCACGCACAAACTGCTCCACATTCTCCAAGTCTTTCTCACGACCGTGCGTCCATCGTGCCTTACCGTCCCGGACTCTCTGTGACCTCTCCCGTACTGTTCTCCCACTTCCAGCCAGCCTTCCCATTCATGAGTGCTGCAATTGGCTCGAGCGCTCCCACCATGTCTTCAAGCCAACGCACATTGAGAAACACATTCGAAACACTGGATTCACATTTAAATAACTTGAAATTAAATAAATATTCCTACGGCTGGACCATAAACACACTAACACACACATTACATACATAAACAAATTAAACAAACATTTATCAAAGGAACAGCAAGCAAGGTAGGCCAGTAGTCTAATGTCTCTGCATTCTACAACAAAGTAAATATTTAACCAATTTCTTTATGAATAGGATGTATCTGATATAAACAAAGACAAAATGGTTCAAATGGCTCTGAGCACTATGTGACTTAACTTCGGAGGTCATCAGTCGCCTAGAACTTAGAACTAATTAAACCTAACTAACCTAAGGACAGCACACACATCCATGCCCGAGGCAGGATTCGAACCTGCGACCGTAGCGGTCACGCGGTTCCAGACTGAAGTGCCTAGAACCACACGGCCACACCGGCCAGTTATAAACAAAGACATAGATTAATAATTATATTTATAAGCATGCTGTTACCATTTTTTCGTGTAACTGCGGAGTACTTATGGCCTGACGCGATTGATAGTAATCTGCTACTTTGTCCTCCAACAACTCATGTACTATTCAAGTTACATGCCTGCAATTTATACTAATTTAGGTTTACACTAACAGCTTTCTAAAGACATGTTGACCGACGAAATCTGATGAACCGTTTAGATTTTAAAAATTTGTTGCCAGGTGTTACCGTCAGACACTAAACTTTAAACTAATAAAGATATTGAAAATCTGATTACACCATCAGAAGCATTGTGCAAATAATAGTAATGTACATGTTTCCTTTTTAGGTATCACGATTCATCTGGCTACTATTAATTTCTATACAAACTGTGCCACGATGGTTTCACAAAGTCCGCCATCTTTGGCACTCTTGGCATACAAGTATCTTTCATCAACACAGCGTCACCATGGAATTCCCGGCCACGCACTTGTGCTGGACCACTCTTACTCCGGCACCACGCAGCCGGTCCGCCATGCGGCACATGCGAACTCTGAATTTAGAATATTTTCGGGGCGCCACAATTTGGCCGTTACCTCACAGTCACCACCACATATTCTGCAGACAGTATTTTTGGAAATGAAATCCCAGATCATTCTAAGGTTCATCATAATATTTCCAAACGAAAGTTCATCTCCACGAGCTGACTGGGAGGAAATGCCTTGAAGACACTGCAATTTCTTTCTCGATTTTCTTCATGTCTGATAGTCTTGTGTCCTTTGACCCACTATCCTCATTTACCTTTACGGATTTATTTCCTCTGAATTTTAATTTAGACGAGAATTTCTTTATTCGTAGCATTTTTATGAAAACATGCAGAACCAAAGAAAACACAAATCAACAAGTACTTCACTCACAACAAACTTCACTAAGTACAATGATTGACGCTTGAAAACAATAACAAACACTATCAGAAAAAATTAGTATTGATAGTAGATACAGAGTAGGAAACATTGAAGCGATAAAACAATAGAAGCATGAAATAATATACAAGGAGTATAAGAATGCTGTGCATTATCTCCGCATGGCGCAAAAAGGAAGGTGTGGCATTTAAATGTCAGATTGCACAGAGTGTCAGGAAAACCATTACATGTCACAAAAATGTCGTATTTATATAAAAGAAAAACTGTTTCACACAGGAAAGACCAGGCATTTCAAATATGCTAAAATCTAAAAATCGAGTTTTTGAAGCCCACTTGCCTTCCGTCCCCCCTTAAGGGATCTGACATTCCATGCTCCAATCCATAGAACACCAGTTTTCTTTCTTCCGATAAAGACGTCCTCCTGAGTAGTCCCCACCTAGATATAAGAAAGGAGGACTATTTTACCTCCAGAATATTTTACCCAGAAGGACGTCATCATCATTTAACCACACAGTAAAGCTGGACGTCCTTGGGAAAAATTATGGCTGTAGTTTCCCTTTGCTTTCAGCTGTTTGAAGTACCAGCACAGAAAGGTAGTTTTGATTAATGCTACAAGGCCTGATCAGCCAATCATCCAGACTGTTGTCCCTGCAACTACTGGAAAGGCCACCGCCCCTCTTTGGGGAACCACATGTTTGTCTGGCTTCTCAACAGATATGCCTCCATTGTGGTTGCACCTACTGTACGGCTATCTGTATCGGTGAGACATGCAAGCCTCCCGCACCAGCATCAAGGTCCATGGTTCATGGAGGGGAGGGGAACAAGCAGATAATGGATGAAACCCAACATGAATTCACACTGAAGGGAGCTTTAAAATGTCCTAGTCATTTTTATATATATATATATATATATATATATATATATATATATATATATATATATATATATATATATATATATATATATATATATATATATATATATATATATCTGTGTGTGTGTGTGTGTGTGTGTGTGTGTGTGTGTGTGTGTGTGTAAAAAAATAGTCATGGTCTACAGTGAGGACAGACCCTGTTAAATTCCCCAAGAAGTGCATCTTAAGTAATAGTCTCCATGGCAATGAAGATCGCCTTATATATGAAGAGGTGGATGATGGAAGTTCAGACAGCAAATTTAAAGGGTTTTAAAGGTCAGTGCGGTTTTGTAAACTGGAAGCTTTTAGGTGGCTTTGCAATCTAATAATAAAAATTGTAAAAATGTTTTTCCATTTAAGAAAAGTTGCTTAAAAATTGTGGTGCATCTTATAGTACATAAAATGACAACTCACTTTTCTAGGACAAATGGCTGCAAGGGTTGACATCACTTTACAATTAGGAGGGGAGCAGGGAATGGGGAAATCAACCCAAGTCACTGCGGAGGAGCATATAGACCAAATGCAAGCAGACACGATGACAAAACTTATTGCAAAACTGTCAGCTGCTGATACAAAATTATAGATTGTAAATTACTTTGTTAAATAAATATGATTCAGTTATGCTAGATAGCTAAAATTAACTCTAGAATCATGTTCTATACACACCTTGAATGGGGTGAACGGACTGACCAGCCAAAGTCTGCAATTTTCAGTTCACCTTTAGCACCAATAAGCAAGTTTTCTGGTTTGATGTCCCTATGAATCACCCTTTTACTGTGGCAATACAGAAGAGCATCAGCCAACTGTGCTATGTAGGTAGCTGTTCTGAAAATTATTTTTGGTATTTTCAGAAAAAGTTGCAGAACAACACATTTAATTTCAGTTCTTACAAAATAATCTGCATCTGTGTACATTAACCCTCCACTGAATTTTACCTTCCTTCATCTAGCCTTTGTTGTGGCTGAGATTTTATTTCCTTGAAAAGTTCTCCTTTAGGAGCATATTCCAAAATAAGATATACTCTTGCTTTATCATGGAAATAACCATACATTTTCAAAATGTTTGGATGCCTGCAAATTTTGAGAAACATTATGAAGTAAGTATTTATGCTGCAACTGCAGAGTATAGTCATTGCAACTTACCTTAAGTGTGACTGTATTTCAATTTCTCTTCTTAGCTGGTGCTGAACATTCGCACTTTCCAGCTGGGATTTGACTAGAACTTTAAGTGCAATTACATATTTCGAATTTTTTTCTCTAGCGAGGTAAACCTTCCCAAACTTCCCTTTCCCCAGTGCTCTCCCAATTTCAAAATCAGACAACGTCCAGCTCTTGCTGAAATAAATTTTATCATTTACTCTATTAATAGTTTTATATAGAGAAAGAAATTTGCTAAGGTCAACAAAGGAATCAAAAAGTCGAAGTAATATGAAAGTTGTCACATTTGAACAGTCAATGTTCCTAAAATGTCTAAGTAGCCGTCAACCCTTTATTACCATACTACTGACAGTTTCAAAATGGGACTGGTCATTAATACTATTTTTGACACCATATGACCCGTATTGCACTGGAAAAGTACTTCGCCAACCTTTTTTTTTTTAATAATAAAAGCTAGAAACACTTTATGAAGGTTATAAAGAAATACCACAGTATAGGTACCATCAAATAGTTTATAACCATTCTTTTCTAAAAGATATTTGACAAGGAATTTTTACAGTGTAATTATATGATTAACATGTTCCATATAAGAAAACTTTCATGGTTGCATATATGGGCCTACTACAGGGTGCAAGTCTAGGAATTGTAATTATAATGACTGTGATATTTGTTGTTATCACCTATCTATAGCACCAATAACTACCCCTCTAAGAACATAAATAATGACCCAACATAAGGTTTTTAAAAAAAGAATCTGGTCCCAGAAATGCGGTGAAATAAAAGGCATTCGAATAACGCTACTGTTAAGAAATCTAAAATACACAAATGTACAGGGTTCTCCTTATCCATATGCCTTAACACTAACTAAATTAATATAAAAACCATTATCATATTTAGGAATCAAGAAATTCTTCTCAAGTGTACAAACAATGTAGCATAAACGTAACCCACGATTTCATTAAATAAATACATAAATAGTTGTTTACGTAAACAATGGGAGGTTATGCAGGGAAAAAAAATTACCTGCTGGCCCGCGCATCTTTTGCAGCTTCTTCTTTAAGTTTTACATTAGGCGCCTTCTGAGTAGCCGTTCCAGCTGCCTTTTCCGGCTTCTCACTGAAAACATGACCAAGTGTACCTCTGATATTGCTCCTTATGATTATAGTTATATTGAAAAAGAAAGTAATTATTTCAGTAAAATATTTACGTTCGTGGATTCCGTAATTTTTCAGAAGTTTTGATGTCCAGGATCTTAATAACTTTCTTACGCGTTTCTTTCACTGTTGTTGACATTTCACGGTAAGTCCTACTTAACACTTAAAACTGAATTGTTTCGACAAGCACACGTGCTCTGCGTACCTTTAAATCATGCAACTTCTTACACGGTACCAGCTTTTACAAAACGCGCCAAATACTTCGAAACTTACTATTCTACAATCACCACATGTATCTGACAGAAGAGTGTTTTAAACCCAGATGCATTTAAAGGGAAACTGCGCCTGTTTGCTATTGGCTCTGTGTCGCAACAGTCATTTGTCTATACACACCTAATTGGCTACCGCAAGGTACCCAATGCAACAAGTCGAACCTATGGTCGAACCACAGTCTAACAACTGTGTCTATCGCGGCCTAACACAAGAGTTTACTTGTATAAACGTTTCAAACTTTCAAAGAGGGTCGAGACTCGAGAAGACGTTGAAGACGATGACCACCCTGGAGGTTCTAGCACATCGATCCTTCGTGTTCAAGCAGGAGATGATGATTGGGTTCAATCACACTCACTACGTGAAGCCTGTATCCAACTGTTACGACGCTACAGGCAAAACCCCTCTGATCCTTACACGAAAAAAAAAAAAAAAAAAAAGCCGGCACGGTAGCTCAGCTCAGCTCAACGAACATAAAATGGATGTCTTAAGACGTCCGCCCCGAACAGATGCAACGAACAAAAGCGAACAAAATGAGATTAAAAAAAAAAAAAAAAAAAAAACACATCAGTTAGCGACGACAGTGTGGAAGAAGGAAAGTTAATGTTTTTGGAAAATCGCCGAATCACCACCAGAGAGGATGCCGATGATGTCGGCATATCATTTGACTCACGCCAATTTTTTTTAGGATGTTTTGTTCCGAAATTGTTGAATTTCTACCAAAAATGGCGTCGCATAGACATTGCTCAGGAATTGCTGAATGAATCTGACAATGATCCAGGACTTACAAAGCAGGCTAGAACAGGTGACGAAACTTTGGCCTACGGGTATGACTGACGTTGAAACCAAAGCCCAATCGTCCCAATGGAAACTGCCTGAAGAGCCAAGACCGAAAAATACTCGACAAGTTCGATCACATGTGAAGGTTCTTTTCACTGTTTCCTTCGATTATTATGGGATAATGCATCATGAGTTTCTGGATTATGGTTATACGATCAATGAGAAATACCGATACTACCCCCAAGTAATGCGCCGTTTGCGTGAGTTAAGCCGAAAAAAGCACCAGGTTTATGGCAAAACAAATCGTGGAAACAACACTATAATGCACCCGCTCACACCACAATGCTCATTCATGATATTTTGGCAAAAAGCAAAATCTGTATGTTGCCTCACGCACCGTATTCCCCGGACATGGCCCCCTGTAACTTCTTTCTATTCCAAAGGCTGAAGAGAACAGGAAGAAAGAGAACCATGAGAGGACGTCGTTTTTAACTATTGATGAGATAGAAACAGAATCGCTGAAGGAGTTGAACACCGTAACGAAAAGTGAGTGTCAGAAGTGCGTCCAAGATCCGAAAAAGCACTGGCACAAGCGCATTACATCTGAGCAGGAATATTTTAAAGGGGACAAAGCTGATGCGATGAATAAGTAAAGATTCTCTAAGGAAAACAAAGTCTCCCGTTAATTTTTGATCGCACTCTTACTTTGCCGCTATAGCTCTTTAAATTGCTTACAGATTCGTCTTTGCTCACCAGTTGTGCACTCGCAACTAAGCGTATACAGTTTACCGCTATACTTTGTTCATGCATTGTTGGATTCATTTGAAAAAGTACTATAGTTGGAGTAACAAACGATGATGGCCGAGTTTAGGCTCTTGCTGCATATTATGTCGCCCATTGTCCAATAGCCAATGAGCTTTCAGTAGTGTTCTAAACTCTGTGCTGTGAATGTCGTATCCACTGCGAACGTTAAACGTGATTTTTTATTCCATTTGTTGTGAGTTGTGATGGCGGAAGTTGGTGCTGAGTGATAAATTCTATACAAGCAAGTGAGAGACGTAATTTGCGTGATACACTCTTATATCAAGGGCAAAGCAAGTGTATGGGCGTACCGCAACTGTCGCTTGGAACCGGCAACAATGCAATCCCTGTCCGTTTCTCTACCTGCCAGAACTGCCATCGTTTATTGATCGGACCATACCACCCAATAGCCGCCAATTTTCCAAGATAGTAGATGAGCCTCAGAATTTAATTCACAGTATATTTCAATAACCAATCTACATCAAACAATAATCTTAAATGAACATTGTGCAATACGAGTAAAGTTCGCATAAACTGAAAATTTTCTATACTTCTTGTTTGGTACTCTACTTCATGTTTGATTAACACTCCTTTACTTTCTGTAATCAGTACTGTATATAAACGTAACCGACAGTATGGGACACAGGTCTTTATTTCTCAATGTTTGCAATAAATCTTGGGTGATCAGTGAAAATTCACAATCAGAATCTATATAAATGTCCACTTTTCAACCTTATATTTCCCCATTTGTTATTGCTTTTGTCTGACTTACTTCTACTATCTCATTCTCATCGAACAACCAATCGATTGATTTATTGATCCATTTTCATCTACAGCTGCACAATGTGCACGAGATATTTGGATTTATATGTTAATATTAACAGTTTTTCATATAATATACCTTTGTACATAATAACACACATTAATATATCAATTAATGATGAATACTTAAATAAATGTTGTTACGGTATATACAGATAGATAAAATACGAATGTTCTTCTGAATGAGACTACATTGGGTTAACACAGAAAAATTTAGTTTTTTAGGTATTCATTTATTGTGTAAAAGCAGTGATCAACCAAGTACGACTTCAGTTTAGATTTAAAGTGACCAATGTTTTGTATGTGTTTAATGGTAACTGGTAAGGCATTGTATAGTTTGATACTAGGATGGATACGCCCGTTTTGAAATAACTTTGTGTTGGCGCTTTAAACATGTACATCCAATTTTTGTCTTGTATCATAGCTGTGTGTTGTGTGATTTTGAGTGATGAGTGATCTTTTTGTATGTAAGTTATGCTTGAAACACATTATATTTTCAAATATATGAAAGGAAGTGGCAGAATCATCCTTTTTTGAAACAATGGTCTACATGATTTGCGATTATCTACTCCTTCCATTATTCCTGTAATTTATTTATTTTGAATGTTTTGATGGCATCTCCAGAATTTCCCCAGAACATAATCCCATACCGAAGGTGAAAGTGTACAACTGCATAATGTACACACTGAAGGGTGTTGTAGCTGGTACAATTTTTTAATGTATGTAACACAAACCAAGAAGTACTTAATTTTTTGTTCATTTGCTCAATATGTGCTTTCCATTTCAAGTTGTCTTGTAGGTGAAGTCCAAGAAATTTGGTACAGGCTGTTTTGGCAATTGTCTGTCCATATAGTTCTAGATTGGGTGATATCATATTTTTTGTTTGTGCTGTGTGTATATCCATAGCTACAGCTTTTTCGGTGTTTATTATTAAGTCATTGTCATCAAAGTAACATGGTAGCCTGTCAGTGGCTCCTTTTATGTTTTTTCATAAGTTTCTTCTGAGTTTCTTGTAATTAGAACTCTCGTATCATCAGCAAATTGAAATATTTTACTGCTGTCATTGCTTAAGTTTAGGTCATTTACATAGAGTAAGAACAGAACAGGACCCACTACTGATCCTTGTGGCATTCCATAATTAACAGTATTAGCTTACAATTGTATTGTCACATCCTGGATACTGATCCCTGTTCCTAGAAAATCCCACATTTTCTGTTATAATGACAGGATAATTCATTTTTATTACTCTGTTATTTCATGTAAATGTATTTATAGGTATTTTATTATCCATATCATTATTGACTGTGTTTGGCACAAGCACTTGAGATTGTATATTATTCCTTCTCTAGTCTTCTGATTGTTGCCTAAGTTATTTCCTTTCTTAAATAGTGTGGTAATCTATGCACCAGTACGTCCACAAAGTTTGATTCTTCTAATGGGTTATGTAAATACTTAGATTGAGTTCCATGCCATTCAGTGTACTTCTTATTACTTCCACAAAAGCTATTATAGTATTTTGGGTCTGATAATGCTAGTGTCAACCTTTCTTGTGCGCTGGACAGCCAGTACTTACTCCTGAATTTTTCCTGACAATCGTCCCATGATCTAAAGTCTGAACAAGCCGTTTCCCTTTCCAGTGTGTCCTCTACAAAATAAAAAAATAAGCTGGATACAGAAAAACCTCAAGGAGGGAGCACTAAAGATATCTTGAGCTACCTTTACTTTTACCATAGTAAAAAATAATCAAGCTACATGCAAAGTTTAAGAAAGTTTTATTTAAACTGATTACACACATATACAAGACAATGCCACCTAATGATATAAAAAAGTTACACTTGTAGTTCTATTCCTTGAATGATGATTTCTATGCGCCTATTTTTCTTGGCAAATTGGTTAATTACATCGTCAATAAGGACAATCAATGTCAGGGTGTGTGTTCAACAGAGCTAAGCCACTAAGTTGATCCTCTTTCATTGTCGACCTCAGCCATATCTTTGTATGCCACAGTGTTGAAAAACTTCTTTCTACTGTAGCAATAGATGCAGTTAGACAAACAAATATTTTGTGCAGCATGTGCAAAGTAGGGTAGTCAGATCTAGGACAAATAGACAACACGTGCATAACAGAATCACGATCATTAAGGGCGTAACATGGTCCAGTGTTGGAATACAAAACAGTTCTTTCCCAATATGACATAGCATCATCATTATGATTGCAGTTTTCCCTGTGTCTTTGTCTGCCTGTAAGATGAGGAACACTCATCTCCACGTCTAACTCTTCCATAAGTGCCTTCACCTCTTCAGCAATGCGAGCAAAGTGGCTATCAGCATTAGCTCTCACGCCGTCATACAGCTTGAGAATCGAATCTAATTTTGCTATTGTCATTGCGACATATTACGAGTTAGGTATGGGAAACTGTTGTTACGTTATTAGCAAAAATATTGTTATAAGTCTCGTAACAATATTTTTATTGAGAAATAACTATGAATTGCTGTTATTAATACTTCACAATCACCTAATCACTCACACTCTTCGACTAATCTTCACATTTGCGCTTGCTACAACTAGGACTTTTTACTTATTCATTTTTCAGTCTTACGAGGTGCATTCAAGTTCTAAGGCCTCCGATTTTTTTTCTAATTAACTACTCACCCGAAATCGATGAAACTGGCGTTACTTCTCGACGTAATCGCCCTGCAGACGTACACATTTTTCACAACGCTGACGCAATGATTCCATGGCAGCAGCGAAGGCTTCTTTAGGAGTCTGTTTTGACCACTGGAAAATCGCTGAGGCAATAGAAGCACGGCTGGTGAATGTGCGGCCACGGAGAGTGTCTTTCATTGTTGGAAAAAACCAAAGATCACTAGGAACCAGGTCAGGGGAGTAGGGAGCATGAGGAATCACTTCAAAGTTGTTTTCACGAAGAAACTGTTGCGTAACGTTAGCTCCATGTGCGGGTGCGTTGTCTTGGTGAAACAGCACACGCGCAGCCCTTCCCGGACGTTTTTGTTGCAGTGCAGGAAGGAATTTGTTCTTCAAAACATTTTCGTAGGATGCACCTGTTACCGTAGTGCCCTTTGGAACGCAATGGGTAAGGATTACGCCCTCGCTGTCCCAGAACATGTACACCATCATTTTTTCAGCACTGGCGGTTACCCGAAATTTTTTTGGTGGCGGTGAATCTGTGTGCTTCCATTGAGCTGACTGGCGCTTTGTTTCTGGAATGAAAAATGGGATCCACGACTCATCCATTGTCACAACCGACGAAAAGAAAGTCCCATTCATGCTGTCGTTGCGCGTCAACATTGCTTGGTTACATGCCACAAGGGCAGCCATGTGGTCATCCGCCAGCATTCATGGCACCCACCTGGATGACACTTTTCGCATTTTCAGGTCGTCATGCAGGATTGTGTGCACAGAACCCACAGAAGTGCCAACTCTGGAGGCGATCTGTTCAACAGTCATTCGGCGATCCCCCAAAACAATTTTCTCCACTTTCTCGATCATGTCGTGAGACCGGCTTGTGCGAGCCCGAGGTTGTTTCGGTTTGTTGTCACACGATGTTCTGCCTTCATTAAACTGTCGCACCCACGAACGCACTTTCGACACATCCATAACTCCATCACCACATGTCTCCTTCAACTGTCGATGAATTTCAATTGGTTTCACACCACGCAAATTCAGAAAACGAATGATTGCATGCTGTTCAAGTAAGGAAAAAGTCGCCATTTTAAGTATTTGAAACAGTTCTCATTCTCGCCACTGGCGGTAAAATTCCATCTGCCGTACAGTGCTGCCATCTCTGGCACGTATTGACAATGAACGCGGGCTCATTTTAAAACAATGCGCATGTTTCTATCTCTTTCCAGTCCGGAGAAAAAAAATCGGAGGCCTTAGAACTTGAATGCACCTCGTAATATTTCTGCTTCTGAATGTCAACTAGCTTCTTATTTGGCAAATAGTCCGCATTTATAACAGTATGTATCGAAGGTTCTCTGTACAAGGAAACAGCAGAATATTCGCAGCTTTTCTCAAAGAACTGCCAGACAGAATATTGTATCGAGATCACTAGAATGGCCATGACTCTTCTCATAGCTGTGTGTTAGCTATCTGTGTCCCAGACAGAGACATATAAAATATGACGACGTGAACACGCGTGCTACATAGGAAAGTACAACTACTCGATAACTCAGTTCAGTCGAGTTGACTAATGAAAGAAATGAACAAATAGCATGCAGGCTGACTGGCAGAGGTGGCACGGGTGGCAATGTGTGGCTCGCAAGGGGGGGGGGGGGGGAGGGGAGGGGTGCCTCCCATATGTATCCGCTACTGGATGTACCCACCCATCAGTTTTGAACTTCAGAAACTGTTTCTATAAATTTATGCAATTTCCGAGTTGCAGTTCTTCTGTTAAATCCCTAGATACCCCAGTATTATTGATAGTCGTTTTCCTGCTAAGTTCTCAAGGGGTATTTTTAATGCTTCCCATGATTTATGAAATTCCTTCTTGTGTTCTACAGTATTGCCAAAGGACTGGTGGTAGCACGAGTAGACTCTCTACTTTCTCTTGTTCTTATTTGTCAGCTAACTCCTGTAGACATTCCACCTAACTAGTCAAAGCGTTTGGGGCACAAATTAGTTCACCAAATTCTTTACTTTGTTCTAACACCTCTACTCAGCCTTGCATATCTGAGATTTGACTATGTACACTTTCTATTTCCTGATTGGACAATTCCTCCGTTTGTTGCATCTTATCACTTACTCTTTTAACTATTCTTGCACCTCATTCCTGACTAAGTTGCATTATTTGTTATCTCAACCCATAAGGTCTCATCTATATTACAGATTCTATCTACTTTTGTAGCTACCTCCTCTAATACTTGCCTTGGTTTGTAATACTATTCGACAATCCATCCATCTTGTTTAATTCCTCCCCTTGGGTTTTTAATCTTTTCTCTGCTTTTAATTCTTCAACTCATACTTTTAAATCTATAATACTATTAGACAACTCATCTAACTTATTTAATTTCTCTCCTGGAAGCTTCATGAGAGCTGTTAATTCTTCCATCTTCTTAGTGCAAACTGGTGTAGCACTTAAATCATGCCACACTGTTTTGATGCAACTACACAAAGTCAGTGAAATGTGTTTTTAAAGTTCTTCACAGAATAACCTGCTAAAAAAATCTCAGGTCGGTGCTGGTGGTTGAAATTCTTCTCTACTCAAGTGTCAAAGGTTACTTAAGCATGTGAATAACTTTCACTGTTGACCCTATTGCTATGGTCGACTAACACCTTTTTTCCTGTTTTTCATAATAATTAACACTTCTTCAGCTGTAACAAAATTAAAATTATTTTTTCTGTTTACTGCATGAAACTTGGCGACAGGGTCAAGAATACACCTTCTGTTCTGCACATTTTAAGTAGCTATTGCACATGCGCAACTTGCATGACATATTTGCCTTATGGACCAAATATATACGGACTTGATTAATAACATGGACGATTCACAATGTGCACAGCTAGCCCTTGCCACTCAACTAGAAGTTTATATCAGTGCCACCAGGTGATAGCACACTGCGGCATACTTTTATCCCCATTCGCTTGGCAGAACTCCTAGATGATAGCTCATCGCTCCGATATGCTAATTCACTTGCTACATACTGTAGTAAAATTGGATTGGATTTCAGTATATGTTAAAGTTTTACTGACAGTAAACCTATTTTGTGAATTTCTGAATGAGTTATAGTATATGACGTATTCTATCATACAGTAATCCATTTGAGGACTGGCAAGGGAAACTCCCCATAGTACCCCCCTCTGATTTTGTGGTAAGAGGGCCCAGTGGACAGCCTGTCAAAACCTGAACACAGATCAAGCATGAAAACAAGAAGTAGGTGTACTGAACTGCAAAAAAAAAGCGAAATAGAAACAGTGAACGGTCCAAGGACAAGAAGTGAAATATAGAGCAAGCTGAGTGACGGCATCACAGACAACCATACAGGCGAGTTGTGTTCTAATTGGGGCAATTTTTTTTTCCCCCGCTGTTTGCTGTATTCAGATTTGTGTCTGTGTCATGGTGTAATGTCCAACTGCAAAAGCAAGATGTAAGAAAGAGGACCTATAATAACAGTTGATTCTTCACAACTACTCTATTAGCAGCCAAAACGAAGTGGCTTTTGAATGAGAACCGCAGATGTTTGATGACAAGGTGACAAGTTGACCGAATACTCCACTGGTAAACACATCTGGTGTGTCATATATGGCATTAGTAACAATACATGTGTCATATCATTGGAATCTTTTACCAATGCAAATAATTTGTAGGCCTGGTAAGTGAGTGAGATATGCCTCCCTGCCTGATTTCGGCAAATATAAAAATGCAGAATTTGTATGGTGTGCTCAATGCTGTGAAAATAATTGCTTTTCATGTTTCTACAACACTTGTCACTGTGGTTCATGAGAGATTACATCTGTGGTATAGAACAATGTATTCCAAATAAAGAGCATTTGTTTTTTATTTTTGTCATAAAAATTAAATTGTTGTGTTTTATTAATTTAAACAACCTTTATTAACAATCTTTCATAAAATATCAATTATTAATGACTTATATTTGAAATGAAAACAGGAATTTTGTGTGCAATATGCAATTAAAAACGAGAAGACATGCATTATTCATAAAAAAATGAATGAATTTTACAATTATGATTTGCAGGTATTTCAAATTGAATGAAAGAAAAGGATGACCAATACGAGACTTGAACCAGTGAGATTGTCACTTTCACAATGCCACTGATTCTGCTATATATCCATTGTGTATTTCTATCTCAACTGTATAATCCAGTCCCTCTGAAAACTTGAAAGTTGATTTTTTCCGTAAATTTATGAAAAAGATTGAGAACAACCTATGTCTCAACACTTTTTAACCATGTTCACTACAGAGCAGTAAGCAGCTTCAGCGTTTTCATACTGCATATTAACAGCGCGACAATCAGAGCAAATGGTACAGACTGTGAGTGTACACAAATTTTGAAATAAAAAGTACATAGCTAAAGTGTGATTAAGAAAGATGTTGATGGCTGTTAATACATTAGAATATCTTAAATTCTCATATAACGTAACTTAGTAATAAGATATCGTATACGTAAGTAGACATGCTTCCAAGTGTGTAACAACACCAGCGTATTAAACGCACAAACAAAGTTGACACTTGGCATGTTGGCTGATGGGAGCAGCTGTAAATGGGAAATGCCTTTGCAGTTGTTTCCATCAGCCACCGTGTCGAGTGCCAACTTTGTTTGTGTGTACAATTCTTGTGCCATGGCTTCTGACCAATCGTCACATTTGTGTTTGCTTTATTCTTACGATGAACAGAGTATAGTATAACAACTGCAAAGGGTACAGAAAGAGAACAAACATTTCAGTTCATAATGGCGTGAAAATAAATAAATAAATAAAAACAACTGGTATGAGAGAGTTTGAAACATGGCTCGTCCGCTTCACAGTACAACACCATGACCACTTAACCACAATGCTGCACCTCTGAATGTGCGCATAATGTTACACTTGTTGAGCTTGGATCGTTCAGTGTTTCTATTTTTCTTTTTTCTTTTACAGTTCAGTACATCTTATTTCTTTTTTCATGCTTGATCTGTGTTCGTCTGTTCATGGACTACCCACTGGACCATCTTGCCACACTAAATCTAAGGGGGAGGGGGTGGGGGTGCAATAGGGAGTTTCCCTTGTGAGAATCATGAGGGCCTAAAGCACATCACCATCGATTGTGAACTTGTGGGACTTATTCACACTTCTGAAATCTGTTGATCTTATGGTGAGTCAGGTTTATCTGGGCTGTAGGCCTACATTGCATATTTGAAAATTCACGAAAAGCTGTATCACTGGTTTCTCTGATATTCACTCAAAGGGGGGATCCGTGGTGGTGTGCTTTAGGCCCTTATGGATCTCAGCGCCTCATTTGTATTCTAATCAAGTGACAGTGTTGGTAGACATTACTACTTGAGTTTAATCATGTCCACAAATGACACATTGTGTGTGGAGTTGGTTGTTTACTGTGCAGGAATTGGCTTTCATGTGCAGTGTAAACACGAACTATGTTGAATCTCTCTTGAATGTTAACAGGAAAGTAAAGCTGTGAGTACGAGTAGCGATTCATCCTTGGGTAACTCAGTCTGTAGAGCAGTTGCCCCCGGAAGGCAAAGGTCCTGACTTCAAGTCTCAGTCCGACACACAGCTTTAATGTGCCAGAAAGTTTCATATCAGCATACACTCCACTGAGAATGAAAATCGCATTCTGAGAACAGAAAAATAAATTAGCAGGAAAAGTTAGCCACAAAGGAACTAGGGCCTCAGAGAACAGATTCTTTGATTGAGAGAGTGATGAACAGGCGAACATTTAATAAGGATGTATACAGTTAGCACAAGCTGTTGAGTGGGTGCAGCATAAGAATATCTGATTTTTAGGCCAGAAGTAAATTCATGTACTAATGCATCTCTTAGTGATCTTGTACATTTGTCCAAAAAAATGTAAAAAGCACAAAACTCCTACTTACACAAAAATGCAAAATGGAGAGTTGCGAACGCTTAAACATTATTTTGTTATTGCCCTAAACTGTACTTAATTACATGCAAAACAACAAAATTCCACAAAAATGATTCTTCGTTTTGTCAGATGAGTATGCATCTTATTATTATTGTTATTATTATTATTTATATTGTTGTTATTATTGGTAGTGGCCGTAGTTGTATAAATTTGTTGGTAAGCACAACTCTTATACTGAAGATGCTATTAATTTCACACTCTCAGATTTATCTGAATCTAAAAATTTGTGAACACTCAGAATGTATACTCATGAGCCGCCACTGCTAATATATCATAGCTCACAAAACATCACTCACAAAAGATCATAACATGTAGTGCTGTAAAGGTTTGACATTAGATACTAGGATGACATGGCAGATCGAATTAAGGGATCTGGTTCCATTCAAGAAACCACTCTATAGATTGTCACCTCTGAGTATGAAAATATATGAGGATATTAAGGGAACACATGGAAAGAATGCTAGAATTGGGAGGGGGAGGGGGGCGGGGGTGTAGCTCAACCATCAAATCCCCGTATGCCGTTCCCATGTTGTTGTTCCTAAATCTAATGGTGAGTGCCATCTGGAAGTGGACTACCTGTATTAAACAAAACTAAGATAAAACTGAGATATTGAGATCAGTGCCATTACTAGATTTGCATTCATGTTTCAGGCGGTTTATGGGAGCACAGGTATTTACTACATTAGATCTTAACTAGGCTGATAATAAAATACCTTTAGATGAAGCTCCAAAGTCAGTTGCTGGGTTCATGATGGACTGGAACTTATTTGAGTTTGGGATTGGTGATAGGGGCAGCAGTTCCTTCACAGCTCATGGATGCTGTGTTTTCTGATATAAAATTTAGGTATGTTTACTATTATCTGGGCTATCTTCTGGCCTGTAGTAGCTAGATTCAGGAACATATGCAGCACTTGAGTGAGGTGTTCAAGCATTTAAGAAAGGCAGGAGTGAAAATCAATACTCTGAAGGTTGTTTTTGCATATTCTTTCATGAAATTCCTAGGACATATAATTTGTAGAGGAGGAATTTATATTGACACAGATAGTGGAAGCCATTGATGAGTTCCTACAACTACAGAATGTCAAGCAGGTTGCCAGGATGGTCAGTTTCTTCAGGAAATTTAGTAGTGGCTTTTCAGAGAAGGGAGCTCCCCATAATGAATGACACAAAAAAGGGTGTAAATTTCTGTCGGGGCCTACCCGGGAAGTTACATTTTTGACCTCAGAAAAAAGCAGTACTGTCAGAACTGATGAAATAAAGCATGGGGAGTAATGGGTTCAAGATAGTTGTGCTAAGGAAATGGTTCCCTTACTGTTCCACTACTTTCTTGAATCTACTGTGGAAGAATATTTAGGGGTGTGGAGGAGATAGCAATTTATTTGGTCTGGAGTGGATAGCAAGATTTGTAAGTGAATAGTTATTGTGGGCTGTGTGCTGTTAATAAATAAGCACAAAATGGCAAAATCAGATATTTGGCATCCAAGTTAGTAGGAATTATTTTAGTTTGTGTGGATGCATTTATTTGATTTGACTGGTTGCTGCCCACCAGTGTGGTGACAGCTCAAGCAGTTATCCAAAACTTATAGATAATTTTTGGCACCTCTGGCCCTCTTCAGTGTATAGTGACAGATAATGTAACCACATTTACCATCAGAAATTTAACAATTTTGCCTTGGTGTGGGAGTGCGACAGATAACAACACTATCTTATTATCTGAACCCCTTATACACAGAGTATATCAATAGAAATCTTAGGTTGGCCCTGATAGCCTATCACAGTGATAATCAGAATGGATGGGATTGATAACTACCCTTGTTAACAATATTATGAAAAGGAAAGTTGCTACTTGCTACATAGCAGAGATGCTGAGATCCAGATAGGCACAACAAAAAGTCTCTCACAACTATAGCTTTCTCCCACACACAACTGCAATCTGAGGCAACTGAGACCACACTGCGAGCAGCAGCACCAGTGCATGATGGGAGTGGCAACTGCGTGGGGGTAAGGAGGAGGTTAGGGTGGGGAGAGGGAGGGATACTATGGTAGGGGTGGTGGACGGGGAAGTGCTGCAGGTTAAATGGAGGGCTGGGGAGAGGTGGGGTGGGAGAGGGGAAGTAGTGGAAAAGGAGAGAAATAAAAAGATTGGGTTTGGTGGTGGAATGGCGGCTGTGTAGTGCTGGAATGGGAACAGGGAAGGGGCTGGATGGTTGAGGACAGTGACTAACGAAGGTTGAGGCCAGGAGGGTTACGGGGACGTAGGATGTATTGCAGGGAAAGTTTCACCTGTGCAATTCAGAAAAGCTGGTGTTGGTGGGAAGGATCCATATGGCACAAGCTGTGAAGCAGTTATTGAACTGAAGGATATCATATTTGGCAGCATGAACAGCAACAGGGTGGTCCACTTGTTTCTTGGCCACATTTCATCAGTGGCCATTCATGTGGACAGAGAGCACTTGTTTCTTTGCCACAGTTTGTTGGTGGCCATTCATATGGACAGACAGACATTGTTAACAATAGTGATTAACACTGCACACCATGAAGGCCATCAGTCCACACCTGCAAGTTTGCTTCTGAGATATTGGGTAGCACTGTCTTGTGCAATTTATGATCTATCGATGACCTCTTGCATGAGAAGAGACAGATGGTCAAACAATGGAGACTGACAAAAAGGAATATCCTTCTTACGAGGGAGACCATGTGCTGCAATGTGAGCCAGCAGCCAAATAATTACCAAGTTGGTGACAAGGTCTTTATGAAGAGTTTTTAGGGAGTCAGAAAAGCCCCTGAAAATACTACCAGGAAGTTGTTGCCACAATTTAAATATCTGTTTGAGTTTCAAACGTTTTTGACCACAGTCATTGTTCTGTTAAAGGACTCCAAACAGTCAATGAAGTTAGGACTCGTCTGTCTGAGATTAAGCCAGTTCTCAGGGCAAATCTAGGTTTCTTGGAAGGTTGTCAAATTAAGGGGGAGAGTATGTTTTGTGTATGGAACTGTTGCCTAGGTTTGCGTTATCAGACATAAATCGTAGTTTGGCCATACTTCCTTCTGCCTTGTGGTCTGCTCTCTTTGGTTGCAGAAGTGTTTACCCGGTGGCAATTGGGACACTAAAGGAGTCACTCAGTTAGTGGATGAAGCCATGAGGAAAGGCAGTTGCTTGCTTCCTCACTCGGGAAGAGCTTTGTCACAAGCTGTGAATGTGATTTATTTATGTGGGCAGCCATACACACTAAGCAAATGTGGGCCTGCAGTATTGTGGATTCTGGAGGCAGTGCATCCTGACCTTAAAGCAATGACTATAGTGCGTCTACTCACATTTGACACACAGAGTGAATTCTAGTCGTGATCCATGCATGTTTCTGATTGAAACAGGTACTGCACTTTGTTATAGTCACAGCACCATTTTATCGCCATCTTGCAGTTACCTCTCGCAGATTGTGTATTGGTAGATGGTATTTAAACTGTGTTCATGGACTTGACCATACATTGTGTTTATGTGGTTCTGTATAACGACAGACTTTGTATGAATGTACACTGGTAATGGAAAATTGTCTGAATACTCTATACTGTTTCTATGGGCTCAACTTTTCACTGCATTTTAATATTGTTTCATAACAACAGGCTTCCTACAAGTGCACACAATTTATGCACAATTGGCTTGTTAAATTTGTAGATGGCAATGCTACACTGTCTGGCTGTGCCAGGAAGCTGTGGTTTCCTGTTGCTAATATTGAGTTGTTTCGGGGTAGCCTGTGACATTTCTGTGTATTTGTATGAGCTGGAATGGACTAATTTCATATGCTGAAATACATGTTATGACACAAAAAGTGCTTGTGACCCAGTGGTCTATGCCAGGAAAGTTATTGTTCTGGTATCCTGGCCTAATGAGTTTGAAGGCCCACCGGAAGGTATGGAATTCAATGACAATTGGTAGACAGTGCCACTACATCTGCGGGCACTGGTGTCACACTGTAAGCACTGCCATGAGGACCCACCAGCTTTGCTGGCCTCTCAATACCTGCGTCTGCCCTTTAAAGCCATCAGTTCACTAGCTCCACAGTTTGTCGTGATTTCTCTGCGCTATTGTATTGATCTCACTACACATCATTGTCTTGATTCAGAATTTGCTACATCTTAGGTTTCAATCTTGGTTTACATGCTGGACTTGTTCCAACAGCAGTTTTGACAACAGGTTGAATTCTTCTATCATGAAATGCAACTTTTGTCAGATTGCTTACAGGTTCAGGGTTCCAACCCATCCAGGCTGTGGTCACTTCAGGGAGAGAGACCCTTGTTTCTGCTGTTTAATTACATGAAAGAGGATTGGGACATTTATTTGCAGTGACTGAACAGTGTTTCACCACTTTTTGGACGACACTCCCCAGTGATCACTCTTCTTTTCTTGGGCTACACTGGAGATGTTTTTCTTACTAAAGAAGTTGGCTCCACTCTATAATCCTGTTGTACTCATGTTCAAGGAGGTATGTTCATTGCTGTAAAATATTTATTCACAATTATTCCATGTGGTCACATCATGCCTCAAGTTCCACCAAAGCCACAAGCAACCTGGTCAGTGAACCACACATGGGATTGCTTGAATTGAGACAACATTGTGATTTAACTTGTATGTACCTGGCCTGCAGAGCTTTATGTGAAGATTCTTAGATCCAAAACATAGTGGTCCAATTGGCTCTGCATCTGGAAGGACACACTGCACCCCTCAAAACAGACAACCCTTCATTAGATAATATTTTGAAAATGGTGCACTCTTTTGAGATTGCGCATGCGGCAAAGGAGTGCCTAATAGCTCGACCCAAAAATCAGTAGTCCAACTTCTGCGCTAGGGCCATAATTCTTGTAACCCTTTCACCCGATGGTATTGAGATCATAAGCAGCAGCGTCTCCCATCATGGCCTGGCTACTTTACGGCACACACACAAGTGTACTGTCTGGATTGCTGACCACACTGTACCCATTGTGGGAAAGATGGTTATCTCTAAACTGTCTGTCATCAACTGTCAGGACAGTCAGATGCCACTCCCTACATTTGTCTTGGAATGGACTTCAGTCAGTTGTTTCTCAGGGTGATCTTTCCATCACTAATTTGTTTTCCACATCACAACTGCAAAACAGGAGGTCTATTTTCAAGTGAACACATGAGCTACCTTTTCTTTGATTAACCTTCAAATGTATGCTTGTCTTGGTTCCACTGACTTGCCCCCACCCTCTCCCACACGTTGGTCATGTTCTGTGACAGATCAGTTCCCCTCCGGGATCAAATCACAATCAACACGGTATATGGAAAGGTTGTGCTACTGATAACTCCATTTGCTGTCAACAGTCACTCAGTTAACAAAATTTTCAGTTTAGATGCCATATCGCAGCTTGGGTTCTTTGTCAGTGATGAGGTTCAGGTCATCTCAGACATGATTCCCCTCCAGGAGCTTGATGACTTCTTTACTGCTTTTGCACCTCTATTTGAACCTGGCCTGGTGAGTGCCACAGATTTCCAGGCTCCTATCTTCAAAGTTACAGACTCAGTGCCCTGTTACTGCTGGGGACATCATATTCCTGTCTTCTTACAGGCACCCATTGAGTAAGTAACCAATTGACTCCAAAAAGCAAGGGTAATTGAACCAATTGAAACTAGTGCTTGGGTCACACCCCTGGTTGTAGTCAAGAAACCCAATGCTTCCCTCTGGCTATGGGGATATTGTAAATCGACAATCAATGCCCAAGCACAAATGGAGCCTACCCCACACCACATATAGAGGATCTTTTCACGAAGATAATTGGGATGAATGTTTTTCTAAGATAAATCTTGATGACACATATTTGCAGATCCCACTGGACTTGGAAATGCAGCACATTATGGTCTTCAACACTCCCTTTGGCTTATACAAATATAAACAGCCCCCCCCCCCCCCCCCGACACACACTTTGCAATCTTTTTACTATGTTGCGTGATGCAGAGTTCGAGTGCCACTTACACAAATGGCAATTTTTTCAGGGGCAAGTCACCTCGGATGTTCTCCTGCTTCATACATAAGTGAAAACTCATTATGTCATCATATTGTCTACCCTGTGACCCCAGGCTTTTCAGCTACTCCATTGTGGGCATTGGGGTATGTCGTGGATGAAAACCCGTGCAGGGACTGATGACCTCACTATTTGGTCCACTCCCTCAAATGAACCACCTAACCAAAGCCCTTGCAAGGCGATGTGCCTCCTGGCTTAGACTGAACAAGGGCATGGAACACATAGATGTTCAGCTTGTCTCCAGAACCAGGCTGCTCACCCTACTCTTTTATCCTGCCCCCCCCCCCCCCCTCCCCTGGACCACTTTTACCTGGGCTTTCCTGGCTTTTTTTTTTTTTTTCTACATGGCTCATTGTTGTGGATTCTTAATCTAACAACCCATATGTGGTCAATATGGTGTCTGCAATCACTGACGCCACCCTCAATGACCTCAGCCAGATTCCAGCCATCAAAGGGATTCGCTACACCATCATGTTAGACAATGGGCCCCGATTCACTGCCTGTTTAGTCCAATATTTCACCCATCCTCCCATGGCCAAGTGGAGCAGTGAAAGTGGTGGGCTCTTCCACCAACACAGCTCCACTCGAGATGTATTGGAACACCTACAGGGCCCAGCCCTGTACACGACTGTAGACTGACAGAGCTCCTCCATGGGAAGCAGCAGCCATGTACTCTCCTCCACTTCCTGGCCCCACAGGCCTTGGAATCCCACCCAGGCTTTGCTGCATGGGTACTCTAGTACTCTCGTATGAGGCCAAAGACTTGTGGATGTTATCCACAGCAGTTGTCAAACATGGGCAGCAACTCGCAGCAGTTACCACTCCGAGGGGTTTGGAGGGCTGGTGTAGCAAACAGCTGTGTCCACACCTATTGACTGCATTAGCATTGCCATCTGGCTCAGTCAAGCCTTGGAAAGCCTTCCCCAACCACTTTCATACCTCCACAGGAAAAACTTGCTCTCCAGGGCACCAGGGCGACTTCTGTGGGCATAGGCATGGAAGTGGAAGTCTCAGTGCAACCTCTGCCCTCTCAGCCCTTGTCACCGACACTGCTGTTGTCTATGCCACTGTATCCCAGTCAACCAGGTGCCTCAATTTCTTCCTCCCAACCAGCAGGATTCTGTGCCAGGACTCCACCCGTGCCACCAGTTCACCTCTCGAAGTACTGTCTGGGGTGGGTCCAGCCCTGCATCTCCATTTCAGGTATAGGGATCTGGTATCCCAGCCTGGTGAGTTTGAACACCCGTTTGAAGGTATGGAACTTGATGATGACAGCCGCTCCATGATGATGCCACATCTGCAGGCACTGGTGTCACTGCTGCAAGTGCTGCCATGAAAACACGCCCACAATGCCAGCTTATCAGCTCAACAACCAGCCATGGTTTCTCTGTATTATTGTATTGATCTCACTACAAATAATTGTGTTGGTTCTGAATTCACTATGTCTTAGGTTTTGATCTTTGTTTACTTGCTGGGATTGTTATTTTGCCATGGCATCTTCGTTGTTTCTCTTTCTGTAGTTGTCGTCCACGTTTACTCTCTGGTGACTAGCTGTGACCCCCTCTTCCAGTTGGCCTGTTTCCACTGCTTTTCAAGTCATTTCTGGTCTTGTCAGATTCCAATCATTATGACTTGTTTTTATGGTTGTATGTAAATTAAGATTTAAGCATATAGTTTTCTAAAATACAATTAAATTGATTTTTTTCTAAATTTTGTTAATTTAAGGAATGTAATTAGAATGTTTTGTAAATATTTTCCTTTAAATTGAGTAGATACTGAAAGTACTTGTTACTTGGTCATTTGTGCTTAGGCTCAACTTCTTGTGGTGCTAAATGCTGCAGAATTTCATTGAGTCAGAATGTTAAAACATTTTACTGTCCTTATATTATATATTTCAATTGTTACAACAAGTTTATTGTTCACGTAAAAGGGCACTTTGACTCAAGTGTTGATAAATAAGTAAGTGTTCAAATGTTAATTTGAACTCATTCAATCAAATCCACCCTTTTATCCTACCCACGCAAACCAGCATGGTACATAGGAAGGAAGATGTGAATGGGAAAGTTGGATGGCAAAGGATTCACAAAACAGCATACATTTATTATGCAACTGAAAGAACACTTTGAAGAGAGTCTAGAGCTGTGGACTGCAGTAAAAAAATTCAACAAGGTCTCAGTGCCAGACACCAATTCTTGGTTTACATCTGTCCTGCTTATAACAAAGGAAAAGTACAATGATTCACTGTCCTTTCCAAGTCAGTGCTTCCTGCACTAGGATCGTAATAGCAACTACTTTATGAAAACTTTCCACATCAAGGAGATCCAGAAGGATGTGAATCATCATCTGAAGATGCAGTGGCAGTGTTAATTGTTTTTGAATTTTGTGGTATGTTTCAAGACGTGAAAGTGAATGAATAACAGTGAATTTCAGAGATTCGACATTCCAGTGTATAATTAAAACAATTCTTGCGTATTTCAATGGTACTGTGTAATTCATTGCAAATAAAGATATTTATGATAGTTACCAATAGGCTTATGTTGTTGTTGTTGTTGTTGTTGTGGTCTTCAGTCCTGAGACTGGTTTGATGCAGCTCTCCATGCTACTCTATCCTGTGCAAGCTTCTTCATCTCCCAGTACCTACTGCAACCTACATCCTTCTGAATCTGCTTAGTGTATTCATCTCTTGGTCTCCCTCTACGATTTTTACCCTCCACGCTGCCCTCCAATACTAAATTGGTGATCCCTTGATGCCTCAGAACATGTCCTACCAACCTATCCCTTCTTCTAATCAAGTTGTGCCACAAACTTCTCTTCTCCCCAATCCTATTCAGTACCTCCTCATTAGTTATGTGATCTACCCAGCTAATCTTCAGCATTCTTCTGTAGCACCGCATTTCGAAAGCTTCTATTCTCTTCTTGTCCAAACTATTCAAAGTCCATGTTTCACTTCCATACAAGGCTACACTCCATACAAATACTTTCAGAAACGACTTCCTGACACGAAATCTGTACTCGATGTTAACAAATTTCTCTTCTTTGGAAACGCTTTCCTTGCCATTGTCAGTCTACATTTTATATCCTCTCTACTTCGACCATCATCAGTTATTTTGCTCCCCAAATAGCAAAACTCTTTTACTACTTTAAGTGTCTCATTCCCTAATTAATTCCCTCAGCATCACCCGAGTTAACTCGACTACATTCCATTATCCTCGTTTTGCTTTTGTTGATGTTCATCTTATATCCTCCTTTCAAGACACTATCAATTCCATTCAACTGCTCTTCCAAGTCCTTTGCTGTCTCTGACAGAATTACAATGTCATCGGCAAACCTCAAAGTTTTTATTTCTTCTCCATGGATTTTAATACCTACTCCGAATTTTTCTTTTGCTTCCTTCACTGCTTGCTCAATGTACAAATTGAAGAACGTCGGGGACAGGCTACAACCCTGTCTCACTCCCTTCCCAACCACTGCTTCCCTTTCATGCCTCTCAACTCTTATAACTGCCATCTGGTTTCTGTACAAATTGTAAATAGCATTTCGCTCCCTGTATTTTACCCCTGCCACCTTCAGAATCTGAAAGAGAGTATTCCAGCCAACATTGTCAAAACCTTTCTCTAAGTCTACAAATGCCAGAAATATAGGTTTGCCTTTCCTTAATCTAGCTTCCAAGATAAGTCGTAGGGTCAGTATTGCCTCACGTGTTCCAATATTTCTACGGAATCCAAACTGATCTTCCCCGAGGTCGGCTTCTACTAGTTTTTCCATTCATCTGTAAAGAATTCGCGTTAGTATTTTGCAGCCGTGACTTATTAAACTGATAGTTTGGTAATTTTCACATCTGTCAACACCTCCTTTCTTTGGGATTGGAATTATTATATTCTTCTTGAAGTCTGAGGGAATTTCGCCTGTCTCATACATCTTGCTCACCAGATGGTAGAGTTTTGTCAGAACTGGCTCTCCCAAGGCTGTCAGTAGTTCTAATGGAATGTTATCTACTCCCGGGGCCTTGCTTCGACTCAGGTCTTTCAGTGCTCTATCAAACTCTTCACGCAGTATCATCTTCATCTACATCCTCCTCCATTTCCATAATATTGTCCTCAAATACATCGCCCTTGTATAGACCCTCTATATACTCCTTCCACCTTTCTGCTTTCCTTTCTTTGCTTAGAACTAGGTTTCCATCTGAGCTCTTGATATTCATACAAGTGGCTCTCTTTTCTCCAAAGGTCTCTTTAATTTTCCTGTAGGCAGTATCTATCATACCCCTAGTGAGATAAGCCTTACATCCTTACATTTGTCCTCTAGCCATCCCTGCTTAGCCATTTTGCACTTCCTGTCGATCTCATTTTTGAGACGTTTGTATTCCTTTTTGCCTGATTCATTTACTGCATTTTTGTATTTTCTTCTTTCATCAATTAAATTCAATATTTCTTCTGTTACCCAAGGATTTCTACTAGCCCTCATCTTTTTACCTACTTGATCCTCTGCTGCCTTCACTACTTCATCCCTCAAAACTACCCATTCTTCTTCTACTGTATTTCTTTCCCCCATTCCTCTCAATTGTTCCCTTATGCTCTCCCTGAAACTCTGTACAACCTCTGGTTTAGTCAATTTATCCAGGTCCCATCTCCTTAAATTCCCACCTTTTTGCAGTTTCTTCAGTTTTAATCTACAGTTCATAACCAATAGATTGTGGTCAGAGTCCACATCTGCCCCTGGTTAAATGTCTTACAGTTTAAAACCTGGTTCCTAAATCTCTGTCTTACCATTATATAATCTATCTGAAACCTTTTAGTATCTCCAGGGTTCTTCCATGTATACAACCTTCTTTTATGATTCTTGAACCAAGTGTTAGCTATGATTAAGTTGTGCTCTGTGCAAAATTCTACTAGACGGCTTCCTCTTTCATTTCTTACCCCCAATCCATATTCACCTACTATGTTTCCTTCTCTCCCTTTTCCTACTACCGAATTCCAGTCACCCATGACTTAGGCTTATATCGGAACCAAAGTAGGTAACTCGCCATCTGGACCAGCTCAACAATAAGGTATCTTCTGCTGTTTAAGACTTTCTCGATGTAGCAACTGTTTCATTGGTGGACGTCGTGTTGGATAATGTTGTGGAAGCTGTGCAGTATTTCGATGAGAAGCTGCTTGTCATCTTCAGGTGCTCACTGACATGTTGCTGCAATGGCTTGCCAATATATACACTGACTTGGTTTGTTCACATGAGTGCCTTTGATGGATTCATTAAAACTTGTAGAAACTAAGTTGGAGGAGGACATCTTACATCGATTTTAAACATGTGCTTAATTTGACTTACTTTTTATTTAATGGACAATATTTTGAACAGACTGATAATTTATGGAAAACTTTGAGGAAAAAACACTTCATTCAGCAGTGTTTAAACCTAAGTGCTTCTGAAGATATGTGAACAACACTTTTGTAGTTTGGCCACATGGAGCAGCAATACTTCCTACATTTTTGGAACACCTTAACTCCCTCCATCCCAGCATTTGCTCCGCCATGGAAGTGGAGAAAAACAGAGACCTCTCGTTTCTTGATGCCTTGGTCTGCAGAAAAGAAGATGGTTCCTTGGGTCACAGTGTGTTTTGCAAATCAACTCACACTCACACCTATCTCAATGCAGTGGCATGTTTCAGACTGTCGTTCATAGGGCTAGAATTATCTCAGATACAGGAACCCTATCAGCAGAGCTTAGCCATCTTCGCTCTGTGTTTGTACAAAATGATTACTCTGATAAACAGATCTGTAATACAATTAAACCTGCAAGCACTAAAGCTCTCAAGAACATCCAGAAGAAAGAGAGAGCTCCATGAGCATGGTTTTTCTCCCGTATATTGGTGGTGTGTCCTTTAAGATTGGTAGTTTGTTCAAAAAACATCAAATAAAATGTGTCTTCCACCCTCCAGCGCCAGTGCAACATATGCTGGGGTCTATTAAAGACACGTAGGGCTAAGGAGACCAGAGATATATAAAATCCCATGCCAGTGTGGGAAATCATACATTGGCTAGATGTGTTGCACTGTTAAGAATAGGTGTGCTGAGCACAGACGTCACACCAGACTGGGTCAGCCAGAAAAGTCAGCTGTGACTGAACTTTTTCTTGACATGATTCTAGCATCTGTGCAATAGTTTTTATATCCCTGTCATGATAGGTGCCAACTGCCTTTCTGTGGTAGCTTCCCTTGTCTTGATGAGTGCAACACTAGTGCATAATATATGTAACCCTACAGATAACTATTGTAGTACAAGTTAACAAAAATTGTATCACAAAGCTCACAATTTTTTTAAGAGAATTTGTCCAAGTTATTCTATGAGCGTTTGTTTTACAGAAGTACGACAATATTATTTTTTTGAGGAGTAAGTGATTTTAAATCAGTCAGACTTATAGCATAATTATACCTATTATGAAGTTCATATTTCAAATGTAGGAGAGAGTAACTAATCAAATAATTGTTCAGTTCTTTGGAATGAATGAAACTGGTAATGACTGAAATGAAACTGAGTAATAGAAAATAAATTTTTTACAATGAGCTCAAAGCTATGGTGCCCAAGTAAAATTATTAATTTTTAAGAGAAATAGAACTACTGTTTCAGTGCTCCCAGATGAAATTTTTACTCTGCAGCGGATTGTGCACTGATATGATACTTCCTGACAGATTAAAACTGTGTGCCAGAACGAGACTCGAGAACTCAAGGCCTTTGCTTTTCACAGGCAAGTGCTCTACCATCTGAGCTACCCAAGCACAACCAATGACCCATCCTCACAGCTTCAATCTGCCAGGAGGTTTCTTATTGTTTCAGTGGTTTGAGTGTGACACTAAAGATGCCATACGATGGAATGCACTACACTTTGCCTTACTGCAATTATAATTTAATTTCAGAAAATGACTATTTATGTTCTGTTTTGGTGCAATTTTTAATTTACCCATCATAAACTATCATTACTGAAAATGTTTTTGAATATGGATGAAAGGTGCAGATTAGATTAGATTTACTTTCATTCCAATTGATTTGTAGTGAGGAGGTCCTCCAGGATGTAGAAAATGTCAGAAAAACAATAATACATGACAAATATTTACAACTGAAACAAATAAGCTAATGTACCTTCCTATGGTCCCAAGTGGAATGATCATATTTTTTTAAAATGAACACTATATGAAAGAATCATTTTACAAACACTCTTTTACTGGGATCACATTAATGCCACACACACACACACACACACACACACACACACACACACACATTGGTTGTTAAGCTTTTTATGGCTGCTGGCAAGCAGGGACAGTGTTTGCTTATGTAAGACAGCTCAGTTTAGCTGTTTTGGGAAGTATCAGAACTTCTCAAAGCACCTCAGGCATAGAGCAGTGACAAGAAGAAGATTATGGAGCTGGACATTGTCAAGAATGATTGATTTTAAAAGTGTTGAATTTCAGGTTTTTTGATTGTTTGTATTTGTAGAGCTGTAATATCAGAATTGCAGTAGGTGTTGCTACAATATTCATATGATTCTATTCTTGACAAAGTTCTCTTTCATTTACTGTAATAAACTGTTCTTCAACCAGAGCAGCGGAACTATGAGGCTAGGTTTCTAGTGTAAGATGGCTTATTCCTAATATGCAATACGACAGGTATCCTAATACATGACTGTATTGAATATTGGGACACACAATCTCATATTACGATAACTTCAACTTGCCATACTTGTAGTGGAATTCAGACTCATAGTTTTTCTAAGTGGTTTGACAAATCTGAGGACTGCGTGAAGCCATCTAGTGATGATCTTGTGCTAATACTTGATGGTCATCATATCACATTTGTGCCCTAACAAAGCAAGAAAAAATGGTGTCCACATCATCTGTTTATCACCCCATCCTACACATAAAATGTAGCCTTTGTGTGAAATTGATGAGACTGTTTACAACACATTATCCCCAGTAAACAGAAATCTGCTGGCAAATTCACAAGTCATGTGGTAACCTCATTTTTGATTATGTGATTCTATGGAGCAGCCTACTTGTGAGCAGTTACAATGGAAAATGCCATAAATAGCCTCTGGAAAATGGCACTTTTCACATGCAACAAGTATGTACTTATTGACGACTTTGCAATACACCAGGAGTTTGACATACAAGATGCTAACAAGAGAGTAAATGTGAGCCCGAATGGTCCTGCCATCTCCCACAGTCAGCAAGCCCATCAAGAACCACCAGCTCCATCAAATTCAGCATGTTTTGAATCTCTTAAGTGGCAAACACAGTTTTCGTACAGAAAATGCTTTAAACAGTTCAGGGATAACAAAGTTGTAAGTGAATCAAACAAGATAGAAGTGAAAATTTTTTTCTTGAAAAATAAAGAGAGAAAAACAGAGGAAGCATAATCTTCTACTAATTTGGGGTCTCGTGCAAATTTAATTGGGACAATACTACAGATGATCAATCTGAAGAAGAAGACACTGAATGCATACCCTGCAGTGGTCGTTTCTCTGAAGGCTAACAGAGAAAAATGGCACAGTGCATTGAATGCTATTTCGGGTTTCCAAAGAATGCTAAGTTGAAAAAGAGATTGCACTTCTTTTTCATAACAGATAAAGAAGGCAGTAAGGAAGAAAATGTTATTATTTTATGGTTTTTCTGTTCTTACATTGGTCAATAATAAGTTTTTCTCTGAGAGTCTCAAATTAGGACACCATTTCTATTTCAATTCAAAATGACTTATTTGTGCTTTGTGTGAAGTAGCACAAATTCAATAAATACAGTTTAAAGTACAATTATCTCACAGATTTCCAATTAATGAACATATATTTATATTGAATATTGTAACATATAGTGGAGTTATGAGAGATAAGGAAAATTTCACATCTGGGATGAGGTTAGTATGAGGTCCACACACCATTGGCATCAATCACCTGCCTCACCTGACAAGGCATAGTGGCAGTCAGCACTAGAAATGTGTCTCATCATCCACAAGACTCTTCCACATCTCCAGCACTAGGACACACAGTTGGCCGGGAGTGCATGGGGCCTGTGCAAATTTTCAGTGGAATTCAAGTTCGGCACTTCAACAGGCCATTCAACCAGGTCAATGTCAGCTTGTTGCAAAACCATTGCTGCGTGATTCGACTGCTGGAACTGGCTCACTCCATTGGGATAATGCATCCTCACACTTGGCACCATTGCTTGTTCCATGATTTGCACAGAGTGATCCTCCACAAGATGGCCATAAATTTGGTGAAGTATCCCTGCCCAATCTGATGACATTCAACCTCAGCACAAGTCTGTGGTGGGCAACACATGAATGTTGCACCACATACTGTGAGTCATAACATGCTACTCATAGTGCGTAGACCATCAGCGGACCCTCATTCATTAAGCTTAATATTGACTCATCTGAAAGTTTGTGATCGTCAGAAAGGGCTTCTTTATTAGCATTATTATGGGCTCTAAGGCCATAATATCATAAGCAGCTGCGAACAGTTTATTAGTATCCAGGGAAATTGCTCTCATTCTTTTGTTGTATGACTTTTAAAAAGGCATCCCACACAGGTGTCATCCAACATGTTGCCTTGCTGAGGTGTCAACACCTTTCTTAAGCCCGGCCCTTGGTGTTGGCCAATTACCCAGTCTTGCACCACTAGTTCATGCATGTCTCAGCATAGCAAGGTTGAATACCGTACCTGGCTGTCAGTTCACACATGATTGACATCCTGTTGAAATAAAATTCGCAAATATTGTCTGTGGTCCAGTGTCACTAATGACATCTGTGCTGGCATTCACAATCTTGTGGAGGATGACCCAGGCTTAAGGCATTGAGATCTTATCAGTGATGAGCTTAAGTGTTGAGTGTGTTCTCATCATTTTTTAAAAAATACACAGGATATCACAATGAGGCAGCAAAGTTTGACCTACGTCTTCTCAGTGAGTCGCAGAAAAATCATGTCCTGTAACATGACAAATGGTTTATAAGACCAAATATAAAATATTTCAATGATGACATGTCATTTACGCTTAAGATTTTGTGACATTTCAGCTTGCACTTGAGAATTGCTATAATGCCAAAATCATGACTGTGTAAAATAAGTGAATAGTGATTTACAGTCAAATCGCATAAACTTCTCTGAAAAAGAAAATTGTCTGGACTATAGTCAGTGGTTCATTAGACCTCTCAGGGCTAAGTGGATCCCATTCCACACGTTTATATTACAGAAGAATCTGAGATGGTCATCAGTAGTTGAACCTAGGACATACACGGCAGAAGCCAGCAGCACTATTGATTCATCACTTAAAGTTGGTTTTTGAAACTTGCAAAGTAGACTTTCATAGGGTAGTATGCATCTGCATTTTCCAGTTTAATTCTCCCAGCATCTCCATGATCCTGTCCCATGAGCCAAAGAAACCTTTGACCATCAGTCCTCCCCTTTTTGTGTTTGTCCAGTATGCCCTGATAATACTATTTGGTATAGATCCCACATGCTTAAGCAATATTCTAAGAAGGGTTGCATGTGTGTTTTATAAACAATCTTCTTTGTATCACCATTATTAAATTTTCTCTAAGTACTATGATTCAAGTCATGAAGCTGCATGACCTGATATAAATTGATCATTCAGATATAGGTGGATACATATGCAATAGAATGCAATCAGCACAGACTTTTCTTATAATAGTGCTAGCTTTTCAGCCTATGTTTTATGAGACATATATGATAGAGTAGTTTTGAGAGAAGCACAGGAAAGCAAGCCACTGCCTGATTCTTGTATGATAGTTGAAAAGTGGTGTTGAATGTACAGGGAAGATTTTATTTTCTATTATTTTACGTATTGGAACTGTGCATAGCTGAGGGTAGTGATTTTGCAGTGGAAGACCTGAAATTCTAAAACGCGTGTATATTTGTTCTGAATGACATTGAGTGTTGGTAAGCAATATTTCAATGGACATCTTGCGATATGTTTTCAGTAGCTAGAGAAAACAAATCTTTATGCATTCAGTATCTATTGTTGGATAAAGGTCTCCATAAGACTTTTCTATACATTGTGCTATATGCATCTGTGTTATGCCTGTATGCCTCCTAATGTCATCTGCCTACCTTTCATTATGCTATGATGTAGTCTTTTTTTAATGTCTTGAGATCCGGCAGAGAACTCATTTGATCCACCTACTACCCATTCATTGGGCTACACATCCTGACCTCCTACATCTCTTTTTCACTGTGGTCATAATTACATTTTCTATTTAGTTCTGTTCCATATTGTATTTGTTTTCCTGTGCCTTACAGTAATTCCCGTAATGCATCCCTCCACTGTTTGCTGAGCAGCCCTGTGACTCACTCTCGTAAGTCAAAACTAGTGACATTCCTTTTTTAGACACACTAGAAACTTAGTTTTCAGAACTGTATTTAATTTACCAAAGGCATTCTGTGGAATTTTTTCCTCTCCTCTTTATTTCTTCGATTGCCCTAAATAGAAAAAAATATATTTTTATTATTTAATAGGTGTTCCAATGATATAAAGTGAAAGAGACAATCTACTAATCATAGTGACTGATTTTATTTTTGCAATTTTAATGAGAGCACTGAATTAAAAGCTGTCACACAGTGTGGCATACATAATATTGTTTGTCTAGTGTGGATATACTCAAAGAAGTAATGGGAACTAAATTATTAAAATAAAAGCTTTGTTGGATCTGAGGTTATTTGTTCAAGTACAGTATTTGTAATTTGGTCCTAACTATAAAATTCTGATATCAAATGACTACAGGAAATGTACAAAATTGAACAAATGTGTCTGACCTCATATATAGTACATGTCCCATTAAATTATAGATTTTCATTTAAAGGGCTACATTATACAAAGAAGAAGGAAAAAATATATGGAACTATCAGTCAGTTTTGTTAATTTTTATTGCAAAAGAATCGAAACCATGTGTGTAGTATGAAGGGCTCAAAAACTTTCAAAAATGCATACTGGCAGAAACAGGTGAATTATTAACAGTAATCAACAAAAGAAGATCAGTGTGATGGCATTAAAATACAAAAACTATACTGCAATCAAGACTGATGATCACTTCTGATTTAATATTTGACAGAGCAGATTGTCCAAGAACCACAATGAATGTCTTTTTAAGTAATATAGCTGTAAAATATTTTGCAAGCATAGAACTGTCTGAAAAATAGCACTTCCTATAAAAGAAAGTCTATACCCTGAACTTCAATGATATTGCATATTCTTGCATCACACAACTTTACTCTATTCAATCTACGAGTATATATGTCTAGCTCCCACTGTCATTATGTCAAAATATTACAGTAGAAGAAAGGTAGTGCATATTTACCCCATGGTTAATAGGACAAGCAACATGTTTTATACTAGACTCCAGATGCCAGAAAACATGGCTTTGAATCTATGTAATGAATGTGACAGAGTTCACAAAGCTGACACTCTTGTGGAAAAAATGCATTACTGTTGTTGGAAACTAGACATAAAAATTATATATGTTTTTTTGTAATTTTATTTGGCACCTGTACATTCATAAGAAAAAAAAAAAAGTTTGATTTTAAATTGCCTTCATACATCAAGAACACAAGTACAACAGCCTCTCTCTCACTTGATGTGGGACTCATCAGGGGGGAAAACACACGATATTATTTTGAAATATAGTTTTATTACATTATTTTTCCTCATTCAGAGGAAACATATACATTTTAATAATAACAACTATCATGTTAATACACAATTAAAATTAAGAAGATTAGGTAAATGTTATTAAAATTTGAATAGTTTTATACAGAGGAGTTTAAGGTACACATTTTATTTGTCACATGAAAGATATGAGTCAATATTTTTACAAAATTATTTGATAGATTTTCTTTCCTTATCACAGTTACCAAGAGGCAACAAAATAATGCTGGGTATAAAATGCAGTATTAGGAAACTAAACATACTTGGTGTAGGCAGGTCCACAGCACCATTCAAGAGCATCTTGGAACTGCTGAACACATTTTTCTACTTTTGAACACATTTTGCTGTGTTTTAATACAATGTTATAATATGGCATTCATAAAAAACATTCTAAAGAGAAAAGGAGGAAAACACTGCTGTGTCCTCTCTAGAAGGATACCAAATAATAAATAAAACAGCAAAAAAGCATCTACTAATTACTGAAACTAGAACAACTGGTTAAGAGCTAAAAATGAAAAATAATAGTATAACATGGAAAACTATGGGCTGTCTAGACATTCTCTGGGTGATCGAGACAATGACAGAAGGACTGACAACCGATAATTCCTGATTCTAATGATTCATCAAATCTGTCTTTTTTTTTTACCTTAGTTTCTGTTTGGCACATCTACCTTTAGTTATCTGAAACTACTTACAAAAAATGTTTTTCTTCCCTCTGCCTTCTATTTATTTATTGATAAGGAGGCCACTGCTTCACTGAGATCAAGATTTATTGTCTCTTAATGCGCCATGTTTTTATCAGCCCTATTGAAATTGTTTCAGTATCAATGAGTGGTCAAAAGATGCTTTGCCTTGAGTTTGACTTCAAATTATTGTTTTGGAGGATTTATAATATGTAAATGATGAGTATTAATGGAATACTCATTAAGACTACTCTTTCTGAAGAGACTGCATGATAACAGTGCAGCTGTATTTTCTTCTCTACTAATGAGAAACAATAAAAATAACTTATAATATATGGAATTATTAAAATGTATGTAATTCAAAGCTAAATCACAGAAAGAATGCTTGCGCTATTTATATCCTAGTTCACAAATAGGTTTATTATGTACTGGACAAAAAAATCAGCTGTATTTGTATAATTATTTATGGTGCTCTAAGTACTAAAAGCTTCGCTCTACATATTCAGAAGGTGTTAGGTTTCATGAGGATCTCACTATTTAACATTTATTCTAAAATCTGATTTCTCCTTAAGGCTAAAATTCTTATATATAAGTAGACTAGATTGGTGAGTTTCTGGCTCCTACAGATTTCAGAATCTTTTATTTCCACTCTCACAATCTTTTCTTTACTTTGATAACACTACTGGTTCTGTAGATGATACTGTAGGAGACAGTTGATACGTTTCCATATGCCAACGGTTGTACTTCAGGCGAGACTTGTTAATACATTATATCGGCTACCTGGCATCCTGTTGGATAAAAAGTATTGTCTTTTACATAAAATTTTATATTTAACTCAAAATTACATTTTCATTTACAACAGTATAAACTCTTATGGACACTTAGATACATAGATGGTTGTTATCTGTAGTGCGTGATTCCATATGAGACACAGATACAAATTTTTGAGTAACAACATTGTTATAACAAGAGCTTCAGTAACAATAATTATTGGATATAAATTTGGGTACAACTGAACAGAGTAAAGGCGTAATGGCATTAATAAAGACAATGTTGGTGATGAAGTAATCTCTTAAGCATAAAAAATCAGCTGGTGTTACTATCTGAAATACCACACATTACTCTCAAGCCCAGATAGAAATTTTAAAAACAGTACACGGTATTTATAACTGTATATGTAGACCTGATAAATAATTGTTTGAGCAATCAAGGAAATGCCTCAAGCAAAACTTTTGATAAATTATTGGGCCAATTCCAAGACTGAAATATGACCGAGTGATAGCACTGTTATGAGGTGTAGTGATACAGTTGTAATTATGACACCAAAAAATAAAGTTACATATTTAAATTTTTGCTTATTTGCAGATACATGTCTGCAGTCCTGGAGATCCCATGCCCCAGTACTACAGCAAGCCACCAGAGGAGCAACAATAAAATGGCACAGCACATTGATAAAGTGAACTAATGTGTGGTAATTTGTTTTTGGCAGGAATGGAAATGTTGTAGCAGTTGTAGGCCAATCGAGATGACTTCTTCAGCCATCTGGATTGGTTTGACACGTCTGCAATGTTTCTGTTGGTACCAAAAATGAATTACCTTGCAATACTCCACTTTATCAATGGGCTGAGCCATTTTATTGTCACTCATCTAGTGGTGTGGTGTAATTGTGTGGCATAGAGATTTCATTGTGTACCAGTACTGCAGACACGTATCTGGAAACAAACAAAAAATTAATTGTGTTACTTTTTTTTTTGAGGTGATTATTAAAAGCTTCATGACTACCCCTCGCAGACTTGAAATTTAAATTAATTACGTTACTTTATATTTGTGGTGATAATTAAAGCTTCATGACTACCCCCCTCGTAGACTTGAAACTTAAATTGTCCCTGTCTGCTGCATTAATTTATTTCATCTGAGATCAAGTCATAAATTGGTGGCATGTTGTGGATAAAAAGGTCTCGTAACACTGTTCCACTAGTACACACAGCAGCAGATCCTAACAGTTCATTGGTATACAGGGCGTTCTCTTGAATTTTCCTGTATTCCCCCCACCCCAGTTGTTTTTCCTGCATCAGTGACCTTTCTCCTTTTTGTCTGAAGTCGAAAGTATAGCCCCACGTGAACAAATATTTTGCTACGTCTCACTTTTCTCTCTGTAGCTGACCCTTAATTTTCCTGTGTACTACACATAGCAATAGGATGTGCTCAGTTTCTTCTTGCTATCATAACTCAGCCCACATTTTCAGGAGTGCAACGAACTGCAACTGTGAACCCTAAGGTAATCATTAGCTGTGTTGAGACAGCACCTGATATTTTGTTATGGCTGACAACGATTTTGATCCAGTTACAGATGCACATATGTAAGAGATAAATTCAGTCTTCACCTTTTTTTCTCTGCCTTTCTTCTGAAGACTGCCGCTTTTTATTGCTGTTTTCTAAAGGCTTTTGTCAGTGTACATACTTTATATGCAACTAATCACACATAATCTTGTTTGTAGTAATCTTATTGCTACATACAACACTAGCTCTGTGTATGAGAGTCAAAATACTGAGCACCACATGCAGGATGGATAGCTACTTTTACACCTTAATGTGTTATCTGGTTTCTTTTGCTCCACAACACAAAGATTGTGAAAACAGTAATTAGATGAAAAGTTTTTAGGTGAATGGCGGGGTCTTCAAGGCAAACATGCACACTATTTTGTCAACATGTTATGTAGATATGTCTTAATGAATTAGCCTTTTGTCCTAGAACTTTTCATTCATCATATACGCTAGAAAACCCAAAAAAGGTCAAAACAGTAAATCTCCAATCATCATATGGTTCAGAATATCGTTTAATCAAACAATGGAAACTTCAAGTAGGAATATGAACAATTTAGGAAAAAATAGATTGCTACTTACTGCAAAGAAGACACATCAAGTTGCCCAACAGGCACAATCAAAAGACACTCACGTATTGTTTTCAGCCACTGCCTTCATCAGTAAAAGAGACACACACAAACAAGCAGGAACACCTCAAGCATACACAACTGCCAACTCCAGCATCTCGGGCTGGAATGCAACATCACGTGGGATAGAAGCAGCAATCTGGAGGAGGAAGGGATAGTAGTGTATGGATGGGGAGAGAGACGAACACTGTCTGGTGGAGTGTGCTGTGTCCAGACTGCCAATGGCACAACATCTGCAGGTTGTGGATCAGAGAGATGGGGGTGAGGGGGTGGGGGTGGGGGGAAGGAGCAAAAAATGAAAGGAGTGGGGAAAGATGGGCGGAGGCGCTGGCAGGGCAGCAAATAAAGAGCGTGGGAGATGAGAATGGGAAGGAGGTGATAGGACAGAGGGGGTGGAAACTGTTCGGTGGATGGTGTGGGGACAGTATGTTACCATAGGTTGAGGCTGAGATAATTATGAGAGTGGAGAATGTTGTAACTCCCGTCTGTGCAGTTCAGGAAAGCTGGTGGTGGAGGGAAGGATCTAGATGGCTTGGGTAGAGAAGCTGCATGTTGCGCCACAGAGTGGTCCATTTTGCTCTTAGCCACAGTTTGGCAGTGGTCATTCCTCCTGGTAGACAGCTGGTTGGTAGTCATACAAATATAAAAAGCTGTGCAGTGACTGCAGTAGAGCTGGTAAATGAGATGGCTGCTTTCACAGGTGATCTGGCTCCTGATGGGCTAGGATAAACTTGTGACAGGACTGAAATAGTACGTGCAATGTGGGTGGATTGGGCAGGTTTTGCACCTGGGTCTTTCACAGGGGTATGATTCTTGTGACAAGGGGTTGGGATTTGAGGTGGCATAGGAATGGACTAGGATGTTGTGGGGATTGAGATGACAACAGAACACCACTTTAGGAGGGGTGGGAAGTATCTTGGGTAGGATGTCCCTATTTTGTAGCACGATGATAGGTAATCAAAGCACTGGCGAAGGATATGGTTCAGTTGTTCCAAGTCTTAAGTGGTACTGGGTGATGACAATCCTTTGTGGCTGGTTTTTTGGGACGGTGGGCAGATTGGTGGTGTGAGAGGATATGGCATTTCCTTTGTCTTTGACTAAAACTATGTGCATCACATAAATTCATTTCAAAATCTTAGGTATAAATACTTGACATAAAATTTAAACACATTTTTTGTACTGATTTGCACAGCAGATCTGTTTGCGGACTAGGTCTGGGGGTTAGTGCCCGTCTCTGACGGTCTTGGTGAGACCCTCAGGGAGTTTTTGTCACTGCAGATACTCTTTCCCCAGGTGGCCAGGCTATATGGGAGGAATATTTTGGTGTGAATGGGATGACAGCTGTCAAAATGCAGGTACTGTTGGTGGTTTTAATGTGGACAGAAGTGTGGATGAAGCCATCAGAGATGAGAAAGTAAACATCTAGGAAGGTAGCATGCTGGATTGAGGAGAACCACATGAAGTAGATAGTAGAGAAGGTGTTGAGGTTGCAAAGGAATGAAAATAGGGTATCTCGGCCCTGAGTCCAGACCATAAAGATATCATCAATGAACTTGGACCAGGCTACGGATTTGGTGTTTTGGGATGCTAGGAAGGTCTCCGCTAAATGGCCCATAAAAAGGTTGGTGGGTGGCAATGGCTGTGCCACAGACTTTTTTTTTATATACCTTCCCTTCAAATGAGAAATAGTTGTGGGTTATAATAACATTAGTAATGTATATGAGGAAAGAGGTAGTGTCTGAAGGACACTGGGAAAGATTGTGTTCAATAGTGGTAAGACTATGGGTTTGAGAAATGTTCTGGGAAGGGCCTATGGCTTTACGTAGGAATTGGATTTACCATAAAGCCTTAGGCCCTTCTGAGAACATCTCCCCTGAATCCAACCCCCCGCCCCCCACCCCACCATGACACCCTGCACACCCACCTTCTACATGCTCCCCAAAATCCACAAACCCAGCACTCCTGGACACCCCATTGTGGCTGGTTATTGTGCCCCCACTGAAAGAATTTCAGCCCTCATTGACCAGCATCTCCAACCAATTGCCTTCCACGTCAAAGATGCCAACCACTTCCTTCACCAACTCTCAACCATCCCCACCCCTTTAACTCCTGGATCGCTACTTGCACTCTTAACGCTACCTCCCTTTACATACATCACTCATGCCCATGTCTTAAAGCTGTTAAACGCTACCTTTCCCAGTGTCCTTCAGACTCCAAACCCACTACCTCATTCCTCATACACATTACTAACTTTATTCTAAACCACCACTACTTCTAATTTGATGGGAAGGTATATAAACAAACCTGCAGCACAGCCAACGCCAACTTTTTTATGGACAATCTAGCAGAGTCCTTCCTAGCATCCCAAAACACCAAACCCATAGTCTGGTTCAGGTTCATTGATGATACCTACATGATCTGGACTCAAGGCTGAGACACCATATCTTCATTCCTAAACAACACAAACACCTTCTCCACCATCCACTTCACATGGTCCTCCTCAACCCAGCATGCCACCTTCCTAGATGATGACCCCCTCCTCTCAGATGGCTTCATCCACACCTCTGTCCGCATTAAACCCACCAACCACCAACAGCATGCATTTTGACTGCTGTCATCCTTTTCACATCAAAAAATCCCTTCCATATAGCCTGGCCATCCAGGGACAGCATATCTACAGTGACAAAAACTCCCTTTCTCAGTATGCTGAGGGTCTAACCAAGGCCTTCACAGACAGGTTCTATCCCCCAGACCTAGTCCGTAACCATATCTCCTGTGCCATTTTGCCTCAGACCCCCATTCCTCCCACCACCCCCAACAACCTGCCACAAAGGAGTGTCCCCTTCATCACCCAGTACCATTCCGAACTGGAACAACTGAACACCCCCTTTAACCAGGGCTCTGATTACCTATCATCGTGCCCCAAAATGATGGACATCCTACCAAAGATACTTTCCACAGCTCCTAAAGTGGTATTCCATTGCCTACCCAATCTCCAGCCCTATGCCACTCCAAAATCCAAGCCCTTGCCAAATGGCTGTGGAAGACCTAGGTGCAAAACCTGCCCAATCCACCCACACTGCACTTCCTATACCAGTCCTGTCACAGGTTAATACTACCCCAGCAGGGGCCGGGCCACCTGTGAAAACAGCCATGTCATTTACCAGCTCTGCTGCAATCACTGCACAGCTTTTTATATTGGTATGACTACCAACTAGCTGTCCACCAGGATGAATGGCCACCGCAAACTGTGAACAAGAGCAAAATGGACCACCCTGTGGTACAACATGCAGCTGAACGTAACACACTTGATTTCAATGGCTGCTTCACTACCCAAGCCATCTGGATCCTTCCCTCCACCACCAGCTTTTCTGAAATGTGCAGATGGGAGTTATCCTTACAACACATTCTCCATTTTTTAATTATCCTGGTCTCAACCTACAGTAACACACTGTCCCCACACCCTCCAGCCAACAGTTTCCACCCCCTTCTCATCTCCCACCCTGTTTATTTGCAGCGCTCTGCCCATTTTTCCCTGCTCCTCTCCTTTTTTGCTCTTTTTTTTCCCCCTACCTCCTTGTACCACAACCCCCTGACACTGCACCTGTTGCCAATCTAGTCCCTGCCCACTGGACCAAACAGTGTTTGTCTCCCCCCCCTCCCCCCTCACCCGTACACTACTTTCCCTTCCCCCTACCCACCCCTTCCATATTGCTGCTTGTGTTCTGGTGTAACCACAAGTGCCAGAATGAAGATGAAGGACGCAAGAGAAGAGAAGGTGGTGAAATGGCGGCAGCCAATGGTGCGCTGATTAGGACCGCACCTCAACAGGAGCAGCCTCTACAAGAGGAGAATATGAGCACAACTCCTGCCAGACTCAGCTGCTCAGTATTCAGACAGTATATGGACAGGCCTTGCAGAGAACACTACACTAGCAGTTATTAGTGATCCACAAACTGTGTGTCAAACTTGTATGAACGTTGCATATAGCAAAGGACTCGGATTTATGCTGCATGTTACTCATCACTTGTGACACCATAGTAAATTCCAAGTTAAGTATCCTCATTCTTCTTATTTGTTATAGAAACTATTAATGTGATTTTGCTTGAATTGTTGTACAGAATTTCGAGAATGCACCACCCTTTAGGCACCCTACACGAGACGAGAGGGCAGAACCTCACATTCGGCGATGAGTATCCACAGAAGCCAGTGCCTGACGGCCACGGAATTTTTGTTTATATTGTGCTGGCACCTCAATTCTCTGTCTGTCTTTACTTTGCAGGGGTGTTTATTGCTTTAACAGTTTCTTGTCATTTTTGCTAATCAGTGCTTTCAGGTGGATGTTGCAGAAATTTTCTTTGCTTGTGTCCTAATTTTACTTGCTTGCCCTGTTTTTTTTTTTTTTTTTTTTTTTTTTTTTTTTTTTTTTTTTTTTTTCAACATGCCCACCCCACCTGTCCTGCCCCTGCTTTAGATGCCACACAGGTAATGCAGATGTTTCAGTTCCAGACTCAACAAATCTCCACGTTACTCAACACGGTGCAGCAGCTACTGGCCAACACTGTGTACCCGATGCAACAAGCACCGCCTACTACAGCTGCTATACCACCTTTTTGAGAGTGAACGAGACAAGGAATGGCTATAGTGGTTGTCACAATTTGAAGCCTACGTCATCGCCCACAATGTACCAGGTACTGTGAAACTTCTCTATCTCCTATCAACAGTAGGCAGTGCAGTGTTCAGGCTCCTACAAAAACTGTTCACTAGAACACTCTGAGTGAATTTGCTTATGATGAGGTGGTAATGTCACTAACAAACTATTATGACCAACAAGTAAATGTGGTAGCAGCTAGACATAAACACTTTAATTGCAAAAATGGTCACAACAAACTTATTGCGAGTGAGTAACAAATTTGCAGGATATGACAAGGAAATGCAAATTCAAATGTGCTTGTAGTGCTTTATATTCTAATGTTATGTTGCACGATGCGATTGTGTACAATGTACCTGATGTCAAACTCAGAGAAAATTTTGAAACAGTCTGATCTATCGTTTCAGCGGGTAGTGCAAACACTAGATCAGTACGATTCCGGTGCCTTGTCAGTTCACACTTTTGAGCAGCCAGCTATTTGCCGGGTTGAGTCCCTTGTTTGCGATCGCCCCATTCCACATCTCCAGCTTACGCTAGCCACACCAATGAGATGGATCATCGCTGGCAGAATTGCTTCACGGCCGCCGCCATCGGACACTGCTCCACCTGCTTCACCCTCCTCAGCATCCAGTTGTGAAGGAAGACCACAAGTATCGCTTCGCACTGCATGATATTGTCTTTTACAGGGTTTTTAGCGGCAGAAGACAGTGGGCACGAGGTGAGATCATCCCTCAACTTGGCGCTTGCATATGTCTTCTTTCAGATCCAGATGGCTTGCAGCACTGCCATCAAAATCAACTTTGCCTCTGTCACTCTCTCTTCCCCCAGATTCACAAATCCAGAGGACAGTGCGGGCACAGCAGCTGCCAGAGAGCGTTCTCACGACACTGCGGGATGATCCCATGGAGACGGAGCCTTCACCTCCTCTCGTCCTGTTGATGGAGCTGGACCCACCCACACCGTTGCAGTCACTGCCTTCTCCATCTGGTTCATGGCAGCAGGAGGTGGAACGCATACACTTCTGGTCATTTTCTGGGGGACATTTCCGCCAGAGCGCAGGCTGGTTGGCGGGGTACGGCTGGAAGCTTGACATCCCCTGCAGCCACAGCTTCCGGCCCAGCTATGCGTCCACACTCCTGCCTCCCTGCTGTGGTCGCACTTCCTACACGACGATGGTCCATCACTTTGGGGCGGGGGGGAGAATGATTTGGCGCACCCACAAGCGCCAGAACGAAGATGAAGAATGCAAGAGAAGAAAAGGTGGTGAAATGACGTAGGCCAATGGTGCACAGATTAGGACCGCACCATGACAGGAGCAGCCTCTACAAGAGGAGAATATAAGTGCTGCTCCTGCCAGCCTCAGCCGCTCAGAATTCGGGCAGACCTAGCAGAGAATGCTACAATAGCAGTTATTAGTGATCCACAAACTGTGTGTCAAACTTGCATGAACACTGTACATAGCAAAGGACTCAGATTTATGCTTCATGTCACCCGTCGCTTGCGACACCATTGTAAATTAGAAGTTAAGTGTTGTCATTCTTCTTATTTGTTATAAAAACTGTTAATGTGATTTTGCTTGAATTGTTGTATGGCATTCCGAGAACACAGCATCCTTTAGGCTCCCTATACCAGATGAGTGGGCAGCTTGCATCCCACATGATGTTGCATACTGGCCTGAGATGCTGCAGTTGGTGGTCATGTGTGCTCGCTTGCTTGCTTGCTTGTGTGTGTGTGTGTGTGTGTGTGTGTGTGTGTGTGTGTGTTTTACTGACAAAGGGTCTAGCTGAAAGCTATATCTGTCTTTTAATTGTGCCTGTCTGCAATTTGATGCGTCTTATTTACGGTATGTAGCAATCTGTCATTTCCTACATTGTTGATAATATTGTTTAAGGAGGATCTTCTAGCTGTCACACCACCAATATCTGATACACTTGTTTATACACTGTCCAGATACATTAATTCGATCACAGCCTATGTTTGATGTCAATATGCAACAACCACTCACAGACAGCAGGTGGCAACACTAGCAATGAAGGATAAACAGAGCCTGTTGGGGGGATGCAGAAAACAGTGCAGTCATCATACTGATGCAGAAACGGAATTATTTATCTGACGTCCAAAATGGCATGATCATTGGCTTTCAGGCCAGGGAGTATTTCTGAAACAGTTAAGTTTGTGAACTGTTCACGTGCTGCCATGCTTAAAGTATGCCATGTATGGCAAAATGGTTCTATCCATTGTGCACCATAGGCCATACATAACAGGGGTGAACTATGGCTGTGGAGATGTGTATGAGCAAACAGATGGTGCAACTGTTCAGCAATAGTGGATGTTGCTACTTATGGGCCTACGCAGCAGGCACCTGGTTCACATGCCCACACTGATTGCTGTCCATAGGTGACAAAGTCTGGAATCTGCACACCAGTACCACAACTGGACATCCACTGAGTGGCGACAGGTGGTGTTTTCGAATGACTCATGTTTTGTACTCCACTGGACAGATGGAAGGTGATGCGTAAGGTCCTGGAATGATTGTTGGAAAGGTTGAGGCTGGTGGAGGCAGTGTTATGGTCTGATGTTCTCTCAGTGATTTCATCATTCTGGAAGACACAGCAGATCAACACAAGAATGAATATATCCTTGAGGACCATGTGTACCTCTACACGTAATTTGTTTTTCATTCGGCTGAATGGCATCTACCATCGGGACAGAGCACCATCTCATACAACTTGCTGTGTATGTGCGTGGTCTGAAGAACACCAGGATGAATTTACCATACTCCCCTGGCCACCAAACTCCATGGATTTAAACCCAATTGAGAATCTATGGGACCACCCCAATCGGGCTCTTCATGCCGTAGATCCTGAACTGAGAAGTGCAGCATAGCTGGCCATAGCACTGGAGCAGGCATGGCTCTACATCCCTGTTGGTACCTTCCAACACCTCAATGACTCTCTTCCGGCATGTCCACACTGCAAGGAGTGGTTATTCAGGCTTTTGACAGGTGGTCACATTAATGTAACTGGACCACGTACAAGCATTGCAAGGAGCTTGACACTGTAAGGGCTTTTGGGTTAATGTAGTTGAGGAGGAACAAAAGATATGAGCATCTGCAGGCCTTGTTGATTAAATTAGGAGACACATATGCAGCTTGTCATGGGAAACTGCTATGTTACACTATATCTAACAAAAAAGTGGTAGTTAATTTGTTTCTTTCTTTTTTTTTATCCGAGCAGTTATATGAACCGCCACCTTTTAATTGAGAGTACATACTTAGGGCCTTATGAACAGGGAAAGAGCACAGCTCTCCTTGAAGGCCAATGTACACGGTAACTTAAAACATCTCTGGTATACAGATGTAACTGATGACATAGATGACTTTACACATACAGGGTCAAGTTAGCACAGGTCATGTACCTAACATACAAGGTGCCCCAAAATGAATGATCCGATTTTAAATAGATTTATTTATTAGGAAGGAGGGCTTAACACCAACAAAATGCATACTAAATTACTCATAAAAGAAAGAAGTTTATAAAAATCCATCATACATGTTCAATATGTCCTCCATTGGCTGCACAGACGACATCTAGCCGATAGCCGAATTCATCCTAAACTGAGGGTAAGGTCTTCTGTCACAGAAGCTGGAAGCTACAGCAGCTGATATTCTGTTTTTAGTTTATCAATGTCACAAGGTAAGGGAGGAACGTAAACACATTGTTTAACATGTCCCCACAGGAAGAAATCACATGGTGTTAAGTCAGGGGACCTAGGAGGCCAAGCATGTAAAGCCTGGTCTCGTGGTCCTGTACGCCCTATCCAATGTTGAGGCACGTTGTAAGGGATTCATCACCCTGCTGGAGCAAATGTAATTTTCTGTCGCAGGTAGCACGTGAGCAATACATCGAAATTGTCATAGATGAAATTGTCAGAGTCAAGTCATGGGAATAACCAGTTCCATAGCATTGCAAGATATGATTGTCCTGTTACGGTTTCTTCCTCAAAAAAGTAGGGTCCATAAACATGGCTTTGCAAAACAACACAAAAAACATTCACTTTTGGTGGAACACGTTTGTGTTCAATTGTTCCATGAGGATTTTCGTGCCCCCATATACGCACACTATGACGGTGAACCTTACTACTAATATGGGAAGTTGCCTCATCACTGAATATCAATTGTAACATAAAAGTGTCATCTTCCATGTCATGCTAAAGTCCACTCGCTTCACTTTGTCAGTATCTCGAAGAGCTTGTACCAGTTGTAATTGGTATGGTTTGAGTGCTAAACGATGCCGTACACACGCCACACTGTCATGTGCGGTAACGCAAGTCCTCGGCTAGCACGACATGTAGACTTGCAGGGACTCTGCTCAAATGCTCGTAAGATTTGTTCTGCTGTTTGTTCAGGAATGCGTGACCGGTCAGGACTTTTGCCTTTACAGAGGCACCCTATTTCTTCAAACTGTTTATACCACCATCATATGTTCTTTGGTGATGGTGGTTTAGCATGAAATCGAATATGATACACCCACTGAACTGCGATCACTGATTGAGTACAACTAAATCCAATAACACAATGCGGCTTCTATTGCGCGGACGCCATATTGCGCGAGACTGGCTGTACGCCCCAGCTCAGCGCTCGTAGTGACATCTAGCGGATTTCAGAAATTTTTAGAACAAAATATTGGCAATATTCCACAATGCATCAATTATATAGATGATATGCTAATCACAGGATTGACTCAGGAGGAGCATATGACAAATATCTGGTGAGTATTTTCTATCCTTTTGCAAGCTGGGTTAAAGTGTAACTTGTCAAAATGCTCCTTCTTTCTGTTTCCCATTAAGTATATATTCTTAAACAGGATGGCCTTAGACTAATGTAAGAGATGTAGCAACCACTTCCCAAATTTCCAAACCAAAAAATTCAATGACTTGCAGAGTTACAAGGGCAAGGTTACATATTATTCCCAATTTATTCCCCAAATTACAACAGCAGCCCATCCACTAAATTCATGGCGGAAGAAAGGGGTCTCTTTCCAGTGCTCCATGGATTGTCACGAAGCATTTCTTGAACTGAAGCAATGTCTCCAAATCATGCTTTGCTTGACCTTGTATCAGCAACATTTATCTCTCATATTGGCCACAGATGCGTCACCACACAGCATCGGCTGTTTTAACATGTGAGTACCCACATCGTTCAGAATGGTACATCACATTTGCTGTAAGACACTCACCGTGGCATAAGAAAATTATTCCCAGTTAGAGAAAGAGGCACTGCCAAATATTTTTGGTTTCCGGAAGTACTGCATTTTTCTTCTTAGCTCAAAATTTCATTTGGTTACAGACTATATGCCACTGTTGTCCATATTTGGCTCTGCATTAAAGATGCCTGATGGACATCTCAGAGGTTACAAGGCTGGATTTTTACCTATCAAATTACCAATATTTCGTTCATTATTGTACGTTTGCCCAGTGTGCTAATGCACACATGCTGTCGCAGTTCCCTATGGATCCTGATGGGAATTTTGATAAAGAAGAGATTATTTGCTTTCACAATGATTCACAATTGGAATAACTGGTGGAAAAGATTTCCATCACCGCTGCAGCAGCCACTCGTACGAATCCACTCTTGACACAGGTTGCCAGTTTGTACAAACTGGCTGGCCCAGACCCTTCCTTCAGCAGTCTCAACAAAATGTTGTTCCTTCTATTTGTGATCCTATGCCCTTCATCTTTTCAAAGGTGATTTATTATTGAATCAAGATGACCGTCAGTGTTGAGTGGTGATTCTTGAGGTTTTGTTCTCACATATCTTTTGATTCGTGCATCAGTCCCACTGTGGCATTCCCAGAATGAAGAATCTGGCCCGGCAACATGTGTATTGGCCACAGATTGACAAGTACACCACATGTTTGTCTAAATATTGACAAGCTTATCAGATGTAGCAACTAGCATTGCATTATGCCAACCAATATGGCCCACATTTGCCCAGCCATGGGAACAGAAGAAAGCAGATTTTGTGGGTCCCTTGCATGGGACAATGTGGTTGACAGCAATAGATGTGTATGCTGGCCACTGTTTTCTCTTTTGAAATGGGCCCCACAATCCTGTATCACCTATAATGGCCTGCAGTTTGCATCCACTGGTTTTCAACAGTTTTACACCCCTCCATTTCACATTGTCTCTAATGACATGGCAAAATGTTTGAAACACAGATGGAAAAACTTCTGACACCCCTGTCTATTGATTCTAAATTGCTTTCCTTTTTTCCCCTCTTCCCCTGGAGGGACACCAATCCACGATAAAACCCTGTCAGAACTCTTGCACAGAAGCCCTCATTATTACTTGTAGCCACAATCAATGCAAGAAGAAGAAGCTGCCACACCTTTTAAAATGGATATCCCCATCTGGGGAAACAAGTTTGAACATACACCTGCCTGGATATGTGGCTCCATCACTGCCCAGCAAAGCCGGTAGCTCATCCTGGTGGTCACTTTAAGGCATTGTTTGCCAGCATCAGAATCAATTCTGTTTGCACCATCTGGTGCAAACTCCACTTCTGGATCTGCCACAGCAGCAAGGGCAATCTGTCTTGCCCACCTCATAGACCAACAATAGAGATAAAGGGTCCAGCCAAAGGAGAACTTACCAGGCAGTTGACATCTGGTATTCCCAGTTCTCCAACCATCATGCATCATACTTGTGGACCTGGATGCAGATGAGACACAGGTGGCCCTCCAGCATGTGTTGGGCCTGATATCAGAACCATAGCCCTTTCCAGAACAAGTAGCAAGCTGTGAGTGTGAACTGCCATTGCCTCCTGTCTCTCCAAAGCTGGACGAAGGAGCAGCTCTTCTGCCACCACCAGCATCCAAAGCTGCAACCCAGCCTTTGCAACAGCCCATATGCACCTCGCCCTCCCCTACACAATCTAAGACAGTTTTGGTCCTATAGGCCAATTCAAAGGTGGAGTGAGTTTGTAATCCAGTTGGACATATCAATGAATCAATCAATATTAATAGGCATACATCAAGCAAGCTCACTAGGCACAGTGTGGATGGATACACCTGCTAGCCAGGTCACTTGCAAAACACCTGTGGCAGGTTTAAAAACTGCAGTGGACCTTCACAGTCTCACTTGTTAACCAGTTAATGTCTACAGTATGCTCTTCAGTGCACCTGTAGACGATGACCTTGCGATACATAGTTTTCTCCATGACTGTGATTTGAACATTACTATTCGAAATCATTGATATTGTCAAAATTGTGTCTGCCTAACACAGAACTAATTTTGCACATTGTTCAAATGACTGTTGTACTTACGATATATGGACATGCCATGAGGATGGTTCAATTTGAGTGCTTCCCAATCAAACATACACGGTGTCCTGCTTCACTAATGTGCGAGTCATTCAACAAACTTCTAAAGTACTGTATCGACCAAGAGGTATTCATCTCTGGGAATAATTTGTTTTGTGTGTTTCCAGAAGAGTGAGGAACGATTATCTTTTGTAATTTATTTGTACATACTTTGTGTTTGATAAAATCTGCATTGTTGGAGAAGCAGCCTTACAACACTTTCAATTAAGGTCTCACCTTTGACTTACTAATCACATATAGGTAGTCTGCAAATTGAGTTTGTTACATTCCATTCATTCTCTGTACTCTGTGTTACTCATAAAGTAAGATTTGCAGAGATTTTGCCCTATCTGCACACATATCCTTTGATTTTTCTTTATCATAAACACACAGTTTTTTTAAAAAAATTATAAGTTCAAGATTCCACATGACTGGAAGGAGGCCCAGGTCATGATAATCTATAAAAAGGGTAGAAAATCGAATGCACATTATTTGTTGTAGAATCATGGAACATACAAGGGTCACTAAAAAAAAAAAAAAAGGGGGGGGGGGGGGGGACAATATTTTCATTTCTCCACATCATTTCCATCCCTCTCAACCGCCTTACGCCATCTTGGAACCAGCACCTGTACACCTGCACGGTAAAATTCTGGACCAACCTTTTTGGAGCCACTGTTTGGCAACGTGCACAAGGGAGTCATCATCTTCAAACCTTGTTCCATGAAGAGAGTCTTTCAGTTTCCCAAAGAGATGATAGTCACATGGAGCCAGGTCAGGACTGTAAGGCGGGTGCTTCAGTGTTGTCCATCCGAGTTTTGTGATCGCTTCCATGGTTTTTTGACTGATATGTGGCCGTGTCTTGTCGTGCAACAGCAAAAGATCCTGCTTTTGTTGATGTGGTCGAACATGACTCAGTCGAGCTTGAAGTTTCTTCAGTGTCGTCACATATGCACCAGAATTTATGGTGGTTCCACTTGGCACGATGTCCACAAGCAAGAGTCTTTCGGAATCGGAAAACACTGTACCCATAACTTTTCCAGCAGAAGGTGTGGTTTTGAACTCCCCCCCCCCTGAGTGAATTTGCATGATGCCACTCCATTGATTGCCTCTTCGTCTCTGGTGAAAAATGATGGAGCCATGTTTCATTACCTGTCTCAATTCTTCCAAGAAATTAATCTCCACCATTCTCGTACTGTTCCAAAAGTTCGCTGCATACTGTTTTTCTTGTTTCTTTGTGAGCCACTGTCAACATCCTGGGAACCCACCTGGCACAAATCTTTTTTAACGCCAACACTTTCAATATTCTGTAAACACTTCCTTCCTCTATCCCAACGTAGCGTGACAATTTGTTCACCGTGATGTGTCTGTCAGCAGTCACCAATTTGTTAACTCCCTGCACATTGTCTGGAGTGTGTTACACTACAAGGCCTGCCACTGCGAGGACAATCCTCAATATTGCCGTGCCCGCTTTCATCACGTAACCTGCTTGGCCACCGACTAACTGTACTACGATCGACAGCAGCATGTCCATACACCTTTTTCGACCTCTTGCGGATGTTTCCAACTGTCTCGTTTTCACAGCACAGGAATTCTATGACAGCACGTTGCTTCTGACAAACGTCAAGTGTAGCAGCCATCTTGAAGACATGCTGTGACGGCACCACTCACGGGAACAGGTTGAACTAAGTTTGAAAACAAGTGGGAAGGATGTATCTATCTACACACTGTAAAACATTCACACATGCAGAATGAAAAATGTATTTTTACAAAAATAGTGTGCATTTCTTTTGGAGTGACCCTCATATTTTGTATTCAGACATAATGACCTTTCTAGACTCTGAGAAGCTCGTCTGCAGAAACCAGCACAATTTTAGGAAACAGCGGTCATGAAAGACACAGCTGGCCCTCTTTGTGCATGATATACAACAGGCTCTAGATACCGGCTCCCAGGTTGATGCCATATTCCTCGACTTGTTGCTTGTGCCAAAAAGTGCGCGCTTACAGTCTATCTGATGACATATGCGGTTGGATAGAAAGTTTTCTAACAGCCAGGGAACAGTATGTCATCCTGAATGAGGAGACTTCAACAGAAACAAGCATAACATCAGGTGTGCCCCAAGGCAGCGTAATAGGTCCGCTGCTTTTTACGATTTACATAAACGATCTCATTGATGGTACTGACAGCGGCATTAGACTGTTTGCCAATGATGCTGTAGTCTACAGGGAAGTAGTATCACACGAAAGTTGTGAACAACTCAATGAGGATTTGCAGAAAATAAATGAGTGGTGTAATGACGCCTTTAACTCTCAATATTAGTAACTGTAACCTACTGCATATAACAAAGCGAAAATCCTGGTTAATGTAAGAGGACAAAATAACTGCCCAGTCTTTGGAAGCGGTAACATTCGTCAAGTATCTGGGTGTGACTATTCGAAATTATCTCATATGGAATGATCAGATTACAGAAGTAACGGGCAAGGCGAACTCTAGATTGTGGTTTATTGGTAGAATCCTGAAGCGAAGCAGTCCTTCAACAAAGGGAATTGCTTACAATACTTTAGTTCGTCCAGTCTTAGAGTATTGTTCATCTGTATGGGGCCCTTACCAGTTGGGTCTGATTCAAGAGATTGAGAAGGTCCAAAGAAGAGTGGCAAGATTTGTGACTGGTACATTTGGCCATTTAGCCGACGCGCTAAACGGAAGGGGCTGTTCACTAAATTCCAAAATCAGATCTTCGCCGAGGATGTAGAGCATACTTTATTACCACCGACTTTCAAATCGCGCAATGAACAACATTCAAAGACACGGGAAATTAGAGCTTGTACTGAGACGCTGAGACAGTTGTTTTTCCCTCGTGGGATCCGCGAGTGGAACAGGGGGGGAATATGACTTTGGTGTGAATAGCGCTCTCCGCCACAGTCCACTTGGTGGCTAGCGGAGTATGTAGATGTAGATTCATCTGCATTTATAAATTTGCATGTCCATTACCCTTGCTCCAGTGATTCCTGTTTTGGCAACTGTAAAGGAACTTTTAATATGATTGAAATTACCTTTAACTGGCACTGGGATCCAGAATACCCAGGAGGACAGTAGCAAGCAGTTTCATTGGCAATAACCATACACTTTCCTCCATTCTGGCATGTATCATTATGACATTGTGCCCTTTCACATAGATCTCCTGAAAATACAAGAAACAAGTATTTGAAAAACAAATAAAAACATACTACAATTTTTATTAAACTCATTATTAGAATATTAAGTACAAACTAAACTATAATGCGGTGTATAAAATATATTTATAGATGGTGTCTCATGAACAGCTCTCTGAGATACAAATTTTGATACGTTTGTACAGAACGCAACTGACGTATATTTCATATCTATCAAGGCAGAAGACAAGCACACAATCATAATTCTGATAAGGCATATCACAGCAGTTCACTGAAGAACCGCTAAGCCCTGCAACTTGATACTGAAATATCTGAATAGAGATAAACAAAAAAGCTGTGCCCAGAAGTTGGAAGAAAGCACAGGTCACATCCATCTACAAGAAGGGTAGCAGAAGTAACTCACAATACTAACATCCAATATCTTTGACATCCATTTGTTGTAGAATCTTAGAACAAGCTGTGAGCTCTAACAAATGAGCTGTGCCTCAAAATCCCATCCCTTCAAAGATGTGAAGTGAGTCAAATTATATATTAACAGATAGAAGCAGCCTTTGCAGGCAGCTTTAGTAAAATATGCTAACAATCAATTACAACTATTATTTATCTGTTTAAGTTTATCCCCTAGGAATGTTTAGAAACTAGGACTTTACAGAGTAAGTAAGTAAAGGTGTCACCAACTCAAAAATTGGTTTGAACACCACAGTGATTTTTAGGTGTGGTCCTATTAGAACTGCTGCCTTCCTCCAAACTATGAATTGACCACCAGTTATACGGCGAACTATAGTTTAATGTGGATTCCCAAACACAGTGCAACTTAATATTTTCCCCATAAAACAGAAAATGGCAACCAATCTTTTGTTCTTCTTTTTCTCCCATTAATTAATTTCTGAACTTTTCCAGTTTCATCTTCAGATGGTGTGCATGGAAATAACATGTTTATGTGTATATCATGATGCTGGGTACTGGCTCCTAACATGAATGCCAAATAATAGTGTTACAATTTACTATGACAATTACTTCTATGTTTTTAGTTTATTATAAATTGGGTTATTACTGTCCCCTAAGCAGAAGAGTTTATGAAGAATGTTAGGAAAGCATCTGTGGTTTATAAAACTGATGCTGGTTTGCAAACAGAAATGACTATGTACTTTTCCAGTCACATGGAGCTATTTGCTGCATAGCTATTCTCAACAAACAAGAGCTAGGAAATGACATGGTTTTACAGACGAACTGAAAATATTTACTTCATTTACCGTAAACAGGGGGAAGAGATGAAGCTGAAACTCAAACATATGATAAATCACATACTAGTTAAACATGTACTAAATAAATTAATAATGGACTGCAAAAACATACATCAGTTTAATAGAACCACTTAGAGACTGCAGTGAAAACTGAAAGAGTAACACTTACAATATACTCAACAATGCAGAGGAAACTGACAGAAAAATTTAATGGTAACTCATGCTTCCGTAACAATAGCTATGCAAGAAGCCAACAATGATTTCTACAGTCCATTACTAATAAAAGATTTTCAGGAACTCCTCACTCCAAATGAAATTTCCTTGGATAAAATCTGTATGAAAAAGTGCACAGTCATTTCTGTAGAGCATATTGAACATTATGGCAGTTTTGAAGGAACAGAAGTTCCACTCAGAAATTATTAATAAAAGGATGGAATGAGTTTTGAATTATTACAAACATTTGTGAATAATACTCTCTCAATCACTTAATTGGATAGATAAAAAAATCTACTTAACAAGTGGTGGCAGAACACAACAAAATAGGTTACAATCAATCAAGCTTTCAGAGACAGTGGCTCCTTCTTCAGGCAGAAGAGCTAAAGGGGAAGGAACAGGGGTGACGGAAAAGGACTTGAAAGGTCAAGGAGATGGGGTAGATTGCAGTAAATTCACCAAGAACCATGGGTCAAGGGACACTTATCAGACAGGATGAGAAGGAAAAACTAAGATCGTATCATCCTGTCTGATAAGTTCCCCTGACCTGTGGTTCTGGGTGAATTTCCCGAGATCTACTTCCTTTTCCTAGACCACTCCAGTCCTTTTCCTTCACCTCTCTTCCTTCCCCTTCAGCCTCAAGAAAGAGCCAATGTCTCCTAAAGCTTGCCTAATTATAACTTTCTTTCATGTGTGTGTTCTGCCACAATGCTTGGTGAGTAGATTTTTTTATCTATCCATGGAGGTCTTTGTCGGTGCAGAAAATGACACTGCATAGTGGGCGAAGGAAAATGCATCCAGGAAGGTGTCCTCGCTCAAGAGACAGAGGATGAGCAGGGCTGCAATGCCACGATGAGAAAGTAGGCTAAAGATCTCAATGGGCGATGGACACCATGCACCATGTAAGGTGCCCTTCCCTAGTTGGCTCACTCTTTGGGAAAATTTTGAAAAATGGAGGTCAGACCCTACAGGTGACCGTCACATAAAGGCCGAAAGGTGAGAGACTCCTTCTAGTCATATCTTACGACAGGCACAACTACCTCGAGCCTATTCTAACCCCCGGGCCTGCAGGGGGGAGCATCTATGAATGGATACCAGTGGAGCAAAGAATGTGGGAGATCACCTAGAAGATGGTTTCCAGATGTTAAAATGCGATGAATTCAAGGTGTCTTCAGGATGAAGATTGGCCAGGTAGAAAACTATGGAAGCTGAGAAGCACAAGAAGACAATCATCGTAAAAAAAGTCATATGTATTCAAACATAAAGTGAAATCATACCTGAAACCATGATTAATGAAAAGAATAAAAGCTGCTTAAAGTAATAAGTAAAGCATGTGAACTGTTAATGATCATAACAAACAAAATTTGAAGAGAAAAGGCCATATCATTACAGTGACCACTAGACGATGCCTTAAAATAAGGTGAAACACATCTGGTCTTAACAAGGCTTTTATTACAGTTGCTAAAGATGGCAATTAACCTACAAAATTTTGAGAGTATAGTTTTTGCCTACTTTTTCCCTCGTGTGTGAGTTAGCTGCAAAGAAGGAAACTGAAACATCAGCAATGTTTTCAATTATGTTTATGTGCCTGTTAACCATTCAGCACCTCAAGAATATGGCGAATGAGTTACTTTTACTCCTTCTGTTATCTGTATTCTACCCAGAACTTTCCAGCATCATACTACACATCTCTGTCCTCTTATTATAGTCTAATTACTTTTGTGGAACCTCTATGTATTCTTACAGCTTCATAATTTTACCTTGTCTGTGAGGTGGGCACAGGCAGATAACTGGTGCGTACGGAGGACCCTGTAAGCAAGTGCCCCCTCCCTGACAGGGGTTGGGCCTGCACGGATCAGCAGTCAACCTGAAATAAACGCAAATATAAACAGCTGAAATTCAGTCATTCATTCTTCACATATCATGTTTCATACATTCCATCACGAAGGAGAAACCCCAGGGATGTGGAACAAGTTAAGTTATAAACTTAAAGGCGGAAATAACCACAGCTGGTTGCTTCTGTTAAGTATGTTATGACTTGTGTTAATCAGTCAAACTGATTATTATGGTAATTATTTCTACATAAATGTACTGCTCCTCCTCCTACACTACTCAGCTGCTGCTATTATTTAATAATTGAAACAAAACATTTCATCTCCACACAGACCACTAACAGCTAATTATACACTGGTAAAATCAGGATCTATCTCACACAAATATTTGAGTGAGGCAGAATTTACATTTCTACATCCAAATATTCAGATAGTTTGTAGAAGAAGTGGCTAGTTAGGTATTCTTTTATTTTGTATTTAACTATTTGGAGATTTTCAATTTCCTGTCTGATATCCACTGGAACCCTGTTACAGACTTTCGTTTCGGAATTTAAAACTCCAATCTGAATCATAGAAAGGAATGCACAACTTACAGAGTGATTAAAAAAAAAAAAAAAAAAACTATTTGCAAACTGACATGCCACATCTGGCATACAACACGGATTAGTAATCCCTTGGGAACTGGGACTCGCAAAGGCCCTGCGGGGCTAGTAAATGGCACTGCAGTTATTTAGTCACATGTTACAAATGGACAGCCACTACTGGAGATGCTCAAATTTTGTCCAGATGCATCGATAAATGCCTGATATTGGCACTGCATTGAACGGCACACCTTCTCAAAGGCACTGCTGGTGTATCTCCAGGAGATCCTGCTGCTGCAACAATCCTGGCCACTAGATCTTCCGATGATGTAACAGATGTTTCATACACAAGGCCCTTCAGATACCCCACAGGCAAAAACCAATTGGGGACATACCAGGCGATCATGGCGGCCATGTGACTGGCCCACCGCGACAAATCCAGGGGCCGGGAAAAGTTGCCAGCAGATGTGCCCTTACTCATCTACCCTGAAAGGTGTGGGGGCTCAGACAAGTGGTGATGTATAGGCATGGGAACATCATTCACCACATCTGGCAAAACCTCTCACAGGAATATGAGATACGTGTGACCATAAAGTTGGTTGGAAGAATGTACGGCCCAATTAAACCATGTTTGATGATGCCAGCCCACACGTTAAGAGTAAATTTGTGTTGTGAGGCAAGCATATGTGTAGCATGTGGGTTCATATGTGCCTACGTGTGTAGGTTGTGAATGTTCATCACATCCTTGAGTGAGAATGCAGCCCTATCAGTGAAGAGGACACTCGTTATGAAGCTTCGGTCTGCAGTGGATTCCAGCAGAAACCACCACACAAATCCCATGCACTTGTTGCAGTCTCCCAGTTGCAATGCCTGGATATGTTGGAAATGAAACGCACGCAATCCTTTGTCACGTACAATGTGCCAGACAGAGGGTTGAAGGATATCAGCAGCATGAGATACACCTCGTGTACTTGTTGACGGCATATGCTGCACCCTTTTGAGAATGCTTTCTTCTGCCGCAACTGTCCATGTTATTTGTTGACCAGCATCCAACTTGTGCATACAGAACAAGCTGGTTTCACATAGTTGATGAAGCAGAGTGGTGAATAATGTGTAGCATGGCACCTTTTCACCAGAATCTACATCTACATCCATACTCCGCAAGCCCCCTGATGGTGTGTGGCGGAGGGTACCTTGAGTACCTCTATCAGTTCTCCCTTCTATTCCAGTCTCATATTGTTCATGGAAAGAAGGATTGTCGGTATGCCTCTGTGTGGGCTCTAATCTCTCTGATTTTATCCTCATGGTCTCTTCGTGAGATATACGTAGGAGGGAGCAATATACAGCTTGACTCTTCGGTGAAGGTATGTTCTCGAAACTTTAACAAAAGCCCGTACCGAGCTACTGAGCGTCTCTCTTGCAGAGTCTTCCACTGGAGTTGATCTATCATCTCCGTAACGCTTTTGCAATTACTAAATGATCCTGTAACGAAACGCACTGCTCTCCATTGGATCTTCTCTCTCTCTTCTATCAACCCTATCTGGTACGGATCCCACACTTCTGAGCAGTATTCAAGCAGTGGGCGAACAAGTGTACTGTAACCTACTTCCTTTGTTTTCGGATTGCATTTCCTGGGTTCTTCCAATGAATCTCAGTCTGGCATCTGCTTTACCAACGATCAACTTTATATGATCATTCCATTTTAAATCACTCCTAATGCCTACTCCCAGATAATTTATGGAATTAACTGTTTCCAGTTGCTGACTTACTATACTGTAGCTAAATGATAAGGGGTCTATCTTTCTATGTATTCGCAGGACATTACGCTTGTCTACATTGAGATTCAATTGTCATTCCCTGCACCATGCGTCAATTTGCTGCAGATCCTCCTGCATTTCAGTACAATTTTCCATTGTTACAACCTCTCGATATACGACAGCATCATCCGCAAAAAGCCTCAGTGAACTTCCAATGTTATCCATATTCACATTTCGGATCTCCGCCAATTTCCTTTGATACTATTGCACTTCTTATTGCTATAAACACGCCTCCCCCTTCACTGTCCAGCCTGTCTCTGCGGTATACATTCCAATCTAAGTTTAGGATTTCATTACTGTTTACGTCTGTCCCTAGTACTATGTGGGCATTGTGATCGTTTATTAATGAGAGCAGTTCTGGGAGCTTTCTATAGACGCTCCTGCAGTTTACTATTAGCACATTAATATTGTTATTCCCTGTTGCATTTTCCCTACTCCTACCTTGCCGCGTCTCAGGAGGCGTCTTGTCGGGCCTAGGGAGGGAATTCTGTAACCTAAAAAACCCACATGTGCACTCCACACGTACTCCGCTACCCTTGTAGCCGCTTCCTGCGTGTAGTGCACGCCTGACCTATTCAGGGGGACCCTACATTTCTCCACCCGATAGCGGAGGTCGAGAAATTTGCACCCCAGATCTCCGCAGAATCATCTGAGCCTCTGGTTCAAGCCTTCTACTCGGCTCCAAACCAGAGGACGACGATTGGTTCTGGGAATGATACTACAAATAGTTAGCTCAATTTCCACCCCGTGAGCGAGGCTTTCCACCTTCACCAACTCCGTCCAACCGCCTGTACGAACTGAGGATGACTTCTGAACCCAGACGGCATGAGTCATTGGTGCCGACATGAGAAACAACTTGCAGTCGGGTGCACCCAGTACTCTCTATTGCCGCCAGCAGGGCCTCCTCCACATCTCGGATGAGACCCCCCCGGCAAGCAGACTGAGTGAACACTGGCCTTCTTCCTGACCTTTCCACTATTTCCCTAAGGGGCTCCATCACCCGCCTAACGTTGGAGCTCCGAATAACTAATAAACCCCTCCCCCCCGTGTGCCTGCTCGGACCTTGCTGAAGGAGTGGCCAGATGTCCACTCACAGGCAGAGCGGGCGATGCCACATGGCCAGCTTCCACATTGACCCTCCACCTCGTGCGCCGTGAACGTCGCTGAACCTGCCACTCCCCTTGGGGGCCTTGGGGAGAGGGTGGCCCAACCGCACCCGGTACTTTGCATAAAACAAATGCATGGCTCCTTGTCCATTGCAGTGCCCGCGCCATGAATCAAATGCATCTCAGCAATATTACGGCACCTGCAGGTAGCCATATTACTACCGACACTTCCACAGCATGAATGGCAATGGTCTCTGTGCGCTCCATCCGTGTTTGTATAGCTATGCCCTCTTGCGATTGTAGCACCCTCTCGTGGCATTTATGACCCCTGGTTCTTGTGTGATTACTGATCCTTGTTGTATGCTGAATGTCCCATGTCAGTTTGCAAACTTGTTTTTAATCACCCTGTATATGGAAATATTTCTGCTTCTAGTACTGTGATTGTGAACTGCTGAGTCATCCTAAATTCATTCTTGTTATTCACTACAAATACAGCTGGGGAGTATAAGTATTAGCATGTAGTTGTAAGAATCCCCAGGACTTTGAAGAAGCTTCTGCAAGATGTATGCTTATCAACATTATTGAATATTCTTATAGCACACTTCTGTAGAATAAACTCTTTTTTTCATCTTAGCTGTAATGTCCCTGAGGATTATGCCACAGGGCATTATTGAGTGAAGGTATTCTAGCAATCTTGTCTGCAGTGTGGGATATTTCTGAATGCAAAGACTGCAGAATTGAGCTTTTTGATTGAATTATCCATGTGCTGGTTCCATCCCAGTTTACCTCAAGACCCAGAAACTTCACTTCGAGATGGAGACATTCGGTGTACGCCCACTGATCTCCACTTCTTGTACCTGTTGCTGTTGTGGTCTTTAGTCCAAAGACTGGCTTGATGCAACTTCCCCACTAATCTATCCTGTGCAAGTCTCTTCATCTCTGAAAACTGCAGCTGAAATCATTAAAATTGAACAAACCTCCAGGATGAAATGGAATCTCTGTGAGAATATATGCTGAATTTATGGCTGAGGTAGTCTCTCTTCTAACTATAAACTATCGTAGATCCCTTGAACAAAAAACTTTGCCCAGTTCTTGGGAAAGAAAGCACAGATCACACCTGTATACAAGAAGGGTAGTAGAAGTGAGCCACAAAACTACCATCCAATGTTCATGAACTGGTTTGTTCTATAATCTTAGAACACATTCTGAACTCAAACATAATGAGATATCTTGAAAAGAATGACCTCCTCACTGCCAACCAGCAAGAATTCCGAAAACATCAAACATCTAAAACCCAACTCACACTTCCCCCAACATGACATACTAAAGCTTTGGATCTGGGCAGTCAGGCAGATGCAGTATTTCTTGATTTCCTAAAAGCATTCGACTTGGTAGCACACCTAAGCTTATTGTCCAATGTATGATCATATGGGTACCAAATGAAATTGGACAGGATAGATTTATTTAATCTTCACATGTGACACATTTCACTTGATCTAGGCATTGTCAGATAATCTGGGGAAGTTACAAATTGACGTAAGTATAAATTGCTATTAAAGACAATAATAAACACAATTGAGGCTTTACCTAAGGCCAATATTACATCAGTGGGGAAAGTGGTAGCCGCTGCGTTATCTAACTGTGGCATTAATTGATACTTTAAGCCTTTGTTTAACATGTCAACTGTTACTGGCTGAATGCATGCTTTTGAGATAGTAACATGTTCAGCAAACAGGATTCTATGCTGACTCATCCCTTTAAATTTTGCTTGCCACCTATATTACTTACTGAATATTTTATTTAAGCTTTAGAAATCAGCTAGTTACAGTTTGGCACACCACCTAGTGAGCCTTTCCTCACTGAAGCTCCATGGGGCCTTGACACTTGCTTGGCAGTCTAGTTGCTGGCATGACATCAGATACTCAAAGTTTTATAAACAGACCATATTTGCGTCCATGGGATGGATTCTTCATGAGTAAGTTATCATCAATACAGTCAGTTTTCCAGTTTAAGTCGCTTATGACTTCATTGCTTCGTATTTCAGTAAAAACTTTTCAGCTGGTTTTCTGTCATTATTAGTGCCCATTCATTTGCCAAAAAAGGTGTATTTGGCCTAACCATTACATAGGAGTATTTTGCACCTGTGAGTTTTTCTGGTCACTGATTTTACGTATTTGTTTAAGTTATGTACCCAGTGTACGCCTTAGTAACTTCCTTTTTCCTACTGTCATTACCTTTTTTTTGTGTTGCTTCTATGTGATATAAAGAAGCATTTACAGTGGCTATCTGGCTGTTTCCTCGCAATTCTTTGGAAGTTTTAATCACGTTTGAGGCCTTGCATATAAGTAGAAAGAATTTTATCGGTGATGTAATGAAGTATTGACTGTGACTATCTGTCTGTTACCTCTCGTTTCTATGGGACTTTCAATTACATTTGACACCAGGGTCACAGGAGTTTTTATTCGGTAACAATGGTGCAATATTTTAGGAATTGAAATTTATACCTCTCACCACCCCCTGAAACACAAATATGGCCCTATGCTCTATACTCCAATTGATTTATGTCTTCTTTCTGTTATTTTTAATTTGTATTTATTATTATCTTTAATAGCAATTTATACTTATGTCAATTTGCAACTTCCCCAGATTGTCTGACAGTGCCTAGATCAGATGAAATGTGTCACATGTGAAGATTAAATAAACGTAACTTGTGCCACCAAGACGATTTTTTCTGTATCTAAAGACTTGTAACTTGTTTTTATGTTCATAAATGTAAAATTTTGTTCTTCACAAAATGAAAAACACTAGTATTCTGTGACTATAATATTAACGAGTCACTATTGGAATCAGCCAGCTTATACAACAGGTATAACACTTCGTAGGGATATGAAACAGAATTATCACATAGGCTCAATCATGGGTAAAGCAGTTGGTAGACCTTGGTTTATTGGTATAATACTGGGTAAGTGCAACCAAGAGATTGCTTACAAATAACACGTGTGACTGGTTCTATAATACTGCTCATGAAGAGTATGCCCAGTGTATATTGTGTCCCATGTGAATGCAGCAGCATCTATACAGGTCAGACAATTCACACAGTTGCAGACTGTTGTACTGAGCACAAACGACATACTGAACAAAGGGAGCTCGACAAGTCAGCCATAGCTGAGCACTGCTTTGAAAACGGACACAAAATACTGTTTGAAAACTTGAGAGTCTTGGTTCATTTGTCAACCATTTACACCTGATGACAAGGACAGGAATGGCCATGGAAAGCTTGAGAATTTTATTCGAAGTGATGCAGCTTGAAAACCGAGAAGATTTTATTCAGTGTAGACGCTACTGTACTATGCCCTTCTAGTCTTGTTGTGAATGTTACTGTGGGGTCAACCAAATGTTTGACATCATTAATTATAGGCCAAAATTATTCATTCAAAACTAGCCAAGATGAAATATATGTTGAAATCTCTGCATACAATCACATTCCAGCTATTTCTACTGAGTGTTATTAGTATCCCTCTAATTGCTTAACGAATTTTAAAATATTTTCTGTTGGCAGCCTACAGATCAGTGGTTGTCAAACTGCAGCCTGTGGGAAACATGTAGCCCAAATCAAGCAGCTGTGGGAACTGTGGATCTCAGCCACATTTTATAATAATACTGGCTTTCTACCTGTGGCTTCACCTGCATATGCATGAACCACATATATTACACACACATGTGTATGAATTCAGAAATGTAATATTTTACCTCATATGACTTCAGAGAAGATGTTAAATTCATCTGTGGTATTCAGCAGTATGGCATGATTTTTGGTCTCAAAACATGCCTGTAAGAATATTTGCACACTGCAGTCCTCATTCTCATGACCTGGTTGATGGTCTGAACAGCAAAAATTGGGCTTCCTATTTTTTGAAAGTATTCCAAGTCAGCTAAATCCATAAGGTTTCAGGAAAAAAAATCTCCCTTCCTAATCTACCTTCTCACTCCCCACTTCCACGAGCTTCATCACACTCTGTCCCTCTTCCACCTGCTTCCTCCACATCCCCCCCCCCTCTCTGTCTATCTTCTCCTCACCCCCACTCCCCCTTCTGTCTGCCCATCTCCTCCTCATCCTCTTATCCCCGCAGTATATCTTTCTAGACAATAACTGTAACATGTACCAAGTTTGGTTCTAATCGATCCATGGGTTTAGCAGGGATGTGGGACTTATACACCCACACATACATAAACATCCATTCATTTTATACGTATGTATGTATATTTATATGTATATAGAGTAACTGAACAGGTAAAAAATCTACATGCCAAGTGGTGACACACACATATAAAGGTTAAGGAATTCCCAAGCTTTCATAGCCAGTGGCCCCTTCTTCTGGCAGAAGGATTGAAGGGGAAGGAAGGATCAAGAAAGAGGAATGGCAAGGTTAAGGAAACAAGGAGAGCTTGGAAAAGCTGCAAAGAACTGCAGGTCAGTGGAGACTTACTGGATGGGATGAGAGACAGCACCAGATGAGATTTGAAAACCTGAGAGCTTAGAGCTGGAAAATGGGGTAGTAAGCAAGACAGAGGTCACTTACAGAACACTGTGCAAGAGTTAATAAGAGCAGAAAGATGGTAGAGGAGGGGGGCAGAGAAATATAGGACAGAAAATAAATGATATATAAAACTAAAAGAGGGTCAAGAAAGGAATAGTTACTGAGAAGAAATTAACATAAATTAAGACCAGGTGGATAGTAAGAATCAAAGACATATTGTAATGCCAGTTCCCATGTTTGGAATTCTGAGAAGCTAGTGTCTGGTGGTAGAATCCAGATGGCATGTGGGGTGAAACAGGAAGTGAGGTCACGGCTGTCAGGTTGTACAGCATGCTATGCAACAGGATACTGTGTGTTGCCAGTGTGCACCTTCTGTCTATTGCCACTCATCCTGAATGATAACCTGGTGGTAGTCGTGGCGACTTAACATGTACTAATCCGCTGCTATGGTATAAATGTTGACACCGAGTTAACGTGGACATGTAAACGTGTCATCTTCAGTTGCTACACAAATTTGTAGCAAGGCATATGAAGTTAAATTAAGGCTATTTTAATACAATGCAATGAGTAGAAGAAAAATGGCATTCAAAATATTCAGTTGACATTTGTTATTGTGTCTCATATCACATAATGCATTTAAATGTGAGTACAATTACTGGCATTAATTAATTAATTAATCATCCACTCATATACATAACAAAACATCATTTTGTCACGCAGTTACAGTGCCACAACTTTGCAGTCATTGAGGGTGGGAGCGATTTGAAACAGAACAGTTAACACAAAGTGTTCTGAAATGTACTGACTTTAAAAGATCAGTACTTCAGGGCTGGCAGCCAACTTATTGTGCCCTTACTATAAGTGGCCTATTAGGGGCTCGCAACATGTTACTTTATGTATCTTGCCAATCAATAATAAGATCAGTACATATGTAGCCTGAGCTGCTGACTCGCAATGTCAGTATAGCTTCTTGAACAAAAAAAATTGACAACCACGGCTACAGATTTTCAGAATTGCTATCTTATATGTTTCCAAGTCTATTACTGAAGTATAGCACTTAAATAGGTGTATAATGCAGTATTCACTGAGGTCTATTACCCGGGACTTTCTTCCACTTTTTGTGCATGTGGACACTCCCCCTTTTCTCATCTTACATCTACAGTTATGTGATACGAAGTTGTGTCCATACAGGTGCATCTGTTCAATGGCTGTGATTTCCAGATGATGTTCTGTTATGCATAGCACATCCAAAGAAATACATTTAGATTTTTCACTGTCTTGTATTGAGGTGAAAAGCTCATTTTTCTTATTGAACAAGCTTTTTATTATTTGATGGAAAAGTCCAAATATATTTTGATTTTTAACTTCTGTACTGTTTTCTCATTTATTTTTGTAACTGTGTCTGTAATTATTCTACACTTTTGTCTTTCAGAAAATGTTAGAAAGCACAAGGAGTGGGCAGTTACTGTTATAGTTACAATGAATGCTTCTGGAAACTAGTTGTGCAAGTAACCTCTTACCAGAAACATTCAGATTTAGACCAAGCATTTGATGGTGCAACTGTGTGAGGGGCAATGCATCACTCACACTCATGATGATCACTCCAATCTGTCGAGTGACTTGTGAATCTCTGCATTTACACCTTCAACGTAAGGTTTCATACAGGACTTGTCATCATTCAAAGAGTGGCACAATCTGATCTGATAATACCAAGAATAATATCAGCCTTGCTTGTGGAGTTTCAACAAAGCTCACAATCTGCAGCAATGCCCCAGAACAGACCATTGCTCCCTGATTCTCAGTCAAGAGGAAGCCTTGAACCAGAGACTCCCAAGTGTTCTACAACAAGCTAGGCTGTGACTTCTTAGACTTGTGCCATAGGGCTGAGAGTTGCAGGGTCTCCAAAAATAGGTCAGGTGTGCACTATACATCAGAGATAGCTACTTAAGTAACAGGCTGTGCGAACGGTGCACACAAGGTGGTTTTTTTTTTCTTTTTTTCCGCAACAAAGTGCTGCAGTTTGAAGTGTTCCTAAAAAGCACTGGGGCTTGCATAATATTAAGCACAGAAAGCTGATTAATGCCTGAAGTGGACAGTAGATGAGAAACTCAAATTCACCAACACAGAAACTGAGTTTGTTTCAGCTAGACTCCACATCAACGATGAGCAAAAACTTATAATAGAGTGCTTCTACTGAGTACCAGATTCTTCTCGTAATGTAACCGAAAACTTTAGAAAAAAAAACTCAGAGTATTTGTACCTAAGTTTGCTAATGATATTGCAATCATTGGAGGAAACTTTAATTATCCCAATCAGTTGGGATAATTATAGTTTTGTTAGTGGTCATGACAAGACGTCCTGTGAAACATTACTAAATGCCTTCTCTGAAGCTGCCTAAAACAGATAGTTCATATCCCCACTCACAATGGAAATATATTAGGCCTAATGGCAACAAGTAGACCTGATCTCTTTGAGGGAGTCCACATTGAAACTGGTATCAGAGACCAAGAGGCAGTTATAGCAACTGTGAATACAAAAACACAAATGGAATTAAAACATGCTCATAAAACTACACAGAGAAACTTGGAACTTTTAGCTCAGGAGACAAGCATGTAGAGAAACTATGGCTCACTTTAAAAGCATAATTGACAATGTACCAGACAGATATGTACCCAGTAGTATAGTTCATAATGGGAGAGATCCTCCAAGGTATATAGACACTATAGAGAAAGTTCAACAGAAACACATGTTAATAGGTATAAAACAGAGCATACAGCTATAGATAGATAGATGCTGAATGAAACATGTTCTGGCCATCAAGAGAGCAATATGTGATGCTTGCAATGACTATTGTAGCAGAATACTGTCAGATGATCTTTCCTAAAACCAAAGAAATTCTTGTCACATGTAAAGGCTGTTAGTGGCACCACAGTTAGTATTCAGTTGCTCATGGATGAGCCGGGAACTGAAATTGAGGGTATCAAAGCAAATGCAGGAACGCTTAACTCTGTTTTCAAAAGTTCCTTTACAAAGGAAAACACAGAAGTATTGTCCCAGTTTAATTCTCATACCACTGAAAAGCTGAGTGAATTAGATATTAGTGCAGTGGTGTTGAGAAACAGCTAAAATCATTAAAACTGTACAAAACTCCAGGGCCCAGTGGAATCCCTATCAGATTCTATACCCAATCCACAGCTGCATTTGCCTCTCTGTTAACTATAACCTATCACAGATTCCTCAAACAAAAAACTATGCCCAGTAGGAGGAAGAAATACCTATCATTGTACAAAACAGTTTCAGACTACGATTTTCCTTCTCCTCTTCCTTTTTTTTCTGGGACACCTTATTACTGAATATAAGAAATGTATAATACCAACATCTTATCCTCTTCCTGAGCCCAACATCTCACTTGTTATAGATGGACATGACTCAGTTTTCATGCTAGCAAATGGGAAGTTGCAGTGCACAAAATGGTCCTGCCATGAACTAATAGTGTGTGATGCTATTAAACAATGTGTGTGTGTGTGTGTGTGTGTGTGTGTGTGTGTGTGTGTGTGTGTGTGTGTAGTGACTGGGAGTGAGAAATGAATGAAGTGTATCATTAGCCACTTACATTAGTAACTTATTTATAATAGAGTATTCTACACCAGGGGTAATAGCACTGTTTTAAACAGAGTGGTCTTGTATTCGGGTGGGAGGAGGCTCCAGTCTTCAGCTGGGCATCCTGATGTAGGTTTGCTGTGGTTTGCCTAAATTACTTCAGGCAAATGCCACAATAGTTCCTACTGTAAGGTTATGGCCAACTACCAGTCCCACCTTTGTCACACTAGATGTGTAAGTATGTCGATGTCTATATATGTGAATTACTACTTTTTTTTTATTACAAGGAGCTGCTTGATTACTGTGTATTTCTGTTGATTATCTGTGACTTTATGCCCTTCACACAAAGAATGTTCCACTTTTGGCTTTATTTGCTTACCCCTGTGCAGTTGCTCTTGGAAATGGAATTCTGCTTCTATGTGCTCGATGCCTGCGGCGATTTCTACGATGTCTTCGTATTTTTGCAGGAACTTGTGGGCTGTGCCTCTTCTCAGCCATCTCTGCAATTATTTGAAAGTAATTATATTTTCATGACAAATAGATAATACAAAGGTTAAATGCATTATGTAGGCCTGTTTAGCAAATGTTTCAAACTTGCACTGCACTAAAGATGTGTCTTGATTTTAGAACTGAAGAATCATGGTTGAGTAATTAAAGGAAACCAATGTAAAAATAAATAGTAACCACAAAAGGCAATTTAATCCAGAAATTTAGTCTTTACAGATGCTGTAATTACAAACAGATAGTATCTGTAATATTTCTGCATCAAATATACCTCATGACTCTGTTAGTATCAGGCTGTTGCCTTATTCTTCCTACTGTATCTCCTATATACATCTATAACAGGATCTTAGGGATGTGCCAAAATATAGTAAAACTTTATGTTCTGCTGTGCTGTGTCCATTTGTATGGTCTGCATTCCTGTCTTCTTCATTTCTTCATACTTGAGTTGTAATGTTCCCCAAATGTTAGCAGATTTTGTGACTGTGCGATTTCACGCAGTAGCACTGAGACGATTTTATCGCTGCTTAATAGACACTGTGATTACAATGAAATTAATGTCACTATAATTGTATTATTGATGTTATTTTAAGCGAAGAACAACTCACAACCTTTTGTTCTCCCTCTTCCTGGTCAGCCATTGTCTGGTACGGTCAAAAAATTATTGCTTGCTCAATGTTATGAAGAGATTTTGTTATTTGTGCTCATTTTGCATAATAATAAATATTTAATTTCATTGTGTTTGTTATTATGACTAATCATACCTTTTTTCCCTCAGCTTTTTTCATAAATTTGATAATTAAATGTGGCTTACTTTGTGTGGGGATGTCTGTTAGTTAATGATCGCGTATTAACAGAACCAATCAGCGCAATATGTTTGGTTTGCTTTCAGAACAGAACCTGTATCAAAAATTTCACTTTTCACAAAATGAAGTCCAATACCTTTTAGGTGTGAATACACCCCAAAATTATATTTGCCAACAGACAATCCCAGTAGAGGAGCCTAGCTAAAAAATATGGACCATGTGGTGGTAATTAAATTTCAATATTTAAAAAATATTTTTACGTGATTTTTCAAGTATGTAATTTTTCTTGATTTAAATGAAGAGTCAATTAGCCAAACCCAAAATAATGTAAAATTAAATATAAATTTCAAAGCCAAAATAATAAAAAAATAATAATTAAAACCACCATTAAAGAGTTCATTGGTCCTGTGCTTCCTTTCCTTTCATGTTAGTAGCTTTTCTTTTTGTATTTTATTCTTATTCAATTGAGTCTTCCTTTAAATGAGACATTCCAATATTTCCCCCGTTGCACACTTGTGAGCCATGTTCAGTAATGCAATAAATGATTAATAAGTTTATTTCATAATTTTTATTTTTCTCCACAGATACAGTCAGAATGATTGCCATCTCTCTTATGCTCACTCTAGACTTACATAATGTCTAAGCAAATGAACAGCTTATTAACAGAACGATACAACTGAAGAAGCAGCAGCTTTTTTCAATGTAGCAAGTTTACATCTAATTTACTGGGTATCATTCAGCTATCATAAGCATAACTAGTGATAATTTATTGTTTATACAGCCCACAGAACAAGTTTCTTATGAGTTGCTGTCCATATCCTTGAAGGTTCTCTTTGATGGGATCTACAGAAGACAAGTGAATGAGTGAACTAATTGAATGTAGGTCAGTTTCTTTATGCAAATGATACAGTCATAACTGCACAAGGCTGGAACTTCAAAGAGAAACTAAAAAGCATTCTAGATGGAGTGTCAAGTTAGTACAGTAAGAACATCTTGAAGCTTAACATATAAAAGGACTCCGTGTGCACCTGTCAGCTGCAAACCTGTGAAGCAAATAGAACAATGAATATATCTGGGCGTCAGTAGGTCCTACAACCTATCTTCTACTTGAAATATTTTGGAGTAACCTTGGAAAGATCTCCAACACTGATAGCATTGACTCAAGACAGGAAACAAGGTGAATACCAAGAGCAACTTCCTTTAGAGACAAAATACAGTATGAAGCCTCAGTGCTTATAACATCAGCAATAATACTCTGCTTCCCTACAACTGTGTATGCTGTTCCTGCATTAGAGTAATGTACAGTTCAGGTTTCAGACCACCCCATGTTTCTCACGGTACCCCGTATTGAGCACAAACCAACTTGGCTGGGTTGCTGTACTGTGCAACTGATCGCAAGCCGTCAGGCCAATTCAGCTGTGTTGATGAGCCTCACCATCCTGTCGATTTCCCAGCACATTCAGCAATCACCAGGCCAGCCTATTACTTCAGCTGCATTGCATTTTGTAAAGCCCTGTTTTTATGCCCTTTACTGATATTTAGATTAGCTATCAACATGCTAAAAGACTTAAGAAACTGAGAATCAGTATCCCATTGTTCTATTATAGGAAGAAATACCCCCAGCCACCATCTGCCTTTTCCTACACGAACTGCCAGCACACTAGATCCTCAAACTGCAAAGTGAATTTAGAGCAATGGCAAATCCCACTTGCAAGGAAAACTGCATTAATTTTGATTCGTTTTCTATTTGCCTGTCATATTTATATTTGGAAATTACACTTCACTGTTTGCAAACAGTTTATCAAATTTGTCTTATATCCAGTTTACTGTTAAATGATTCAAAATGAACCCTTAAATGATGATAAAGAAAAAAAAGTATGTGCCTTTTCCGTCTAACATTTTCATCCAGATGTAGATCACTGAGTGTAGATGAAATCTTCTATGTATGTCTCTCGTGTGAGCTGCACAGTTTGCACTCCAGTAGCTTTTATTTTGAGCAATCAGCAAATCTCAGTTTAACACAAGAGATAAGGCAGTAGGTAATTGCATATCTGTTGCTCCACTATGGTCTGGGAGAGGGAGAGCCATAGTCATATACTGTGTTTGTGTAAATAGGTCTTTTTTTTTCTCTACGACAGCGGCATCAACTGACAATGACTATGAGGCCACTATCGAAAAGATATTTTATCAGCCACAATTATTGTTTATGAAGAAATTGGTCAATATACTTGAAATATACACATACTGGGGAGTTGTTTATGCAACAGATGTAAAATTCTTATTTGGGATCTGCAGCAGAAAAGGTGTGTATAAATGATGACAAGACTTAGGCACTGAGGAATCTGTAAAAATGTTCATACAGATATATCAGAATATAAAAAGTGGTAGTTTGTTAACATCTTGTAATAAAAACACAGTGTTTCAGGCCTGAACTATATTTTATAAGGACTCAATCAACAGTGGTTCTGTTGTAATGGCATTGCTTGGAAGAATCCTGTAACTTGTGCTCTGCACTTTCTTCCAGACAGGAATTACTGGTACACATAATGTAAATGATGATTTTCCATTCAGCTCTATTTGACTTGGGGCCACTGCTCTCCAGAGCATAGGAACCTTTATTACAAAAATGCTGTGCATCTAATGTACAGAAGGGATGGAAATAGTGCTGCTCAGGAGCTAGGAACAAGGCACACAGAGTGAAACGAGAATTTTGAATTCATGAATGCCAGAGGAGGAACATGCCAGTGAGCTCCCTCCAGTAATGTGCCCATTCTGGTTTTTCAGCTGACATACACCACTGGACTTATCCTGACACCAAGGGCCAATTGTGTAAATGGCACTGAATGGAATTTGATTCTGACCACAGTTCAGAAATTAAACTCCATTGAGGACTCTGCTCTATTATATATCACTGAATGTGGATTTACTGAAGGTGCTTTGGTGTCTGACTACATTAGCATGTAACACACTGTTAAATTGCTGGGCACTGTACTGGGTCATAAAGACACAATAGGAAGAGAGAGACCTGATGAACTTACTACAGCCAACAAAGAAAAGGAATGGAAAGCAGTTGTTGACTTTAATTCACAGAACAGAGAGACCACCCGTGACTGGAAATATTTGAAACTATTATGAGTACATTAAAAAATGGAACAAGAAAGCAATCACACATGACAGAATCTCATTTTAAAATGCCCTTTACAACTATTACATTAGTCTCATTTACTGTGGAGCAAAAACACTGTCAAAACTTTTTGAAGTTGGAATGCATAAAACAAAGCAGTAAGTTAGGGAAAATGGGCAGAAGCTATTTGCCAGCCTGAAGCCACAATTCATTCCTATTTTCAAAACCTATGATGACAATACAGTTTCTCATCCCAAAGTTATATGGTGTTGACACTGTAATGAGATCCGATAAATTTTTTGAAATGAATGCCCTGCATAAAAGGTAGTTCACAATATTAGTCATTACATTCCTGTTCATTTATTCTTCTAATACAGACTTAAATATTGAATTTCTGTTATGGAATTTAGTATCAGGCCAATTTGTGACACCACCTCCCCCCCTCCCCCCCCCCCCCCAAAAAAGAAACAAACTAAATGAAATGAAAATCCAGGCTTTAAAAATTGACACTTCATAAATTTATTCCAACTTTGTAACCGTTTTTATGTAGGCCTTAATACATTGTACATAAATGCTACCCTCAATGCATTGTGACTCCTGTTAGCTTAATTTCCTGTTTTTACTGGAATTTCTTCATATACTCTTCCTCTAACAGATAGTATGATCCACTGCAGACTTTTCATCGAATAAAGTGACAGTTATATTGTACTGTATCTCAAATACCGCAGCTATGTGATTCAGTTTTACTCCTTGCTCTTAACAACTCAGCATTTTGCATAGACACTGCCAGAGGCATACAATGAAGCAATAGAAAAAAAAAAAAATTCTGGGAACTGACATGGGATCAGACCTCTGGACTCTATTCCAGCAAATAATCACTATTTCGCAAGTCAACAGAAAACACATTCTATTACAGTATACATGAAAATAATAAATATACTATTTTTCCACTTCATACACAGATCAAATGAAATAATCACACTCTAGGATTCTTAGGTTTATACAGGCACTCAAGATGGAGATATAATTTACATTCATGTTTTCATTGCGCCAGAAGTTTCTGATGACATGCATCTGTGGATTGTTCCAGGACAGACAGTTTTGACATAAACTCTGTGTAAGCTTGTCTGTCTATTATAATCTTGTAGTTTCCTTCAGAACTATCCTCTTTCTGTCTCCCCCAACTGCATATATTTTTAATAAGATAATCCATCTCAGAACACAGTGCTTCCCACAAAGCCATAGGTTTTATTGTTCCCTTAGGTATCAGCAGCTCGATTGTTGTATGCACTGTTAACACACTATACAAACAGTGCACTAGTAAGATGACCTGGGAAACATCTCTTGCATATACATGAAGATATGTAGTCTGACCAACTGTCCCACTTACTAACAACATTATTCCATGAAGTTCAGCATTCTGTTTACCACTGTTCCACAGAATACCATGCGATTTTTCTTCAAAAGAGAGATCTTTCACTATAGTCTTCTTAACCTCTGCACAGCAGTTACTGAGGACAAGTGACACATGTTCACTGGCTAATCTCACAGCTAGGGTATCCAAATCCTTCCCAGTACTGCAAGAAAAGGGAGCCAGATTACCAGAAACAACATCTAAGACATTCAACTGGTAATTAGGAAGAGTAGTTTGATAATCTACTGATGGTCGATCCTTCACTGAATATTTTATGGTTCCAGATATCTCAAATTTCTTATGTTCAACAAACTTCGGCAGTGGTAAAACACCTGCAATGCAGGCCTGTTCACGTGCTGGCAATTCAGAAATCCTTTTCCACTGATTCATGGGATTCACTGGCTTGCTTAATTTGAGAAGTTTTCCAGGTTGGGTTTCAACCTTCCTGATCTCAAAATTCATGACAAAAGAGCTATATGTTACCGGTTGCTTCCAACTATTACTCAAAACCAAATTAATATCAGTGATACGTCTTTCACTGGTATTGTTGACACATGCACCAACAATCCACTTATCATTATGAACGTAATGCCAAGTGTTTGTAACTACCAAATTGTCCAGTTCATGGTTTTTGCTGTCTGCATACCCACATTTCTGTCCCACCAGAGACACCAGACATGTTTCTGTTTCAGACTTCTCAGCAAAATTAGTATTCGATGCAATGTAATATAACTTTGTTCTGAACTGCTGCTTTTCCTTAAGCCTTACTTGTGCTTCTTTGACTTTTATGGCCAATTCCTGAAGCATGCTGCTACATAAATTATGAAATTCACTAGATGTGGACGCATCTTGCTCAACAGTCTCTTCCGAAAAGTCTGTCACCACTGACGGCTCACTGTTTCCTAATTCACTTTTCTGCCATATGCCCAACTGCGGAGTGCCAGTACCCTTAAAATCACTCACTTGTATCTTATAAACATTCTTAAATGTTGTGTATAGCTTAAGTCTTCCTGTTCTTGAAATTACGATGACACTATCAGCTGATTTCAATATGTAATACAAACGGGGAGGTGTGTATTTTATAAAAGGCGTTATGTATTCTACGTTGGTATTTTCAGCGTCAAAGATTCCAACAACACGTTTTTCTAAAAATTCAATGATTTGTCCAGTGTCTGTACACACAACAACATCGGGTATTGGTCCAGTACCCTCTAAATGAATACTTTTCAGTACTGCATAACATTTAATTATAGGGCAATATGACAATGGTACAAACTCTTCAACACCAGTCATTTTGTTTACGAGTGTTTTAACGACGGTTGTCATCAACTACACATCACTGACAGGCTCCCGTGAATTATGAATTACATTATTGGCGCCATTTTCCCTTTGGGAGGTTAAGACATCTCGCAACATAATACAACGAATTCACAGTTTCATATCATTTTCGTTAACGCACGTAAATATCAACAAGAAAGTCGCCACATACAAATTGTATTTCTCGCGCTAAATCAAAATACTCAAAGATCTTAAAATAATATTCCAAATCACTTGCGTCTGCGAACGCAAGACCTTTCACACGCAACGAACTCTCTGCTCAAATAACTGCGCAAATGTCTGAGCATGAAAGAAACCGTTCACATGTGCGTTCACACGACATAACATTCCAATGTTCTGCTCGCCTGCCATCTGTCGGCGTGGAAAAATAATATCAGCAGCAAACGATTACGATCTCGCAACCTCATTTACTCAGAAATTCTCAAAGGAGGAAATATTATTACAGCTTGTATTACAAAAAAGAAAGGAAAAACTGGTCAAAATGATCTAGACAGTCGCCGTTTAAGCACAGACAGTTTTCGCACATAAATTTACTCCGCAAGATGCATGGCGAACCTGACGACTGGTGTAATGTATTTTGAAACATAATTATTTTTTAACTCTCATAACTCCTCGAAAAAAAAAACCGGAAGAAATGAGGAGCTGACGGTGGTGTTAACATTCCTGGCAAAAGGAAGAATCTACAGGGACCTAGAATTTTCTACTGCAATTTCGAAACAAATATGCGTGAAGTCATACGCAACACGTGTAATAAAAAATTCATGTTTTCATTGCTACTAATAGTTTCTGATGACATGCGCCTATAGGATATCTCCAAAACAGACAGTTTTGACATAACTCTGTGAAAGTTTGCCTGTCTATCGTTATCTTGTAATTACCTTCAGAACTCTCCTCTTTCTGTCTCCTCCAGCCAGAGACATATTTTATTAAATGATCCATCTCAAAACACAGTTGTTACCTCAAGGTAATAGGTTTTATTGTTCCTTCTGGCATAACTATACGCGAACTATTACTTGGCAACATGCAGATAGATACCATAGGCAATGGCTCCAAGCACAGCATCTGCAGCCAACTACATGCCCTTACACACACCAGCCACTTTCACTCCATGGTGGCACATGCATTTCCTAGCCTCAGCAATGGACACTGACCTTCAGCAGCTCATGCACAACTTGGTCGCCCAGCTGGCAGCACACAGGTCGACTGGCTGACGCGCTCACGGCAAGAGAGCAGCAGGCATCACAGCAGCAACAGACTAGACTATGGGCAGCGTGGCTCATGCGTCTGGCACCTCAGAAACAGCTGCTCTAATGGTACCCCACTGACATCAGAGCAGAGTCCAGACAGGTCTGATGATATCACATCCGTTTCGGCAGTGAAGTGACTAAGTACTGCGCTCCTAGCTCGTATCCAATCGCCAGCTATGACTGGACCTAGATGCTATTGGCTGCAGTGTTATACTGAAGTGTCTGTGGGAGAACGAAGTGGGGCCATGAGGTACCTGGTAGACAATGAGTAGAATTTATTGATTTTTCCCAGAACTGTGTGAAAAGATCATGGGAAGTCCGAAACACTGTGCCTCACTGCAGCAAACAATTCGACCATAAAAACATACAGCACTCATCATCAGAATGTGGATCTTGGACCGCACTGCACATTCACATGGAGTTTCACCAAGGCCGATGTCAACGAGCTGATCCTGGGTACAGATTTCCTCAGACACTACCAGTTGCTTACAGATATCGCAAATGCTCAGTTGATTGACGCTACAATGAGTCTGAAGATAGCTCATGGTCTTCCGCCTTACATTTGATGCCCAAAAAGGACAATTCACAGGCCCATGGAGGACTACCACATGCTTAATTCAAGCTCAGTGCCAGACAGAAATCGAGTGTAACAGTAACTGGACTTCAACTATACCTTGGCAGGTGCGACTGTGTTTAGTACAAACGACTGCACGACAGCATACATACAAATCCCCGTGGCACCTGAGGACATAGAAAAATCATGATTACCATTCCCTTTGGGGTCCTTGAGAGAATGTTCATGAGGTTTGGCCTTAGGAAAGCTGCCCAGACTTGTCAGTATTTCCTGGATAGCATATTGTGAGGGTTACCATGCTGCTTAGCATACCTGGACGGCATCCTCATGTTCTCAAAGATGTCCAAACTACACAGCAGTCACCTAACTACGGTTTTCTGGGCCTCAGTGAGGCTGGAACAGTGATCAATTCATTGAAATGTGTATTCTGGGTTAGTGAGATTGATGTTCTCAGTCACCTAATCACCCCTACCAGATCCACACCTCTGCTGGACAAAGTTCAGGCGATCCTGAACATGCCACACCAACTTCTACTGGCACCACGTACACACCAACTTCTACTGGCGCCGTGTGCATAATGCTGCTTTGTGCTCGAACCCCTGACTGCTGCACAGCAAGGAAGGGCTCCCATTACCTGGACTCACAAAATGAAGAAAAGTTTTACTGTGACTAAATAGTGTCTCACCGAAGCGGCACTGATCCTCATCCAATATATAATGCAGAGTTAGCCGTTAGCCTGGTTGCCAGCTAGACCACTATCAGCACAGCACTTCAACAATGCACTGAAGGCAACCAGCAGCCACTCGGCTTCTTCTCACAAAAGTTGTCAGCAGAGGTGCACTCTTGGAGCACATACGACCCTGAACCACTCACCGTGTATCAGGCAGTGAAACACTTACGTTCATCAGTAGAACCTTGCACCTTCATTTTCTTCATTGACCATAAACCTATAACACACACTTTCTGGACCAACAAACCAAGTGTTCAACCAGCCAAGAACAGCAGTTGGAGTACGTTTGTCATCTGACACATCTGCAGGATGGACAATGTCATCACTGCTTGTCCCATGATTATGCAGTCCTCTCCTTCCCAGTGAATATCAAAGACATCACACAAGAATAGGGTGGCAACAGAGAACTGGACATGATTCCTCCAGCAGCCTACATCTACAACTGGTGCCCATCCCCAGCTTCTCATGGAAGATTTGGTGTGATGTTACAACAGGCATGCATCACCTGTTTTTCCCAAAAAAATTCTGGCGCAGTACTTTCAACTCTGTTCATGGATTATCGCAACCAATGCAGACACCACAGTGTCACTCATGGTGGCATGTTTCATTTGGCCCAGGCTCAAGAAGGACTGTTGTCAGTGGGCATGTGACTGTGTGCGCCAGTGCGCCGAAGTCGGGAGACACACCCACGTGCTCATCAGCACCTACCCTGACAAGACAAGCTGCTTCAGTCATGTCCACACAAACATAGTAGACCAACTTCCTCTGTCCCAAGGCAAACAATACCTCCTTAGAATGGTGGAATGCTTCACCCACTAGCCAGAGGCAACACACATAGTGGACATCACTGCTGAGATGGCTGCTACTGCCCTTGTGGACACCTGGGTGGCACACTTCGGCTGCCCCAACCATGTAACTATGGATCGTGGCTGCCAGTTCGACTACGTGCTGTTCAGACACATCACCTGACTGTTTGGCATGCAGCTTCACTACTTGACAAGCTTCTGTCAGGCAGCTTCATCAGACGCTGAAGGTGTCCCTGACATGCCAAGACTCTGCCCAGATGTAAGCACTACTGCTCATACCCTTGGTCTGTGAGTGAAACCAAAAGAAGAGGTCTGTGTCTCACCTACAGACCTCGTTTATGGTCAGTCGCTCACTATCCCCTGAGAATCCATGGAGGAAATACTGCCCTCAAATGACACCTCGGCCTCCCCACTAGCAGAATATCTGTGCAGTCACATGACTAGCCTCCGACCACAACCAACAATGCAACATGGCACTGGCTAAGGCTTTGTCCACGCAGACTTACAGCACTGCATGCTTGCAATGCTGCAAACATACACTGTATAGCCTCCACTTTGACTGCCCTCCTAAGGACTGCACCCTGTGAAAACCCGCAGTGAAAAGACATTGGAGATTGAGTGTAAGGGTAGGCCAGGTAAAATTTTGGTCAGTAGGGTCAAACCAGTGTACATCTACACAGAGCCCACTTTGTGCACTTCTTCCACCCAGTGGAGGACTTAGTAACAGATGACACTCCACAAGCAACCAGCCAGGCAGTGCCTGCCCCAGCTGTTGTCGGTGACTCAAGCATGCTGTCATCTATCACCAAGCAGCCACATGTGCCCCAGCCTACCCGCACCCCACACACACAGCCACCCAGACCGTGCCATACACATGAACTCCTTCCAGCACCAACACAGTGGCCAGCGGACTATGTCACGTGCGTCAGCCGCAGTGTTCGCTTCAAACTCCCGTGCTGCATCATAATGGCAGCAGCCCACATGCACACTGCCTGCTGCCTGGAATTGAGACCCTGTCTCAGATGGGCCCCTCACCAGCTGACAACAAATCACCAGTCAAGTTCCAGACACTGCTACTCATCTCATTGGCTGTTTGGCTGCTGCAGCTCCTGGAATCACCATCACCTCTCTGTGCCTCCATCATGTCAGGTGTCGAGGCTGGACTGAGTCCTGTGCTGTTTCCCTCATCATGTCCCCATTGAGCTCCACATACCGCCACAGTTCCGGAAGCCACATTTGAGCCCTAGTGAGACCACACTCGTGTGTTAAACTTTCCGTAGTCTCCACTGCTGTGAGCACTGGCCGCAGATCAAGTGCCATGTCACGCTTCCGCACCAACTTTGTCAAAGTCAAACAAAAACAAAAGCATTTTATGAACATTATGTCTCTGTGAATGTTACATTTATTTTTATCTCACAGTTAATGATACCTTGTTTAGTTGCATATGAATTCAACAATACCAGAGAAGGAAAGTTGCTACTCACCATATAACGGAGATGCTGAGTCATGATAAGCTCAACAAAAAGATTCACACAATTATAGCTTTCGGCCATTAAGGCCTTTGTCAGCAGTAGACACACATACACACACGCATACACACACTCACACAAATGCAACCTGCACACACGTCTACAGTCTCAAAGAGCTGAAACCAGCTCTCTTAGACTGCAGACGTGTGTGCAAGATGTGTTTGCATGAGTGTGTGTGTTGTGTGTGTCTACTGCTGACAAAGGCCTTAATGGCTGAAAGCTATAATTGTGTGAATCTTTTTGTTGTGCCTATCGCGACTCAGCATCTCCGCTATATGGTGAGTAGCAACTTTCCTTCTCTGCTATTGTTACATTCCATCCTGGATTTTCCGTTGTTTGATTTTTGCATATGAATTCAGTGTTATGAACAGCACGTCCTCACCATTGCTTCATTTCTTATCCTTCATAGCAGTAAACCAGAGTTTGTTCGTGCATCAGTGTTCTCCGAGCACACTAGATCTGCAGCCACTCATTGCTACAGACAGTTCCTGCACATTGCCTCTGGGTACTGTTGTTTTAGGAGGCCACACAGTAACACACACTGCTGTGCATCCCACCAGCCACTCGTGGTGTCACAGATGACTCTTTTCGCACTTGCGCTGATGTCGCGCACTGCTGCCACCGCACTTGTATGGATGTCGCCACAAGCATGCAAAGCACAAACGTATGTTGGCCACAGATGGAACATTTTCACCTGTTGCGCCTACTGAGCTCTGCTCCTCAAGGGAGAATCTATGTGGCAGCCTTGGGCAGCAGCACAGCAATTGTAGATGACACAGTCAATGGGCTAACATTCGTCTGCACGCGCACCCCTGCTAGACTACAGTTAGGCCAAAGCACAGCAACGATACAGTGCAGATGTGCACAGAGGACTCAAAGAGCAACATCAGTGCAAGCCAGCTGCTGTTACTCAATGGGCGGCTGCATCGTTCTGTGGTCTCCCTAGCCATGATCCACATGTGTTGAGCACTACGCGTGCTCCCCACCATTGCGCATGCAAATCGGACAGCCACCACTTGTTTGCTATGTTTTCCACACCTGTGAATTAAATGGCATCCATGAGATGAGAGAACATTTCCACACTCAGCTGGACATGCATCCATTGTCTTCTGTGGCAATGAGTCTGTAGTGTGTACTCAATCACTGAGGAGTGTATACCCTATGGTATCAGTGGTTGAGCCATTCATCATGGTCACATGATCACCCTCTTGGACATTTCCAGTGTAATTATTATAACTTTTTGGTGTATATATATATTGCTGTGGATAAATGTGTTGTTCACTAAATACAGATGGTTATGTGTATTTAATTACCATTACCCATGTCTACAGTGTCTACAGCTTGGTCTTAGTGCGTGGGCATGGCAGTAAGCCAGCCAACAGTATGACAGGTTTGAAAGTGGCAAAGAACCACGTGTTGCTCAATTCAAGATCTCTTACTTGTCAAACAACAAATACCTGATCCTTTAACTAATTTCCACATGATGTCTCTCTTGTCACGTGCAATCACAGGTGCATTGGGATAAAGGGGTTTGCACAAAAATTTGGAAAGAACGCATGTACGCATGGGCATTCCCACATTGCCTCGGGGTGCAAACAGTCTGCTATGAATTCCCTTCTTGGCTTGGGAGCTTCTGTTGCATTTATTGTGATGAAAAGGTGACAGAAAAAGAAAACACAAAAGCAACTGTAGGCAAAGAACTATCTAAATAACAGAGGTGTGAGAAATATGAAGTTTTGACAATGTTTCTTTTGCAAATTTCAAAGGAGGCCACAGTGATATTTTAGATTTTCTGCTTGGGAAACTGTAGCAGTTGGGCTGGCAATAAAATTTCATTAGCTAGTAAATGGCACCTTATATACCAGTTTGAACTATTCATTTCTCATTTCAAAACAAAGCATTTCAGTGATTATTCCTGAAACTGAGAAATATCGAAGTGAGGTTCTTAGTCGTTACATGTAAGTTAATTAACCTCCAATGATTCAGCTGTATTTTACTTATTTACACAGCTTTAGTCATGAAAGATGATACGTAGATCAACATTGTCACACTTGACAAATTTCGGAATTTCATAGATGCCAGAATCAACGAGAATGCAGATTGTATTTTTCATTTTGTATTTATTGAATCATCAATGTACTTTGTTTCAATTTTTAGTAATTTTTTGAAGAGTTAAACATACCCCATCACTTTTTTTGTTCAAATATCAGGCTCTCCAGTTATTATGCTTTTAAGTCACCATAGCATGAATATTCGTGCACAGTTTTCATACAAGCTTGCACTTTTCATTAATTTTTGTCTTATTATTCTCAGTTTTTTTCTTCTAAACTTACGGTATCTCATTCTTTACAAGAATATATTTGGAAACCTTTTACATAATATGTAACAATCATGGCAACACATCTTGAACTTTTATTCAAAAAATACTCAGAAGGGGCACTCACAAGATTTTCTTCTTTGTAATCATCTATAAACCAAGTACACTTCCTTCTGAGTCAGCAGACATTATTGCACATAATTCGCTTCACAGCATAACCTCAAAACATTACATAATCAAATGGACATGGGCATCAGCTACCCATCGTCTGCTAAAAAGTGCAAAGATTCTCACTGCAGTTGGGTAGCAATGCACTTTGCACGCAGCCTCCATTTCCAGGAAATTAAGCATGCACAAATACATGTGCATAGTTGTGCTGTTGGAAATTTATATGCATATGCAAATCTGAATACAAAAAAGGTGCCATGTGGAGGCATTATTATTTTGTTATATGTACAATTATCCTAACAATTTAATTAAATGTTTTGCACTAATATTTTCACTGAATGAGACTGCAGCAGTTTTTGTGTTTTTATTACACTCTTGAACTCAAAATATCCTCTAGTGAATAGTTTTGTGATCTGGAATGCTTATCATTCACGTCTGACACAATATTTCTGCAGACAACTAAGTAAATATAAAATGACATATGTGAATATACCCAGAGTGCTCTTCAGTAGTTGTCAACTTAACAGGACTGGAACAGTATTTGGGAAATAACTAACCAGGGAATAAAATGGCAGCATACAACATGCACTCCAAGTTAATCTGTGGTTAGCCTATTCCTTGGTTAGCTATCCATGGATTTATCCGGAGATTGTACTACTGACACTTTTCGGTCAATGCAGGGATGGTTATTACTGTTTGTGGGTGATACTAGAGTTGTCGCCTGATGACATCCCATATGTGCTCGACTAGAGACAGATTTGCTGATCGATCAGGCCAAGGCAACATGTCGACATTCTGTAGAGCATGTTGGGTTACAATAGTAGTGTGTGGGCAAGCATTATCCTGTTGGCAAACACCCCTTGGAATGCTGTTCCTGAATGGGAGTACAACAGGTTGAATCACTGGACTGAAGCAAAAATTTGCGATCAGGATGCATGAGGTAACCATTGGCATGCTCCTGCTGTAATACAAAATTGCACTCCAGGCCATATCTCAAGGTGTACATAGAGTGTATTTAGAATACAAACAGGTTGGTTACAGACCCTCAACTGACCTCCTCCTACCCAACACACAGCCACATAGCTTACACTGAGGCAGAACCAACTTTCATCAGAAAACACGATAGACCTTCACCCATCCTCCAATGATTCTCGCTTGACACCACTGAAGTTGCAAGTGACAGTGGTTTGGTGTTGGTGGAATGCACGTTATAGGGTGTCTGTCTCAGAGCTGTTCTTGAAGTAACTGATTTGTAACTGTTTGTTGTATTGATGTGGCGCCAGCTGTTACTCAAACTGCTGCTGCAGATGCAGTGAAATGCGGCAGAGCCATATGCTGAAAATGACGTTCTTCCGTCTCGGAAGTAGTGACCTTCTGAAGCCCAGTCTTTCTGTTACCATACATTCTCATAACCACCACTGCCAGCAATCATGTACAGCAGCTACATAGCTGCCAAGTCTTTCTGCAATCTTGCAGAAATAATATTCAGATTCTTGTAGCTCCATTACACGACCTTGTTCAGACTCAGTGAGGTGCTGATATTGATGTCTTTGTCGCTTTAAAGGCATTCTTGACTAATATCAATTCACCACGACCAGTCTCAAAGGTAATTAGTGCTCACGAGTTACAGCGCATATTTAAAGCGAACCTGATCTGCATCCTCATGGTGGCGCTACTAGTGCCAATCATATATGACCAGTGTGAAATTTGAATAGACATAATCGTGCAGATGTAGAAACATGCTTTAGAAATTTCTTTTATGTCGCTCAACTCCTTCCTGGTGTTATATATTTTTTTCTTCAGTGTATATATTAATCACTTGCCACTCTGTATTCACAAAGCTGCAAAGCTAATTCTTTGTGCTCTATGTGAAAGTATGGTAACCACACTCATAAACAAAAATTAGCTGTGGAAATTGTAAATAATGTCGTTCAGGAAATTATTAAGTAGCTTTCTACAAATGGACACACATTAAATTTTGATAATTCCAGTATATACAGATAACACAATTAATAAATATAGACTTTGAACAGATGTTTGTTTCAAAATTTTTGGGTGTGTGTATTAATAAGAGATTGAATTGGAAGAAACACATTGATGATCTACTAAAATGCTTGAGTTCAGCTTCTTATGGTGTTAGGGATTGTAAATTTTGGCATTGAACATATCAGTAAATGAATGTCATTCTTTGGTAAATTATAGACTGACAACACGGGCCTACCATGTTTTATCAGTTTCCTTCGTTGATGTGTATGACAGATATAGTGTGTGCACAGCTTTTTATACTTCTATACACCTCACTTTCCTCTTGGTATTCTTAATATATATCAATAAAAGAACAAAAAATTTTGGACTACAAGTTCTAGGAGTTATTTTGGTACTGTTGCTGTTCTGCATAATACCAAAAACTTAATGACTCAGCAGATTAATTTCAACTTGGAACTATGTAGATCAACTTTCCTGAACTTTAATATTTAAGAACATGAATTAAGAGTGAGTCAGTGCATAACACAGCATGAGACTTGTGACACCGGTTTAATATCATAATGCATGTTGTGATTGTTGTCTCCACCTAGCTCAGACATGGTTCTCACACAGTTAACTGACTGCATGTTCCACACATAATTTTAACAATTTTTTTACTGAAATTTTGTGGAATGAGCCAGTTGACAAGATATATATATACATGTTTAGTATTAATATTAATGAATACATTTTTTTTTGTCCTACTCCAGCAACCACTCTTAAAAGCAAGTGTGTTTTTTTCCTATTTCTTTATAGGCTACCAATTTTTAAACAGAAATTTGTCTATAAACTAGAAGGATCTATACAGAACAAATGATTTTAAGGTAGATCCAAAACTTGCTTTGGTGTTTGTGAGACATTTTATCTTTAGACCCAAGTGAATCCAGTACATTATATAATTCGTCTCATTATGGATACAGATGATACAGTCACATTAATCACCCACATTAATCAGCCACATTACTGTGACTGTACTACCTACATAAGAATAAGTACTCTAGTGGTAGTGACAATATTCCTGATTTAATTGTTAAGAAATGTGGAGAATCCATTGTAGAACCCCTAACCCACATAATAAATGCATCCTTTACAAACGGAGTTTTCCCTGACCTACTAAAGACTTCTAAAATTACCCCACTTCACAAAAAGGGCTCTAAAAATGATGTAGCCAATTACCGGCCCATAGCACAACTCAGCTCATTCTCAAAAATATTTGAAAAATTATTTTACACCAGATTGGAAGACTTTACCAATAAACTATCCTTATTGACAAAACACCAGCATGGTTTTAGAAAGCAAAAGACAACTACCACAGCTATTTATGAATATCTCAACGAAACCTTAAAAGCACTGGATAATAAGGAAATCACTACTGGTATCTTTTTAGATTTATCCAAAGCGTTTGATGTAATTGACCATACCATACTCCTTAAGAAGTTAGCAAATAAAGGTATAAGAGGAATTGCAAACAAATGGTTAGAATCTTACCTGTCAAACAGATTTCAAAAAGTTGAAATTAATTTTGAAAAAAAGAATACAACCACCCATCAATCTACTGTCCACTCCTCTGACACAATGCCTATTAGATATGGTGTGCCACAAGGCTCAATCCTGGGACCCATACTGTTTCTGCTATACATTGATGATATAAGCACAAAGCTTGCTACAGGACATACCACACTATTTGCCGATGACACAAGTATTCTAATAACGGGTACTGATACAGAGGACCACAACCAAAAAATTAAACCGCTTATGTCGTCACTCAGCAAATGGTTCAACGAGAACAAACTGATTATAAACATACAGAAAACAACCTACATCAACTTCAGACTCTCATCCCAAAAACAAGAAATGCCTGATGTGATTCTAAATAACCAAGAGCTTATGTGTGTGGACTCTGTCAAGTTTCTTGGCATATGGCTTGCAGAAAATCTTAAGTGGGAGACACACACAAATTATATCTCAAAAAAGCTCTCAACTGTGTGTTACATTTTAAGGATACTCAAAAAATCAGTCACAAAATCTGTTCTCATACATGTATATTATGCTTACTTCCATTCTACATTACAGTACGGAATCATATTTTGGGGGAACTCACCTGGAGGTAGATATATTTTCAAAATGCAAAAAATGGCAATACGCATAATATGTAATCTAAGACATAACGAATCATGCAGACAACATTTCAAAACAAATGGCATTATGACACTGCCCTCTGCTTACATTTATAATATCGTCTCATTTGTCAAGTCATACCTGTTAAACAATGACTGCACACTAAAATTCAATGGAGATATTCATAACTATGCAACAAGGCAGCAATCTGACCTTCATATGATTCAGTCCAGAACTACCTGCTACCAAAAAAGTGTTTTAAATGTTGGGATAAAAATGTATAATAATTTACCCAATGAAATCAAAGCAACAAAGAACCCAAGAGCCTTCACACATAAGTTAAAAAAATATCTCTTGGACCATTGCTTTTATGCAGTTGATCATTTTTTTGAAAGGGGTTAAAAATGTAAAAAATATGATAAATGTTCAATTAGGTCTGAAAATTATATACTGTGCATGTCTATGAAATACACTGGACTACTTTACTATTACATTTGTATTGGCTGTTTGTATTTTACCATACAACATTTGCATTTACTGTTTTGTTAAAGATAGCTAACTTCCTCATTGCAAAATAATGTAAAAACAATTTATTAAATATTACCTGCAAATATGTTCCCTTGCCCTATCCAATATCGTATGTAAAACCTTACATCTCTTTGATTTGTATTAACTGTTTTGTTGAAGAAAGATAATTTCCTTGCTACAAAATAATGTAAACATCAATTTGTAAAAATTACTGTAAATAGCTCTCTTGACCTATCCAATATCATATGTACAGCTGTACAATACTATGATTGCCTGGATCAATAAAAATACAATACAATACAATACATATGCAATGACACAAGTTAATTAACTGGTTAATAAAATTTTTGTGATCCATGACTGTGTTTATAACAAAATAATTTTTTTTCTGGTTTGCTGTGAAACCTTATTGTGAATACATTATTGTGAATACATTGAAACTCGTGAATAAATATTACACCAACAAATATAACAATAAAAGAGGTAAGCAATAATGCAAAACCTTAGAGAGAGAGAGAGAGAGAGAGAGAGAGAGAGAGAGAGAGAGGGTAGGATGAAATTGAAACAATATGTTGTTGCCTATATCACTGCATTTAATTGAGTCAGTTTTTGTTGGCACAATGCATGTACAAATTTTCATGACACTACATCATTGTTATCTGTCACAACATTCCTCATATCATAATACACCTATTGTGTTCATCAGGATGTACATAACTGCTCTGGAAAAGATTTGTAGAACTAAAAGAGAAATAACAATGCAGGGAACACTGTTCTGATCAACTATAAGACTGGTCTTGTTCTAAGTGCTTTGTGGAGGTATTTTATGACCATTATATAAGTGCAAGAATGGGATGTATAAGATTAAAAAAGTAGCTTGATTGAGAACTGTAATCAGAGACAGATTGAAGGTAACATGTTTATACATTGATGCCAAATTTCTTGATTTTAATTACATCAAGTTACTCAAAAATGACATCCTTCTGATAGACCTTTGAGGTGTCAGTGTATCTAAGTATAGCACTCTCTTTGTATGCCAGTAGTAATACAAAAACCGCTAAATACAGAATGAAATTCAACATGGCATAAAAATCAATTTTGGATTGACAACTGGCACTACAGCTGACCAAGCAACGAAAGAGATATGATATGCATTCAGGCAGTGTGAAAAGTTCCAGTGGCTTGACAACTGTTCATCACCATGCATGCACAATACAGCCAGTTTGCAAACACATAAAGTTCATTCAAGTAACAATGACAATCAGTCATGATCATGTGAATGTGTTCAGTTGAAACTTTCGTGCAGTTCCAGTGTGTCATGACTATCTGAAAGCTGTCTGAGTACCAGCCAATGGATGGTCATGGCTAGTCTCGACTGGTCACAGGAATTTTATCTGACATTTCCAAAGCATTTAATAATGTTATTCCAAAGAAAAAGACAACACATCTGCATAACATTTTTTTATTCGGTCTGGTGGTATTTTTGTTGAAGAAAGCAACTGCTAAGTTCCTATTGGCCTTTTAAAGGGACAGTACATGTCACCCTTGTGAAAATTTAATACACCCCAGTGCACTTCTATTGCTTTAAGAGGTTTTTTTTAGCAGGAATATACTATGTATATGGATCCTAGGATATGGAAAGTGAATAATTTTTCCGTCTTCGATAAAATGGTCAGATCGCAAGAGCTGACAGTTGTGGCTCACATACTACAATTATTGCTATAATTAAATGTACACATTAACTTGGTTCGCTTAAACTGCATACCAGATTTGCAACCACTGTTGGCAATGAGCACACAAAGCATCATCTGCTCAAACTGGATGGATGTACAAACATGCATATTTAATACTCATTTTTAAAGCAACAGAAGTGCACACAAATATGAAATACTTGCTTAATGTTTTGCTCAGAATTATAATAATATTACACTGCCACTGAAAAAGGCCTGCCATTGTAATGATAAAATTTTGAAAGACAAGCATGTGACAATGTACTTCTCAGTAGCATACTGATGTATGGTCTTGACCATTAAAACTGATGTTACATTAATTGTTTCTAGCTTTCTAAATACAAGTAACTTTTTCATATGAAATTAATTCATTTATTCTAACCTGGAACACCAAAGGTCATTAATAAAATTAATGACAATAACACTAACCGTATGTTTGTACATTGGATACACAGCAGCCATTGCCTACCACCTCAACCAGTGACAGTTTTTCTTGAAATTAGATAATTTCCAGCATCTCTAATGTTTGGTCATTTACTACATTGTAGTTTATCAACAATTACATCAGTCAGCAGATAATTATTACCAGTTAGCATCAAAATTATGCACTACTAAAACTGATGAGACAATCTTATCAAATTTATCAGAATATGCATATAATCAAAATATGTAAAACATAATGCAATGTTAATGAGGAAAGAGGTAAGTGACAGGATTAATTCAGAACTACTTCAATTAACATTTTGTATCAATGCTGCTCATTGAATTATATGACTGCTTCAAGCAGTGACAACCGCAAATTGTGAGTAGAAACATTTGAGCAACGACAAATAGAATAAAAGTGTCAACTAGTGCTACCAGTGGTCAAACAGCAAAACATACTGAATATGGGTTTTGATAATGTAATGGTATTATGATGATCAAGATGATCTTGAAGCTGTGCATGTGCAGTAGAGACAGTTAGCAAACAGTGATGATTGATCATGATACCTTTGCTTGAATGCACAAATGATGGAATTTTCTGACTGCTGTGTGAATGAACCCAAGTTTCTGCATATTTCTGCTGTGAAAACATTATGTCTGAACACGATTGTTTTAAATTAATGACAGTGGTGGAGCTGTGTACATTTGGCCAGAAGGTACATTAGAAAGTACTCACATATTAATGGCTAAGTGACCCATATGCAATGTAAAGGAAAAATTGCATATTTAAAGAAGTGAAAATTTAATTTAGCAAGAAGAGGGAACTCCACAAATTAGCCTGAGGAGTTATTTGTAACATTTACTATTCTTTTGTTGTAAACATTAGTTAAAGTTTTTAATGGATGTTATTTCATAATTCTGTTATTCTAAACAGATTATTATGAAGGGTGGGAAATAAATAAAAAGTGAATGTCATTCTTTGGTATTTAACTAAACAGAACATGTCCAGATGAGTTAAGAATGATTTGTCTTTCTCAGGTTCCTTGGGATCATATCAACCAAAACTATTCAGTAACAGAATGAGTCATTACTTGAGTCACAGAATACTGGTAAAATAAAACTAAATGAAATAAATAACTGAGAAGTTACTTCTTATGATATTACTTAAATTAATTACAGTGAAAAGATCGAAACTACTGTAGAACCTGTTTGTATTAAAACTTTTCAGCTCAGCTTCAAGTCTATTGCAGATGAACCCACAGAACAGTGCCCTCACTCCTGCAGAACTGTTAAGGAAGAGTTTTTCAAGTGCAGATCAAGTGTTCATTGAATGAATGTTACAGTCCATTTTGAAGGAATCTTTATTATTAACCACTTATCTCATGTGCGACTAAACATGGAAGTTAGGCAGAGTTCAAATAGCAACAATGATACACATGCAGTTCATGAACTGACAGCACAGATTGGTCTGACTGCTATTTTGTGAGATTATGAAGTAACAAAAATATAAATGAAATCATAAAAAATAAAATTTGTAATAACTGCTTGAACATAAAGGAGAAAACTCTTGCAGTCAGTTCAAGAGAAGCAATGTCCCAGACAGCTAGTAGAGGTTTGTAAAAACTCCCAAAAAGTTGATAACATGTACAGAAAAGAATTAAAATGTTATTTAAAGCTGTTTTCATTGTACTCTGTCACACTGTAATGTACCAAATAATTTTTGGTGTGTCTTCTGCATTGTAATCTGATTATTTGTAAATGTATGTTATGAGACAAATATATCACTATTCACTATTCATAGGTCATCTTTGCAAAACGACAGGGCAATGTTTATCTGAAAGATGGGGTCTAGAGAACATATTAATAATTAATAATCAGATCCTCCAGCTGACATCCTCTAAAAAATTACATAATCTGTCAACTACAATTTTCATTCCAGAATGATCTTTTCCAACATATATGTAATTTAGCAGCTCATCAAATATGAAACACTTCATTTGAATAACAAAATCTTTTTGAGTGATATCCTCTGAGACCTGCTTAAAAATATGGCTATGAGAAACAAACATTTATGATTTTCTGTCATAAATATGATAAATGTCATTAATTGTACAACTAGAAATTGCTTCATCTAATATTCAACCAAGAAAATGCACTGATATCAGTAACTATATGTATGTCTAGCAGCTTTATATTTATTCCTTTATTCTTGAAGTGTTCATCTCAGACTTAAATATTGCCTCCAAGAGTTCGCCTAATTAATGGAATATTCTGTCCATCATAGGATGTCATTTCTGATTTTGGTGACAAAACCACCAAAACACAAAACCTATGTTGTCTATTTTTACTCTGCAATATAATTTCAAATAATATTCTCAAGCAATACTGCATTTTGATACAATGTTTATCTTACACAACAATATGTAATAAGAGTGACATACACAACACACTCTCCTAAATTCTGTGATAATTTGTATTCATAAATTTATGGGCTAGTTAATATCGTAACTGACTATTTCTCTGCTACATACCAAGGCAACTTGGATCAGCTGTGCTGTTCCATTCCCCTCCTTTGCATTCAATAACCATCAAGCTGTGCTGTGCATCTGGTATAGTATAATGGTCATCACATTCATAACGACAAACACTATGTTCAGGCAGTGTGCCAGGTGGGCTGCTTCCAAGAGTCTTACAGCTGAGACGACCATGCTCAGGGCTCATAGGCATTGGACATGCTGACATCTCTGGAAACATTACGAAAATTAAATGAGCACTCACTCTGGTGACATATGTTTGGGCAATTATATTTCTTGGTATTGCAGACACAGGTGCAAATGAATAGCCACTTAAACACTATCTTTCAAAATTGGAGATGGCATCATTTGGCAGAAACAGAGTTTCTACTGAATCTCTGATCATTCTCATTCCCTCCAATTTAACACCTATTTTGCTGGATGAAATAGGATTCCCACTTAATCACTAATTTGTCTTATACTTCCCCATTCTTTCCTCACTCTTACTGGATGAAGGAAACTGATTTTAATTCTTTGCATTTACATAGTTTTTTGCTTGTGAGTGTTTCTGCTGCTCCATGATTGGATAGAGATTTTTGCCTTTCTAACTGAAATTACACTTTAAATATAGTTTTACTTATTATGCTGTGGTCTTCAGTCTGAAGACTGTTTTGATGCAGCTCTTCGTGCTAGAGTATCCTGTGCAAGCCTCTCCACCTCTGCATGAGTACCACAACCTACATCCATTTGAATCTGCTTACTGTATTCAAGCCCTTGTCTCCCTCTACAATTTTTACCACATGCCCCCCCCCCCCCCCCCCCCCCCCCCTACACACACACACTTCCTTCCATAATCAAACTGACAATTCGTTGATGTCCCAGCATAGGTTTGTTAGCTGATGGTCAAACTGTTTAAAAGTTTATTTTTTCTGCAATCTGATTCAGTGCCTCCTTATTTGTTATTAAAAATAGTGAAATAATCTTCAATATTCTACTATAGCCCTACATTTCAAAGCTTCTATTCTCTCCTTGTCTGAACTGCTTATTGTCAATACTTTACTTCTGTACAAGGCTGGACTCTGGACAAATACCTTCAGAAAAGACTTCCTAAGACTTAAACAATATTAGATGTTAACAAAATCCTCTTTTTCAGAAATGTTTTATAGATATTGCCAGTCTGCATTTTATACCCTCTGTACATCAGCCATTATCAGTTACTTAGTGCCCAAATAGGAAACTCATCTCTTACTTTTAGTTTCTCATTTCCTAATCTCATTCCATCAGAATCGCCTGATTTAAATAGATTACATTCCATTAACTTTGTTGGTATTTATTCACTTATTTAATCATAAGAGTATCAGTTAAACTTTATATAATAAAAATATGAAGCATGAACTGAAAGTAATTTCGTCTTGCCTACACAATAATGCTTTAAGTAACCTCACAACTTTCAGAGTACAGTAAAGAGGAACACGTAGTTTGACTTACACATTATTACTGTTCTTATATTTTATTTCTATTACATCTACTGATAAGTTTCGATGTTAAATACAACCAGTATTATGGAAAAAAAATTAAGAATTGGAAATGAAGTATTTTCCGCATTTAGGTAACATAGAAAATTTTGACAGGTTTTAAGGTAAATCTTATGTCATGCTGATCTCTCTTACCTTCACATTGAGGAATTGGATGTGACCACATTAGTGAATCACCACATTCGATTCTTGAATGCCCCTTCAAAAAGTAGCCATGAGGACATCTCAAGTCACATGTGCTTCCCCAGACATTATCCATTGAGCAGTTTGCTATCAAGGTGCTGGGCAGAGATAGCACAGGACATCTTCTAACTGTAAAGTAATAGCAGTGTGTATTTTAGAAATAAAATGCTACGCTAGTAGGCATTCCAGGGTGGAAATAATAAATAAAACTGAGGAAATGCAGCATCTTAGTTGTAAATGATTGATCTGTGGTAGATAGTCACATGTAACACAAGAATATACAAAGTTCATACCAGCCATGTCCATTCAGCCCTTGTAATGTACGTGAACAACTCCTGGCAGTATTTCAGAAGTTTTTATCATTGTTTTACGTTTGAAAATGATCATTAGAATAAATTTAGTATCATCAGCACAGCATGAAAGGACAATAGTGAAGTGTATTTTTTCATGTCAACTTGTTTTTATAGTTACAGTTTTAGCAGCATTCGTGGCAACAGCTCTGTTACTCAGCACATCAAATGTCAGATGAGTTTCATCCAGATTTGCTATTTGGCTTAGTTCCACACTGATTTTCTTCCGATGTCGCAAAAGATAATATTTTCTCTTCATGCTCTTGTGACATTTTCTGAGATATTTTGGTTTTGGTTCTCATGCTAAGTCCATGACACTTCACAAGCCTCGAAGTCTGTTACGTTCTACTGTAGAGCCAGCATATGAACGAGTATTTGAATCATTTTTGACAACACAAATCACTGACAGTTCAGTTCACTGGCACCATAGACTGCAATGATGCACCATAGACTGAACAATGTTCTGGGTTTGTGAAGACTGGGTGGGAAAGAGACAGTGTTATCAATCTTGTGAATCCCCGCAACTCACGTTCGTCGCACCGGTGCACGGCTGGTGGCAGTTGAATTCAGTGTTGCCAGATAGAGATAGGTTTCCCGCGACATAGAATATATGGCCATTTTTAAGACTGGCAGGAATTTAAATCAGACACCAGAATTTTTATATTAATTTCGAGTATAAGATGCACCTGAACTTGGAGGCAATTTTTCGAAGAAAAAAGTGCATCTTATAGTCCATAAAATATGGTCTTCTTTGATCCCTTGGGATGTGTCCTGTCAATCTGCTGTGTGTGCAAGACACGTACACGGTACTGTGTTCAGGCAATAGTAGTATGGCACCTCACATACAGTATCATCAGTCTCATCCTAGATGACACATGTACGGGGATCTACTTTGTGATTTTACTAAAGACATTCACATGGGCCATTCATCTATCAGTACTTACATCTGACAATATACTGATGTTGCCATTATTTCAGCCTGAATTTTCCATTGTTTGAATGGTTATGTCTGCCACCATAGGGAGTACTTCTAACAGAACTATTTGCTTCATCCACCAAATAGATCACTGGATGACATTCATATGCAGGATGCATGATTTAAGCAACTGCATGCTGAGACTCAGCCAATTCCAGTTATTGTAGTTCAAGTTCCAGCAGTTCTCAGACATTTATCACTCTGCTATCACTCAACACTCAACACTGTAATTCTTTGCTGTTGCCCACTATTTATCTGTAAGTTTCGACCAGTATAGTCAGTGGACAGTTTATGCTGAGTGCGTAACATTATTCCAAATGGTAGTGATACTGCTTACATGGTGAGAGACTGAACTCGAACTATCTGAACTTCAGTTTGATAGAAATTATCAACTGTGTTAGGTTAGATTAGGTTCATCAGTCCCACGCCTGCTCATAAAAAAAGGCTGAGTATAGATTTTACAATGTATCTTCTTTTAAAATATGATTGTTATTGTACTTGTGTGTTGTCAGTAATGATTTCATCTCTGAGATTTTTGCCTAGTGAAGACTGTGTGTCTAGTATGTCAGCAGGCTACTTTCACTTAATAACATACAGCTGCGGCAGGGGGTTTGCTTGCTGTTACCTCTATGTTGGGTACATATCATAGGTGTATACAAAACAGTTAATCACTTATCACAGTCAAATTTTACTGTAAAGCTTTTTCTCCCTGATTCCATTCATTAGTGCTTCATTAATATGTTATACAGTCTTCTCATTCTGAAGCACCACATTTCAAAAGTTATGTTCTCTTGATACCTCTCATGTTTAGGCTACTTACACTTCAAACTAACTTTCAGAAAATACTTCCTAACACTTAAATTTATATTGGATGTTAACATATTTATTTTTTTCGTAAAACCTTTTGTTGCAACTGCGAGTCTCATTTTCTTATTTTTCCTTCTGCATTACCTGATTCAGTTCAGTTATTTCTATTACTTTTCTTTTACACATGTTAATGTTCATCATACAACATCTTTTCAAGGCACAACCCATTACATTCAACTGATCTTCACACTCATTTGCCATCTCTGACAGAATTACAATGTCACTGGCAAACCTCCAAGTTTTTATTTCAACTCCCTGAATTTTAATTCTCTTTCCAAATATCTCTTTAGTTTCCTTTACTGCCTGTTCAGTGCACATACTGATTAACATTGGGGAAAGGCTACAAGGGTGTCTCACTCCCCGACTACCTACTGCCCTCATTACATTTTTACAGCACGTTAGTCATACTCCATGTATTATGTGAAGAACGGTCTCTGGGTTGCGGAAAGTAGTCAAACCATATGTTTTATTGAAGTGGAATACAATGAAAGGACTTGATGTTATGAAAGACTACTTGCTATTTCCAATTATAAAATAATCTAAAATGCTACATCAATGAGTTTATGTGAAGAGACTCACTGTATTTTATCATGGTACTTTCAGAATTTCAAAGAGTGTATTCCAGTCACTGTTGTCCAAAGCTTGATGTCTGCTAGACACTTTTTCCATTGGGCATATACTTCAAGGTGCTCAATTTTTCGAAAGAGGGTAGTTCATTAGATGACAACAGAAAAAAACTGAAGTATTCACTATTTTATAATGAAGAATGTGTCTTGTTGGTTCATTTGATACATATAATAAGAAGTAAAATGCATTTTATAATTTACGACTAACCTACAACACTGTAGCGGTAACGGCATTTCTGCAGCACCCTTCGACGATACAACATGCGTACAACAACGGTGTGATCACCCTCTTCAGCCAGAGTTCCAGGCTTTGGTCCATGAACCCAGTCCAGCATGAGTTCTGTCAGTGGGAACACTGGGCTGAAATCGGAATTCACAAAATAAATTACTCAAGATTACCACCTTCTAAGCTGTCTCAGAGAAAATATCTTCTATTTGGGAAGTCTGAGATGATAACTGATGCAGTGGCTGATGGGAGCGACCGTAAAGGGCTTTGCCATTTACAGTCGCCCCATTGAGCTGTCGCACTGACTGTCAGCTTGGATTGTGTGAGAAGCATGTTATATTGTTAATTACACAAAGTACTGAAAAGACATCTTATAGCACACATACAGAACAATAAGTTTAAACCTGATTTGCCAATGGACACAATGTTATAATGTAATGTAATGTACACTGATGACCATCTACATTATGGCCATCTACACTACTGGCCATTAAAATTGCTACACCAAGAGGAAATGCAGATGATAAACAGGTACTCATTGGACAAACATATTATACTAGAACTGACATGTGATTACATTTTCACGCAATTTGGGTGGATAGATCCTGCGAAATCAGTACCCAGAACAACCACCTCTGGCCGTAATAACGGCCTTGATACGCCTGGGCATTGAGTCAAACAGAGCTTGTATGGCGTGCACAGGTACAGCTGCCCATGCAGCTTCAACACGATACGACAGTTCATTAAGAATAGTGACAGGCGTATTGTGACGAGCCAGATGCTCGGCCACCATTGACCAGACGTTTTCAACTGGTGAGAGATCTGGAGGATGTGCTGACCAGGGCAGCAGTCAAACATTTTCTGTATCCAGAAAGGCCCGTACAGGACCTTCAACATGCGGTCGTGCATTATCCTGCTGAAATGTAGGGTTTCGCAGGGATCGAAATAAGGGTAGAGCCACGGGTCGTAACACATCTCAGATGTAACGTCCACTGTTCAAAGTGCCGTCAATGCGAACAAGAGGTGACCGAGACGTGTAACCAATGGCACCCCATATCATCACGCCGGGTGATACGCCAGTATGGCGATGACAAATACACGCTTCCAATGTTCTTTCACCGCGATGTTGCCAAACACGGATGCAACCATCATGAAGCTGTAAACAGAACCTGTATTCATCCGAAAAAATGACGTTTTGCCATTCGTGCACGCAGGTTGGTCGTTGAGTACACCATCGCAGGTGCTCCTGTCTGTGATGGAGCATCAAGGGTAACCGCAGCCACGGTCTCCGAGCTGATAGTCCATGCTGCTGCAAACGTCGTCGAACTGTTCGTGCAGATGGTTGTTGTCTTGCAAACGTCCCCATCTGTTGACTCAGGGATCGAGACGTGGCTGCACGATCCGTTACAGCCATGCGGATAAGAAGCCTTTCATCTCGACTGCTAGTGATATGATGCCGTTGAGATGTAGCACGGCGTTCCGTATTACCCTCCTGAACCAACCGATTCCATATTCTGCTAACAGTCATTGGGTCTGGACCAACGCGAGCAGCACTGTCGCGATATGATAAACCGCAATCGCGATAGGCTACAATCCGACCTTTATCAAAGTCTGAAACGTGATGGTACGCATTTCTGCTCCTTACACGAGGCATCACAACAGCGTTTCACCAGGCAACGCCTGTCAACTGCTGTTTGTGTATGAGAAATCGGTTGGAAGCTTTCCTCATGTCAGCACGTTGTAGGTTTCGCCGCCGGTGCCAACCTTGTGTGAATGCTCTGAAAAGCTAATCATTTGCATGTCACAGTATCTTCTTCCTGTCTGTTAAATTTCGCGTCTGTAGCACGTAATCTTCGTGGTGTAGCAATTTTAATGGCTAGTAGTGTACATAAAAATGTGTTGGTCTACTTCTAGAGCGCAATTCAGCAGCGATTCTGTATCCTATGTATTCGACAAGTACTTGAGAGGTTTCCAGAGGTATATGGCACCAAATGCCTACGCACAGGTCCATAATGTTTACGGACGACAGTTGGTTTGTCGGCACAGAGCTGGCACCCGATAGCGTCCGAGAGGGGTTTCATCGGATTCAGATAAGCCGAATTTGATGGCCAAGACGTCAACGAGAGTACACTATCATGCTCCTCAAATCGTTGCAGCCTTGTGACACGGACAGTTATCCTGCGGGAAGATGTCATCACTACTGGGGAGGACATCATGCATAAAGGGCTACAGGTTCCCTAATAATGTCCATGCAGTCCGCAGCTGTGATGGTGCCTTCGATTACTGCTGCAGATCCCATGGACGCCCACAATACTGCTCCCGCCAGCCTGCGTCCTTGTGCTGGCTGCTTGTTTGTAGAAGCCGTTTACCTGGATAACAGCGTATCTGAACACGACCATCGTCCTGATTTAACAATAAATGGGATTCATCCGACCAGACGTCACGATTCCATTGATCCGTGGTCCAATCTCGATGATCCCGCGCCCACAGTAATCAAAACTGACGATGTTGTTGGGTCAACATGGAAACGCGTAGGGGTCCTATGCTGCGGAACACCGTGTTCAACATTGAGCGCTGAACGGTGTGCTCCAAAACACGTGTGCCGCTGTATTCTGTCGTCAAATCTGCCACAGATCGCCTCCTAAGCCATTTTAGAGAGCGGGCAAGCCTCCTATCCCTACGTTCGGTGATGAGGTAGGGACGTCCAACTTCTTGTCGCCTACTCGTGCTTTCAGTATTCCTCAACCACTTCCACAAGTGCTCACGACAGTAGCACGCGATTAGCCGACCAGCTTCGCCGTTTCCGAGGTGCTCGCTGCCAGGGACTGGGCCACAGCAATCTGGCTTCTGTCAGAGTCATTTAAGTTGGCGCATTTCCGCATTTGCGCCACTTATCGTCATTAGAATGATTCCTCTTTCGTCTCTGCTCTGCTCGTATACTTCTCTTAGGATTTCATGTGCCGTCAGCGCCACGAGGCAGCATATAACCTTGCGGTGGACAGTGGTCATAATGATTTGTCTCATCACTGTACAGTGTAATACATCTCTCTCCTCTCCTCTCCTCCACTTGCCACAGTGTGAGGAACAGCCAGTGTGCATAGTTGACCAAAAGTCGCTATTCATCCTCAAAAAGAAGTTATTTTCAAACAAATGTCAAGTTTCCTCTCTCCGCTAGTTTGATCTTCCATTTTTTCACCCCTAATGACCGTTTTCTTCTTGTCGCGCTGACCACTGCTGCAGCATATAATGCAGCTTCTGCACAGTAATCGAGATCTGATAATTTCCTATCAGCACTCGCCACCATAATAGCTTTTCCCTGCGCTTGTACTTCGTGGCCCGTGCAACAATACGCGACTTTTCCTGTTTGCTTTAGCACGCGCTTTATTGTACGCCTTAAGAAACGTAAATGTGCACAAGCTGTCCTGTTAATGTTTTAGCTACTGTCATCACCCTGTCCCGTAATTAAGATCAAAGTAATGCAAGAATGAAAAGTTTATATTTGCATCACATGCACATGTTCTAAGCGTTGAGTGAATTTTTACTTTTGTTATATGTATAGTATACATCGTAACGTAATGTATATTGTTAGCTGTCCCAAGTGCAAGACGTGATTTGTTGGTGCTACTCAATTTTTGCAATTTTGACTCTGATAATCTGACACTGCTGTGTTCATTTTTGGGACGCTAGAGTAAATGGTGTTACAAATTCAGCCAACTGTAAGTAAAAAGAAATCCATACGATTCTCACGTTTATCTACACACATAAACTGACTACCGGATTTTTCATGGCTGAGACCACGTGTGCCGCAAAGGTCCGATTCGATATTCTAGCTTTTAATATTTTGCTGTTAGTGTCATTTTCGCATAATCTTTCATTGATTGTGTCAGTACTCATGTTCATCATGATATATTGAGTACTTTCGAACATTTGCAAATGCACGAAAAGCTCGTACTGTGTCGCCAATTGTAAACGTAATACTTTTGACAACAGTGTCCTCGTTCAAAAATGATCGTTCCGTAATTTATTTGTATCTTTATGTGAAAAAAGTGTACTTTTGAGAATTTTCCAACGCTTGCGAGTGCTTATGCTTAATGCGATTTTAGCAGCGGTGTCTGCCCTGTCACGTTTTATGTTGTCATAATAGATATATCGTTTTGGTTGTTAACGCTTCAGTTCTTAAAGGCAACTGGCAATGCTTGCACCATATCATACCCATAAATTGAAAGAGTATCAGCAAGATTAATTTAAAGTTGTTCACTTAATGTTTCATAAAATACTGCAACAAACACAATGTAGCCCTCCATTGTGTCCTCGGGCAGGAGATGTGTTCGTTGCTGTTCGTAAGCGGTTGGAAAAATTTAGAAATTTGTGGTAAGGTCCTATGGGACCAAACTGCTGAGGTCACCGGTCCCTAAGCTTACACAATACTTAATCTAACATAAACTAACTGACCCTAAGGACAACACACACGCCCATGCCCGAGAAAGGACTCGAACCTCCGACCGGGGGAGTAAGCGGCTGGAAATCTCGTTGACTACAATCAGACACTGGAAGTTGCTGCAGATCGGTGTGTTGAGGAAGCTACCGAGAGTCATATACTGGCATCAGAAATACCAAAGGTAGAAGAGACAATATTCTGTGGATTCGGCCCCTTCTACAGCAAATATCGGATGTATCACTGCTTGATCATTTGACTGTGAGTGGTGGGTCAGTGGTAGGTCTAGGCACCTTCTAAAGATGAGGCAGGGACCAGGGAGAACTCAGAGCGTTATAAGCACCCCATAACGAACAAGTTCGGAGTGCTGTCTTTCACTGAAACTGCAGATGACCCAGTGAGACTCACTTCAACTGTCAGGAAATATGTTGTGTCTCGAATCGAGTGGAGGTGAACACAATAGTTTGGTGTCTATTACTCGCCGACAGTTCACAAGTACGATGAATAATCGCAGCAAGGGATGAGAAAGAACACTGGGTGCATACAGTGAGTGTGCCTCTGACCATTACGCAACATTTTGAAGAAACGATTCCGGTACTCATTGATGGAACAGGGAGCAACGAACTGCAGATTATGGTACACGTTGGGTCAAATGATGTCTGTCTGGGCTCCGAAGTCGTATCTGGATCATTCCAGCGACTGGCAGAGAAGGTTGAAAATACCAGCCTTGCTCAAGGAGTTTCAATGAAATTCGCAATCTGCAGCTCTCTGGTTCTAAGTCGAGTGGAAGGCTTGAACCAGAGATTGCAAAGGTTCTGTAACAAGCTGCCATAGGACTGAGAATTGCAAGGTCCTCTATATCGATCAGATGTGCGCTATCAAGGTAGCTGACTGTGTGTAGGGTGTACACAAAGTTTTCTTTAGATTGGGTGACTCTCTGTCCAGTCCGATAATGCTAGCTGTAGAAGACACCACAGTGTCAGTGTAAGATACAAAGAAGAAATGCCCCCCCCCCCCCCCCCCCCAACCTGCCCGCCAACAAGCGAGAATATTAAATGTTTAACAGTAGAAGCATTCGCAAAAAAGTGTCGGAGTTTGAAGTGTATCTAAAAGGAAATGAAGCTCACATAGCCGGCCACTGTGGCCGAGCTGTTCTAGGCGCTTCAGTCGGGAACCGCGCTGATGCTACGGTCGCAGGTTCGAATCCTGCCTCGGGCATGGATATGTGTGATGTCCTTAGGTTAGTTAGGTTTAAGTAGTTATAAGTCTAGGGGACTGATGACCTCAGATGTTAAGTCCCATAGAGTTTAGAGCCACTTGAACCATTTGAAGCTCACATAATACTGGACACAAAAACCGACTGAAACCCGAGATTCATAAAAAAACGAGATTTTTGGACAAAATTTAAGCGTTTGCTCCATAGCCCAGGTTTTATGGCTTCGCTGATGCGTGTCTTTGGAATTCCATCTCGGCCTTTAATTCCCTGTCTATGGAGATTCTTTCGTGTTGTTTTGACGCTGACGGGATTCATTTCTGTAGTGACTTTCGAACTGTCGTCCTCTTACTTTTCGTCACAATCTTCTTCAATGAGCGTCTGTCACGATCACTCAATGCACACTTTCTTCCACCTTGTGACTTAGCGGATGACATTTTGCCGCTTTCCCTGTATGGGGTATTAAACTTCGACACGGTGCCTGTTGAAACGCACAGCATTCGGCTGCCTTGGTTGCGGTGGCACCTACCATACGAGCACCAACAATTTTCCCACGTTAATTCACTTAGGGTGCTTCACGGTTCTGCCCTGAGGGTCGTCCTCTTTGTAATCGTCGTTAACCCTATAGCGGCCTGTCTCCCGCCGGGCATCTCCGGCTCCCTTTTCGCTGACAATTTTGCCGTCTATTGCAGTCCTCCACGGACTTCTCTCATTGAGCGCCGTCTTCAGCGATGTCTCGGTCGTCTTTATTCATGGAGCATCAACAATGGCTTTCGTTTTTCCACTGACAAAACGTTTGAATCAATTTCTGGTGGCGCAATTGGTTTCTTCCATCGTCTTTAGATCTTGGGCCTATTGCTCTTCCGTTCGTTGAAACTACGAAATTCCTGGAGCTCATGCTCGATAGCAGACTTTCTTGGTCCTCCCACGTGTCTTACCTGTCAGCCCACTGTACGCGGTTCCTCAGTGTCCTACGTGTCCTCAGTGGTACTTCATGGGGTGCAGATCGAACCACCTTCCTTCGTTTGAACCGGTCCCTTGTCCGTTCGAAACTAGACTATGGGTATTTCGTTTATGCATCTGCAAGTCCGCCCCTCTTACGCCGTCTCAATACTGTCCACCATCGTTGCATCCGTTTGGCCACTGGCGCCTTTTGTACTAACCCGGTGGAGAGTCTGTATGCAGAAGCTGTCGAACTACCGCTGTCCTACCGCCGTAACGTTCTCCTCAGCAGATATGCATGCCGTTTGTCTGCCACGCGTGGCCACCCACACTACGCCTCCTTCTTCGATGACTCCTTCGATCGCCAGTATGGGGCCCGTCCCTGTTCTTTGTTACCTCCTGGAGTTCGCTTTCGGCTGCTCCGGCAGCTTAACTTCACGCTACCTGCAACTTTCCCGGGTGGATGTGAACCCTTCACCACCTTGGCTTCGTGCGGAGGCCCGTGTTCACCTTGGCCTTCATTCGCTTCCTAAGCACACTACTGCAGCCTCGCTCTGTCGCCTTCAGTTTCACGACCTCCGCATGGAATTTCGCGATAGTACATTTGTGTACACTGATGGCTCTCGGACTGACAGTGGTGTCGGGTGTGTCTTTGTCATTGGAGCCGACGTTTTGCGGTATCGGCATCTAGAACACTGCTCAGTATCTACAGCAGAACTCTTCACGCTGTATCAGGCCATAGAGTTCATCCGGCGACACAGGCTTTTCAAATGCGTCATCTGCTCAGATTCTCTTAGCCCAAGTCAAAGCCTGTGTATGCTGCACACCGTCCATCCCTTAATGAAACGGGTACAGGAAAGCTGTCGCCTGCTCACGCCTGGTGGAGCCACTGTGATGTATATGTGGATTCCTGGTCACGTCGATCTGACAGGAAGCGAGGGAGCTGACGCTGTTGCCAAGGCTGCAGTTCTCGTACCTCAGCCCGCTAGTTCCTCCACTCCCTCCGATGATCTCTGTGTTGCCATCTGTCAACAGGTGGTGTCACTTTGGGATTGACGAGTAGTGGTTTTTAACTCCCGTGTTTGTCTTGGTGGACTACAGTTTTGACGTGGGCGCGTATGACCCTCCCTTCATGGTAATGGGCTCAAGGCTATTAAGACTCTCCCAGCGGCTTGGACGGCCTCCTCTCGGCCCTCTCGCCGCGAGGAAATCATTTTAACTAGGTTGCGTATTGGGCACTGTCGTTTTAGCCACCGCCATTTGTTAAGTGGGTCTCCCCCACCACTTTATGCACATTGCGCCCAACTTTTGACTGTCTGCCATTTCTTGATGGAATGCCCTTTTTTTAACCGCTTACAGTCCTGTTTGTGTTTGCCGTTTAAGTTATCGGCGGTTTCAGCGAACGATGCGCGATCTGTCGACCGCGTTTTACTTTTTATCGGTCATAGCAATACGGCGAAGGCCATTTAATTTTTAGTTCTGGACCTCCGTTTCTCTATGGCGTATTTTATAGACCTTTCTCCACGTCCCTGTTTTTAGCTGTCTCCTCTTCCGTCGATTGGGATTGACGAGTAGTCGTTTTTAATTATTCTCTTTGCCTTGATGTTCTACAACTTTGACATGGGCGCGTATGGCCCTAATTGTTTTTTCCGCCCTAAAACAAAACAAAACAAAACAAAACACTTAGCTCCGACGTAACGCACACGGGACATTGTTCTAATCACGACTGACATCTGCAACGTATTGAGGTCATTGCACAGGAGCTGTTCGTGATGAAATACAACAGCGCAACCTGCAGGCTACGCTAGCATTTGCATTTATGTTCAAGCATGCAAATTCACGGTGTTTCTATATTTCTGTCCAACCCCTGTACGTACAGTGTGAATCCGAACTCTGCAAACGAAGTTTTGGAGGTTGTTCGACGATGTTTTCTGAGTGTTTTGCCATAAGGGGCTTCTGGTGTCTGGTGCCTCGTTAGAGAGTAGTTGTATTTCGTTTGATTTCTTACCAGCAGAGTGCCACAAAGTGTGAACTGTACCATAGAAATTTTTCTAGGCATCACGCTTCCTCTTATGAGCAAATCTGCTTTGTATACACTGCATCACTTAACTTTCGTCTTACACCCTCCACAGCCTCACAATTGCGGTGGAGGCCATCTGATCCCGAAAGTCGGTCATTTTCGTCCTACACTACAACAACAAGGTCGTGCACTCAGTTTATGTGCTACGTCTTATGCTTACACTCTTGCACAGTTTAAAGCGGCAATCCTCTATTAAAATATCAAAAAATCGATTTTTTTGGCTAAAATGTTCTCTGGGATGTCTACTTTCTTGTAGAGTTCATTCCAAGTTCGCCAGGAACTCCGTTATTGACTTACAAGGAGATTTGTGGAAAGTGCCTCCGAAAACTATTCGCGCCGGGAAAAAAAAATACTCAACGTCGCGGTCAATGTGGCAGCATGTAATTTCAACGACAGCCTAACAAGCATTATGGATATTATGGAAGTGCTTGGACTTGAGACCGGATCAGCCTGTTACAATTTCTGCGCTACAGCGGACGGAAAGGGTAACGAGCGGGCATGCAGCAGTTTACAGAAGCCCGCAGGACCACCATGGCCACGAAGATGATGGAGGGGGATCTCGTTTTGGATCTGGAAGGATTGTTGTATGGTCCAAGATCGCTGGCTGGAGGTATGTTTAACTTAACTACAAAAAATGTAACCCAAAACTTTAAGCTTTTTATCAAAACCGTGTTTTTCAAATTGATGGGAAACATAACTTGTCAAAGGTACATACGATTTTGATCAGAATTTTATGCTGATATTCACAATTCAATTATCTGTCAGCATACACAGCCATTGTGCTGTATCTTCGATGGTCTATTTTCGGTCCACACTTTTGTCTCGATTTTTTGGGTGGAGAAAATGAAATTTCAATCATCCTGTCACTATTGCGTTAAAATTAATTTTTTTTCTATTATCCTATGAATGATGATAGAAAATATATTGACAATGACATATACAAAATTATTTTGATACAGATCCAATACGAGGACTTTGGGAATTCCCGCAAGCGACCAGTGTTTCGGCTGCAAGGCGTCCTTCCACCTAGGGGCAGTGGCTACAGAGAGGATCCGATGTGGACATAAAAGTGATTTCTTAAAGACAAAGATGTAAGGAAACAAGTATATCATTAATTTAGCATAACTTATTATTTTACTTGAAAAAAGTCACGAAAAATCTCCTGTTTGTCACGCGTTTAAGCAAGGCTACCCCCTTAATGAGAAGGAACGATTCAACGTGTAGGATGTGACCGAAGTGCCACCATTCTCAGATTCGGTCTACTCGCGAAACTAAAGCAGGAAGGAAGGAAGCCAGTATAACACTGCTGTCAATAGCGGCGCCTTGATTTCTGACGAACGCAACCCTCAACACTGGCCTCATACTGCTTCTGATTCTAACCTCTACAGGTGTTTCCATAAGAGCGTGCAAAAATTGAACAGGAGACAGACGATGCTCCACTGAGCAATTTGAGGTAAGGAACCTGAGGTCAGAGAAGCCAGCTTAAGGGGATAACAGGAATAAAATCACAGTCCTGTGTACTTTTTTATTTACATTAGTTACAATAAACTGCAAATATCGTCATTGACACAATGAATGTGCCATTTGGAGTGTATCTTATAACATGTGCTGACACTGACGGTCAACAATCTCGATGCACGCGTAACATGGGGGAAGAAGGTTCTGACCCACTCTAATGAATATGCCTGGTGTGTTTCAAATCACAACACAGGTAGCTACAATTCTGGCAACTAACTCCCTCTCCATATCCACTGGGGTCTCATGCGCAAGTGACTTTAGACATCACCTTTGGAAATAATCAAGGGGGTTCAGGTCAGGTGACGTCGCAGGCTATGGAATAGGACCTTTCCTTCCAATCCGGTGACCAGGAAATAATAAAGGATGGGACCAGGAAATACATTCTAGTAATCAGGCTCGTCCTTCTCATTTCCTCGCAGGAAATAAAGAATATACATGTCAATAAACAGGAAAACACCAGTAAATGTGTCCGCATGTTAGTTGTAAATAGGCTGGAAGACAGTAATCCTAGACAAAGCGGTAGACAAGTTTATTTCCGTATCTCCTTAACCTGGCTTCTCCGACCCCAGGTTCCCTACCTCAAATTGTTTAGTGAAGTATTCTCTATGTCCTGTTACATTTTTGCACGCTCTTACGGAAACTCCCTGTATAGTTCGTTCCAAATTACTTTAGGATTGACTGTTCGGCATGAGTACATGGAGGCGCGGGGCAGAATTGCCACGTCCCGCACGGAACACGTGAGTAATCTTCCATCTCGTTCAACTCACTCATACAGACGAACTGTTCGCGTTATAAATTTAGAGCTTGCATCGATGTGGCCAGGGAGAGCTACAATATTTTTCACTTTAGTTTTATTTGCAGAAATAAATTTCTGAGACGTTATACGGATAGTCTACGAAAATGCATTTCGTGACGACGTAACTGAATTTTAGACATGTGGAAAACTTTTTCGTTATTCAAGATAAGTGGACACATTAAGCCAGTGAAATTTTAAGAATACATCACATTTTCCTCTACTCCAAACCGAAACTCTCCCAGAGTTTGCTGACACGAGATAATTTCAATTAATGTGGCACACTATTGGACTGGTCGAACGTCAAGTAGGCTACTAACAAGGGAAACTCCGCATCGACCCCTGTCAGATTTAGTGGTAAAATGACCCTGTGGATAACCCGTCAAAAACTGAACACACATAAAGCATGAAAACAGGAAGGAGGTATTCTGAACTGTGAAAAAAGAAGAAAAATAGAAACAGTGAACGGTAAAAGCTGAAGACGTGTGACAGCAAGCTAACTGCCAGAACAACGGTGTCGTGGTTGTGTGGTCACGGTGTTCGACTCTGGATCGGGAAATCCGTGTTCAAATCTCCATCATGCCCCATTTTTTCAGAAAATTTGAACTTTTCGTCCGGTTATTGAAGTGACTGTTCTTCTTCTGTAGCCCTGGCAATTATCATTCTATACATTGGTTATAGAAAGTCTGACACCGGTAGGTGAGTAGTCAGCGAGACAGACTGTCAATGCTAAGGGCCGGGGTTCGATTCCCGGCTGGGTCGGAGATTTTCTCCGCTCAGGGGCTGGGTGTTGTGTTGTCCTAATCATCATCATTTCATCCTCATCGACGCAAAAGTCGCCGAAGTTCCGTCAAATCGAAAGACTTGCACCCGGCGAACGGTCTACCCGACGGGAGGCCCTAGTCACACGACATTTCATTTTTTCGTTGGTTATAGAATATGAGTCATTGGTAAGAATCTATTACCGCCGCAAGTAAATGTGTGACTAGTAACAACAGACGGGATACCGCATAGACCTCTCACAGAAATGTAAACAACAAATAAAAGAGTGTGATCTATGTTACAACAAAAGAATTCAAGAGTCGTAACATATGACACTTGCGTAGAAATAATAGGAGGCCCGTACGTCTGGAGGTTCCTTCCTTACACCTCGCTGTCGCAAACGGACGTTACACCACGACACAGACACAAATTTGAATACGGCGAACGGACACGTCAGTGACCGGACGGACAGTTCATTATGGATCTCCCCCTTCGCATTCCAACACCATGACCACACAACCACGACGCCGTGGTTCCTGCAGTTCGCTCGATGTCGCACATCTTGAGCTTGGGCCGTTCACTGTTTCTATTTTTCTTCTTTTTTTTTTTTCACAGTTCAGTACACCTCCCTCCTGTTTCCATGCTTGATCTGGGTTCAGATTTCGACAGGCTATCCACTGGGTCATCTTACCACTAAATTTGAGGGGGCGTGATGAGGAGTTTCCCTTGTAAGTGGTCACCCATGCAGTTCTGTTACGAGAAATTGATTGCTAGGTTTACAATTAATCTGTTATTAATTTTTCTGACTTAGCTACTTACTTGAGTATTGCAGACAATAATACTTCTTTTGGTGATACAGATTGAATTCTTGAGGCGAACTTCGTTTGCAGTTGATCGCTGATGACGCCTTGTTATTAAAATGTCAAGGAAATGAAAAAAGAAAAAAAAAACTGTTTGTGACCGCCTTGAAAAACAGTTGAGTCCTTAAGGGTGACCAATAACTGTGTTGGTTTTTCCTTTCTGTGATAATAATCATAAAAACGACGATGAACCGCCTTCTCTGTAAATGAATCTGTAGAGGTAATCCATGCAGCCACAGAACGTTTTCTCCTCAAAAGTTTCAAGCTTCTGTTTTTCCAGCTTCCTTTAATCTCTCGAGCATTCCTTTGCCAATCTTCACAATAGCGTTCTTGTTTATGTTCAGAGCTGCAGTATTTCGATCGATTACATTGTTAAAGGAGAGCAGTGGGCCACTGTTAAATTTTTCAGGCTCAAAGTAGCCACGTAGTGATCAAACTATTTCTCTCGACTGATCTCGTATGGTATTCCCCTGATTAAGATAATCACTTAGACCTTTTCCATTCATGACTAACTGACATTATTCAGTACCAGACTGCAAACAACAGTAATAGCAAATAAAATAACTCCTGCAACGGTAAAAACAACAAATATCACAGGCTGCCTTAAACTGAAGCACAGGGAGGGACGGGGAGTATTGAGATGGTGTGGTGAAGGTTTGGCAACTTTGAGGATTTGCTATGGTTACAGGTATCATGGGAATGGTCCTTAGGCTTACCCCCCCCCCCCCCCCCCCCATCCGTCCATCAACCCCCTACTACTTCTGTCATAGCTATCGGTCCTCAAGTAATTTTGAACAATGGAAACGCCAGGTGGAATATTAACAATATTAGGAAAACGATAGATTGCTACTCGCTGAAAAGATGACCGATTGACTTGTAGAGAGGCACAACGAAAAGACTGTTACACATTATAACTTTCAGCCAAAGCGTTCATCAGCAAAGAAAACACACACACACATTCACACAAGCAAGCACTCATCTTGTATACATGACCGCTATCACCGACAGCTACGATCGGACTGTAAATGTCACATGAACAGCAATGTGGAGTGCCGTGGGGAAGGGGGAGGGATAGCAGGCTACAGGTGGGGGTAGAGAAGAGCGCTGTCTATGGGGGCATGCAGGAAGTAGATACTTCAGGGCACAGTGACGGGAGGTGGCGTGTAGGGAACAAAAAATTCAATGGCTGCTTCACAATCCGACCCATCTGGATCCTCCCCTCCATCACCAGCTTGTCTGAACTGTGCAGGTGGATCCTTAAAACACATTCTCCACTCCCAAAATTATCCTGCCCTCAACCTAAGGTAACTTGTGGTCTCGTCTTATCACCTTCTGTTGCAAATCTTTTTCTCCCACGTCCTGATGCAGCACGTGGCAGTCTCTAGTCCCCGCACGCCTTGCCAAGCAGCGCATTTGCTCCCACCCCCTCCCCCTCCCGTTCCCCATACGTACCCTACTATCACTCCCCCTTCACCACACCACTGCAGATTGCTATTCATGTGACAGCTGCATTCCGGTCGGAGCTGCCGGATGTAGCGGTCACATGTGGAGGAGGTGTGGGTGCTTGTGTGAATGTGTGTGTGTTTTATTTGCTGATGAAGGCTTTGTCTGAAAGCTATAATATGTAACAGTCATTCCCGGCGGGGTCAGGGATTTTCTCTGCCTCGTGATGATTGGGTGTTGTGTGATGTCCTTAGGTTAGTTAGGTTTAAGTAGTTCTAAGTTCTAGGGGATTGATGACCGTAGATGTTAAGTCCCATAGTGCTCAGAGCCATTTGAACCATTTTTGTAGCAGTCTTTTCGTCGTCCCAGTGAGCAACTCACAAGGGGAGGCCACAACGCTGGACTTACAGATTTCCTTCAATCTTTGTACACCTTTAGCAGACCATTAAAACAACGTAATGTTCAAATGGTACAAGAAGTATTATGTGGCTTATTCATCTGTGCGTAGGCGTCGGACGTTAGAGTTCATGGTGATCAAGTAATTAGCGTACGAACTTCATAACACGAACTTATGAGGCGACAGTTCGACTGCCGCTCAAACTTAATTATTAATCTATTTTTTCATCACTGGTCATATTCTTCAATTGATATGACATTCGAAAGGTAATATAGTGCAAAAACCACGTGTATTTGCATGAAGTTTTAATTTATGTTTTCCATGTCCGTATGAACAATATCATCCTGCAACGTGTGATGTCGAGAGCACATCCGACGAGTAATTGCACATTACTCTTGTGGTCTGGCACATTGTGACTGAATATATTATTGATCATTTGCACTATTATTTATCGAGGTTTGATTTGGGCTTTGCAACCTGTCACTCGTCTATGAAAATTTAATTACAAATAGTAAATAGTCAAATGACATATGAAATTCGCTACAACTTCGTGAAAATGCACGTGACCAGTGATGAAAAAGAAAGATTAAAAAGTAAGTGTTAGCGGGGTTGGAACCGTAGCCTCGTCTACGACCCTCTCACAAAGCGCGAACGTTAAACACTTGACCGCAATGACTTCTTACAGCCGGTGCCTTCGCACAGATGCATCAGTTAGATAATAGACGTGTAAAACTTTTGGTGGGATTTTCTCGGAATTGCCAGAGTAGTGCACCTTTCTACTTGCACGTTGTGTTGTGTTAATAATGGCCCTCTAAAGGTGTAGAAAGTCTGAAGTAAACCCGTGATCGCAACGTCGTGGCCTTCCGTTGTCAGAGGGTCATTTTTACGGTGAGTGGCAATCTAACCTTTTCCTAATATTGCTAAACTAATTTTGAACAGACTAAGTCTACATCTACATCTTCTAACAACCCTACCACAACAAAGGTCAAAATTTTAATAACGATTGTGGTGTTGCTCACGCTGCTAAATACTGCATTTTCGGGCAACATCAGTCATATTATGTGGCAGGTGTCATTAGAGCACAGTTAATAGTCATTTCATGTAATAATGAAAAAACTAGGCACTCATCTTTTTGTGTTTCCCAGGCTGGTCTCGTATTATCATGGCTCAATCGTTGAAAATCAAGGTGATTATGATTCCAAGCTCGGATGCAAAGAGGCCTAGGTTTTATTCTGCTATATTCAAAAGTTTTGTAAATGCGCTTCTCAAACCATTCTTGGAGATTAAACCTTTCGAAGTTAGCACAATGGTGATGTAAAAAAATAATGAGCACTCCGAATTTAAGTTACACTTCCTTTTAATTGCAATATCACGTAAACACAAAACATCACTTCACAATACAAAACATACTTGAAAACATCTTCCTCACAGTCACTGTTAAAGTTCACATTTTATAAGCTGACTGCGTTATCCATCTTTCCAACATGACGTCCAACACTTGACTTTTCCAAGGTCCGACTCTCTAACAACTCAACAACTAACTAATAATCGCTTACGCGCCCAAAAATCAGAGTTACAAGTACGTCAAAGATCATAGTGCAAAAGAAAAAAATACACATAAGAACAATATCATTGCAATATAAACATATCGATGTATCAAAAATGAAATCAAATCTGAATGTTGTCTCATAAATACGTTAACTACTTTGCAGAAACACAGTAGAATATTACTGGTATCGAGAGGTTCAGGTGAGGTACCATAATGGTTGCGTAATTCAAGTACCATTACAATGTACATGGGTATTCTGCAAATCATACTTAAATGCAGTCTCTTGAGTAGATCAGTTACATTTTTTAAGTGTTCTGCCAATAAAACACAGTCTTTGGTTTGCCTTCCCACAACATTTTACGAGGTGCATCATTCAAGTTCTAAGGCCTCCGATTTTTTTTCTAATTAACTACTCACCCGAAATCGATGAAACTGGCGTTACTTCTCGACGTAATCGCCTTGCAGACGTACACATTTTCCACAACGCTGACGCCATGATTCCATGGCAGCGGCGAAGGCATCTTTAGGAGTCTGTCTTGACCACTGGAAAATCGCTGAGGCAATAGCAGCACGGCTGGTGAATGTGCGGCCACAGAGAGTGTCTTTCATTGTTGGAAAAAGCCAGAAGTCACTAGGAGACAGGTCAGGTGAGTAGGTAGCATGAGGAATCACTTCAAAGTTGTTATCACGAAGAAACTGTTGCGTAATGTTAGCTCGATGTGCGGGTGAGTTGTCTTGGTGAAACAGCACATGCGCAGCCCTTCCCGGACGTTTTTGTTGCAGTGCAGGAAGGAATTTGTTGTTCCAAACATTTTCGTAGGATGCACCTGTTATCGTAGTGCCATTTGGAAAAATGTGTAAGGATTACGCCCTCACTGTCCCAGAACATGGACACCATCATTTTTTCAGCACTGGCGGTTACCCGAAATTTTTTTGGTGGCGGTGAATCTGTGTGCTTCCATTGAGCTGAGTGGCGCTTTGTTTCTGGATTGAAAAATGGCATCCACGTCTCATCCACTGTCACAACCGACGAAAAGAAAGTCCCATTCGTGCTGTCGTTGTGCGTCAACATTGCTTGGCAACATGCCACACGGGCAGCCATGTGGTCGTCCGTCAGCATTTGTGGCACCCACCTGGATGACACTTTTCGCATTTTCAGGTCGTCATGCAGGATTGTGTACACAGAACTCACAGAAATGCCAACTCTGGAGGCGATCTGTTCAACAGTCATTCGGCGATCCCCCAAAACAATTCCCTCCACTATCTCGATCGTGTCGTCAGACCGGCTTGTGCGAGCCCGAGGTTGTTTCGGTTTGTTGTCACGCCTTCATTAAACTGTCGCACCCACGAACGCACTTTCGACACATCCATAACTCCATCACCACATGTCTCCTTCAACTGTCGATGAATTTCAATTGGTTTCACGCCACGCAAATTCAGAAAACGAATGATTGCACGCTGTTCAAGTAAGGAAAACGTCGCCATTTTAAGTATTTAAAACAGTTCTCATTCTCGCCACTGGCGGTAAAATTCCATCTGCTGTACGGTGCTGCCGTCTCTGGGACGTATTGACAATGAACGCGGCCTCATTTTAAAACAATGCGCATGTTTCTATCTGTTTCCAGTCCGGAGAAAAAAAATCGGAGGCCTTAGAACTTGAATGCACCTCATATATGTGTTCTTTTTTATTTAGGTTGTTGGTACGAGGGTCATTCACTAATTAAAAAGACAAATTGGTCTGGGGAAAAAACTGTTAGTAGGACAAGTTTGTTACTTTTATGGCTTTAAGTTGGCGTCACTGGAATGAGAACTGATCAGCTGATGTATCGACATTATTTTGTTTATAAGCTCAAAAAATACATTTAAAGATGGTGAGTCCGCTTGAAACGTCCACATTAGTTGAACAACGTTCTGTTACTCGTTTTTTGCTTGATGAAGGCGATAAACCAGTGAATATATACTGTAGAATGTCTAAAGTTTATGGTGAAGGTTGTATGATTCGTGCAAATTTTTACAAGTGGGTAGAGCAGTTCAAAAATTCTCGCGACTCAGTGACTGACTAACACCGTTCTGGTCAACCAGTTTTAGTTTCAACTCCCTCACTTGAAAGTAGAATTGATGACACTGTTCGTGCCGACCGCCCTGTGACTGTGGAAATGATAGTTGATAAAGTTCTAGTTAGTACTGTAACAAGCGCAAGATGGGTCCCAAAGGCGTTTACGTGGCTACACAAGGAAACAAGGTTGAGAGCGTGCACAGAGCTAAAGAAACGTTATGAAAGAGAAGCTGAGCACTTCCTCAACAAAATTTTGACTTGTGATGAATCTTGGGTTCAGTCTTAAGAGCCAGAACCAAAAAGAAAAAGTATGGAGTGGAAGTACACCAATTCATCTGTCAAGAAAAATTCAAAACCGAAGCATCGGCAGGAAAAGTCATGTTAACGGTGTTTTGGGATGCTGAAGGTCCAGTTTTTGTGATTATCTCGAAGAGCAGCGAATACTACTCAGATTTGGTTTTAAAGAAGGTGAAGCTAGCCATGAGAGAGAGATGTCGTGGACCTCAGACAACACACGTCCTCATATTGCTCAACTACATCTACATCTACATCTACATTGATACTCCACAAGCCACCCAACGGTGTGTGGCGGAGGGCACTTTACGTGCCACTGTCATTACCTCCCTTTCCTGTTCCAGTCGCGTATGGTTCGCGGGAAGAACGACTGTCTGAAAGCCTCCGTGCGCGCTCTAATCTCTCTAATTTTACATTCGTGATCTCCTCGGGAGGTATAAGTAGGGGGAAGCAATATATTCGATACCTCATCCAGAAACGCACCCTCTCGAAACCTGGCGAGCAAGCTACACCGCGATGCAGAGCGCCTCTCTTGCAGAGTCTGCCACTTGAGTTAATCCGTGAAACCATCATCAAAATCGGCTGGGAAGTACAGTTTCATCCCCTTACAGCCCTGATTTTGCACCTAGTGATTTCCATTTGTTTGGTGCACTGAAGGAGGCATTACGTGGGAAGAGGTTCCAGGACAACGAGGACGTGTAAAAGTTTGTGGAAAATTGGTTAAAACATCAAGATAAAGCGTTCTTTGCAGCCGGAATAAAAAAGCTTGTAACCCGTTGGAACAAGTGCGTAAATGTTCAAGGGGATGATGTTGAAAAGTCGAAAAAGTATTGTTTTGTAAAAATAAACGCTTTTTTCTCCGGATTAGTTTGTCTCTTTAATTATTGAACGACCCTCGTAATTGTAATTCTTGCGTGTTTAGCTGAATTTACAGCCTTTAGATTTGATTGATTTATCGTGTAACCGAAGTTTCACGGATTCCTTTTAGCACTCACATAGATGACCTCACACTTTTCATTATTGAGGGTCAATTACCAATTTTCGCACCATACGATAGCTTTTCTAATTCGTTTTGTAATTTGTTCTGGTTCTCTGATGACTTAGCTAGCCGGTAAATGACAGTATCATCTGCAAACAACCTAAGATGGCTGCTGAGGTAGTCTCCTAAATCTTTTATGTAAATAAAGAACAGCAGAGGGTCTTGTTGTTGTTGTCTTCAGTCCTGAGACTGGTTTGATGCAGCTCTCCATGCTACTCTATCCTGTGCAAGCTGCTTCACCTCCCAGTACGTACTGCAGCCTACAGCCTTCTGAATCTGCTTAGTGTATTCATCTCTTGGTCTCCCTCTAGGCTTTTTTACCCTCCACGCTGCCCTACAATACTAAATTGGTGATCCATTGATGCCTCAGAACATGTCCTACCAACCGATCCTTTCTTCTGGTCAAGTTGTGCCACAAACTCCTCTTCTCCTCAATTCTATTCAATACCTCCTCATTAGTTATGTGATCTACCCATCTAAACTTTCAGCATTCTTCTGTAGCACCACATTTCGAAAGCTTCTATTCTCTTCCTGTCCAAACTATTTACCGTCCACGTTTCACTTCCATACATGGCTACACTCCATACAAATACTTTCAGAAACGATTTCCTGACACTTAAATCTATACTCGATCTTAACAATTTATTTCCTTCAGAAACGCTTTCCTTGCCACAAATAGTCTACATTTTATATTCTCTCTACTTCGACCATCGTGAGTTATTTTGCTCCCCAAATAGCAAAACTCCTTTACTACTTTAAGTGTCTCATTTCCTAATCTAATTCCCTCAGCAGCACCCGACTTAATTCGACTACATTCCATTATCCTTGTTTTGTTTTTGTTGATGTTCATCTTATATCCTCCTTTCAAGACACTATCCATTCCGTTCAACTGCTCTTCCAAGTCCTTTGCTGTCTCTGACAGAATTACAATGTCATCGGCGAACCTCAAAGTTTTTATTTCTTCTCCATGGATTTTAATACCTAGTCCGAACTTTTCTTTTGTTTCCATTACTACTTGCTCAATATACAGATTGAATAACATCGGGGAGAGGCTACAACCCTGTCTCACTCCCTTCCCAACCACTGCTTCCGTTTCATGTCCCTCGACTCTTATAACTGCCATCTGGTTTCTATGACGCCAGAGGGTCTATAACACCAGCAATCACTTCTGCTTTACTCAATGACGTTCTGTCAGTTATATACGAACTGACAGGAGATGCATGACTCCACTTGGCGCTTCGCCCACCCACTTCGTGTCCGCGCCTGGAGGCGAGTGCTGAGTGCAGACGTAGAGGATGAGGAGCTGCAGGCAGGGAGAAGGCGTACAGTACCTGTTGGGGCAGGGCGACAGTTCCGGTTGCTCGACGAGCACTCTCCGCTTCCCGCGGCTGGCCACGACTGCACGGCTGCCCGGGCACCTCACGCACGGCCGCGCACCTGCAAAACACACACACCAGGCTACCCTCTGCACCATCCGTCGTCGCTAGTGCAGGCGCTCTCTGTCTTCTGCGCCTCAGACCGCACTGCAGACGCCCTCCACTTTGCTGATGAGGACCCTGCAGAGATAAAGGCACCGCGCCACTGCCTTTATACGCCATATACAGGGCAGGCGACTCGTTAAACCAACGCGACAGACCGCCCTCTACAGTCCTCCTGCATCTGTGCAGCGCCGCCGCCTTTCCAAGACGATGTGACCGACTACGAAGGAACAACAGTCTGGTGCACACAGACGGGGTCCACAGAAGCGAGCGCTCTGGGTTTATACGCTCAGTGGAGGCGGGTCTTGTTAGAAATGAACTTGCAGGACTACCGAAAAATACTTCTAAACAAATGTGAGACTGCGATCACTGAGAAATGAGGCAAATTTTTGTTGACTGAAAATGAAAGCAAGAACCTAGGCAAAACAATGTTGCTTAAGAAGAATACGCCAGACGCAATTGGTAGTACACATGCAGGGCGTAAAAAGCTACGTAAGCTTTAAGACGAGATAATGAAAAAAATCTCAAATAGAATTCAAATGCTTTGGGAAATGATTTGCCTAAAAGTAAGAAATAAAATAGATTACACTGAGATAACAGAAGTCATGGGATAACGATATGCAGATATAGAGCTGGAGACAGTATCGCGTACACAAAGTATGAAAGTGCAGTGCATTGGTGTAGTTATCATTTGTACTCATGTGGTTCAAATGGCTCTAAGCACTAACATCTGAGGTCATCAGTCCCATAGACTTAGAATTACTTAAACCTAACTGACCTAAGCACATCACACACATCTATGTCCGAGGCAGGATTCGAACCTGCGACCGTAGCAGCAGCGCGGTTCCGGACTGAAGCGCATAGAACCGCTCACAGCGACCGGCTCATGTGATTCGTGTGAAAATGTTTCTGACGTGACGATGAATGCACGACAAGGAATAGTAGTTGCAGCTAGACGTATGGGACATTCCATTTCGGAAATCGTTAGGGAATTCAATATTCCGGGATCCACAACGTAAAGAGTGGGCCGAGAATACCAAACTTCAGACATTACCTCTCACCACGGTCAACGCAGTGGCCGACGGCCTCCACTGAACGACCGACAGCAGCGGCGCTTCCGCAGAGTTGTCAGTGCTAACAGGCAAGCAACACTGTGTGAAATAAATGCAGAAATCAATGTGTGAAATACGATAAGCGCATCCGTTAGGACAGTGTGACGAAATTTGACGTTAATGTGTTATGGCAGCAGATGACCGACGTGAGTTCCTTTGCTAACAGTAAGACATTGCTCGCAGGGCATCTCTTGGGCTCGTGACCATATCGGTTGCACCATAGACGACTAGAATACCGCGACGTGTTCAGATGAGTCGTGATTTCACTTGGTAAGAGCTGATGGTAGGGTTCGAGTGTGGCGCAGACCGCACGAAGCCGTGGAGCCAATTTGTCAACAAGGCACTGGGCCAGCTGGTGCTGGTTCCATAATGGTGTGGCGTGTGTTTACATGGAATGGATTGGGTCCTCTGGTCCACCTGAACCCACCATTGACTGGAAATGGTTACATTCGGCTATTTGGAGACCATTTGAAACGATGTCGTGTCACCGGGCCACAGTTGTCCGCGACTGGTTTGAAGAACATTCTGGACAATTCGAGGGAATGGTTTGGCCACCCAGATCGCCCAACATAAGTCCCATCGATCATTCATGGGACATAATCGAGAGGTCAGTTCGTGCACAGAATCCTACACCAGCAACACTTTCGCAATTATGGACGGCTATAGAGACAAAATGGCTCGACATTTCTGCAGGGAACTTCCATCGATTTGTGGAGTGTATGCCACGTCGAACTGCTGCACTACGCGGGGCAGTAGGAGGTCCAATACGATATTAGGAGGTATCCCGTGACTGTTGTCACCTCAATATAGAGAAATATTGACTTGACTTTGAATGGTGCTCGAAGTCATGTACAGCAAATGAGCCGCTGATTGAGAATTTAAAGGTCAGTGTTTAATTTAGAATTTTGAAGAGTACTGGAAGATATTTGTCTGTTGAATTATAGAGACCGTGCAGTTTGCCATTATGTTGCCTTGTGACACAACTGCCATGTGAAGTCAAGCGGTTACACATTTAACCGACGGGTTTGCTATTGCTATGAAAATCATTAACTTTAACAGCTGAGATGCTCGTAATTATGTTATTGACGTAAGGAGACAACTGAGTCTCATTCGGCAACAGATTTCAGCTGATATCTGATAGCAGATTCCAATTTTATTAACCTTTTTTAATTGACAAACGTTAATGAACAACAAAAATGTTGTCATCAGCAATGAGAGGAGATGTACTACCTCTTTCACCATAAGCATCTATTTCTCTAGTATCTGTACGGTTCTCTAATGAAAAATTTTTCAGGCTCTAAAACTGTCGAAGCTTTTTCACATCTATTCCTGCTCATCAAAAAAATATCTCATAGTCACACAGCAGCACTAAGTCTTGTGACAATATCCAACAACCGAACCCTTAAAGTTTTTAATTCGAACATTGAAGCAAGTGTACGGTTGGCATAAGTAAGCAAAATGAATTATTTGAATGATTAAAATCATAAAAACAGCAATTAGAAGGCTCATACGTCACTGATGTAGAAGGAGCATTAACAAGGAAACATCGCTAACTTGACCTTATATTTTCAAAAGAAAGAAGTACAGAAGGAAGTGATCTATCTCAGCAATCGATCACGCGCGGTAGTTTGGACCGTAATTCTAATGGTACGTAGACTTGAATGTGCATCTTTCAAACATTCACGTGCAAAGGTAGTTTGTCACTCGCGTTCTCCTATTTGTGAGATGTTGAAGGTGATGGAAGATTACGTGGGGAGGGGGTCACGTCTGCCAAATGTGTTTTGAAATCTTGTTCCAAAACACGTTGTTTTAAGTGAAAAAATACATAATTTCGATTAAACTTTTTCTATTGACAAACGTTTGTGAACAACAAAAATGTTGTCAACAGCAATGAGATGTACTACCTCATTCACTAAATGCATCTGTTTCTCTAGTATTGGAATTATTGCTTTTTGATTTACAGTTCAATTATGCCAATCACGTTGAAGAATAGGGCAACTTCTGGGAATGTGCTTCATTTTAACAGTTACGGCTTTTCAGTCTAAAGAAAAAAGCGTACAACAAAGATTTTAACACCCACACAACGCAACGCTACTTCTTTAATGGGATATTTGATTAATTTACACTGCATTTGTGAATCACAACGTGAAAGTGTTCAAAGCAAAGTGATCTCTGGCACCAGGTACATACTTTTTAAATGGGATATTTGATTAATTTATACTGCATTTGTGAATCACAACGTGAAAGTGTTCAAAGCAAAGTGATCTCTGGCACCAGGTACAGATTAGATACCGCACAGTTTCACACAATGAACGAAACACTATAGCTTGTTGGTTGAAGGACATTATGAACACGAACGCCTTTCTCATACTTCTGTACAGTACTTAGCGCTCGGGCATTAGGCAGCTGCAGTGGGATGGTACGAGTGACAAACAATAGATGCAAGCGACTGTAGAAAAGTAAAACATTCAGAAGGTAGTAACTACATATTGTCGCAATTATGGCTCAAATTTTCGCACGAGATAGATTGCCAGGGCAGATATTTTACAAGTGTGCTTGTTTTTGCCCAGAGATATGCAGTTAATATGGTGATGTTTCCTTGTGAGTAGAATCCGTAGTTCGACTGGAACTGATCGGTGATTTGCGCTTCCAAATTTCTTCTTTTTATCTGGAAAAGTTGGCGAGCAAGAGCAATGTCGACAGTACTTGTAAGCGAGACATTACTTCCTGCGCCAAACGCTGTCTGTTTGCTGATATTCGACGGATTCTTTATTGAAAAATTTATGAGACTGAAAAATTGTTGGAATTTTTTTACACCTTAGGGCGTAGACGATAGAAATATGCAGATGGCACGTTCTACATAATCTCCAGACAAATATACTCTAGTGATCTTTAAAACTCTTAGATTCTAAGTTAAACATATTACACATTATTATTCTGTGGTACAGTATTTTTGGGATACTTGATTTAGCAATACGCGTTCATTACTTAAAATAAGGTAATTACAATTATATGTGGGAGTAGGATAGATAGACGGGCAAGCGAAAGAGTTTCTGCATCGAAATGGGGAGAAAACAGGGTTGTGCCATTAGTGAACAAAGAAAAAGATTGGTTGATAGTGTAAGTAGGCTGTTTAGGTATTTTATATTGGTAACGCCACGTAGCGCTCTGCATGAAAATCACTGGCTGTGCTGTGTGCAGTCTGTGGCTGGGTGGCATTGTTGGAGTATATGCTATTGTAGTGTTGGGCAGTTGGCTGTTAACAGCGCGTAGCGTTGTGCAGTTGGAGGTGAGCCGCCAGCAGTGGTGGATGGGGGGAGAGAGATGGCGGAATTTTGAGAGCGGACGATCTGGACGTGTGTCCATCAGAAAGAGTAAATTTGTAACATTGGATATCATGGACTGATATATATGATGACTTTTGAATATTAATTATATTCAAAAATACATTGTTTGTTCTCTATCAAAATCTTTCATTTGCTAACTATGCCTATTAGTAGTTAGTGCCTTCAGTAGTTTGAATCTTTTATGTAGCTGGCAGTAGTGGCGCTCGCTGTATTGCAGTAGTTCAAGTAACGAAGATTTTTGTGAGGTAAGTGATTTGTGAAAGGTATAGGTTAATGTTAGTCAGGGCCATTCTCTTGTAGGGATTATTGAAAGTCAGATTGCGTTGCGCTAAAAATATTGGCTGTCAGTTTAGTGTTGATCAGAATAGGTAAAGAGCGAAATGTCTGAGTACGTTCAGTTCTGCTCAGCTGTTTGTAACTCAAATAATGTAAGAGGTTTATCAGCACAGTAATTCATTAATTTTTCTAAGGGGACGTATCAATAGGTCAAATACTGAGCCATAAAAGATTGATACCAGCAGTATCAGTGTAAAATATTTCATTAAATTTGTGTAAATCCTGTGTAAACCATACATTTCTCTTCATAATGTTTGTAGTATATGTGGTCTACGACATACGAAACTAACGAACTAAAATCAAACGGTACTGCACGTCACTTCAGCAGAGTCTGAAACTGAGATCATTCCGACCAAAGGAAACTGATTCGATACTGCAAAAAAACTGGAATCTTCTACAAGCTTTTTAAGGAAAACTCTGTAATAGCCATGCATTCCCTTTCCCTCCCATCCTGGACAGTAGAGATGCAGACGTCCGGATGAGTAGCACTTGCTCGAAGTGCAGCATCGCGTTCGCGCTCTGGATGCTTACCTGACCCGCTGCGCTTCTCAGGCGGGTACCTGCGTAGAGGCGCCTGCTCCGGTGGCGTCACGGACGCATTGATGGCGCCCCAGTACATCTGGAACACAAAACGACAGCTCACAAAGGGAAGTAAATAAATCTGAAGACGATTGCAGGAATATACATATAGAAAGTTCACAGCGTAAAACAAGATTTTTCTTACTAACCCTACGTATTTCGAAGTAAAGAGTGTTTACTAACACTCATCTGAGGATTGGAAATGAGACGCTACTAGTAGGGTATGCGTTTTGCTATTTTGGCCGCAAAATAGCTGATAATGACCGAAGTTAAGTCGACATACAATTCAGACTAACAAGGAAGGTGTTTTTGAAAAAGATAAATTTGCTAAAATCCAATACAAATTCAAGTACTTGTTTTGCAAATCAAACTGCCTTTCCCTGCTGCTAGTTATTTTATCTATCCCATACGCGTTTCGCCTTCTCCTTTTCTAAGGCATCATCAGTGGATCTATAATGATACAGTTTTGTTAGTTATAGATTATCAAACAGTTCACTTCGCGATTTTTTGTAAAAATGTAATTACTTACGATTTGCTGATCTCCGTTTCCTCACATCTGGTCTGCAGGTCGCACTACCACTTTTAACACTGTTCTATATTCACATCTTTGTATTTTCGCCATCCACACACTGTTCACCATGTTTCTCACTCTTTTTTTGTGGTAGAATATCGTTCTTCTGTCATTTGATACAACTATTTCGTCGTACACTTCTTTTCACAGCGTAAATATTGCGACTCCATTACGTGTTTCATCGTCTTTGGTATGTTTACCTATGTGTTGCCACCATAACGAAGTATATGTTCGTTACTAACTTCTTTTTACGATGTTTATACCTTGTGTGTGCGTATGAGTGAGAGAGAACATGAGCACAAACCAACCATTAGAGAAGATGACATGAGAATAATTAGAATCAACAATAAAAAGCACCTTCTGACCATGCAAGAAAATTACTACACACATAAAACCAAAGCAGAGGGGAAAATCCTGTTAAATGACCAAGTACACATGCAAAGCAATTCATTATTTACACTAATAGATAAAATAACAGAATAATGTTCGCTAAAAGGATAAATATAATAATACTGTTCAATGTAATAATAATAGAACCCAACATCTTTACACTCACTCATCCATGACCCCTCCCCAGAATATTGAAACGAAAAGTCAAAACAGCTGTCACCAAAGTTTTCACCCACTCGCTAACAGCTAGTACAACGCCCCCCCCCCCTCCCTCCCCCCTCCATACACAAAAACGGCTCTATCCCCCCCTCTCTCTCTCACTCATGCGCACACACACGGTATAAACATCGTAAACAGAAGTTAGTAACGAACATATACTTCGTTAGGGTGGCAGCACATAGGTAAACATACAAAAGACGATGAAACTCGTAATGGAGTCGCAATATTTACGCTGCGAAAAGAAGTGTACGACGAAATAGTTGTATCAAGTGACAGGAAAACGACAGTCCACCACAAAAAAGGAGTGATAAACATGGTGAAAAGTGTGTGGATGGCGAAAATACAAAGATGTGAATATAGAACAGTGATAAAAGTGGTAGTGCGACCTCCAGACCAGATGTGAGGAAACGTAGATCAGCAAATCGTAAGTAATTACATTTTTACAAAAAATCGCGAAGTGAACTGTTTGATAAACTATAACTAACAAAACTGCATCATTATAGATCCACTGATGATGCCTTAGAAAAGGAGAAGGCGAAACGCGTATAGGATAGATAGAATAACTAGCAGCAGGAAAAGGCAGTTTGATTTGCAAAACAAGTATTTATATGCTTGCTGCGGAGGATGGCCACACAAACAAACGCATTCAAGTGTTCGAAAGTTGCTTACTTTTGGAAAATCTTAGAAAGTTTGTATTTTTCCGAAGTTTTAATCTTATACGGAAGTTAAATGTGGACGATAAGAAGCAGAGACAAGAAGAGAGTAGAAGGTTTCGAGATGTGGTGCTACAGAAGAATGCTGAAGATTAGATGGGTAGAATCAGCAACTAATAAGAGACCATCAGAATGGAAGTAGACAGATGGACACTAAGTACAAAACTAAAATTTTGCGTCCATATCAACAGTTAAACAATACTCATGGCGATACATTAAAGCATGTTCCATCTTTTTGTCACAGAGCCAGCACTCAGCATTACGCTAGAAATAGATATGTAACTTCTGGAAAACCATCTGAGGATGCACCTGAAAAGGTTCGAAAACCGGCTCATGGAATAATAAATAACTATTCAAAAAAGTGACTGGTTGAAGTCTATACTGTGTCGAACTGGGAAGAAAAAATGTTTGTGGTGCAATTGGACTAAAAGAAGGGATAAGTTGATGGGACACATAGTGAACCATCAAGAGAAAATTAACTTAATAATCGGTATAAGTGAGGAGAAATGCCGGCTGGGTGGCCGAGCGGTTCTAGGCGCTACAGTCCCGAACCGCGCGATCGCTACGGTCGCAGGTTCCTATCCGGCCTCGGGCATGGATGTGTGTGATGTCCTTAGGTTAGTTAGGTTTAAGTAGTTCTAAGTTCTAGGGGACTGATGACATTAGAAGTTAAGTCCCATAGTGCTCAGAGCCATTTGAACCATTTTTGTGGAGAAATAAACTTTGTAGAGGGAGACCAAGGTCTGACTACGGTCATTAGGTTCAAGTGAGTATATGTAAGGCAGAGGCGTAGACGCTTCCACAGAACGGACTGCCGTTGAGCGCTGCGTCAAACCGGCTTTAGGTCTGGAGACCACAATGTAGTACCATACCTGTCTGTTCAACTTATGTGATTTCCCTTTATATTGATGCCCATTCCTCCTCACTTGAACTATCTACTGTGGTATTCATCATCGGAACATCTACAGCCTCAGACAATACGGAGCGCACATCACCATTCCTCAATAGTGCCTGTGGTATCTTGCCTAATAACGCCACGACACTTGGCAGTTTTCATAGACACATTTCGGATTATTGTAACAGATTCTGCCACGAAGCTGCTAATGAAGTGACTTGTAAAAAGGATTAAGTGCGTCTTCAAACTTTTAGTTTCTTGATTATTTTGTGTTTTAAAGACAGAGTGCAAAGGGTTGACATGAACAGGATACCGGCAGCATACAGCCACGCCGTTGTTCTAACAGCCTGGCGACATTCACCATAAACGAAAGCTTTATCTACTTTTTCGAGTGCCGTGTACACTGTGAAAGTCGGAAGAGTTTTACGGGCAAATTTTCTGGTAGCTACAAGAGCACATCAGAAACTGATTGGCTTCAAGCGGACAGGTAAACACACGAACTGCACCTGATAAGGGAAACACCCCATCACGCCCCCCTCAAGTTTAGTGGTAAGATGGCCCAGTGGATATGGTTCAAATGGCTCTGAGCACTATGGGACTTAACTTCTAAGGTCATCAGTCCCCTAGAACTTAGAAGTACTTAAACCTAACTAACCTAAGGACAGCACACACATCCATGCCCGAGGCAGGATTCGAACCTGCGACCGTTGCGGTCGCTCGGTTCCAAATTGTAGCGCCTAGAACCACTCGGCCACCTCGGCCGGCGCCCAGTGGGTAGCCCATCAAAAACTGAACACAGACCAAGCACGGAAACAGGAAGAAGGTGTACTGACCAGTGAAAAAAGAAGCAAAACAGAAGCAGTGATCGCTCCAAGTTCAAGATGTGCAACATCGAGGGAAGTTCAGTAGCCATAGCATCGTGGTTAGTTATGTGGTCACGCTGTTGGACTGCGAAGAGGGAGATCCGTGTTCAGATCTCTGTTGTGCCCCACATACTTATTTTTTTCACGAAATTGTGAACTGTCCGTCATTGGCGTGTCTGTTCGCTGTATTCAAATTTGTGTCTGTGTCTTGGGGGAGGGGGGGGGGCGTGTCTGTTTGCAAAAAGTCCCAAAATGGAACGCAAGAATCATAACATGGTACATGAGTAGAACAAATAGAAGGTACGTATGTCAGGAGGTCCCTTCCTTGCATTTCAGATGAGTGACCTGAGAATGCTACATACCATTTGTCCCCATACAGGCATTGCCGAACAGAATTACGAGGCGTAGTGCTTGAACCAATGTACTCGTAATCAGCAGGAGCGGTGTTCAAATTCCCATTTGACCGTACAGATTCTGATGGTTTCCGTAAATCACAGGGTTAGTCCTTTGGAAAAGACAACGACCGATTTCCTACTCAATCGGGCTTTATACACATTTCGTCTCTAATGACCTCGGCATGAAGCGTCGTTAAACAGCCTTCTTCCCTCTTTTCTCATTTCCGGCCTGCACCGTGCCTTTCGAAAACAAAATCCGGATCCATCCAAAACATAATCATTGCCCAGAAATATCCATTGAAGCTACTTTTTATACTGTTTGCGTCGGTGTTTTGTCTCATACGCGCGTCTAAACTCTATTTATTCTTGCGTACACTTAATTTCAGAAAACGATACAATGACTTACTCTTTTTCCCTTTACCTGAACCCACTTTTGTTGGAACTGGTAATAGCGCTGTTGTATCAGCAGAGATAATAAGGAATAAAAGCTGTCGGAACATTAAACACATTTAGACACATATTAAGTTATCTAACATTGCATATCAGAGCATTTTATCGTAGGCACCTCGTTTTGTAGAATTAGATCCCAGTAAGGGAAGAGAATGTGCTTGGCTAGCAAATCCTCGCGCACGGTCACTTTAGTTTCTAGAAACTCAAGTAGAACCAAAAAGACGGTACCCTACTCAACGGAATCACTGCCCTGGAAATGCAGGTGGCAAAATAATGAGGACGAGAACATCTGTAAAAGAAGAGAACATTGCAATCCAATGACCTCTACTTAAATTTATTTAAACAAGAGGCATTCCAGATATCAGTATAGAAACTGTAAGACGATCACTATAAGAGCCAAAAATAACCTTACCGGCCAATGACATCTATGTCACTTACGACGACATTTATGTTCAACAAACTACAGTGTGGCGTTTCGAAGATAATAGTTATTTCTCTCTATTCCGTTCAAGAAATAATCTCGGTAAAGCAAGTCTATGCACCTTTGTATGTTCCCATTTCCATGAAAATCAGGCAAAGGAACACGCAAACCCATTGCACCATTCCAAAGTCCAAGGCGAAGTTGTGGAACGGAGCAATAATTTTGAATAAAACGTATGCCTGGGTTTTATACTCGCACGTTTTGAGAGTGCTTCTGACAACAAAATCGGCGCTAACAAACATAAGTTACCAGATACTGATGCAACTCCTATTATAGTATACCGAAGAATATGTACGTCGGAGCTACGCTTCAATTAGGTCCCATCAGGATTGTGGGAAATTAAGATCTGATACAGAAGCTCGGAAAGATAATTGCATATCACAGAAAGTCTTCTCACCAGCTCCTTAGCAATAGTTCAGATCCGTAAACTGATAGAACGAAGAAGGGATACGGGTTAATGGAACTAACTACCTACTTTCGCTGTTGACATGAAGCTGATTGCCGCCTACGCAAATACACGTCAGCAATGAGCGGAATATTTTTATACAACACGTTTAAAAGTACGTATTGCGAAACTTAGCTCTCTCTGTACGTCCATGAGATCCAGAGCACAGTAGAAAAAGGTTCTCAGGTTGTTGACGTGTTCCCTGACCTCAGGTAGATAATCGATTCAGTTCCGCAATGTCAAATGGTTCAAATGGCTCTGAGCACTATGGAACTCAACTGCTGTGGTCATAAGTCCCCTAGAACTTAGAACTACTTAAACCTAACTAACCTAAGGACAGCACACAACACCCAGCCATCACGAGGCAGAGAAAATCCCTGACCCCGCCGGGAATCGAACCCGGGAACCCGGGGGATTGGGAAGCGAGAACGCTACCGCACGACCACGAGATGCGGGCTCCGCAATGTCATTTAGTTAACAAAATACGAAATTAACAAGTATCGGACCGGACTTGTGACTGGATAGAGGAGTCCCTTGTAGATAGAACTCGTTACATCACTCTTTACAGAAAAAGTTCAAAGATGTGAAGGTAATTTTGGGAGTGGCTCAATTAAGTGTGTTAGGGACATTACTGTTTACAATATATACAGGGTGGTCAGGAACAGTGTGAAAAGCTTGTGAAGGCGTTGCAAGGTAAGTTGTGATGGCAAATAATTGTTAAGAAAAAAATTCGATACATTGCGTCGTTTCCGAGCTAACTGACGTTGAAGTTAGCCAATCAGGTAGTTGTGCGCGCAAATTCAAGGGCCCGTCAATACAATTAATGCCAGTTGTTCTCGTAGCGTAGACGATAGCACACGAGACTGCTCAGCCTTTGGTTCGCGTTCGATCCTTACTGCGGTCCCATGTCCAATTTTTGTATCGTTCTCTCGTTCGGTTTTAGGAAGCCAAACGAAGAACACGTTGGAAGACACCGTCTCTGGCGGGCCGCTTGAATTTGCGCGCCAAACGGCCTGATTGGCCAACTTCAATGCTAATTAGCTCGCAAACGGCGCAACGTATAGAATTTTTTTCTTAACAGTTATTTCTCGGCACAACCTATCCTGCAACATCCTTACAAGCTTTTCAGATTGCTTCTGACCACTGTGTGCAAATGATCAAGTGGATAATGTTGTAGGTTCCGTGAGGCTATTCGCGGACGATGCTGTTGTCTGTGAGAAGGTAGCAACGGCAGAAATCTACAGCGAAATGCAAGAAGACTTTCAGAGGATCGACCTTTTCTGCAGAGAATGGAAGCTAACTCTGAATGTAAATGTGACGTGTTGTGCATAAATAGCGGAAGAGATGCACTACTGTTCGAGTATGCTGTTGGTGACAAATCGGTGGAAACACTAACTAGTGTAAACTAGGTAATAGTAACCAACCAGAGCGACCCGAAGTGGAGTGACCAAATAAAACAAATAGTAGGAAAAGTAGATGCCAGACCGAGATACATTGGGAGAAACTTACAGAAATGTAATTCATCCGTAAAATAATTGGCTTACGAAGCACTCGTTCGGCCGATTTTTGACTATGTTCAACAATCTAGGACTGTTACAAAGTTGTATTAATGGAAGAGATAAACAAGATCAAACGAAGAGCAGCGTGTTTCGTCACGAATGCGCTTATTACAGCGATGGCCGACAAAATCCAGTGACAGAAGGCACAAGAGTGGCGTTTTGCATCACGAGGATGTTTACTGTCGAGTTTTCTTTCCAAGAAGAGTCGAAAAACAAGTTACTTCCTCTCACGTATGTCTCTCGAAAGGATCACAACGAGATATTGGAGATCACACGGAGCTGTTTTGCACACAATCATTGTTCCCACACACGCGCTGCTCGTGAATGGGACGTGGAAGGGAGGAAAAGATTGTTGTACGACAAGTAGCCTCTCCCTCCCCCCCCCCCCCCCCCCCTACCCCTGTAAGGCGGCATTCGGAATGTAGATCTAGACACTGGTCTAAAAATAATGTACAACCAACACATTAAAAACGAAGTAGTACAAATTAACACCGATGTTACTAAACCAGTTGAAGAGTTTTTTTTTTATTTAGACCAGTTGAAGAAAACGACTAGAATGTTAACAAAAGGAATAAATAGAGAGTGAAAACGATCTATTAAGCCTTTCGTAGCCTAAGAAGAGTTTTCAAACCTCCGTTTCCTTCGTATCTGAGACAATGTTTTCTGTCTGTCTCGCCTCACGGCAGTGATAATGGACTTTTACTGCGAAATCCATTCAAAAACAAAGGGTTGTTCAGCGCAATGGAGAAATGAATGTTAGGAATCGCTATGAGAGAGAGAGAGAGAAAAAGAAGTAAATGAATTAGATAATAAACTGGAACGGAAGGCGTAGTTACGACTGTAAGGAAATGATTCGTAGATTGACAGAGCTTTCAGCAAGTGAACTAACAGTAACTGCGCCAAGAATGTGATTCGTAGATTTACAGTATATAAGAAAGACCGAGACGACGATTTAATGGAAAGTGGGTAGATGACATTGGGAAACACTGAGGAGAAACGTAAAAGCATGTAAAATAAGAAAGTATGAACGTAGAATTATGGAAGAGACTTTTATCCAGCAGTGGATGCGTATTGGCTAATGATCGACGACAATGATGACGCACTGTAACACCAATGAACAACCTAATTCTTCATATCATAAGATTTAGTGGTGCTGGTACTTACATTGGTAACAGTAGGACGATATTTTTTTAATCGTAGTGGTGGGCTAAAAATATGTAGTGGTCAATCAGTTTGGTTAATTTAATTTATTTATTTATTTCCGTCTTTCACTCTATTGCAAGGGCTCATTGGTAGAATAAGAGATAAGAAAAGTGAATGTGGGCAAGCGTATTGGTTCAGTAAGTTCAAATAAAATTTCCAAGTCGTTAAGGGGGTATGTTGTTTCATATTTTTGATTTTTTATAATTTTTTTTTGTATTTGCATTACACACGACGTCAAGACAAGAATGTCACAAAAATAGTGTCACGTGTAGTTATATAGTTTATTATTGTATCTTCATGTTTCTAATGTCTCTGTTTTTAAGAAGGAAGATACGAATATGTAATTATCTTAATTCATTTTACTACAGTAAAATGTGTATAACAACTGTTTAAAAATGATATCATTGGAACAACTTACATTTCGATAGAATGTACACAGAAAAAGAGAAAATAATCTTTCTGTTCTTCCCTTCCTAATTTTTATGTTAATATCTTAGATAACATAGGTCACACATAGAGCTTTCCTGTCACAGGTTTATCTTTGACTTGTTTGCCACGAGGTGGCGCTGCACACAATTCTGTGCTCCCTCACAACAGTAAATAGCTTGGCTGTGTGCTACTGTTTACGCTGGACCGAATACCATAGCTATGGTTAGCAAACCCAGTAAGGTGGGAAACTACTCTATTGTATGACGTTTTCAGCGGCTACTTACTTACTATTTTTACCTGTACTGCCACAGTTTTTCATTTTATTTTATTTTATTGTATATCAGGTCAACCATGGACTTCCCAACAAAAAAAAAAATATGCTTGTAACCGAGAACATATGCACTTAATAGGTTAAACATTGTTAAGTGCTCTTTCTGTTTTGTTGTTAATCATATGACTGTAATCAATACTTGCTTCGTAAGTTGTACTCTAATTACGTGTTTTCTGATGTGTATGCAGTGCTTGAGAACTGAAATGTTGCAGTACACAAAGTAAAAATAAAATGGCAACCACTAACAGCCGATGTAGGAAACACTTCTTTCAAGCAGTCAGAGGAACTCTGCAACAAAAACATTGTGAAACTGCTTGTTTTGTAATTTTGGTAAAAGACCTTTGGAAACCAGCGAAAATGAGACAGTGTCATTTCATCACATAAATTTATATACAACCAGTTTCAGACTGAACTCTTGGGGGATGTAAGATTGCAAGAACGACCATCTTGTTCTCCAAATCTTCGACACCTTCTGTAAGAGGTCGTTAGTCAACGTCACCGGGAATATATATCCCGTGAGCTATTATCTGGAACACTTCGCGTCGAATCAATCAAACGGTGACGTCAATGAGAAAGGAAAAACGAGTGATAGACCAGCAACCCCTGAGAGTAGCCAGATTAGCGGGAGGCGTTAGCGGTAAGCTGCTTCCTGAGATCGATTCACTGCTACCTTAAACGCTGATCTTGATGAAAATAACTCATCGGCATGTACACAGAGGATGCATTTTCTTACACTTTTATGTTGGAAAACATATTAACTTTTTTGTGTGCTACTCTGATAAATATATGTACTGCGGTAATGAAACTTGATACCTTGTGTTCACTTGAATTTATAACTGATATAATCCAATATAAATGGTACCGTTAGGTTCAATCCTCTTCTTTGAAGGTGAATTCTGAAACCCGTGAGCCATTAATACTGTATAATCATTCATTCACAAGAACTAACTCAAGCAGATGTTAAACAGATTTTCCTCTTCTCAACGAAATCGGTGCATATAATATACCCATTGATCAGAAAACTGATTGCTTTAGTAAAGTCTCCGAAATTGCCTCAGGTTTCATACCATTTTTAGTACAATTCAAAGGAACTCATTCCGCGTGACTGATACGACTTTTTTAATTGTTGGTATCGTACAATACGAACATGAAGCGGAAATAGAGTTACATAATAGTACAAGGTTCTGCAACTGTGAAAATGAAAAAGAAATCTATGTGCACCTCTTGATTCTTAAAAAATAATTTTCATTTCCTTATGAGACTAACCGTGCTGCAGTAAAATAGTCATGTGGTTGACTTCTGTTCTCCTAAATTCCCTTTTTTCTTTTCAAAATAAAGCCTGTTATCATCATCACACTTTGTCATTACTACCACCACCATCTCCATCACCACCACAGTGTCCCTCCATCACCGCCAACACTACACTTCATCACCACCATCTCCAAACTTTCTTATCACTACCACTATTATCAAAATTTTCCGCCACCTCTACCACCATCACCACCGCCGCCACCATCATTACCATAGCGAATACTTCTAATACTACCACCTTAAGATTTGTTTACCCTTTTTCTATGGTCTCGTATCTGCTCAAACCGACTTCTCTTTCACTAGATGAGACGATCCTCATTAGCTAACCACTGCCCTTTTGTATTTTTATAGCACAATAGTCAGTGTCTTCTAAAAGAACAGAAAATTTTAAATTTTTATTATTATCGACGAAGACACAAAAAAGCTTTTACTATGGACAAAATGACAGGAAGAGGACTGAAGTTTCATACCTGCAGTGTATTCATGTATTTCACATTTGCACTGAGCTTATTGAGACTTTCATCAAATCGGTGCTACACTTGCTGACTGTCCCTAAATTACAGAGTTCTTTAAGCAAAGTAATCATTTGTTACACAAGGAAGTCAAGTTAAATAACACTAGTCAGTTTTTCTCGCAAAGAATGTGTGTTAACAGACAACCAGCATCAGCGACGTAAAACACAGCTGAAGAATCTATATCAAGTTCAGCGTTAATTCAAGACGTTCAGTTTTCTAGATTTTAAGGCCAACTTACATTTCATTTGAGAAAGACTACCGCAAAAGAAAATCTTGCATCATCCGTTCATCGGTCAGAGCTGAAGCTGTTTTAGGAACTAGTGTTGTAGCAACTTCGTTTTGAGAGGCTTCATGCTAAGGCAGTACCGAAAAACCTACCATACCGCTGCCTTGGGAAATAAAAGTTCCGCACTTGCCTGAAGAGTGAATTTGTGAAAACTATAAAACTTACAAATGCAACCTTGAACATCGTTCGTTTTTGCTTTTTGTAAATTTGGTGAAATGGCGAAGGAACTGAAGTTGCAGTACAATGACCAGTTTTCTGTGGAGCATAGCACACAAAATTGGTTCTCCTATGGGTTTTGTGTCACAGTGAAACGTCAGGACAAAAGTGAACCGGAGTTTCCCTGCACCAATCAAAAGAAATTTTTAGCAGTGTGTAACTGCTAACTCTATGAACACATGTACCAAGTATGTTCCTAAATATTGTTGTTGTTGCGGTCTTCATTTCGAATACTGGTTTGATGCAGCTCTCCATGCTATTCTATCCTGTGCAAGCCTTTTCATCTCCGAATAACTAGTGCAACCTACATTATTCTGAATCTGTTTATTGTATTGATTTCTTGGTCTCCCTCTACGACTTTTACCCTCCCACCCCCCCCCCCCCCCTCCCACCTCTCTCTCTCTCTCTCTCTCTCCTCTCTCTCTCTCTCTCTCTCTCTCTCTCTCTCTCTCTCTCACACACACACACACACACACACACACACACACACTTCCCTCCAATACTAAACTGGTGATCACTTGATATCTCAGAATGTATCCCGTCAACCGATCTCTTCTAGTCAGGTTGTGCCACAAATTTCTTTTCTCGCCAGTTTTATCCGGTACCTACTCATTAGTATCATGCTCTACCCATCTAATCTTCAGCATTTTTCTCCAGCACCACATTTTAAAAGTCTCTATTCTCATCTTGTCCTTAAATCTATATTCGACGTTAGCAAATTTCTCTTCTTCAGAAACACTTTTCTTTCCATTGCCAGTCTACGTTTTATATCCTTTCCTCTTCGGCCATCGTAATATAATTTCCTTTCCATCTCCTGATTTAATTCGACTATATTTCGACTACATTCCATTATTCTTGATTTCCTTTTGTTGAGGTTCATTTATGTCCTCCTTTCAAGACACTGTCCATTCTAGTACCTGGAGTAGTGTTTCAAAACATTTAAATTGTCCACTCCGTTCAACCCCTCTTCCCAGTCCTTTGCTGACTTTGACACAATTACAATGTCACCGGAAAAAAAACCTGAAAGTTTTTATTTCTTCTTACTGGACTTTAATCCCTACTCCAAATTTTTCTTTGGTTTCCATTAGTGCTTGCTTTATGTGGAGGTTAAATAACATCGGGAATAGGCTACAACCCTGTATCTTTCCCTTCTAAATGACTGCTTCCCTTTCATACCTCCCGATTCTTATAACTGCGTTCTGTTGTCCGTACAGGTTGTAAATGGCCTTCCGCTTCCCATATTTTACCGCTGCTACCTTCAGAATTTCAAAGAGAGTATTTCAGTCAATATTGTCAAAAGCTTTCTCTAAGTCTACAAATACTATAAACGTAAGTTTGTCTTTTCTTAACCTATCTTGTGACAAAAGTCATAGGGTTAGTATCGCCTTGCATTTCTCCGGAATCCAAACACATTTTCCCCGAGGTCGGCTTCTACCAGTTTTTCCTTTTTTCTGCAAAGAATTTGTGTTAGCATTTTGCAGTTATGACTTATTAAACTGATAGTTCGGTAATATTCACACATGTCAGAATTTGCTTTGTTTGAAATTACTGTATTTTTCTTGAACTATGAGAGTATTTCGCCTGTCTCATACTCCTTGTACACAAGATGGAAGAGTTTTGTCATGGTTGGCTCTCCCAACGCTATCACGAGTTCTGACGGAATGTCGTCTACTCCAGAGGCCTTGTTTCGTCTTAGGTCTTTCAGTGCTCTATCAAATTCTTCATGCAGTATCACATCTTCCATCTCTTCTACATCTACGTCCTCTTCCATTTGTGGAATACTGCCTTCAAGTCCGTCTCCTTTGTATGGACCCTCTATATACTTCTTACTCCTTTCAACTTTCCATCTTTGATTAGGACTGGTTTTCCATCTGAGCTCTTGATATTCATACGGCTGCTTCTCTTTCCCCAAAGGTGTCTTTGATTTTCATGTAGGTGCTGCCTCTTTCCTCTAGTGATACAGTATATGCTTTTAAATCCTTAAATTTGTCCTCTAGGCATTCCTATTTAGCCATTTTGCCCTTGCTCTCGCTCTTATTTTTTTGACGTTTGTATTCTCATTCGCCTGGTTCATTTACTTCACTTTTATATTTTTTTCCTTTCATCAATTAAATACAGTAACTCCTATGATATCAAAGGATTTCTACTAGGCCTTGTCCTTTTACCTACATAATCCTGTGCACCGTCACTGTTTCATCTCTCAAAACTACCCATTCGTCTTCTACCATATTCCTTTCCCCTGTTCTTTTTATACAGCCTTCTTTCATGATTATTAAATCAAATCTTGACGATTAGATTATTCTGTGTGGAAAATTATATCAGTGGCTTTCTCTTTCGTTCCTTTTCCCTAGTCAGTATTCACCTACTACTTTTCCTTCTCATCCTTTTCATACTATTGAATTACAGTCCCCATCACTATTAAATTTTCGTCTCCCTTAACTATCTGAATAATTTCTTTTATCTCATAATACATTTCTTCAATCTCTTCATCATGTGCGTAGCTAGTTGGTATATAAACTCGTACCACTGTAGTAGGTGTGGGCTTCGTGTCTGTCTTGGCTACGCTAACGCGTTCACTATGCTGTTCATAGTATTTTACCTGCATTCCCAATGCCTTTGTCGTTATTAAATCTACTCCTGCATTACCCCTACTTGATTTTGTATTTATAGCCCTGTATTCACCTGACCAGAAGTCCTATTCCTCCTGCCAACGAAGTTCCCTAATTCCCATTACATCTAAGTTCAATCGATCCATTGCCATTTTTAAATTTTCTAACCTGCCTGCCCGATTATGGGATCTGACATTCCACGTTCCAATACGTAGAACGCCAGTCTTGTTTCTCCTGATGACATCTTGCTGAATAGTCCATGCCTGGAGTTCCGAATGGGGCACTATTTTACCTCCGGAATATTATATTGGTGGAGTACTAATTTTTGAATCTCTCTGTTAATGCTGGTTTCGTTGTCCTGAAACTGTTAGCAGCAAGAGGGAAGCGTTCGAAAATGGAACGAGGTGCGATTAAAACAGAGATAGGTCTCTAAATTGCTCACTGCTGAATAAATTATGCCAACTGAAATCCATCGATGTTTGCTAAAGGTGTATGGAGGTGATAAACTAGACACGACTAATATGAAGCGATGGGTATTGAATTTCAGTATTGGTGAAAACCATCTACACGACAAGCCAAGCCTCGATCGACCTTGCTCAGTTACCTTCCCTCATAACGAATAGCGTCTCCATCAATTCATGTGTGATGATCGGCGGATGGTGAATAATGAAGTGTGTCCACAGCCGAATGTTGGCTGTAATGCCTTAAACAAATGTTATACAACAGAATCTGTGTGTGAGATGGGTCCCTCTCTTTGGGTTTATGACTGGTGGAATACGTCACCAACATTTTCCAGACTCATATGTTGACAACAGAGTGGTAGCGTCAGCTGGTTCATATTTTTACGAGTCCGGGATGCAGGTTTGTGTTCACTACTGGAAGGAAGTGCACAACGAATGGTGGTGACTTTGTGGAAAAATGGCAGTATGTAGCTGGGAGAGAGCTCCATTTAAGTGTGTTATTGTGCTTTCTGCATTTGTTGTAGTTTCTACAAAAATTAATGGCGCTCTGCGCTGTCTTCAACTATTGGCCGTTCGTAAGCCCCTGGGTCTACCCCTGGTATTTTATCGAAAACCATTTTAATTACCGTACATATCAGCCGATAAAGCGAAACAGTTTCATTATTGTATATTGTCTGTGGCAGACAATTTAAAATCTGTGTTCTAGATATGCATCTACATCTGGAATCAGCAAGACACCTGACGATGTGCCAGTAACCGATCCCCCCTTCCCTGTTCCACTCGCAAATTGCGCGTAGGAAGAATGGCTGTCGGTGAATTTCCGTATTGGCTTAAATTTCTCGCATTTTCTCATTTCTCGTTACGTGTGTGGAAAGAAGTAATATGCCCTCCGACTTTTCCCGGAACTTACTCCCTCTGAATTTCAACAGTAAATCTATTCGTTACGCTCAAAATCCTTCTTGTAGCGTCTACCACTCTAGATTATGAGCGTTTCCGCAACGCCCTCGTGCCGACTAAACGATCTTCGTTAGATTATGTCCATCTCCTCTGTTAATTCAACCTGGCAAGAGTCCCAGACTGATGACCAAGACTTGGGTAAACAATAAATTTGCAAGCAACTTTTTTCGTCGATGAAGTACATTTCCATAATACTCTTCCTATGAAACTTAATCTAGCAACTCTTTTTCCCATGATTTTTTTATATGTGGTTATTCCACTTAAGGTCACTGCAGACGGTTACCCCTTAGCATTTTACGGTAGTTACTGTTTGCAGCAATTCGTTACTAATGGCATAATCGTAGAGGAACGTTATCTTTGTCTGTTTCTGTACAACACATCACATTTATTCATCAATCGTCAGTAGCTCTTTCTGTAATTCGCTACAGTCTTCTGATTTTGCTGCTTTCTTACAGACAATTGCATTATTTGCAAACAGCATCATGAAGCTTTCGACGTTATCCTTGAGATCATTTATATATACTGTAAACAGTAATGATCCTATCACACTTCTTTCGGGTGCTCTTGAAACTACCTTTATCGATTTTTTTTCTGTTAAGAGCGACTACAAGGAAGTCCTGAATCCAGTCACAAATCTGGTCCGATACTTGGTAAGCTCGTATTTTGTTCACTGAACTATTTTTCCGTACTATATACAAACGTCAAAAAAAGTTTTGCATCACGCCGGTTCCCAGAACTCCTGAAGATAGACGCTGACTGTGCATATTGTATCACAGACACACTCCCTTTGACTGTTCAGAGATGTCACTAAATCCGCATAAAGATGTAAACAACCATGCATGAGCAGTGCCTATTAGACGGAGGGGTTCCGACAGCCGATCAGGTCCAGTCATTCCACCAGGAAGGAGGTACATGGCTCCTGTTGTCTGTAGTTCGACCATGCCTAGACGGTCAATACCGCAGTTCTATCGCGTCCGCATTGTTAGTTTGTGACAGGAAGGGCTCTCAACAAGGGAAGTGTCCAAGCGTCTCGGAGTGAACCAAAGCGATGTTGTTCGGACGTGAAAGAGATGCAGAGAGACGGGAAATGCCGATGACATGCCTCACTCAGGCCGCCCTAGGGCCACTACTGCAGTGTATGACCGCTATCTGCGGATTATGGCTCGGAGGAACCCTGACAGCAATGCCACCATGTTGAATAACGCTTTTCGTGCAGACACAGGACGTCGTGTTACGACTCAAACTGTGCGCAATAGGCCACATGATGCGCAAGTTCACTCCCGACGCCCATGGCGAGGTCCATCTTTGCAACCACAACACCGTGCAGCGCGGTACGGATGGGCCCAACAACATGCCGAATGGACTGCTCAAGATTGGCATCACGTTCTCTTCACCGATGGGTCACGTGTCTGGAGGCAACTCGGTCAGTAGCCGGCCATTGTGGCCGAGCGGTTCTAGGCGCTTCAGTCTGGAACCGCGCGACCGCTACGGTCGCAGGTTCGAATCCTGCCTCGGGCATGAATGTGTGTGATGTCCCTAGGTTAGTTAGGTTTAAGTAGTTCTAAGTTCTAGGGGACTGATGACCTCAGATGTTAAGTCCCATAGTGCCAAGAGCCATTTGAACTCGGTCAGGCTGAACGACTTAGACACACTGTCCAGCGAGTGCAGCAAGGTGGAGGTTCCCTGCAGTTTTGGGGTGGCATTGAGAGGGGCCGACGTACGCAGCTGGTCGTCATGGAAGGCGCCGTAACAGCTGTAAGATACGTGAATGCCATTCTCCGACCGATAGTGCAACCATATCGGCGGCATATTGGTGAGGCATTCGTATTCATGGACGACAATTCGCGCCATCATCGTTCACATCTTGTGAATGACTTCTTTCAGGATAACGACATCGCTCGACTAGAGTGGCAAGCATGTTCTCCAGACCGAGCGGTCCTAGGCGCTTCAGTCAGGAACCGCGCTACTGCTACGGTCTCAGGTTCGAATCCTGCCTCGGGCTAGTTAGGTTTGGGGGTAGTTTTAAGTCTAGGGGACTGATGACCTCAGATGTTAAGTCCCGTAGTGCTTAGAGCCATTTGAACCATTTCGTTCTCCAGACATGAAACCTATCGAACATGCCTGGGATAGATTGAAAAGGGCCGTTTATGGACGACGTGACTCACCAGCCACTCTGAGGGCTCTACGCCGAATCGCCATTGAGGAGTGGGACAATCTGGACCAACAGTGCCTTGATGAACTTGTGGATAGTATGCCACGACGAATACAGGCATGCATGAATGCAAGAGGACGTGCTAGTGGCTATCAGAGGTACTGGTGTGTACAGCAATCTGGACCACTACCTCTGAGGGTCTGGCTGTATGGTGGTACAACATGCAATGTGTGTTTTTCATGAGCAATAAAGAGTGCGGAAATGATGTTTATGTTGATCTCTATTCCAATTTTCTGTACAGGTTCCGGAACTCTCGGAACCGAGGTGAAGCGAAACTTTTTTTTATGTGTGTATATCCATTAATATTATCAAGGCGCCTGTAAGAGCAGTGCTAGGAGCACTCCAGACAACTTCAAAGTATTTCTCGCTGTACTTCATCGCTCATCCTGTAGAGTTTTAGTGCATCTTTGGAGCTAAGGAACGCTGTAATAGTATCATGTGGTAAAGAGAATGACGTTTGTTTTTTTCTTATAAAGTAGAACATTACGACATTTCATACTCGCATTACTCCTTCTGCATGTGCTCCCAAATCCAGAATTCTTATATCGAGGGCATGGTAAGTAATTCTTGTTTGACTTCCTATTCATTCTTTATTTAAGTACAGCAAACATTTATTTCCATTGCTCAATTTAAAATCAAAGTGTGTTGCTCGGTTAGTTTAATTTTGTCAATATATTTTTATTTTTTGCCTAGTATGGTCTTTTATATTGTTTTTATAATAATAAATCGTTTAAATAAATTGTTGCCTGAAATTTCCTAGGTATGAGGTCAAAAGTTCAAATATAAATAATGAAAAATCTAGACTTTTTAAGTAACTTGCTTTTAGTGTAGCCGTATCCGTTTCCATTTGAGTCGTCACGGAGCTTGGACGCATTGAACCTCCGCTCCGACGTAGCGTTTGCAATCCGCAAATACCAGTTGTTAACTCTGTGTTCTGCGTAAGCGTCCTGTGCTTACTCATTGTCATTCTGTTATAGTGTTTTGTATTGTTCCTTGTTAAGTGGTCTCGGCCACTCTATAATAGTAACGACGTCAGGAAATGCAATCTCTATTTCGAGTTCGACAAGGCTACAAGAAATATTCAACTGACTGTCCGTCAGAGATAGACGATTGGATTTAGGAAGTTATCAGAATCACATCAAAGTTCACACTTCTTACTAGGACTCAGAGCTCTACTGTTTTCCAGTGGAACGGTTAAACCCTGTGTTGCAGGGAAGGATTCTGGTCAAACATGGAAGGCATACTGAATTCCGTCACAGTGACGCCTCACTGACTACTGCGATAATTTCTAACGCTGACGGGAGTATAAAAATGTACGTCTGCTTAATCTGCCTCCTCAGGATGAGACCTACTGTTTGAAAGAGGTTTGGACCAAGTGTGGGGAAGTGGAACAAATCCGTAACGAACATTGGTCTAGCCAGCATAAATTGCAAAGTTCCAGCAGCGTCGGGCCGGTTGAAATGTGTGTCAAACACAATATTCCCTCCCATCCCAGTGTTTGTGGACACAAGGTGAATGCTGCTTACAGTGCACTGATAGGAGCGTATTTTATCTGTAACGAAAGTGGCCATCAGAGAACGAACTGACATTTTGACTCAATTCGTCAGAGCGGCGCAGGAAACCGACGTTAGCTGAACTTGTCACGTAGAACCAAATGATGGACACAGAAGGGCCAATCACTGGCGAACTATAGCATAAGGAGCCACAATTACCAGCTGCAGAATATTCCCTGTTACCCTAAAAACGTCCACAGTTGGTGGTCTTGCGGTAGCGTTCTCACTTCCCGTGCACGGGGTTTCGGGTTCTATTCCTGGCGGGATCTGGGGTTTTTCCTGCCTCGAGATGGCTGGGTGTTGTGTCGTCTGCATCATCATAATTCATCCCCATTACGGTGGAAGGAAGGCAGTGGCAAATCACGTCCATATGACCTTGCCTAGTACGGCGGTGCGGGTCTCCCGCATCGTTCACTACGCTCTTCGGAGTATGGGACCTGATCATCATCATCATCCTAAAAACCGGAAACCGAAAAGCCACCCTCAAAACTGATGCGCAGCCGCTAAACAACAACAGGCGTCGAATGTGTGATGGGAGGAGCACGGACAAAGACGTACCCGAGTTTGAACCGACCGGTAGCTGAAACGAACTCTTCAAAAACTACAGCAACAGCAGCAGGGGTAGTGGCAGCACAGGACCTCACACTGGCCAACGTGCATACAGCGCCAGAACGACGGCAATCAGGTCTTAAAAATGTTTTTGTTGCGAAACCTGTTCATTTTACGTTGGAACTCGCTCCAAGTTGAAATGTGGATAAAAATCAGCACATTATAAAAGGTCGCGTTCGCCGAAGCAAGTCCCTACATCAAAACAAGCAGAAGCGCAACAAATATTAGTCGACCACACTGTTTGACTGAATTTTCTCATTTTGAGAACACTGGAGGAGCGGTCTTTTTCACTTGCTAGAAGAATTCAACAGCCTGGATCACATAGAATATTTCTTTATTCGAGACAACCGGTTTCGACAGATTTTGCTGTCATCTTCAGGTCTTAAAAATGTTTTTGTTGTGGAATGTGTTCATTTTACGTTGGACCTCACGCCAAGCTGTCATGTGAATAAAAATCAGCGTATTATAAAAGGTTTGCATGACTAAAAAAATAGAAAGCACCTTTCGCAAAAGCCCATGTCCATATATGCATCACTCACAGATGCTTGCTACAACACAAGGGAAAAGACAGTACGCAATGGAACATCAAACGGTGTACAAGTTGCAACTGTCAGTTCTAGCCCTTTACATATCCTCAGTCACTTTCTAGATGGTCCACCGCTTCCAGTTTATGTGGGAATCTAGTAAGACACTGATCGCATACGTAAACAAAGCGGTCGTTACGAGGAAACGCCCGGTAGGTATTCAAAACACATAACGTACACTCGGGTACGACCCTAACTGACCAAAGCTACTAGGGAAACTGCCGTAGTCTAGGCTTGCTTATGATAGTTTGTGGTAGCCAAAAGTGGATTTACAATTTTAGCTCTGTGTAATAGCAAGCAGTTTGAACTCGATCTCATTCGATTCCGATAACTTTCTCGATCCATTCGTGCACTTCTAACGAACTTAGCTGAACGTTTCTTGTTGTCTTGTCGAATTCGACGCAGAGTGAGCATTTCTTGGAAAACATTCCTGATATCATTACGGCTATAAAGCAGCCGAAACCACTAACAAAGAAAAACACAAATGCTACAACAGAGCGACAATTAGTAGGCACCGGACCTTTAAGCAGAACGCAGAGTTAACAAACGGTATTTACGACTTCCAAACGCTACGGCGGAACGGAGGTGTACTATGTTCGAGCTCCATGACGTTTCAAGTAGAAATGACCATTCGCCTACGGGTACACTAGAGGCAAGTGGGTTAAAAATCTCTAGTATTTTCATTATTTTTATTTCAACTCTTGGGCTCTTACTTAGGAAATTTCAGTTAAAATTTATTTCAACTATTTATTACTCATAAAACTAATATAAAAGGTCGTACCACGGAAACAATAAAAATAAATTGGCAAAATCAGATTAATAGAGCATCACAGTTTGAATTTGATTTGCGCAATGGAAATAAATGTTTGCTGCACTGAAACAAAAAATGAATAGGAGGTCAAACAGTGATTACTTACCATGCCCTCAATAGGAGAATTCTAGATTTTAGAGCAGTTAGACATAGGCTAAACTGCGAAAATCAACTTTAAACGGCGTATAAAATCAATTGTACCTTAAGTGCCGTTTAATGTAGATTTTTGCTATTTAGACTATGTCCAGTTTGCGTAAATAGATGTGCTAATGTGAACTGTGTTTTTATGATGTAACAAGCATCTGTGAGCGATGTACGTATGGGCACGTAGTTTGCACAAGGTGCTTTATGTTTTTTACTTATAACAAACCTTTTATAATGTGCTGATTTTTATCCACATTACAAACTGGGGTGAGGTCCAACGTAAAACGAACACGTTTCACAACGAAAACATTTGTAAAACTTGAAGATGTCAGAAAAGTCGGTTGAAACTATTACTGCATCTGGGTGCGGAGGCGCTTCCGTCGGCTTATGCTGAGTTTTATCGTGATATTTCACAAGGAGACGCTGAACCACTTGTTAGTATATGCAGAGATGTCTCGAGCTCATTCGCAGTGAGATGTGTTTTCCTTGGCAACCACTGTACTTCTTTACTATAAAGTCATTGCGTGACAGCCACTGGAGGCCAAGTGGAATAATATTGTGGTCGGATAGCAAGAACTCTCGATAAGTACAACAAGGAAAGCAGAGCAGGTGTACAGACAGAAGAGTGTCAACCGGAAATCCAAAGCAAACAAGAGGAGGGACTTAGTGACGAAAAAGAAGCAGGAAACGAAAGGGCATATCAAGGCAGATTGCCTGTTGAGGAACATATGTCTGCGACGTAGATACAGTAAGCGATTTCGGAATAGATCGATTTCAATATCTGTCAAGTCCCTCCGTTGCGTCCGTCTGCCTAGGTATTCATTACGAGCGGACGACGTAGAATCAGAATCCAGCAAAATGCCCCTGCAGTTCGGAAGAAAAACAAGCACAATGACAGTATTGCTACTCAAGACAAGGAATCCCAGCCTGAAAAACAAATGTAGATGGAATGAGATCACCATGATTTAATCAGCATTACTGAGTTTCTCTGTGGCTATGGCTCAAGCTTATAATACTGTCTCTGAATACAAATAGAATTAAATCTGAGTTAAACACTGAATCTCTATAACATTTTATATACGACTCAGAAGCAAATGTAGTTATTTTGCAGGAGGATTTTCAGTTTATCGATACCGGATTTAAAACAGCACCAACCGTAGCGCCTGAAGAATGTACAGTCACAGCGGTCTTATTAAGAGATGGAATTCAGTAACCAATGTCGAGATTTTAGATTAAATTCTAGGAATAGGCCTTACAATTTATGACGTCACCTCAATTAACCTATGCCAACGGCCTTGCCGCAATGGTATAACACCGATTCCAGTTAGAGCACCAAAGTTAGGCACTGTCGGGCTTGCCTAGCACGTGGGTAGGTGGTTGTCCGGGTTTGCCGAGCGCTGTTGGCAAGTAAGGTGTACTCAGCCCTTGTGAGGCCATTTGAGGAGCTACTTGGCTGAGAGGTAGCTGCCCTGGTCACGAAAAATGATAACAGCTGGAAGAGTGGTGTAATGGCCACATGCCCCTGCGAATCCGCATCCACTGACGCCTATCAGTTGAGTATGACACTGCGGTCGGTCGATAACGTTGGGCCTTCGCAGAGAGTTTAATTTAATTATCCGATAAGCACTCTCCGGTAACAGCAACAGGTTAGAAAGATCCACTTTTTAAGAAGATATTATTTATCTCTTAAGAAGAAGCCTCCAAAGCCTTCTAATAGCATATTATTTTAACTGTATAATAACAAAAAGGACCAGTCACCGAGCTTCATGAGCTAGTTAACAACATAAAACTGAAAACACTTGGGAATTAAAGCATCCCACCATATGAAATATACATTTTTCATCTCAGCTTCATGCAATCGGCTAAGTAATGTATGCATCCGAAACAAAAAGTGAAAGAATCCTTGCAGCTGATGTGATACCGAATTATTCCCCTAACCACTGGGCCATTATAGTCAACAGCCCAAGAAAGTGCATAGATCACAATGCAAGGTCAACGTTTCACATCTGGAAGACAGAGAAGCGTCGATTTTATCAGAGAGACGTGGACTGCCGATCTACATACAATAAATAAATATTCCTCTACAATAGAACAGTTTAGCCACAAGGAAAGATAGGCAAAGTTTAATTTGTTATGCATCTCAATAAGTAAGTAACAAGTTCTATCACACAGAACTGAGAGAGCTGTATTCATAAATCCAGAGTGACAGACACACGCGTTCAGCATATAACGCGAAAAAAGGCTAAACTACTGAGTATCAAACGGAAACAAAGGAAGGACTCAAGATAAAATCCACACTCAAATCTCTTTTACAAGAGTTGCTCACAAAACAGAACGAAACTGTCCGACAAATCGAACAACATTACGAACAACTGAACTCCTATGAAGAAGCAGACGAAACCACTAGGGATAAAATCGCACATAATTTTCACGGAGAGACTAAGAATGATGAGAATATTGAATGTTTATCTGATTTTAATGCAGACGGACTTTTAGAGTTAATAAAAAAGTCACCATCAAACAAATCATGCTTGCCAAACGGCCTTCCAAAGGAATTTTGTCCTAGATTCTGGAATATTATCAGAACAACTATTACAGCGATTTTAAACGAAATAATAAAATTTCAAAGAAGGTAACAATATTTAAGGACTAAAGGTAAAAGTCAGAAGAAGTAGATAACGTACATCAAATAACTTTATTGAATTTTTATTATAAAACGATTGCCACAGCAGTTAATAGCACAATGACGCATCTACTTGAGAATATGACAATAAAACATCAAGCCTACCTTGCGAGATGTTTCAGCACGACCCAAATCTCAGACTATGGAGACATTATGTCATTAGCTGTAGTAACTAACATAAAATGCGTTAAACTCTTTGTTGGCTTCTGTAATACTTTTGACTGTCTTAATCACCGCTATCTATAACAATTACTGAAACAAACAGCACTCGAAGAAGGGGCTGAAAAAAACTGGTACAAAAATAAACAAGGGAGACATCGGAAGAATTGGAATTGTCAACGTACCGTGGACGGTGATGGTGGCAGACCACAAAACCTTGGCAATTATAATGCGTAGGTGTCCATAAAAAATGAACACGAACAATTGGAAACACGGAACGGACAACATACAAGGTACCATAACAGAAAATGCCTGGAGTCCACCAATTTCATAAAAGATAGTTTTAGACACTTACGTACTATGTAAAGCATATTATACGGCTCAGTTATTCCTGGTGCCAAAAATCCAAGCAAAAGGGATAATGCAACTGTCCAGCAGGTATGTGTGGATAGGCAATATCTTCACTTTAAACTACAACACTATCACAAAGTCAAAGCAGAGGGAGGCTAGGAATTAACGGGCATAAGTAGGAAGACCAATGTGTTATTCATAAAAAGAACAATCATGATCATTAACAAGGAGCCAAATACCACCACTTCGAAATTATTCAACATTGCACGGCCCGCATATGTACAACCGTCAATAGCAGCAGGCAAGTTAACTTTTAAACTAAAGCACATCAGTGAGTTTTGACTTGAATTGAGTTATTTAGGTTACTTGCCACTTTACGAAAGACTGGTTTAATGACTAAGGCTTTAGTTGATGCAAGGAACTAGACAGATGCCAAGTAGAAGTACCCACAATTAACGAAAAAGACAATGTGGGGAACATTAGCTTACAAATTGATTCATTAGAAGTGGCTTCAGCATGGTATAAAGTAGTGAAAAAATTCAATTGCAACTAATGAAAAACTCTATCGGACTGGACTAAGCGATACTAACGAATCCTCAAAATGTGGTCTAGCTGATATGCTGCGACATAGATTCACTTGCTGCGGGCAGTTAATGAACTGGAAATAGGTCAGGAAGAGATCAGCGCTCCTCGTAAGAAGCGCAGAAACAAATTACAACACTCATAAACACAATACTCCTCTGGCCTGACTCGGAGTTCTAACCACAGAAGAAAACCAATACTGTGATGTGTACACTCGGAAGCTAAGTGAACTATATAACATACAGAAACAGTGAAGACAACATTAACTCATTTCAAATTGGCGAATCAAACAGTCCCCGAACCTCAAAAAGAATTTCGCAAATCGCAATTTTATTTGAAAAACACGGAATCTGAAAAAAGAGTTATAGAAATCGTCTTTGAAGTTTCTGTGACAGTTATTATATAAAAAAACATTACGCCAGTTGAGTATATTATAACTACCTTCTATTTATCCATTTCATTTTACCTCTCCAAAGAGACATGAGAGATATAAAAAGATTTTGATATAAACGAAGTGTTCTAATCAGCCTCGTGAGGCAAATGAAGAGCTGCTTGGATAAAGAAGCAGCGGTATCACTAGGGTTTATGTATTGGCAACAACTTCAGGAGGAATTGGCGATGTGCTGATCACATATCCCACGATCACAAGCTGCTCCTCGTACTGCGTTGAAGCCAGCAGTAGGCAAGTCGGAACAGACCTCTGGACTAATCCATGAGTGACATTTATTTTTGTGTTTGTCTATAATGTTGACCAAGAAAATATCAATTCCACTGGCTGTTATTTTCATCATAAGATTGAAAATTTAATAAGGTATGGAATATGACAGTTTTAAATTGAGTGACAGAAAATAATTACCACGACCAGACTCGTGAGGAACAACCGTTGCGCCTGTGCGACGTGTCGCGACCGTAGTGCGCTGCTGGCGCGTAGTGTGGGTTGCATAATGCTGCAGGGGACTCGCTATGCTGCCAAAGTCTAACATTGTAATACGTTTGTTTGCGGGCAGTGTTCCGCAGGAGCTGTTATTTATCAATTACACTTGGTTTTTTCGTCTTAAGATTACTGCAGTTAAAGAGTATTTTTCATCAGACACTGTTCGCTTTTATTTATTTTTAATCTATAAACACTGTACTGTAGGGTCTTACTATGTATACCGCATTTCCAAAATCACCGCAGAAGAAGCTTTGTAAACAAAAGCGTAAGGCGTCTGGTGAAAAATACTCGTGCAATAAGCTTAAGACGGAAAAGCCAACAGTAACTGATATCTTCCGTCCGATTTGTAAGCAGTGTAACACAGATATCGACCACACTGGTCCGAATTTGGTGCAATATAATTTGTTCGTGTGCAAATGGGCAATTGTCATAGAATAGTGAGAAGCTGAGATTTAAGAGTAAGTATTCACTGTTCGTTGAATTATGTCTATTTCCGCATCAACGAAAGTTGTACAGGTCTCGCATTCAATACGTACACCGGGCCACACATCCCCTTCTCTTCCTTCTACGCCTTCTCCGTTACTTGCACGCTATTATAGCTGTGATCCATCTTTGAGCAAAGTGTCTCTAGTTAATTAATTATAATGCTATTCGGCGCTTAGTCGTGAATTACTGATTAACATTTCAAATGTGAAAATTTAATTTATTTTATCAACGTTAATCGGTCTGGATGTTTGTTGATGGAAGTTATTTCTGCAGAAGTGATAGACTTCGACAATTTTTTGACGCTTTGCATAAAGATAGTTTTTGGATAGCGAAGTGTCATGATTAATGAAAATTAGGTTTTTATAATCTTCGGAGGGCTTTGGTATCGTTCACTAATGATGAGAAAGAGTATTGTGCAGACAGCGGTCGTAAAATCGAGATTTGTAATTGAACTGATGCAACTTGAAAAGAGGAAGCATTTTATTCAGTCATACCTCTATGAAAAGACTCCGTGGACGCAGAGAAGAATTATTGCACTTACAAATTTATGTGACAAGATTTACAATGGGTATTTTTCTGATCGTTTCTGTACCTACACCCGCTTGATTTGCCACGCCGTGTCGGGAAGAAAACACATTTAACGAAATTTTCTACATTTGTAATTTGTTCTTTAGATTTGTAAATAGTGCTTGAGAACGGTCAGTAAGGAAAAAAATGGCCAATTGTCCAAAAATCGGTAAATCAAAATACTTACAAATTAACAACAGAAGCCGATATCCAATACATTATGGTCATTCGCTTAACAGCGTGTTCGTCGACCTGTGGAACGGAATACAGCAGCCATTCTGCGTGACGTGTATTCGATAAATCCTTGGTATATTTATCATGATATGTCGTACCAGAAGCCTACGCACACGTGAGACAGTTCCCGTAAATTACTGTCCAGTGGTTTGTGGGTGCGGAATTAGCACTTGGTTCGGGTCGGGCGAGTTTGGTGGCCAACACATCAACGTTGAGATAATTATTATGCTCTTCAAACCACTGTAGCACGGTTGCGGCTTTGTGATTCGTACAGTTATCCTACTGGAAAATACCATCACCGTATTGGAAGATGTAACGCATGAGGGGCTGCAGGTGGTCCACAATAAAGTTAGCGTACTCCACAGCTGAGCTGGTGCCTTCGATCTTCGATTACTACCACAGGAGAATGTCGCCCATAGTATAACGCTGCCCTACCAGCCTGCGTCCGCGCTGTGCATGTTTTGAGCAGGCGGTAACCTGAATGACTACCTATTCGGACACGACCATCTATCTGGTGAAACAAGAAAAGTGCGGCATCCGACCAGGCGATGTATTCACATTTATTCTCGGTCCAATCTCGATATCCCGTACCTACTGCAATAGTAACTGATAATGTCCTCCGGTCAACATGGGGACACTTGAGCGCCATACACTGCAGAGCCCCATGTTAAACAACCTGCGTTGAACGGTGTGCCTCGAAACACGTACGCCTACACCAGCATTGTACTCTGCCGTTAGATCAGTGGCGGATCGTCGTCTGGTGACGGTCGAAGGCGAACAGCCGGCCAGCCCCGCCGTTTGCGAGGCCATAACAATCTGCCCTTTATCATAGTCGCTTAAGTCAGCGGAATTCCTCGTTTGCAGCCCGTATCGTCGTTGGAATGATTCTCCATTTGTCCCTGCTCTCCATGTTTACTTTTTTACCGCGTCACGTGCGCGCTGCTTGGCTTATCAGTATATGCATTATTGATTCGTATCCATTATGTATAGTCTATGGCTACGACAACGAGATAAGCTTGGCACATACTTTGGGGCTTGTTCTCTTGTACTGTAACAATTATTCGACTTCCGAGCTCCCCCTAAATACATACAGATCACAACGTCTGGCGTGTCTTATCTGTGTGAGCTGTAAACACTGCAGCTCTGTAACATCAAAATTTATGGCTGAATTTTTAATTAACGGCACACTGTCATGTTCTGTTTGTATGAATAATTAAAAATACTGATGAACTCCAAGTTGGTTACCTACATTTCCGACGTATTCATTTATAGCGATGGTAGTAGACCTACACTGGCTCCGATAATGAGATTGTGCATTTGATGACCCTTTTTCGGGCCTGGAGAGAGGTAAAAAGCCGTTATGTTACTTCATACTACAGTTACGACGAAATTGCCAAGGAGTACGATTTATTCGGCAGTTTAGAGACACAAAGGCCAAGAACTCCACCGCTACTAGATCAGAGAGGGCTGCTAGCCAGCCGGAGGAAGGGGAGCTCTCCAGAGCCAGAAGCATCGCTATCAGCAATAGGGCCATTTTGACCAATGGCTAATCCCAGGATGATGTAGTGTTCCATTAGAGCTCTTGGCAACGGCCGAAGGGTGGCTCAAGTGGTAGCAGGGTCGCGAGCAGCCAGCCACAGAAATCCCACGCAGTCAGCGCCTTGTTGTGAGCAGAGTTTGGGAAGAGGGGGGGGGGGGGGGGGCAGGGCCTGTGGAGATGCAGCCCGTGTAAGAAAATCAGACGTGACGTCCTGAGAAAGTGTGTTTCTGAGATTAAAAGAGAAGCGCTATCCTTAATCTTCAGTGAAACACTCTACATCGTAAGTGTGCGTAAAAGGATGACAGTTTGCCCACCACTTGCAACAGAACTAGGAAAAAGTTACAGCTAACTGACAATGTACTGCATGTTCATAATGCAGCACTTCTTGGAAATTTTAATCATTACTTCTGGATTACTCGCCCGCCTAATGTCTCTCTCATTGTAATCATCACTAGTTCCAGCTAGCATCAGCGTGCTGTATACGAACGCGAGAGTGGAATGTGGATGGAATGGAAGATTTGGTTGTCAGGGCGATTTAAAGTCATACACTGAAAGAAAAGGACTGCGTTTACTGTAGTTTAGAGTATACATTGAGCCCTTCCAGCACGGGTGTACTTCACCATGCTCCAGTCGCATAGGCAAAAGGGGTGCGTTACCAAAAATTAAAAGATTTTAGAAAAGGAACAGTGAAATTTGAAGGGTGAAAGAGAGGGGTAGACGCATGTTGCAAGAGAGGCGGAGGCAGGCGGCGTCAAGCAGTCTCTCCTGTACGAGGCGCCAAAACACAACAGAGGCAGGAGGAGATCCAGAACACGAGACAGCATGTAACGGAGTCTTCAATGCTTAAAGTTCAATGATATGTTTTCGAAACAAACGTTGATCATTTATTTCAATGAAATTGCAAAGGACCCCTCAGACACATCTAGCGGTTAAATATATTAGTAATCTTCTTATTTCGTTGGTGCCTTCGTTGCCTTGCGTGGGATGTGATGTTGGTTCAGATCCTATTTCTGATGCGAAGAAACATCAACTCGTGAAATAATTGCGTTATTCAGGTGGCTTACAATGATTATTCAATGAAATAAAGTTTCTGAACTTTGGGACAATCATATTCACTAATATCTGCGCACACTGAACTACTAACAAAAGATAATTCTGCCTTCAACAGTATTACAGAAACACATTAGATCCATTAACAATAGCTCTTCTGCCATGACTGTCCACTTCACATACGATTCCCGACGAGACTGTCCATTTACAATTACTCTCCCGCAAAGACTGTGCACAACGAGGAAGAAGAGAGGAGTAATATGAAATCAAAGAGTTTACAGCTTTGTCGATAATAATGGCTGGTACATCATTGAATTACATGAATTTACCGAAATTCAAATAAAACGCTCCAACATTAATTTAAATACGGATAAATATAAATATTTAAATATGAAACAACTAACTTTTTATGAGTGTGTCTATATTCGAAGTTATTTACATCCATTTGGTGATACTGATACTCAGTGGTACGGTAGGTTCCTCATTGTGTTATTGACCTGATGGCATTACAAACATAATTCAGGAATGAGTCTCTGTAGGCAGAGGAGGGAGGCAGTCACATTGTCTCTCTCCCACGCTTCCTGATTAGTTATCTGAGGAACGCTGGGCTGTGCTGCGTCTTAGTGCGGACTCTTTGTTGTTCGTAGACTTTGGTTCATCGATTCAGTGGGCTCACAGCGGGACGTGTAGCTGGGTAGAACGACTGGGTACTGAATGAAATGAAAGGGCAATCAAAATTATTGACTTGTAGAGGTCCACGCTGCCACTGACAACTGGGGTTGTGCAGTAGTGAAGTGCTGCAGAAGGACTTAGGCCAGCCCTGCAAGAAGAAAGATTAGGGTGTAGCATCCTGTGGTCGATGAAGCCAGGTGCGATTCTAGAAGTCAGTCAACGGGTGAACTAAGGGGGGGGGGGGGGAGGGGGAGAGGTATTGGGGGCATGGAATATGGCTTAAAGAAAGAAGAGTTGAGGTCCTCTACGACAAATTGCTAAAATTTGGCGTTGATTAAACTAGTTCTTGGTAACTGTTTTGGAGTTCAGGGTAAAAAAATGTGTTTTAATAAATAATAAGACGCCTATGTTAAGTTAAATGATATTTATTGGTTTAGGTAGTAAGCTATTTGCCGCTATTATTCTTTTGTTAAAATGTGTTTGGAATACATTGCAAACTATATTGCCACATAATTATAAAAAAAAGATTGAATCTGTTGGAGTAACATATTCGCTGATTTCTGAAGTCATTTTATCCAGTGTAATATGATACTCCATGAGGTGGTGGGGGGTGGCTATAGCCCCCATAGCCCCCCCCCCCCCCCCTTGCCACCGCCCATGGGTGAAGCTATTAGAGACGAAGGTAAACCTCAGCTCTGACTAAGATGAGGAGGGAAATCGGCCGTGCCCTTTTCAAAGAAACCATCCAAATATTTATATTAAGCGATTAACAGAAAACATAAACAGCCTAAATCAGGATGGACGGATGGGGATTTAATCTGGCTTCTGGTAGATGTGCTAAATACAACAGAAAGGCAACGCTGTGATGTTTCCTAAAGGAAAACAACGCAGACTTCTGTACTCCTACTGGAATGAAACTACCTTAAGTTATTAGGAGGGTGTGCTGAAACATAATGCCTCCGGAGTTTTTATATGAGAACTCTGAAAGCTATTTAAATAAAACAAACTTTATTAACACTCGACATCGTTGTTCTTAATGTTTACATACTGTATCTGCTATATTCCTAAACATAGTCATGCTGCCGTCGAACACATTTCTTGCAATGAGAGGCAAGTTTGTTGATACCGTCACTGTAGAGTGTTTGGCTTTGCTGACGGAGCCACAACGTCGCCTCTGCTTGCACCGCTTCATTACCACGAAGGTGAAATCCTCGAAGATGTTCTTTAAGTTCTGGAAAAAGATGAATATCGGCTGGGGCTAAGCCGGGACAGTATGGAGGGTGATCGCTGACAGTGAACCCAAGGCGTCGGATTGTTGCAGCAGCGCTCGTATGAGGCCTAGCTTTGTAATGATGAAGGAGAGGATGCTTTATATTTGGACGAACTCTTAGCTTTCATGCTTTCAGTTTTCTGTCATGCTCTCACTCACCGACGTAATTATGTTAAATACCACCACACTACACGCTACAATTCAGAGCCCTGTAGCGGCAGAGGGTTACAACTAGGTATGCGAAGTGGGAAAGTCGAACTAGTAGAATGCTTGACGTCTAATACCTCAGCAGACATTGAGAATAGAATGAAAAATCGGGGGCATTAATTTTCAGCACGGCCTAGTATTTCATGCAATGCAAGCCATTGTTCAACACTGATTTTTTAAAAATTATTAGTTGTTTGAGAGTTTATAAAAAACCAATAAGTGCACTTTTCAGCCGAAAGTCTCTCATCATCCACTGCTGACAGTTTCAGAGATGTACATCATGTGACTAACAACGTATAGAACTACCTTCTACTATATATATATAATTTTCTTTGAAAGCAGTTACACTATTTGAAAGACAGGCGTATGAACAGAATATCTTAAGGCATCAATGGTGAGCTTCAGGATCTTCAGCCGAATTGCCGTTTCAATTTTGTGCACAACGTATCGACGGTCGACTCAGTCATCTTCTTCAGGTGCTACACATTTTGCTGTTATGTATACTCTCTGGCAGGACTCCAACCAGATCGTGAAACGTCGTTGCTCTCGCACCCCTGCTTACGAGTGACTTCAATTCCGACGCCCATTACACCGGTTCTGCGACTGTTCTAATAGTCGAGAAGAGATGCAAGGAACACCACCGACACTCCCGTGTAAAACATCCAGGCAAATCAGCTGGCGCCGTGCACTGTCTCGAATGTAATCATGAAATGAAATAGGATGAGGTCAACATCATCATCCAAGCGCCAAGTTTCTGGGACAGCGTAATTAAGTAGTCTGTCGAAATAAAGAAGTCGGAAAAACCTTATAAACAGGGACGGAGGATGCAGTTTCAACTAGGCTTGGGTTTGGGCACTCAATTTATCAATATCTCGCTGGCCATTACATCCTATTGAGCTGGAAAACGCAGGCATAATGTGCGTTTCACGAAATATTAGTGCGGGCTCTGAGAGACAATAGAACATCGAAGGGTATAGCGCGCGTCTGGAGTCGAACTCAGCTATAAATAGCACCGCGAGTCCAACAGTATTTAAGTCTGATTTGATTCGACGCAGCGAGTATAAGTTACAGCACAACCCACAGCATCTGAGGAAGACGACTGGATCATTCGCAGAAATATTGTGCATAAGATGGAAACAACAACTGGGCAGAACACCCGGAAACACGACATTAATCAATCAATCACGCCGAGAAAATCTGAGAAATCATATGAAGATATCGACATACAAGCAACAGATAGATTTCCATCTCTAAATGTGGTAAATCGCTGTACCAATATAATTAAAAAACCTCAAAACATAAAAGGGTCAGCTTGCTAATTTCTACTCACTTTTGCACTTCCTCATAATTGTTTCGCCTTCAACTACAGATTTGATTAAGCAAAGTGATGGTCATACTGTGGGAATTAGTTTGAATGTATTTTTTGTTGAAATTTACGCGAAACACCTCCACAAAAATTTTTGTTGACCAGTAGTCAAATAAATGAGAAAATCAATTACAGCAGACGATATATTGTTGACTCAATTATACTATTTGATGGCATCAGCAGTAAAATCTATGTCATAATTTCCGACCTAAGGAATGACATACAAATCAGGATCACACAACTGAAGCATGAACTCAATAACGACATTGATTTTCTACCTACATTCATGATGCTTAAATTTATTTCTTCTATTAACTCTACTCGCAACATTCGAAGACAGTATTCACATATGCCGCTAAATGCACCTACAAATTTATATTATGGTACCACACATAGTTCAGGAGATATGACGTCCTGAGATGTATAGAAAACTGTCGCATCATGCATGACGTTCAAGTGTATTACTTCTTTGCTACAGACTCTATTCGCAACACATTTCGCTGACAGTATCCATATATGCCGCTGAATCTACCTACATAAATACATCATTGTACGACACACTGAGATGCGTGAAAAACTGCCACCTCAAGAATGAAGTATTAATACAGTACATTTATGCTTTACTACTAAGACACTCCTACAATAGCCGTCAATAGATCTACGAGAGGCGTTGCCATAGCGACGTTTACAATATCGCATTCTAGGCACGCAAAGAAGTTGTACGTATACGTTCGTATATTATGCACATTTATTTGGACGACTGTTTCATAATTTCAAAGATGTTTTCATGAATACATGGAGACGAGAATTTTTTCGATATTACACTACAAATGCAGTCCATTTTCGTCCGTTTCTAATAGAAAATTTTCAAAATGAATACTGTGCCTGCCAATTTCGGGTTTGTCACATAGTATCCAATAAAACAACATCACTTTGGTATAACGGAGAACAATAGATGTAAAAATCAGTGAGAAATCTTGTCACATGCATCAGATCACACTCAGCTACATAAAACAAATAAAAGAAATCATGATAATGAGATCAGTTGCTCCTAATAATTGGTATGAATTTGTAATAACTGATAACCTTTCCAAGCGAACGACAACAAAAATCACAAACAGTAAGTCTCGTCAACAAACACCATGTTGCGAAGCAGTATAAGACACACGCAGAACAGCAAAAATATGCAGTCACTGCATATATTGGCCCATTTTCACAGAAAATTACGAACCTGGCAAAAGTAGGAGTATTGCAAAGAGTTTCTCCTCTAATAACGCGCTACAGCAACAACTTAAACAATGCAAAATGCTGTAGGTGCTCGTTTTTTTGTAAAACTGAGCTGATAAATATAAAATCTGACTGACTTCCACAATTTAGAATCTGCACCGTCCTAACAACGACATTTTATTCTTCACTTATTACATTCACGTCTTCTGTAATCTAATGTCTTCCGTACATCAGCGTCTTCGTAATTATTGTTTTTATTTCTCAGGTGAAGTTAGTGCACGTATTATGAGTCTCATGATAGCATTTGACACCCTAGAAAGTAGAACAGCTCGTATTACTACATTAATAGGGGAACTGCACAGACACGTTTCTAATGCACTTGTAATAGTACTATCTCGAAAGCCACAATCGGAATACATGAGGACTATCTTGATCAGGAAGATACTCCATGTAAATTGCTGGTTCAACTATGCAGTAATTGTGTGAACTGATTCATTGTTATTGTAATCATTCAATTTGAAACGCAATTCCACTTAATTACTCAATTCAAAACAAAAATATTTTGTACATATCAGGTGCATACCATTAGAGGTGCAGCAAAAAAGCCTATAGAAGCGTCTGAAAACAGATTACTGCATACGAAATTGATTATGGTCACATTTGCTGATGTAAGCTATAAACCTCCTAAGTATATTTGTTTCAGTGTTTAATCTTAGGTGAAGGCTTCGCAACAGCTCCTTATGTTTTTGAAGTGAAATTTGTTCGTATTTTCCTAGTGGCGCAGTGGATAGTTATTTTCGTGTGTTTGGCGGAACTGATCTGGTACGCAACCGATGTTTTATAGTTCATTCCAAAGATACACTGACGTTTCAAATTGCAGTCTCGAGCAGATGAATCTAACAAGTCCATGTTATTTTCTTCTAGTTATTATTCTTTTGGGGCAGCAGCAGATACATAAAAGGTCCGATTCCAAATTATAGTTACATTGTTGTAAGAGTGCTATTGCCTAGAATGTTTTCAAAATATCTTGCGATCGCATTGACAACGACGTTAACTTATGTCCTGATTCCACAGAAATGAAAGGAGCCCTACTTCCTAAAGTGTATCCACCGTGTTCCCCAATCACCAAAACAACTCGCCAAGCGTCCAAACGATCAACGCGTACAATGGGGTGTTTCACGGTGTACGATGACTGATTAAAACCTAAAAAGCTTAACAGTGCTGCTGGTATTGATGATAGTTCGATAGTTTATTTGTTAGGATAGTGTTGGTAATGACATAACATAAATAGCATTTGTAAAGCAATATTCGATATGGAATAATATATAGTATGAGTATCCGAACACAGTATGACCTCCGTGTTTGAGTGACGATGTTGGCTAATATTCAGAACGTATTGGTAGTAATAGTGCATATACAATTTTATAATCAATCTAGATCGCTGCAGTTATTAAAAATTTCGACCATTATAGGCGGTCATCTCAAGCCACACAATTTATGATTAGACAACTATGACGAGTTACTAGGGTAACCACTGTATGGGCTAAAGAGGAGTAAGTGTAGCGGTTAAAACCGACAGCCTCGTAACAACTGTAGTGACCTAGACGTATCAGAAAGTGTTGTACAATACAGGAACATAGCGTGATCCTAAATTTAACTACGTCAAATTTCCCGAAAGTAGTAGTAATCATTGTTCACCACCAGAACATCATTCGGAAAGATAAGGCTCAAGTCCAACAAAAATGGTAGGAAGCTGTAACAGATCACGCTACATGACAGATGGCTCTGAGTTTTTATGAAGTGGCGATATGAAGCGAATGAAGCGCAGACTGATTACTTTTGCGAAAATGGAAAGGAAAAGCTCACATCAGGTGTCACAAAAAATATGGAAAATAATGGTGATTAAACAGAAAGTAACTACAGCTGTATGATAAATATTATTTGCGTAATACAAGAATATATTGTTCTATAAAATTTTTATGTGTTTGGTTATGTTTTGTTTTCTGATGATATTCATACACTTCCTGCAGGACCGTCTGGATTTCAAGTAAGTTAACCGATTGTTATAGGAACAATGTGCGCCTTAATTGTTGAACTCAGGAATTGCTCCGACATGGAAGAACATACGTGGGGATCATGCTGTATCATTACATTACAGCAGTACACAAGTCAGGAAGTGCGCGACTATTTAGACTGAAACATTTCGTTGATTCGAAAGTTATTCGGTGACCATGTTCTGAAACTTCCACCTTTAAGAGAGAAGTACAACGTATTCAGAACATGGTCAGGTATAAAAATGGGCAGAGAAGTAATCCTGAAAGCATGTCAACGTAGTTCAGCGACATTGTGGAGAGTGTGAGCACACTGTTATCGTTTCCTGACTCAGTCGTTAGATTTTTCGAAGTTCTACGCCAATTGAGAGTGGCGGTGGCAGAGTTCAGCATAAATTATGCTCGAGGTCCTAACACGATCACAGAAAAACCGCTATTTCAGGTCACGCCTGACGTACGAGAGACTGTCAATGACTATTCGGAGCTCTTCCAGAGGGCGATAACGGTGGATAAAAAGTGAGTGCGCCAACCCGACCCAGAAGCAAACGTATGGACTTTACAGTGGCGTTATTCAGAATATTCAAGGCCAGACGGCCACTATATGCGCGAAGCAAAACCAAAGCCAGTTACTGGTCGCTTTTTCTACTGCCGAAACGTTGGCAGTTATCGCTACGTCCCACATACACGAACAGTCATTAAGAACTACCGCAATACGTTCGTCCGGCGCCTTCGTGATGTAATTCAGTGTCAGTTCTGACTCTCTCAAGCGAGACTCCCAACTGAACAGTACTTGGTTTATTCGTTCCACGTGATTCAACATCACATGCGATCAGTGGCGACATACGAGAAGCAAACTGCACTTGTCGAGCAAGTCACCGACTTTACTCTGTATGCATATAAATACATTTACACGTACACCAGGAGTTCACATGTTTTGTTTGCGTAATTTTATTTTGACTCCTCTAGCGACATGTTACGGTACTGTACCGAGGGAATTTCTATGTGTACCAGGACTGGGACATTCACCTGCAGATAAACTATTACGTAACTTTATTACTTCGAGATGATAGCTTAAGATTTATGAGTACCCCTCGTACAAGAGGGCACTTAAATCAAACATAGCTTTGAAGTAAATTATACTGCAAAAGTTGAAAAAACCTCCAGCGACCAAAAATCCTCTGAATCCCTTTGCGATCAATGTTCGTAAACGTATTCAAATGTATCATTCAATACTCTGTACCTGTGCTGCTCAGTCAACGTTGTGGGTAGAGTTTTGCGCTTGAATATTCAGGTTCGAGGTTTCGACTCCTGTTCTAGGTGTAACTTTTATTTATTTCTCTGACTGTAGACTACGTGATATGAAATCTGTCTTCTTAATAGTTTGACAGGAATTGCATGTGGTCTCATATACAAAAGACGTGCAATTATTTAACACTAATATGGAAATGAGAGTACAATCGTTTTTATTATTCCACTTTTCAAGACTTGGTTCAAATGGCTCTGAGCACTATGGGACTTAACATCTGTGGTCATCAGTCCCCTAGAACTTAGAACTACTTAAACCTAACTAACCTAAGGACATCACACACATCCATGCCCGAGGCAGGATTCGAACCTGCGACCGCAGCGGTCACGCGGTTCCAGACTGAAGCGCCTAGAACCGCACGGCCACTACGGCCGGCTTCAAGACTTGTTTCACCTTTATAAAAAATGGCTCTGAGCACTATGGGACTCAACTGCTGAGGTCATTAGTCCCCTAGAACTTAGAACTAGTTAAACCTAACTAACCTAAGGACATCACAAACATCCATGCCCGAGGCAGGATTCGAACCTGCGACCGTAGCGGTCTTGCGGTTCCAGACTGCAGCGCCTTTAACCGCACGGCCACTTCGTTCACCTTTATATGTTTACTCTATTCCCTCCGACGCGCTACACTCCTTCATGCTTTCCGGTCGACTATCAGAATGGCTTCCCTTTTCATCAGTTATACCCTTTCCTTCAAAACAGAAAAAAAATCGATTTGTTCCTTCTCCCTTTATTTACATTTACATGGATACTCTGCAAATCATATTTAAGTGCGTGGCAGAGGGTTCATCGAACCACCTTCACAATTCTCTAATATACCAACCTCGTATAGAGTGCGGAAGAAACGAACACCTATATCTTTCCGTGCGAGCTCTGATTTCCCTAATTTTATCGTCGCGATCGTCTCTCCCTATGTAGATCGGCATCAACAAAATATTTTCGCACACAGAGGAAAGGATGGTGATTGAAATTTCGTGAGAAGATTCCGCCGCAACGAAAAATGCCTTTGTTTCAATGATGTCCATCCCAAATCCTGTATTATCTCAGTGACACTCTCTCCCATATTTCGCGATAATAAAAAACGTGCTGCCCTTCTTTGAACTTTTTCGATGTACCCCGTCAATCCTATCCGGTAAGGACCCCACACTGCCCATCAGTATCGTAAAATAGGACGGACAAGCGTAGTGTAGGCAGTCTCTTTAATAGGTGTGTTACATTTTCTAAATTGCCTGCCAATTAAACGCTGTGTTTGGTTAGCCTTCCCCACAATATTTTCTATGTGTTGCTTCCTTTTTAGATTGTTCGTAACTGTAATTCCTAGGTATTTAGTTGAATTTACGGTCTTCAGATTTGACTGATCTGCCCCTGCTTCTTTAATTCTAAGTACTTTCCCCTGCAACTATGTAAACCACATAGTCACATGGTCCAAGAGTGTTGTTTCGCATTACTTCACAACTATAAGGGGTAGTCAAATGAAAACGAGGTAAAAGGAAGAAAATAAGAAAACGTTACACACTTATCCCTCTGTGCGACAAGATAGTCAGTGCCTTCGTGGAAAAATGTTTGCGGTTCCCTACAGATCAATAATTGTATCGAGGCGTGAACCTCTTCGTCCTAAGCAAATCTACCGCCACGAATGTGTTTCTTCATGGTTACAAAAATATGGAAATAGCATATGGAGAGATCGGATCTGTGTAGAGGATGTGTAAGGGCTTTCTAGCGAAACTTCTGCAATGTACTCGAACAACCTTGGTGACATGTGGGCGGACATTATCCATGGGGGCAGACATTATCCATGTGGCCAGACATTATCCATGTGGCCAGACATTATCCATGTGGCCAGACATAGCCATGTGGAAAGGGATGATGCCGTCCATCAACATACCTGGACGTTTGGACCACGATGCCGTAGTTTCGCTGAGAAGCCCTTACACATCCTCCATACAGTCCCGATCTCTACCCGTTAAATTTACGTGTTTCTGGAGCCAGGAAGAAAGACTCGTCGCCATCAATTTCCCTCGGACGAAGAGCATCTCGTCTGGGTACAATTATGCTTCTGTAGGCAGCCGCAAACATTTCTCCCTGAAGGCAATGACCGTCATGTCTCACAGTGGGATAAATGTATAACGGTTAGGTGATTAATTTTGAAGTAATAAATAGTTTTCTTAATTTTTTCGTCTCTCTCGTTTTAAATTGACTGCCCCTTATAAATCTGAATCCATCTTAATTCATTGGTATGAATACTTACCACCCCATACCTTAAATTGGACTTAGAAATACATAATAAATTGATTTGTTTTATTGATTACTGTTCCCATAGATTACATACTGGTATGTATTTTGTCGTCATCGTAGATGAAAAGTTTTTCACTTAAAGGGTTAATCAAAATTTTTTCGGGATAATAAAATATTTGATAATAAATTCCCCATGATTGTATCTTAGTTATTAATGTATAATGTCACATAGTATCCTATACTATTCATAAATCTAGGAAGACGGGAATTATCTGGTCAGTTGCATCGTTATTGCAAGATATCATGTGCCGAAAAAGCAAGCTGTGTTTCCAGATGAAATGTTCGCTGAAGTGATCCTCTGCTCTGTAAGAATCTAATTTTCCTTTATAAATATTTTAATGTTTGAGCTAGTAATATTCTCTATGATCCTGCAACAGATCAACGTCAGAGACATTGGTCTGTAATTCTGTGCATGCGATAAATCTAAGTTGACCGCCGTTAGGGCCTTGTCTCTTTTTCATTTTGGGTAGTTCAAATATTTTTCCATGTCTTATAAGCTTGTTTCAACGTTCCTCGCATTTGAGTGTGTACGGTGTCCTATAACGGGTATGGTAGCGCCCTCAAGCGGGAATGAATTTTTAAATACGAAATTCGATTTTTCAAATTTTTGTCTGTTAACTTCAGTTTCTACTCCAGACTGATCTACGAGAGATGGCTTGGAAGAATTCTCGCATTAGGCGGTAGCTGGAGCAGTAGTTAACAACACTCACCTCTGCCTGTTATTTGTACAGTCTATGACTTGAAATAGCTTCCCAAAGTGCAGCTTATAATGGGTTTTGGAGGTACATACTGCGATTCCATGGGGTATCGGTCTCTTCATTAGTTGTCCTAACGTGGTATCTATCAATTCCTTTTGTTGTTTTCGTAACGTGGGGTTTAGTTTTATTATTACATGTTTCTTTTTGAAGTAATAGTTGTGTAATACCGCTTGCGGGTGTTTTGCGACACATCAAAAACTATTTATCAATACTTTTTTTAACAGAACATACTCTTAGGTGACAAAAGTCATAGGATAGAGATATAGACATATACAGACGGATATAGTATAGCGTACACAGGGTACAAAAGGACAGTGCATTGGCGGAGCTGTCATTTGAACTCAGGTGATTCACGTGAAAAGGTTTCCGACGTGATTCTGGCCGCACTACGGGAATTAACAGACTTTGAACGAAAAATGGTAGTTGGAGAGAGACGTATGGGACATTCGTTTTCGGAAGTCATTAGGGAATTTAAAATTCCGAGATCCAAAAAGAGAGTGCCATGGGACATTCCATTTCGGAAGTCATTAGGGAATTCAAAATGCCGAGATCCACAGAGTCAAGACTGTGACGAGAACACCAAATACCAGATATTACCTCTCACCACGGGCAACGCTGTGGCCGACGGCCTTCACTTAACGACAGATACCAGTTGTGATTGCGTGGAGCTGTCAGTGTTAGCAGAAAGGCAACACTTCCTGAAATAACAGCAGAAACCAGTGAGGGACGTACGGCGAACGTATCCGTTAGGACAGAGCGGCGAAATTGGGCGTTAATGGGCTATGGCAGCAGATAACCGAACCGAGCTCCTCTGCTAACAGCACATCACGCCTGCAGCGCCTCTCCTGGGCTCATGTCCATATCGGTTGGACCCTATGGACCCTAGACAACTGGAAAATAGTAGCCTGGTCATATAAGTCCCGATTTCAATTGGTAAGAGCTGATAGTAGGGTTCGAGTGCGATGCAGACCGCACGAAGCCATGGATCCATGTCGTACCAAGCCACTGCGCCAGCTGATGGTTGCTCCGTAATGCGTTTACCTGGAATGAACTGGGAGCTCTGGTCCAACTGAACCGACCATTGACTGGAAACGGTTATGTTCAGCGCTTGGAGACGATTTTCAGCCATTCATGGACTTCATGCTCACAAATGATGATGGACCAAAATGCACTATGTCATTGGGTCACGAGTGTTCGCGATTGGTTAGAAGAACAGTCTGGACAATTAGAGTGACTGATTTGGGCTCCCAGATCCCCTGACGTGAATCCAGTTGAACATTTATGGGATATAATCGAGAGGTCAGTTCGTGCATAAAATCTTGGACAGGCAACTCTTTTGCAATTATGGGCGGTTATAGAAGCAGCATGGGTCAATATTTCTGCAGTGGATTTCCAACGAGTTGTTGAGTCCATACCACGTCGAGTTGCTGAAGATGTGTCCCATGACTTTTGTCACTTCAGTGTAAAATTACAATGTCTGAAAAAGTTACTTCAGTTTTGTTTTTGTATGTAAACACATATTCATATATTAATATACAAAAGTTAAAGTTGTAGCTCATTTTATTAAAGAAGATTAATTTCTTTTAAACAACCTCTGTGCATCTTTGAATAATGTAAACATAGCTGATTAGTACACCATCTCTGGTGAGGAGATGTGTGGTAAATTATTTACAGTTCAAGCCCAGAATTAGTCTGAATCAATTGGAAAATTTAAATCTGTGGCAAAAAGCAACATTTTATACTTAAAAGCAAATTAATTAATGTGTCTGACGAAAACAACAAAAATTAATTTATAAATAACAAAATATTACAGGTTCCCCTTACAGTATTAGAAAATTCGACATAATTCCGCGATTATAACTGAAACTAAAAATCATCTGTCAACAATGAACTTTCGTGGAGACCACTCCGAACAAATAATAAGTAAATAAAACTTGAGCTTGCTGTTCTCAAATATTTCTTAAACATTGCAACATACTATTTACTTGCAGTAAGATGCAATTAAAGTTGAGCCTGTAGGTGAGACCAATAGCTGAGGTTAAAGGGTCGTATGTGGCACCTGGCAAACAATTAAAAAATTAACCGATTTCGTAGCACAGCAGTTGCCATGTCTTGCCTTTCAGAGGGCCTGGTTTGATTCGCAGCACTGGCAAGGCGTTTTCCTTGATGGTGGGGCTGGAGGAGGATCAACTTAGATTCGGGAGGATTATGAGCGCCTGTCTGAAAAGAAATTGTTGGCTCCGAATTGACAAAGCCTTTATTATTATCCGAATGAGTGGTGCGTTAACCGTATGTGACTCCTCTGTGATGTCCTGGGAGTGGAAGACGTCACAGAGGTCAATCGTCATTCGGGCGGCCTTCTGACACTGATCGCAGAGTTTAGTTTATACTCAACAATGAAGTGCTGATGAGACTATTACAAAACGACTTTTTCGCAAATTTGACAGAGAAGTCCACGGGCAAAAAGATTTGGATTTAATTTTTATTAGGACTGATTAAGAGAGATAACACTCTAATATGAACAAGGAAACCAGGACGACGACAACAGTTCAACGTAACACCGGCGTAGATGTTTTTAAGAGACGGAGCGTTACCTCAATTGATCAAATTAGGAAGAGAGATTAGTTACGGACTTTAGCAAAGAAGCTTGTCGTCATTACTGTTGTCATTTGCAGGGAAAATGTAAGACTTGTATCAGGACACCTGAACGTGTGTCTGAATACCGTCTCTGGTGCTACGAGTCCAATGTCTCAACCGAGACGCAATATTGCTTTGCCTATTTCCTCGCCGCCCCCCGCTCCCTCCCCAGTCGTCCAAGTTTTATGTTAACGGAGAAATTTTATGGACAGGAAAAGAAGAAATGAGGGGTCGTATTGTTTTATTGCTCGTAAATATTTAATTTCTGTTGTAAGGCAAAGTATTTCCGGAGTAACGATCCCCTACAGAGAAAGAAGGAGAAATAAATGGGGTAACTCGAGTTAATGGGGCTGCTTTTGGAATACTCATGAAAATAGAAATTAATTATTCGTGTGAATGCAAAAGCAAAAAAAATATCGCCAACGATTCTTACTAGTAGTTCAGCAGCTGACTTCGTATGAATGATATGAAACGTGAAACTTACTGGAAGAAATATGATGTATTTTACGTAACTGTATGTTTTTGTAGTGCCCTACAGTTAAAATTCGTCAATAAAAGTTAAGCCCTTTCACTCAAAGTACATGCTATTTGTGTTGGTGTATCAAAGGAAATGATAAACCAATACGATGAATTTTCAGTCGGTCTCTTTGAAACCTCGGGGTGCAAATTCCGCAGAATCTTATATAATCGTACTTTTAAAGAGCTCGTAGCTGTATCTTAAAATGCAATTAAGTCTAGAGAATTTTATAGAAGTTACTGCACTGCTAAAGAAAAGATAAACTATCATTTCCTCCGATATTACATTCGTAAGTTTGGAAGTAAATGTGATTGAAATTAAGTGACACAGAAACAATTATTTACGCCTCGAAATATTTCCTTACTCGCAGACATTGACGCCATTATAGGCTGACAGAGCAGAATTGATTATTAATTGTGTTCACTACAATCCCAGCCTTTTTTGCAATATCGTTTCGTTGCTGATGTATTTAACGGTTTTATGATATTGCGTAATACTGTTTCATCGTCGGGTGATGCGCTCATTTAACTTAAAACCAAGCCTGCTAACTTGCTAGACAGGGATATCAGACATTTACATTTACACTCTGCAAATAACCGTAAGGTGCACGGCAGAGGGTACGTTTCATTGTACCAGTTATTAAGGTTTCTCCCCGTTTCGCTCACGTATAGAGTGAGCGTGGAACGAGTGTCTGAATCCCTCTGTGCGTGCAGTAATTATTCTGATCTTATCCGCAGGATCCCTACGTGAGCCGTACGCAGGGGCTTGTAGTATATTCCTGGAGTCATAATTTAAAGCCAGTTCTTGAAAATTTGTTAATAGACATTCTCGGGATAGTTTATGTCTACCTTCAAGAGTCTTCCAGTTCAGTTTCTTCAGTATCTACGTGAAACTCTCACACTGATCAAACAAACCTCTGACCATTCGTGCTACCCTTCTGTGTATATGTTCAATATCTCCTGTTAGTCCTATTTGGTACGGGTCTCACACACTTATACAATATTCTAGAACCGGTCGCACGAGTGATTTGCGCTTCCCCAGTATTCTATCAATAAATCGAAGTTTCAACAGAAATGTTCAAATGTGTGTGAATTCCTAAGGGACCAAACTGCTGAGGTTATCGGTCCCTAGTCTTACACACTACTTAAACTAACTTATGCTAAGAACAACACATACACCCATGCCCGAGGGAGGACTCGAACCTCCAGCGGGAAAGGCCGAGCGGCAAATCGAAGTCTACCACCTGCTTTACTCATAACTGGATCTATGTTATTATTCCATTTCATATCCCTACAAAGTCTTACACCCAGAATTCGTATGAGTCGACCGATACCTACTGTGACTCATCGATGCTATAGTCATCGGATACTAGGTTTTTTCGTTTTTTTAAGTGCCAGTTTTACATTTCGAAATACGTAAAGCAAGCTGCCAATCTTTGCACCACTTTGAAATCTTATCAAGACGTGACAGACAAGGATCGAAACCACTTGGTGGGTTACAGCCAGAGTGTGGTTTGTAGGCGGTTTTCGACGCTCCTTAGGTAAACGCTGGGCTGATACTCAATCTCTGCCACAGAGAATACTGTACATAAACAGTTAAAATACGGAAATACACAGAATAAAATTTGCTCAGTTCACCAACAGCCAGCGCATATGAATTCTGTTCCGTAAGGTAACTGATGGCTATGCCGACAGCAAAGGCATGCAGCCGTGTAGTTAAAATGAAATAAATTTGCTAATAATGAAAACATCGGATTCCTTACGACGGGATATACGCTGGAAAATACAAACTGTTTCTTCCTTGAGAATCCTAATTTAATGATAAATAAAGGGACGCCCTAGCTGCAAACAGGCGTTGATATACATCATTGGGGACATGTTGAAACTATGTGCTCCGACCAGGATTCGAACGCGGGATCTCCTGCTTACATGGCAGACACTCTATCCATCTGAGCCATCGAGGGCACAGAGAATAGTGCGCCTGCAGGGACTTATCCCTTGCACGCTCCCAGTGAGAGCTACCTTCCCAACATGTCCACACCACTACATACGTAGTGCGCCTAATAGATGTTTGCCCATCATACTCATTACTCGTGGCAGATTAATCTACCTAGTCCAGTACGAGTTCGGGCACAGCGTGTGCGTTTGCACAAGAAGGTCAATGGCCGGGAAGCCATATTTGATAGGACGAGTAAAGAGGATGATGGGCAAACATCTCGGTGGCTTAGATGGATAGAGCGTCTGCCTTGTAAGCAGGAGTCCCGGATTCGAGTCCCGGTCGGAGCACACATTTTCAACATGTCCCCAATGATGTATATCAACGCCTGTTTGCAGTTACGGTGTCCCTTTAATTATCATTTCAATCTAGCGAAGCTGCATGGTCATCAACGGTAACTGTTCTTTCGCGAACAGATACTACCTTCATATATCCTAATTTAACTTACAATGTAACCAATCAGCAACTACACGTTTATGACTATTAATTTCGTAGTGGAGTACATATTTTAAATCTCTTCTTAGATGAGTACAAAGCTGGCCGACAATTACACCAAGATTCAAATGCAAACATGCGGAATACAGTGCATATGATACAAGGATAAAACATTTCTTTTTCCCAAATTCGATGCAGTATCTCCTTATTTGTTATTCGATCTACCCATCTAATCTCGAGCATTATGCTGTTGCATCTCATTCCGAACGCTTCTGTTCTCTTCTTGTCTGAAATGTTTGTCGTTCGTGTTTCACCTCTGTACAAGGCCACAACCCAGGCAAATACCTTTAGAAATGAATTCCTATCAACAAAAATTTTATTCGATGGTAACAACTTTCTTATTAAAAAAACTCTTCTTGCGATTGACACCCTGCATTCTTATCTTCTCTAGTTCGGCCATCACCAGTTATTTTGCTGTCGAAATAACAAAACTCGTCGACTACCTTTAATGTCTCATTTTCTAATCTAATTTCTTCAGTATCACTTGATTTAATTCGACTACATTTCAGTGTGTTTTTTTATATTTTTGCCGACGTTCATCTTATAATCTCTCTTCGAGAGACCACCCATTTCATTCAACTGCTCTTCCAAGTCCTCTGACGTCTCTGACAAAATTATGATGCCATCGGAAAAATTCAAAGATTTAATTTCTTCTACCGAAACAGTTACTCTCTTTCCAAACTTTTCCTTGTTTCTTTTACTGTTTACTCGGTGTACATATTGAACAACGTCGGGGATAGGCTACTACGACCTTGTCTCACTCTTTTCTCAACTATTGATGCTCTTTCATGTCTTTTGACTCGTACATTAGCAGAATGGCTTCTGTATAAATTGTAAATAATCTTTCACACTCTGTATTTTATCCCCGCTACCTCCAAATTTTTAGAAAGTGTATTCCAGTCAACTTTGTCAAAAAGCGTTCGCTAAACCACCAAATGCTATAACCGATGGTCCGCCTTACTTCAGTTTATCTCCTAAGATAAGAGTAGTGTCAGCATTACCTCGTGTGTTCCTATATTTCTCCGGAATCCGAGCTGATCATTTCCGAGGTACAGTTTTAGCAGTATTTTCATTGTTCCATAAATAACTGAAGCCAGTATTTTGCAACTACGGCTAATTAAACTGATGGTTCGCTAATATTCACGCTTTACAGCACCTACACTGTTTAGTGTGGGAATTATTACATTGTTCTTGAATTGTGAGAGTATATCGGCTGTCTCACGTACCTTGCACAACAGTTGCTATAGTTTGGCCATTCCTGGCTCTCTCAAAAGTCTTACTAATTCTAAGAAAATGTTGTATACTCCTGGAGCCCTATTTTAGCTTAGGTCTTTCAGCGCTCTAATTTTTCTTGCAAATTCTTATGTTCAAATGGCTCTGAGGACTATGGGACTTAACATCTGAGGTCATCAGTCCCCTAGAACTTAGAACTACTTAAACCTAACTAAACTAAGGACATCACACACATCCATGCCCGAGGTAGGATTCGAACCTGCGACCGTAGCGGTCAATTCTTATATTCTATCTCATTTTAATCTACTTCTTCTCTTTCTAGAATTTAGTGTCCTTGTACAGTGGCGCTCTATTTTCCTTCTCAGCCTTCCTACTTTGCTTCGTATTGGCTTGTCATCTGAGGTCTTGATATTTGTGAAGCTGCTTCTCTTTTCACCGAAGATCTCTCTAACTTTTCTATAGGCGGCACCTAAGTGTCCCCTAGTAACGCTTGCTTCTACAACAATTCCCGCTTTGATATTTTGCGCTTTATGTCCATCTCGTTTTATAGACTTTCGTATTCCCTTTTGCTTGTCTCACTTGCTAAAATTTTGTATTTTTTCATTTCATTATTTAATTCAGTATCCCGTGTGTTATCCGAGGATTTCCTCTGGGATTTGTTTTTTTTTCTATTTTATCCCCTCCAGCCTTCACCATTCCGTCTCTCAAAGCTCCCCATTCGTGTTCCATTGTATTCCTTTCCCCTATTCCTTCAATTTATCTAAGCTACTTTTCCTATCTTTCAGTAACATCTTCACATTTAATCTGCAGTTCATAATCAGTAACCTGTGGTCAGAGTGCACTTATACCCCAGAAAACGTTTTTCAGTTTAAAATCTGATACCGAAATTTTTGTTTTACGGACTATATAATCTGTCCGAGACCTTCCGGTGTATCTACATCAATTCCGCGTATGCAGCCCAGGATTATATTAGGGACTGACTTGATCACAGTATTCCTGCGTTGGAAAACGAAGTACTGAGAAATGTTACTTACTCATAAGGACAATCTCCAACAGGACCCTTACTTTCGAAGTCTACAAAAAAAAAAAAAAAAAAAAAGTGTGGGTCACTGTGAACGTAGAGTGTTTCCAGGGTAGACCTTTCCCACCGACATTTGATTACAAAACAGTATTAACTTTTTATATTCGTAACTGTTCGTACCATTCAGATGCTTCTGCTTCCAGTTACACCACAGGCCATTAAAATTGCTACACCAAGAAGAAATGCAGATGATAAATGGGTATTCATTGGACAAATATATTATACTAGAACTGACATGTGATTACATTTTCACGCAATTTCGGTACATAGATCCTGAGAAATCAGTACGCAGAACAACCACCTCTGGCCGTAATAACGCACTGATACGCCTGGGCATTGAGTCAAACAGAGATTCGATGGCGTATACAGGTACAGCTGCCCATGCAGCTTCAACACGATACCATAGTTCATCAAGAGTAGTGACTGGCGTATTGTGACGAGCCAGTTGCTCGGCCACCATTGACCAGACGTTTTCAATTGGTGAGAGATCTGGAGAATGTGCTGGCCAGGGAAGCAGTCGATCATTTTTTGTATACAGAAAGCCCCAGTCAGGACCTGCAACATGCGGTCGTACATTATTCTGCTGAAATGTAGGGTTTCGCAGGGATCAAATGAAGGGTAGAGCCACGGGTCGTAACACATCTGAAATGTAACGCCAACTGTTCAAAGTGCCGTCAATGCGAACAAGAGGTTCACCGCGATGTCGCCATCATTATGCTGTAAACAGAACCTGGATTCATCCGAAGAAATGACGTTTTGCCATTCGTGCACCCAGGTTCGTCGTTGAGTACACCATCGCAGACGCTCCTGTCCGTGATGCAGCGTCAAGGGTACCCGCAGCCATGGTCTCCGAGCTGATAGTCCATGCTGCTGCAAACGTCGTCGAACTGTTCGTGCAGATGGTTGTTGTCTTACAAACGTCCCCATCTGTTGACTCAGGGATCGAGACGTGTCTGCACGATCCGTTACAGCCATGCGGATAAGATGCCTGTCATCTCGACTGCTAGTGATACGAGGCCATTGGGATCCAGCACGGCGTTCCGTATTACCCTCTTGAACCCACCGATTCCATATTCTGCAAACAGTTATTGGATCTGGGCCAACGCGAACAGCAATGTCGCGATACGATAAACCGCAATCGCGATAGGCTACAATCCGACCTTTATCAAAATCGGAAACGTGATGGTACGAATTTCTGCTCCTTACACGAGGCATCACAACACGTTTCACCAGGCAACGCCGGTCAACTGCCGTTTTTGTATGAGAAATCGGTTGGAAACTTTCCTCATGTCAGCAAGTTGTAGGTGTCACCACCGGCGCCAACCTTGTGTGAATGTTCTGAAAATCTAATCATTTGCATATCACAGCATCTTCTTCCCGTCGGTTAAATTTCGCGTCTGTAGCACGTAATCTTCGTGGTGTAGCAATTTTAATGGCCGGTAGTATAAATTTCATTGAGAGGAAAGAGAATGTACAATAACGTTTTAATCTACAATAGTTTATTCAGTAAATTAATTTGTGTGTTTCGTCACTACGTCATGATGTACAACTTTGTGTAACAAATGATGCATACTCACTTTTCCTCTGACGAGTGTTAATATTTCCTGAAATGATTATAAAATGCAAGCGAGTTAATTTTTCAAAATAGGCACTTAGGAGACTGAAAGCACGTTATGACATTTCGGTGATGAATTTCATCTCCAGTTATCAGCAGTAACACAGACGAATAGAAACAATATCACCACCTGCTTAATAGTGTATTTGTTCAATTTTGGAAGTTAATAAAACAGCAACTCGGCGTCGATTGCATTGGGAAGGTCATTGTTAAGTCTCTGGAGGTACGTGGCACCAAGTGTCTCCCTGTATTCCAAGCAATCCCGTATAGTATGGACGGGTTGTTTGTGGGCTGCTGCCCGACAGCGTCCCAGATACTTTCCATTGGGTTCAGTCCCCACCGGCCTGCGTACGTTACGATCAGCCTCTCGCCTGTATGACGCGTGTCCGTCCGGTCACCATCACTGACCTTGCGCAACAAGAATCGTGATTCGTACATACAAGAATCGTGATCCATACGACCAGGCGACATGTTTCGATTGATCAACGGTCCAGTCTCGATGATCTCGTGCCTACTTCATCGTAATTGACGATGTTATTGAGTTAATATGGGTTGTCTGTTGCGGAGACACACATTCAACAATGTGTGCTGAACGCTGTGCTCCAAAATACTTGTGCCTGCACCATGGTTGTACTCTGTCGTCAGATCTGGCACCTATCGCCGTCTATACTGCTCTACACAGTGGGGAAGCCTCCAATCTCCTCTTTTTGTGATGAGGTGCAGACGTCCAGTTCCTCGTCGCCCTCTCGTGATTTCACCGTCCTGCAGCCACTTCCCGTAGGTGCTGAACACAATAGCACGCGAACAGTCGACCTTCTTCGCTGCCAGGCGTCGGGTTACGGCCTTTGTCAAAGTCGCTTATATTCATGGATTTCGCATTTGCACATTGCATCGTCACTAAAATGGTTTCCTATTCGCCTCTGCTCCACTTATATTTTTTCCTTGTCACTTCACGTGACTGAATCACCACCAGGCGGCGTTCTGTTTCGCTGTGGGCAGTGGTCGTAATATTTTGACTCATCAGTGAATACTGACGTGATAGAAGTCATTGGACAGTGATATGAATATATACAGATGGCAGTAGTAACCGCGTTCACAAGATATTAAAAGTGCAGTGAGGAACTGTAATTTGTGCTCAGATGATTTATGTGAAGAGGTTTTCGACGTGATTCTGGCCGCAGGACGGGAATTAACGGATTTTGAACCAGAATGGTCGGTGGGCCCACACGCATGGGACATTCCATTTCAGCAATTGTTAGTGAATTCAATAGTCCGAGATTCACAGTGTCAAGAATGTGCCGAGAGTACCAAATTTCGGGCATTACCTCTCAATTATGGGCAACGCTTTGGCCGCTGGCCTTCACTTAACGACCGAGAGCAGCAGAGTTTGCGTAGAGTTATCAGTGTTAGACGACTGGAAAACCGTGGCCTGGTCGGATGAGTCCCGACTTCAGTTGGGAAAATGAAATGAAATGAGCATATGACATCGTTGGCCAGGAAGTTCGGCCGCCAAGTGCAAGTCTTATTTCATTCGACGCCACACTGGGCGACTTGCGTGCCTGTGATGAGGATGAAATGATGATGAGGACAACACAAAACCCAGTCCACCAGCGGAGAAAATCTTCAGTCCAGCCGGGAATCGAACACAGGCCCGCTTGCATGGCAGGCAAGCATGTTACCACCCAGGACACCTGACGATAGGGTTCGAGTGTGGTGCAGGACACACGAAGCCATGGACCCAAGTTGTCAACAAGGCACTGTACAAACTGGTGATGGCTCCTTAATGGTGTGGGCTGTGTTTACATGGAACGGGCTGGGTCCTCTAGTTCAACTGAACCGATAATTGACTGGAAATGGTTACGATCGGCTACTTGGAGACAATTCTCAGGCATTCGTGGGCTTCATGATCGCAAGCAACGAAGGACTTTTTATGGATGACAATGCCTCATGTCACCGGGCCACGATTGTTCGCTATTGGTTTGAATAACATTCTGGACATTTCGAGTGAATGATTTGGCCACCCAGATCGCCCACCATGAATCCCATCTACATTTATGGGTCATAATCGAGAGGTCAGTTCGTGCACAAAATCTTGCACTGGTAACGATTTTGCAATTATGGACGGCTATAGCATGGCTCAATATTTCTGCAAGGGACCTCCAACGACTAGTTAGGTCCATACCACATCCACCTGCTGCACTACGCTGGAAAAATGGAGTTCCGGCACTATATTATGAGTTATTCCATGACTTTTGTTATCTCCATCTATTATATATGTGCCTGGTAAAATGATTTGCCCTCACAACAAGATTTGCAAATCGAAACAGAAAGCAAATATCTGTCAACACACAAAAGAATCGAAGGAACGAGAAGCAGTAATATAAGAGTAGAGAAAAATAAGAAATCACAACTAAAAGTATTTCTGTCCCGATTTCCTGGATACTTTGTCTCAGGAACGTCGCTCTGTAGGAACCAGCAGTAATGAGTCATTTGGAAACGCTGTTTTCATTTCAGAAATGTCCAGGTGGAACCTAACTCCATGTTATTCACCAGTGGCGCGAAGATTGTACGGGAAGACGTGCAAATGATCATTCAAGAAATGTGGTTTAAGTGACGTATTATATCTAATAAGGTAGTATGATCTCAGTCGTACGATATTTTGCTAGTTCTATGCCCCATGATTGCCTAAAAAATTCTTGCAAACAATTGTGAAATAAAGTCGTGTCTTCTTTTAACATCACTCAATGAATTATAGGAAAGCTTATCAGTCATCAGTTTCCTAATTTCTGGTTCTACAAATATATCTTCCTTTATTTTTTGTTCACTGATCTCTGGAATCTTCACTCGCAAGTGCATTAATCCACGTGAGGTTTTACCCATTACTTTCACAATATTTTTGACAAGGCGATTGAATGTTCATCGAAAGTAGGTACAAGATTTTAGGGTCAACAACAGTGTTCATCACATACTTCTGTCCGTGGAGTAGCTCATACTGACCAGGCCATTGTTTCCCGTAATAGTTTTTTTTTTTCTGCCTGCGCTATCACACTCGCATAGAAAACGGAAACAGTCTATGCACCCGATCTGCACCCCGAGAAAAATTGCAGTTACCTTGATATCTCCACATATGTGCCATTTGTATTGCTCATGCATAGAGCTGTGAAACTAACACAGGCTACCGAACACTATCGTACATTGATAAGCCAAAAGATTGCGACCACTACCCACCCTTACGTTGGGTGCTGCTTGGTGGCGTTGCGGGCAAGTGACGTGGTAACAAAAGTATATAAGCGGAGCAGACACGGACGGAGGATCGCCCTAGCGAAGATATCGCCTGCAAATGGGGAAATCAATTGAGGTAAGCGGCTTTGACAAAGGGCAGATTATTATTACGCAGAGTGTGTGAACGAGTACCTCGAAAAGAGCGAAGATGGTCGAATGTTCACGTGCTACTGTCGTGAGCATCTACGCAAGAGGAGGAAGCAGCGAAACTACCACTCCGCGCTAAAAGACTGGACGTCCACTATTCTTCACAGAACGTGTGGTTCGGAGGCTTGTCTGTTCTGTAAATACGATAGATAGTGATCGGTGGCATCTCTGCCGAAAGAGCGCAATGCTGGTTGCACGCACGCCGGTTTCGGAGCACACCGTTCAGAGCACATTGTTGAACATGGAGCTCTGCAGCAGTGTTCACATGTTGACACAACGACATCGTTAATTACGATTGCAGTGGGCACGGGACCATCGAGATTCGACCGCCGATCAATGGAAACGTGTCGGCTCTTCGGGCGAACCACATTTTCGCTACACTAGGTTGATGCTCGTCTCCACAAACGCCGTCATCGAGGTGAACGGCGGCTCGAAACGTCCAGCGGGCCACGGACGCAGGCTGGTGGGAGCAGAATTATGCTATGGGAGACGTTCTCCTGCGCTTGCGTGGGACCTGTGGCAGTAATCGAAGTCACGCTGACAGCTGCGAACCACCTGCATCCCTTCATGCTTGATATCTTTCCCGATGACGATGTCATCTTTCAGCACTATAATTGTCCGTGTTTCGGAGCCAGAACCGTGCTACAGCAGTTTGCGGAGCATTATAGTGAACTCACGTCAATGTCCCGGCGACCAAATTCGCTTGATGTAAATCCTATGGAACCCATCTGGATCGCTATCGGGCGCTATCACTGCGTACGCAAATCAGCGGTCCGTTATTTACGCGAATTACATGACCAGTGCGTAGACATCTAATCCCACACATCTCCACAAACCTACTAACAATCTGTCAGATTCCTGATACGCAGAATCACTGATGTACTTCGTTTCAAGACGGACAAACAAGATATTAAGCAGGTGGTCTCAATGTTTTGGTTCTTCAGTGGAGGAAAGCGTAAATTACGGCAGTTTTCCTAGTAGCATTGGTCTGTTACTATCACAATCACGTTACATGTATGTTAAGTGTGTTGCATACCGTTACCTGATTTCGGTCTTCTTGTTTCTCTATGCTATCAGTGTGTTACTAGATTCAACTAAAAACCGTAAGAGAAAACCGTCTAAAAATTAAGTAAGGATATATAAGGGCCAGCGTGATATATGGAACATTTTTATTCTACCTAATTATGAACCAGACTGTTAGTTAAAAATAAACAGTATTTATAGCAAAGTTGAAATTGTCAACGTTTAATCCAGATTTCATTCAAAAATAGTTGATTGATGAAGTGAAACAGAGAGATGTTGTAAAAATAAGAAAAATACACCTCTTAATCATATAGCGCTATAAAACGCAATTTCCTGAGTAACGGTTAAATTAAATAAAAAAAGAAAAACGTAAATCAAACTTCGCTTCAATACTTCATCCAGCGTGTATAAAACATGTTTCTGTTGTTAGTAAACTACCTTCACTGCTATCAATAATAACAGGAGACTATTGCCTTTGATCATTCTGAAGAACGTTCTATTGAATACAGAACAACAACAATAATTGTACAGATTTTTTTAAATATTTATGCATGTAAACTGTACTTGCTTCAGAAGTAATTGCTTTGGTTACATAAATGCCCAGACGTTACTCGGTCAACAAATTTTAAATACTCATAAAATGCAATTAATATTTTATAGGGATGATGATGATGATGATGAGCGTTTGGCGTCATTGGCCGGGAGGCCCCTCGCGGGGCAGGTCCGGCCGCCATATCGCAGGTCTTATTACATTCGGCGCCACATTGGGCGACCTGCACGCCGGATGGGGATGAAATGATGATGAACACAACACAACACCCAGTCCCTGAGCGGAGAAAATCTCCGACCCAGCCGGGAATCGAACCCGGGCCCAGAGGACGGCAATCCGTCACGCTGACCACTCAGCTACTGGGGCGGACTTTATAGGGATATAAAGCACACAGTGGACTGCCAGTTAGCGATGCGCAGTTCTTATTATGTACAAACAAACAAACAAAAGACAAAGAAAAGTCGTCGGCTCTCAGTCTTCCTCTCTCATATTCAATCACGTTTCTTTCCTTACCAAAGCTACCAATACTACCGGTAATCCTGCCATTTACTGTCATCTATGTATTGCACCAAAGCTACCGAACCATAGTTTTCATGGAGCAAACTCTACTCATACAAGAGTACCACTTCAGAGTTGTCAAGTATCTGCTTCAGATTAACTTTATAAGTAATCAGAAAAGAATGAAATTTTCCCCTCTGTGGAGAAATACTGTTTTCAGACTAATTTTGCTGGAATTTCTAAACCATTCATTTACGCTGAAATCCATAACGAACTCGATATCTACAGTTTTGAACTGAGGGTTATATGTGATAATTTATTGTAAATATTTCGATTACTTTTCGAGAAATAAATCTGCAGAATATTTAAGTTAAGTCAATGAAGAATACCCAATACGCAGCATTTTGAGTTGGGCTGGGTTGTTTGGGAGAGGAGACCAAACAGCGACGTTATCGGTCTCATCGGATTAGGGAAGGGCCGTGCCCTTTCAAAGAAACCATCCCGGCATTTGCCTGGAGCGATTTAGGGAAATCACGGAAAACCTAAATCAGGATGGCAGGACGTGGGATTGAACCGTCGTCCTCCCGAATGCGAGTCCAGTGTGCTAACCACTGCGCCACATCTCTTGGTGCAGCATTTTGAAGGATTTCGATAGTTAGAGGGAAGTGAGTCACAAGATGATAGCCAAATAGCCAAGAAAGGATCTCATTTTCTAATTCTGTAACAAAAATAATGTCGTTTGGTTCCTGCCGTCACAATGTGCATTCACGTTGATTATTTGCATTTCCAAGGATGTGGTACACATCATTCCAATCTGACGTTTGTTTCACGTCACCTACACTATAACGCAATTGTATTGGTCAACAGCGTATAATTCGCGTTAACCAACACCAAACCATGTATATAAAGATTAGAAACAAATAGAAGCAACCATCCCTTCCATTTATTATTTCTTGGCTTTGCAAGGAATCTGCAAAAACACTTGAGTTTGATTTGTTTGTACGTGACCTGAGTAATATTTATTATTAATGACTCAAGAAATAGCACTAATTTTTTCAATCTAAAGCTTTGCTAGGTGGCTAACTTTTATCGGGTATTGGATATTGTTTAATCTCGTTCGGGGGTAATGGAGTCAGAAAGGTTGAGAACCAGTGTGGTGGAGAATAGTCGTAACGTGACTTACAGACTGGTAGTGCCAGCAGTTTGCTGTCGGATATGAGCTTGTCGTTCTATGTATGTTTCCATTTCGATGACTAATGCGTTATTAATAAGATCAAAAATGTAAGGCTGACATCATGGTGCGGAGATTCAGAGAACGTAACTTAGTTTATTGTTGTGGTGTCGCGATCTGCACGGCGTATAAACTGGACGATAACGTCACGTCCAGAGTGAGCGCCTGTTTGTTTGGCCATGTTCGACCTCTGAGCTGCAGTCCCGAGGAGACATTTGGACGGCGCCACTTGCTGCGACATGACTGCGGTCGCCATTATTTACGGGGCATCGTGTTAACTTGCTGCCAATCGAAGGTCCAGCGAATTCCTCGAATCATGTAAACATACAGCCGTCCCACGTACTTAAAAGGCTGCCACTACTGAAATAACGTCGGCGTGAAGTATCAAAGATATTACGTTATGTAGATGATTAAGTGTTAAAAAACGTGATCGAAAAATACTTACGGCGCATTCTGTATTCTCACATTATCCGCCTCTTAATCCTTCAGTGAGAACTGCGGTGGAATAATTAATGAAGGCAATAAACCGTTTGAAAGCGTTAGCGATATTTCTGAATTTCTGTGAATAATGCGTCAAGATCGCTTAATGTATTTTTATTTCAAACAGCAAATCTCTAATTAAGATTCATGTTACATAAATATGAGAAGTGCTACATCTTTTTGAGTCTGCTTGCTGTATTCATGTTTTGGTCTCCCACAACGATTTTCTCCCCCCCCCCCCCCCCCCCCCTCCTCCCCGTAATTCTCTCCAGTACTAAATTGGTGATCCCTTGATCTCTCAGAATGTGTCCTATCAACCGATCGCTCTTTTTGATCAAGTTGTGCCACAAATTTCTTGTTTCCCTAATTATAATCAGTAATTTCTCATTAATTACGTGACTGAACCATCTGATCTTCAGCATTCTTCTGTAACAGCATATGTCGAATGCTTCTATTCTATTTTTTTCAATCCTGTTTTGGGTCCACGTTTCACTTCTATACATAGCTACACCCCAGACAAATACTTTCAGAAAAGAGTTCCTAACATATAAACCTATATTTCATGTTAACAAATTTCCCTTCTTCAGAAACGCTTTTCTTGTCATTGCCAGTCTACATTTTATATCCTCTCTACTTTGGCCATCATCAGTTATTTTGTTTCCAGAATGAGATTTTCACTCTACAGCGGAGTGTGCGCTGATAAGAAACTTCCTGGCAGATTAATCTGCTGGGAAGTTTCAGTTATTTTGTTGCCCAAACAGCAAAACTCATCTACTACTTTAAGTGTCTCGTTTCCTAATCTGATTACCTTATCATCACCTGATTTAATTCGACTACATTCCATTATCCTTGTTTTGCTTTTGTTTATATTCATCTTATATCCTCCTTTCAAGATACTGTCCATTCCACTCAACTGCTCTTCCAAGACTTTTGCTGTCTCTGACAGAATTGCACTATCATTGGCAAACCTCAACGTTTTTCTTTCTTCTCCCTGAACTTAAAAACTCTCTCTCTCTGTCCGAACAGGCCTTGGAAGGCCCAACGGTACCGACCGACTGCCGTGTCATTCTCAGCCCACAGGCGTCACCGGATGCGGATATGGAGGGGCATGTGGTCAGCATACCGCCCTCCGACCGTATGTCAGTTTACGAGACCGGAGCCCTTACTTCTCAATCAACTACACTATGTGATCAAAAGTATCCGGACACCCCCCAAAAACATACGTTTTTCATTTTACGTGCATTGTGCTGCCATATCAGCGACCTCGGCAGTCATTAGACATCGTGAGAGAGCAGAATGGGACGCTCCGCGGAACTCACGGACTTCGAAAGTGGTCAGGTGATTGGGTGTCACTTGTGTCATACGTCTGTACGCGAAATTTCCACCTCCTAAACATCCCTAGTTCCACTGTTTACGATGTGATAGGGAAGTGGAAACGTGAAGGGACACGTAGAGCACAAAAGCGCACAGGCCGACCTCGTTTGTTGACTGACAGAGACCGCCGACAGTTGAAGAGGGTCGTAACGTGTAATAGGCAGACATCTATCCACTCGATCACAAGGAATTCCAAACTGCATCTGGATCCACTGCAAGTACTATGACAGTTGGGCGGGAGGTGAGAAAACTTGGATTTCATGGTCGAGCGGCTGCTCATAAGCCCGACCAATCGGACCTCACTCTGGGAATAGCCCTCGTACGTTGGTCTATCTGTATGTTTCAGGTCGCAAGAAGGAAAGACAATATTAAAAATTACATGCCAAAATGTAAGCTTTTATCGTAATTGGCATTGAAATTAATTTTATACATGCTCCATGTTCTCTTGGCTGAATATCTACTTTTATCAACTCCACACGCCGCTGTATGTGTCGCTCACATCGCGTGTTGTGGCAGCTTCTCTGACGGTGGCTAGAAAATAATTCGGGCGGTCCTGCAGCCTACGATCAATGCCGTGCTGAAGGTGGGTGTCATCATTACTTTGTCGGTACGTTAGTATTTTGGATCATAGTCATAGACTTTTTGTACTTGAACTGTTGTTCGGATGTGGTTCTTGTATTAGAACTTATGCCCCAGACTGCTAGTTTTCCTTGGGACCCCTCGTTTCCTTTTAATCTATGATGACTGCCCTTGGCGTATCGGTAAGCATGCGACATCATGGCGACCTAATATGTTCAAAAACGCCGCGCATAAAAACTGGGTTTCCCGGTGTTCATACCTCGGTCTCTACTGGTAGTAAAAAGGTAGGGACAAGTATTTTGGATAGCCCTTGGGCTAGGGACCATTTCAATACCCAGTAGAAGAAGCGTCTTAGGTCCTAGTGTCACTGTCTTACAGCACAGGGTCAAAGTACAAATATTATACACTTATTCCTGCTTCGGCAAACGGAGCAAATCGGGTGGTTCTTTTTGCGATTGATGTGGTTTACAGTGGGCTTGATGGGACTTATAGAGGCACCGTCGGAATCCCCAAAAAATTTTTTTGTTAAATTTTCGCCGTCTTCAGCGGACCTAAACACAGCCGAGGATTCCAAGACGGCATGCACAACAAATGACTGAAATGTTTACGATATTTTTCTAAGATCCAGATCTCTAAAACCCTTGAAAATTTTCTTGGTACCTTTATTCGTTTCCAAGATACAGAGGTTCAAAGTTACCATACTTGTACAAGTGAAATACGCACGTAAAATGTGATGTTTTCTAATACGTAGTTTATGAAGTGACGCAGCACGGAGAAGTGCCTCCGTTATCATTTCGGAACCCTATGTTTTAGTTCCGAAGTACATGCAAAATTTTTTTTGCACGTAAGATTCGTTCAGAGATGTAAAACTAGTTTTGCGTTACTTCATTTTCACATAAATAAACTGTCTACATTTTACTGACCAATACATTTCTTTTCATATGAGTTACATGCCCTACTGCAGCAGGGAAAAGAAGGGAAATAGCGGGAAAATGCTCCTGTCGGAACTTTAAAAATGCGGGTATGATCCTGTTTATTTAAGAGACTGACTAAGAAATGGGGTACCAGCTAACTCATTCTATATTTCTCAGGACATTAAAAATGTTCTCAAAAAATTTGGAATTTGAACCTATTCGCGCTTTTTTGTGCTGAGGGAGAAGAAGACAGTGGTAGTGGCAAAGAAACGGTAAAGTAATAAATACTGGAAAATTGTAGACAGTTGTTGTGTTATAGAAAGAGCAAAGGAAAGAATGGCAGTGTGAGAGAAAGAGAGGGACACAGTGGCAGTGGAACATAGTTGACAGTGACAGAACACTGCTAGGAAACAAGTGAAGGAGATATTGCCGGAAGGGGGGGGAGGGGAAGATAAAGAGAAAGAGAAAAGTGGAAGTGGGTGAAAACTAGTGATAATGAGAGACAAATTATATGACAGTGACAGCGAGAAAGAGAAAGACAGGAAAGTGAGAAGAAAAAACATCAGTAGGAAGGAAGGAATGAGGTATTAGCAGTAAGAAAGAACAAGAGGGAGACGGTGACAGTGAGAGGGGACTGTAGTAGTAGGACAGAACGATGGGGTCTGTGGCTGTCACACAGGAGACAGTGATAGAGAGAGGTAATGACAAGTAGTTGGGATAAATGAGCGAGTGAGTAAGGGCAACTCGAAGTGTATGGCTATGAGCGACTTAGAGCGATTGATTAGTGGGTGTGAGTGCGGAGCTTGTGGGAGTCGGAGGTGAGTTGCATGTTAAAAAAAGAACGAGTGTGTTCGTGTGCCAAAATTTTTCAAAGAATTTTTAAAGGAGCCAAGGAAGGTAGAATGAGGCAGCTGGTACTCCACTTTTCAGTCAGGTTCTTTTAAATAAACAGGAGCATACTCGCCCTTTTTGTGCTTCTATAGTAGCATTTTTCCGCTAGTATTGTCTGTGTCTGTATCCACTCCTCCAGATTTTTTTTGTATACGGTTTTAATAATATGGTTGTAATATACTGCCTGACAAAAAAAGTGGATCTGGTAGAAGGAGAGGAGGAAACGAAGTGAAACTTCACGAGTTGACAGGGTATGCGATGTTATTTCAGTCCTTAAAAAATCGAGTCTAATTTTCTCGGTACTTATAAAAATGAACCCACTCATAAATACGACGAGGTTACCACCATTGGACTGAGTACAAGCGCTGATTCCGTTGGTAACTTTGTCACAAAGCCTTTGTATCCTGTCCTGAGGCAAGCTGGCCCACAGTTGTAACTCGTCCTTCATATCCTGGACAGTAGTTCCGGAATGGAGTTGACATCCGTACTGGTTGCTCAAACGTTCTGTCGGGGACAGTCTTGTTGCCTCAGGAACACCTTAGCATCACGCAGATTGTTCATAGAGACACGTGCCCTGTGTGGAAGAGCACTGTCCTGTCGAAGAATGCCACCACGACACTGTCGCGTCAGACGGAACAGATGAAGACGCCGTGACGTACTGTTGTGCGGTCAGAGAACCGTCGATCACTATCAGCAGTAACCTAAAATCATAGCCGATAGTTCCCAACAAAATGACGCCCGGAATAACACCGCTGTGCGTCTCTAAAACACTGGAAATATGGCACCTCTCCTCAGGTGGCTGCTTTACTCAATGATGGTCGTCCGTGGTAGTGCACGTCCACGATTCATCGCTGAACACAATGAGATGCCATTCATCAGCAGTTCATGCTTCCCGATCACTGCACCATTCCAAACGTAGCAGTTTGTGCCGTGGTGTTAGAGGCAACCTACTCGTGGGACAGTTCGACGGCTGCTGGTCTCGGACCAATGGCTCTAAGCACTATGGGACTTAACAGCTGAGGTCATCAGTCGCCTAGACTTAGAAACTACTTAAACGTAACGAACCTAAGGACATCACATACATCCATGCCCGAGGTAGGATTCGAACCTGCGACCGTAGCAGCAGCGCGGTTCCGGACTGAAGCTCCTAAAACCGTTCGGCCACAGCGGCCCGTCCAATGGCGCAGAATGACACAGTATGATGCATGGATCCCTAGTACTTGTTCTCGGATGACAGGCACAGATGAGGCCTTACAATGCGCTTGAGGCACAATACGGCATTCCTATCCTGTTGTCGTCAGACATGGCCGAGCAAAACCTTAATGACGAGTGTTCCTGTCCTCACGTTGTCATGCAGTCTAACATCGCGCCATTGTCACACTCGGATGCCCACAAATCTGGATATTGCACAATTCATTTTGCTGGGCAAATGGAGGCCCACAATGACGCCCCTTTCAGACTCTGTTATGTGCCGATAACACTGTCTCACACGAGTACGAAGCAACTCAGTGTCATTCACAACGATCACTCGACATCTGACGCTGCTCAGGCACCTTATGCGCCCTACCATGCTTAGTATCAATACTAGACATGAACAACACTAATCCACGCTGGTGACCATTTTATCTACCGCAGATGGTTCCAACTCTAATCATTTACATTTCCACCAATGATGTAACCGTGTACAAAGTTACCTTGACATCCGACCATGTCTTCTGGCTGCTTCTCTTTTTTTTGTGAGGCAGTGTATATCGGTCAGATGGCGTGCCAAACAGGGACCCAGAGAGGAAGCATAGCCATTCTGAGCCATAAACGGATATCCGTCTGGAGTTTGTGAAACGAATCCCAGGCAACACCAGAAACGATGTGCATTAGCGAACAGGAAGCGTCTGGAGCATGGAGCAGACAAGCACTATTGTGTGGCAACGTGAGAAACATAATGAGACTAACAACGCTGCGAACCAACTGGCAACGCTGTGTTGTTCTACTTGTGTAGACTGGTGTGTTAACCCCTTCAAGATGCTCAGTTTCAGTTTTGTACAGCTGTCACGTGATTTCTGAGGACGCCATTCGTGAAGTTTGTGTTTTTGTTGTGTGTTACGAAATGGAACAGCGGAATTTAGAGCAACGTTATGCCATCAAGTACTGTGTTAAACTTCGGGAATCCGCGAGTGTGACTTTTAAAAAGTCGAAACAGAGCGATGGGGAACATTCGTATCAAGAGCAAAAGGTTTTCGTTGGCAAAAATCGTTTTTGGAAGAGCGAGAACATTCTGCAGATGAACCTCGCTGAGGGAGACATTCAACTTCAAAACCGGACGAACATGTCGAACATTCGCGTGTTCTTGTGAGATTGTTGCTCTAGGAAAACTGTCAGCCAAGAGTTCTACAAAGACGTGCTTCAAAGGCTTACAAAAATGGTGAATCTAGTGAGAGCGGACATTGCAGACAAGTAGATGTTGCATCATGCCAACGCCCTATGTCAGACGGCCACTTCCATCATGGAATTTTTTACCTCAAAAGGCGTTCTTGTTGTTCCTTAGCAAGTTCCCCCCCCCCCACACCCCAATTGACTTGATCTGAGCCTTTGTAACTTTTTTCTTTTCCCGGAATTGAAAAATGTCTTAAAAGGGCGTAGTTTTGGGACTCTGGAGGACACTGAAAAGAATGTCACTGACATGTTAAAGGCCCTACCGGTCCAAGCCTTTCGGCGCTGCTACCAGGACTGGGAACAAGGACCGCCGTTGTACAGCAACCGAAGTGAACTACTTTGTTTTCTGAAAGAAGTAAAAACTTTGGTAGGAAAAAAATCAGTCTCATTACTTTTCTCATACACTTCGGAGATGTACATCCCAGTACTTGTTTTGTAGGCCGCTGTGGCGCAAAAATTTCTACGAAGAAAGGCATTTCTCAAAGATGACAAACTGACACCAGAAACGGAGTTTGCAAGTAACAGCAAAAATAAAATTACGATTATGAAATGCTTAAGAGTAGAACTCTATTGGTGAGTGTAAATTATATTTTTGGTAGGGAAAAGAGGCCGTTATGGAGCAGTTACAAAAGGTGATGCTAAATATTTATATTTGTTAGAAGAAAAACGTAGATTCTCAATCAGATACACTCAAAACTTTTGCAGAGCGATAAATGTGAGATCGTTATAATGGAGGGACTTTACTAGAGCTCCGAAGTTGCTCAGTACTTTTATTCCGAATGCAATGACCATGAGGATCATAGTTGGTCGCTGCCAATTCAGGTCAAACTCTGACCACAGCCGCAAGTCAAACATCGCAATTCGTCTACTGAGAGAATGCTAGCAGTCCCTCATGGATAGCCACACCGTCAACTGACGTCTTGTAAAGACATGAAACTAAGTACAACCGTAATACTCCTCCTGTCAATGTTTTGTTTGCCCTCGACTAACAATATACCCAGAAAAGCGACAGTGAAAGGTTTTTATTTATACAGGCTGATTTTGCTACATGGAAACAAAATGCAGGAAACGTTTCTTATGAGAACAAGGAACAAGAAGGTCATATGGGCATAAGACCGGAATTGCGATCCAAGGGAGGTACACCCACTTTAAGGTGGATATAAAAGATCTTAGTCGGTGTAGGTTTCCATGATTGAAAGCAGATATGAGAACAAACCAGGCAAGTGGTTAATGTCCTGTGTGCACTAGTGTTTCAGTTCCACACTCAGGAGGGCAGAGGGGTAGAACAACCATGTAGTGCTCACACCACCCTTAGTACCACCAAAGGCACTCTTCCAGCAGGGGAGATTTGGTCAGCCCCAGGAAGTGCAGATATGCCTCGCCTGTGAGGCGTTGTGGAAGGATTACTGACACCACGAGGCAGTCGCCAATAATCGCCGGCCACATGTTCAGGCTCAATTGATACTGGTGGTTCGCTGCCACCTTACCATGGGGAATCTCCATTGTCCACAGCAGGGAGCTGTAAAAGTTGATGAAATTACCCCTCGTAAAGGTAGTCTCATCTGTTAATGGGCTCAATGACAGAAACCCACACGGCGGTAGCCTGTACAATGAACCAGCGACAAAACCTTCGCCACAGAGACAAAATCGTAGGTAACAACTCCTGGACGAGCTGTAAGCGATACGGATAGTGACAGATGAGGAGAACGTCCAATACGGTAATCTGCCTTACCCCATGCTGGCGGGCCAGCTACCTGGTGCTGATAGTGGGATCGCTGTCAAAGATCTTTTATGTTCACCACACTCCGCAAGCCACCGTATGGGAACATGGCGGACGGTACTATGTATCATCGCCAGTCGTTTCCCTTCCTATTTTACTTGCAAACAGAACGAGGGAAAAATGACAGTCTGTATGCCTCCGTATGCCAACAATCTTGCCACAGTGCTAACACCGGTTCCCGTCAGATCACCGAAGTGCTGCCTGCCTTGGCTAGCACTTGGGTCACAGTCCGGAATTGCCGAGTGCTGTAGGTAAGCGGGGTGCACTAAGCCCTTGCGTGGTCAGTTAAGGAGCTACTTGATTGGGAAGTAGACGTACCGGTCACGAAATCTGGCAACGGCTGAGAGAGCAATGTGCTAACCTCATGCCTCTCCGTATGCGCATCTGGTGACACCTAAGGGCTGAGGATGACACGGCCTCCGGTCGGTACCGTTGGCACTTCATGGCCTGTTCGGACTGTGTTTGTTTTATATGCCTCCGGCAGTATATGGTGGCAGTAGAATCGTTCTGCAGTCATCTTCAAATGCCAGTTCTCTAAGTTTTCTCAGTAACAGTCCGCGAAAAGAACGTCGTCTTCCCTCCAGGGATACCCATTTGAGTTCGCGAATGATCTATGTAACACTCGAGTGGTGATTGAATCTACTAGTAACAGATCTAATAGCATGGTCCTGAATTGCTTCGATGTCATCCTTCAGTCCGACTTGACCGGGGGGGGGGGGGGGGGGGGGACATGTGGTGTAGTCCGAAGAGCGAGCTACCAAGACAAAGTTGGTACCTCGCGGCGGAACCAGAAGTAAACATAGTCGATACCAGTCGCAGTCACCAATGAACGGCGTCGGAGTAGGCAGGCTCAGAAGAGTTTCCATACGCCACAGCATCAGCACGCTTATCTACGTCTCAGCGCAGTGCTGCTCAGCCCAGTCTGCCCTAATTGCCAAAGAAGACAGCGTGGTCTCCCTACCTAGCCAGCAGTGCGATAGCTCTAGTAGACAGAACACTGCAAAACTGTTTATCGTTAACTGTACTCTGTGAGAAGTGACTTGGATCTTGTCCGGTATCAAGTAATACATAATTGTTCAGAGACAGTAATAAATACTACCCACCAGGTTAGCCGAGAGCGCTAATGCGCTGCTTCCTGGACTCGGGTAGGCGAGCCGGCCCCGGATTGAATCCGCCCGCCGTATTAATGACGAGGGCCGTTGTGCCAGCCAGCCTGGATGTGGTTTTTAGGCGGTTTTCGACATACCTCTAGGTGAATACCGGGCGGGTCCCCATATCCCGCCTCAGTCACACGACACTCAAACATCTGACACACATCCACACTTTTCCATGATTTACACTAGACGCAGACAGATGGGGTACTCCGATTCCGTCTCGGGGGGTACGTGATGGCGGCAGGAAGGGCATCCGGCCACCCCTTCAAATTAACATGCCAAATCCGATGTAACCACGCCAACCCCGCACACAATGCGGGACAAAGGCGCAAGCAATAGATAGACAGTAATAAATACTAAAGACATTCCTGTAGACATTGACAGTTTCGATATTAAGTATTTCATCTTGTTCAACTTGTAATAAAGTGATGTAATATTTTCTGTGTTGTACGAGGGGCGTTCAATAACTAATGCAACGGTTTTTTTTTCTGAAAGGAGGTTGGTGTTATTCAGGATTCCAATACATTTTATTATTTCTCACTCTTTTGGCTACAAAACCCTATTTTTCAAAATAATCTCCGATCAATGCGACGACCTTACGACAACTTACTGGAAGGGCCTGTATTCCCGCATAGTACCACTCTACTAGTCGGCGTCCGACCCAACGTCTTGCGGCATCAATAACCACCCTTTTATCCATGTACTGCTTTCTGCGGAGTGGGTGCTTCATTCGACCAAACAGTTGGAAGTCGGAATGTGTGAGACCCGGACTGCCGGGGACTGCCGGGTGACAAGGAAAAACAGTACAATGACGCTCTGTAAGCTCTTCTCGGGTGCGCAGACTTGTCAGACGTCGAGCTGAGCAGCAAGGTGTTTGACTGTGCTCCGTCGATCACCTCGAATGAGAGTGTCCGCACGTTCCAATTTTCCACGACAGTGTACGGGCAGCCAGTACACGGGAGTTCGGCGGGTTTATCAAAGAAACTCAGTAACAGCTCTCTGCCTGGAACGCACCTCCATTACATACGTCCTTTTGAAAGCTATGTGTAGTGCCGCCACAGACCAGAACTTCAAGAAATTGTAGGGGCTGAAGCGGGAGTATTCAAGGATTTCCCATGACAAATTCAGTATTTTTTCAACCGAAACTGGCCGAGAAAAAAATGTGCTGCATTACTTACTGAACTCCCCTTGTAGTATTAACTCGGCCTCCTCCACTGTGCCGACGAGTGTTATTTCGTCGGGCACAACATATCCCAAACACTCGAGGATTAGTCAAGAATGGGTCATACCAGTGTTGTGCATGTGGTGTTGTGTATAGACGAACTATATTTTTCTAAAATTTTCCCAGTGAAACGAAGTCGACCTTTCACCTTCCCTGCTACCAATCTAAAGTGCTCGTTCTATTTCATATTGCTTTACAAAGTAGTGGTTAGATGTTTAATCGAAGTTACCCTGTCAAGCAACACACTACTAATGCTGTATTCGAACGTTATGGAATTGTTTTTACTAATGTCCCTCATCAGCTTACTTTTTTTTTCACATTCAGAGCAATCTGCATCCATCGCACCAAGTAGAAATTTCGTGTCGTCTTGCATCCTCTTGCAGCTACTCAGTGCCGATACCATCCCATATACTGCAACGTCGTCAGCAAACAGTCGCAGATAGCTGCTCACCCTGAGTGTGTACGTAACTTGGAATGCATTTCTGGCCGTACACTGAGGGGAGAAAAGTCATGAGATTCCTCCTAATATCGTGTGTGACCTCCTTTTGCCTAAACAACCCGTGCAGAAATACTGAGCCATGCTGCATCTATAGCCGCCCATAATTGCAAAACTGTTGCCGGTGCAGGATTTTGTGAACTGATCTCTCGACTATGACCCATAAATGTTCGAAAAGATTCATGTCGAGCGTTCTAGGTGGCCAAATGATTCGTTCGAATTGTCCAGAATGTTATTCAAACCAATCACGAACAACTGTGTCCCGGTGACATGGCGCACTGTTATCCATAAAAATTCCATAGTTGTCTGGCTGTAAATAGTCTCTAAGTAGCCGAACATAACCATTTCCAGTCCATGATCGGTTCAACTGGACAAGAGGATATAGTCCATTCCATGTAAACACAGCCCACACCGTTATGGAGCCACCACCAATTTCCACATTGTCTTATTGACAACTTGGGTCCATCGGTTCGTGAGGTCTGCACCACATTCGAACCGTGCCGTCAGCTCGTACCCACTGTATTCGGGACTCATCTTACCAGCCACAGTTTTCCAGCCGTCTAGGGTCTGACCGATGTGATCACAAGCCCAACAGAGGCACTGCAGGCGGTGTCGTGTTGTTAGCAAAGGAATTTGTGTCGGTCGTCTGCTACCATAGTCCGTTAACGACAAATTTCTCGGCACTATCCTAACGGATACGTTCGGCGTACGTCCCACACTGATTCCTGTGGTTATTTCACGCAGTGCTGCTTGTGTGTTAACACTGACAACTCTACGCAAATGCTGCTGCTCTCGGTCGTTAAGTGAAGGGCGTCGGCCACTGCATTGCCAGTGATGAGGGATAGTAACCTGAAATTTGGTATTCTCAGCACACTCTTGACACTGTGGATGTCGGAATATAGATTTCCCTAACGATTTACGAAATGTAATATCCCATGCGTCCAGCTCTAACTACCATACCCCGTGCAAAGTCTGTTTATTCCCGCTGTGCGCCCATAGTCACGTCGGAAAACTTTTCACATGAATCACACGAGTACAAATGACAGCTCAGTAAATGCACTACCCTTTTACCCTTGAGTACGCGGTACTACAGTCATCTGTATATGTAGATATCGCTATCGCTCAGTGTGCGTCCATATTGACCTTTTATTTCACCTTAAGGTCTTATGGACCGTTTCTCCAGTTTCGTTCCATTTGGCAAAGTGCCCTGTAAAATGGTTAGTGCAAACACAAAGATGGTAGTCTTAGTTTCTGGAGACGCTTAGGACAGAGTCGGTATCGGTTGCTCACACATTTGATGCGGCATTTTGGCGTGCTTACCTTGCGCGAAGGGGCGTCGTTGTTGACGTGGACGTGGGCCCCCGGGTAAGGGATGCGCACGCTGCCGTGGCCGGAGGTGCGGAAGACGCCCTCTCGAGAGCCGGCCGGCCTCATCCGTCTGCGTGCCTGCTGTGGGCGGCGCTGCGGGGGCGGCGATGGCAGCCTGCGGACACGTCACACCACCGGCTCTCTGAACTGCTCACCAGCACAGTGCTTACAAGCTGATGACACTAGCTACCTATAAACTACAGAGTGTTCGCTAAAGAACTGAACTCTTCCCATCAGCAGCAACTACCATTTAAAGTACAGGGTGGCCGGGAATGATGTGACGAAAAACAAACGTACATATCTTCGAAACTATTGCGTTTATTTCATTGTATTTACTCCGAGAACTTTACTAGACTTCCACGTGAGCACCGTTACCAGTAAGCCTATTTCTACGTAATACTCGACTTCCTGCCACGACTTCGCAAACATTGCTGATGTAACCAGTCCTATCGTCAAGCAGATCTAACCCTAAAGGGCTGTCCATAAATCCGTAAGACTATGAGGGGCTGGAAATTTCTTTAGAACAGCACTTTGCAAGGCATCCCGGATATGCTCAATAATGTTCATGTCTGCGGAGTTTGTTGGCCAGCGGATGTGTTTAAACTCAGAAGAGTGTTTCTGGAGCCACTCTCTAGCAATTCTGGACGTTTGGGATGTCGCATTGTTCTGCTGAAATTTCCAAAGTCCGTCGGAATGCACAATGGACATGAATGGATGAAGGTGATCAGACGGGATGCTTACACATGTGCCACCTGTCAGAACCGTATCTAGACGTATCAGGGGACCCATATCACTCCAACTACACACGCCCCACACCATGCAGAGCAACCACCAACTTGAACAGTCCCCTGCTGATATGCAGGGTCCATGGATTTATGAGATTGTCTCCATACCAGTACACGTCCATCCGCTTGATACAATTTGAAATGAGACTCGTCCGACCAGGCAACATGTTACCAATCATCAACAGTCCAATGTCGATGTTGACGAGCTCAGGCGAGGCGTAAAGCTTCGTGTTGTACAGTCATCAAGGGTACACGAGCGGTTCCAAAAGCCCACATAGGTGATGTTTCGTTGAATGGTTCACACGCTGACACTTGTTCATGGCCCACCAATGAAATCTCCAGCGCCGACCGCTGTGGCTGAGTGGTTCTAGGCGCTGCAGTCCAGAACCGCGCTTCTGCTACGGTCGCAGAGGTTCGAATCCTGCCTCAGGCATGGATGTGTTTGATGTCCATAGGTTAGTTAGGTTTAAGTGGTTCTAAATCTAGGAGACTGATGACCTCAGATGTTAAGTCCCATAGTGCTTAGAGCCATTGGAACCATTTTTGAAATTTGCTGCAGTTTGCGGAAGGGTTGCACTTTTGTCACATGTTTCCAATTATCAACACTCCAATGTTGGTGTTGACGGGCCCAGGCGATGCGTAAAGCTTTGTGCCATGCAGCCATCAAGGGCGCACGAGTGGGCCGTCGGCTCCGAAAGCCCATATCGAAGATGTTTCGTTGAATGGTTCGCACACTGACACTTGTTGATGTCCCAGCACTGAAATCAGTAGCAATCTGCGGAAAGGTTGCACTTCTGTCACGTTGAACGATTCTCTTCAATCGTCGTTTGTCCCGTTCTTGTAGGGTCTTTTTCCGGCGGCAGTGATGTCGGAGATTTGATGTTTTACCGGATTCCTGATGTTCACGGTACACTCATGAAACGTTCGTACGGGATAATCATCCATCGTTACCTTGGACGTGCTGTGTCCCACCGCTCGTGCGCCGACTGTAATACCACGTTCAAACTCACTCAAATCTTGATAACCTGCCATTGTGGCAGCAGTAACCAATCTAACAAATGCTTCAGGCATTGCCGACCGCAGCGGCGTATCCTGCCTGTTTACATATCTCTGTATTTGAATATGCATGCATATTCCAATTTCTTTGGCGCTTCATTGTATATGATACAAATGGCCATATCGTTTGACTGAATTGACTCAGAAGGCTAAAGTTTTTCACCGCTAGGGGACCATAGGCCTTAGTATGTACATAGAGAAAAAGGATCTTAACAGACAGACAGGCAGACCGATAAAAAATGACCAAAAATATTTTTTGTGTTAAACAATTAAAAATTAACCATCTTCGGATTTTTGCTTTAGTTTTACTCTGAAACGTTGCTCGTTGCCAAATTTCATTATCTAGCTCAACTGGTTAACTGGAATCACCCTATCAGGATCGAAGAATGCGTTTTCTAGTATCAAAATTTGTAACATAAATGGCCGTATCTTTTGATTGCATTGACGTAGAAGCTTAAAACTTTTACACAACTAAGGCACCATAGCTCTTAATACGTGACATAAATTTGAACTTGATACAAAAGTGTTCTTAACAGTGGGACAGACAAACAGGTAGACAAATCAGCGCACACTCCGCTGTAGAGTGAAAATTTCATTCCAGAAACAGGTAGACAGATGGACAAAAAAGCTATCTGTGGTGTCACCGCCAGACACCACACTTGCTAGGTGGTAGCTTAAATCGGCCGCGGTCCATTTAGTACATGTCGGACCCGCGTGTCGCCACTGTGTGATCGCAGACCGAGCGCCACCACAAGGCAGATCTCGAGATACGGAATAGCACTCGCCCCAGTTGTACGACGACTTTGCTAGCGACTACACTGACGAAGCCTTTCTCTCATTTGCCGAGAGACAGTTAGAATAGCATTCAGCTAAGTCCATGGCTACGACCTAGCAAGGCGCCATTAGCATTACATAGTTTGATAGTTATCGTATGAAATGTCTCATCAAGAACGTTGTAAACCAAAGGACTATATAAAAGTTAAGTATTCCCAAAGCAACGTACTTTTCTTGCTACCATTCACTACTTATCCTGTTCCAGAATTCACGCCCGTCTGCGTTAGATAGCGTGCATTTCGGCCTCCTCTATCTACAAGGTGTTGGCACATTTGCCAACACATCACGATCCTATAAGGTTTCCGTTTTTAAAGAGTGTGGCACGGAACCCTAAAGATCAGTCAAAATCACAATGAAGTGCTTATTTTTGATTTGGGTAACCGGTTCAGTCTATAAGAGCATCTTCAAATCAGAGGTTCCAGATGACATTAGGAACCGGTTCAGAAAGCCTCTGAGTCGTAGTTCTTGTTAATGTCACAGCTGCTACTTCTTATCCTTACCTTATTCGAGTTTTTGCTTCCTCCTTGTTAATGTCGCAGCTGCTACTTCTTATCCTTACCTTATTCGAGTTTTTGCTTCCTCCTTGACGAGCTCATTGTCCACGGGTGCTATAAACTGTTTTTCATTCCTTATATAGCAGGCCGTTAATAATGTTTCGTAATGAATGAAAGCGTAATGGTCAGAAAGATTCTTCTTGAGAATTAACCATCAATCGCGAGAACGACTGGTCGCATGCACAACAATATGTTACCAGATTTGTCAGTTTCGGTTCAGCGAAATAAAGTTCGTCAGTAAACTGTTAGCAATAGCTCAGGTTGTGTTAAATCTTCCAGTCCTTCGCTTTGCTTGCTTATGTTACATCCTACTTTAAGGAACTGTTACTTAATAAGCGTCCGATCAATATGCTCTCTCTCTCGTTCTCTCTCTTTTCTTAATTCTTAACTTTGTGATTTCCTTGCTCAGTTCCAATCTAGAGATTGTGAGCTTGTTTACGCTCAGAAACTTTTTCTGGAATCAAACTGATAATACAAATGAGCAGAAAGAACCTCCTGCGGATGTAACTGTAGTGGTTTCCATACCCTTGGGCCTTTCAGTATTGTTGATTCTGCTGTCTTCAGAAACTCGTACTCACCCTGGGGGGGGGGGGGGGGGGAGGGAGTTCCTTAAATATTAATTTGACTTCCTGGACTAATTTTCTGGGCTTTGACAAAGGGTAAAGAGCCTTCTTCGATTGAGCCGCTTGAATGTGAAATTAGTATTAGGTCAAAGCAGCTTTTTATGGAGAGCGTCTTTGTCCATAAAACCTATCCAGATATATATAAATACGAAATTTATTTACTGTCATGATCACAATAATTACCTTTCATGGCTAATTAGCTGTCTTCGCTTCGTTATACCTATGAAGTGTCAATTCATACCGCCTAATTAGAGTCGTCATGCTCCCACAGGACATGCTATATAACGCCAATTAGCGGATACTGAATGACACGTTACAGCTGCAGTTTGTAGAGTGTATTTGAAGATGTCAAGTTAGAAGCCTGAATCGCTCATTAAAATGTTTACTGCAATCAAGACCCAATAGGTTTGAGGCTCAACTACGGAAAATGATCGCTCTTTCTCCATTACTTATTGGACATAATATCGACATTTATCAGGCTTGTAAAACTCGTCCTGAACGTTCACTTTTAACACATGTTCGAGTGTAAAGAAGCTTTGGTGTGTATGAATGCACAAGCAATCACAAATTAACGATATAAGTTTAGTAGTTTTAAGTCTTAGTTCTCAAGCATGCAGTGATATCTACCTTCATAACTCCACTTACGAACATGTCACACTTACGACGCTTGTACATTTTGGAGGATGCATAACGATGCTTATTAATTTTATAGAAGGCAAAGTATACCGATGATTCGTTCATTAGGGGTGAACTACGATTTTAAGTGCTCTACAGCTTAATAAGTCACAGCTGCAAAATACTAACACGAATTCTTTACAGACGAATGGAAAAACTAGTAGAAGCCAACCTCGGGGAAGATCAGTTTGGATTCCGTAGAAACACTGGAACACGTGAGGCAATACTGACCTTACGACTTATCTTAGAAGAAAGATTAAGGAAAGGAAAACCTACGTTTCTAGCATTTGTAGACTTAGAGAAAGCTTTTGACAATGTTGACTGGAATACTCTCTTTCTAATTCTAAAGGTGGCAGGGGTAAAATACAGGGAGCGAAAGGCTATTTACAATTTGTACAGAAACCAGATGGCAGTTATAAGAGTCGAGGGACATGAAAGGGAAGCAGTGGTTGGGAAGGGAGTAAGACAGGGTTGTAGCCTCTCCCCGATGTTGTTCAATCTGTATATTGAGCAAGCAGTAAAGGAAACAAAAGAAAAATTCGGAGTAGGTATTAAAATTCATGGAGAAGAAATAAAAACTTTGAGGTTTGCCGATGACATTGTAATTCTGTCAGAGACAGCAAAGGACTTGGAAGAGCAGTTGAATGGAATGGACAGTGTCTTGAAAGGAGGATATAAGATGAACATCAACAAAAGCAAAACAAGGATAATGGAATGTAGTCTAATTAAATCGGGTGATGCTGAGGGAATTAGATTAGGAAATGAGGCACTTAAAGTAGTAAAGGAGTTTTGCTATTTGGGGAGCAAAATAACTGATCATGGTCGAAGTAGAGAGGATATAAAATGTAGGCTGGCAATGGCAAGGAAAGCGTTTCTGAAGAAGAGAAATTTGTTAACATCCAGTATTGATTTAAGTGTTAGGAAGTCATTTCTGAAAGTATTTGCATGGAGTGTAGCCATGTATGGAAGTGAAACATGGACGATAAATAGTTTGGACAAGAAGAGAATAGAAGCTTTCGAAATGTGGTGCTACAGAAGAATGCTGAAGATTAGATGGGTAGATCACATAACTAATGAGGAAGTATTGAATAGGATTGGGGAGAAGAGAAGTTTGTGGCGCAACTTGACCAGAAGAAGGGATCGGTTGGTAGGACATGTTCTGAGGCATCAAGGGATCACCAATTTAGTATTGGAGGGCAGCGTGGAGGGTAAAAATCGTAGAGGGAGACCAAGAGATGAATACACTAAGCAGATTCAGAAGGATGTAGGTTGCAGTAGGTACTGGGAGATGAAAAGGCTTGCACAGGATAGAGTAGCATGGAGAGCTGCATCAAACCAGTCTCAGGACTGAAGACCACAACAACAACAACAACAACAACACAGCAAAAATGGAAATATTTGCTTAGGATAGGATAGAAGGGTCTTCACATTCTGTTATCCTCGGTTAAGTGCAGCGTGGGAGCAAATAAAAGTGATTCGGTCGAGTGGATACGATTGTACGTGAATGTATGCATACAACCACACCCTATGACGAGCTCACCATTTGTACGCCCGCCACGTGATATACATCGGTTCAAAGCATAGTGCAGACTGTGTCAGAGTGAGTGGAGCAGTGCAAAGGGGATGACGGTATCAGCTGGAACAGCAGGTGTTCGTTGTGGAAAGTTACGTGACAACAAAGTCATGAAAAGAGTATGGTCAGTTGCTTGCTGAGAAGTTTAGTGGTGTCAAAGTGGTAGCAAAGAATTCCATGCGACGCTTAGTCCGAAAATGGCGTCAGATAGGATCTGTTTTGATCAACTCAAAAAACATTTGGAAACGTGCCCGCACACCAGAAAATACCAGAAAATGTGGCTGCAGATCGCCAAGGATGCTACAGAGTCCTACTAAATCAAACCAACGCCTGTCACAAATCATACGGACGAATACTCCATCTGCCCATGTGTGGACCTGCACATGCATTCCTACCGAGTATCTGTTGTTCATGCATTAAAACCAGTAACTGCTCTTTAGCGCCTCCAGTTTTATGAGTGGCTGATCACTGAGATAACACTAAATGGCTTGGACATGGATCTGCTTTTTATGGCTGATGAAGCCTAGTTTCACCTGAGTTGTTACGTTGGTTACGTCAACTCAGAGAGTCACAGGTTCTTGGCAGTGGAGACTCCGCATAATTTCCACGAAACACCTCTGCATGATCAGAAGGTTGGGGTTTGCTGTATAGTGTCTGAACGCCGTATTATTGGTCCCACATTCTTTCATTAGACGCTGACTTCGGCGCGTTACATTTCCAACATTTTGGAAACACTTGTGGCAGAATTAACGGAGGAGGAAAAACCTACAGTTACTTCCAACAGGATGGAGCAGCTGCCTATACAGCCAGCCTCACTTTGGAGTATATTTACAGAATCTTCACGTCTGACAGAGTTGTTATCAGAGCCTAGCTAGCCACCCAGGTCGCCCGATCTGTTAGTGTGCGATTACTTTGTGTGGGGAGCCCTCAAGTCCAAGGTGTATCGCGACAACCCTCATAGTCTTCAAGAACTGCAACAGAGCATTTCGGATACGGCTGCAAAAATTCCAGCAGCCCAGGTTCCATCCGCCTTCAGCCACTTACTGACCTAAAAGTGCCAAGAAATGAATGGTGATCACATCAGCATCTGCTATAGTCAGGTTGGTACTGTATTTCCTTACCTCTGCTGTGTTTCTTTGTACTCCGAAACTCTGTTCTTTAGGACACTTTTATTTGTCCCAACCAGCAGTTCCCTTTTATAATGACGCACGTGGTTTGAGCCACCACTTGCCGTGGCTGGGACCGCTAACGCACACTAATACGGTGACACTCAACTTGGAAACATCTGCTCGGAATCAAAGTGGTGGAAAAATCTTCATCCTCAGAAGTCAGCAAAGAACGAAACGAAAGGGGCGTTGCTGTCGAGCACTTTCTGATCACCAGAAGTGGAACTAGTAGCATGCGCTAAGTTCCAAACCGCGCGGTGGTGTCTGCGGAAGTCATGGCATGTAATACTGCTAACAGTGATCTATCGGGCTGGTGTATTAAATTAGCTCCTGCACAATGAGATGAGGAGGTAAGAATGGATAAAGATTCAAGAGACGAGTGGAGGATGATCATTGTATAAATGTTGCTGCTAGTACTTTAGACTCGACAAATTGGTTGTTTCTAGAAACTATCGGCCTATATACTCCTCAAGACGCCCAATGAGTACGGACCTGGAGAACTTGCAGGTCAAATCAACATGTTCTCGTTTTGAAAGCAGTCGAGAGGCACCAGTTTTATTTGGGACCGGAATTCATTCGTTTGAAATTGACAAAAATTTTGACCTACTTAAGGACGGAGGACATTCAGTTGCATGGATCCTACGAATAAACTTCGTTTGTTGATAGCCAGCATTTGAGATCGGAAATCTATTATCTCACACCAGGACTACTTACGTTCTTGCAGTGCTACACTCAACAACAAAGTTTTGATTTTTGTGATGACGTCTTCATATAATGTATCTCTGTCATTATGTTGAGATGACACTTATTTCTTTTAGGGGTAATAGATAACGTCATTCCGATGACGATCGCGGTGACTGCTCACAACGGCATATCAACTAAATACACAGCCACCATTGAGGTGTTAATGGGTGTTAGTAAAGGATGCTCATAAAACATAATCTGTTTCTCAAAACGTCCTTGATATCCTACCGATGGGTAGAAGATTGCTGGTGCAATGTATGTGAATGGTGAATGATACATTAAGACTGCTGCGTGATCGACTAATCATATTTGGCGACTTGTGAATATACTCCGCATCCAATATCCTCCAACTCAAGAACCCTGCTGGTACACTACAGACATATCCCACTTTCCATGAATGTCCATGCTTTATCCACTTTGTCAGACACAGCTCCAGCTGTCTCCCAATCTATCCTGATATACTGATTTTCTATCAACAATAACCAACAATATTACACCCTAGCCTCTTCTTATCCTTTCTTTTCTCCTTTCTCCTCCTCATTTCCCATTTCTCAATCACTATTAAATGCCACTTTATGTATTTTTAGGGTACACATTGTGGAAAACATCTGTTTGCCTGCATTATGAACGTGATTGTTTGCATCCATCACCAGCATCGCCTTCATATCGTAGCAGTATCGTCGTCAACTCCACCATCAACTAAACCATCAACTCCACCATCAACTTCACCCTCAATGTCCTCACGAATTTCATCATCATTATCATCTTAATGTACTTTTAAATGTCCCGTAAAATCCACTGTCAACAATACCTATAGATTCAAAATTATTTAGATTGTAGACGGCCCTAAACTGGGTACTTTATCACAAGGGACTGATGGTGAGAAATGAATATTTAGTTGTTTCTTTGTAACGTAAACAACTTTCGCCGTAATGCTACAACTTAAGCTCATAGCAAATGTTTGAAATGACGACCAGTATTTTCAACATGTGCATTATGTGGTAATCTATTGACCAAACTGAACCCTGGTTTGACCCCACTGCATGCCCACATTGCTTGTGTTCTTGTTGCTCCATACTCTCCGCATTAAGGCTTGCTGATGAACTTTCTCCCTAATGACACAATATGATCTTCTAAAAATACTGCTGTGCGAACCATTATTTGTCGAGAACTTTGGCCACCTCTCTGCAACTTTGACCACCAAGTTTTTCGTAAGTTTCTATCGATGACGATACATTCCTCCCCCTTAGGAAGACGCCTGCAGCTGAACATTTGTCGGTACACTCGTTTGGTTTTTCGGACCTTCAGTCTGCTAAATGCTACGCCATACGTTACAAGTACGTCTTCAAATTCTTTTTATGAGTAATACTTCACAATCTACATTCACCCATAAACTGTAAGGAATAGTGGACGTCATCGTGAGCCCGTCACAAACTACTGTGTATTGTAGAGGTTCCTTACCTCAGTCATACAACAACACACAGTTGTCTGTCTGTTCGACTGTAAAAGACCCATTTTCTGAGGAATAGATAGACTTACGAAGTAGAAATTTATGTCACATACTAAGATCTACGGTGTCTTGGTCGTATAAAAATGGAAGGTTCTAAGTCAATGGAATTAAAAGATACGGCCATTTATGTCACATATTTGGATACCCGCAAACTCACTCGTCAAAACCTATTGGCAACAAGCAAGGTTTCAGGGTACAACTAAAGAAAAAAAATCCGAAAACTGTTTATTTGTCATTATATCACACGAAAAAAATTGTCATTGTTAATCGAACTGCCCATCTGTCCGTCCGTATGTTAAGACCGCTTTCTCTCAGAAACTAGTAGACGTACAGAGTAGAATGTTAAGGGATATAGTTCCTTGGCGGTGTAAAAAAATCAAGCTTCTAAGTCAATGAGATCAAAAGATACGGTCATTTATGTTACATATACTGATACTCGAAAACTCACTCATAAAAACCGATAGGGTATTTCCTGTGGACCTAGGATCAGGGAATTTGTCAAGAAGCAAGCTTTCACAGTACAAACAAAGGAAAAAAAATCAGAGAATTGTTAATTTTTAATTACATCAGGCGAAAAACTATTTCTTTTGTCATTTGTTATTCGACTTCAAAATTAAAAATAAACATTTTCGAAAGTCTTGGAATTACCGGGACCGAGATCTTGCCAGTTTCAGTATCGATAAAAAGCAAAAATCGTGGAGATTCTCGATCTCGGGATGGATGAACTGTTTATAGACATAATTAATTTTACGGGACTATCAGAGCGCGAGTCCTATTCGCACCCGGACAATTTTTTTTTTTTTTTTTTTGATGTAGTGCCACCAATGTCGATGCGGAGACTGATGTTTCTTACGAAATATAAGCAGTTTACAAACAAATACGTGACACACGTTGTTCATTCAAGATTCCCTACTGTCTGGAGATATCATTACCGGCCATTCGTTCGTTACATTAAAATAGTTAATTCTGGATCCTCTACAGTTTGTATTATACAGCACCTAAAGTTTTTAGTGATCCTGGATGATTTTTAAAATCGCAGTTAACTCATTTGATTTACATAATGAAATGCGATCGAAATAAAAGTCAGTTTTAAGTGAGGAGTAGACTCGTTTTACTAAGGTTTCTTCCATGTTTACGACTAATTGGGTTGTTTTGAAATTCAGCCTTATGTAAACACAATTACTTTATATATTTTTTCACCCAGGCATGTTTCGACACGTATGTGTCATCTTCTGTGGGTCATTTTTTTATTTGTGTAAAGTACAATATCAGATTTATAATAATTTATGGACTGTAGGCTTACGCTAAATGAACTGAATTTTTATACATCGGTTTTTGTGCCCTTTCTGATAGCTTTTTTATGCCAGCATGTCACCTGCAAACTAGCCATGAAGAAAATTGTTCCGTATTTGTGAAGAACTGTTCCGTGGGTAGAGGTAAGCTTTACCCACGAAACAATTCTTCACAAATACACAATAATTTTCTGCATGGCTAGTTTGCAGATGACATGCTGTCAAAAAAACGATGAAAAAACTCACAAAAACAGATGTAATGTAATGCAGTTCATTTAGCGATGTAATTTTAAGGTAGGCGTCTAAAAAAAGCAAAATCCACATATTGTAATTCTACCTAAAATAGATAAATTATTATAAATCTGATGTTATACTTTACAGAAATAAAAAAATTGACCCACAGATGATTACAAAAAGTGTCGAAACAAGTCTGGGTAAATATATAAAATAAAAAATAAACAAATGGTGTTTGCATAAGGCTGATTTTCAGAACAACCCAAGTGAGGATAATTTTTATCCGGCCCTAACACAAGACTGAAATATCTGTAATGATAAACAGCTCGTGACTGTTTCACTTTTTGTACGGTATAGGCGACGGGTGGCTGGAGGTCCTTGTAATTATTTCTTCCATAAATGACCGCGTTATGAGGATTGCATTTGATAATTAAACGCAAATGAAACAGATTTTCACATCACAGCGTAATTTTCCATCTGAGATCATGGTGTGACCCGTAGGAACGTTTAGTGGTATAATAAATGTTATGCACTACTGGCCATTAAAATTGCTGCACTAAGAAGAAATGCAGATGATAAACGGGTATTCATTGGACAAATATATTATACTACAGCTGACATGTGATTACATTTTCACGCAATTTGGGTGCATAGATCCTGAGAAATCAGTACCCATAACAACCACCTCTGGTCGTAATAACGGCCTTAATACGCCTGGGCATTGAGTCAAACAGAGCTTGGATGGCGTGTACAGGTACAGCTGCCCATGCAGCTTCAACATGATACCACAGTACATCAAGAGTAGTGACTGGCGTATTGTGACGAGTCAGTTGCTCGGCCACGATCGACCAGACGTTTTCAATTGGTGAGAGATCTGGAGAATGTGCTGGCCAGGGCAGCAGTCGAGCACTTTCTGTATCCAGAAAGGCCCGTACAGGACTACAACATGCGGTCGTGCATTACGCTGCTGAAATGTAGGGTTTCGCAGAGATCGAATGAAGGGTAGAGCCACGGGTCGTAACAAATCTGAAATGTAACGTCCACTGTTCAAAGTGCCGTCAATGCGAACAAGGGGTGACCGAGACGTGTAACCAATGGCACCCCATACCATCACGCAGGGTGATACGCCAGTATGGCGATGACGAATACACGCTCCCAATGTGCGTTCACCGCAATGTCGCCAAACACGGATGCGACCATCATGATGCTGTAAACAGAACCTGGATTCATCCGAAAAAATGACGTTTTGCCATTCGTGCACCCAGGTTCGTCGTTGAGTACACCATCGCAGGCGCTCCTGTCTGTGATGCTGCGTCAAGGGCAATCGCAGCCATGGTCTCCGAACTGATAATCCATGCTGCTGCAAACGTCGTCGAACTGTTCGTGTAGATGGTTGTTGTCTTGAAAACGTCCCCATCTGTTGACTCAGGGATCGAGACGTGGCTGCACGATCCGTTATAGCCATGAGGATAGGATGCCTGTCATCTCGACTGCTAGGGATACGAGGCCGTTGGGATCCAGCTCGGCATTTCGTATTACCCTCTTGAACCCACCGATTCCATATTCTGCTAACAATCATTGGATCTCGACCAACACGAGCAGAAATGTCGCGATACGATAAACCGCAATCGCGATAGGCTACAATCCGACTGGGAAAGTCACGAATAGTCTCAATCAGGGTAGCCGAAAGGAGATTTGAATCCTGTTATACCTGAATATAGTAATGCTTAAGCAATTGCGTCCGACAGCTGCCACATTCACCATTTACGAACAATGGAAACAACTTCTTTTGTTGTGTCTTCGTAGGCTTTCCCGGCGTAATAAGTCTTGAAAGTCTCTTCGAGTTTGCTGCCGGATCCTAAAATAGACGCGATTCAGTATTTCAGCGATCCAACTGTTCGCCATCTTCAGGAGAGTGCTGCTTCGCTGATGAGTTCCTCTGAGAACTGACGCTAGGATGCAAATGGATGTACTAGATAGGCATCCATACCGTACACGGCGCATGCGCCGCCCAACACGGTTGCTGTCCTCCAAGATTATAGATTTTGCACCATCACCGGAGGTGCATAAAGAGGAACATAGATCGGTTGTCTTTATTCTTTATTCTGGGGGCATATCTTTTAAGATTGGAAGTATTTTAAGGAATTTTAACAATAAGAGTGTGTTCACCTTCCAAGATTAGGACACTACTCGGTTCTGTGAAAAATGATTTGGGACTTAAGAAACCCGGTGTATACAAAATTCCGTGTCAATGTGGGAAGGTTTATATAGGCCGTTCGACTCGCACAGTTCATGACAGGTGTGTGGTACATGGCCGTCATACGAGGTTACAACAGCCGAAAAAATGGGCAGTAGTAGAACACTGCTCAAGTGAGGGACTGTGATAGTTACCAACATTTTCTGTTTTTGGAACAGTGTCTATAAAGAGGCAATTGAAATTAGGTTGGAAGATAATTTAATTAATAGAGACGATGGGTTTCCTCTTAGCAGGACGTGGAGTCATGTACTACCCCGCATCAAAGCGGAACGGTACGGGCAGTCCGAGTGTTTGAAAATCGTCTCTGAGTGCGATATATCGCTGCCGCCGGTGTTCTACTTAGGGCGGTGCCACCTGCTAAGTCCTGGAGGGCAGCAGCTGTGATGGGCGGCGCATATGCTGTGCACGGTACGGATGCCTGTATAGGACGTGGATTTGCTGCCTGGCGTTGGTTCTCAGCGGGACTTACCAGCGAAGCAGCACTCTCCCGAAGACAGCGAACAGTTGGGTCGCGGAAATATTTAATCGAGTTGATTTGAGGATCCGGTAGCAAACCCGAAGAGACTTTCAACAACTTGTTTGGTTGTTGTTGCGGTTCATTTTGCGTGGCTGCGCACTCACCTCTCGTAGAGCGACGCAGACGGCGGTGATATGCGGTTGTCCATATTGTCGTCGTCGTCTGCAACATATAAAAAAGAAACAATTGAAATTTGAATCGCGATCTTTGAAAATTAAGGAAATCTTATGCAATATTCATTAGGCAGAGGACACCCAGTAATCCCATATGCAAATGCGCTTGTACAAATAATGCCTATATTCTTAGCGTACACATTCTCATTGCAGTTAAGAGTATATAATACCTCAGCATTGGTGAATACGTGGCATGTAAACAAATGCGTGAGGTGATGGTGTTGTGTTTCTTCCTGGGGTTCGTGTACCAGATAATGATATATTCCCACAAGGCGTAAGTCAATATAATGTCAACAGTATTTAAATTTACACCGCGCAACCCAAAGGCTCACTTTATCGGAACCCCATAATAGTCTACCCAGAAATTTTAAATTTGGTTCTAAGGTGCCTACAATCTTCCTCTGTAATGCTGAAAAAGCGTGCCACCCTGTGACGTCACCCTGGGGCTTGGCGACGCTTCAGACAGCAAGGTGTCGACACATGCGGAAACAACGCCACAGCTCAGAAGTTCTAGTGATGTGTAAGGTGAGTTAATGATGTCACATTAGCTCCAAATTTCACCACAATTCTGGCCAATGCCACTGTGCACCTGTCACATGAAGGAATGGTCTTACACGCCCTCTGACCGACATTTCACCTCTTCTCTTCACGTCTCTTCGATGGAAGACAGATTTGCGGTACCCGGCGTTGAAATCGGGCAGTTTTCTTATGGATGACCGAGGAAAACATTTCAGACACACTGTCGCTCAGGAACTATACTAAAAAGCATGAGGGTGTGGCATAAGGGACGTCAATGAAACCATCCCTTCCTTGCGGCATTCGTATCCAAACATTTCGCGATCGAAAACGACACTTTGCAGTGTGTCGAGTAACAGGATACGTTCTGGACAACCTCGGACACTCCTGACACCTCCCGGTCGATTCAACCCTTCTCTAAGCACATCGTGGGCCTGCAACCCGAATGACTTATTGATACATAACCAACACGGATTCAGAAAATATCGTTCTTGTGCAACGCAGCTAGCTCTTTATTGCCATGAAGTAATGAGTGCTGTCGACTAAGGATCTCAGATCGATTCCATATTCCTAGATTTCCAGAAGGCTTTTGCTACCGCACCTCACAAGCGACTATTAATCAAATTGCGTGCGTATGGAGTATCGTCTCAGTTATGTGGCTGGATTCCTGATTTCCTCTCAGAGAGGTCACAGTTCGTAGTGATAGACGGTAAATCATCGAGTAGAACATAAATGATATTCGAAATTCCGCAAGGTAGTGTCAGCTGTTCCTGATTTACATAAATGATCTGGGTGATAAACTGAGCAGCCCCCTTAGATTGTTTGCAGATGACGCTGTAATTTATCGTCTAGTAAAATCATCAGACGATCAGTTCCAATAACAAAATGAACTGGAGAGAATTTCTGTATGGCGTGAAAAGTGGCAATTGGCACTAAACAAAGAAAAGTGCGAGGTCATCCACATGGGTACTAAAAGAAATCCGATAAATTTTGGGTATGCGATAAATCGCACAAATCTAAGGGCTGTCAATTCGACTAAATACCTAGGAATTACAATTACGAGCAATTTAAATTGGAAAGACCACATAGATAATATTGTGGGGAAGGCGAAACAAAGACTGTGCTTTGTTGGCAGAACACTTAGAAGGTGTGACAAACCTACTTAAGAGACAGCCTACATTACACTTTTCCGTCCTCTGCTGGAATACTGCTGCGCGGTATGGGAGCCTTACCAGGGGGGATTGACGGAGGACATCGAAAAAGTGCAAAGAAGGGCGCTCGTTTCGTGTTATCGCGCAATAGGGGTGGGAGTGTCACTGATATGATACACGAGTTGGGGTGGCAGTCACTCAAACAAAGGCGGTCTTCTTTGCGGCGAGACCTGTTTACGAAATTTCAATCACCAACTTTCTCTTCCGAATGATAAAATATTTTTTTGACACCCACCTACGAAGGAAAAAATGATCATCATAATAAAATAAGAGAAATCAGAGCTCGAACAGAAAGATTTAGGTGTTCCTTTTTCCCACGCGCCATTCGAGAGTGGGATGGTAGAGATGTAGTATGAAAATGGTTCGATGAACCCTCTGCCAGGCACTTAAGTGTGAATTGCAGAGTAACCATGTAGATGTATATGTAGAACCCCAATGAACGGGGTCGCATTCCTCTGGACTGTTGCTCTGGTATACACGGTACAACCACCTAGGGACATTTCAAAACCATTCGACGAAATTTGAGCGTGATCTCAAGCAGCAAATGATTTTTATGCTTTTTCAGTTCTCCAGTTTCACGTCCTTTGCTAATGTGATATCATTAACTCACCTTACACCTCACATGAACTTTTGAGATGTGGTCTTTTTTTCGCATGTACCTATACCTTGTCGTTTGAAGCTGAGCCAAACGGTGACGTCACATGGCACAAGGCATTTGCAGCAATACAGAGGAATGTGGTAGGCACCTTTGATCCAAATTTCAAACTTCTGTGTAGCAATGGGAGACAGTTACGGAGTTTCGAAAAGTGATCCTTTAATTGTATTGCGCAGTGTACATGCATAATGTGTGTCTGGAAATTTCGGTGAATGGTATCAGAAAAATATACGAGATAAAAATTACACACGAAATACCTCTGCTTGCCTTCGCAGTAATCACCTTCAGCTACAAGACACTTCTTACATCGGTTGTAAAGCTGTTGGATACTATTAGCAAACGCTTCTCATGAAAACACACGAAGCACCATTATCAGGCATTGTTAGATATCTGTATCTTTACAGGAAATAAAACCTGGCGCTACCAATACAACCAGAAGACCAAGCGACAGTCAATAGCATTGTTTTCCCGTCCTCTCCATCTCCCTCCGACAGAAATTCGTGATGGATCAAGCCCTTGCTGTCGAAAATGGCGATCAACATCATCTTAATCTTGGATTTTGTGAGCCAGCTTCCTCTGGCAGGCGGATAAGACGATATACACCATTCCATTGACTATCGCTTGGTCTCCGGATCCTACTGGAAGCACCACGACTCATTTCCTATACTGATGCGGATATCCAGTGACTCGTGACCACTGTGCATCGAGAGATTCCACAAAAAAAGTTTCCTGACAGTTTTCGACAGCTTTACAAACGATATCAGAAATGTGTTGAAAACTTCCGGTGATTACATTGAGGCCAGCAAAAGTATTTTGTTTGTAAGTCTTGATATCATTGACAGAACATTTCAGGCCTTGTGCATATATTGCACATTAAAATAATTTTCCTGGACAGGGACAGTAATATTCGGAACATAACCTCACTGGTACACCTAGCAACAAATGTTCTCATCTCTTCACATGCACTGGCAATTAATACTTGATTTATAAGTAGCAGGTAGGTACCTGATGATGGACGCATGCTGCGAACTCAAACGAGAATTCCTGAACGGGAGGCGACCTTGTTTTAGAGAAACAATACTGGAACAGCTCTATTATCTCCAACGTACACTGTGCGTAAGAACCACGAAGATACGAGAAATGAGGACTCACACGGAGGCGTATAAACAGTTGATTTTCCTTGCTCTATTTGCGAGTGGAACAGGAAAGGAAGTGACTATTAGTGGTACTGGGCACTCTTCGCCACCCACCGTACGGTAGCTTGTGTAGTATCTATGAACATTTAGATGTAGATTAGTACAGGGTGAGGATTTTAAAGACGTACCGCCGTCGAGCCGCTCAATTTATTTTTCTTTTTTTTATGGGCTGTGCATAAGACGGCTTTATGGCTCTCGCTAGACTGCACGCATCCATCGCGTGGGTCACACGGGTACGTCTCGTATACTTTATGGGCGATGCGCCTTCACTCTGCTGTGCGGCTATACGTGGATGGAAGCGCAAGCAGCTGATGTCACAGCCAAGCAGAGCCATCTGCGTGATGCACGAGCCGAGCGTCTTGCCATTGACATTCCCGCTCGCCTTGCCATCTTTGGAAGGCAGACAGATTCATTCACTTCACACGACTTCTTTGAAGTCTTTGAAAGACAAATATACACACATTATAACAGCATTCAAACGAGATTCAAGAGATTTAACGCGTTGTTAACACAAATACGAGTGATTGCTGTTGGTTACGGGGCGGGTAACATCATGATATGGCGATATGAAGCGTGTTATTCGTTCCTTAGCTTTAATTGTTATTTGGGTACGTCACGCTGCAAAATACAGAAATGACGTAAATTATCTTCTTTCCTTCACATTCTATTAATGAACAAAAATCACTCAGGCACGTATTCGCCTTTATTTTTATATTAATTTTGTGGTCGAATACCTCTGACTTTATTTAATTTAAGGGAGACGGTTGTGCCATCTGCCTGCTTACAATACACGCTTCATTCCTGGTGGTTCATGTATTTTCTTCCTGAGACGGCAGTAGCGAACGTGTCCTGTATTAGTTAAGACAAGTCAGGAAACACGCCTAGAAACCATATTAAGGATGACCCTTATACCGAACCAATACTGCTTAAGCCAGCGCTCGAAGTAGATCCGGTTGTGGCTCACCTCCACATCCCATGAGCCAACGCTCTCTGCGCTATGCGTTACGCTGTTCCTCTCACCTGTGAAAATCAGCTTCTACAGATTGGCGTACCTACATGACAACAGACAAGTACTTTCTACTAAGATAAAGAAATGCATATTTTGGTTATAACTGCATCCAGATCCACCATAAACTATTCGAATGGTAACAATTTATCATACCTCATTTTAATTTGTTTCCATTATTGGACAGTTTAGACTGTGAAACCATTTTCGAAAGCATGCGTGAGTATAGTCCATCAAAATGGCCATACTTCTTCAAAAGTCAAAGAACTTTTCAAATCACACTTGTAATGGTGTATCAGTGGGAGAAATGGCAACATTTTGCACTAAAAATGAAAGAAGTAAGCGATATCACATACATCCTTCTCGAATTTTCAGGATCATACAAATGTTAGTTTGGCGCATAAGTTCGTAGCGTGCGTAAGTTTAACATACACAAGATGTACACTTAAGAGAATATTGATGGTCAGTAATGTATTCCCCTCCATAATTTACAATAGTCTGCCACCGCTCGGGTAAATTTCCATTCCGTGACTGTAGAGATCACATTTTGGAGCGCATTTTTATCCGAGGAGTTTCTTGAAGCCTGTTCGATGGAGAGCGATAAAGGTGAAAATCTGAGGTCGCAAGGTCAGGTGAGCAAGGTTGGTGCGAAGTGACTTCCCAACCCAGTTACTGTATAGTGTTTTTTTGTCAGTTTAGCAGAATGCGGGCACGCGTTATCGTGGAGTAGCATCACTTCGCGCAGTCTCCCTAGTTGTGGAGAATAAATGTCAGCAGTGATGGTTACACCTCGAGGAAGCACTTCGTTGTACAGCACACTGCCGCTGTTCAACCAGACGCGTAACATTATATGTTGTGGATGCTCGCAGGTCATTGTACGAGGAGATGCTGCCTTGTTTGGGCTCAATCAGTCCTTTCTTTTCCTTATGTTACAATAAAGACGCCATTTGTCGTCACCAGTAACGATACAGGATAGGAATGGTCGGTGTTGTTCACGAACCAAATGAAGATGATCAGGCAGAGATGCATATATGGCCACCCCCTGATTTTGGCTTGGAGCGTACACACGATTTCTGAACCTTCCCTATTGCATGCAAATATTACACAGTTGTGGAATGATCGCAGTTCATCGCATTTGGCAGTTCTTGAGTACACTAGCGTGGATCATTGCGGATTAATGCGTTTTAAACGATCGTCATCAAACCCTGAAAGTCTTCCCGAACGTGTAGAGTCACTAATGTCAGAACGATGCTCTTAAAACGAGAAAACCATTTTCTTACGGTGCTCTGTCCTGTGGCGTTATGTCCACACGCAGGCCAAATGTTTCTGGCTGCCTCCGCTGCTGTCACCCCCTACTGAACTCAAACAGAAGAATACGTCGGAAATGTTCCGAATTCTCCACTTGCACTCATTTTATACAAATGGTGAAATGACAATGTTTAAACTCAAATAGCAACAGTGAACTACAAATAAAAATTGACAATCCGTAATTAAACCCATAAAAACCGGAGTATCAACATGCAAAACAAAAGCGTTTGGAACTTATGCACCAACCAAATACAAGTCATACGAATCTCTATTCTCTTACTTATCTGAATGGTAGCTACTAGCAATTACGTAACTGTCATGAAGTATTCTGAGGGTCCATTAAGACAGGATTCGCAAGTATTATAATCAAGAATATGTATACAAAAGAATTCGCCCAGATAAGCATTGCGTTCTAAGTCATTTGTGACGGAGAATGTACTGGTACAACGTAATGATGGAGCAGCATGACTTATTTCTCCTGTCGAAACTACTCAGAGCCAACTGGCGTTATCATCTCTCTGTCACCGGCATTCACCAGGATGTTAACTTCGAAGGACATAAAATCTACTGAATATTTAATTGCATTTATCTTCTAGCTCTTCTTTGTCTTATCTCAACCTTCCACATATTCTCCATTCATATGCCCTTCCAACCACCTCCCTTTGTTGTCTGATGTAACAAAAACAGAAGACAGCGATCAGATGCAGACGGTCACCATATGCCGAGCGAAGGCTATCTCATACATTCTGCTGGACATCAGAAAGGAGGACCTAGGGCTTAGCACACTGCTCTCCTGCCTATTACATCTAAATCTACATTTATGCTCCACAAGCCAGTGAACAGAGCTTGGCGGACGATACATCGTACCAGTATTATCTACTTTCTTTCCTACTCAGTTCGCGTATTGAGTTAGGGTAAAATGACTCTCTGTATGTCTCTGCATGCGACCTAATTTATCTTCTCACAATGGTCGCAGAGTCTTCTTCGAATACAGACTCCCTAAATGTACCTTTTAGGACCTTTTTTCCCAAGGATTCCTGTTTATGTTTCCCGAGAATTCCTGTTAGACCTTTTGATGTCCTATACCTACCTCATACAATCCTAGTAGTTCACTTTTGGATTCACATGATGTCCGTTGTCATGCCTACTTGGTATGGGGAAAAGAAGGATTGAAGCCATTATCTGGGAGTGAGAGCAGTGTGGTGCGTTATGTTTTATAGAAAATGTAGATCTCGTGGGTGATACCATAATCTGGGAGGGATGGGTGGGGGGTGAGGGGTGGGAAGAGGCGATTTATGTTACGTTTGGAAACGAGGGAATGTAGAGAGAAAGTGGGACGTATTCATAGAGGTGCGCCTTGTTGTGGATGAGACGTAAAATAGGTTGCTGGGGCTCGACTTCACGGGAAATGTACGACATACGGAGATGTTCAAGGTGTTTTAAGAGGCGTGGGAATTTTATGACTAGGTACAGGATCCGTGACGTAGAACGTATTTGCTTATTGCAAGCGAGGTAAAGTGTATGCCCTCCAGATTTTGGACCGAACGGTAATACTTGGGAAGAATGGAGGTCCTTGCAACCCTGGTGGACGTGAGGATGAGTTGAAGGACTCCAAGCACTGAACCAATACTCCTGAATTGTTGGCACTTGATCTTATATGCGATTTGCTCTACAAATGTATTGTATGAAGGGCGTTCAGTAAGTAATGCATGGCATTTTTTTCTGAAGGTTGGTTGGCTTTATTCAGGATTCAATACACCATATCATTCCCCACTCTTTTGGCTACAAAACGCTATTTTTGAACATAATCTCCGTTCAATACATTGGCCTTACGCCGCCTTACTGAGAGGCTCTGTATGCCAGCATGATGTCACTCTACTGGTCGACGTCGGAGCCAACGTCTTACTGAATCAATAACCTCCCTTGTAACACGTAATAAATTCTGAACACATGGTCCTTCGTTGCTGTTTATGTTCTACTGTAAGTCAGGGAGGAACCCTGCTGGCTTACACCTTTGAATACTCCAACCGATGGACGATTGTGTCGGTACTATCAACAGAAATGTCCAGTTGTGTAGCGAGGTGTTTGATTGTGATCCGTCCATCACCTCGAATGAGTGTGTCCTCACTCTCCAACATTGCTGGAGTGATAGCTGTGTGCCGCCGGCCGGTACGCGGGAGATCGGACCGATTAGCGGGACCTTGCTACGATGATGAAAGACTCCTCGCCCAACGATTTACCATGCTTTTCTTCACTTCTAGGTCTCCGCAGACATTTTTCAAGCGCCTATAGATATCTGTGGTGCTCTGGTTTCCTGCCGAAAGAAACCCAATGACAGCTCTCTGCTTGGAACGCACCTCCGTTGCAGACGCCATTTTGATGCTATGAATAGCGCCGCCACCAATCGGAACTTCATGCTGCTATAGGGGCTGAAGCGGAAAAATTCCACGATGTCCCACAACAAATTTCGCATTTTTTCAACCGAAATTGTCGGAGAAAAAATATGTTGCATCACTTATCGAACGCACCTCACATTTATCCAACACCCTTTCAACATCGTAAGTCCTCCATTCGCCTTTCCTATCATTGAATTTACGTCATCGTCCCATTTCATATCACTTCTTACTGTCACCTCCAAATACTTGCACGACGTGACGTGCTCAAGCTTAGTGTTTGAGTGAGTATTAGCTCAAAGTTCTTTGGTGTTTTAATTTAGTGGACTAGTCTCGGCGACGGAAGACTAGTGATTTTCCCTATAAATGTTGTCTGTTTTTTTTGTGGGCTCCGTGGGTAGGTAACACTGTTTATACGTCGAGACGTAGTTGCGGAGATGTAGCAGCAGCGGTTGTTGGCATGAGTAGAGGATCCGTGTGTGGCGAGGACGTTTCCGTTGTCAGCACATTCTGGTAGATTGTGGGAGGGAGGGAGTGTATAGAAAATTAACTAGTGGCGACAGTACAGATCTTTGGGGCATATCGACAGTTGTTTGGAGATTCAGGGATGGGTGCTGTTTATTGTTACACAAAAATGGCTCTGAGCACTATGGGACTTAACTTCTGATGTCATCAGTCCCCTAGAACTTAGAATTACTTAAACCTAACTAACCTAAGGACATCACACACACTCATGCCCGGGGCAGGATTCTAACCTGCGACCGTAGCGGACACGCGGTTCCAGACTGTAGCGCCTAGAACCGCTCGGTCACCCCGGCCGGCTGTTGTTACACAGAACGGACGGTAATTCAGAAAGATACAGTTCGGTGAATTAAAGTACACACCAGCGGAATTTGTACAGGAAACCGGAATGGTGTATACTTTCTTAGTTTTTTTCAGTATTTAGTGAGAGGAAGAGTGAGCAACAAGACATCTTGTATTGTTTGGTTAGGAGATGAAGAACTTGATCATCTGCAGAGAAGTTGAAGCGAAAGCCATACTGGGTGACCGATAGAGGGATATTGTTCGACGTATTAGTGGTTGCCTTTGGAGAGGGCTGCAGTCACGAGCCGCAATATATAGAGTATGCTGTTACGGAACTTAAAAGCACTGATATCAGCTCATCTTCTGAAATGACTACGTTTATCGGTTAACGTACAGTTCTTATAAGGAATACGATGGCATACATGTGCGGGCTTTCTAATAAAATGAAATGAGTGGTGGTGTGGTGTGGCCCTCAACTACGCACCCTCTGACTTGGTGTTGAAATGCTAAAAGTTTTGGCTGGTTTCGTTGTCTAGGGGCTGGAATACCTAGTTGCGGCATTACAAGCCAAATACTGCTGAGTCTACAGTATACAGTGTAAATAGACACATGAATCGATTGGTCGAAGGATCCTATCACTCGGCAATTGCGAATCTAACGTAGAAAGTTCGCTATTAAATAAAATCTGCAGGTACTATCTTAACGACTTGAATGATGAGTACGATAGTAGAAGTACTTTTGAGAATGCAGTATATTTCTGCAAAACACTTATTGGTGTCGATGGTTCAGCAATTAAATAAAATATAAGTTGAATAACAGGTAAACGATAGATTCCTACTGCACCTAATTAGCTATGAAAAACAACGTAGCCCGCTAGATATTCACTTCTAAACGCAAACTACGTCTTCACTGTAGAAGCCACGGATATCTCACAAGTTCACAAGTCCGCACTCCGAAGTATTTCTATCTCTCGCAACCGCGTGCAAACTGCTCCACACTCCAAGTCTCTCTCGCGACCGTGCGTCCCCCGCGCCGTACTGTCCCAGCCTCCCCATGTCCTGTGCGACTGTCCAGAACTCTTCTCCCGCTTCCATCCAGTCTCCCCATTCAAGAGCGCTGTGATTATCTAGAGCGCTCGCGCCATGCCTTCAAGCCACCGCACCCACACAAACATAATGAAACACATTCGAAATACTGGATTTACATTTAAGTAATTTGAAATTAAATAAATATTCCTATGGCTGGACCATAAACACGCTCTAACACACATTATTAAATACATAAACAAATTAAATAAACATATATCAAAGGGACAGACCAGAAGGTAGGCCAGTAACCTAATGTCTCTGTGCTTTCTAAAACACAGTAAATATTTAACCAATTTCTTCATGAATAGTATATATCAGAGATAAACAAAGACATAGATGAATAAATATATTTATAAACATGCTGCTACCGTTTTTTCGTGTAACTGTAGAGTACTTAAGGCCTGACGCGATTGATAGTGGTGTTACTTGTATAATTTATTGTCAAATACTAAACTTTAAACTAATACAGATATTGAAAATCTAATTACACCATCAGAATTGTCGTGCAAATAATGGTAACGTACATGATTCTTTTTAAGGTATCATGATCCCTCTGGCTACTATTAATTTCTATACGAACTATGAAATGTCTACCATTAATGTTTCACAAAGTCCGCCAACTTTGGCACCCCCAGCATGTCTACTTCATCGACACAGCGTCACCACGGAATTCCCAGCCACGTGGCTGGACCAAGTGCTGGGGCTACCCCTCTTGCTAAGCTAACGTTTGGCACCACGTGGTTGCTGCCGGGCCGCGGCCCGCCGAGAGGCCCCTTGCATGGCCACGCCAAGTCCGAACTTAGAACATTTTCACGGAGCCACAACTCGCCGTTACCTCACACATGAAAAGTACTTGCAGTGCCGAATATGGACAACCATCCGCTGTGTGAGGGAATGACGACTATGAAAATTTTTGCAGAACCGGAACTCCAGCCCGGATTCCCCACTTTACGTGAACGGTAACCTTAAGTGGTTTGGCCACTCACGGGCAAACCCTAACTTCCATATATCATCGCTCCTGCGTCACATCCTTTAGTCGTACACAAATTATGTAATTCCGAAGAAATAGGCACTACGGCGATTTTTCTTAACAACACTAGCACTGAAATATCGTATCTATCCACCGATACCAAGTGGAAACTTTCAATTAAAATGGCCTTTCCTGTACAGGAATTAAACAAAATGTGTACGGGTACAGGTCGTGATGCAGGAACGACGACATATGGAAATTTGGGACTGCCCGTGAGTCATGTGCGGGTAGCCAAAGCAGTTAAGGCGACTGTTGGCGTAAAGCAGGAAATCCCGATTAGAGTGCCGCTTTGGAATAAATTTTCATTGTTTTTATTCATTTATACAGCTGATGGTTGTTCGTATTTGCAACTCCAAATACACTGATCAGCCAGAACATTATGACCACCTACCTAACAGCTGGATTGTCCTTCTTTGGCGCGGATAACAGCGGCGACGCGTCATGTCATGGAAGCAATGAGGCCTCGGTGGGTCTCTGGAGGGTGTTGGTACCACACCCAATCACACAAGTCAACTAATTCCCGTAAATTCCGCGTGGGGGCGATGAGCTCTGGCGACACGGTCAATCACATCCCACATGTGTTCGATCGGGTTCAGATCTGTCGAATTGGTGGACCAGCAGATGAACTGGAACTCTCCACTGTGTTCCTCGAACCACTCCATCACAGTTTTGGTATTGTGACATGGAGCATTATCTTGTCGAAAAATGCCACTGCCATCGGGAAACAGGATCGTCATGAAGGGGTGTACGTGCTCTGCAACCAGTGTACGATACTCCTTGGCCGTCATGGTGTCTTGGACGAGCTCCACTGGACTCACGGATGCCCACCTGAATGTTTCCCAGAGCATAATGGAGCCAGCGCCAGGATGTCTCTGTCCCGCAGTAGAGGTGTCAAGGAGCTGTTCCCGGGGAAGACGATGGATTAGTGCCCCGCCATCGGCATGATTAAGAGGGTATTGGGATTAGTCAGACCATGGAATGCTCTCCCACTATGTCAACGTCTGGTGCCGATGATTACGTGCCTATTTCAGTCGGCGTTGCCGATATCGTGGGGTTAACATTGGCACATACATGGGTCGTCAGCTGAGGAGGCCCATCGTTACGAGAGATCGGTGCACTGAGTGTTCAGATACAGTTGTACTCTGCCAAGAATTAAAGTCAGATATTAGTTCTGCCCAGCTGGCCCCCTATCCTGTTTTACCAGTCTACCCAGGCTTCGACGCTCGATATCTGTAATGAGGGTTGGCCGCACAACCCCACGACGTCTGGACGGGTTTCATCCTCATTGCTTCACGTGTTGGAGACACCGCAGCTCTCCTCGAACACTCGACAAGTCGTGCAGCTTCCGAAATGCTCGTGTCGATTCTCGGGGCCATCACAATTGACCCTCTGTCAAACTCAGATAGATCACGCGCCTTTCCCACTCTACACGCGGACAGCACCCTCACTGATGCTACATGCATCTGCGTGTGTCTGACTAGCAGTCATGCCTCGCCAGGTTTATATCGATAGTAGGTCTGTGGTCACAATGTTCTGGCTGATCAGTGTACATGTCATGTATTTCATAACGGCCGTAGTCGCCTCAGCGCCTGTTGCTTCGAACAAGCATGCATCTCCGAAGGAAAATTGCATTGTTCTTCTTCAATATCGTATTCGTTTTCATTTGTGTATTCTGTGGAACATTAAGCAACGTATAGGTTTGATTTCATCGGTATTCGTCCACGCAAATAGCATCTATGAATATTTGCCGTTGAGATGTAGAAAACTAAGGCATTTACTTGTTACATCAACACATGGCATTGCATCTTTTTTCAAATGTTGTGGACTGGCACGTCTGGTCAGGTCACAAACTTCAGCTCTTTAGAATGGCTTCATCACGCATAAAACCAAATAACGATGAGTGTTTAATTAAAAGCTCAAACAATGTGTTAAGCGAAACTATTAACGAAATACGTCCATTTAATCATCTTGTTCCCGTTTGAATTGAGAAGCGCTGTAGAAATGTGAATGCGAATACGTGACCGGAATGCGCAAGAGCGCTCCTGTTAATTATCAATTTGTCGAGAGGATGCGAATTCCGAAGAAACGGAGATAAGTTAGCCGGTAGAATAATTAATGACAGAGAGTCGCCTCGTTCGAAGAACTCATTTCTATTACATACGGTAACGAAATGGTTCAAATGGCTCTGAGCACTATGGGACTCAACTGCTGAGGTCATTAGTCCCCTAGAACTTAGAACTAGTTAAACCTAACTAACCTAAGGACATCACACACATCCATGCCCGAGGCAGGATTCGAACCTGCGCCGTAGCGGTCTTGCGGTTCTAGACTGCAGCGCCTTTAACCGCACGACCACTTCGGCCGGCCATACGGTAACAGAGCATAAATAACAAATCATTGCAGTTTTAGTCTTTAAGAGATTATGTGCGAAAGACTACGTTGAAACCACTGATTAAGATACACTGACTTCAAACGAAATGTGTAATTTATAGGAAAATGGTAGAGCATAGCTCTGTTAATAGAGATGAAGAGCAGAATGGCGCTTTCACTAATTATTCAATAGTCTATTCAGTGCTCCTAAATTTCAATTAAAGAAAAACCTTCAAAATCGCGATTTGCAGCATCTGTTTTGTGCAGCAATAGCACAACCCCTGCACGTCTCAGGCTCCTCCCTCTAAGGCCAGCCATGTATGATGTCGTCCGTCTCGGAGATGTGACCCCTCCATGAGCCAGGCGTCACTGACACATATTTACTTTTCTTCTATATCTTATTTTTTTTAATTTTAAGTAATAATTGTAAGTAAAAAATAATTAACTCGATACTAGGTTTTAAAAAAACTGACACTAATATGATCTTTCCTTAATATAACTTAGGAAAGCACACGGCGTTTGGAACTGTGAAGTATGTGTTCGATGCGTCTGTGACGTTCGACTTTTGTTATCATATTTCAGCATGTTATGCACAGCTAGTTCGGCTATGTGCAGACATGTGCAGAGATTTCCATATACTCTGTCTCCCCTACCGTGTTATCAGAATATACAGTCCCTCATATCTCTCTTCGGTCTTAAAGCTCTCGTCTCAAAAACGTGCAGAAACACTGGTTCCCTTCAGTGCAAAGTTCCTCCTGTACCACTCCATCACTCAACGATTTTCAGTAGCAGTAACGGGGCTCTAGAATCTTCTCCCTTACTAATCAAACAATTGAATAATGTCCCCAGCTTCAAAAGACAATGATATATCTACTTAAACAACAATAACATCTGCCCTTGTTTCTGTACGCACCCATTATTACAAATCAACTAAGTACCCTTCTTTCGAACAAGTCCATCATCATTTCCCAATGTCCTAAGTTGATGTAGACTACCTCTATTTCTTTTCCTTAGGCCTCTCTATATCAGAAAATATCACCTCGTAGATTAAAACTGAAGAAACTGCAAAAAGGTGGGAATTTAAGGAGATGGGACCTGGATAAACTGACTAAACCAGAGGTTGTACAGAGTTACAGGGAGAGCATAAAGGAACAATTGACAGGAATTGGGGAAAGAAATCCAGTAGAAGAAGAATGGGTAGCTCCGAGGGATGAAGTAGTGAAGGCAGCAGAGGATCAAGTAGGTAAAAAGACGAGGGCTAGTAGAAATCCTTGGGTAACAGAAGAAATATTGAATTTAATTGATGAAAGGAGAAAATATAAAAACGCAGTAAATAAAGCAGGCAAAAAGGAATACAAACGTCTCAAAAATGATATCGACAGGAAGTGCAAAATGGCTAAGCAGGGATGACTAGAGGACAAATGTAAGGATGTAGAGGCTTATCTCACTAGGGCTCAGATAGATACTGCCTACAGGAAAATTAAAGAAACCTTTGGAGAAAAGAGAACCACTTGTATGAATATCAAGAGCTCAGATGGAAACCCAGTTCTAAGCAAAGAAGGGAAAGCAGAAAGGTGGAAGGAGCATATAGAGGATCTATACAAGGGCGATGTACTTGAGGACAATATTATAGAAATGGAAGAGGATGTAGATGAAGATGAAATGGGAGATACGATGTTGTGTGAAGAGTTTGACAGAGCACTGAAAGACCTGAGTCGAAACAAGGCCCCGGGAGTAGACAACATTCCATTGGAACTATTGACGGCCTTGGGAGAGCCAGTTTTGACAAAACTCTACCATCTGGTGAGCAAGATGTATGAGACAGGCGAAATTCCCTGAGACTTCAAGAAGAATATAATAATTCCAGTCCCAAAGAAAGCAGGTGTTGACAGATGTGAAAATTACCGAACTATCAGTTTAATAAGTCACAGCTGCAAAATACTAACGCGAATTCTTTACAGACGAATGGAAAAACTGGTAGAAGCTGACCTCGGGGAAGATCAGTTTGGATTCCGTAGAAATGTTGGAACACGTGAGGCAATACTGACCCTACGACTTACCTTAGGAAATAGATTAAGGAAAGGCAAACCTACGTTTCTAGCATTTGTAGACTTAGAGAAAGCTTTTGACAATGTTGACTGGAATACTCTCTTTTCAAATTCTGAAGGTGGCAGGGGTAAAATACAAGGAGCGAAAGGCTATTTACAATTTGTACAGAAACCAGATGGCAGTTATAAGAGTTGAGGGGGATGAAAGGGAAGCAGTTGTTGGGAAGGGAGTGAGACAGGGTTGTAGCCTCTCCCCGATGTTGTTCAATCTGTATATTGAGCAAGCAGTAAAGGAAACAAAAGAAAAGTTCGGAGTAGGTATTAAAATCCATGGAGAAGAAATAAAAACTTTGAGGTTCGCCGACGACATTGTAATTCTGTCAGAGACAGCAAAGGACTTGGAAGAGCAGCTGAACGGAATGGACAGTGTCTTGAAAGGAGGATATAAGATGAACATGAGCAAAAGCAAAACGAGGATAATGGAATGTAGTCGAATTAAAGCGGGTTATGCTGAGGGAATTAGATTAGGAAATGAGACACTTAAAGTGGTAAAGGAGTTTTGCTATTTGGGGAGCAAAATAACTGATGATGGTCGAAGTAGAGAGGATATAAAATGTAGACTGGCAATGGCAAGGTAAGCGTTTCTGAAGAAGAGAAATTTGTTAACATTGATTGTAGATTGATGTGTCAGGAAGTCGTTTCTGAAAGTATTTGCATGGAGTGTAGCCACGTATGGAAGTGAAACATGGACGATAAATAGTTTGGACAAGAAGAGAATAGAAGCTTTCGAAATGTGGTGCTACAGAAGAATGCTGAAGCTTAGATGGGTAGATCACGTAACTAATGAGGAAGTATTGAACAGGATTGGGGAGATGAGGAGTTTGTGGCACAACTTGACAAGAAGACGGGACCGGTTGGTAGGACATGTTCCGAGGCATCAAGGGATCACAAATTTAGCATTGGAGGGCAGCGTGGAGGGTTAAAATCGTAGAGGGCGACTAAGAGATGAATACACTAAGCAGATTCAGAAGGATGTTGGTTGCAGTGAGTACTGGGAGATGAATAGGCTTGCACGGGATAGAGTAGCATGGAGAGCTGCATCAAACCAGTCTCAGGACTGAAGACCACAACAACAACAACTATCACCAACGCTATTATTGTTATTACTATTATTGTTATTACTATTATTGTTATTCGCCGGCCGCTGTGGCCGAGCGGTTCTAGGCGCTTCAGTCCGGAATCGCGTTGCTGCTACGGTCGGAGGTTCGAATCCTGCCTCGGGCATGGATGTGTGTAATGTCCTTAGGTTAGTTAGGTTAAAGAAGTTTCTAACTCTAGGCTACTGATGACCTCAGATGTTAAGTCCCATAGTGCTTAGAGCCATTTGAACCATATTATTATTCTTTTTTGCAACAGCCGTAGTACTAGTACCACTGCTGGTAACGATACTAGTTCTCAGTTAGTACTGTTACTAATACTGTCATTAGATACATCAAATCAGATTTTAAAAGCATTTTAATTCAGTTAATATCATTTTATTAGTGTATGGGGTTGTAGGCTTTCTAGGCGAATGTCAGCAATGTAATCTTCTCGAGAAATCAGCCGACTAGCAGCGACGTCTTGTAGAAACATTGGAATGAATTTCCTACTCGTCGGCCTCTGCTGAAGACTTCACTTGAAAATGGTGGGTAGGAAACTCGTTGAAACGTTGCTACAAAACGGTGCTGTCACTGGGCTGATATCCCGACAAGATTTCGTCAACCATTTTAGTACTGTTCATGATACTACAGTTATTGTTATTTCTTAAGTACGTTTATTAGATGCAAACTCTGGTCCCATGTGAGAGAGGGCGTGACTGCCTTTATCTGATTAGGTTAGGTCAGCCTATCTTCTAGTTCCTATCTCCATCTATTCTGCCTATCTTCTTGTATCTGCTCTATATACTTATATGAATTACTAAGGTTTCTGTCTGTATGTTCAGGCTAATTTCAGGAACTGCTGCAGGGATTCTGGTACAGTTTTTCACTAACAGATAGACTAATTCACGAGGAAAGTTTGTGAATATAGTTTATAAATATTTCATGTTAATTGACTGAACTATGATGAATTAAAGTCCCCCACTGCTGTGAAAACGATGTTACAGCATTCAGTGGTGAATGGCAGAACTTCTTGGAATCATCCATCCTCCAAAATGTAGAACGAGACTGGTTCAAGCTGCCACTACCTAGACGTCGGCGTGAGCTACCAGCAACTTACTGAACGACCTGTTAGACAGGACATATCAGGTATTAAGCTGATAAGAACAGATTTTTTTTGGTATACAATTGATGTTTAAGGAATGTGAAGGTCACATAGAAAATTTTGTTTTTGCTGGACTGGCGCTGGAGACGGGCGGCCGTAGCTTGCGTCGCACTGGCATTGCTATGGGGTGGACTGGGCAGCGTAGTAGCTTGCAGTTCCATCACTGCCATGAGATGTCACTGCAAGTGCCAGTTAAATATCAAACTGTTAATATTTGTGCCTCTTGAGAACTTTCCTCGTATGTACTGATTAGTTCGGTTAAGTTATACAATTGTTATGATATTTTTTAGCTAATGTTCCTTGTATTTTCACCATAATTCCGCATTGTCTCTTAAAAAAAATTACCGCCACGCCAGATTACCCGTCTGGCCATAGATACTTACTGATAACTGTGCGAAGCCAGATGTGGACAAATAAAATTACTAAGAAATATTTTACGTTCTCATTTGAAACAGAGTAGTATCTCAGAAAATTCATCCAAATGTGGAATATGGAACACACTTTCCTTTGCTTTCTTTATACTTAGGAATGGCGACTTGGTCTCCTCATATCCTCACATGACAGTGCCAGAAACACTTATTTAGAACGCACTAGTCGTCCATCTCTGCTTCGGACAGATAAGCGAGTACTCTATTTACTCCGGCTGGCCTCTGAACTCCTACGGTGGTACCGAATATAATCCAAGGGAACTGACCAATCAGAAACTCCGGATCACTAATCAATTAACCCCATCCCATGACTAGCTCTTGTCAAACGTTTATCATAAGGAAGCTTTGTAATAACGTTTCATTCTGTTCAAATGGTTCAAATGGCTCTGAGCACTATGGGACTTAACTTCTGAGGTCATCAGTCCACTATAACTTAGAACTACTTAAACTACTTAACTACTTAAACTACTTAAGGACATCACACACCTCCATGCCCAATGCAGGATTCGAACCTGCGACCGTAGCGGCCGCGCGGTTCCAGACTGTAGCGCCTAGAACAGCTCGGCCACCGCGGCCGGCTTTCATTCTGTATTACCTTCGAAAAAAAGAAAAAAAATTGAAATACAGGATGGTGAGACACAGCCTGAAAAGTTTTTAAGGGTGTTGCAGGGGAGGTTGTGTTGAGGAATAATTGTTAAGACAAAGTTTGGAAAGTTGTGCCATTTACGAGTCATTTTGCACTGAAGTTACCCAATCAAGTCATTGCACGCGGAAATTCAAGTATCTGCACGCGCTAAAATGCGCCAATGCACAGACGTCTGTGGGTCCGTGAGTTACCATTGCTCAAAATGCTCATTGCCACTTAAAATATGTCTTTTTCTGAAGTGATAAATTTAAGGTAGATGAGTAAAAGCTACATCTGCTCGGTTTGAGGAAACTAAACGTAGGACAGGTTTGGCGACACTGTTTGGCAGGCTGCCTGAAATTGCGCGCGCGATGACCTGATTTGCCAACTTCACTGCTCAATAACTCGGAAACGACGAAGAGTATCGAACAATTAATTCTGAGTAAAAAGTCCCCTGCAGCACCCTTACACGCTTTTTTGACTGTTTCTGACCACCACGTATGATATGCACACAGAGGTGGCAAAAGTCATGGGATAGCGTTATGCACATATACACATGGCGGTAATATCGCGTACACAATGTGTAAAAGGGCAGTGCTTTGACGAAGCTGCCATTTGCACTCAGGTGATTCATGTAGAAAGTTATCCAATGTGATTATGGCCGCACGACGGGAATTAACAGACTTTGAACGCCGAAGGATAGTTGGAGCTAGCTGCAAGGGATATTCCATTTCGGAAATCGTTAAGGAGTTGAATAATGTGAGACCCAAAGTAACAAGAATGTGCCGAGAATACCACATTTCAGGCATTACCTCTCACCACGGACATTGCAGTGGCCAACGGCCTTCGCTTAATGACCGAAGGCAGCACCTTTTGCGTAGAGTTCTCAGTGCTAACAGACAAGCAACACTGCGCGAAATAACAGCAGAAATTTGGTGTCACTGGGACATGACAGCAGACAACCGATGCTAATGCCTTTGCTAATAGCACGACATTACCTGCAGCGCCTTTCCTGGACTTGTGACCATATCGGTTGGTTCCTAGACGAATAGGAAACAGTGGTCTAGTCAGATGAGTCCCGATTACAGTTGGTAAGAGCTGATGGTAGGATTCGAGTGTGGTGCAGACCCCACGAAGCCATGGACCCAAATTGTTAATACGACACTGTGGAAACTGGTGGTGAACGGTGTCGACTGAATTTACATGGAATGGACTAGGCCCTCTGGTCCAAGTGAACCGATCATTGACTGAAAATGGTTATGATCGGCTGCTTGGATACATTTGCAGCCATTCATGGACGTCATGTTACCAAACAGCGATGTGCCATGCCACTGGGCCACAATTGCTGGCTCAGTATTTCTGCTGGAGACTTCCAACAACTCTTTGTGTCCATGCCACAAGTAGCTGCTGCAATACGCCGGGCATAAGGAGGTTCGACACGGTATTAGGAGGTAATCCGTGACTTTGAATTTTGTCACCTCATTGTACATGGTAGCGTCACAAATTCATAGGCCATTTTTAAAGGAACCAGAAACCGCAAGCCTACAGTGTAAACTACCAGTAAACGATATTAGTCATACGAAGAAGTAATATTCTTCCAGAGAATGGTCTTCGAAAGTTGCCGCTGTTGTGGAAACGACGGGAATGGCACAATAGAACGAATTCTCTAAATGCTCGTTCTGACCTGGGTCCATCCGATGCACTGTCGCCACCCAAGGTTTTCTTCGTAAGCTATTGACCAGCAGGAGTAACTGTCACCTGTTTTGAAGCACAGTCCGCAGAATATACTTGACATCCAGTGACAGTAGGGAGAAGTTAGCAATGGAAGACGCCTTAACATTTCAGACTGAAGACCAAGAGAATGAATAGCATTTCCAGCTGTAAGATTCCCATGACGCTATCATTACTAGTCCACTGCGGAAAGCTGCTCATGCTTTTTCATAGTAGGCGAGGGGGTGCAAAGCACAGAGTTATGTTTGCATGGTCAAAGATGGAGGACAGAGAAGAGAAACGCTAAACCTTAGCGCCTCGAGAAGATCTGGCCCTCTCTAAAAGGTAAAAGCGGACCGACAGTCTTCAAGAAGCAGAACTGTTGGTAGTGTAGGGAGATCTCAAATGCAAAAAAAAAGTGATTTTAAACGTTCACCTACTGACTGACAATCAGAATTTATTATTTGTATGTTTAAATTTTTACCACCACTGGTACATCTTTCTAGGACCTTCAGAGCCATGTCTCGTCCGTCACTCATCATTTGAAGTGTTATTTTTGTATTTTTCTCCTTGTGTTTTGCAGACTTTAAGAAAGTTTTTGCTACAAAATTGCTGGGGCTTTCGTGGGCACTAGTTGACAATTGCCTATTGACTTCCAGCCCACGTTCTGTTTCAAAACTTTGTTTGCCGATTTTTCTGACGTTTTGCCAGCACGAGTGGCTGGCTTTGTCAAAGCTTCACTCTCGATTGCTTATGACGGACCATCACTGGAGCGTGAAGCCTTGAGAATGCCAGCCACTCGTATTGGCGAAACGTTAGAAAAACCAACTGCCGAAGAACCAGGGACAGAAGCCAACAGGCAGCATGCCAGAGATTTTGTTTTCTGGAACGTTTGAATGAAAAGAAAAAAAAAACAAACAAATACCTCTAACATGTGTTTCCTCTTTGAGAGGAATAAAGATGCACAACACATATTTGTCGTATTTTCGGGGAGGGTGCCAATGAAGAAAGTACTGCAAAAAAAAAATAAAAAAAAATGTTTGTCGCATTAGACAAGGTCACTTTGAAGTGAACGATTCGCCAACTTCGAGAGGACTGTAGGAGTTCTATGAACATTTTAAACCATGTTGACAGTTAACCTGATAATTAGCGGTTTGTTATCAATTATCACGTGAACATGATCGCCCATTCGTGTCAAAGAATGTTCATTGGTATCGAGAAAAGGTGTTTCACATCAACACGAAGAAACAAAGAAATTACTGTGAACCCAACAAATAAACAAGGCTCCGCACAAAAGTCTCTGCGGATTCACAGAAGATGATCTAAGGCTGGTAAGTGGAAAAAGGAGCTGTCATAAAGTACACAGTGTTTCTCACCGTGAGACAATAACTGCTGACATCTTTTACCCAGAACTCTAGACACCTTGCTACCGCAACTGTAGAAAACAAAGAGAAGACTCCAACAAGTGCTGGTGCAACATGGCAGTGGAGGCCCGCTTATCGCGAAAACCAAAGAAGCAGATGTCCAGCGTATTAGCTCCAGAATAATCTCACAGTTCCGGTAGTTTCCCCAGCTCGTGATCTCAAATTTTCACCTTTTCTATTTCATGATGAATAACTTCGGGGGAACTGCACTCATAACAAAACTGTTTTATATTTTCTCAATCAGGGCTTGTACAACTTGAAATACGGATCTATGTACTGATGAAGCTGAGAAATTCCTACGGCGTTCGGTCAGTCGCATATAATCAAGTCGGCAGCTCGTGGTCTTGCAGTAGCGTTCTCGCTTCCCGCACACGGGGTCCCGGGTTAGATTCCCGGCGGGGTCACGGATTTTCTCTACATCGTGATGACTGGGTGTTGTGTGTCTTTTATCATCATTGACTCGCAAGTCGCCGAAGTGGCGTCAACTAAAAAGAACTTGCAATACGGCGCCCGAACTTCCCCGCATGGGGACTCCCGGCCAAAAATGCCACACGATCATTTTCATTTCATTTCAACCCCACAGTAATTTCCTCGATACCAAAAAATAATCTGTTTGTTTCTTTTTTTATAGTCGATGTCTTTGATAAAACTGACATTTGGTGATCAGTGCTAGTACCCTAATTCATATGAATTTAGTGCGAACTATTTGAAACTTCCTGGATCATAAAAGCTATGTGCCGGACCGAGACTTGAATTTGAGACCTTGTCTTTCGCGGGCATGTGCTCTACCAACCGATTTATCCAAGCACTACTCGCAACCCCTACTTGCCGCTTTACTTCCGCCATTACCACATCCCGCCAACCTTCCAAACTTCACGGAAGTTCTCTTGCGAAATTTGCGAGTCTAGCACTCCTGAAAGAAATTATACTGCGAAGATATAGCTTAAATAGAAAACTTTCTGGCAGATTTAAAATGTGTGCCGGACAGATAGTCAAACTCGGGACCTTTGGTTAAGCCATATCTCCAGAATATCCTTTCTTACAGGAGTGCTAAGCTCGCAACTTTCGGAGGACAACTCCTGTGACATTTGCGAGGTATGAGATGAGGCAAAGGTGCAAGTAAGGCTATGAAGATGGATCGTGAGTCGTTCATGGGTAGCTCAGTTGATAGAGCACAAGGCCGTGAAAGACAAACGTCCCAAATTCGAGTCTCGGTCCGGCACACGGTTTTAATCTGCCAGCGGACACTCAGCTGCAGAGTGAAAAGTTCATTCTGCAAACTATTTGTTTAAGTAGCCATAAATCTTTGGTGCACGACATATTTCATAATCGATTCAAATTTGGGCTTTTCCTGGTGTTATAACTGTGATACGCCTCTTCTTAACTACATCCCCATAATTAACCTGGATTGATCAATGTGTCGATTTATTGTTGAATTCATGTCTGCAAGTATGATGGAGTACCGTGCTCCCGATGGTACATCGAACGGGATCTTTTTCTGAGGGTTCAGTTTATTAGAGGAACTGGTAGGCAGGTTAGGTACCGCCACAACAACCATCTGAACTGCGGACTGTCTTTAGAAGAAGAGCCTGGGATTCATTTTGAGCAACGGGCTTACCGCACGCCTTTTTGGCAGCAACAATGGAGAAGAAACGATGAACAGAGAGATATAGAGTGCGCATGTTAGATAGCTGCCAACAAGTGATGCAGGAAATTTACGTGCTAACAGGTTAATAGACCGTACTCCGTTGAGAGCTCCCGATAGTGAAGCGCAGGACTGTTGACGAGAAGAGGAAAACCTTTTATGCATCTGTGGTAAGTCCAGAAAATTGTACGTTGCGAAGAAGAAATATGTCAGTATTGTAATTATTTGTTACACTCATATATCTATACCACCAGAATAGATCACGAACGGTAGTTCTGTAGCTAATCATTTCTTTTCATCGTGATATAAATCGCGTGTATCAGTAGCAGTTGTTACCGATCGTATTCGCAAAGTTTTTAATCGGACAATTTTGTTCACGCTCGAAAGATTTTCGATAAAATTCTGCTCGACTCTTAAGTCGCTGAGGAACTCCTTTACGGATCACGGAAAGCTGTAACTTGCCGAGAAACGAGTTCCGACGTGAAGGTCAAAGATCACTATCGTAAACTGCATTGATTCAATGACGAGCAATTTGTGGCGTTATAGCAAGACAGTGCACCACTTTAACCACGCCTCATAGCTTGTTACGTTATCGTTCCTTCTAACGTGTTACGATTCTGTTGTAATCTTACTAGGGAAGTTGGCTAAAGGCAATATTAGAGGAGCAGCATTGCATACTTCGCTCTGACCGCTAAAGTACGTTTAGAAGAGGCTGTGCTATCTTTTGGAACACTACCGCTATTCTGCCCGCTACTGCAGGGATCTTTAGCTGCACTGCGAAGTAGTGCAGTCTGATAAGACGCCACCAGGGACAGGGTTCGTGACTTATCTCAACGCGCTGTGCGTATTTCATTTGGCGCAGATAACTTCGCACATACGGGAGAGTCAGCCCTCTGGCATGTTAGCGAGGTCAGCAGCGGACTTCTAGTTTGCAGAAACTTAGCCTCGCTTCAGACGTTTTGTTTCTGGTGTGCACTTGACCTACCTGGCATGCCTCCTTTGTCAACGTCCTAAGAAATAATATTTATGTTTTAGTAACGCAACTTATACGTTCAGTTGTATTTGAACGTATACAGTCTTTACCTGACAATTACGTTATGCCGTTTATGCCATGTCACTTATCACGTTCATTACATTTTTAGTTGCTATATTTTAATGCACACTATTAAGAAACTTTTGTTATAGGAGACTAGCGAGTAGGTAAGATCACAAATCAGACTTATCGAACGACGTGCCAGATGGTCTCATACCATGAGAAAGACCGGGCGAACAGACATAGATAGATAGATAGATAGAGAGAGAGAGAGAGAGAAAGAGAGAGAGAGAGAGTGAGAGAGGATTCACCTACCACACTAGCCGCCAAGAAGGGAATCTTTTATTGTTTATATTTACTGTTTAAATATTAATATAAAGCTCCAACCGCGCTGATACCGCTACTTGCACTGAGAACTTGTTAATAATAATTTCAGTATCACTCAGTTCATCGGGAAATGCTAGTTACAAATTTTAGTTACTGTCAGTGCTTTTTGACGAAAATAGTGGACCCTGAAAGGGCTGGTGCCAAACTGTTAAGATAGCTTACTAGTCAGCCTACGACTAGTTTTCGATGTGGCAACACACGAACTAGGATGTGAAGTGCAACTCCGCGTAAAGACGGAATTACTTGTTAAATTTGCTTCGCAAAACATATTTGTGCGATCTCATGTTGATTCTAGGATCATGTGAAGTATTTTTGCGTTTTGAAGTGCTCGGCAACAAATGATTAACGGTAGAGAATCTTGTTATGAATATTAACGACAGACTAGCTCTCAGATTTTGTTTTGCTATAAATAGAAATAAAATCCAGTGGCATCCCAATACTCTGCAATTTCAGTGTTAATAGCACCGAATTCTTCCCCATTTGCCACTTCATTATGCACTGTTTACTGCATGCACTTTAGTGCCTGCGGCTACTGGAGAAGAAACCAAGAGGACAGGTGTGCAAGTTGCCTCCATTTATGCTACGGATAGTGAGTGTGGATGTTATTTACTGAAACCCTCCGTGTTGGTTAATTCTGGCACATCTTTTCCGTGGATTGAGGTGTATTCAGGAGTCCACTGTGGATTATTCGAGGGTAATAATTTGAATCTTTTGGGAATTATACTTGACGTACCCTCATGAATACTTTCCAACCTATCCTGCCGACGAACATGTGTTTCACATGTCATACAACAAAGTATCATTATTTAGTTATGTCAAGTATTTTTTATGAGGTTATAAAGTTGAAAAACACAACAATAAAATCGTATTTTAATGTCTAAGGCAGTACGATGACCTTACAATAACTATTGTACTACGTTAAAGTTGATGTTTCAGCGGTCTTCAGCCTGAGGACTGGTTTTCTGTAGTTCTCCACGCTAATCCGTCATGTACAGGCCTCTTTACCGTCACATATGTTTTAGGATCTGCATCAGTTTGAACCTGCATACTGCGGTAATCCCTTGTTATTCCTCTACAATTTTTAGTATCTCACGCTATTCTCTATTACCAAATTAGCTATTCCTTGTCCCACAAGATCTGTCTTCCCAATCTATTCTTTATTTTATGCCTCATCTTTAGATTCTCCAACTACCCATCTACTCATATTTTCAGCAGTGCTGTGGCAAACTGCATTTCTTAAGCTTACCCGTACTGCTCGTCGTCTACGAATTACTTTTATGTAAATCTAAACTTTGTGAAGATAACACCAATAGCCTAAGTCAGAGTTGTAACAGATTTTTTGTTTCTGTGTCTTTATGGTTGTCAAATACACTCCTGGAAATTGAAATAAGAACACCGTGAATTCATTGTCCCAGGAAGGGGAAACTTTATTGACACATTCCTGGGGTCAGATACATTACATGATCACACTGACAGAACCACAGGCACATAGACACAGGCAACAGAGCATACACAATGTCGGCACTAGTACAGTGTATATCCACCTTTCGCAGCAATGCAGGCTGCTATTCTCCCATGGAGACGATCGTAGAGATGCTGGATGTAGTCCTGTGGAACGGCTTGCCATGCCATTTCCACCTGGCGCCTCAGTTGGACCAGCGTTCGTGCTGGACGTGTAGACCGCGTGAGACGACGCTTCATCCAGTCCCAAACATGCTCAATGGGGGACAGGTCCGGAGACCTTGCTGGCCAGGGTAGTTGACTTACACCTTCTAGAGGACGTTGGGTGGCACGGGATACATGCGGACGTGCATTGTCCTGTTGGAACAGCAAGTTCCCTTGCCGGTCTAGGAATGGTAGAACGATGGGTTCGATGACGGTTTGGATGTGCCGTGCACTATTCAGTGTCCCCTCGACGATCGCCAGTGGTGTACGGCCAGTGTAGGAGATCGCTCCCCACACCATGATTCCGGGTGTTGGCCCTGTGTGCCTCGGTCGTATGCAGTCCTGATTGTGGCGCTCACCTGCACGGCGCCAAACACGCATACGACCATCATTGGCACCTAGGCAGAAGCGACTCTCATCGCTGAAGACGACACGTCTCCATTCGTCCCTCCATTCACGCCTGTCGCGACACCACTGGAGGCGGGCTGCACGATGATGGGGCGTGAGCGGAAGACGGCCTAACGGTGTGCGGGACCGTAGCCCAGCTTCATGGAGACGGTTGCGAATGGTCCTCGCCGATACCCCAGGAGCAACAGTGTCCCTAATTTGCTGGGAAGTGGCGGTGCGGTCCCCTACGGCACTGCGTAGGATCCTACGGTCTTGGCGTGCATCCGTGCGTCGCTGCGGTCCAGTGCCAGGTCGACGGGCACGTGCACCTTCCGCCGACCACTGGCGACAACATCGATGTACTGTGGAGATCTCACGCCCCACGTGTTGAGCAATTCCGCGGTACGTCCACCCGGCCTCCCGCATGCCCACTATACGCCCTCGCTCAAAGTCCGTCAACTGCACATACGGTTCACGTCCACGCTGTCGCGGCATGCTACCAGTGTTAAAGACTGCGATGGAGCTCCGTATGCCACGGCAAACTGGCTGACACTGACGGCGGCGGTGCACAAATGCTGCGCAGCTAGCGCCATTCGACGGCCAACACCGCGGTTCCTGGTGTGTCCGCTGTGCCGTGCGTGTGATCATTGCTTGTACAGCCCTCTCGCAGTGTCCGGAGCAAGTATGGTGGGTCTGACACACCGGTGTCAATGTGTTCTTTTTTACATTTCCAGGAGTGTACTTTGCTCTTTCCTGAGCAAAATTTTTTTGTTTTGAGTACATAATTTTTAAAATTGGTTTGTGTCTCTATTACAAAATGTTCCTTTTACTTAAATTGTGTTAAATATTTGCGTGCTAGATTTACTTTGCGAAAGAGAATGAGAACATTGTAACTATCAATTTTAGTTTGAGTAAAAGCAAAATGTTTGTGAAAGAGTGAATAACAGTAATCGCTTGTCACAATATATGTGAGATTGCTCTCATGTGACGTAAATGGAGGAGAATTCATTTTGAAACACTTAAATGTGTTTCTATTTTAAAATGATAATTTGAGCGTCACGGTACCGAAATAGTAATATTGTGGAACGTTTAGCGTATTATGGGTAGCGAGTGCGATGTGAGCTGTCAGTGTCTTGCCATAATAACTGTTCACACGACTACTACTACCTTCTGCTCGGAGAAAACAACAGATGTATTAACTTTCGGTTTACCGCGATCAAGATAAACCTGTACAGTTGATGAATATCAGTGGTGATTGAAATGAACATAATGAGCACGCTACGTGGTGGCTGTATAGGGATCATCGACGTGGGAATTCGATGTTCTTCAACCACAACTAAGTGAGCCATTACATTTAAAATTTTAGATGGTTGGGAAGCTCTCACTCCGCAATATACCGCCAAAATAATTAAATTTAAAATTATAGTCCTTACGAATAAATATTAGGCTTAGAGTATTCATTGTTGGATAAAACTTTCGCAGACGTCCGAAACCGAGTAAAAAACATGGAAATATGTTACAAACAACATTATGTATTACTGAAATGTGTGGAAGATGTGTATCTACTGCTACAAATCATAAAATGAAGCTTATCACACAATGAAAATAATATATTTCTTTAATGAACAATTTCCCAGTTGCGAAATAGCTTTGGCAACCAGAGATGGTGACTGACTACATAAGATGCCGGAACGAGTGACAGACTTTCGTTCGATAAGCATCATCGTGAGGTTACCTGTGGGAAGGTACATGGCGGCACAATGAAATGTAAATATTAAAAAATGCATTATGCAATATGCAGCTGTATTCGTTATTTTATTATCGACTGTTTATTTTAGTTATTTAAGACCATCCACGGGTCATAAAACCTATTCAACAATGAATTCCACAACTGTAAATCTTACCCAGTCTGAGAAGTTCTGTTACACCATTACAATTGTGGAATACACAGTTGAATTGGGGTTCACACCAGTGGATGGTCTCAAGTCGACTGAAATCGATAGTCGTTAACAAAACAACTAGCACAGCTATGTTGTATAATGCAGTTCCTAATATCCTTAAAAGCTGTCTAACACCTCCAACACAAAATACATATAAATATATGAAGGTAGTAACTGTTCCGAAAGAACAGATACCAATGATGACCATGCAGCTTCTCTAGAAAGGAATGATAATTAATCGACAACCTCAGGCCGGCCGTAGTGGCCGAGCGGCTCTAGGCGCTACAGTCTGGAAACGCGCGACCGCTACGGTCGCAGGTTCGAATCCTGCCTCGGGCATGGATGTGTGTGATGTCCTTAGGTTAGTTAGGTTTATGTAGTTCTAAGTTCTAGGGGATTGATGACCTCAGAAGTTAAGTCCCATAGTGCTCGGAGCCATTTGTACCATTTGACAACCTCAGCTGCCAACAGGTGTTGTTGATATACTTCAAGGGAGACAGCTGAAAAATGTGTGCCCCGACCGGAGCTCGAACCCGGGATCTCTTGCTTACATGGCAGACGCTCTATCCAACTGAGCCACCGAGGGCACAGAGGATAGGGCGGCTGCAGGGACGTATCCCTTGCACGCTTCCCGTGAGACCCACATTCCCACCTGTCCACAACCTACATTCGTGATGTTCTTGAAGGATATTTGCAAATTCACTCATTACTCGCGCCAACTAAGGTGACGATTCCCGTAAGAGTTCGGGCAAAGAGTGCGCCTTCGCACAGAAGAAGATCAATGGCCGGGTAGCCTTTAACTATATAAAAATAGTAACTGTTCCGAAAGAACAGATACCAATGATGACCATGTAGCTTCTCTAGAAAGAAGTGATAATTAATCGAAACCCTCAGCTGCCAACAGGTGTTGTTGATATACTTCAATAGGGACAGCTGAAAATGGGTGCCCCGACGGGAGCCCGAACCTGGGATCTCCTGCTTACATCGCAGACGCTCTATCCATCTGAGCCACCGAGGGCACAGAAAACAGCGCGACTGCAGGGACTTATCCTTGCACGCACGATGATCTATAATGGTAGAATGGAACGTTTGAAAAAAAAGTAGACTCTGCTCTTATATCTCACCTAATCACCACTTCTGAAATCGTTACAGCTTTCTCAAAATCTCATGCGCCATACATCGCATAATGCCTAACTGTAAATCAATTTTACTGTCTTTTTTTTTACGAAATAATATCATAAAAATGCCATTTAGAGCATATATTTTCCACAAGAGGCGAATATCTGCTGCGTTTCTAAACTGTACGGTGTTCATCGTATGTTTAACCTTAAAGTAAACAAGAGCTGGTGCAGCACTACTAGTGATTGATTGTGGGCTCAGCGCACCTACGCCCCATCTTCTGGTGACATGGAAATAGGCCCCACTTATGTATTAGTTATTCCATTGTTCAGACACGCACTACATAATGAGGCACGCGAAAGAACTGAAATCTCACTCTTTTTACAAATTAGCGTGTTACATCTTTAATACATGTAGTTCTTTCACTCATTTTGTCTGCCTCACCACTTGTGCTCATGCGTCTTGCTAGTATACGCTGTGAATACGTGTGAAAGTTGCTTCTTGTTCTGTACTAAAACTCAGACGAGGAAAACCGTTAAAAAGTAGCGCAGCAAGAAGTATCCTGTGCTTAATGTCTTCGAGAAACTAAAAAAATCCATCGTTACAGACACGATAGATTTCAGAAATAATATCTGAGTTTACCGGAGCATCTGTGTTGCGTGTAAACTGAGGTGACAAAAGTCGTGGGGTACCTCCTAATATCGTGTCGGACCTCCTTTTTCCCGGCGTAGCGCAGCAACTCGACGTGGAATGGACTCTACAAGCCGTTGGATGTCTCATGTAGAAATACTGAGCCATGTTGCCTTTGTAGCCGTCCATAACTGCGAAAGTTTGCCGGTGCAGGATTTCGAGCACGAAATGAATTCTCGATTATGTCCCATAAATGCTCGATGGGATTCATGTTGGGCGATCTGGATGGCCAAACAATTCACTCAAATTGTCCAGAATGTTTATCAAACCAGTTGAGAACAACTGTGGCCCGGTGACATGGCGCATTGTCATCCATAAAAATTCCATCGTTGTTTGGACACATGGCTGAGAATGATCTCCAAGTCGTCGAACAAAACATTTTCCAGTCAATGATCGGTTCATTTGGACCAGAGGACCGAGTAAATACAACCCACACCATTACGGACCTGCCACCAGCTTGTACAATGCTTTGTTGACAACTTGGATCCACGGCCTCGTGGAGTCTGCGCCACGCTGTAGACCTACCATCAGCTCTTACCAACTGAAATCTGGGCTCATCTGATCAGGCCACAGTTTTCCACCGATACGGTCAGGAGCCCAGGGGAGGCGCTGCAGGCAATGTCGTGGTGTCAGTAAATGCACTTGCGTCGGCGTCTGCTGCCATAACCCATTAACGTCCAATTTCACCACCCTGTTCTAACGGATACATTCGTGGTACATGTCACGCCGATTTCTGCTGTTATTTCCCGCATTATTGCTTGTCTGTTAGCACTGACAACTCTACGCAAACGCCACTGCTCTTGATCGTTAAGTGAAGGCCATCGGCCACTCCGTTGTTAGTGGTGAGAGGTAATGCCTGACATGTGGTATTCTCGGCACACACTTGACATTGTAGATCTCAGAATATTGAATTCTCTCAGGATTACCGAATGGAATGTCCTCTGCGTCCAGCTGCAACTATCACTCCCCATTCAAGGTCGGTTAATTTAAGTTGTGCGGTTACAATCACGTCGGTAACTTTTTCATACGAATCACCTAAGTACAAATGGCGGCTCCGCCAATACACTGTCGTTTTATACGTTGCGTATACGATATTACCACCATCTGTATATGTGCATATCGCTGTTCCATGACTTTTGTCACCTCAGTGTTTTAGGTAAGCAGAAAGGGAAAGACAGTACAGATAAAGTATCTACTCCTGGCGAGATGAGAAGCCTGCAATTACGTGTAGTGCGAAAATGTGATAGTTTTGTGAAAAGTGCTGTGTGGTCGGATGTGTATGCTGAAAAACTGCTTTTTATTTTTTCAGGTTGAGAGTCACGTCTGTTTGCAACAAGCATAGCATCAATGAAGAAATATCAAACAAAGTCACCAAAGGTGAGAGAACAGTACATTAGCAGCAAGATAAAACTCTGATTCGAAAAAAAAGAAAAAAACAGACGCGTGAAATATAGAGGTTGTCGTACTTAACTTGACGCCCACAAATAACTTTTTTCAAATAGTTCAAATAGCTCTAAGCACTATGGGACTTAACATTTGAGGTCACCAGTCCCCTAGACTTAGAACATCAAATACATCCATGCCGATGAAAGATTCGAACCTGCGACCGTAGCAGCAGCATGGTTCCGGATTGAAGCGCCTGGAACCGCTCAGCCACAAACATTTTTCAGAGGCAAGAAAATTTTTTAAATTCTCAGGTTGTACATTAACAATTATGATTGATTTACTTGTAACTTTGTTTGTTATGACTACAAGAACAGAAGCATCATATTCTTGAATAACACCATATATTTTTAATTCGGTACTCCACTTCCAAGGATGCCACTTTTAGAATGTTCTGACAGATTGTAAGTTCTTATACAATGAAGCGAAAACTAAGCTTCCAATGTTTCTGAAAGTTTGCGATAAGCTTGTATTGCTAGTCTGACATGGATTTTTAGTACAAAAATCATGAAAAAACCAAGACATATTCAGTACGTGAAGAGATGAATTTGGGAACAACTACCAGGAGAGGCCGGGAAATAAACAAATATAGCAGAGAAAAGAAGTGGACGACACAAATTCGTCTGGGAGGAAAATGAGGTGGCGAAGGACAGGACATATAGCCATGCGAACGGACAGCGAACAAACCAAGGAGGGTACTTACAAAGTTTTTTGCTGGGTTCTGAGAAATAAGAGGAAACTGAGACGATGATAGGAGTTGGGTAGATGACATTGAAATATATAGAAACAATGTGGATGCTATGGCTGAAGAATTTGATGCATCGGGACGTTTGGAAGAGGTATTTATTCTGATATGCAAGACCAATGGCTGCTGTTGTTGCTGGTAGTGATGATGCTAATGATGACTGAGACGAGGTAAATAAAAAAATTTCAGCGGACTGCCGATGATTGTACAGTTCTCACCTTTTCCGTTTTTTACTTAGACGGACAAAAGGACATTTTGCACTATATTACGTTGGTATCATATGCCTTTTGAGCGTATACATATTGCCCTTGTGACCTCTCTTCTCAAGTCGCAGTTTTTAGATCTAATGTGGGCTTATATCGTCATTACCGACTGTATAAAGTCTCATTTATAGCAAACGAGTTTCACTTTATGTAACAGGTAGATCAGTGATCTTTGTTGTTCTGTTTACATGTAGATGTAAAGAGATGACAAACATCTATCGTGTTGAAAATCACATTTTTTTTGGCTTACATCATTCGAATGTGTCGTACTATACGCAGGTGTCCGGATTTAAATGCGCTGCGTTACACTAGCCACAATATTTTCTCGTTTGAGTGTTTTGGCTTATATGCTCACCATCACCTATTGGTTTTGTGTAATTTGAATTTCGTTCCGATAATGTGGAAAGGAGAGGGGGAAGAGGTAGTGACATGTTGTAACTTGTGTGTGCGAGTCTGTGAGCGTGTGTGTGCCTATGTGTGTACGTATTTATGTACAGTTTTTTACACATGTGACGGAGAATGGGATAGGAGGGAGGCGAGGAGGGGAGGAAGAGGGAGGGGAAGGCGAAGTGTCCTAGCCTGTGTGTATGTCTGTTCTGATTATTACTTTGCTAAAGCTTTTTATTGTGGCACTAGTGTGTTTATAATCTCGTTAAACTGACACTTAAATAAAATTACAATTGTTACAATCATCAGTGACAATGTTCTTAAATAAAGCGAAGAGCGTTTGGTGTGAATAGTACATTATCCAGTCGCGAAAGACAGCAGAAATCCTCATATTATTTGTAAATGCCGTCCGAAGGAACAGATACCATGCGTTCATATAATTGAGTTGCCTCGATGGGCAACGCATGCACCACCTTTAGTGCAGATGCACAATTACGTTCGACGTCTTGCGGGAATCTCAAACTAGTGAGCAAGCAGGACATGGACAGGGACTGCAGATAAGAGGGGCTAAGTGAGAATGTGCGTTGGCCGGAATGTGTGCCGAGATAATCCTCGCAGTTGCTATAGACTCTGGGTCGGGATGGCGCTGTGGTTAACACAGCTGCGTAATAAGCAGGAGATCTCGGTTTCGAATCCCGGTCTGGCACACATTTTCGCTGGTCGCCGCTGACTCCACATAAATTCCCGATGCAACTGACATCAACATTTCCTACTCTTTCTTTTCCTTACCCCCCCTCCCCCCCACCCCTCCACCTTTAATTTTCATAGAACATTTACCAGTTCACATCTTATCCGACTGTATAAGTAAATTAACAACAACAACTCACCAATTGGATAGTAGGGCAGCCGTGGGTAATGGCGCCCCTTGCTGTCCGTATAGCCTCGGATAAGCCTGGAACACAAACGGCAGTGCGTTAGTACACTGATACATAAGATTACTAAAACTGTCAAGGGTATATTCTGGTTTAATATGTCAGATGTAGGGCGGAACATTACACAGAACAAATGCTCCAGGTGTCACTGTAGGAATTTGTGGTGAGTTACTATGGGACCAAACTGATGAGGTTGTCGGTCCCTAGACTTACACAATACTTAATCTAACTTAAACTTATTTTAAGGACAACACACACACACACCCATGCTCAAGGGAGGACTCGAACCTCCGACGGTGAGAGCCGCGCGAACCGCAGCAAGAAGCCCGAGACCACGCGGCAACCTCGCGCGGCTGTCAGCTTAGATATCAGGTGTCAGCGTAGATGGTTAAAATTAAATAGCGTTTGAAACCCTATCGACGTGCATTGTTTTGGCATGAAAAGCGAGCCGCATCTCAGCATATTCTCAGATGTACAATTTCGTGGAGATACTTACCTTGTGGACACTGATTTGTCCAAGCCTGCTGGTCTATGGTTTCATGTAATGTTTGATGTGATCATAAATTTGTAAATTATAAACAATAACTTTGGGTAATTTTTGTTTCTATTATTCAGAAGAAAATAAAACAAATATTGCTCCACGTCAATATGTTGTCGTCGTCAGCGTTGCTACTATACTCTTTCTTGGTATCGAATCATCTGAAACTGCTGATTCTGTCACTGAAAACTGCCGACTTTCAGCCTAGGCAGGGGTGCTTGGGTGCTTGAACCGGGCGCCTGCTACGGAGGCCCGTACGCAGTAACATTCGCCTAAAAGTCGTTCATGGACCCTGTTGCTAGCCCAATGGTTCATCTGGCCGTCAGGCGAGCAACAGTTGCACGTCTGTTCGCCAGTACCCATCTCCGCAGCTGCCGTTCACCTCTGTTATCTATGGGCCGTGGTGCACCCACAGTTACCTCTGTACTGATAATGGCCTTTTAAAAGTCAGGTAAATCTCTCCATTTTCACATTACGACAACTACTGTCATTTCTTGTGCATCGCCCGACACGCTTTATGTCCCCTCCACTGCTAGTGCTGCCATCTGTGAGTGGTTACTGTACGTTGACTTCGAACATAGGCGGTGGTCACATTAATGTAATTAGACCGTATAACGTTCCCAAGGAACCCAGACTAACCGTAATGTCTTTCTTCTGTTACCACATTCCACTTCTTAAGAAGATCCTTATCGATATACTACTCCGCAAGTCCCAGTGCAGTGCGTAGCCGAAGGTATATTGTAAAAATATTGGCGACCTTCTGTCCTAGTTCATTCGCATACTGAGCGTGGGGCAAATGACTATCTATATGCCTCCGTGAGCCCTAATCTCTTTAGCCTTTCTTCTCACGATCTCTATGCGATATATAATGTGGTGGTAGCAAGGCGGTCACACAGTCTTCTTCGAACATATGGGATTTCCCCAACAGACTTTCTCGAGAACTGCATCATCAGTCTTCCAAGAAATATTCTTGGGGCATTACTGTTACGCTTCCATGTGTCCTGTAACGACCTGTCACGACTATAGCAGCATGTCTGTGAACTCTTTCGGTGTCTGTTGTCAGGTTTACATGCTCCAAACACTGGAAGGCAACTATAGATTTGCCGATACTTGCGTCTTGTAGGTGATCTGCCTTACAGATGCCTACACACTTCTGACATCGTTAGTGTGAGAGCGAAATGTAGTATTATGAACACTGAATAAATCTGCAGCTGCCAAGATCGCTAAGTTCATTTATTCATATAGATAGCCAGCCGCTGTGACCGAGCGGTTCTAGGCGCTTCAGTCTGGAACCGCGCTGCCGCTACGGTCGCAGGTTCGAATCCTGCCTCGGGCATGGATGTGTGTGTGATGTCCTTAGGTTAGTTAGATTTAAATAGTTCTAAGTCTAGGGGACTGTCCCATGGTGCTTAGAACCATTTGAACCATTCATATAGATAACCGATTTCGACAGTTCTCTGTTGTCATGTTCGTATCTGCAAAAGATAGGACAGAAAATGCTGGGACACAGCATCTAACATGACAGCACACATAATTATATCTAAGATTTGCAATACATAGGATAACAACATACTTACGTTCACATCATTACACAATCTTCTCCTTCAGTACAGTAAGTGGTGCTATACAATGTATATCCATGTTGGTATCGAGAGCTATTCTAGAAGTCGGCATGTCAGTTTTAAAATAACAGCTATGCACACACATGTTATTGTGCCGATTACAAGTGCCCACATTCATCACCTCTTCACACTCACAGATTCCAACGTAAGCATCCTTAGTGATGCAGTGGATCATCAGATGGTGCAGTGGTAGTACGAACCGATATTATCTATTAAGTGTGATCACTTGTAATCAGCGCAGTAACATGTGTGTACATGGCTGTTATGTTAAAACTGACATGCCGACTTGTACTATAGTTGACGATAGCAACGTGGATATACATTGTATATACCACTATTTGCTGCACTGAAGGAAAAGATTGTGTGATGATGTAAACATAGTATGCTGTTATTCCAGGCATTGCAGATCTTGGATACAATTATGTGTGCTGTAATGTTAGTTACTGTGTCCTAGCATTTTCGGTCATATCTTTTACAGATCCGAAGACGGCAACAGAAAATTCCCAAAACCGTTTATCTATATGAATAAATGATTTTAACGCTCTCGGCAGTTGAAAATTTATTCAGTATTCACTTTTTTGTATTTTCCTAGAACCCTTCCAGCAAATCCAAGTCTTCCATTCTTCTTCCTTAACAATGGTTTCGAATCGCTTCTTAGTGCTACCCTTAAATATATTTACGAGGCCGGCCTGTGTGACCGAGCGGTTCTAGGCGTTTCAGTCTGGAACCGCGCGACGTCTACGGTCGCAGGTTCGAATCCTGCCTCGGGCGTGAATGTGTGTGATGTCCTTAGGTTACTTAGGTTTAAGTAGTTCTAAGTTCTAGGGGACTGATGACCTCAAATGTTAAGTCCCATAGTGCTCAGAACCATTTATATTTAAGTTGTGACGAGCAGCTCAAGAAGTTCACCACTAATCTCGTAATCAGATGTTATAACGTTCTCCTTCTTTGTTGAAAGCGTTATCTTATATTTAACCACATTTAAAGAAAGCTCTCATTCATTACACTGACTGGAAATTTCATCAAATTCTATCTGTATGTCCTTACAATCGTCCAATGACGATACTTTCCTGCAATCAACAGATTATGACAAACGAATGAAGCTGAATAACCCAACTTTCAGTCATGTTTTTATTTCACCAGAATTTCCGAGACGAGCAGCTACCTCCGTTTCTTTTTAAATTAAATATAGTTTACCAAATATGATAATAGCATGAAGACTTACACATTACGTAGAACTTTTTCTGTCAGTGTACAGGGATACTCTTTTCTTTTACTCGTAATTTTTCATATAATAGTGTGCAACTGCTGTAAAAGGCATAGTGCGCACCCGTAGTTTTTAATGATGTTCTGCTCTCCCTAGCACTTCATATTTAGTTGCCAGACTAGTTTCAATGGGAGCACTCTGCTGACGCCAAATTTTTCTCAACATCTCTTTGGCCTTGGTGTTTAAAGGTCACTGCGTTCTATTTTCAGGTGGCCCATTCAATTAATATAACCGCGCGAGCTTTCTTTAGTCTAGACTTGCGTTCTTGTTACCATGCCAGCATGACGACCTGCAGTAATTTCGCACTCGGGGAAAGAAGTGCGTTGTGCGTATTTAGAATAACACCTGTCTGAGACTAATTAATTTATAGGCAATGTGGATTTAATCTTTTCTCCCCAGCGAAGGCGTTTTTCAATGTACGGTAATTACAAGATCGTTACTTGCTCTCCGAAACTGCTAACAGCTCGAAAAAAATGCTACATCTGTAGTTTCAAGAAAGAGAGAATGAATTTTTATATCTACAGTAATGGATGGTTGGTTCGATTCAGTACTGGAGACAGAAGACACTATTAAGTATATTATTATTGAGTACATTATTATTGAGAATTATGTCTGTTGGAAACCTGAGCGGTATAAACGTATTTCATTCAGTCTGGAACCGCGCGACCGCTACGGTGGCAGGTTCGAATCCTGCCTCGGGCATAGATGTGTGTGATGTCCTTAGGTTAGTTAGGTTTAAGTAGTTCTAAGTTCTAGGGGACTGATGACCTCCGCTGTTAAGTCCCATAGTGCTCAGAGCCATTTGAACCATTTTTTTTTATTTAACGCAGTTTACGTACACATCTTTTCTTGTTTGCGCCGTGTTACCGTTAGATGTAATCTGCATGCTTGACTTCCGTAGCTAAAAGTAATTCTATACCTGCCAAAAAAGAGATCATACATCCCTCCGAGATGCTAATTATAAATTACTGCATTAATTGCTATTTTACTATTTATTTCTGAAAAGGAATGAGTGAAACTTCAATTTTTTATTGTTTTTAAATAAAATTCGGCTCTAATTGTCAGCTAAAGATTTGTGTCACAACTTGGATGTGTTTTCATGAAGATAGTCTCCACACGGTAAATGATCCTAGTAGTGACGAAAATGCAATTCGCGCAAAAGCATCTGTTTAAGAATGAGCGTTCAAATTTAAAATTTTTACTTGGAACAATCGGGTGATTGGAACCTACAATCTGCAGAATGAACAAAACATATCAGTTTTACTTTTTTGCTTTATTTTGTATTTACTCCTGCGTTTTGTGTTTATTTTTTGTCTCCCCAGTATTTGCTAGGCAGTTTCGTACATGGCGTTAATCACTAGGCAACACATGGTAAACATTTCCGTGACGAGGAAACTGTATTCTGTATTTACACAAATCCGTCACTGTCAATGTTTCCGCTTGATATTGCTACTCTGCGTCGCAACTGCTGTTTTCGTATTATTCATTCTCCGGTGCTCATTTTTCTGCCTGTCTCTTATCCACGGCAAATTAAAGTACGTTTTCTATTATGTGAGAGGCAAGTGTTGAAGAGATGCCCAACAAAAACATGATTGTCCTGTATCATTTCCTCGATCAGATACAGGATGTCCTCATGGTCAATAGTCAGGGATATGACACGAACGATCATTTGCAGCAAAAATATGGACATATGCCCTATTCCAAGTGGTTTCCGAGATAGAACACATTTAATGTACATTGTTATTTTTTCTGTATTATTCAATACATAGTCAGGTTTACACATTACAACAAGCGCTTTACGAAGTATCAATTGAAAAACAGGTACCTTTAACATATTCACCTTTAAGCATTACCCTGCACGCCACATTACAGCTGTTATATAGTTCACAATAAATGTTCGAATACCTCACCGTCAGTTTCAGTGCAGTTGTGCACCCTTAGGGAGTACATGTTGTGAGCCTGCACGCTGCCTAATGAAGCCAGCAGCGTCCATGATGGGACCACGCAGTTCATCTCGCGTCATTCCAGCGATTAGGGTATTTATGTATGTATGTATTAAACCGGGGACCCAGAAACGACGGAGAGGCTTCGTCCCGCCGGAATCTTCCGTGGTTCACAACCCCACAACAGGCCACAGCAGTTAACCCACCCCACCGCCGACCCATACCGCATCCAGGGTTATTGTGCGGTTCGGCCCCCCAGTGGACCCCCCGTGGACGTCTCATACCCAAATATTTGAACGGTAAAATAATTATGGTGTACGCGTACGTGGAAACAGTGTTTGCGCAGCAATCGTCGACACAGTGTAACGGAGGCGGAATAAGGGGAACCGGCCCAGATTCGCCGAGGTAGATGGAAAACCGCCTTAACAACCATCCCCAGGCTGGCCGGCACACCTGACCTCGACGCGTGATTAGAGTAGGTGTGGCTGAGATGTTCCCTGACGCGTTCGGTAGAATGTGGAGAGGCTCCATCACTCTGGAAGAATATTGCAGTCCGCGTGGCCAAATGAGTGTTCTCAAGGTATTAAACAAACGAATTCCCCAAAAAATGCAAGTAATTCTGTCCCATCATTCACTGATCTGGAATGACTGAGCCTATCAACGTGTTACAGACAACGCCCCACCAAACATTGATGGAAATTATTACATTTGCTGGTGTCTCCATTCAGTGTAAACATGGCTTCATCAGTGAATATTATTAATGGAGGCGAATGATGATTGTCACTATACCAGTAACAAAATTCAAGTCGTTTGACATTGTCGCCAATGTGAAGATTATGGACACGCTGTATGTGAAATGGGTACAAGTTTTCCGGATGTAATGTTCCCATACGTGTGTACGTGGGACATTGATACGGCCGGCTGCTGTGGCCGAGCGGTTCTAGGCTCTTCAGTCCGGAACCGCGCGACCGCTACGGGCGCAGGTTCGAATCCTGCTTCGGGCATGGATGTGTGTGATGTCCTTAGGTTAGTTAGGTTTAAGCAGTTCGAAGTCTAAGGGACTGATGACCTCAGATGTTCAGTCCCACAGTGCTCAGAGCCATTTGAACCATTTGAACATTGATACATGCAGAAAGTAGTCGGGTTCTGCTGGTAGGACTACACTGCACCATTTCAACAATGCGTTGCTTTTCCTGCACACTGTTGAACTACCCGTTCAGGAGAAAAATGAGAACTTGAAAGAATATCTGGTTCACGCAACTTGCTGAAAACTCTAGTAAACAGTCCGCCTGCTTAGCTGGATGGTAACGTGGTTGGCTACCGTGCAAGCAGGCCCCGGTTCTGTTCCTTGCCGCGTTGGAGATTTACTCCGTTCGTGGACTGTGTGTTGTGTTGTCCTCATCAAAAAAATTGTTCAAATGGATCTGAGCACTATGAGACTTAACATATAAGGTCATCAGTCCCCTAGAACGTAGAACTACTTAAACCTAACTAACCTAAGGACATCACACATATCCATGCCCGAGGCAAGATTCGAACCTGCGACCGTAGCGGTCGCGCGGTTCCAGTCTGTAGCGCTTAGAACCGCTCGGCCACTCCGGCCGGCTGTCCTCATCATCTTTTCATCCTCATCATTGGCGCGCAAGTTGCCCAGTATGGCGTCGAATGAAATAAGACTTGCACTTGCATGCCGAACTTCCCCGAATGGGGCCTCCTCGCCAACGATGCCATAGTCTCATTTCATTTCCTTTTCTAGTGAACACCCTGCGATCAGGAATTCAACTTGTGGAAAACTACCCACAGTATTCTTCGACAGCAGCCGTTAGTGTAAATGTGTAGCAATTCGGGTAGCGCGTGTACAAACACAGTTAACCGGTGTTTCTCTCTGATACACTCTCAGCCCCTCGCACTACTTCACTCACGACACACCATGGACATCTGTGGATTCAGAGGGCTAGTTTACTGTCACAAAGACGTCCCGAACTAACACGTTGAAATTAGCGTGGTAGGTTGCGCTAGAATAAAACGTCAGAGAGCTTGGGTGGGCAGGACACATCCATATTACTGTGTCTCACTGTTAACGTACAACTAATACCGCCGGAAAAACAAACCCGAGACTGGACAGAGCAGTTCTGAATGCAATGCTCACTTGACGTCCAAGAGTGAAGTAGACCTCATGTTGTCAACAGTAAGTATCATGAACGAATGGATCAATTTTGTTTACAAACAAAACATGCAGCACATACCGTCGACATTTCTACTGTTCTGTAGATGTTTCCAATGCGATACCGATACAGGGGCTAAGCAGTCAACGAAATGTAATCGCTATGTAACGAGGCACCGGAGGCCACGGGTTTCTGATATCAAAATGCTCTGAACATCTTCTGAAATTTTGTCGGTGGTGTTCTGGTTCACCCTACATATTTTTAAAAGGTTCTCCTTACACAGTTGTCAAATTAAGCGAATTTCCTAATTATCACTCAGTATCTTGGCGGTCTAAGCGATTGGGTAATCTTCGTTTTTTGTTGTGATAAGAAATTTTATGCGTACACCTGCCAGCACAGAACACTTATTGCAATTAGAATTTTCTACTCTGTAAGCGCAATCTGATGTCAGTATGTTCTGGGGTTGTGGTGTTACCAACTGTTGAATGCTATTGCGTGATGCCCACGGTCAAAGATTTTAGGGCTCCTCTGCTTTTTTTTTTTTTGCATGTAGTTCAGTTCTACAATAGTTATCTTCATACGTGCTTGACCACATAGCTCTTTCTTGCTTTGGGCTATGTCTTTGTAGATATGGTGGGTCTCTTGCAGTGGGATGAAGTATTTTTCTGTGATTGTTCTCAACATTTTCGTGTCTTATTTTATATTCATGCAGTGATGGTTGTGGTGTTTTAAGTGTTCAATAATAGTGAAACGATGGTTTTTGTCTTTCTAACTTCTAACGTGCTCTTTTGGCGTTATTTTAATGTTTGTACGAGCCAGCGCAGCGTTGCATTAAAATTATGATGTACGATTAATATCAGGAATCAGTCTTTAATCGTGCGCCCCCGGTAGCTGAGTGGTCAGCGCAACAGACTGTCAATCCTAAGGGCCTGGGTTAGATTCCCGGCTGGGTCGGAGATTTTCTCCGCTCAGGGACTGGGTGTTGTGTTGTCCTGATCATCATCATTTCATCCCCATCGAAGCGCAAGTCGCCCAAGTGGCGTCAAATCGAATGACTTGCACCAGGCGAGCGGTCTACCTGACGGGAGGCCCTCGTCACACGACATTACTATTAGTCTCTAATCCTGTTTAAATTTGCTGAGATAATGGTCATTGGGTAGTACGTTACATAAACCACACAAAAATCAAATCACCATGCAGGAAACTGCTGGCCGCAATATATTATTTGCGTTTTATATAAAAGAAACCATTAATGAATATGATGTCTTATAGTTATAACTTTGAATAGTACACGAGCAATTCTGCAATTGTCATGAGATGTTAGGAAAAACATAACGTTCCACACCCGCAACAATAAGATACATACAAAACGAGACTAAGGAAAAGCGCGAAATCAAGACACTGACATAGGAAAAGGCATAATGAAACAACTAAATCTGGATGAGAAATTAGTGAAAGATTATCATACATATCAATGACAATTAAGAATACCAGGAGAGACAGAACGACATGAAAAAAATTGTTCAGAAATGACTAAAATGTAGTGTCAGTAGTGCTTTAAACAGCTAATACACCAAAAATCGTACTGTAGGCACTCGTATGTGAGAGCTCTACTGGAGTTTGTTGCTTACTGAATTCGTATGGGGATCTGTCAATTTTTGGTTGCATACAGAGTTTTGGTGATGGCGGAGGGAGAAGATTAGGCCCTATTATGTTTCATGGAGAGAGACACAACGGCGTTATTTCTGGCATCAGGGTGTGTTACGGCCTTAGGTCAGCGCTGGCACGCCAGTAGGGAACGACAAGGAAGAGAAGGCTATGAGAAGAGATCAGCCAATCGCACGCTGACTGACCTCCCTCCAGGACGACAACGCGACAGCAGCGACCCCTACGTGAAGGGGACATACGCGCAGAGCCCGACCGGTGGCAGCCCACTTCGACAGCAGCTTCAACGTTAGCCACTTCGTTAGCCGTCGCATCGTAGCCTCTATCATTAGCCATCTCTACGTAGCACAGACTTGAGTTTGTCTGTTCTGAAGAAGGCTGACTATTTTGCATGTCGCCCTTTGCTTGCGGCACTTCTACACTACTGGCCATTAAAATTGCTACACCACGAAGATCACGTGCTACAGACGCGAAATTTAATCCACAGCAAGAAGATGCTGTGATATGCAAATGATTAGCTCTTCAGAGCATTCACACAAGGCTGGCGCCGGTGGCGACACCTACAACGTGCTGACATGAGGAAAGTTTCCAACCGATTTCTCATACACAAACAGCAGTTGACCGGCGTTGCCTGGTGAAACGTTGTTTTGATGCCTCCTGTAAGGAGGAGAAATGCGTACCATCACGTTTCCGACTTTGATAAAGGTCGGATTGTAGCCTATCGCGATTGCGGTTTATCGTATCGCGACACTGCTGCTCTCGTTGGTCGAGATCCAATGACTGTTAGCAGAATATGGAATCGGTGGGTTCAGGAGGGTAATACTGAACGCCGTGCCGAATTCCAACGGCCTCGTATCATTAGCAGTCGAGATGAGAGGCATGGCTGTAACGGATCGTGCAGCCACGTCTCGATCCCTGAGTCAACATATGGGGACGTTTGCAAGACAACAACCATTGCACGAACAGTTGGACGACTTTTGCAGCAGCTTGGACTATCGCATGGCTGCTGTTACCCTTGACGCTGCATCACAGACAGGAGCGCCTGCGATGGTGTACTCAACGACGAACCTGGGTGCACGAATGGCAAAACGTCATTTTTTCGGATGAATCCAGGTTCTGTTTACAGCATCATGATGGTCGCATCCGTGTTTGGCGACATCGCGGTGAACGCACATTGGAAGAGTGTATTCGTCATAGGCATACTGGCGTATCACCCGGCGTGATGGTGTGGGGTGCCATTGGTTACACGTCTCGGTCACCTCTTGTTCGCATTGACGGCACTTTGAACCTTGGACGTTACATTTCAGATGTGTTACGACCTACCCTTCCTTCGATCCCTGCGAAACCCAACATTTCAGCAGGATAATGCACGACCCCATGTTGCAGGTCCTGTATGGGCATTTCTGGATATAGAAAATGTTCGACTGCTGCCCTGTCCAGCACATTCTCCAGATCTCTCACCAATTGAAAGCGTCTGGTCAATGGTGGCTGAGCAACTGGCTCTTCACAATACGCCAGTCACTACTCTTGTTGAACTGTGTTATCGTGTTGAAGCTGCATGGGCAGCCGTACCTGTACACGCCATCCAAGCTCTGTTTGACTCAATGCCCAGGCGTATGAAGGCCGTTATTACGGCCAGAGGTGGTTGTTGTGGGTACTGATTTCTGAGGATCTATGCACCCAAATTGCGTGAAAATGTGATCACATGTCAGTTCTAGTATAATATATTTGTCCAATGAATACTCGTTTATCATCTGCATTTCTTCTTGGTGTAGCAATTTTAATGGCCAGTAGTGTATCAAAGTTAAGTATTTGTACTTACCTTGTTCAAATAAAACTCATTAATACGAGTTGTTTGATTGTTTGTCTAACGAACCGAGTACGTAGGATCCGTAGACACAATAGTGCCTGCATCTATCATGCACAAATCCACGTCACCTCTGGTGTGGTAGTAAGTCGGGAGATTCGGTTCTAAGTGATAAGTCATAAACAAGCCACGTTCTAAAGTGTCTCCCTCTCACCAGGGAGTCTATCCCGTCAAATATTTCAGTAAGATAGGATTCGCTCACGAACAGCGGACATGTCGATGGAGTAACTGCGCCAGAATAGGTTATTTCCTTGGCCAGCACGGTCTCCTGATAAGCTGCTACCTAGTTCCAGTCTCCACGATACAGAGGAGGCGTGAGGGAAGGTAGCTGCAGCTAGGGGACGTGTGACTCATTGACTTCACAACTCATTGACTTCTGAACTGCGTCGGTGAATGTATCCAAGACCGAAGAATGGTACTTCTTATTCCCACATGTAAGCTTGTGTTGGCGATACCATTGCCCATTTCATCTGACTTTCAAGTTATCGAATTAAAGCCATGTGACTCCACACACAACTGTCCATTTGCGCCTCGCTTTCAGAATGCTTATCTTTGCGCATTTGTGTGAGCAAAAAAAAAAAAAAAAAAAGTTGTTTCTGGATTGATGCATTTGATGCATGTGGTTTTCTGTAAATAGTAGTGAAGTCACGTGATACAAACACACAAACTTCTGATTTCATTTCCATCCCACCTTCCGAGCACTTAGCTTTGTGTATTAGTGTGTGTGTGTCTGTGTGTGTGTGTGTGTGTGTGTGTGTGTGTGTGTGTGTGTCCAAATCTAAGTAAAGTGTACGAAACAACTGCTTACTTGACCTCTATGAACGTCTGTTGCGTGGAGCTTCTCTTTACATAAAATATTGACATAGCTGAATTACATACATAGCAGTGCTTTTAGGAATAGTGTGCTGTAGTAAGAAACTCTCGACAAAGGGACAACAATATAACATCTTTGAAATGTTTGTAGATACAAAAATAACGTCTAAGATATTGATTTGATATTACTGTCATAAAACTATTTGAACAAATTAAACTCTAATGCTTTGTGCTTTGTCATGACATTGTCCTGTGTCCGTAATATAATGCTAACACTAGGGAAATATAAGACGTTGGCAAATTTATATATGTAACAGATACCCTCTTTCTTAGTAAGAAAGACATGACCTAGAGACTGAGTACCGATTGGCAACAGAAGTTACTTACGTTATTCGAATGATATGTTGTTTTCATGTGGACCAATTATCATACAGTCCCAAAGCAGATACTAATGTAGCAATAAATTATTATGTCTTCGCTTGCCATAGTAATTAACATGCCATTCTCCTAGTGCTTTACGGTATGCTAAACCTAAAACAATGGACGATTATCTCGGATCACCCAGAGACTTATTGCCGTTATACCGAGCACAGCTAGCGTACACAATCAGACAGTGCATTCTTCGGTAGTTCTTCATCAACATTTTACGACTATGGTGGCGGTAATATTTGGCAGCTCTATAATTCTAAAAATATTGCATAATCTAATTGTGCCCAAGGACGTAGAATCTTGGAAATTTTGGTAGGCAGAGTCTTAGTTGTCATACTGATTAAAACATTGTTGATAATAGTTTACAAAATGAAGAAGATATGCGTTGACTTAGTACTCAATTTCCACTAGCTATATTCGGTATTCCGTATCCGTACCCGATACTGTCGTACGGCTGCAAGAGCAAAACCAAGGCTCCCTAAGAATTACGTAACGGATATTTTTCCGAATTTTCATAGCCAAACTAAGAGTTGGAAATGCACAAGTGGATATCAAACTGACGAGCGTGAGTAGTAGATTTTCAAAGAAAGATTTAATTGCTTAAAAGTAATAAAGATAATCAAGAAAAACTAAATTTTTGATTTGACGGGAAATTGAAATATTTAACGAAGAGCTGCTGCTATTAGTGTAAATGAACTGTCAAAAAAAGTTCACCTCCTCAGAACGTAGTCCTTTTGCGCTTAGAAGTTACATTGGTTTAAGAATGTGGAATTATTTCTTTTATGTTGAAAAATAGAATAAATTGCTACTTTTGTTCCTTCTATTGATCTATATATTCTTAATAATAGTGGAATACTGGCCGACATTTAAACATATTGTATTTCATGCTTTCTGAACAAAACTTGAAAGTAGACGGAAATTTTGAAAAACAAAATAACGGTAAAATGTTTGGGGAAATTATTTGCCTAAAAGTAAGGAGCAAAATAGACTATGGAAACATTCGATGCACGTCATTTACTGTACATGATTTCGAGCGTCATTGAAGGATACATCAAATGTTTCTATAAAATGTTTTATTTCTTGCTGTTAGACATTTCACAAAACATTTGACCGATTTATCAAAATTTCTTTTTTTTAATAATAAAGGCTAGTAATTGCATAATAGGTCTATGACTCTAATATCGAAACCTAATAATGTGTTTTACATTTAAAGCCAATAGATTAACCTTAAAATTTGACTTTTTATGTTACTGTAAAGAAGATACTTACTGCAGTAATAGCTGTGAGGACTCATCTGGACTACGTTTTCCGATGTCACTAGGATTCACAGATGACAGTTTCTCGTCTGACCGAAATTTCGCTCACGATAAAATCGGTATGAAAACAAGGCTTGCTTTAGCTACGCACGTCTTACTACCTCTGTCACTTTGCTCATAGGACTTTTCTTCAAATTTCTAATCTCCTTAAATAAAAAAATATTGCTTTAAGTATAGGTACTTGATGAAACATTACTAGAAAAAAAAATTCTCACAAACAAGGGCTGGTAGCCATTGTTTTACTTATTGTTTCGAATGTACGCAGTTCTTGTTCAGTACGAGTGGTGGCATTGGAACTGACAACACATGGTGAGTCATAAAATGATTTTATGGGAGGTAGCGTCCACTGAGGAAGCTACAATGTAGGAGGCTGTGTATGTGTCTTTTCTGGATATCTGAAACTAATGGCTTCCTGCAGCGATGTCAGTATTAATGTCTAGAAAGTTAATGGATGTGCCTCCTGTAATCATACTAAACTCTTTGTTCTTGTGTCATATTTTTGTTCGTATTTTTCAGCAATATTTGGAGTTACCTGATTTTTCTCGCACAAATCGTTATGCCAATTATTTACTTGTTTTAGTTTTCAATGATAGTGAATGAATTATTTTGCATAGTTAATTTTTTTCGTAGTCGTAAATTCCTAACTATTTGTATATGTCCCATTATGTACAACTACATATTTGTCAGTAATGCTAGACAGTCGGCTAATAACCGGAAACCTAAGTCTCAAAAACATAATTATATACACCACTGGCCATTAAAATTGCTACACTAAGAAGAAATGCAAATGAAAAAGGGGTATTCATTGGACAAATATATTATACTAGAACTAACATGTGTTTACATTTTCACGTAATTTGGGAACATAGATCCTGAGAAATCAGTACCCAGAACAACCACCTCTGGCAGTAATAACGGCCTTGATACGCCTTGGCATTGAGTCAGAGGTTGGATGGCGTATACAGGTACAGCTGCCCATGCAGCTTCAACACGATACCACAGTTCATCAAGAGTAGTGACTGGCGTATTGTGACGAGCCAGTTGCTCAGCCACCATTGACCAGACGTTTTCAATTGGTGAGAGATCTGGAGAATGTGCTGGCCAGGGCAGAGCAGTCGAACATTTTCTGTATCCAGAAAGGCCCGTACAGGACCTGCAACGTGCGGTCGAGCATTATCCTGCTGAAATGTAGAGTTTCGCAGGGATCGAATGGAGGGTAGAGCCACTGTGAGCAAGAGTGACCGAGACGTGTAACCAATGGCACCCCATACCATCACGCCGGGTGATACGCCAGTATGGCGATGACGAATACACGCTTCCAATGTGCGTTCACCGCGATGTCGCCAAACACGGATGCGACCATCATGATGCTGTAAACAGAACCTGGATTCATCCGAAAAAATGACGTTTTGCCATTCGTGCACCCAGGTTCGCCGTTGAGTACACCATCGCAGGCGCTCCTGTCTGTGATGCAGCGTCAAGGGTAACAGCAGCCATGGTCTCCGAGCTGATAGTCCATGCTGCTGCAAACGTCATCGAACTGTTTGTGCAGATGGTTGTTGTCTTGAAAACGTCCCCATATGTTGACTCAGCGATCGAGACGTGGCTGCACGATCCGTTACAGCCATGCCGATAAGATGCCTGTCATCTCGATTGCTAGTGATATGAGGCCGTTGGGATTCAGCACGGCGTTCCGTAATACCCTCCTGAACCCACCGATTCCATATTCTGCTAACAGTCGTCGGATCTCGACCAACGCGAGCAGCAGTGTCGCTATACGATAAACCGCAATCGCGACAGGCTACAATCCGACCTGTATCAAAGTCGGAGACGTGATGGTACGCATTTCTCCTCCTTACACGAGGCATCAGAACAACGTTTCACCAGGCAACGCCTGTCAACTGCTGTTTGTGTATGAGAAATCGGGTGGAAACTTTCCTCGTGTCAGCACTTTGTAGGTGTCGACACCGGCGCCAACCTTGTGTGAATGCTCTGAAGAGCTAATCATTTGCATATCACAACTGTGCTTTCCACTCGGCTAAATTTCCCGTGTATAGCGCGTCATCTTCGTGGTGCAGCAATTTTAATAACCAGTAGTGTAATTTGTTAACTTAGTGGAGAATAAGTGTTTCTTCCGTAAACAATGGCTTTTCAATCAGTACGGCCTCAGAAATTCAGAAATTTATTCTGTTTGTAACTGGAGAGGTAATCGTTGGCTACTGGTATGTACTAGCGCAGCTACGGTGCCGGCGTAAAAGCGAGGAACGACTACAAGTTTAATCGTACGGCTACAGCGACGCTCGCAATAGCGACGTGTGAATGGTGCCAATAGGAGCGCATCGGCCGAGCAGACAAGTATGCGCGCCCTGTGCCGGCAGCTGTCGACGTGAGGAGCCAGGTAAAGGCCAGCGACGACGCGGGTATCCGGGAGTAGGGCGGCGTGTTTACCGGCGGTCCCGGCCACTCTGCCGGAGTGCGTTACGTCTACGTCCACGTCTGAAGGCCGGCTGGCGCCACTACACCTGTCTGCGCCGCCGGCGGGCTCAGCGCGCAACACCTGCCGCGCACGAGCGCCTCCCGCCGCCTTAGCCTTTAAACTCCGTCGTCTCATGGACCCAATACAAAGCTTTTGTATAACGCGTTAGTAGAGTGTTTACTGCTAGCCTTAATCGAAACTGTAACAGTGTGAATTGTGAAGAATGGGAGACGCTTGAGTCACGTGTACAGAACGGAGGTTACTACAGACGCATCAGTAACGCACCAGAATTTACGTTTGCTATCCAAATGCTACACTGATGTGACAAAAGTCACGGGATAGCGAAATGCACCCATACAGATGGCGGCAGTATCGCGTACCGGCACACAAGGTGTAAAAGGGCAGTGATATCGGCGTAACAATCGTTTGTGCTTAGGTCTTTCGCCTGAAAACGTTTCCGACGTGATTGGGACCGCACGCACGGGAACTGACAGTCTTTGAATACGGCCTAGTACACTACTGGCCATTAAAATTGCTACACCACGAAGATGACGTGTTGCAGACGCGAAATTTAACCGGCAGGAAGAAGAAGCTGTGATATGCAAATGATTAGCTTTTCAGAACAATCACACAAGGTTGGCGCCTGTAGCGACACCTACAACGTGCTCACACGAGGAAAGTTTCCAAACGATTTCTCATACACAAACAGCAGTTGACAGGCGTTGCCTGGTGAAACGTTGTTGTGATGCCTCGTGTAAGGAGGAGAAATGCGTTCCATCACGTTTCCGACTTCGGTGAAGGTCGGATTGTAGCCTATCGCGATTGCGGTTTACCGTATCGCGACACTGCTGCTCTCGTTGGTCGAGATCCAATGACTGTTAGCAGAATATGGAATCGGTGGGTTCAGGAGGGTAATACTGAACGCCGTGCCGAATCCCAACAGCCTCATATCACTAGCAGTCGAGATGAAAGGCATGGCTGTAACGGATCGTGCAGCCACGTCTCGATCCCTGAGTCAACAGATGGGGACGTTTGCAAGACAACAACCATCTGCACGAACAGTTCGACGACGTTTGCTTCAGCATGGACTATCAGCTCGGAGACCGTGGCTGCGGCTACCCTTGATGCTGCATCACAGACAGGAGCGCCTGTGATGGTGTACTCAACGACGAACCTGGCTGCACGAATGGCCAAATGTCATTTTTTCGGATGAATCCAGGTTCTGTTTACAGAATGATGATGGTCGCATCCGTGTTTGACAACATCGCGGTGAACGCACATTGGAAGCGTGTATTTGTCATCGCCATACTGGCGTATCACCCGGCGTGATGGTATGGGGTGCCATTGGTTACACGTCTCGGTCAGCTCTTGTTTCACGTTGACGGCGCTTCGAACAGTGGACGTTACATTTCAGATGTGTTACGACCCGTGGTTCTAGCCTTCGTTCGATCCCTGCGAAACCCTACATTTCAGCAGGATAATGCACGACCGCATGTTGCAGGTCCTGTACGGGCCTTCCTGGATACAGGAAATGTTCGACTGCTACCCTGGCCAGCACATTTTCCAGATCTCTCACCAATTGAAAACGTCTGGTCAATGGTGGCTGAGCAACTGGCTCGTCACAATACGCCAGTCACTACACTTGATGAACTGTGGTATCGTGTTGAAGCTGCATGGGCAGCTGTACCTGTACACGCCATCCACGTTCTGTTTGACTCAATGCGCAGGCGTATCAAGGCCGTTATTACGGCCAGAGATGGTTGTGGGTACTGATTTCTGAGGATCTATGCACCCAAATTGCGTGAAAATGTAATCACATGTCAGTTCTAGTATAATATATCTGTCCAATGAATACCCGTTTATCATCTGCATTTCTTCTTGGTGTAGCATTTTAATGGCCAGTAGTGTAGTTGGAGCTAGACGAGTGGATCATTCCATTTTGGTAATCGTTAGGGAATTCAATACGAGGAAACCCACAGTGTCAAGACTGTGCCGAGAATACCAAATTTCGGGCATTTCCTTTCTCCGCAGATAATGCAGTGGCCGGCGACCTTCACATAACGACCGAGAGCACCGGCATTTGCGTAGAGTTGTCAGTGCTAACAGAGAAGCAACACTTCTTGAAGCAATCAATGCGAGAGGGACATCGCCCGCAGAGCCTCTCATGGGATCGTGACCTTACCGGTTGAAACGTGGGTGATTAGAAATCCCTGGCCTGGTAATATGAGTCCCGATTTCAGTTGGTAAGAGCTGATGGTAGAATTCGAGTGTGGTGCAGACCCCACGAAGCCGTGGTACCAAGTTGTCAACAACGCTCTTTTCAAGCTGGTGTTGGCTCCATAATGGTGTCGGTCGTATTTGCATGAAATGTACTGGACGCTGTTCATGTTCGGCTACTTGGAGACCATTTGCAGCCATTCATGGACTTGGTCTTCCCAAACAACGATGGAATTTTTATGGATGACAACGCGCCGTGTCACCGGCCAATAGTTGCTCGTGATTCGTTTGAAGAACATTCTGGACAATTCGGGCGAATCGTTTGGCCATCCAGATCGCCCGACACGAATCCCATTGGACATTTTTGGACATAATCGAGAGGTCAGTTCGTGCATAAAATCCTGCACTGGCAAAACTTTCACAATTATGGACTCCTATAGAGGGAACATCGCTCAGTATTTCTGCAGAGGACTCCCAACGACTTGCTGAGTCCATGCCACGTCGAATGGCTGCGATGTGCCGGGAAAAAGGAGGTCCGACACGATAGTAGGAGATATCCCGTGACTTTTGTCACCTCAGCGTATACTTACGCAGTGAAGAAGCGAAGACAATGCATCGTTGTTGTACTTGCAGTAGTAGTCATCAGTCTGAAGACTGCTTCGATGCAGCTCCCACCATGTTCTATTTCCTGCAAATGTTTTCATACGTGCGTATTATCGCACCATACGTTGATTTGAACGTGCATACTACATTCAAGTCTCTGTCTCCCTCTATAATTTTTACCTCACACGCTTCCCTCCATTATCATTTTAACTATCCATGATGACTCAGGATGCACTTTATTAGTCATCTGCTAGTCAAGTTCTGCCATAAAATTCATTTCTCCCCATTGCGATTCAGTACCTCTTCATTAGTTACTCCATCTATCCATCAAATTTTCAGCAATTTTTTTAGCACCATATTCCTAAATCTCCAATCCTTTTTCCCGTCTGTAGTCATCCATGTAAGTCTACACTCCCAAAAAATTATTTAAGAACATACTTCCTAACGTTTAATCATGTAATACCCGTTAAGCCGTGAACATCTCCACAAAGTTTGAAAAATATCGGACTGTTGTTTCATTGTGCACATCTTCCATTTCCGTAAGTGTATGATAACCTAAACTACATTTTCACAAAGGAAACGAAGTTACTATTGTTTCTTAATAGTAACCAGACAGATCCATTCAAAGCGAAAATGCTGAAAATCGCAAACGAAGATGAGCACGTATAGAATCAGTTGTAGTACTCGCTCGCTGGTAGCAATAAAACTTTATTATTGACGGCTACGGCATTGTACTCTTGTTGCTGTAGGAATTTCGAAGTTAAACTAAGTTGGGAGGAGCTTTTCCGAAAGCATTTCTCTCAGTTCATTAGTTAGTTAGTTAGTTAGTTAGCCAGTCTCATGTTCCATGGATCATTTGCACGATAAATGGTAATGATGCGTAACGAGAGAAAACAAATTAATTTGTAGATATGGATTCATGCTGACTTTGTTTTAAAACATACAGAGGTGAGTTGGTAATTTCTACCCACCACGTTTACATAATGTGTCCCAGACCCGTTAGGACTGCCAGTGTGTAATTCCAGACTGGTGAACTGCAGCGTCGCGATCCTTGAAGTTTCAAAAACAGCTCTGTAGAAATCAAAGCGTTAGCATTCCTGCAGAAGGCATCCTGGCCACGAATGTAACAGTACGTGTCTGACACTATTCGGAAAATGGTAGTAGAGCAGTGAGGCAACATCAAGCGTTTAGAGTCCTCCATCGTTTCTGGGCGACAATTCTTCGACTTCGACCGGAATACAGAGGCAAGTTCCTAGTTGCTCAGTGATGACACCCCAGACCACAAAGCCAAGACTGTGGGCGAGTTTTTTCCCAGCAAATGGGTCACAGTACTCGATCACCTACCGTATTCGCCGGATTTGGTACCAGCCGACTTCTGGTTGTTCCCCAAATTGAAGTAATCCAACGAAAGGACACCGTTACGTCACAGTTAAAGACGGCCAAAAAATTGTACTGCTGTATTAAATGCAACTCCAAAGAAGACTGCAGTGACTATTTAAAAACACTTTTAAAACGATTTTAGCTGTGTTTTGCCTTAGGGGCAGACTATTTCGAATAAATACAGTGATTTTGTAAACATAACCCATGACTTTTATTTTTCATAGCCACAGTCCAAACAGAACTAGGACATTCTGTGCGCATATAATAATAATAGAAATCCTTCTACGGAACAAAAGGAATTATCAAGAAGAAACCTTTTCAGTTTCTTTTAAATTTAACTCTGTTGTTTATCAGACGTTTTGTACCATTGGCTAAAGGATTAAGGACGTTGGTTGCGGCATTGTGCACCCCTTTTTGTGCTAAAGACAACCTTAATGTTGAGTACAGAACGTAATTTTTTTGTAATTGTATACATCATTGTTCCTTTTGACTCACAGTAGATTGTTTACAGCAAACTTCATGAGGGAATAAATACGCTGTGAAGCAGTAATCAAAAGCCTCGCTCCGTAAATAGATGTCATCAAGATGTCGTGGGTGACCATCACATATTATTCTTACAGCACTTTTTTGAACAATTAAGAATTTCTTTCTTAAAGATGAGCTGCCCCAGAACATTATTCCACGTGACTTTACTGAATGAAATATGCAAAATATGTCGACTTAATGATGTCTCTCTCCCTAGGATTTGCAATGATTATAAGTGCAGATGACACTGAAATAAGATGTTTTAAAAGTTCCAAAATATGCTTTTTTCAGTTTAAGGATAGCGCGACTGCAGGGATTTATCTATGGCACGCTACCCGCGAAACCCACATTCTCAACGCATTGTCCCCCACTACGTTCGTAGTGCCCCCGCCCATTATACTCATTACTCGCGGCACGTTGCCGATTCCCGTAAGAATTCGGGCACTGTTAATGCATTCGCACAGAAGAAGAAGATGGTCAAGTGGCCGGTGAGCCTTAACTATGTATATACTAAGATGGATCTGTTCTTTCGGACATGTCCGAAAGAACAAATACCATCGGTGACCATGCAGCTCGTTAGAATACGTTGAGAATGTGGGTTTCGCGGGAGGCGTGCCAGAGATAAATCCCTGCAGTAGCGCTATGCTCTGTGTCATCGGTGGCTCAGATGGATAGCGCGTCTGCCATGTAAGCAGGAGATCCCGCGTTCGAGTCCCGGTCGGGCCACACATTTTCATCTGTCCCCGTTGGCGTCTGTCAACGCCTATAAGCAGCTAAGGGTGTTCATTTCATTGTAATATTATCAGTTAAGGCCATAATGTCCTCATGTATGTGCATCGGAAAGTTAATTACTGAGATTAAATTGTAGAAACCAAATAAGTTTCCAGATCATTTCGCCTATCAGAATTGTAGGAGAAGTTTCTTCCTGGTCTGGTGCTGGGGCAAGATGGGGAGCTGTGGAAGGAGGAGGAAAAGAGAGGTGACAGAGACAAATAGTGATGGAGGAAAAGTATGTTCATCACACCGTTTTCTTCGTTTTTCTCTGTTATTGATGGTAAAGTAATACACAATGAAGGCCAACATCGTCTCTTTAAGATTCTCTCAGCATTTAAACTTGTGAGTACACAACTTGCAAGGTTGAAGCAGTCACTAATCGCCAGATTTAACTGTTACGCGTTGAGAAACGAGAAAGGAGCCTCCTAAAGGATAAAGAGAAGTAGTATTCAGGCGGCGATTCGTGTTGTGTGTCGGCTGAAGCGTGAATGAAAAGGGCCATTAATACTAACTACGCCGTTGAAGGGACGGTGTTGTTACAGACGTGAGCAGCAAAGAAAGCTTATCTTGTCGATTAAGAATCTTAACAGTTATGGGAAAGTCCGCATACATTACGTCTTCGTGATAGGAGACTAGCGTTGCGATTTTTTCTTTTCTTTCCTGTCGATCAGAGTTTTATTTCTTCGTTTGTGAGATTACTTGCTTCGGAATGGCCTCTGTATACGAATGCGGGAGTTGCGATTATCTAGAGAGACAGAGTGAATTTGAAGCGTTCTTGTTATTACCGAAAAGTATTAGCATAATGTCCATTAAAGAAAATGTCTTCTGCACGAAATAATTACTTAGAAACACTGAACTAGAAGATTTATAGCTTTCTGGAAATGCTATACAATTTCAAGGTGAGGTATAGTACTTACTTAGAGTGTAAATTTAAGTTGACTTCATTGTGGACAGAGCCCGCCTCCCTCCCCCCCCCCCCCCCTCCCTTCCTTCCGATTCTGAGTTACTCTGCACAGTACTGCTCTCTCCTGAAGGAAAGATTAGGGTGTGCATTATGAATTTTGAGATTTGTGAAATTTGCGAAGAAATGAATGAATTTGACAACGGAGTAGCTGAGTGAACCCAGACATGGCCCACGGAAAAACAAGAGGAAAACAGACATACTGACGGCTCGCTTCACAGAGGATGAAACATTGTGCTATCACTGCGGCTCTTAAAAGAAAGCCTTCCTTACCTAACTTTGGCTAACTGAATGAACCGAGAAAGGCGTTTTTATCTCTATAGTCAGGTTGAAGTTTTTCAATTTGCACTTCGGCAGTTTGCATTTCCGTAACCGACACCAGTTATTCAACTGGGGTAAGGGTACGTACTGTTTAACATGGAATCCGAGCCACACGTCGTTCCTGACGACTGCACACATCGCTGAGAGTGAGGGCTAGATTAAAGGCGGACTGAAAATGTCCGCGATCCCATCCGCTTTCGATCCCACGACCTCTCATTTGCCGTGAAAGGTGAAACAATGGTTTAAGCACAGGACACTTGTTAGAGAGGCTTTAGGTTTTCCATGGTCCCTCACAGCACTTCAGGCGAATGGGGGAAAAGTTTCTCTCGTAAGATTCTTCATCAATCTTGTACAGCTGCGGCAGCTCTCCGCTTCTCACAATTACTATTATTATTATGCAGAATTCTGCCTAGTGGTGGGTCCGTGTCTTCATACAGAGAATTTCTGAAGCCAATGTTCCCTGTCTTCAGCTTCTTCCTTCAGTCTCCTGTAACTCCTTCCATTTTTCACGTCATCCAGATGTTGAATTATTCTTCTTCCTCGTCCTTTAGTTCCTTTGATCTTCCTTTCGATGACGTCGTGCATTAGACCCCTGTGTCTAAGTATGTGACGATCCGGTTGGCCTTTCTCTGAAGAACTGTGTTGAGAAAGTTTTCTTCTCTCCTGCTCTTTTCAGTACATCGTCGTTAGTCACCCGATCTATCCACTTGATCTTCTCTATTCTTCTCCAGCACCACATTTCAAAACTTTCCACGTGCTATGGGAACATCTGAGCTCATCAGTCCCCTAGACATAGAACTACTTAAACCTAACTAACCTAAGGACATCACACACAGCCAAGCCCGAGGCAGGATTCAAACATTGCGACCGTAGCAGCAGCGCGGTTCCGGACTGAAGCGCCTAGAGCCACTTTGCCAAAGCGGCCGGCCGACCTTTACTCTTTGCTCCAAGTACAAGTTGAGAATTAGTATCCGGTCTTTCCATTTTATTCCTGTCTCCTTGTGGATGTTCATCAATTTTGTGCAGTTGATTCTGTCCAAAGTCTTCTTCCAGTTTATAAAACTAGCACAAACTTCTTCGCTAACAGCCAAAACTCTCTCCGACGAAATCCTCACCACGCCGACGTCGTCCCGTGTTTCTTTTCCTTTCCTAAATCTAAACTGGCCTTCTCCCTTTTCTTCTTCAATTTTGTGTTCCAGCCGTCTGTTGAGTATTCTTGCGTTGATCTTCACCACGTGTGAGATCAGACTAATTGTTTTCTAATCACTACATTTCTAGGCTTGTTTGTTCTTCTTAAGAGAAACCATTGTGATGTTCAAAAGTCCTTACGTGTTTCTCCAGTTTCGTAAATTGTGTTGACGAGTTGCGTCAACGCTCTCAAACCTTCGTTTCCGATTTCTTTCAGCAAATACACGGGTATGTCGTCGTCTCCAATAGCTTACCTCTTCTTCATGTCCTTAACCGCCTTCTGTACTTGCGTTGTTAATATGCTGGGCCCTTTTTCGTCTTCGTCAAGAGCCATCTCTGTCTCTATTTCGATGACTTGCCAAGGATGTTTCTTATCGCAGAGTTCTTTTATGTATTCTCCTTATATTTTTAGCACCTCGGGTTGCTCAGTAACCAATTCTCCTGTAGAGTCTTCCATTCCATTCCATCTCCTTTGTTCTTGCTCACTCCCAGCTTCTTCATTTTCTGGTACATGAGGTAATATATTCCTCTTCTTTGCAATTCCTCTATTTCTTTGTACATTTCTTCTATGTAATTTCCCTTCGCTTTGTCTGTTTCTTTCCTGAGTGCTTTGTTAGGTCTTTTTTATTCTTCCTCATTATTTTTACACTTCTTCCTTTCCTCCATCTTCTCCAGCATCTTACCGGTGATATAATGCTTCCCCGCTTTCTTCGCTTCCCTCCCAGTTTCACTGTTTAAGGTATTCCACAAAATCAGTTTGACCTTTTGCCACTGCAATTCCGCACTTACATTTTTACCTCTCACTTCACGAAACTGTTTCTCCAAGGATTCTCTTGCTACCTAAATGTTCTCTCTTTGCTTTTGCAGGTCCTATCTCTGCTTTCTTCCCCCACTCTGTCGAATCTTCTTCAACCTTGTACTGATGTCTACAACCAAAATGTTGTGATCCTAGTCGACATTGGCAGCTGACATAGACTTTGCATCTTCCACGTTGCCTCTAAATCTCTGTTTGAAGAGGCTATAGTCAAATTGACATCTGTTAATGTCTTCTGGGCTCTTCCATGTGTACAATTTACTCTTCCTTTTCTTGAACTAAGTGTTAATCCCCACCAATAAGTTCAAATGGTTTAAATGGCTCTGAGCACTATGGGACTTAATGTCTGAGGTCATCAGTCCCCTAGAACTTAGAACAACTTAAACCTAACTAACCTAAGGACATCATACACATCCATGCCCGAGGCAGGATTCGAACCTGCGGCCGTAGTGGTCGCGCGGTTCTAGACTGAAGCTCCTAGAACCGCTCGGCCACTCCGGCCGGCCCCACGAATAAGTTTCGCAGTCAGAATTCCACTAGTATCTCTCCTGTATTCTTTCTTCTTCCTAATGCATATTGTCACACAATGTCTGCTTCCCTACCTAGTCCAACTACAGTATTCCAGTCAACCATTATCATGGTGTTTACTCTTCCTCTGCCGTCAGAGTGGATGATGTCTTCTATTTAGTCGTACATTTTTTACACGGCTTCGTCATCACGTTCTGATGATGGCATGTACACTTGAACTATCAGAATGTCCACTGGTTCTGCACTTAATTTCACAATAATTAAACGATAACTGTGGCATACCACTTTAGTCATACTTTGAACTATTTGACTTCCCATCACTGTTACTTCACCACCTCCAAAACTTTTCCCACAGGAATAAAACATTGTGTAATTATCTGACACTATTTCACCACTACCTGCCTAACTCACTTCACTTAAACATATCATGTTCACTTCACATTTGTCCATTTCTTTCTTCAGATTTTCCAGTTTCACTCCTCTTAGAAGTGTTCTTACGTTCCATGACTGTATCCTGACAGTGAAATAGCCATCTCTTTTGACGGCACCCCCTGAAGTACGTCCCACCATATCGGTTCATGTGGGACGTTACACGCCAGTATTTCTCCTGCTTATTCCATTATGCAAGGAAATGGAAGATGATTTCCCTTTTTAGTGCATTTTACTTCTACAATGATATTTTACATTTTATATTTAGGAACCAGTTTTCAGTAGTTTCCACTGGGTGTTGTGTGATGTCCTTAGGTTAGTTAGGTTTAAGTAGTTCTAAGTTCTATGGGACTGATGACCATAGATGTTAAGTCCCATAGTGCTCACAGCCATTGGAACCATTATTTCAGTAGTTTCCAAACTATGACTGATCGTCGTCGAGAAAACTGTATTTGCGTTACAAACATTGGCGAGCACAATATCTTCATGTATATAACTTAGTGAGTAACTGACTAATCTTTACGAATCGTTGAACAGAATTACAGCTGAGCGTAGTGGGAGGGTTATGAATAAAAATGCATTGGAGGAAAACGTTTTAAAAATATTGGAGGGAGTGGAGGTGAAACAGAGAAAAGAAATAAACACAGGAATTATGATGCAACGAAATATAACGAACTACGGCCAATTCCAACAAACGTGAAACCCAAAAGCGGCAAAGGAATTTTCTATCCATCAACAAAAAACGCGAAGATTGTTCAAAATATTGTATCCTTCACTGTATCAGAAATAATGAAAATAGGTGACTGATAGATACCTGAATGAGACGAATATCTTATAACCGACTTGTCTGTGAGTTGTAGATGAAACTTCTATCATTCTGCACAACACTTTCACTCTATGTTATTTCCTTCTCATTTCTCGTTTCTGGATAAAACGTACTCCCAAAGTTATACAATGTATAATACTAACACCATCTTTCAGAGCTCTACATCTCAGCCATTATGGAGTGAAGCTGACTTAATTTTTCTGGCTAGCAAATGAGAAGTTATGGTATAGAAAGTGGTCCCGATGTCAGCTGATAGTGCGTAGTGCTATGAAATAATATGTGTTCAGTGTGTGTGGTGTGTGCAGAAACTGGGAGTGAGAAATGAATGAACAGTGTAGCGCTAGCCTTTTACATTATTAAATAACTTCTTTATCAAACTGTTGTAAATTAGGGATAAACTGAATGATGCAGCCTGTTTTCGGGAGGCTGCAGACTCCAATCTTCATCCAGACATCCTGATTTAGTTTTCCGTGTTTCCCTAAATTATTTCAGGCAAATCCTGGAATGGTTCCTACTAAAAGGCTACGGCCGCTACCTATCTCATCCATGTCATACTAGATCGGCAAGTATGTAAATGTCTGTATATGTGAATTACTTTATTTTTGTTGTTCTTAAATTGTAATCAAGAAAATAAACCTTGTTATGCCAGAGCCAAGGCAGCCCCTGAGGGCCGGCAACCCATATTACACCACAGAGGACGGCATTGTCTATGCCCAATTCGTACCAAAAGCACCATGGTAAACACCAGCTGTTTACATACAAGATAATGGAAACAGACATTCCGAGCGCTACTTCATGCAGGGGGAGCTCAAGCCATGGCATGCAGGAAGTATCACTACGCCAAAACCTGACTGGCTAGAGACAGCTAGAGACAGCCCCAAAGTTCAGTTCACTCCGGATGCCGACCTCGTGTATTTCGATCGCTGAAGATTACGTCCTCGTATCTGAATTGGACTCTTACTAGTGTGTGTGTGTGTGTGTGTGTGTGTGTGTGTGTGTGTGTGTGTGTGTGTGTGTGTTACCACGAACCTTTTGCAAAATTAGAAGTGAACTTTTGTTTGCCTCAATTAGGAGACTTTTACTGGCATCGTTATTGTTACCTTTTCGTTTGTTGTTCAGTCTTCAACCTTGTGAACTTACATCAATAACAGTTGTGTTTGTGAAAAATTGCGAATTATCATTCACAACAAACCTATTCCTATGTTTTCAGATTTTAATAGCATACAACTATTTTTCTGGCTCTAGTCCACTTTCTAGTGTTTCCTCGTTTTGCTATTTCGAAAGACGCGGTACTTTGAGTTGAAGTAAAACTCGTACAAAATTTTTGAATTGAAATTAGCAAAATGCCTGAACCGAGCTGAAATGTTAGGTGGTGCCGTGATTAAGTGACAAACTACGTATCTCGAGGTCCGAGGTTAGATCCACGGTCAGTCCTAGCATTATTATCTACCACTTATCACTTCTTTCACCTGTGGCAATGTTTGTTAGTGGAAAAATGCCAAGGTGCACCATGGTTCGGAGTAAACGTTAAACCGTAGGTCGCTCTGTAACTGGCTGGATAAGTCGGTTCAAAATCTGGTGGAAGGCAACGGCATACCACGCCCAACAGCCCCATGCCTGGTAAAGCACTATGGTGTTTAAAACAACCCTCGGCTTGCTTACGGCTTTACCGTTTTTCAATTTTCCTTCGTTATTCTAGACTCTATACCAACGTCAGAGCAATTTCTCGATTACACATTTGTTTTGAAGTTCAAAAAATCCTCAGATGATGTTTCAAAAGGATTTTCGTTACTGAAACATTTTTTTTTGGATGGAGAACGGAAAGAGAGGAGAAATCTTGAGGAAAAATATCCGGGGTGTTGCGAATGTGTTTACATGGAATGGACTGGGTCTTTTGGACGTTCGGCTACTTGGAGACCATTTTCAGCCATTCATGGACATCATGTTCACAAACAACGATGGAATTTTAATGGGGGACAATACGTCATGTCACCGGGCCACAATTGTTCGAGGATATGACTTGGCCATTCAGATCGCCCGACATGAATCCTATTGATCATTCATGGGACATAATCGAGAGGGCAGCTTGTGCACAAAATCCTGCATCGGCAACACTTTCGCAATTATGGATGGCTATGGAGGCAGCACGGCTCAATATTTCTGCAAGTGACTTTCAGTGACTTGTTGAGTTCACGCCACTTCGACCTTCTGCACTACGCCGGGTAAAATGAGGTCCGACACGATATTTGGAGATATCCCATGACGTTTGTCGACTCAGTGTGTTCTGAACCGCGTCATGTATGACAATAATGCCATATAAATGCTTTAAATACACTCCTGGAAATGGAAAAAAAAATACATTGACACCGGTGTGTCAGACCCACCATACTTGCTCCGGACACTGCGAGAGGGCTGTACAAGCAATGATCACACGCACGGCACAGCGGACACACCAGGAACCGCGGTGTTGGCCGTCGAATGGCGCTAGCTACGCAGCATTTGTGCACCGCATTTGTGTCAGCCAGTTTGCCGTGGCATACGGAGCTCCATCGCAGTCTTTAACACTGGTAGCATGCCGCGACAGCGTGGACGTGAACCGTATGTGCAGTTGACGGACTTTGAGCGAGGGCGTATAGTGGGCATGCGGGAGGCCGGGTGGACGTACCGCCGAATTGCTCAACACGTGGGGCGTGAGGTCTCCACAGTACATCGATGTTGTCGCCAGTGGTCGGCGGAAGGTGCATGTGCCCGTCGACCTGGGACCGGACCGCAGCGACGCACGGATGCACGCCAAAACCGTAGGATCCTACGCAGTGCCGTAGGGGACCGCACCGCCACTTCCCAGCAAATTAGGGACACTGTTGCTCCTGGGGTATCGGCGAGGACCATTCGCAACCGTCTCCATGAAGCTGGGCTACGGTCCCGCACACCGTTAGGCCGTCTTCCGCTCACGCCCCAACATCGTGCAGCCCGCCTCCAGTGGTGTCGCGACAGGCGTGAATGGAGGGACGAATGGAGACGTGTCGTCTTCAGCGATGAGAGTCGCTTCTGCCTTGGTGACAATGATGGTCGTATGCGTGTTTGGCGCCGTGCAGGTGAGCGCCACAATCAGGACTGCATACGACCGAGGCACACAGGGCCAACACCCGGCATCATGGTGTGGGGAGCGATCTCCTACACTGGCCGTACACCACTGGTGATCGTCGAGGGGACACTGAATAGTGCACGGTACATCCAAACCGTCATCGAACCCATCGTTCTACCATTCCTAGACCGGCAAGGGAACTTGCTGTTCCAACAGGACAATGCACGTCCGCATGTATCCCGTGCCACCCAACGTGCTCTAGAAGGTGTAAGTCAACTACCCTGGCCAGCAAGATCTCCGGATCTGTCCCCCATTGAGCATGTTTGGGACTGGATGAAGCGTCGTCTCACGCGGTCTGCACGTCCAGCACGAACGCTGGTCCAACTGAGGCGCCAGGTGAAAATGGCATGGCAAGCCGTTCCACAGGACTACATCCAGCATCTCTACGATCGTCTCCATGGGAGAATAGCAGCCTGCATTGCTGCGAAAGGTGGATATACACTGTACTAGTGCCGACATTGTGCATTCTCTGTTGCCTGTGTCTATGTGCCTGTGGTTCTGTCAGTGTGATCATGTGATGTATCTGACCCCAGGAATGTGTCAATAAAGTTTCCCCTTCCTGGGACAATGAATTCACGGTGTTCTTATTTCAATTTCCAGGAGTGTATAAATGACCGAAACCACATTCAAATAAGTTCGTCATAAGAACGTTACCATCTGTCACAGAAATAAGACAACAGACAACAATGAACGATCGGAATGGAAGTGATGCAGCTAGTCTTAAATGCAGGTGGATACACTTTCCAATTATATCATATATAAGTGTAAACTTATCGGGATTTCCACGTGTTTTTGTTGTGGTCTTCAGTCCAGAGACTGGTTTGATGCAGCTCTCCATGCTACTCCATCCCGTGCAAGCTTCTTCATCTCTCAGTACCTACATCCTACTGAATCTGCTTACTGTATTCATCTCTTGGTCTTCCTCTACGATTTTTACCCTCCGCGCTGCCCTGCAGTACTAAATTGGTGATCACTTTATGCCTTAGAACATGTCCTACCAACCGATCTCTTCTTCTAGTCAAGTTGTGCCACAAATTTCTGTTCTCCCAATTCTATTCAGTACCTCCTCATTAGTTTTTTTTATCTGCCCATCTAATCTTCAGCATTCTTCTGTAACACCACATTTCGAAAGCTTCTATTCTCTTCTTGTCCAAACTATTTATCGTCCATGTTTCACTTCCATACATGGCTACACTCTATACAAATACTTTCAGAAACGACTTTCTGACGTTTAAATCTATACTCGGTGTTAACAAATTTCTCTTCTCCAGAAACGCTTTCCTCGCCATTGCTAGTCTACATTTTATATCATCTCTACTTCGATGATCATCAGTTACTTTGATCCCCAAATAGCAAAACTTATTTACTACTTTAAGTGTCTCATTTCCTAATCTAATTCCCTCAGCATCACCTGATTTAATTCTACAACATTCCCCCATATTTAGTTATGAGAAAGACCTCATACGCGTTGACTCTACTTCGTAAATTACTCTTCACCCTTGATGTGCCTCGCGTTCACTGTTACGTAGTTGTATGTATTTACTATAGAATATTTAGACTGGTGACCATAGTCCAATGCCTGGTCGTTTTGTGGGCAAGTGGCGCCGTAAGAAAAGTGTAGAAGCAGAGCAAAGACGGATGGTGAATCATTCTAGCGACGATAATGGTCGCAAATGGGGAAATTCACTGATATAACTACTTTGAAAAAGAACGTATTTTATGGCCCGATCCCAGGGAGCGAACATTTGGGAAACGGAAAAGCTAATTGCTTGCTACTGTTGTGAGGATTTATGAAAAGTTTTTGAAGGACTGCGAAACCAGCAGTAGACTACTGGGTTTAGGCAATCTGTGGCAGATCTGGCGACAGAATATCTGACTGGTGCAGGTACAATTGTTTCGGAGCACATTATTAAGTACGCGTTGTCGAATATGGGGCTCCACAGCAGATGGTCACTTCGCCTTTCCATGTTGACCCAAAGACATCGTTCTGTGGACACAGTATCAGTGAGATTACGACCGTGGTCAATGGAAACTTGTCGCCAGCTCGGGTGAATCACGTCGAAGATAGTCTTCGGAATACCGCCATCTATATGAATGCCTAGTCGCAACACATGCCGTGCCACGGACGCTGGCCGATCCGGGAGTGCTATGGGGGTCATTCACCTGGGCTGTGGACAAAATGAACGTTGATGCGTCTTCCAGGCTGTATGGACGTGGTCGGAGAAACTTTTCGGTTCCTGACGTTTCGTCCAGAGCTGCGATGAACATCCTCAGAGGTACTCCCAGCGAACCTGAGTCTGACGTTGGAAAGAGACAGAAAGACTGAATAAGGGGCGTGGTAGCAGAGATAATATTTGTTAGGGATAAAACTTAAGTATCGATTATCGCCTGTCAAAGACAAAAACTTATGTATCGATTCTGCAAAGCCACTCTCGATATACGCAGATTGGATGCAAGCTAATGGCAACACCTCCGTAACCTGATGAATATGCGTCACATGGCATTCAAGCTGCCTGTATCTGGTAGCAGAAGGTCAGTTGAAGTAGTGCGGTGAGCGGCGACAGCTGTGTTTGAGTAAATTGCTGTGCGTACTGTCTGAAAGTGCGACAAAACCAGTTCGAACAAACTAACACCCTTACGGTATGTTTAGGAAACATGAACAACGTGCGTGGATCAATATTCAAGTGGCGCTGGTCGGAGCGCACGACAGTGTTTCCTTGTGGCATTTGCACCCATCGTCCTTCATGACAATGCACGATGCCACACGGCGAATACTGTGCATGAGCTGCTGCGCTCGTGGGGGTGACAGATACTGGTACATTATCCGTATTCACAAGACATCAGTCCGTGTGGTTGCGACCCGTTCGCCAAAATGAAGGAATCTTTTCGTCGTTCGTGCTACTACACAAGTGAAGACATCATATGTGCAAGTGGGGGTGCTTCCAAGACATCGTCAGAGATGGATACGCTGACGGTGTATGACGTCTTCAATCTATGTGGGGGAAGGTGATAGAGATGCAGGACGATTATATTGAGGGCATTTAGTACAGTGAACGTCTGTGGGTAACGTCTGCTATGAATGATAACCGCGTTGCCACTACTTTTTATCTAGACCATTTACCACTGAGTTTTATGGCTTCTTCTTTTGTGTTAAAACAATCATTACTCTTACCTAATATTTCTATTGCTTCTCTGTCTAGTCATGGATAATAGTTTCTTATAGTAGATAAAATTTTGCTGTCGGAAAATTTACTTCTTGATGTCCTGACTGACGAACATGCAGATTAAGCTTATCCATTACGGATGGTTGAGAACCCGTGACTGTTTTTTTAATGTAAATACAGAAAACTACAACAAGTCACTTTTTTGAAAGTTATTTATTTCAAGAACCGGTTTTCAAACCTTTTCAGGCTCTTCTTTAGAAGTCGTACAGGAAGTTGCATAGCTATTTCAAAGCATAATTCTGGGTGCTGGGTAGCGACAGTATGGGCGGCTTTTGTTGTTAATATCCATCTGTCTGCTTCCATTGTGATGGCAGGTTAGTACCACATCACTCACTTTTACAGTATATGTATGCATATACACTGCAATAAGTAAACTTCGCCAGCTTCCAGCATGTGCTATACAACTGTTCAACACCAAAAGTCTCCCATACACTCGCACGCCAGCACCCATCATTACGCTTTTAAACAGCCATGCCGCGCGGGATTAGTCAAGCGGTCTCAGGCGCTTCAGTCGTGGACTGTGCGGCTGGTCCCGGCGGAGGTTCGAGTCCTCCCTCGGGCATGGATGTGTGTGTTTGTCCTTAGGATAATTTAGGTTAAGTAGTGTGTAAGCTTAGGGACTGATGACCTTAGCAGTTAAGTCCCATAAGATTATTTTTTTTTTAAACAGCTATGTAACTTCGTGTACGACTTCTAAAGAAGAGCCTGAAAAGGTTCGAAAACCGGTTCTTGAAATAAATAACTTTCAAAAAAGTGACTTGTTGTAGTTTTCTGTATTTACATTAAAAAAACAGTCACGGGTTCTCAACCATCCGTAATGGATAAGCTTAATCTGCATGTTCGTCAGTCAGGACATCAAGAAGTAAAGTTTTCCGACAGCAAAATTTTATCTACTATAAGAAACTATTATCCATGATTAGACAGAGAAGCATCTGAAAACGAGCCTGAGAAGGTTCGAAAACCGGTTCATGGAATAAATAACTATTTCAAGAAAGTGATTGGTTGCAGTTTTATTTATTTACACTGAAAATCATGCTCTCCTACACCTATTTTTTCTGTTTCCCTAGTCGGTAAAGACTTTTATGTTCTTTCAGTCTTGTGTTCACACTTGTCTTGGCAGTTCCGCTGCAGACCTTTCCCACAAGTACACAGAATCTTATATACTCCACTTGATGACAGAGGAGAGTGTGTGTCCTTTACAGATCGGAGTGCTTGACATATTTTCTAAGTTGGCCTAAAAACGGGCCTGATGTCATGTTTCTCTAAAACCTCGGTTACATGATCAGTTATTTTTTGATAGAATGGAGAGAAACCGTGTTCTTCCATAGTTGTGTTCTATCCAACTAAGAAAATATGTCAAGCACTCAGATCTGTGAAAGATAAACGCTTTCCCCTGTTAGCAAGTGGTGCATATAAAATTCTGTGTACTTGTCGAAAGGTCTCTACTGGAACTGCCAAGGGAAGCGTGAATACATGACTGTAAGAACATAGAAGTCTTTGCCCACTAGGAAAAGTAAAAAAAAATCAGCTGTAGCAGCTCTCGCCACACGACATTTCATTTCATCCGTGACTACATAGAGAAGCAATCGAAATATCATATAACATAGAGGTAATTTTAACAGAAAAAAAGAAGTCATAAAACGCAGTGATATGTGGACAGTTGCTCTGATGAATCGATAGGTCAATTTTTTTTCTTACAGGCGACAATTGATAGTTAATTTTTATCTCAACCACCCCCATCTATCAGTATTTATGTCTCTTTCCAAAGTCAGTCGGCCAGACTCAGCGTCACCAGGAGCACCTCAGCAGATGTCCAGCGCCGCTCTGGACGAAATGTCAGGAACCGAAAAGTTTTTTTGACCATGGCCATACACCCCGGAAGACTCATCAGCAACTGCGACATCCGGTCATTGAGAACCTTCATCGTTCAAATGAATGTTATTGCAGACTAGCTGCATGTCTTCTTGCTTGATTCTTCCTCGAAGAAAACAGCATCTTCCAGGAGCATAACTGTCCGTGTCATAAAGAGCAGAATTGTACTACAATGGTTTGACGTACAGCATACTGAACTCACTTTCATGCCTTGCTCACTAAATTTACCTGATCTGAAAACAATGGATCACATCTGGGGCGCTATCGGGCCCCATCTCCGCCCGAAACTCTTCGCCTATTGACCACTGGCCCGTAATTTACGGAACTGCCGGACCTGTGCGCAGATGGCACATATCTCAGGAAACTTGCTCAGGACTTGTCTAATCCATGCCACACTTAATCCCTGCTGTAATCGCTTTACAAAGGTGGACCAACACGCTGTTAAACAGATGGTTATGATGTTTTGGATAATTAGGTTAAGTATAAACGTTAATTTACAGTGACGAGCAGTATCGAAATGTAACTGAAATCAAATGAAATTGCCTGTGACACAGAAGACGGGAGTAAAATCTTATACTGTTCCATGCCTAACAGGGCACTCAGCGAGAGTGGACTTGCGAATGTGATGCCGGCCGCTGTGGCCGAGCGGTTCTAGGCGCTTCAGTCCGGAACCGCGCTGCTGCTACGGGGGCAGGTTAGAATCCTGCCTTGGGTATGGATGTGTGTGATGTACTTAGGTTAGTTAGGTTTAAGTAGTTCTAAGTCTAGGGGACTGATGATCTCAGATGTTAAGTCCCATAGTGTTTAGAGCCATTTGAACCATTTTTTGCTAATATGATTATTCACAAAGTTGTCTACCTGTAGGTTCCCGCAGTGCACCCGCCTTGCACCCGTAGGTGCAGTGTTTATTTCCTGTTTGCACCAGGCAGTGACTGGACGCGGAGTGAAGCGTGCGCTGCTAATGAATGGAAGTCTGGTTGCTCAAGGTGACGACTGACAAGAACTCGTATTTCTGCGAACGCCTTCTCTCGAGTTGCTCGTGTCGATTGTTTACCTTCAACTTTAGTTCTAGCTTTCATTTTGCTAGTGGTGAGAGATTGACTACCAACAGCTCAGTGCTTGAAGGTCATAATCATAGTTGGCTTTGAAGTCGCAGCAGCAGCCAAGTTTCCATCCAAAATTCAGACAAATTCATTTTAAGGACTTATTGCTATAATAGGAGGATCCGAATTCCCATAAATAAGCTAATGGTTTAATAGTTTGATGTTACTAATTCTTCAACAAGCGGTGAAATTTCCACTATAAATCGGTGTATGGTTTGGACGAACTACAAGAATGCACACAGATCGGTACCAGCCAACGTATTGAAGCATTATTTATGTTAAAACTGTCTAAAGTGTTTCAACATTATTCTTTAAGAATCATGTATGGTTTTATGTATACTGGAGAAAGAGAAGGGAGAAATGAAAGGAAGAAACTAATGATGTCAACTGTATCGGCACTTTTTGAGGAATCAGTGGCGACGAGTGAAATGTGTGCTAGACCGGGGCGGTTCCGTTAAACACTGCTCCACCCGGACACCGCGACCATCGCAAATACAAGGACTATCTCGGCACGTTCTCCGTCTCACTCGCATTGCCACCTAGAGCAACCTATCTGAAGTCCCCGTCCATGTCTTCCATGCTCGGTAATTTCAGATTTCCGTTGGAGGTCGAACGTAAAGATGCGTCTGTACTAAAGGTTGTGGATTCATTGCCCACCGAGCGGAATCAGTTATATGAATGCCTGATTTCTATTCCTTCGGACACGTTTATATGTGGTGTTGGAAATAATAGGAGAATTATGTTCTACTCGCACGACAACTTCTTTGGTTTACCAACAACTAACAACATCAATACTGCGATAAAGAAAGACAGTCATGAGGCATTGTTGGCATGGACGCTTGACGGGTAGGCTGAGATGACTAATCGAAAAGGCTTTTCCTTCCTCCACGCGCAATGGCCTCTTTTCTCGCAGTGCACGAATCTTATCACTGTTCAGTGGAAAGGGTATGTGTAATACGTGGAGTCATCCTTCTGTTGTATGATAAGAGAACAAGGAGAGAATGAAACTATAAGAGCGTCAAATGGAAACGAGGCAGACGAGAAAAAAGTACGTAAACTGTGTATTATTCCATAAGTAATCGACATATCGTTAATTCATTTATCCCTCTGTGAGACAAGACGGTCAACGGCTTCATGGAAGACTGTTTGCGGTTGCCTACGGATCTATGATAGTACCCAGACGTGCATATCTACGGTCGAAACAAATCGACGGCGACGGATATTTTTCTTCAGGGCTTCAAAAATATGGAAATCGTAAGGGGAGAGATAGGGGCTAAATGGAGAATGTGAGAGGGCTTCCCGGCGAAACTTTTGCAGCGTAATAAGCAGGGCAACACGTAGGCAAGCCCATACATCCTCTATACCCAACTCTCTCTCTCTCTACACACACGAGTTCCATATATTTGGACCCTGAAGAAAGACATCCGTGGCCGCCGATTTGCTTCATACGAAAAGGTCGTCGCTTGGGTACAATAATTGTTCCGTATTGTATTGTATTGTATATTGTATGTGAACCGGGGACCTAGAAACGACGGAGAGGCTCCGTCCTCGCCGCAGCCGCAGTGGTCCACAACCCCACGACGACTACCGCAGTCCACTTCACCCCTTCGCCGCCCCACACCGAATCCAGGGTTATAGTGGGGTTCAGCCCCCGGTGGACCCCCCCCCCCCCCCCCCCCAGGGAACGACTCACACCAGACGTGTGTAACCCCTATGTTTGCGTGGTAGAGTAATGGTGGTGTACGCGTACGTAGAGAACTGAGGTGGAATAAGGGGAACCAGCCCTCATACGCCGCGGCGGATGGAAAACCGCCTAAAAACCATCTACAGACTGGCCGGTTCACCGGACTTCGACACAAAGTCGCTCCTTCCCGCCCGGAAAACCGTGCGTTAGACCGAACGGCCAATCGGGCGGGCATTGTTCCCTAGGTAATCACAACCATTTTTCCATGAATGCATTGACCGTCTTGTCTCACAGTGGGATAAATGGATTAACAGCTATGACGATTACTTTTGAAATTATCAATAGTTTATCCACTTTTTTGTGTGTGTCTCGTTTTCATTTGACTACCACTTACGGATAATATATATTTTAGTGAAGTCTACAACCACAGTGTACACTGACCTAGAGCTTTCATCACCAACTTTGGAGAGGATAGCTCTGTGTGTTAGAGGCCAGGTACGTGTTTAAAACATGAATGTTGTTAGAAAGCGTTGTGTGGCGCTCTACCTCACTTTATTCCTTGTATCGAGAGGAGGTTAGAATTACAGAAAAAAGTGGAACTTGCATAAACACGTAAACGGAGAACGCATTTCTAAGCCTGAGTTAATCCGACGTCATCTAACATCGTATGACGGCGCAAATGAGCTAGTAACTAGGGGTCTTAGCCTCAATAAAAGTTGTTAGGTCAGAAAACAAAGAAGACAGAAGGACAGAGTTTAATTTATTTTTAATTATCGGATTTAAATGACAAGTAGTGGAGCACCAGATCGGTATCGACAAGGATAAGAAAGAAAAATGACTGTGGGGCTTACAGCACTACCGGCTGCTACTAAATTTGTATACCGATGATATTTCTGTGATAAACATTTAATTGTGACTGTGACTGTGTGCAGTGGAAAGGTATCGGACTGTTTTTCGACTCTGGAAAGATTGTTATTGAGAGGAAGCAAAAGAAAACAAACGAGAATCGAATCAAGTTTCTGTTAGATATCAAACAAACTCTAATTACGTAAAAAGAAACAGTCGCCAGCCCAATTAGGCAATGTTGTACCCTAGTATTAGCATGGTTCATAAAGAAAGTTAACTATGTGGGTTGACTTTGGTTGATACTAAACTTCTGTTTTGTTGATAAGATACAGGACAGTAGCACAGTTTAGCAAGTAATGTTCAAGAGAATTGACTTCAACTACACTGGAGAAGTATTAATTTGTTTAGTCAACCACTGCCTCTGAATAACACTTACTATCTGTACATCACAGCAGAACGGTGATGATAATTATACGTAAAGGATTACTCATGATGGAGCACTGCCGGCCGCGGTGGTCTAGCGGTTCTAGGCGCGCAGTCCGGAACCGCGCGACTGCTACGGTCGCAGGTTCGAATCCTGCATGGATGTGTGTGATGTCCTTAGGTTAGTTAGGTTTAAGTAGTTCTAAGTTCTAGGGGACTGATGACCTCAGATGTTAAGTCCCATAGTGCTCAGAGCCATTTGAACCATTTGATGGAGCACTATTGACATGGACAAGAGGTTTTTTTGTCAGTTTATAGGAAATTACCATTATTCAAATAGTTATGAAGTAATAGTATCTCTAGTACTGATTATAATTTGCATTTCCAAGGAATATTCACTACCTTATGTATTTTAGCTCAAATGGAATACGTGGTACCTGGATCTAGTAGAGTTCGAATAATTGTAGCCAGTTGCTTAGTTTTGGTTGTTATTATTGTAATATGGCATTTAAATTTGGATCAACAATTAGCATGGTGACCCAGCATCTAATTTATCGGTAGATTCAGATCGTGGCCGAACACTTTAGTCACAAGAGAAAATGGGAAACACTATATAACACATGAAAATGCAAACACTATTATTTCAATTAAAAGAATCTTTGAACAGAATACTTTAACTGTACATTCATGAAAACTACATCGAGTATTTCAAGTCTTATGCTCACTAAATAATTATGTACTTTAAAAATCCACAAATCTTCTTAACTTTTTGTTAAGGAAAATAATTGCTTTTCAGTTTACTTATACAAGATACACGGATTTCTAGCTTCTGGGACTCTGTAATTAAAGATTCTGTGGAAATACGTCTTGCTGATGATTTAATGAATCGCGATAACGGCTTTCAGCTGGATAAAAACTGGAACGGAATCGACATGCTCAGTCGATACTCAGCGATTAGACCACTGAGGGCAGCACACACAACTTGGCTGCCTCGCGCATGTCACTCCTAACGCATGCGCCGTAAACCGCCAGTACGATTCGCATGCGTGGAATTCGTTATAAATACCATGACTGCATCAGATCTCTTCAGTACTTCGTCTACTCGCCTGAGGATGGCCGGACGTCTCTGAACCGAAATATCGTGGCAGAATGTTGATGGGATCCGGCTGCAAACCCGTAAATGACTGTAAAAAAATTTTCGTGTGAGGGGGAGCAAACTTTATTATAGACTTTCGTGAGGTGTGGCAGTCAAATACAAAATTAGGACCACAGTAAGACTTTGTATTCTGAAGCCGTTGCTATAACTGGAATTTTTGAGGTAGGGCCATATCCATAGACGGTTTACCCAGTCAGAATAGAAGTACTAGTATCATGCAGGATGTAAACTAGTGGTAGTCAACGTGGTCCCTACCGTCCACTAGTGGGCTTTCCAGCTTTCATGGTGAGCGGTATTTGGTAGGGGTTTTAAAAATAGTAACGTTAGTCTTCATAAAATTTTGAACTGAAGTATTTGATAAATAATAATTATTATTATTATACTCTCGATGAACCAATTGTGAATTGCTGAGTAATGATGTAGATGTAGACGCACTTGCTATAACCCTGCTTTATAAATTTCATAAAGTAGAATTACTTCCCTACTTTAAAATTCATAGTTACTGTCGAACCGGTGGGCAGTCAGAAAATTTTACTATTAAGAGAGATAAAAAAAAGGGCCGTATGTGAAAAAGGTTGTTACCCCTGGTGTACACGATAAATATTTACAACGTACCACAGTGGTATAGGGGAAGCAGAGATGAAGAAAGTTGTATGACACTTCCAGTGTACCAAACTGGGACAAAACCCTATACTGGCGTACAACACCCACTCACCACACAACGCATGTACGCCGAGCGAGGTTTTCAGTATCATCTGGCTCTCTTATGCTGCGGTTTCAGCCAGTCATTTCGTTAACATTGTTAATTGAAACTTACCCATGAGGATAATGAAAGAAAAAAACCTTTTATACACGTTTTATTTTCTTTCTTGCATTTCGATTACACCCCACCCTTCCCCACCGGGGGGGGGGGGGGGGGGGGAGGAGGGGGTGTCTGCCAGCAACGTAATACGCTGCTCTACAACCTACAGAAAAGTTAGGAAACACAAACAAGGAAAACAGGCGATAAAACGGTGACATTGTAAAAAACTGTAAAATTGCGGAAAGTTGTGGAATTTAAAATATAAAAACACAGCGTTGAAGACGCACAGTAACGAGACAGGCACAATTAAAGAAAACACGGCGACAGCCTGGTTTCTGTTCGCACGACATAAAAAGCACAACTAGGAACAGTATGGTGGCTGTTCGCAACAGTGAACACTGAACATTCACTGAAAACAACACTATAGGCGACATGGCGGCAGATGGGGGCGGGGGGAAGACCTGGACCGATGAGAGGAAAAAGGGGGAGGAGGAGTGGAAAAGAAAAAAGGGGGGAGCCGATGGAGGAAGAGGACATAGAAAAAGAGGGGAGGGGGCAGAGCGGACATGAGGAGTGGGGAAGGCTGTGGAGGGGAAAGCAAAAGGACTCAGAGAGAGTAGGTGGGGAAGAACTGGATGAAGAGGGGAAGAGAGAGCCCAGGAAAAGGACAGAGGGAGGAAGGGGGAGGTGAGGATCAGGTTGATAGGAGGGATAAATGGAGGGAGAGAGGGCATCATCTGGGAGGGGGAGTTATACACGTCAAACAAAAACAATTTTTACAGTTCTATCTAAACTTAACCGTTACAAGCACAAGTAGTTTCGTAGTAAGAAAGGAAGACAAAGAAACCGCTTTACTAGTTTTATACTGTTAAAATTCGAAATATTTTGAGGTAAAATTTACACAAACGTCAGTTTTACATTTTGTGAGTGCAGCAACAAGAAGTTATTACACGGTCCACTCACGTTAATATGACCGCCGTCTGCGTTCGACGTCAACGTGCAGTAACCACTCACAGACGGCAGGTGGCAGCACAAGCCGTGGAGGGTGGGGGGGACATGGAAAACAGTGCAGTCGTTGTTGTAATGCGGAAACGGAGCGATTTATCTGACGTCCAAAAGGGTGTTGTAAACTGTTTTTCTGTTGTCATGGTTAAAGTATACTGTGCATGTCAAAAAGGCGGTATCCAAAACTGGCACTGAAGCAAGTGTGGTGCATGACGGGCAATACGTGACAGGGGTGAACCGACGCCTGCGGAGATGCGTATGGCGAATAGACGTGCAACTGTTGCGCAACTGAGTGCCCAGATGAAACAGGGACTACCAATAGTGTCTCCCCCAGCGAAAATCGCTGCTTATGGGCCACTGCAGAAGGTGCATGGTTCGTGCACCCATGCTGACTGATGTTCATCGGCTACGAAGGCTGCAATTTTCACGCCAATATCACAACTGGACGTGCACTGAGTGGCGACTGGCGACCTCTTCGGATGAATCACGTTTTATGCTCCGTCGAAGAGATGGCGGCTGGCGTGTATGGCGTCAAACGTCTGAAAGCAAACGCCCTGCAGAAGGGTCCAGACTGGAGCGCATTCCGTGGGTGGTCTCGTCGTTCTGGAAGGCACAATGGATCAACGAAAGTATGCATCTTTCCTTGCGGAACATGTCATCCCGCAAGCTGTTTGTTTTTTCTTCGGCACAATGGTATCTACCAGTATGGCAGTTAAACGCGTCACACAGCTCACAGTGTATGTGTGTGGTTCAAAGAGGACAAGATTACCGTACTGCTCTTGCCACCAAACTCCCCTGATCTAAACCCTATCGAGAATCTGTGGGACCACCTCGATCGGGCTGTTCACGTCATGGACCACAAACCGAGAAACATAGTGCTGCTGCCGGCCGAAATGGCCGAGCGGTTATAGGCGCTACAGTCTGGAACCGCTCGACCGCTACGGTCGCAGGTTCGAATCCTGCCTCGCGCATGGATGTGTGTGATGTCCTTAGGTTAGTTAGGTTTAAGTAGTTCTAACTTCTAGGGGACTGATGATCTCAGAAGTTAAGTCCCATAGTGCTCAGAGCCATTTGAACCACAGTGCTGCTGGACAAGACATTGAAGTCGGCTGGCTCCATATCCCTGTCGGTAACTTCCAGAACCTTACTGACTCTCTTCTTGTACGTCTCGCAGCGGTACGCCCTGCGATAGGTGGCTATTCAGGCTTTTGACAGGTAATTACATTAATGTGAGCGGACAGTGTGAAATCCAAAACGATTTTAGTCAAAATGTCGAGCAGCACGCATGTGGTTGGTTGGGTTGGTTTGTGGGATTAAAGGGACCAGACTGCTACGGTCATCGGTCCCAGCACGCATGTGCTGCAGCTTTTTTTAGGCCAATGTTAGACTAATTATTGCATAACACAGACTTTCTCGTCCGAAAATGTAATACTTATTGAAATATTGGCGGTTATTATGCCGTGGTCGGATGAGTCCCCCTTGCCGCGCGGCCGCACGGGATTAGCCGAGCGGTCTTAGGCGCTGCAGTCATGGACTGTGCGGCTGGTCCCGGCGGAGGTTCGAGTCCTCCCTCGGGCATGGGTGTATGTGTTTGTCCTTAGGATAATTTAGGTTAAGTAGTGTGTAAGCTTAGGGACTGATGACCTTAGCAGTTAAGTCCCATAAGATTTCACACACATCTGAACATTTTTTCTGAGTCCCCTTGAACATGTCCTCCGTAGACGGGGATGAAACGCTGTACATCACCAAGAAATTCCCGCGACCACGGCACAGTAGACCGGAATATTTTAATAAGTGCAGTGCGAGGCTGTTTCCCGGATTGACAGACCACAAGTGTCCCATATGAATTTGTTCGTCTCGACTTGACCTACACCACTGTGATATGTTGTAAACAGTTATCGTTTGCACCCTGAATAGAAAGTGAGCGCTTGGGAACGGGAGGTTCGATTCTTATAAGTTAAACCTGCTCTTTCTGACCAGTCTCGTCATCTTACACCATCCATAGTCTCTTAAAACACAGATTCGTTAAAGGGCATCTGATCCCGACAGTAGATCATTTCCCCTTGTCAATGTTACTGTACAGGAGGAAGATGAGGTACTCAACTTCTGTACTACTTATAAGTCGCGACTGGTCATACGCTCCTGCAAGCCTCAGTAGGGCACGAGGAGTCGACGAGTATAAAGTGGCTGCAGCTCAACCATTCTCAGATTTATCATACTTGCGGAACTACAGCGGAAGGAAGGAAGACGGTATCGAGGCCCACGAGAAAGGCGGGCGGCTGTACTTACATCACAGCACGTGACACTGCAGGTCTTACGAGTGCCAGCAGCCGTCTCCGGCGGGAGCGAGCAACTATTTTAGACAATTTCAATAATTTTTAACCACGCGCTCAAACGCATGCAAGCTCTCAATAGTGCACGACAAAGGAAAGACCTTTAATGGGAACCTTTTCACTGCAATAAAGGTTTCGTATGGGCTCTGCGCGGAGCCAAGCGTTAACAAAGTATGACAGGCAAGGCGACTAGTGTGACGTCACAAGTTTGTTGCGAAGCCGATATTTCTCGTGGCTCCGGGGGAGTACAGGCCCGGCAACGAACTTGTGATGTCACACTAGTAGGCTTGTTTGTCACATATTGGGAACTCTCAGCTCCGTACAGCGACTAAGGGAAATCAATATTTAATTGAAAAAGTACCGACTAGGGGTCTTCATTTTGTGGTGTGATATTGAGAACTTGCATGCCTTTAATTACGCAATAAAGATTTACTGAACTCGTCTCAAATAGTTACGCGCTCCCCGCCTCAGATGGCTGCTGGCACTCGTAAGAGCTGTAGTGTCACGTGCTGTGACGTAAGCGCCGGGGCTTGTCTTTCCCTTGGGCCTCGGGTGGTATAACACTCGCGTAAGAGCAGTGCCTTGATTTGTAAAGATGCAGCCCGCAACATTAGCCTCGTATTCGTTCCGCTTCTGATTTCCAGTGCTAACCACTCAGCTTTAGACTCGTACTCGCTCCGTTTCTGATCTCCAGAACTAACCACTCAGCCTGATAAATGTACACGTGTGTCTCTGCAGTCGGTCGCAATTCTCTTCTGGAATTCGGACGCCTTACTCCACTTTGTGGTCTCCAGTACCAGCGCGCACAGAGCGACCAGCAGACGCGGCCGTCAAAGCGGGAAGGTGCGGGCAGGCGCTTTGTGCCGCTGACGTCGCGGCGGCGGCGTCGGTTTTACGGGCGCCGCAGATACCCATCATCCGCATCCGCCGGCGGCAGCTTCAAAAGCGGCCCGGCAGAGGTGCCTCGTCCAACCTGCCGCGGTGCGAGCGAGCGTTTTGCCAATTAGGAATATTTCCGCGTGAGCGCGGCGGGATCGGCGGCGCGGCTTTCTCTCGTCGCGAATTAAATGCCGGCGCGAGCGGCGCGCCCTGGCGACTCGCCAGCCGGCGTTTACGACGCCAGTAAATCTCGGCAAAGGCAGCGGCCGGCAGTCGGTGAGCACAATGTTGGCGGCGGCGGGCGCGCGCATGCGTGGCCGTGGCGCGGGCGTCTCTGTGGCGGCCAGAGCGCCTCTTTGTTCGGAGGATCCACACACATCAGCGTTGCAAACTACTCGCTCTGTTCTCTGGTGGCTGTATCGTTACATGTAACTTAAACACAATGTAGAAAATTGTTTCAAATCCTTTGCTATGAAATGCGATCTTAAAAAAGTAGGGGCTGGAAAAAGAGCAGTAACACGAACGAAGGCCAATTAATAAAATATTTGTGTTTACTTTTTGATAGTTAACAGCTTAATTTCAACGTATACTTGGCACCGAATCCGTATCTCAAAAAAAAAAAAAAAAAATGGGTTCAAATGGCTCTGAGCACTATGGGATTTAACATCTGAGGTCATCACTCCCCTAGAACTTAGAACTACTTAAACCTAACTGACCTAAGGACATCACACACATCCATGCCCGAGGCAGGATTCGAACCTGCGACCGTAGCGGTCACGCTGTTCCAGACTGAAGCGCCTAGAACCGCTGGGTCACATCGGCCGGCTCGTATCTCAGGCCACGGTTTTTTCCTTTAGTTTTGTCGTAATTCGACTCCGTTATAAACTCAACAATTTGCACGACACTTGTATTTGGAATGGAGAGCAACTTAAATTTTCAGTACAGACAAAGGTTTTATTGGAGCATACATATGAAAACACCTCTTTGTCACATAGATATTAAAAAAAGCACCACTGGATGGGACGGAAATCTACAGATGTGAGGTACATTTGCAGAGAAACAAATAATTACAATTTCAGAAAAATCTGCTGATTTGATTTATTCAAAAGAAAGATAGTCATAAATTGAAGAAGTCAGTGACGCGTTGATCCACCTCTGGCTCTTATGCAAGCAGTTATTCCCCTTGGCATTGATTGATAGATTTGTTGGATGTCTTCCAGACGGATAACGTGCGAAATTATGTCTAATAAGCGCGTTACATCGTCAAAATTCCAGACTGGTTGGAGGGCCTATCCCATAATACTCCAGACGTTCTCGATTGGAGAGGGATCGGGGGGCCTCGCTGGCCAATGAGGGGTTTGGCGAGCACGAACACAAGCAGTAGAAACTCTCACCATGTGTGGGCATTCTCTTGCAGAAATGTAAGCGCAGGATGGCTTGCCATGAAGGGCAACAAAACTATGCGTAGAGTATAGTAGCGTACCGGTGTGCTATAAAGGTGCCGTGGATACCAACCAGGTGTCCTGCTATGAAAATAAATGGCACTCCAGACCATCCACTCTTGGCTGTCGACCTATAAGGCGGAAGACAGTCTGGCTGGTATCCCACGATTATCCAGGGCGGGGCGTCTCCAGATACGTCTTCACTGATCACTGAAACTGAATTCGAAGCTGGACTCATGACTGAAGACAATTGTACTCCAGTCAATGAGATTTCAGGCCGAAGAAGTGCCTGGAGACGCACCGAACAGCGGTGGGATACCAAACTGACTGTCGATCGCCATACAGCTCGACAACCACGAGTGGTGGTCTGGGGTGCCATTTCTTTGCACAGCAGGACCCTTTTGGCTGTCATCTACGGCACCCTTAAAGTCGGCGATATTCTACGCGCTGTTTTGTTGCCCTTCGTGGCAGGTCATTCTGGGCTTACCTTTCAGTAGAAGAATGTCCGCTCGCACGTGGCGAGAGTTCCTACTGCTTGTATTCATACCTGCCAAATCCTACCTTGACCAGCAAGATCACCGGATTTCTCTCCAATTGACAACTGGGAGCAATATGGGCAGAGCCCTACAACCAGCTCGAGATTTGACTGTCGAACGCACCGGTTGGACGGAATTTCTCACGATATCCCTCAGGCGGACATCCAACAACTATATAAATCAATGACAAGTGGAATAACTGCTCGTATAAGGGGCAAAGGTGAAGCAAAGCTTTATTGACTTGCTCAGTTTGTGAAGTACTCGGATTTGAATAAATCATCCAATGTTCCTGAAATTGTAATAATTTGTTTGTCTGCACTTGCACATCACATCTATCGATTTCTGTCCCATTCCGATTATTCCTTCCTGGTGCGTCCTTTTTTTGTCCTAGAGTGTATCCTTTCTCTCCTCTCCTTAAAGTATCTAATAATGTAACTTATTTTGCTACTAATTCCCTATTGCATGTCTCGATGAAGTGACCAACTGCAGTCTTCCAACATGTTGGTATTCCATTGGCATGAGGCCATGATGACCGGCCGAAGTGGCCGCGTGGTTCTAGGCACTACAGTCTGGAACCGCGCGACCGCTACGGTCGGAGGTTCGAATCCTGCCTCGGGCATGGATGTGTGTGATGTCCTTAGGTTAGTTAGATTTAAGTAGTTCTAAGTTCTAGGGGACTGATGACCTCAGAAGTGAAGTCCCATAGTGCTCAGAGCCATTTGAACGATTTTGGGGCCATGATGCGGTCTTCTCATCACTTTAATGGCTAGACGAAATGGCTCGTCTTGTTCTTCAATAAGATCAGACTTACATTTAGGGCAAATGTCAAGGTGAATGCTCCAAAACTAAATGTTGAGGTTGATGAACTACTCTCCTGGAAATTGAAATAAGAACACCGTGAATTCATTGTCCCAGGAAGGGGAAACTTTATTGACACATTCCTGGGGTCAGATACATCACATGATCACACTGACAGAACCACAGGCACATAGACACAGGCAACAGAGCATGCACAATCTCGGCACTAGTACAGTGTATATCCACCTTTCGCAGCAATGCAGGCTGCTATTCTCCCATGGAGACGATCGTAGAGATGCTGGATGTAGTCCTGTGGAACGGCTTGCCATGCCATTTCCACCTGGCGCCTCAGTTGGACCAGCGTTCGTGCTGGACGTGCAGACCGCGTGAGACGACGCTTCATCCAGTCTCAAACATGCTCAATGGGGGACAGATCCGGAGATCTTGCTGGCCAGGGTAGTTGACTTACACCTTCTATAGCACGTTGGGTGGCACGGGATACATGCGGACGTACATTGTCCTGTTGGAACAGCAAGTTCCCTTGCCGGTCTAGGAACGGTAGAACGATGGGTTCGATGACGGTTTGGATGTACCGTGCACTATTCAGTGTCCCCTCGACGATCACCAGTGGTGTACGGCCAGTGTAGGAGATCGCTCCCCACACCATGATGCCGGGTGTTGGCCCTGTGTGTCTCGGTCGTATGCAGTTCTGATTGTGGTGCTCACCTGCACGGTGCCAAACACGCATACGACCATCATTTGCACCAAGGCAGAAGCGGGCTGCACGATGTTGGGGCGTGAGCGGAAGACGGCCTAACGGTGTGCGGGACCGTAGCCCAGCTTCATGGAGACGGTTGCGAATGGTCCTCGCCGATACCCCAGGAGCAACAGTGTCCCTAATTTGCTGGGAAGTGGCGGTGCGGTCCCCTACGGCACTGCGTAGGATCCTACGGTCTTGGCGTGCATCCGTGCGTCGCTGCGGTCCGGTCCCAGGTCGACGGGCACGTGCACCTTCCGCCGATCACTGGCGACAACATCGATGTACTGTGGAGACCTCACGCCCCACGTGTTGAGCAATTCGGCGGTACGTCCACCCGGCCTCCCGCATGCCCACTATACGCCCTCGCTCAAAGTCCGTCAACTGCACATACGGTTTACGTCCACGCTGTCGCGGCATGCTACCAGTGTTAAAGACTGCGATGGAGCTCCGTATGCCACGGCAAACTGGCTGGCACTGACGGCGGCGGTGCACAAATGCTGCGCAGCTAGCGCCATTCGACGGCCAACACCGCGGTTCCTGGTGTGTCCGCTGTGCCGTGCGTGTGATCATTGCTTGTACAGCCCTCTCGCAGTGTCCGGAGCAAGTATGGTGGGTCTGACACACCGGTGTCAATGTGTTCTTTTTTCCATTTCCAGGAGTGTATCTTAACTTGTACTTTTCTAATATATTGGTTAAAAGAGAAATACATTGCCTGACAAAAAAAGTAATGCAGCCAGAAGTTGAGGAAGATATGTTATGAAAGTTCACAGGTTAAAAGAGTATGTGATGTTTATGCAGTGATTACAGAAACTATTCAGATTTTCGAAGAACCTGTATGACGTTGCACCCGCTCTGACCTGTGTGTATACACTGATTTGGTAAGGAAGAGTGTAATTAAGTCCTTGTATCCTCTTCTGAGTAAGATGGCACAAAACTGTTGTAACTGGCCCTTGATATCCCGTATACTGGCACTGCAACAGAGCTGACGTCCGAGCAACTCCCACACATGTACAATCGCAGACAAATTTGGGGATGTTGTTGGGCACAGAGGTACGTCAGAATCAGGCAGACACTTCGTAGAGACATAAGTGGACGAGCATTATTTTGTTGAAGAATTGGCCAGAATACTGTCAGGTGAGAGGTAACAGATGAGGACGCAGAACGTCTGTGACGTGTTGCACTGTCACAGTTCACTCAGTAACACCGCTGTGACTCTCCAAAGCAGTGGAAGTATGGGACCTCAGACCAGGCCTGCACCGTACTCGCTGGTGTTGGTCATCTGGATTAGTGCAAAACTGCGAATAATCGCTGAACACATTGCGACACCATTCATCAGCAGTCCATGCTTCCTGGTCACGACGTCACTCCAAATATAGTCGTCTGTACTGTGGTATTACCAGCAGCCTACGAACGGTAGAGTAATTCCCTTGTCTCCGACCAGTGGTGCAGGATGACACGAAATGATGGAAGGAGTCAATTACTTGTTCCTGAATGGTAGGTGCAAATGTGTCAGTCGCGACCGATCGGAGCATTGGTACCGTCTATGCCTGCCCTCATATACAAATCAAAAAAGTTTTGCATCGCCTCGGTTCCGAGAGTTCCGGAAACTGTACAGAAAAATGGAATAGAGATCAACATAAACATCATTTCGCCCTTTTTATTGCTCATGAAAACCACACATTGCATGTTGTACCACCATACAGTGAGACCTTCAGAGGTGGTGGTCCAGATTTCTGTGCACACCGGTACCTCTAATACTCAGTAGCACGTCCTCTTGCATTGATGCGTGCCTGTAATCGTCGTGGCATACTATTCACAAGTTCATCAAGGCAATGTTGGTCCAGATTTTCCCACTCCTCAATAGCTATTCGGCGTAGATTCCTCAGAGTGTTTGCTGGGTCACGTCGTCCATAAACAGACTTTTACAGTCTATCCCAGGCATGTTCGACAGCGTTCATGTCTGGAGAACATGCTGGGCACTCTAGTCGAGCGATGTCGTTATCCTGAGGGAAGTCATTCACAAGATGTGCACTATGGGGGCACGAATTGTCGTCCATGAGGAATGCGTCCCCTATATGCTGCCGATATGGTTGCACTATCGGTCGGAGGATGGCATACACGTATCGTACAGCCGTTACGGCGCCTTCCAACAGCGGCGTACGCCTTCCATGATCACCAGCGGCGTACGTTGGCCCCACATAATGCCACCCCAAAACAGGGGAGAAAGTTCACCTTGCTGCACTTGCTGGAAAGTGCATCTAAGGCGTTCATCCTGACCGGGTTGCCTCCAAACACGTCTCCGATGATTGTCAGGTTGAACGAGGCATGTCATCGACAGTTGCTGTCTCTCTGTATCTCCTCCATATCCGAACAACAACGCTTTGGTTCACTCCGAGACGCCTGGACACTTCCCTTGTTGAGAGCCCTTCCTGGTACAATGTAACGATGAGGTCGCGATCGAACAGCCGTGTTGAACGTCTAGGCATCGTTGAACTACAGACAACACGAGCTGTGTACCTCCTTCCTAGTGGAATGACTGGAAGCGATCGGCTGTCGCACCCCCTCCGCCTAATAGGCACTGCTCATGCACGATCGTGTACGTCTTTGGGTGGGTTTAGTGACATCTCTGAACGGTCAAAGGGACTGTGTCAGTGATACAATATCCGCAGTCAGCGTATATCTTCAGGAGTTCTTGGAGCAGGGGTGATGCAAAACTTTTTTTGATATGTGTATTTCCAAGGAGTCCAACATGGGGCCACAAAAGTGTTGTTACACGATTCTATCAGGCAGCCAAATAGAGACCCACAATGAGGCACGTTTCAAGTTCTGTCAGATACTGATAACGCTGTGTCACATGAGTACGTGGCATCTTCGCATTCTTCACGGTGATCACTCAACATATAAAGCTTTCATGCCTCTTAAATGCCTTATCAGGCTTGGTAAGAACACTAAACGCGAAAAACACAAAAGCAATCAGGTGACAATTTCACCTGTCACACAACTCGAGCTATTGATACACTTGTCGATTGTATGTATGTGTACGAAGGTATATTTACGTCAGACCATATCTTACGGATTCTTTGCTTTTTTGTCACCTAAGAACTTCGTAGCAACCGTCATGAACGGTATCCTAACTACAGGTCTTCATCTGAAGTTTATGGTAGCTCGAATTGCTCAATGCATGTTGTTCCGCACAAGTCCGGCATATGTGAATACAGCTGCTCTGGCCGTTGGGAGCACCTGCACTCAACTCCCATGACGCTTGTTCAAGCACCGCATGCTCTGATTGTCCGTCCGTCTACTGTAGTTACCTGAGCGACACTCATAAGGAAACATTCCCAGCCCAATTTTATTTTTCAGGGGTAAATCACACCCCGAAAGATAATTTGGCACATTGGAGATAGATGGAACATCTTCGAAACAGTGACACATAAAAAAATATTTTATATAAAGTTGAAATGTAATTAACATTCTTGAAGACTGCGTAACTAACTTCGGTAATATTGAAATTTTGCAAAATGCCTTACTACCGTTAATTAATTCTGAAAAATTAGAACTTTTCTTAAAAATGAGTTGTAAGAAGCCATATCTGCCTATGTGTAGCGTAGGGGAACGATGTGGGAGACCCGCACCGCCGTACTAGGCAAGGTCCTAATGGAGGTGGTTTGCCGTTGCCTTCCTCTGACCGTAATGGGGATGAATGATGATGATGATGATCAAGAATACGAAACAATACCACCCAGCCATCTCGGGGCAGGTGAAAATCCCTGACCCCCCGGGAATCGAACCCGGGACACCATGGTTGGGGAGCGAGAACGCTACCGAGAGACCACGAGTTGCGGACCATATGTAATATGCCTGAGGAAAAGGAAGTTGTTCAACTGGCGATCCTAAAAGGCTGGACGGGACAGGTACAGCCGTTGGACGTATACCTTAATCAGGCATGTTGAAAATACTCCGACAGTGCATTGTGAGCAGCTTATTTTCCAAAAAACGGTATTTCAGAAACCAGCTTTAATACATATGGATTGATATGGTTTGCAGGTTTCTTTGAGTTCCAAGAGAAATTTTAATTTTTCTAAATTGATTAATTTGGGTGGGCTATCTTAAAAAATTTCAAATTATTGCAAAAACTGATTAAACAGTTTTCGAGTACGTTAATTACATTTGAAATTTTATGTGAAACAAATTTTTTGTAAATCATTGTTTCGAAGAAATTCCCTCTAACGCTAATATGCCAAATTACCCTTTGGGGCATGTTTTATCCCTTAAAAGCAAAACTGTGAAAAACAAAAACAAAAAATACGTATTATACAGTATTATTTCTCTCCCTCTATATACCCGGCAAGTTTCATCAAGATCTTTTATTTATATTTCGGAATATTCCCCTGTTAGTCACCTACAGCTGGATTATGCACATGAAAGGGAGATGAAGGATAGTGCGAAAGTGAAACTTTATTCGAAAAAAATTATCCTGATTGCGAAAGATGGTGGTCGTAACAATTATTTTGAGAGATTTTCATTATGTCCATTACATGTACTGCGGCTAATGCTCTGCTCTACTGTCCCCCGCAACCAGACTTCTGAAGACATTATGTCTGCAGAACACGACAAAGCGTATGCTCTGAAGTGCAACTAGTTTCAGTGAAAGCTGCAGTAATAAAAAAGGCGAGTATAAAGGTGTGCCAGAGATCTTCGTCCATTTATATTGACTTCAGGTGTAGGATTTCGCGCTTTATGGTTCAGACGTCTACTACCTTTTGCCTCATCCTACGACACTAGCACGAAGCACTGAAAGACAAGCTGATGAAATGCGAGCGAGTATGGTTCCCAGCAATATCGTTGCCCTAGGTGTGAGCGCATTAAGAACTACGTCGAGGAAACGTTATTCCAAATGTTAAGAGTAAATTCCCAGCGGTGCGGCTGTTTTGTGAGTGGGTGAATATGAGAATCGTGACGTTTGTGTGGCGTTGTGTTCCAGGTACGGAGGATCGTTCGTATATGCTTGAGACGAGCTGAAGAAAGCTTAACAGGGCCAATGCTTGTCTTTGCACAGTCTTATTAGTGGCATAATACATTCACTGAAAAAGGAAGGGAAGTAACTCCCACTGACATCGAGACCATTAGAGACGCAGCACTACTTCGGCTTACAGTTATACAATGATAGGGAGGGAATCAGACGTGATATTCTACTGCCATTCGCCTGAAGTGTAAGATGGCCAAACGGGAATTTGAAACTGAGTATCCGAAAACAATATCTGACCGCTTTACCTGATGCCCACACTGTCGTTCTCATTGTCATTTGCGATAGGGGAATATAGAGAGCCTACATAGCCGAAAAGTATCAAACTGTCTGGTGGCAACGATACTGGGCACGGAATGTACAACGTGAAGAGCAGCTACTTACCTGCTTTAGCAAGGAATGGATTTGATAAGTGACACAAAAGCAGCAATATTATTTGATAAAAGATCGAATCACACATCTTTCCCATAAGGCTATATTTGAGGTGATTCTTACTAACGTTTAAAAATCCCAGAAGCGACATAGATGATGCTGAGAAAAATAATTTAATATAAGACGCATGGCGCCGCAGATGTCGGGAAATACCCCGAAAGCGGATGACACATGTTGAACATGTGACGTCACCAGATGACGTAGCTCTCCTCGCGTGCAGCGGTTGTGCTTGTCCGTCCTACTCTCGCTGGCAGGGGACAGTGCTACACATCGCTCAGCTAGGCTACTCTGTTTTCGTAAATGTAAACCGATTAATCATAGTCTTGTACTACCACTGCCGCGAGCACTGCGCTATGACGTTGTATAATACAAGAACGAATATAGAGTACCCAAGCGGAGTTATGTATAGCACTGCCCACTACCGGCAATGGTAGGATCGACAAGCCCAACCGCTGCGCGTGCGGTGTGGTACGTCATCTGGTAACGTCACATGTTCTACATTTGGCACCCACTTTTGAAGTATTTCCGGACATTTGCGGCCAAATGTGTCTCATATTAGTTGTCTCAGAGTTATCTTCGTCGCTTCAGGGGTTTTTAAACGTTAATGTGAATCACCATGTATGTGAGTGCGGGAGAAACACTTTGTCGTGAAACAGAGATTGTACTGGATAAACAGTCGCATTAGTGAAACATTTATTATACATTCAATATTTTGGAAATGACAACAACAGTACCCGGTATGGTAAAAAGCAAGCAAAGTTTCCATCGTCTCATTTCAGACAGACTGAAGCTATTGCAGTTTTCCTTACTTGGGTATTCGTTGTTAGCAGTGACGTATCACTGAAAGGGTGTATGTTAGATGTAACATAGTGACTATAATCATTTGTTTTGCCGTAGTGGGAGACTCTAGAGCCGGTTGGAGTGGCGGTTCTAGGCGTAACCAGAACCACGCGACCGCTACGGTCGCAGGTTCGAATCCAGCCTCAGGCATTGATGTGTGTGATGTCCTTAGGTTAGTTAGGTTTAAGTAGTTCTCAGTTCTGGGGGACTGATGACCTCAGAAGTTAAGTCCCATAGTACTCAGAGCCATTTGAACCATTTTTGAGACTCCAGAAGACGTTTGCTAGTACTTTCATTTCGAAACACTAAAACGTAACAATCTTGACGCACTTGAATGTCACATGGATAAATTGCCAAAGGCGATAAGAAGCGACAGAAATTCATAGGAATGAATAATTTACAAAATTTGGTCATTAAGTACGTGGAAATATGAAGAAATGTCGAAAAGTCGTTCGATAACCCATTATTTTGGAACAAAGCGTTAATTATCTGTGTCCTGCTAAGATTACAGTAAGACGACACTTTGGTGTTAAAAGTATGGAATTTTTGTTATTCTTTTAGCAACACTTAAATTATACATGTGTACACTAACGTGCTCTTTAACAACAAATACTACGAAATATGTACACTGGTGAGCCAAAACATTATGACCACGTGCTTCACAGTGTGTCGTCCATCGTTTGAGCATAATACAGCACATATTCTGCATGGCATGGGTTTTGCAAGATTTTCGTAGGTTTGCGGATGTATGTGTCAACAGCTGACCACGTAGAGGCCAAGTAATTCCCATAAATTACGGGGCGGTAGTTCGTGGGAACGGAGCTGGCTCTCGGTTGTGTCCCTGACATGTTACATAGCGTTCAGATAGGGCGAGTTTGGTGGCCGAGAAAGCCTAATGAGGTCACTATCATGCTCCTCAAACCACTATAGCACGATTCTGGGTATGTGAAAGGTCAGTAATCCTGCTGGAAGACGACATCAAGAATGAAGAGATGCAGGTAGTTCGCAGGAGTCCGTAGTTGTCAACGTGGCTTCGATTACTGCCATAGATCCCTTGGTACTCCAGGTGAATGTTCTCATACCATAATATTGCCCCTACTATCCTGCGCCCATGGTGCGGCCCACGTTTCGACCAGCCGTTCGTCTGGATGACGGAGTATCCTGACACGGCCATCGACCTCATGTAAAAAGAAACATGATTCATCAGAACAGACAAGACGTTTCCACTGACTGAGGGTCTAATCACATTGATCCCGTTCCCACTGAAATCGAAAATGTCATTGGACCATCGTGGGGGCCGTTCGGAGTGGCCGAAACCGCGGGACCGCTACAGTCGCAGGCTCGAATCCTGCCTCGGGCATGGATGTGTGTGATGTCCTTAGGTTAGTTAGGTTGTTCTAAGTCTAGGGGACTGATGACCTCAGCAGTTAAGTCCCATAGTGCTCAGAGCCATTTAAGCCAACGTGGAAACACGTACTGGTCGTCTGATGTGGAGTCCCATGTTCAACAATGTGTGCTGAACGCCATGCTCGAAACGCTTGTGCCTCGAACAGCATTGTACTCCGTCCTCGGATCTGCCACAGATCCCTACCAATCCCGCTTTACAGGGCAGGAAAAGCCTCTGACATCCATGTTCCATGATGAGGCGTGGACGTCCAGCATCTTGTCGCCTGTTCGTAGTGTCACGGTGTTCAGGCCACTTTCCATAGATACTCATGACAGTTGCGAGCGCACGGCGAACTAGGTTCGACGTTTCCGAGATACTCGTTCCCAGGCGCAGCAGCACCATTGTAATCCGTCCTCTATCAAAATAGCTTATGCCAGTGGATTTTTCAGTTTGTGTCCCGCTACACTCATTCCCTATTCATCTTTGCTGCGTTTAAATTCTTTTATTACCGGGTCACGTCATCACAACGCCACCAGGAGGAATTTCTGCATGCGACGGGCAGTGCTCATAATTTTTTGGCTATCATTACACTGACTTGACAAAAATCATGGGATAGCGATATACACATATACATATGCCGGTACTATCACGTACAGAAGCTATAAAAGGGCACTTCATCTTCGGAGCTGTCATTTGCACTCAGGTAATTCGCGTGAAAAGGTTTCCGGCGTGATTATGGCTGCACGACGAGAATTAACAGACTTTGAGAGGGGGGTGGTAGTTGGAGCTAGACGTATGGGACATTCCACTTCGGAAATCGTTGGGGAATTCAATATTCCAGAATTCAATATTCCGGAATTCAAAATTCCGAGATTCAAAGTGTTTAGAGCGTGCCGAGCATATCAAATTTCAGGCATTACCTCTTACCACGGACAACGCAGTGGCCGACGGCATTCACTTAACGACCGAGAGCAGAGGCGTTTGCTTAGAGTAGTCAGTGCTGACAGACAAGGAACAATGCGTGAAATAACCGCATAAATCAATGTGGGAGGTACGACGTCCTAACGGAGACAGCAGCGATATATGGCATTAATGGGTTATGGCAGCAGGCGACCGACGCGAGGGTCTTTGCTAATACCACGTCACCACCAGTTGCGCCTCTCCTGGACTTGTGCCCATATCGGTTGCGTCCTAGACGACACGAAAACCGTGCCTGGCCAGATCAGCCCCGATAAGAGCTGATGGTAGGGTTCGAGTGTGGCGAAAACCCCACGAAGCCATGGACGCAAGTTGTCAACGAGGCAATGTGCAAGCTGGCGGTGGCGCCATAATGGTGTAGGATGTGTTTACATGGAGTGGACTGAGTCCTCTTGTTATGTTCGGATAACTGGAGACCACATGCAGCCATTCGTGAACTGCATATTCCCAATCAACGATGGAATTTATATGGATGATAATGCACCATGTCACCAGGCCACAACTGTTTTCGAATTTTTTGAAGAACATTGTGGACAATTCGAGCGAATGATTTCGTCACTCAGATCTAACACTTATGGGATATAATCGAGACTTGTGGGATATAATCGAGAGGTCAGTTCGTGCATAAAATCCTACTCCGGCAAGACTTTCGCAGTTATGGACGGCTATACAGGCAGCATGGCTCAATATTTGTGCAGGGGACTTCCAACGACTTGCTGAGTTCATGCAACGTCGAATTGCGCATTAAGCCGAACAAAGGAGGTCCGACACAATATTAGAAGATATCCCATGACCTTTTTCATCTCAATGTATGTATTGGTCGTTACTAGTTTGTACAGAAAGGAGTTATTTGCAGGTTCATACATGGCAGATTTCCATTTCGTTCTCGCTACTAACCACCGTTGTCGACTGTTTCCATTTTTATTTGGTGAAAATAGCAGCATCATGAAATCATTTTCACTTTTATTTTTGCAGCTCATGGTTCTAGACTGTCATTCATAATCATACATGTTGTACCAGCTACAATGAGTAGATCTCATTGGAACAAAATTTGTCTTTAAAAAAGTGCATAAAATTATAATATGTAAACTATCGCCACATAACCGAATTACAGCAGTTGTGTTTAACGGTGTTAACATATTTTGAATGGAATGACAAAAGAAGTGCAACTGTGTGACGAGACATATTATATTTCCATAAACATATGATGTATCACGTAATCGGTATTTGGCGCTCTGAAATCTTCAGCAGTAACGTAAACGGTACACTAGCAGAAACAAATGGCATAGCCCTAAAAATAATAGCGTTCTGAGGCCTCAGCTAATCATCAACGATATTATAAGTAGCATTTATTTCTCTATACCGGTTCTCCATGGGAATAAAGTCGTGTGTGATATCTGTGGCTTGTATCAAGATTTCTCTGCACGTACTCGCGTTTCAAGTGATGGTGAGTAGACACACATTGGCTAGCTGCGGCACCAGACCAAAAATCTTTAAAACGATTGATATTTATGTATGGCCGAACTCCATGTCATTAGGTCACTGTCACATCCTTTTTGTGGTTGCCATGGGTAACACGTATGTGAGGCAACAAGTTAATCGACAGTGTCAACATTATCCTTTCACGCGCTTCTATGAAAATATTAAATGCTGTATATTGTCCTTCAGGCTTGCACGTTTCTCCTTTATACAGAAATTGCATTCTATTGTGCCATTAACGGCTCACGTACTGAGCGACAGGCGACGTAATGAATTCATTCAGTTACCGTGACTCAGCAAGATGCTGCACATAATGAGAATTCTCGCACAAGTTAAGGGAGACTTTTTTTTTTTTTTTTTTTTTTTTAGTCAGCCAACAATAGCATCACTTGTGACTCAGAGCTCACATGCTTCATCACACAGCCTGGTGGCCAAAAATTTTTATTCCAGTGTCAATATCCAATATTCGCTGAAAACACTTATTCCACGCTGCTTCATTTTCCAACCCTGCCTCAATTGAAGAATGAACGTCGATAAACGTTTTAAAACTATCTTTTCGCGAATCAGAAGCAAAAATAAGACAGAAAATTAATGCTCACAGGAGTACTGTCAGCTGGCACTGCAAAAGAAGCCATCGAATATAGTCTGATGTCCGTAAAACACAGAATTTTTGAATGTTGACGGACGGCATCATTTTGCTGCAGGATAATGCCGAGGTTGTTTCAACTACGCTACAGAAATTTCGCTTGTTAGACCTTACAAATGGTTCAAATGGCTCTGAGAACTATGGGACTCAATTTAAGAGGTCATAAGTCCCTTAGAACTTAGAAATACTCAAACCTAACTAACCTAAAGACATCACACACATCCATGCCCGAGGCAGGATTCGAACCTGCGACCGTAGCGGTTCCGCGTCTCCAGACTGTAGCGCCTAGAACCGCTCGGCCACTCCGGCCGGCGTTAGCCCTTACACATCCTCACCATGCGATTTCCGTATTTATGAAACTCCGAAGACGCATTCGTCGCCGTCGTTTTGCTTCGGACTAAGAGGTGCCCCCATTGGTACAGCTGTGGTCCCCTGGGCAACCGCAAAAACTTTTCCATGAAGGCAGTGACCGTATTGTCTCACAGAGCGATAAATGTGTTAACAGTTATAGAGATTACTTTTGAAATAATAAACAGTTTGTTTACTTTTTCCGTCTGTCTTATTTTTATTTGACTACCCCTTATATTACTCTTTTATAATAAATTCCTTTTTTAATGTATCCACATCATCATGCACCTGCGAACCACACCCTTCGCCCCAACACTTCTCCTCTTGTTAAATGCTAAAATTTAAACAGTGTTATTAAAATTTTTTGTAGTTTTTGAAAGTTGGTTAGAAATAATATTGAATTATTCTAAAGCAAGTAAGTATGAAATCGGACGAAGTAGATATTTCATACGTAAATGTAGGAATTTCTCAGTTTACAAACACAATTTCACTTCGCCTTCAAAACCTCGACGTCTGCCTAATGTTGAGTTCATTTGTTGGCAAGACAGAGTAAACGTTTGCAGAATGTCGCTTTACGTATGATGTTAATACTTTTTATCATCACATACGTAATTACTTGGTCAGATTTTACAGATTTTATCTGTTTATAGCCTGAAGATGACCACTGGTCGAAATAGGTTACAGCATCCTGAGATACTAATCCGATTGTGTCGAAGAAATACAAAAATAAAGGAACGAAAACATTCAGAAAGAGTATTAAAGTCACTGAAAACAACAAAGGAAGACAACGCATCGAAGTGTTGTAATATGATGTTAGATAATTAATATGAAAAGAAGAAAAAGAAGTAGCAAATGAAGCATGGAATAGTGAGAAATAATTTATTTAAATTATGATACATGTAGTCTATAAATATGTATAACAACGTAGTTGTCTGTTCTGGAGAATATTTTCCGCAGGAGGCAAGGGTAATACGGTATGTATTCATTTACATGTTTGTGTTGTAGCGTGGGCACATGCTGGGGCATAGAGAGGTCGGCGGTCCGTTTCATGTGGCGGACTGGTGCTGTTAGGTCGGCTCGTTAGCGCAGCGGTCTACCGTCGACCACGGCAAGCGGCAGGTATGCCAATACTCGTATGACGTCATCGAGTTAATGTGTTAAGACTGAATTATTACCTGTGTCTAATGCTGTGCACGTCCGCTTATCGCTTTTCGCTCTGCGGCTGTCTGTCGTGGTAGAGCTATAAAGAGATGTCGGTATCTGGTTGGTGGTTTTATGAAACACGATGCGCTGCAATGCGGCGTATAGCGTCAACGTTGATATGGAAATTGAGTCGAATGATATGTTGCTCTGTTAAAACAGCACTCGTGATCACAAGACCTGCGATCTAATGGGGCTGATGGACACCAAGATACAGTCTTGAAAAAAATGGTTATAGAGTATGATCTACACTAAGGCTTTGTTCGTTGCCATATTTAAAAAAAAATGAAGATTTGTGTTTAACGCCTCGATGACTAAAAGGTCTTCAGAGATGGAGCACAAGCTCTGATCGGGATAGGAAAGCGACGGCGATCTCTTTAGAGGAGAAATCTTGGCATTTACGTTAAGCGATTTAATGAAATCGTTGAAAATGTACATCTTGATGGCTTCCAAACGTGGTTTGCAACCGCCAACATCCTGAATGCGTGTCCGTTGTCTGATTCAATGCACCTCCTGAACTCGCCATCTTCAAATTTACCATTGCAGTTGGACTAAAACAAGAGTGAATTTCTAGTAAGCGTGATCAATGTTAGATAGCTCTAAATCTCGAAAAATGTACACTATGTGATCAAAAGTGTCCGGACAGCCCAAAAAACATAGGTTTTTCATATTAGATGCATTGTGCTGCCACCTACTGCCAAGCACTCCATACCAGCGACCTAAGTAGTCATTAGACATCGTGAGAGAGCAGATTGGACCGCTCCGCGGAACTCACGGACTTGGAAAGGTGGTCAGGTGATTGGGAGTCACTTGTGTCATACGTCTGTACGCGAGATTTCCACACTCCTAAACATCCCTGTTTCCACTGTTTCCGATGTGATAGTGGAGGTGAAACGTGAAGGGACACGTACAGCACAAAAGTGTACAGGCCGACCTCGTCTGTTGACTGACAGAGACCGCCAACAGTTGAAGACGGTCGTTATGTGTAATAGGCAGACATTTATTGAGACCATCACACAGGAATTCCAAACTGCATCAGGATCCACTGCAAGTACTATGACAGTTATGCGGGAGGTGAGAAAGCTTGGATTTCTTGGTCGAGCCGCTGCTCATAAGCCATACATAACGCCGGTAAATGCCAAACGACGCCTCGCTTGGTGTAAGGAGCGTAAACATTGGGCGACTGAACAGTGGAAAAACGTTGTGTGGAGTGACGAATCATGGTACACAATGTGGCGATCCGATAGCAGTGTGTGGGTATGGCGAATGCCCGCCCGGTGAACGTCATCTGCCAGCGTGTGTAGTGCTAACAGCAAAATTCGGAGGCGGTGGTGTTATGGTGTCGTCGTGTCTTTCATGGAGGGGCTTGCACTCCTTGTTGTTTTGTGTGGCACTATCACACCACAGGCCTAAATTGATGTTTTAAGCACCTTCTTGCTCCCCACTGTCGAAGAGCAATTCGGTGATGGCGATTGCATCTTTCAACACGATCGAGCACCTGTTCATAATGAACGGTCTGTGACAGAGTGGTTACGCGAATATAACGTCCCTGTAATGGACTGGTCTGCATAGAGTCCTGATCTGAATCCTACAGGACACCTTTGGGATATTTCGGAACGCCGGCTTCGAGCCAGGTCTCACCGACCGACATCGATACCTCTCCTCAGTGCAGCACTCCGTGAAGAATGGGCTGCCATTCCCCAAGAAACCTTCCAGTACCTGATTGAAAGTGTGCCTTCGAGAGTGGAAGCTGTTATTGAGGCTAAGTGTGGTCCAACACCATATTGAATTCCAGCATTACCGATGGAGCGCGCCACGAACTTTTAAGTCTTTTTCAGCCAGGTGTCCGGATACTTTTGACCACATAGTGTAAGTTAATGCAGGTGAGTAGGAAAAGCAAACCCATTATGTTCGAGTACAGCCATAATAGGGTGCTACTTGACACAGTCACGTCAATTAAATATTTAGTCGTAACGCTGCAAAGCAATATGTAATGGAATGAGCTCGTAAGAATGGTAATAGGCAAGGCGTATGGTCGACTTCGGTTTAGCGGGAGAATTTTCGGAAAGAGTGCTTATCTTTAAAGGAGGCCGCATATAGGACACTAGTGCAATGCATTGTTGAGTACTGTTAGGCTGTTTGGGATCTGCATTAGATCGGATTGAAGGAAACAATTCAGAGGTTCTGGATTTGTTACCGGTAGGGTCGAACAACACGCAAGTGTTACGGACAAGCTTCGGGAACTGAAATGGGAAGGAATCACTGAAGGGAGGGTGATGTTCATTTCGAAGGTCAGTGTTGAGAAAATCTATAGAATCGGAATTTGAGGCTGACTGCCGAACGATGTTATTGCCGCGGACGTACATTTCGCGTAAGGACAACGAACATAAGTATAGAGAGATTAGGTCTCGTGCGGGGGCATATAGATAGTCGTTTTACCGTCGCTCCGTTTGAAATTGTAGTGGTACAGTCTACCCTCCACCACGCATCATACGGTGGCTTGCTGATAATGTATGTGGATGTAGAACATAACGAATTTTCACGCTGCAGTCGAGCGTGTTCTGATTTGAAAATTCCATTAAGCAGCCGATGACAGTAAAGCTGTGATGGCGGCTCGTGAATATTGCTTGGATAGCTCACTCGGTAGAGCACTTCCCGGCAAATGTACCAGGTTTGAGTCCCGGTCCGGCATACAGTTTTAATGTGCCAGGAAGTTTAAACGTTACATTATTGAATTTTTTATGCAATTTACGCTGTTTTATCGCAAAGTGAGATAGTGATACGGTGGCTTAATTCTGAAAATGAAGCAAAAACAGCAACCAACCACTCTTAACGATGTCATTTACAGGAACAAATAGCGCCATTACCGATTTCGAACCTACTGGTTCGTCATCTACATCTACATTCATACTCTGCACACCACTGTGCAGACGGTACGTCACATTGTACCAGATATGAGGGATTGTTCCAGATCCTTTCACATCTTCAAACGGCTGTTCAATACAAAATTACATTACGGTGCTCTTATATGTTCGCTGATTGTGGAGAATCTTTCTTGGGGTAGTGATGGTTCCCTTAAAAAAAAAAGTAAGTAAAAGGGACTGTTTTATAATAAACGAACCTGACAGTGTATTATAATGACGTAAACAACTTCGTAAGATTACAACCAACTTAGTTTCGTATTAATTTTTTTTCTTACATTGTTCTTTTGCAGTAGCACATCGCCGTCGCAGGTACCTTTCGCCACAACCAGCGAATACCACATGTAGAGCATAACGTAATTTTAAATGTGGACATACGTCTGAGAATGGACCAGCCGTACTGAAACCGGTAACGGCGCCGTTTGTTTTTAATACACAGCTCTATCAGCTATGATTGATTGCTGTTTTATTTACTTTTAAGGATTAACCAATATTTTATAAAAAATATTTGCTATTTCAGACTTTGTGCAACAGTACAGATCCATAGTCGGTTACCCACGGCCCACTAAATCATTGATTACTGTCCATCCATCAATATTTTGTTCACGATACACAAAACACAGCTGAACGAGATTTGTTTTTCGTACGCGAAAATAAATTTCTAAACTACCGTTTCGTACAAAACAGCAGCACTTTTATTGTGCCAATCCTCGATTTGCCTCTGTGAGTAGAGTTTCACCTCATTACGACCACCATCTTCTTCATCCATCATTGCCGTACGTGGCCAAATCCATCGCCCTTAACAATTAATTCCAAAAACTATGAAAATTTATTCTGCTTCGTCAATGCATCGCCAATGGAATTTCAGTCCACGGGCAGACTATGTGGAATCGAGTTGTTACTATGCAGCCCTATCTAAATTAACCAGTTATTGATTCAGAACTGTTTACTGATTGACATTTATTTCTTTATTCATAGGGCCTTCAGAAAATAAGTTACACATGTCGCCCCCACTAAGACCATCGCGCAACAAGAATGGCACAATATGAGAACAGAGTGTGCGTTCCAGATCTTCTGAAGATATATTTTTTACTGCGGAATAGATAACAAGTGCAACACGTTGCACCGTTGAAACGGGAAAACAACTGGAATCTTACTCCAAAGTTAGTACGGGCAGAAGACATTGCTGGCAACCGGAATAAAATACTAATTGGATCGGTTTACCTACCTCCCAATTCAGATTATACAATTGCTGAAAGGTTCAAAGAAAACTTGAATTAAATTTCAAACACGTACCCGACTCATACAATTATAGTTGGTGGTGAATTTAATGCACCCTCAATATGTTGGCGAAAATACATGTTTAAATCCGGAGGTACATATAAAGCATCATCCGAAATTGTGTTTAATGCATTATCTGGAAAATGTTTCGAGCAGTTTGTTCATGATCCCACGAGAATAGTAAACGGTTGTAAAAACACACTTGATATCTTAGCAATAACTAGCATCAAAACGGATACAGGGATTAATGAGCACAGGCTTGTCGTAACGAGATTGAATATTTTAGCTCCCCAAATTCTCCAGAAGTAAACGAAAAAGATACCTATTAAAAAAACAGAGACAATCTCCACTCCTTCCAAATTAGCAATGTAAGTGTAGATTAGATGTGGCTTGAATTCAAGAAATAGTATCGACAGCAATTGAGAGATTTATACCAAATAGTTCGATGAATCCTCTGCCAGAAGTTAAATGTGATTTTCGGAGTATCCATGTAGCAGCGTACATTACGATTCCTATGGGTAAAACGTCTAAATCGCACACAGATTCACGGTCAAATTCTGGCGGTCTATGGACCAAATGCAATGTGGCGTCCAGCCGGAGCGAAATGTTGCCAATGGTTAGACCAAGGTTGTACAGACGTGGGTGACGTGATCGGAAACTCCAGTTCTTGCACCATGCGATTTCCGTCTTTTCGGCAAATTGAAAGAACATGTGGAGCGAAAGAGATTTTTCAGCAATGAGGACGTTCACATAGCGGTTCTCCAAGCTCCGTGATAAAGGTGAAGATTTCTATCTCCGAGGAATAAACAATGGGTAGCACATTCCAACCGTTGTTAAAAGAGACTTCATGACCGTGTCCAAAAATAGTGTCGTGGTATCTGTGTCACTGTAAAGATTAGTGCAGCATTTAATAAAAGTTACTTGACCATAGACTGATGGCTTCCACGGCAGATGTTGTCATCACTTCCGGGCTGAGATGCCGTGGTCCATACATAAAACTCTCCCCTGACATTTCGCCTTCGACTGCAAAAGGCATCTTCCGAGGACAAGCGGCGAACTGCAAGGAGAGCGCGAGTGAGCGCCGTATATACACTCCTGGAAATGGAAAAAAGAACACATTGACACCGGTGTGTCAGACCCACCATACTTACTCCGGACACTGCGAGAGGGCTGTACAAGCAATGATCACACGCACGGCACAGCGGACACACCAGGAACCGCGGTGTTGGCCGTCGAATGGCGCTAGCTGCGCAGCATTTGTGCACCGCCGCCGTCAGTGTCAGCCAGTTTGCCGTGGCATACGGAACTCCATCGCAGTCTTTAACACTGGTAGCATGCCGCGACAGCGTGGACGTGAACCGTATGTGCAGTTGACGGACTTTGAGCGAGGGCGTATAGTGGGCATGCGGGAGGCCGGGTGGACGTACCGCCGAATTGTTCAACACGTGGGGCGTGAGGTCTCCACAGTACATCGATGTTGTCGCCAGTGGTCGGCGGAAGGTGCACGTGCCCGTCGACCTGGGACCGGACCGCAGCGACGCACGGATGCACGCCAAGACCGTAGGATCCTACGCAGTGCCGTAGGGGACCGCACCGCCACTTCCCAGCAAATTAGGGACACTGTTGCTCCTGGGGTATCGGCGAGGACCATTCGCAACCGTCTCCATGAAGCTGGGCTACGGTCCCGCACACCGTTAGGCCGTCTTCCGCTCACGCCCCAACATCGTGCAGCCCGCCTCCAGTGGTGTCGCGACAGGCGTGAATGAAGGGACGAATGGAGACGTGTCGTCTTCAGCGATGAGAGTCGCTTCTGCCTTGGTGCCAATGATGGTCGTATGCGTGTTTGGCGCCGTGCAGGTGAGCGCCACAATCAGGACTGCATACGACCGAGGCACACAGGACCAACACCCGGCATCATGGTGTGGGGAGCGATCTCCTACACTGGCCGTACACCACTGGTGATCGTCGAGGGGACACTGAATAGTGCACGGTACATCCAAACCGTCATCGAACCCATCGTTCTACCATTCCTAGACCGGCAAAGGAGCTTGCTGTTCCAACAGGACAATGCACGTCCGCATGTATCCCGAGCCACCCAACGTGCTCTAGAAGGTGTAAGTCAACTACCCTGGCCAGCAAGATCTCCGGATCCGTCCCGCATTGAGCATGTTTGGGGCTGGATGAAGCGTCGTCTCACGCGGTCTGCACGTCCAGCACGAACGCTGGTCCAACTGAGGCGCCAGGTGGAAATGGCATGGCAAGCCGTTCCACAGGACTACATCCAGCATCTCTACGATCGTCTCCATGGGAGAATAGCAGCCTGCATTGCTGCGAAAGGTGGATATACACTGTACTAGTGCCGACATTGTGCATGCTCTGTTGCCTGTGTCTATGTGCCTGTGGTTCTGTCAGTGTGATCATGTGATGTATCTGACCCCAGGAATGTGTCAATAAAGTTTCCCCTTCCTGGGACAATGAATTCACGGTGTTCTTATTTCAATTTCCAGGAGTGTATAAGCCATCCAGAGGGCGCCGCTTACGAACAACTTCATAAGGATCCGACATCGAAGATTTTAAAAATTGCCAATCAATTGGTGAAAGCGTCTTCCCTCCCTTCAGTCGACAAGAAGCAACTCTTTAAATCACAAGCTTACTCGCCCAGGCTCTATGGGTTACCCGCGGTCCATAAACCGCTGGTACCTTTGAGACCTATAGTCAGCGCAATAGGGTCTCTCACCCATGAATTACCTGGAAACCCAGCCTCACTGCTGAAACCTCATGTTGGTGGAACTGACAGTCATGTTAAAAATTCAAATCACTTCATCGATATTATTAAGGAAATTAGTGCGGGCCCTAATGATATCCTGGTCAGTTTTGATGTGGTGTCGTTGTTTACCATGATTCCGGTGAATGAATCGATCACATGTATAGCGGACATTGTTCCTAGTGATATTTTGGCATTATTCAGACATTGCCTTGCAACAACTTATTATCTATATAATAATGTTTTTTATGAAGAGATTGACGGGGTGGCTATGGGAAGTCCTCTTAGTCCAGCTGTGGCTAACTTGTTCATGTAGAACTTTGAACAACGGGAGCTGCAAATAGCTAGAAAAAGACCAGCCAGATGGTATCGTTATGTATACGATACATTTGTTATATGGACCCATGGGGAAGAGGAACTGGATGGCTTCCTGTTACATCTGAATGGTATTAATCCAAGAATTCATTTCACTATGGGAGAGGAAATCGATGGTCACCTGAACTTCTTAGATGTGACTGTAATCAAACGAGAGGACGGATAATTGAGTCATAAGGTTTCCAGAAAAGACACACACACTGATCGTTACCTGCAGAAAGATTCTAACCACCACCCAAGACATAAAAGAGGGGTGATTAAAACATTAATAGACAGGGCGCACAAAATATGTAAACCAGCTCACTTAGATGATTAGATTGAACATCTTAGAACGACTTTCAATAAGAATGGGTTTTCCAACAGAGAGATAGATCGTGCACTATGCCCTAGACTGGCAACCAGGACGAACGAGGATCGACACCAACCCAAGAGGAAAGTGTTCTTACCATTCATCAGTAAGGTCACTGATCGCATTGGAAAATTTTTAAGCAAGTACAATGTGGAAACTGTTTTCAGACCCACCACGAAAATAAAAGAATCTTTAAGATCCGCTAAAGATAAATGACATCCTCTAGCAACACCAGGTATCTATAAAATTCCGTGCAGTTGTGGAAAGGTCTATATAGGCACAACAAAGAGAAGCGTCAACACCTGTCTGGGTGAACATAAAAGGAACTGCCGCCTCGGACATATTGATAAATCGGCTGTAGCGGAACATGTGTTTCAGGAAGGTGATCATAAAATAAAGTTTAGTGAGATGACCGTCATAGCAAAGACATCGCATTATTATGTACGAATGAACAGAGAGGCCATTGAGATTGCCAAACACTGCAATAATTTTAATAGAAACGATGAAAGCATTAAGCTGGATAAGATATGGATGTCAAAATTTCAGCAACAGCGTGACAATCGATTAATTTCAACTGAGAAAGTTGGCAATATCTGAGATCACAGCACAGCCGACGTCACGTGATTGACAGCGGCGCCCTCTGGATGGCTTATATATACGGCGCTCACTCGCGCTCTCGTTGCAGTTCGCCCATTGTCCTCGGAGGATGCCTTCCGCAGTCGAAGGCGAAACGTCAGGGGAGAGTTTTATGTATGGGGCACGGCATCTCAGCCCGGAAATGTTAAGTGATGAAAAGTTACTTGGTCTACCATAATAACATGTAACTTACTCTGAAGTCTCCTCCTAGATAGACTTGCTCCTCATGTGCCGGCGTTGGTCGGCTTTACTCGTGATGTGGTTGACTTTTCTAGTGCTTTGCTGAGGAGATAAAATATCCAGGCAAAATACGCTTAATAAGTTTTCTGCCTCATATTCCGACAGCGCATCATATTCAGAAACTTCACATGTTGTTTCTGGCAGCATGAATCACATTCATCTTTTTTTGCATACACGGATTTCAAAATGTATAATGTAGATTCAAGAGACATAACCTTTTCAGGGTTCTACTGTCCTTGGGTGATCATCGCAAATTAGGTGAAACACATTACTACACATGTATCATTTTAAGTGAATTTCTATCTGTTTTTCTAGAAACAACAAAAAATTTTTAAGCTTTCATTGACGAGGGACGTTCACATTCTTTTTTTTTCTGAAAGCAGGTTAGTTTTATTCAGGATTACAACGCACCATATTATTACCCACCCCTGTCCGCGGCTCGTGGTATTGTGGTAGCGTTCTCGTTTCCCGCGCACGGGGTCCCGGGTTCGATCCCCGGCGGGATCAGGGATTTTCTCTGCCTCTAGATGAGTGGATGTTGTGTGTCTTTCATCATCATTTCATCCTCATTCACTCGCAAGTCGCCGTAGTGGCGTTAAAGAAGTTGTGGAGCGGTGGCCGAACTGCACCGCGAGGGGTCTCCCGGCCACCAATGCCATACACACATTATTATTATTCCCCCACTATTCTGGCTACAAAATCCTATTTTTCAAAGTAATCCCCGTTCTTTGCGACGTCCTTACGCCACCTTACTGGGAGGGCTTTACGCCGTCATGGTACCGCTCAACTGGTCGATGTCGGCGACAACGTCTTGCTGCATCAATAACCTCCCCATTGTCCAGATACTCCTTCCCACGGAGCGCTTCCTTCATTGCGCCAAACTCATGGAAGTTAGAAGGTGCGAGATCCGGGCTATAGGGTGAGGAAGATCGTTCCTCTGAAGTTTTGTGAGCTCCACTCGGGTGCGTTAACTTGTGTGAGGCCTTGCGTTGTCATGTAGAGGGAGAAATTCGTTTGAATTTTTGTGGCGACGTAGATGCTGAAGTCGTTTCTCCGATTTTCTGAGGGTGGCGCAATACACTTCCTAGTTGATCGTTGCGCCGTGAGGGTGGACATCAAACAGAATCCTCAAGCTGCGAGATCGTCGCGAAAAAACAGTGACCCGTATATGTAATACACTTCTGGAAATTGAAATAAGAACACCGTGAATTCATTGTCCCAGGAAGGGGAAACTTTATTGACACATTCCTGGGGTCAGATACATCACATGATCACACTGACAGAACCACAGGCACATAGACACAGGCAACAGAGCATGCACAATGTCGGCACTAGTACAGTGTATATCCACCTTTCGCAGCAATGCAGGCTGCTATTCTCCCATGGAGACGATCGTAGAGATGCTGGATGTAGTCCTGTGGAACGGCTTGCCATGCCATTTCCACCTGGCGCCTCAGTTGGACCAGCGTTCGTGCTGGACGTGCAGACCGCGTGAGACGACGCTTCATCCAGTCCCAAACATGCTCAATGGGGGACAGATCCGGAGATCTTGCTGGCCAGGGTAGTTGACTTACACCTTCTAGAGCACGTTGGGTGGCACGGGATACATGCGGACGTGCATTGTCCTGTTGGAACAGCAAGTTCCCTTGCCGGTCTAGGAATGGTAGAACGATGGGTTCGATGACGGTTTGGATGTACCGTGCACTATTCAGTGTCCCCTTGACGTTCACCAGTGGTGTACGGCCAGTGTAGGAGATCGCTCCCCACACCATGATGCCGGGTGTTGGCCCTGTGTGCCTCGGTCGTATGCAGTCCTGATTGTGGCGCTCACCTGCACGGCGCCAAACACGCATACGACCATCATTGGCACCAAGGCAGAAGCGACTCTCATCGCTGAAGACGACACGTCTCCATTCGTCCCTCCATTCACGCCTGTCGCGACACCACTGGAGGCGGGCTGCACGATGTTGGGGCGTGAGCGGAAGACGGCCTAACGGTGTGCGGGACCGTAGCCCATCTTCATGGGGACGGTTGCGAATGGTCCTCGCCGATACCCCAGGAGCAACAGTGTCCCTAATTTGCTGGGAAGTGGCGGTGCGGTCCCCTACGGCACTGCGTAGGATCCTACGGTCTTGGCGTGCATCCGTGCGTCGCTGCGGTCCGGTCCCAGGTCGACGGGCACGTGCACCTTCCGCCGACCACTGGCGACAACATCGATGTACTGTGGAGACCTCACGCCCCACGTGTTGAGCAATTCGGTGGTACGTCCACCCGGCCTCCCGCATGCCCACTATACGCCCTCGCTCAAAGTCCGTCAACTGCACATACGGTTCACGTCCACGCTGTCGCGGCATGCTACCAGTGTTAAAGACTGCGATGGAGCTCCGTACGCCACGACAAACTGGCTGACACTGACGGTGGCGGTGCACAAATGCTGCGCAGCTAGAGCCATTCGACGGCCAACACCGCGGTTTCTGGTGTGTCCGGTGTGCCGTGCATGTGATCATTGCTTGTACAGCCCTCTCGCAGTGTCCGGAGCAAGTATGGTGGGTCTGACACACCGGTGTCAATGTGTTTTTTTTTGTCCGTTTCCAGGAGTGTAAATTTCCTTTATTTACTTCTATGGTCACAAACTTTTTGTTAACAGATTACCGGTTTCGGTCTTTAATGACCATCATCAGATCTTTTCACTATGGCTGCAGTACATTAGGATTTTGTTTTTGTGCAACAGATCTGATGATGGTCATTAAAGACCGAAACCAGCAATCTGTTAACAAAAAGTTTGTGACCATAGACGTAAATAGAAGGAAATTTAACAAACAGAATCCCGCCCCCCAGAGTCCCAGAAGGCAGTCGCCATGACTTTACCGTCTGAGTGTGCGGCTCTCAACTTTTTCTTCGGAGAAGAGACGGTGTAGCGCCACTCCTTGGATTGCCGTATCGTTTCCGGTTCGAAGTGATGAACCCATTTTTCATCGCCTATGACGATGTTCGACAAAAAATTGTCACGATCAGTCACGTAAGGTGCAAGTAATTCCGGGCAGACGGTCATTCGTTGTTCTTTATGGTCTTCCGCTAGTCGGCGAGGAACCCAGCGGGAACACACCTCCGACGCGCGCAGCAACCGAGTTGCGGATTCTAACAGCTCGTCCACACATGTAGCACCCTCTCCTTCAGCATGACAATGCCAGACCACAAACGAGCGTTGCGACACCTGCCTTGGCTTCACTGTCGTCGATGATAGTCTATATACACTACTGGTCATTAAAATTGATACACCACGAAGATGACGTGCTACAAACTCGAACTTAATCCAACAGGAAGAAGATGCTGTGATATGCAAATGATTAGCTTTTCAGAGCACTCACACAAGGTTGGCGCCGGTGGCGACACCTACAACGTGCTGACATGCGGAACGTTTCCAACCGATTTCTCATACATAAACAGCAGTTGACCGGCGTTGCCTGGTGAAACGTTGTTGTGATGCCTCGTGTGAGGAGGACTTTCATAAAGGTCGGATTGTAGCCTATCGCGATTGCGGTTTCTAGTATCGCGACATTGCTGCTCGCGTTGGTCGAGATCCAATGACTGTTAGCAGAATATGGAATCGGTGGGTTCAGGAGGGTAATATGGAACGCCGTGCTGGATCCCAACGGCCTCGTATCACTAGCAGTCTAGATAACAGGTATCTTATCCGCATGGCTGTAACGGATCGTGCAGCCACGTCTCGATCCCTGAGTCAACAGATGGGGACGTTTGCAAGACAACAACCATCCTCACGAACAGTTCGACGGCGTTTGCAGCAGCATGGACTATCAGCTCGGAGACCATAGCTGCGGTTACCCTCGATGCTGCATCATAGACAGGAGCGCCTGCGATGGTGCACTCAACGACGAACCTGGATGCACGAATGGCAAAACGTCATTTTTTCGGATGAATCCAGGTTCTGTTTATAGCTTCAGGATGGTCGCATCTTTGTTTGGCGACATCACGGTGAACGCACATTGGAAGCGTGTTTTCGTCATCGCCATATTGGCGTATCACTCGATGTGATGGTATGGGGTGCCAGTGGTTACACGTCTCGGTCACTTCTTGTTCGCATTGACGGCACTTTGAACAGTGGACGTACCATTTCAGATGTGGCTCTTCCCTTCATTCGATCCCTGCGAAAACCTACATTTCAGCAGGATAATGCACGACCGCATGTTGCACGTCGTGTACGGGTCTTTCTGGATACAGAAAGGGTTCGACTGCTGCCCTGGCCAGTACATTCTGCAGATCTCTCACCAATTGAAAATGGTGGCCGACCAACTGGCTCGTCACAATACGCCAGTCACTATTCTTGATGAACTGTGGTATCGTGTTGAAGCTGCGTGGGCAGCTGTACCTGTACACGCCATCCAAGCTCTGTTTGACTCAATGCCCAGGCGTATCAAGGCCGATATTACGGCAGAGGTGGTTGTTCTGGGTGCTGATTTCGCAGGATCTGTGCACCCAGATTGCGTGAAAATGTAATCACATGTCAATTCCAGTATAATATATGTGTCCAATGAATACCCGTTTATCATCTGCATTTCTGAGCCCTAAGGGACTTAACTGCTGAGCTCATCAGTCCCCCAGAACTAAGAACTACTTAAACCTAACTAACATAAGGACATCACACACATCCATGCCCGAGGCAGGATTCGAACCTGCGACCGTAGCGGTCACGCGGTTCCAGACTGTAGCGCCTAGAACCGCACGGCCACTCCGGCTGGCCCTCACATCTAACGTCCATCATTGCTGGCTGTTCACTTCCAACTGCCCAACAGTACTTCCATCACTGCTGGCGACTAACTTCCAACTGCCCAATACTACTGGCGATTAACTTCCGCCGGCCGGTGTGGCCGTGCGGTTCTAGGCGCTTCAGTCTGGAACTGCGCGACCGCTACGGTCGCAGGTTCGAATCCTGCCTCGGGCATGGATACGTGTGATGTCCTTAGGTTAGGTAGGTTTAAGTAGTTCTAAGTTCTAGGGGACTGATGACCTAAAATGTTAAGTCTCATAGTGCTCAGAGCCATTTGAACCATTTGATTAACTTCCAACAATGAGTCCAACCAGCCACAGAGTCTCTTAGAAAGAACTCGCAGTCAGAGATCCAATGCAAAGCGCTACACAGCGCAGCCAACACAGAAACAGCCCACTTACAATGGATACTATGCATGTATCATTTCATATGGCAGTTCCTGATAAATTTGCTTTTGGAGGCACAAATTTCAACGTCAAGATCAAACATTGTTGTTACTTCAGTTTCTATCACGCTGTGAAGTCCCGATTAACAAGTTGTTGTCACCATGTATCCCAGTGCCGTTTATTTTCTGACTGTGTTGCAAGAGCTGCATCCCAGTGCCGTTTATTTTCTGACTGTGTTGCAAGAGCTGAAGAAGAAGCTTATTTGATACGTTCTAAAGCACGTTTGAACAAAGGGTTATTGGTATCTGGGTGGTGCATTGCATGTTGCCACACACTGCCAGGGTTGTTTCAGGTACGCTGCAGAAGTTTCAATGGGAAGCCCTTACACATCCTCCGTAGAGTCTCTATCTACATCGTGCCCGTTGATTTGCTATGGGTGAAGACGTGCACACATAATACAATTCGTTTCCGTACAGTGCCCTTTCAAAGGAACCATCCCATCATTTCCATGATGTGATTTTTGGGAAATCACGGAAAACCTGGATGACCGCAAGGAGATCTGAACCGTCGTCCTCCCGAATGCGAGTCCAGCGTGCTAGCCACTGCGCCCCCTCGCTCGGTTTAGCCTTGTACATCAAATTCTCAACTCGTACACACCTAAATGCGGAGTAACGTACATACAGAATGTTCACAGTCGTCATGCTTCCACTTGGCATTCTTGCTGCACCAGCTGGGTCGCTTATGCTGATGGAAGCACGTGAGCCGCTGACGCAAATAGCCTCTGTCGGGATGACCCAAACGCGCGTGCGAGCAGTAAATGATCATAAACGAAATGTTGTTGGGTGGTCAGCTTTTTAAAACGCCAGGTTTCGAATATCAAGATTTGCAAAACTATTTTAGTACTTTCAACATTGCAGCCCAATCAGCAGTCGTGATAATCTAATATACAACAAAATATCAGCCTCGATTGCGGTAATGAAACCAATCTTTACCTAGGTTTCAGCCCAAGTAATTGAGCCTTGCCGGCCTGTGTGGCCGTGCGGTTCTAGGCGCTTCAGTCTGGAACCGCTCGACCGCTACGGTCGCAGGTTCGAATCCTGCCTCGGGCGTGGATGTGTGTGATGTCCTTAGGTTAGTTAGGTTTAAGTAGTTCTAAGTTCTAGGGGACTGATGACCACAGATGTTAAGTCCCATAGTACTCAGAGCCATTTAACTGAGCCTTCATCAGAAGATAAACCTGATTCTATAATTTGTCTACGAGGCATGGTCTAGAAATAAAACTAAAACAGCCTGAATAGGCGTAGTCACATTTTAAAAATGCGGTACATAGGTACTAAGTCACCACCAAGACTTGACTTAAGCTCCGGCGAGCGCCTCGTCTTCATGGACGGCGCGCGGTTGGCCTCGGGAGCTCACGTGAAGCTTAGTAGACCTAGATGAAGCGCTGCACATCAACATGGCGGGGAACATTGCGCATGTCTGAGACCATGACTGTCAAAGATGAAAGACCACCGCAGTTATATCTTATAACAAATAACTTATAAAATGGCTGAAACTCTGAAACATAAAGCCTCTGCACCAGGTGTTGTCTAAAATGTAACAAACTATGTGTGGATTTATATGAGTGCGAACATACTACCCCGACTTACATTATTAGAACATATTGGCCCTTTCACAACGAATGCTGCATAACGCAACCATCGTCATTAATTAAAATGACATAAAACAGCGAAAGTGTAGTATGTAAACGCCAAAATGCAATAATTTCGGATGACCTGTACACAGATGGTCGAGTAGGTGCTTTTATCAGTTGATGTAGATACACTTCTTATTGCTGACACGCACTGAATGAAGAATATTATCAAGATTAATTTTTATTGTATTACTAAAAATAACGCGTGAGTGAACGAACAACGCCACTCCATCGCCATGTCATAGAAATTGAACAGCATAAGTCAAATTATGTTTACGTGTAAAAAATATGGTAATTGCGTGAACGGACGTACAACGCCATTTCATCGCAGTTATACTCTATCGACCGACAGAGGTCAATTTCTTTACGTGCTACAAAAGAGAAATATCGCCTCTTATATGTCGTTTCCCATGTAAAGGGTCCAAAAACATTTTCCTATGTGTCTTTTCGTATGAAGCACGTTTTATCATATCTTCTCTAATTAACAATAGCCTTTAATATAAGAGGCGACGTCCTGTAACCGGATAAATGCACCCCTGTCGGGCTGCGTGTGGAGAGGAAAAGCTTCTTCATACAATGGTGTAGTCTCTAGGACACTGCCATTCGCTTTGTCATACATGAAGTGCATATCAGCGCACTCTTCATTGATTTAACTTCTGTCCATGGTGCCTTCACGTTCGCAACTAATTGTGAGGCCAGTACGGCATAGTGTACGGAGAAAGAAAGGGAAGTAGTTGCACATGCGTAAACAAACAGATGGTCGATCCCAAACCTTGAATTACCAATGTAACTACCGCGGTGTCCAGGGACGTTTACATTTCATTCGCAACTAGAATTAGTGCGATACCTCCGCAAAGGTTGATTTGCAGACCCATGTTTATTGGAGGTTTTTAGCTGCTTTTGGACCGAGCGAGGTGGCGCAGTGGTTACATACTGGACTCGTATTCGGGAGGACGACGGTTCAATCCCGCGTCCGGCCATCCTGATTTAGGTTTTCCGTGATTTCCCTAAATCGCTCCAGGCAAATGCCGGGATGGTTCCTTTCAAAGGGCACGGCCGACTTCCTTCCCCGTCCTTCCCTAATCCGATGAGACCGATGACCTCGCTGTCTGGTCTCCTTCCCCCCCCTCCCCCCCCAAAAAAAAACAACAACGACAGATACTTTTGGCCCGTACTTTCCATGTGTGAATTATTGATCATCACTTCTGAAACACCTTGTATATCTATCTGTTTGCTAAACACTTGAAACATTTGCATCGTTCGTGTGTATTCTGCTTGTATCAACTAAAAATTCAATATCTATCTGCAACAAACTGTATTCTGAAAAGTCAAAGACATGCTAGGAGATCCGAACTCCATCAAAATTATTCTTCATCTTTACCTTAGAGCCTTCTCAAGCGTCTTTACGCTCTCCTGTCCCTGAGCTGCCTTGCTTTACTCGTGACGTGTGTTACATGTGGCATTTCCGCAAGCGATTCAAGAATAGTGCAAAATAACTTATGTTGTAGCAGTAACGGTAGGTTATGCGTGTGAGCGAAGATTATATTGAACAATAAATGTTATTATGGAGCACCGTCGCAATGGGTACTTAGTATTTGTGATGCAATAAGAGCCAAGGTATAAGGAAGTAAATGCGCTAACAGAGCAGGTACTAGAGGTCTGGGTAGGACACTGACACCAGGATTTGAGGGCGACTGGTTTTTCAAGTTTGCATTGCTAAGGCACACTGCAGTCAAAGGTGACTGGCGGTGTGTGTGTGTGTGTGTGTGTGTGTGTGTGTGTGTGTGTGTGTGTGTGTATGACGCAAGCGACGAGAAAAGAAATCTGCGAAAGCGAAGCCTACATCAAGGATCGCGGCGACGGGCGGCGCCCGGCAGATGTGCGGGCCGCGCGTAGGCGGAGGCTGGTGGCTGCGCCTGTGACACTCCTGCCACGATCGCCACTCGCGGCGCATTCCGCACACAGCGCTGACTGTCAGCCACACCCAGGCACAGCTGGCAGTTGCAGCAGCAGCAGCTCAACATCTTTTTGCAAGGCGCTGTGCAGATCATACGTGGTGGACAAAACACTGCTCTGATCTGAAGCCATTTTTATAATTAAAGGCATTACGATTTGTAAGTATATGTACGTACATAGTTCGTTTCCTCGCTCACAGTTCACTAACATACTGTATTACGATGACATTTGAAATATAAAAGGCATAAAATAGGCTAACCTTTACTGAACTACATGAAATAAAATCGTCATAACTTTCGAACGGTTTGCGTTAGGACGTTCAAACCGCACGGTGGACCGCGAGGCATGATGGGAATTAGTATACGCTGTATGGTTTGGTTTGGTGACGAAGCCCACCTTCATTTGGATGTCTGTTGGTCGATCGTGGCCAGAGGACATCGACTGGTTAAGTAATTGTCAATGTCAATAAAATTAACTAAAATCCGTGTACTTTAAGATATTATTTTTTTTTTGTATTGCGATGGATACCAGTTTCGGCATTTCATTATGCCATCTTCAGGCCCCATACGCATCTATCCAAATAAACGAACTTGTCGTATAGCGCCATAAATCTCTGGATATCGTGAATTCAATCGTTGCATTCGAAGAGTTGTTATCACGTTTTCACAGTCCATCACGGTACGTCGGCTACGAGATTATTTCTGGTAATTCCAACATTCTCGATTGAAAATAATCGATCGTCATTCTCACATTGCAATGTTGACATCCAAATTTTATCAAATTTAACATCTTCCGCTTTTCTGTTAAAATTTTATGGTGCTTATAAATCCGAATAGCCTCTTTACGCATAATTGCATGATAATGTGAAGTTTTCACTGTGACACTAGTCTCAGTTAATTTTATTTCATGATCACCCTCTTGGTAAAGATGTTCCTCTACGGCTGAGTTATCCATATACCCCACGAGGCAATTACTCTTGTGCTCAACCAAATTGGTGGTAACACTTCTTTTTGTGGTACCAATGTAAACTAGCCCACAACAACAGTGAATTTTATGTACAGCCAGTGTCGTATATTTTTTGCTGATCTTAAACATTCTTTTATCTTCCTTAGAGAAAACGGGAGATCGCACACCATGTACGAGAAGGTCGACCCATATCCATAACATCCACATTGTACACGAATATCCGAATACTTGAACAAAGAGTTTCCTACCTAAGAACTTGTCCTGTGCCATAGCAGTGTATCGCGGATTTTCAACGGTAAGTACTATAGCCATATCATCTCTAGCGAGTGCAAGCCCTCAACAATGCATAGCTCCCTCCTATGGAGAATTTCTGCCAAGGGATGCAACCAACAACAGCGTACCCTGAATGCCCTGTTTGTAAGCAGTATTATTTTCACGGATGAGGCTGGATTTACTCATGACGGTATTGTTAACTACCATAATTGTCACATTTGGGCCGATGTCAATCCTAATGCAATACACGTATCATGATATCAGCAGCGATATTCGTTGAACGTTTGGGTGGGACTGTTCGGAGACCACATTGTTGGATGGCACTTCCTACCACAGAGACTAACCGGACAGCAGTACATACGGTTTCTGCGGACTGTACTTCCAGATGACATGATGATGTCCCATTGAACCAGCCCCTGAACATGTGGTTCATGCATGACGGTGCTCCAGCACATTTTCATTTAGGAGTGAACTGGCTTCAAATCGTACGTATTGTCAACATTGGTTAGGTAGAGAAGGGCTTGTGCCATGGCCTCCAAAGTCTTCGCGTTTAGAACCCATGGATTTCTGTCTGGGGGGTCATGTCAGAAGCCTAGTTTACGCTACCGAGGTCAACTTCCTTGAGGAATTACACTTGCGGGTTGAAGCAGCCTTCCAGCATTTACAGAATTCCCCAGGACTCCAGAATGAGATTTTCACTCTGCAGCGGAGTGTGCGCTGATATGAAACTTCCTGGCAGATTAAAACCGTGTGCCCGACCGAGACTCGATCTCGGGACCTTTGCCTTTCGCGGGCAAGTGCTTCGGTAGCTCAGATGCTAGAGCACTTTCCCGCGAAAGGCGAAGGCAAGTCTCGGTCGGGCACACGGTTTTAATCTGCAAGGAAGTGTCATATCAGCGCACACTCCGCTGCAGAGTGAAAATCTCATTCTGGAAACATCCCCCAGGCTGTAGCTACGCCATGTCTCCGCAGTATCGTTTCTTTCAGCAGTGCTAGTTCTGCAAGGTTCGCAGGAGAGCTTCTGTAAAGTTTGGAAGGTAGGAGACGAGATACTGGCAGAAGTAAAGCTGTGAGTATCGGGCGTGAGTCGTGCTTCGGTAGCTCAGATGGTAGAGCACTTGCCCGCGAAAGGCAAAGGTCCCGAGTTCGAGTCTCGGTCGGGCACATGGTTTTAATCTGCCAGGAATTTCCCCAGGGCTGCTTGAGAGGATTCGCAACTCATTTCAGAGACGAGTTCAATGTTGCATTCAGACGCATGGGCAACATTTCAAACACTTACTTTAACGTTTAGAGATGCCACGTATTCCTAGACGCTGATGAACCACAACAGAAAATATGTTGTATTTCGACAACGGTTGATTTGTAGACCCATGTTTATTGGAGCTTTTTAGCTACTTTTGGCCTGTACTTTACATGTGTGAATTATTGACCATCACTTCTGAAACACCCTGTATATACCTCTCCGTAAGAGGATTTCAGTCTGCAGTTTGATTTTACAAACATGAAACGACACACCCAACTCTATAACTCTCTCTCTCTCTCTCTCTCTCTCTCTCTCTCTCTCTCTCTCTCTCTCTCCCTCCCCTCTCCGTTTTTTTTAGCTTGTGTGTGTGTGTGTGGGGGGGGGGGGGGGGAGGAGAGAAGAAGGCAAGGACATTCATTAATTATTTGTCCCAATTATATTTCAGAGCAAAATAGTGCACTGTGAAATAAAAAAAAAACTACAAGCTGACAACATCATAGTCACAAGAGCTGATAAAGGGAACAGCACAGCACTGATCAATAAAGAACAATGTATATAAAAAAACTAAAGATTTCATCTCTTCTAACAATATCACAAAACTAAAATCTGATCCAGCAGCAAACTTGCCGACATACATAGAAAACAACCTCAAAGACATCAGAAGAACCCAAAAGCACCAACACTCAGAAGCGAACCCAAGGTCAGGTCCACATACAGCACATTCCATTGAGGACTGTTATTTATTTCATTAATGTACCTTCATACTATGTGCCAAGACACATGAACAAAATCATAATGCAACATTATGAAATGAAAAACAGCAGAACAGTGAGAAATACAAATGAACTCATAACACAAGTAAAAGACTTACACATCCCACAAACAGCATCACTCACCTCTTTTGACATAGAGAACATGTACACCTCAATAGTCACTGCAGACACAATAAAACTAATTGAAGGAAACTTACTGACATACAGCAAACTACCTGCAGACAATATTAATGAAATTTTTAAAACCTTCAGACCAACCACATCCCAAAACTACTTCCAATTTGAAAGGAATTTTTTCTACAAGAAGATGGGCTTTCAATGGGATCCCCAATCTCAGGAACACTGTCAGACATATCCATCAACCACATAGAAAACACAATCTTTGATACAATGATCACAAAGAAAGGATAAAAAATTGTTTGCTGGTACAGATATGTGGACTACATAATCTGTATGATAGATGAACCAACAGAGAAAATTGATAAACTTCATACAGATACAAACAACATACATAAAATATTCAATTTACCATGGAAAAAGAAACACAAAAGCAAATACGTTTCTTAGATATAACAATAAAGAGAGAGAACAATAAACATACATTTGACATCTTCAGAAAGCCAACAGCCACAGACATAATTATATGTGCTTCATCCAACCACCCACAAAATCAAAAATTAGCGGCCATACGACACATGTTACACAGACTAGATAACATCCCACTCAGCAAAGAAAACTATGAAAAAGAATTACAAACAGTACAACTCATAGCCACAAACAATGATTAGATATAGTACAAAAACTCAACCAAAAAATAAAAAACACAACTAAAGAAAAATCAAAACAAGCAGAGAGTACAAACTCCACAGACACTACAGCAAACGAGGAAACACAAAACAATAACACTCATGACATGAACAACAGAACAAAATGGAACACTGTTACATACAAACACAAAGTAACACACAAGACAGCAAATATACGAAACAAACAGGGATTACAAATAACTTAAAGAACAAGAAACACAGTCAAATCACATTAAAAAAACGGACAAATCAGATAAATACCAAGGAGCAGGTATACACCAGCTAGAGTGCCAAGAATGTATATCAGTATATCTGGGGATGACAAGGAGGAATTTTAAAACTAGATATCAAGAACATATAAGAAGTTGGAAAGATGAAAATAGTCATTCTACCTTCGCCGAACACGCGATAAAACATGGACATGAACCATCGAACATGCAATGTGAGATCACAGTTATCAGAGTGAATAACCACAACAAAAAGCTCCTGACATTGCAAGAAAACTTTCACATACAAAGAGCCCTTGCAATCGAAAAGAAGGTACTCAACGAAACAGGGTAAATAATTACTGAATCTCCTTCCCCTTGTCTCTCTCTCTCTCTCTCTCTCTCTCTCTCTCTCTCTCTCTATATATATATATATATATATATATATATATATATATATATATATATATCCCCACACACACATGAACTCATCTATGTTAAAAAAACATTTACACATAGCAAATTAAACACACACAAACTCAAAATAAAAGAGCACAGCGCGCGCGCGCGCACACACACACACACACACACACACACACACACACACACACACACAACAAATGACAGACAAACACACAACGGTTGGTAACACTACACCCCAGAAACACAAATATGTGAAAAGTGAAAGTGAAAAATGCGATGTGACAAATGTGGATGAAAGAACGCCAGAAATCGGCCAGCTGGAGTATGAAAACTAGCAAATACATCTCCAGTATCACACACATGTCTTAAGAGCGCTGGAAATCGTAAGTAACACCGAACGATACATTCAAAATACGGAACTTGTGCTACAAAAGTTGCTTCTAACCTAAAAAACAAGAGAAAAACAAGACAAAATGTAATATTGCAGCATATTATATCTACCACATAATACGTACGTTTATTGTATATATAAAAGGAAACATGTATTTCAAGCCACTGATGATGTTTCCCAAATAAAAGAAGCGAAACGAATATGGTAACAAGAAGAACTGCCTTCATTTAGTTGCATATACGGTACATATCTCCACGAGAAAGTAGAGCTTTGAGAGAGGCATATAGCTTGTGACATAATATCAGAAAAAAGTGTTGTGCGTAATCTCTGAACAGGAAATAGAGAAAACTAACTTGCACAGTATGATGCCATGTGCAATTTGAACAACGATGCCACCATCGTGACAGCAAAGCTTACGGTCGTCGTGAAAACTGCAAAGTTTGTCGTATGATTAACAAAGAAGCTCATCGTCATCGAACCTGATTAAAAATTAGGCATTTTCTTGCATAAAAACGATGGTGAGCACTATCTGTCGGATGACTAGGAGAGGACATCAAATCGTAATCTGCTTCATAACACCGCACATCCACATACCAGGCAGTGGAATAACTGACACTCTAGCGAAGGAAGCTTTTTACGACATCAGTGAAAAATACACCGTGTTACAAAGTAGCGTCGAGAGGCTTCATCCAAAAGATAGGAATCTCAACAAAAAAAGGAAGGAACGTCCCGTCCACCATGAGTTCATTGAAGACGGAGAAGCTAGGATTGGGGAATGTGACAGATCTTATTTTCGTTTAGGCATGAAGTATATGTCATTAAACAGTTATTGGAACACTGTGCGGGACAAAGATGCAATCTAAACATACCCACGCCAAAAAAAGAGATATATACGAAAATAAAGATGGACGTATATCGGTATTCAAATGTTTCCTTAAGCCGATATAAAGTTGATGAAATCTTCTCGGGCTTCCATCCGGGTAGCTGCGTCGAAAATCCGCGACATTTCGATGAGTGTCATTCTCATCATCTTCTGGCGAATGACACTCATCGAAACGTCGCAGGTTTTCGACGCAGCTACCCAGATGGAAGCCCGAGAAGATTTCATCAGCAGTATACACCGGGAAAGCCTACATTCACATACGATATAAAGTTTTTCGCTCTTCAGGTATCTGTCTCTTCCCGTCTGTCATTCTGGGTGGACGTGTTGCACGTATTTCGAGCAACAATATATATATATATTGTTGCTCGAAATACGTGCAACACGTCCACCCAGAATGACAGACGGGAAGAGACAGATATATATATACACTCCTGGAAATGGAAAAAAGAACACATTGACACCGGTGTGTCAGACCCACCATACTTGCTCCGGACACTGCGAGAGGGCTGTACAAGCAATGATCACACGCGCGGCACAGCGGACACACCAGGAACCGCGGTTTTGGCCGTCGAATGGCGCTAGCTGCGCAGCATTTGTGCACCGCCGCCGTCAGTGTCAGCCAGTTTGCCGTGGCATACGGAGCTCCATCGCAGTCTTTAACACTGGTAGCATGCCGCGACAGCGTGGACGTGAACCGTATGTGCAGTTGACGGACTTTGAGCGAGGGCGTATAGTGGGCATGCGGGAGGCCGGGTGGACGTACCGCCGAATTGTTCAACACGTGGGGCGTGAGGTCTCCACAGTACATCGATGTTGTCGCCAGTGGTCGGCGGAAGGTGCACGTGCCCGTCGACCTGGGACCGGACCGCAGCGACGCACGGATGCACGCCAAGACCGTAGGATCCTACGCAGTGCCGTAGGGGACCGCACCGCCACTTCCCAGCAAATTAGGGACACTGTTGCTCCTGGGGTATCGGCGAGGACCATTCGCAACCGTCTACATGAAGCTGGGCTACGGTCCCGCACACCGTTAGGCCGTCTTCCGCTCACGCCCCAACATCGTGCAGCCCGCCTCCAGTGGTGTCGCGACAGGCGTGAATGGAGGGACGAATGGAGACGCGTCGTCTTCAGCGATGAGAGTCGCTTCTGCCTTGGTGCCAATGATGGTCGTATGCGTGTTTGGCGCCGTGCAGGTGAGCGCCACAATCAGGACTGCATACGACCGAGGCACACAGGGCCAACACCTGGCATCATGGTGTGGGGAGCGATCTCCTACACTGGCCGTACACCACTGGTGATCGTCGAGGGGACACTGAATAGTGCACGGTACATCCAAACCGTCATCGAACCCATCGGTCTACCATTCCTAGACCGGCAAGGGAACTTGCTGTTCCAACAGGACAATGCACGTCCGCATGTATCCCGTGCCACCCAACGTGCTCTAGAAGGTGTAAGTCAACTACCCTGGCCAGCAAGATCTCCGGATCTGTCCCCCATTGAGCATGTTTGGGACTGGATGAAGCGTCGTCTCACGCGGTCTGCACGTCCAGCACGAACGCTGGTCCAACTGAGGCGCCAGGTGGAAATGGCATGGCAAGCCGTTCCACAGGACTACATCCAGCATCTCTACGATCGTCTCCATGGGAGAATAGCAGCCTTCATTGCTGCGAAAGATGGATATACACTGTACTAGTGCCGACATTGTGCATGCTCTGTTGCCTGTGTCTATGTGCTTGTGGTTCTGTCAGTGTGATCATGTGATGTATCTGACCCCAGGAATGTGTCAATAAAGTTTCCCCTTCCTGGGACAATGAATTCACGGTGTTCTTATTTCAATTTCCAGGAGTGTATATATGTAAAAGTTTTTACGATATATCTTCCAGAAAGGAAATAAGTTTTTTTCTGCATTGCTCATCCTGAAAATGACACCTGGATACATCGTAGCCTGCAATCTTCACATAAAACGGTGACGTTATTTATAATGGTTTATGCTGCATTCTTCATCATCGAGATGGAGGAGGTAACACTCTGTTCAAATCAATCAATTTAGACTGTTACAGCGGTAATAGTAGCGAGAGACTGTGAAGGTGCGAACTTAGACTCGTGAATCGCTGCTGGTGAAAATATCCGCCACCCACACACCTCGAAATATCCACATTATCCGCACCTCCATACTGCGCCATTGCTTAATTGCCAGCATAGGAAGGATGTGGGAGGATATCGGCCGTGTCAGAGCAACTTTCCTAGGATCCACATTAAGTGATGTAGGAGGTTACGGGAAACATAAATGTGATCGGATGGAGGGACAGTTGAAGCACCATCCTCCCCAATAAAAAATCTCGTTATGAAAGATTTTAACATATTATCCGACAATCTCGAAAGCGCTAAGAGGAATAGACTAGTGCCGCTGACAATACGCATCAGTCAACGTCCCGGGTGCAGACAATAATTCTTAGGCGTGATACGCCGATGCAGCAACTACGACCAAATGGTAAGAGGGCGAGGGGCAGAGAATGAGGACTACATCGACGACGCGTTGCCTTTAGTATGCACATAACCATACCAACGACAACTTCTAACACGATGGAGCAGCTGCTCATACAGCCGGCCAAACCTTGGAGCACATTTACTCAATCTTCACGCCTCACAGAGTTGTTAGCAGAGGTCAAGTCTGGTCGCGTCCCTAGCTGGACACCCAGCTCACCCGATCTTCAGTGTGCGATTACCTTGGGTGGGGAACCCTCAAGTCTAACGTGTACCAAAAACTATAGTAGCACATTTCAGATGAGACTGCAGAAATTCCAGCAGTCCAGCTTCGATTCGCCTTCAGCAATATGCTGACGAGGGCCGAAAAGTACCAAGAGATGAATGGTGGTCACTTCCAACATCTGCTGTAGTCAGGATAGTGCCGTATACAGCACGAGAGAATTAAATATCAGAAGTAGCTGTGGTGAAGACGGGACAACACACGATAAATTCATAATTAAAATACGATCACGAAAGATCCTTTTGACCGACAACTAGGACTTTTTTCTGTCTCCTACTTCGATCTCGCGTGGGAATCACGAGAATAAGACAAGAGAAATTGGAGCGCGTGCAGGGGTGTACAGGCACTTTTTTTTATCTCGGTCGACCTGCCACCGGAATAGAACAGAAAATCGACGACTCCTCCTCCACGCCCTGTGTGTGAAGGGTAGATGTAGACGGAGGCGTGAAACGAGGCAGATACAGTGCAGGAGACATGTAAGAGCCATCCTTGCACGAGTTCATAATGAGATCGGAAAAATATGTGCCAGCAAAATCAAACGTTTTCAGTTCCAACGAGCCAAAAGTTAAAAGAGGAGTTGAACCAATACTTATGGCAATTTTTCCTAGTTTATTTATTGGAAGCGTATTGAATGAATAATAGCAGCAGCTGGCACAGTCTTTCAGCTCATTTGTTCTTCGCCTTATCGGAACACGTCACTTTAGATCCTCTAAGGCGGACAGGTTTCAACGGCTATCTTTGCTTATATGAGCATACAGACAAATGAGAGATCACTTCTCACACTAACAAATAGCACAGTGTTTCTGTATTCCATTTATTAACCTCACTGATACGTCGCAAACCACTTTAGAAAAATGAATAGCTGATGTAGAAAGTTGGAGACGTATGGCCGCCTCGTAAAATGCATTAGCAGGAAGACGAATGGCTTCCAAGAGGCGAAGAGGAATCTCTGTTGGCGACGTGGGCGTTGTATCAGTGTGTTTACCAATACGTCACGGACGCGCTACAGATGGGTGTGGGAGTATAGAGAATTTTACACAGACTTCGCTCCGTTACATTCTAGAGGCCGTAAGTGGAACGTAAAGGGGAAAATCCAGACAACGGATGCAGACGAAGAAATATCATTCGCTATGGTTTTACGCCTAACAGCTTTAGCACTGAATCACGTTTGCTGCGCTGAAGCAGTATCTTCCAATGCTGTGTGAGGATCTGATAGCGGCGCACTCCATCCCATTCGATATCATAATCTGTGCTACTAGCGAGCTCTGCAACATGTCACGAGAACGCCATTCGATTTTACGTGCTGTGCTTTTACACCATTATCTTCACTGAAAGCATGCAATAACAATGTACGCGCTCTGTAGGATTGCTGATGGTCAGGCATCGGTTTTTCTATGTCCTCGTACGTGTGTGTAACATTCGCTTGGGATTGTTTTTCATTGGATTTTGCTTCCTTGCTCAAGGCATTACTTTTTTTCTGATTTTTTTGCAGAACTTCAGGTCATTTAAGTCTGCCTTTATTGCACGAACTGTTCTTTTTCTGTTCTTCTGTACATTGCTGTAAGTTATAGCTTGACTCTTTTGGTTCAAGAACACTGTACAAAGAATTAAAAAGGCATAAAAATTACTTCATAGTTATAAGACAGATGTAACAGCGTTCACCACTGAGATGAGTCGTTGCTCATACTACGTGTTTCAGAAAGTATCTTCTATATTCAGACATATAACCACAAAAATAAAGAACCAAGTATTAGGCAAACAAGAAAGACTCAATTAGAATATAAATTTAGTCACTTACATTTGTGTGAAATATTTAGATTATTAACATGAATGCATTCTCGATGTACATCGTCACTGACAATACTTTTGAACCTGTTACAGAAATGTATTCTTTGAGATAAGGATAATCAAAGATTTTTTAATAGACCATTTATATCAGTCAGTATTTCAGGAGCTAATAAAACAGAAGTAGACTCAATTATTTCATAGAAATAAATAAATAAAAGTTCATAAGTACACATTTCCCTAGTTATTAAATATTCCAATACAACAAAAGACTGTCCATTCAAATAAGATAAACAGGTTATATCTCACTGAAGTAAAAAAACCTAAGATTAACTGTCACCAGTGTGTTAAGGCATCTCATTGCCACACAACGTGTTAAGAGGAAGTTAGTATCTAGGTAACAAATGGTGGATCGAAACCATAAAAATACCGAATACAACCCTCACTATAGTACAGTTCCGGTAGCACTGCACATAATAATATCTAATTCCTTCACATGGCTCTAAGCACTGTTAGACTTAACATCTGAGGTCATCAGTCCCATAGACTTAGAAATACGTAAACCTAACTAACCTAAGGACATCACACACATCCATGTCCGAGGCAGGATTCGAACCTGCGACCGTAGCAGCCGCGTGGTTCCGGACTGAAGCGCCTAGAAACGCTCGGCCACAGCGGCCGACCTTAATTCCTTCCTACAGCATAAATTATATAACTTCCAAATTATATAATTAGCTGTTGCTGTGCTACCATTAATATAGTTGTTTTTCCCATCGCTAAACGTATCAAATGCACCAAGGGTACCCGAAAACTAGCCGCCGTTTCCACATATGGCGAGAAGTAATGGGGGAAGCTAGAAGCATTCCTGCCAAGCAGTTCACAGCTCATTCATCTGTGCTACTGGGGAGATTGTGCTGCCGCTTGCTCATCTGTATTTATGATTCAGAATGGATTCTGCAAATGAAATCCCCGGCAGATGTGAAATCTCAGCGATAAGACAACTTTTATTCTTAAGGACTTATAGCAGCTGACATCCATCTTGATCTGAAAAAAAAGCCTTACAAGTTCAAGTAGGACTCAGTGTCTGATGGTTCTGTACAAACTTTGTCATGTATAAACATAACAACAATAATAATAATTTTGTGTGCTCAATGGCATGGTGCAAGCCTTTCAATTGGACGCCACTTCGGCGACCTGCGTGTCCCTAAACTACCTCTGTTATCCAACTGGGGAGAGGGGACCTACAGTTTTACGTGGAATCTGACCAAAGTGGTCCTTCTAACGACTCTTCACATCGCTGAGAACTGAAGACTAGGGTAAAACGAAAAGTGAAAAATGCGTGGTTCGACAGGTATCCGTTCCCGCTGCCTCTTGCTTTCAAAAACGCGCTTTGTCGCTAGATCACCAGGCTCGACAGGTATACAGATAGTTTACAGGTTTTCATGAGGAACTTTGCTAGTACCAAAATATGTGAAATGTATGGCATACTTTTTGATTGCATTGACTTAGAAGTTTAAATTTTTTACAGCAACAATGGACTGTAAAACTTGGTGTTTGTCACAAATTTCAACTTGATACCTCTACCCCTTCCTGAGAAAAAATGATCTTAACTGACTAACAAGAGACGGGCAACAAAACTCAGAAATAAAAAAATTATGATATATATTAACAAATTAACAATTTTAGACTTTTTCCTTTCCTTTTACTGTGAATCCTTGCGTCTTGACACGTTATGTGATTCCAAGTTCACGAGAAGTGCTCTAAGAGTTTTGATGAGTGAGTTTACGAGCATGGAAATATGTGACATACGAGGGTCACTCCAAAAGAAATGCACACTATTTTTGTAAAAATACAGTTTTCATTCTGCATGTGTGAAAGTTTTACCGTGTATAGATACATCCTTCCCGCTTGTTTACAAACTTAGTTCAACCTGTGAGTGTCTCCGTCACAGCATGTCTTCAAGGTGGCTGCTACACTTGACGTTCGTCAGAAGCAACGTGATGTAATAGAATTCCTGTGCTGTGAAAACGAGACAGTGGGAAACATCCACAAGAGGTTGAAAAACGTGTATGGAGACGCTGCTGTCAGTCGCAGTACAGTCAGTCGGTGGGCAAGCAGGTTACGTGATGAAAGCGGGCACGGCAATATTGACGATTGTCCTCGCAGCAGCAGGCCTCGTACTGCACACACTCCAGACAATGTGCAGAGAGTTAACGAATTGGTGACTGCTGACAGACGCATCACAGTGAAAGAACTGTCACGCTACGTTGGGATATGGGAAGGAAGTGTATGCAGAATACTGAAAGTGTTGGCGTTAAAACAGGTTTGTGCCAGGAAACAAGAAAAACGGTATGCAGCGAACTTTTGGAACAGTACGAGAATGGTGGAGATGAATTTCTTGGAAGAATTGTGACATGTGAGGAAACATGGCTCCATCATTTTTCACCAGAGACGTAGAGGCAATCAATGAAGTGGCATCATGAAAATTCACCCAAGAAAAAAAAGTTCATAACCACACCTTCTGCTGGAAAAGTTACGGCTACGGTGTTTTTCGGTTCCGAAGGACTCTTGCTTGTGGACATCATACCAAGTGGAAAAAAAAAATGGTTCAAATGGCTCTGAGCACTATGGGACTTAACATCTCAGGTCATCAGTCCCCTAGAACTTAGAACTTTTTAAACCTAACTAACCTACGGTCATCACACACATCCATGCTCGAGGCAGGATTCGAACCTGCGACCGCAGCAGTCCCGCGGTTCCGGACTGCAGCGCCTAGAACCGCACGGCCACCGCGGCCGGCTGCCAAGTGGAACCACCATAAATTCTAATGCATATGTGACGACACTGAAGAAACTTCAAGCTCGACTGAGTCGTGTTCGACCACATTGGCAAAAGCAGGATGTTTTGCTGTACCACGACAATGCACGGCCACATGTCAGTCAAAAAACCATGGAAGCGATCACAAAACATGGGTGGACAACACTGAAACACCCTTCTTACAGTCCTGACCTGGCTCCATCTGGCTATCATCTCTTTGGGAAACTGAAAGACTCTCTTCGTGGAACAAGGTTTGAAGAAGGTGACTCCCTCGTGCACGCTGCCAAACAGTGGCTCCAACAGGTTGGTCCAGAATTTTACCGTGCGGGTATACAGGCGCTGGTTCCAAGATGGCGTAAGGCAGTTGAGAAGGATGGAAATTATGTGGAGAAATGAAAATATTGTTCCTAAAGGATGTATCTACACACTGTAAAACTTTCAAGCATGTAGAAGAAAAGATGGATTTTTTTAAAAAAAAATAGTGTGCATTTCTTTTGGAGTGACCCTCGTAGATAGCCGTATCTTTTGATTGCACTGACTTTGTAGCTGAAATATTTCACATTGACAAAGGAGCGTAGACCGTAGTATGCGACATAAATTTCAGTTTGGTACCTCAGCACTGTCCTGAGAGAAGGTGGTCTTAACGGCCGAACACACAGGCAGACAGACAGACAGACAACAAAGTGATCCTATGAAGGTTCCGTATTTACCGATTGAGGTAGAGAACCCTAAATAGTACTTGAAAGAGGCACAATATAATCACAACGATTGCGCCGCTACAGTGTACTAAAGCCTTATTAAAAAAAAAGAGACGAAGTCGTAAATAGTCTTTTTGGTTTTGCCGCCGTATGACGTTGTGGAAATTCCACAATATTTCCTCGGAACAACTGTCTGACATCTTCAGGTGGTTCAGCCTTGCTGGTGGCTAGGTACGACTGACGGTATTCGCACGTCGACGCCCTGTATATAGAACACGGGCGCGAAAAATGCGCAGGTGTGGAAATCACGGATGCGCAATGATTTGAAGATAGATGGCGCAATACTAAAACGCCTTCTGCCGAAAATCGTATAGCGGCCCTCCTGCGCGTGCGCTGTACGTTATGTTTACTAACAGTGCGCCCAGATGTCACTCACTAAAAACTGTACTACACCAGTGTTTGACGGGTCTGCTATCGAAAAAATCTTAATTTTCTCGTCGTGATTTAACAGCAGCCAGTGCAGGGCTACAGGCTGTGCTCAGTTGAAATCGCGCCTCCTTGTTGATGAGATTATCGGATGTACGGATATGTATTGCTTCCTAATGACGCAATCCCAGAAAGATTATGCCGGGGATAAAACTTCCATCTTTTCATAAGTCAAGCGATGTCCTGCATTCAGACAGTGTTCTGCAATTACCGACTTTTCCGGTTGACGTATATGTGTACTACGCTGATGGCCATCACAGCGTTCTTGTATTGTTCGACATGTCTGGCCTATATATGCTGCCCCACATTTACAAAGAATCTTGTACACATCATGTTTCCTCGAGCCAATATCGTCTTTAACCGAATCCAACAGGTTCCTCAGTTTTTGCAGGTGGTCGAAAAACACATAGTTCCATCTATCTGTAAATCATTGCGCATTCGTGATTTCCGCGCCTGCGCATTTTTCGCACGCGTGTTCTACGAGGGTTGGAACTTTAATAGTGGCAACTATTTATTTACAGCTTCTACAAAAGAGATATGTGTTTCAAAGTTTTACTGACCTTCAAAGTAGTCACCTGCATTGTATATAATCCGTTGCCAGTGATGTGGAAGTCGCAGGATACTCTTAGTGGTGCCAGTTGTGTTGACAGTTGGAGCGGCGCGGTCTACTGCCCGACGGATTTGTAGCAGTTTTGAAGCGAATGCCGTGAAGTGTTTCCTTCAGTTTAGAAATTTAGTTGAACTCACGAGGGCTTAAGTCAGGGGACTGCAGAAGGTGGCTTAGCACTTAGCAGTCCCTTAGTCAAACAAATCAGTAACAACTTGCACTGTGCGTGCTTGAGCATTGTCCTGCAAAATGATGGTCAGGTCATGCAGAAAGTGTGGTGTCACCGCCAGACACCACACTTGCTAGGTGGTAGCCTTTAAATCGGCCGCGGTCCGTTAGTATACGTCGCACCCGCGTGTCGCCACTATCAGTGATTGCAGACCGAGCGCCGCCACACAGCAGGTCTAGAGAGACATCCTAGCACTCGCCCAGTTGTACAACCGACTTTGCTAGTGATGGTTCACTGACAAAATACGCTCTCATTTGCCGAGACGATAGTTAGCATAACCTTCAGCTACGTCATTTGCTACGACCTAGCAAGGCACCATTATCAGTTACTATTGATATTGTGAATAATGTACCGGCAAGACCTACGTTCACCATTAATGGATTAAAGTTAAGTATCCCACCAGCTACGTCCGTTTTTCTAAATTCTAATTTCCTTGTCCTGTTCCAGACCTCACGCCAGCCTGCGTGAGCTAAAACGCGTGCCTTTCGGCCTCCTCTAGTAACCCGGTGTTGGCTCTCCTGCCAACCACAACAGAACGTGTCATCACTTCTGTCTCTATGCTGTTCATTTTTGGAACACAACCTACGACCAGCTTAGAGACACTACTACTGCTTCCCCTGAATTAAGCCCTCGTGAGTTCAACTCGATTTCTGAACTGAAGGAAACACTTCACGGCATTCGCTTCAGAACTGCTGCGAATCCGTCAGGCAATAGACCGTGCTACTCGAACTGTCAACACAACTGGCGCTGCTAAGAGTATCCTACGACTTCCACATCGCTGGAAACGGGTTATACACAATGCTGGTGACTACTTTGAAGGTCAGTAAAACTTTGAAACACGTATTAATTTTTTACGAGCTGTAAATAAATACTTGCCACAATCAAAGTTCCAATCCTTGTATATACAGGGCGTTGACGTGCGGATACCGTCAGCCTTATCTAGCCACCAGCAAGGTTGAACAACCTGAAGATGTCGGACAGTTGCTCCGAGGAAATATTGTGGAATTTGCATGTCATCCGGCGGTAACCCGTGAAGACTGTTTACAAGATATCCGTCGGGAAAGCTTGAAGAGTCACAAGAGAGGATGTAGTTCAAATGTATTTAATTTGCGGGATTTATTTGAGGAAGAAATTTCTGAGAATGTATGTCTGGATCTAAGCAATGTATAGTAGTGAATCATGGAGTGAGGGACACCGGGAAAGAAAGAGAATCGATGCGTCTGAGATGTGGTGCTAATGAAGGTTGCTGAAAATTAAGTGTACTGATAAGATAAGAAATGAGGAGGTTCCTCGCCTAATCGTGGAGGAAAGGAATAATTGAAAAATACTGACGAGAACAAATGACATGATGATACTACATTAATTAAGACATCAGGAAATAAGTTCCATGGTATTGTAGAAGGCTGTAGAAGGCAAGAAATTATGCAACAAGTAACTGAGAATGTTGGAGGTAGATGCTACTCTGAGATGAAGAGATTGGCACACCACAGTGGCAGCCGCCATCTAACGAGTCAGAAGGATATAAAAAATAGTTCTTTTGTTGCTGTGCACTTTTTTGGCTATCCGCAATTGTACGAATATTCGTAGTAAGTAACTGTGTGCCTTGGAAATGGGACGATAAAAAATTTCAACAGTGGAAGGAAAAGAGAGAGGAGAAAAAGGCCAACAAAAGCTCTAACCAAAAGATTGAAACATCGCACTCCTCAAAGAAAATGACACCAGAAGAATGGTCACAGGCAATGATCTGCCGAAGCAATTTTTTAAAAAATATTGTTTCTCGTGAATAGATTATTACTGCGGGATGCAGGAACATTCAAGATAGTTGTAGACTGAGTGCGAATCTCTTCTTAAGTCACGAATGGCACATTTGCGGTTCCTCGATAGAGACTAGTGATTCAGAGATCACTTTTACGACTTTATGCTGAGACCTCTCTTCTCTTCTTTCTGAATGTTAGAAGTTCGCTTACCAGTAAAACTAATGAAAATATTCTTCATAATCTCGGGAGCGAAGCAAGACCGGATTGACGACAACAATTAGCCTGTTTCGGCTATCCAGACTTATTGTATATGAATGGTGTCTGTCATTCCGGACATGCTTGTTCGAAAGAATAGACACCATTGATTCGATCAACAGCTATAGTCAATAATGACGAAAGAAATTTCAGACATTTAGCTGGAGTGGGGCACTGAACGAACACAACGGCGATGGATGAAAATGCAAATGCAGACCAGTATGGGAACCCTTGAGGGAATACAATTAGACAGAGAGCAAGTGGCGTAATGGATAGGTGATGCTCTCTTAGCTGCGGCAGTTGGAGATTTGGGTCGGACGGGGATGTCTCGGACGTGCTCGGCCGAGGCGATTAAAGCGGGAAATCCAGATTCGACTCCCGGTCCGGCACAAGTTTTTTGTTTTGTTTTTTTGTTTTGTTTTGTTTTCTGTCCCCACTGTATTCGCCCAGAGCCCCACTGTAGCTAAGTGTCTGAAATTTCTTTCGTCATCCAGACCAAAGTTTTGTAATGGTTCGTAAATTACTGTAATGTGGACGCAGGATGTTCGATGCATCAAATGTATGTGAGATGTTATCGTCTAATTTTTTGGAAACGAAGAGAGTCCTACGTTTCCGATTGTGAGGCTATCGATGGGACACTGAATAACAGTCTTCAAAGCCCCGATGCTGCTTGCCTCTGCAGTCTACAAAAAATAGTATTGTAGCACAGATACATAAATCGAGAACGGGGCTCTTTCACAAATCAGCGTCAGACATCTTCTGAATTTCCAATACGATGCATCAAGTCGTCGTCCATAAAGTGGATCTGTAGCCTAGCCACACGGCTTTCCTGGGGACTGTGGTGGAATGTGCGATGGGATGTGGTTGGGGCAGGGGGGGGGGGGGGGGGCGGGCAGGGAGGAAGGGTGCAGAAAATTGCGGAGAATCGCAACTTGTCGCAGCCGCTGGAGCGCTATCTGATCACAGAGGCGGGCAGCCGGTATCTGCAATTCTATCGCCGCCGCTGCTACCGGCCGCTTCAAGGAGACGGCTGCGTGTCGTATCAGATATCTCTCTCAGTAACTCCGCAACGAGAGCAGGCGGCGTGCGTTCGCCGGTCTTCTTGGCGGCGGGCCAGCGCTTAAGACGGCTAATGGCGAAAAAAATACAATAGCACTGTCACTAATATCAGCCGTACAAACGTCGTGAATTACGAGGCTGGGTCGTTTACGATTGTCTCAAATTGATATGCAGTACGACATGCCTGAATGGAGCACATGAAGCTATCGCTACAAGATACCTGTGTTGTCTTACTGGTTATTAATATCGTTCTACACGGGTCAGTCGAAAAGAAAGGATGGAAGCTTGGTGTACAGTCAGCTTTGTCACAAGTGAAAATATAAGTAACTAAAATGCAGCTTGAGGAACTTAGCGTGCCTACATTCGCGGTGCTTCACAATTAATCTTACACACTTTTAGAGCTTGCAGAGGGGACTTATTACATCAACCTTTACACAGGAACCTATGTCCGGAAACGTCATCCAACGATACTACACCGCGTCAAAGTTACAGGTGCCGGCGCCTGTAAATGTTGGTCTATACAGGGTGAATCCATGAAGATGTTAAAAAATTTCTATGATGATGGAAAAGGATATGTGTATCGATTTGAGGTAAGCGTCCCTGTGCCGGAAACGAACGAGTATAAAGTTAAAAGTGAAAACCGTTCTGATGTCTCTGACAGGGGGGAAATATGTACTGGTACTGTTATTGATTAAGATTGGCAACTTTCAGAAGTGGACCAAAATAGGGAAAAAGTGTCCAGTAAACATAGGCTCTAAAATGCATACGTGAGGAGCTATGAGCACTTGCTCATCGCCGCGCGGAGTGGCCGCGCGGTTTGAGGCGTCATGTCACGGACTACGCTTCCCCTCCCGTCGGAGGTTCGAGTCCTTCCTCGGGTATGGGTGTGTGTGTTGTTCTTAGCATAAGTTAGTTTAAGTACTGTGTAAGTCTAGGGACCGATGACCTCAGCAGTTTGGTCCCTTAGGAATTCACACACATTTGAACATTTGAACTTGTTCAACTTCGTTAGTGCGAAACACATCTCATCTATCGAGCAAGTGCTTGTAGCTTCTCAGGCATGCATTTTTCAGCCGATGTTTACTGGCCATTTTCCCTTGTTTCGGTCCATACTAGCACCTCTGAAAGTTGCCTACCTTAAAATCTTATCAACAATAATACCAGTACATATATTCCACTGTCAGAGGTATCAGAACCGTTTTCACATGTAATTTCGACTCATTCGTTTCCGGTACAGGGACCCTTATCTCAAATCCATACATTTATCATTCTCCATCATGCTTGAAAGTATTTAGTATCATCGTACAATCACCCTGTATGTAGCCTGCGCCTTATAACTCTGACGCTCTGTGGCGTTGTTGGATGAAGTTTCTGACGTAGTTTCCTATGTAAAACTTGACTCACTAAGTCCCTTCTACCTAAGCTCTATAAGTTTGTAAGAAGAACTGTGAAACATTCTGTACGCAGCACTCCTTTGGTGCGCGTTATTTCTACAAATCCACAATATAAGATGAAAGCCGGCCGGAGTGATCGAGCGGTTCTAGGCGCTACAGTCTGGAACCGGGTGACCGCTACGGTCGCAGGTTCAAATCCTGCCTCGGGCATGGGTGTGTGTGATGTCCTTAGGTTAGTTAGGTTTAAGTAGTTCTAAGTTATAGGGGACTGATGACCTCAGAAGTTAAGTCCCATAGTGCTCAGAGCCATTTGAACCATACGGTGAAAGTGCACATTTATGCCAATGTTTACATTTGTATGACGTGTGAAGCACACCTTGGAACCTTGTCATTAGAAATACATAGTGCAACTTGTGACCAACTTATCTGTAACTATATTTTTGACAGAACTGTGTGGAATGAGTGTTATACTATCCACTAAAATTATGCCAATGTTTACATTTGTATGACGAGTGAAGCACACCTTGGAACCTTGTCATTAGAAATACATAGTGCAACTTGTGACCAACTTCTCTGTAATTATATTTTTGACAAGACTGTGTGGAATGAGTGTTATACTATCCACTAAAATGTTAGAAGGCATGGGTAATAAATGCACAATGGAACATGACGTACAATCAAAAATGTTTTTAAAGATCTGAAGATGAGAGTCTTACCCGTTGAACTGGTCGATAAAAAACAGTTTTGAAGTCAATCTTCGCTGTAAAAAAATCTCTTTGAAGTACTCCTACTTATTTCTCATTATGAGAAATTTCAGTGATGCATGTTTGTAGGCTTTCACGACCGGTATCAATTACCACAAATTTCATTAACTTCTTTAGTGTTATAGACCCAGCTATATTGCAATCTGTTGAACCAACATCTCGAGAGCTATAGCCAGTTGTAATATTTAGCCTACCAAGTAGCAATAAAAATTACATATGTTGATCAAGAGCATTTTCAATGATCTGCGAATCTTTAGTTCAGCATTTTACATTAAGACGTTGACTGCAACCCAGAAGAGTTGTATAAGCATGGGAGATTGAGTTTTGCCCTTCCCTTCGAAATGGCATGAGAAACTCATGATTGACGAGGAAAAGATAGAAACTGATCACTATATTTTCAAGGCATCTATCCCGGCACTCACCTTAAGTGAGTTTAGGAAATGGCGGAAAACCTGCGAATTTGGATGACAGGGACGAGATCTAAGATCTCTCCGTAAGAACGCGGTTGCAGTGACTTGACCAAACAAAAAAATGGTTCAAATGGCTCTAAGCACTATGAGACCTAAAATCTGAGGTCATCAGTCCCCTAGACTTAGAACTAGTTAAACCTAACTATATCACACACATCCATGCCCGAGGCAGGATTCGAACCTGCGACCGGAGCAACTGCACGGTTCCGGACTGAAGCGCCTAGAACCACTCGGCCACACCGGCCGGCCTTGACTAAACAGCCACCTCACTCGCAGAGATAACGTTTGTTTACGAAAACGAAACAGAGACGGCAAGATGATAACTTGTGTAAATGAATGAAAAGTCCAGGAACAGTGCTCCGTTGTACCGCAGTGGTAACACCAGTTCCCGTCAGATCATCGAAGTTAAGCGCTGTCGGGCTTGGCTAGCACTTAGACAGGTGCCCATCCGCTTATTCCGAGCGCTGTTGGCGATCGGGGTGCACTCAGCCCTTGTGAAGCCAGTTGAGGAGCTACTTGATTCAGAAGTAGCGGCTCTGGTCATGAAAACTGACAACAGCCGGGAGAGTGGTATGCTGACCACACGCCCCTCCATATCCACATCCAGTGGCGCCTATCTGTTGAGGATGACACGGCGGTCGCTACCGTTAGGCCTTCCAAGGCCAGTTCGGACGGAGTTAAGAGTTTAGAGTCCTCCTTTCTACGAGTTTGGTCGACAAAAGCTATGGAATTAAAGAACATTCGTGAAGAGGCGCTTGTTATTTCCAGTGGGACGTGATGGTTACATCAAACTGTTACCAGTTCGATGCAAAAGTGCTTTCAGTCTAGGACAATCACAGAGCAGGAACAGGGAAGTAAGCGGTCAACGGAAAATAGAGGCAAATGTGCAGTAAGTTGCATATTTAAAACGACTTGATGGGGACTGTAGTCACTGCTGTTGGCTGCTTAGAAGCCATGTTCTACGCTATTTTGCATGACTGATTAGTCTTCAAATAATGATATAGACACAAATTACAAATGGTGCTTCCACCTATGATTTGGAAATCATTGTGACACAAGTTTTCAATTATCACCACATATTCCGCCTGCCATTTCAGAATTTTCACCACTGCCATGATGATGCACAACATACGCTATACGGAATAACTGTCACTTGTAAATACACACTGTATCTTCCACAGAAGACATTATAAGGCCGTTCAACGTACCGACAATGACTGTTTACGAAAGGAGTGCTGTTCTTTCATAACAACACGGGTCGTCGTATTCTCAACAGGAGAAATGAGACGTTGCGTACCCTCAGTCTTGTTCGAAGTAACCTCCAAATGTTCCTTTCGCCTTCACACCATTTTTCGGTGAATATTTATCCAATGATGCAATTTTAGAATCGGAAGTTGTAGTGTGACAAAATACTGCCGGTGACACTGATATCTTTTCCAACGGAGCGACGACAAATAAATCTTTGTATTTAGGATATCGTATGTACTGAATAATATAAATTAAATAAAATAAAATTGTTGCATGATGTGGAGAAAAAGTTGATATTCGTCTGTGTGCACTGAAATTATTCTGCTGGTGATAGGAGTTATCTGGAAAAAGGAAGTTAATAAACTGTGGTACAGTGGAAGAAAAATATCAATGGAATGAGTAGTTCTTATTTTCTGTGGTTATTCATTTGATTTACGAAACAGAAAACTGATTTACTGGAGTTTCGACGAAGTTCACCTCTTACAGTAAACTTTGTGTGGTGTCACAGCCAGACACCACACTTTCTAGGTGGTAGCCTTTAAATCGGCCGCGGTCCATTAGTATACGTCGGACCCGCGTGTCGCCACTGTCAGTGATTGCAGACCGAGCGCCGCCACACGGCAGGTCTAGAGAGACTTACTAGCACTTGCACAGTTGTACAGCTGACCTATCCAGAGATGGATCACTGACAACTACGCTCTCATTTGCCGAGACGATAGTTAGCATAGCCTTCTGCTACGTCATTTGCTATGACCTAGGAAGGCGCCGTAGCATTTGATATTGAGATTATAACATGTACCGTCAAGAGCGATGTACACCAATTGTGGATTAAAGTTAAGTATTATATCAACTACGTACTTTACTTGCTACTATTAATTCCCTTAACTGTTCCAGACCTCGCGCCAGTCAGCGTGTAATTAAACGCGTGCATTTCGGCCTCCTCTAGCAACACAGTGTTGGCTCTTCTGCCAACACTTCATATGGCGACGAGTATCAAAAGGGTCTTTTTCTTTCTACTTGCTTAATTTACTTGTGTCATGGCTTCGCCACAATCTCGAGATGTACTGTCCGAATTTTATCGCTTGCAGAATCAGCAGACGCAGGCGTTATTGGATGCCGTTGGACAGCTCGTCCAGGGTCAACGTGCAATGCAAAACGATGCGGCAGCCGCCGCTCCACCGCTACCGCAGCCACAACATGCAGTTGCACCACCTTTTCGTCATTTTGATGCGGCACTGGAAAGCTGGACGGAGTGGTCACGCCAATTTGGATTCCATCTCGCCGCCTACAGAATTCAAGGTAATGAGCGGCAGCCTCACTTAATATCGTGTGTCGGCGTCCAGACGTACCGTGTGATAGTGAAATTGTTTCCCTGACACGACGTAGCAACTCTGTCCTACGACGAAATTTTGTCGGCATTAGATGCATATTTCAAGGAATCAGTCAATGTCGTTGCAAAGAGGTATACTTTCTTCCATACAAAACATACGGCTGGTCGAACTAATCGGGAGTGGGTTGCACCTTTGCAAGGCCTTACTAGGGATTGTGCTTTTGAGTGTGAATGTGGACTCCCTTATTCAGATACTATAATGCGTGATGCAATTGCGCAGAACGTTTCTGATGTTCGTATAAGGGAACAGATTTTGAAACTAGTCAATCCCTCCCTTCAACAAGTGATGGACATATTGGATAGGCAAGACACACTTGACTTTGCTCAGGAATCATTTGCAACTTCGCCAGCCGTGTGTCACGTTAACCGGCCCGCCAGGCATGCTGCACGGAACAGTAAACAGCCCTCGCGCCCGTCCGTGCAGCTGCTGCCAAGCTCTCCCAAACGTGTGCCGCGTAAGCACGCAAATGCAGTGCTGAAATCATGTCCGCGGTGTGCAACTAGACATTCGCGTGACAATTGCCCGTCACGCCAAGCTATTTGCTTTTTCTGTAATAAAAAAGGACATGTTCAAAGTGTTTGCCAGAAAAAGCTCCGATCGGGCACTAGCAACCATTCCAGGCCCTTTGCTTCGCGCCGGAATCGGAATCGAACCACGAATACTCAGGCTCGTGAACCTTCGCCCATGGTCATTCATGTAGTTCATTCCACTCCGCCCAGTGCCACTCTCTCTAACAGTGACTGTGTTCGTCCCACAAATAGTGTGTGTCGCTGTCGACGGAAATCCCGTCAAGTCGCAAGTGCTTCTGTACCAGTGTCTGTTCACGTTGTACGAGACAGTCGCTCTTGTCGTCAGCAGGACCATAAACTTTTTGTAGACTTGGCCATTAATGGCAACGTGGTCCCATGCCAGCTCGATACAGGAGCTGCAGTTTCATTGATCAATAAAGACACGTACAAACAACTGGGCACACCTCCCTTGAGTGCCGCAAATGTTAAGCTAACTACATATTCAGGTCAGAATATCCCTGTGTTAGGACAGTGAAGCCTTCTTGCAACATACAAGGGACAAACAAAACTTGTGTCATTTTACGTCCTTCGTTCTTCTTCTGCAGTGAACTTGTTTCGTTTGGATTTATTTCAGTTGTTTAACTTGTCTATAGTCAATAAGGTCCTCTCAGTGAACCAGACTGTGCCTTCGGACAGTGTTTCTCGTCTATGTGACGAATTTGCAGACATTTTTGCACCGGGCCTTGGTTACGCTAAGACTATAAAGCACATTTGGAACTGAAAGTAAACGCGCAACCGAAATTTTTCAGAGCGCGCAATGTTCCCCATGCATTGCGCCTTGGCTCTCGTATTTGGTGTTACTAAGTTTCATGATTTCTTGTATGGTCGTCACTTTACCATCATCACAGACCACAAACCTTTGACATCGCTTTTTCATCCGAACAAGCCTGTACCTCCACGTACAGCGCAGAAATTTATTCGCTGGTCTATTTTCCTCTCGCAGTACCGCTACGATATCTTGTATCGGTCCACTGCTAAGCACGGAAACGCCGATGCGTTGTCCCGTTTGCCTGTTGCTGAGGATAGAGCATTTGATTCTTCCGAACTTGCTTGCATGTTCATTGATGCGGAAACCGATGGCGTGGTCGAATCGTTTCCGATTGATTTTCATCGTGTAGCTACAGCCACAGCTGCTGACCCTGTCCTTGCTACAGTTTTGCGTTTTGTTGATACGCAGTGGCCCTTGTCAAAGTCACGGATCGAGGATCCGTTGGTTCGCCTATTTTTTGCTCACAAGGAGAGACTTTTTGTTCGACGTGGTGTTTTGCTGTTGCGTTCTGATAATGATCAGTCCAGGGTCGTGGTCCCACGTTCGTTACAGTCCTCTGTCTTACGGCTTCTCCACCAAGGACATTGGGGTATAGTGCGCACGAAACAACTTACTCGTCAGCACTGTACTTGGTTCGAAATCTATGCTGCGATTACGAATATATGCTCTTCTTGCATGGCGTGTGACGAACAACAATCAGCACCACCGCGGAAATTCTTTGCATGGCCACAAGCCACTTCCCCTTGGCAACGCTTACACATAGATTTTGTTGGTCCATTCTGGAATGCTCGATGGTTCGTTGTCGTCGATTCATTCAGTGATTTTCCTTTTGTTGTCCGGATGTCTTCCACGACGTCATCTGCCACCATCCAAGCGTTATCCGCTATCTTTTGCATAGAAGGTCTTCCACAGACTATTGTTTCCGACAATGGCCCGCAATTCATGTCCGCAGAATTTCAGTCATTCTGCAAGGCCAATGGTATTCCACATCTGCCATCCGCGCCGTTTTCGCCTCAGTCAAACGGTGCCGCTGAACGTTTGGTCAGGACTTTCAAGTCACAGATGTTGAAGTTGAAAGAGTCGCATTCTCGGGAGTACGCGTTATTGCTCTTTTTGTCTTCGTATCGCTCTCAGCCCCGAGATGGTCGCTCGCCGGCTGAGTTGCTCCACGGTCGTCCTCATCGAACCTTAATGTCTTTGCTACATCCGCCGCATCAGGTTCCTGTGCAGCGGCAGCCACCTGCTTTTGCTCCAGGTGACTTTGTATACTATCGCAACTATCGAGGTTCACGGCGTTGGCTCGCAGGGCGCATTCTTCGCTGCCTCGGCCGCGCTATGTATCTGGTTTTGGGGGCCACTGGTGAGGTGCGTCGGCATCTCAATCAGCTGGGCCTCTGTCGTCGCACGGGTTCTGCCGCTCCCCGTCTGCTTTCAGCGACGGTGCCGTCCGGTCAGCGCCCTGGGGACCCATCTACTGGCTCGCCTCAGCCCCAGGTGTTACCGACGCTGCCTTCCATTTTGCCCCATGGCGACGCGCCGCCACCGCCGCCGCCGCCGCCTGTTCTCCCGCTGGCGCCGCCCGCAGTGGACGCTTCGCTGCAGCCGCCAGGCGCCTCCCTGGGTCACGCGCCGCCGATCGCTTCCCGTGGCCAGCTGTCCTCCGACTTGGAACTCTTGCCGGCTCCGGACCATATGTCGTCTTCGCCCGTCGGCTGCCCCGCCCCGATGGAGGTCGAATCTTCGGCTCCTCCTGTCTCTTTAAGGGCGCATACACCGCATGTTGGCGTGCACCCTGGACTAGGTTTTCAGGCGTTTCCTAGCTCCCCTCGGACCGAATGGCCGGGTGCGGGTGGCACGGCCTCGCCTGTTGTTAGGCTCCCCACCTCGTCGCATACGTCAACATGGGGTCCTCCCCACGGCGGGCGGAAGCCTTATAACACAACCGTACGCCGATTTGCGTGGGAGGAATGTGGTGTCACAGCCAGACACCACACTTGCTAGGTGGTAGCCTTTAAATCGGCCGCGGTCCATTAGTATACGTCGGACCCGCGTGTCGCCACTGTCAGTGATTGCAGACCGAGCGCCGCCACACGGCAGGTCTAGAGAGACTTACTAGCACTCACACAGTTGTACAGCCGACCTAGTCAGAGATGGATCACTGACAACTACGCTCTCATTTGCCGAGACGATAGTTAGCATAGCCTTCTGCTACGTCATTTGCTACGACCTAGGAAGGCGCCATAGCATTTGATATTGAGATTATAACATGTACCGTCAAGAGCGATGTACACCAATTGTGGATTAAAGTTAAGTATTATATCAACTACGTACTTTATTTGCTACTATTAATTCCCTTAACTGTTCCAGACCTCGCGCCAGTCAGCGTGTAATTAAACGCGTGCATTTCGGCCTCCTCTAGCAACACAGTGTTGGCTCTTCTGCCAACACTTCACTTTGGAACACGGCTTTATATCGTTATGTGTACGTACGGGGTGAAAAGTATTCTTAAGTCAATCAGCGCGAACAAGGCTAACGACATGGCTCGACAAACAGACAAGAGACATTTTAGCAGAGAATACTAACAACAACTATGTCGATCCATGTGGTGACTATGTATGTATGTACATAAAGGGGGTCGACAAAAATATGGAAACACCACGAGAAATTCATGTTTGAACGTAAATGTAGATGTTAGCCAAGCTTGCAGGCTCGGCTGGCGCCTGTGCAATGCCCTCATACATCGCAAGCGTCAGTCGTGGTCAGAAGAGTATTCTTTGTGGTTGTGAGTGAATTACACAGTGTGATCAAAAGCATCCGGACACCCCGTAAACATACTTTTTCATATTAGGTGTGTTGTGCTGCCACCTACTGCCAGGTACACTACATCAGCGACCTCACTAGTCATTAGACATCGTGAGAGAGCAGATTGGGGCGCTCCGCGGAACTCATGGATTTCGAACGTGGTCAGGTGAATGGCTGTCACTTGAGTCATACGTCAGCAGTAATAAAAATTTAGAGTGTATTTATTACGTTGGGGCATAAGTTAGTAGCGTTTTTGTGTTGCATGTTGGTATTCCGGTTGCCACGGATTTGTTTATGGATTGTCATTTTTTATTGGTAGTCCGCTGTGTTATTTGAGTTTATTTTATTGTCATTTTGTCAGTTTGAGATAGTGAGTGGAGCCGTGGACGCTAGAAAACGGAGTGAGGAGTGGAGAAATTGCAATATTTTAGATTTATTCTTCTGTTTGAGTTCAACAGAGAGGTAATAGCAGCAGAGGCTTCCAGAAACATTTGCGCCCCGTTTGGGGATAATGCCATTGGACAGAGCACGGCAAGCAGATGGTTTTTTTTTTCTTTTATAGAGGATCGTTTTCATATTAGTGGCTCTTCATGTTCAAGAACTACTACAGGGTTTGATGAAGATAGATCCACAATGATCCACGCTAGTGTACTCGAGAACTGGAAATGTGGTGAAATCTGATCATTCCGCCATCGTGCGACATTTGCATGCAATGGGGAAGGTTCAAAAATCGGGTGTATAGGTACTGCATAATCGAGCGCCAGGATAACAAAAATCAGCAGGTGGCTACATGTGCGGCTCTGGTTGCTCGTGATCAATTGGCAATTGAACAACCCTGACCATTCCTATCTTGTATCGCTACTGATGACGAGAACTGGTGTATTTATGTTAACATAAGGAAAAGAAAGGAATGATTGAGTCCAAACAAAGCAGCCACTCCCCGTATAACGACCTGCGAGATAATGTTATGCGTCGTGAGGAACAGTGACGGTGCAGTGTACTGTGTGAACTGCTTCCCAGGTTTAACCATCGTTGCTGACATTAATCGTCAACAACTGAGACGTCTTGCCGGCGCAATCCAAGAAAAACTGTCAGGAAGACTGCGTGAAGCGATACTACTCCACGATAATTGCTGCCGACATTCTGCTGGACTGACAAAAAACAATATACAGAAGTTGGTTTGGGAAGTCATTTAGTGCCCAGTCTTATTTACCTGGTCTTGCGCCCTCAGACTTTCAACTTTTCCGCTCTCTATCGAACAACCTTCAAGGAACTTCCTTTCCGGATGAATTGCACTCCAAACATGACTCGACGAGTTCCACGCTTCAAAGCAAGTGATTTCTATAGTTATGGAATCGAAAAGTTACCCCAGCGTTGACAGATTGTTGTTAATAGTGAAGGGGATGACTTAAGCTTCAGTCATGTGTATCTGTTGCGACTATTAAACTTATGAAAAACGCTATGGACTTATGCACCACCTTTAACATAAGCTTTCTTGGCGGCAATTAATACACTACTGGCCATTAAAATTGCTACACCAAGAATAAATGCAGATGATAAACGGGTATTCATTGGACAAATATATTTTACTAGAACTGACATGTGATTACATTTTCACGCAATTTGGGTGCATAGTTCTTGAGAAATCAGTACCCAGAACAACCACCGCTGCCGTAATAACGCCATTGATACGCCTGGGCATTGAGTCAAACAGATCTTGGACGGCCTGTACAGGTGCAGCTGCCCATGCAGGTTCAACACGATACCACAGTTCATCAAGAGTAGTGAATGGCGTATTGTGACGAGCCAGTTGCTCGGCCACCATTGACCAGACGTTTCCAGTTGGTGAGAGATCTGGAGAATGTGCTGGCCAAGGCAGCAGTCGAACATTTTATGTATCCAGAAAGGCCCGTGCAGGACCTGCAACATGCGGTCGTGCATTATCCTGCTGAAATGTACGGTTTAGCAGGGATCGAGCTAAGGGTAGAGCCACGGTTCGTAACACATCTGAAATGTAACGTCCACTGTTCAAAGTGAAGTGAATGCGAACAAGAGGTGACCGAGACGTGTAACCAATGGCACCCCATACCATCACGCCGGGTGATACGCCAGTATGGCGATGACGAATATACGCTTCTAAGGTGCGTTCACCGCGATGTCGCCAAACACGGATGCGACAAACATGATGCTGTAAACAGAATCTGGATTCATCCGAAAAAATGACGTTTTGCCATTCGTGCACTCAGGTTCGTCGTTCAGTACACCATTTCAGGCGCTCCTGTCTGTGATGCAGCGTCAAGGGTAACCGCAGCCATGGTCTCCGAGCTGATAGTCCATGCTGCTGGAAACGTCGTCGAACTGTTCTTGCAAATGGTTGTTGTCTTGAAAACGTCCCCATCTGTTGACTCAGGGATTGAGACGTGGCTGCACGATCCGTTACAGCCGTGCGAATAAGATGCCTGTTATCTCGACTGCTTGTGATACGAGGTCGTTGGGATCCAGCACGGCGTTCCGTATTACCCTCCTGAACCCACCGATTCCATATTCTGCTAACAGTCATTGGATCCCGACCAACGAGAGCAGCAATGTCGCGATACGATAAACCGCAATCGCGATAGGCTACAATCCGACTTTTATCAAAGTCGGAAACGTGATGGTACGCATTTCTCCTCCTTCCACGAGGCCCCACAAAAACGTTTCACCAGGCAACGCCGGTCAACTGCTGTTTGTGTATGAGAAATCGGTTGGAAACTTTCGTCATGTCAGCACGGTGTAGGTGTCACCACCGGCGCCAACCTTGTGTGAATGCTCTAAAAAGGTAATCATTTGCATATCACAGCATTTTCTTCCTGTCGGTTAAATTTCGCGTCTGTAGCACGTCATCTTCGTGGTGTCGCAATTTTAATGGCCAGTAGTGTAGTTCTCATGCTTGACAGGGGAAAACAAAAAGGGCCGTCGTCAGATGATGCCGGAAGGCTTAAGCTGTCGGAGGACGGTAAACGTAACCCAATCTTATTCTTTCAGTTTGGTGTGTGTTCCCGCTAGGCGCCACCGGTAGACACGACACGTCTGAAGAATGCCCTCTTGTCTGGCGCAAGGCAAACACATGGCCGTCGCTGACACGCCTGTCCCAAGTGGTCATGTCTCCAGAGGGACGTGTGGGCGGAAGGGTGAATGGACTGACTGTTTCTGCTTCCCTTAAGATATAGGAACGTCCTCGTGTTTACTGTACTATATACACAAAACGTCAGTGTTAGTGCTCTCGTAAACACCTTGTGATGAATACGTGGCAACTTTAAAAAGATGATTTCCGCTGCCAGAGATTCTTACAATCTAAGAAATGATCTGCGGGAAATGGGTGATTTTCAGAGAAACAGTTGTATGTTGATGGCTAAGAAAAACTTTTATTTGTATGGAATCAAAAGCTAGCATCTTCTATTTCATATGGATGATCACTTACGAAAAATTGTGTTGTACAGCTGGTGGCCATTCTCTCGAATACAGTTTTCGACTCTGTCTCGGAAGTTACTAATAACTTTGGTCGAGAGTCGTTGGGCAATCAAACTTATCTCTTCATTAACGAAAGATTTCAATTCCTTTAAACCCTGAGGTTTGTTAACATAGGCACGCTCCTTCAAATAATTCCACAAGATAAGTAATGAGGCTTCCAGGGAAAATGTTTCTCACAACCGCCTTGGATGTTTTAGCAGCGTACGATGTTTCTCCATCTTGCTGAAAATGAACAATCGTAGTGTTTATCGGTTGTCTCCGCTATTCAGGCAAAAAGAACGTTATTGATAAATATCCGTTTTGATCGTACATACACTCACGTGTAGTGAAAATAGAACACCTTGAACGGCTAGAAATAGGACGTTCATATTCACAGGACATGTATTAGAACGTTCTGCAGAAATGGTTAGCATTTGAACGAAGTCGGCCAGCGGGTTCAGGGTCAACATAGATATCGCGGCGCAGCACCACCTACCGGTAAAATATGCCTTCGGCTCTCGTTGTTGCTATAAACCGAAGATAATGGATCAGTGTGACTTGCTCAGACGCGCAGTATGCCCCGCAGACGTATGCGCGAATTATTGGCATGAGAGAATGTGACGCATCCATCTGGGAAACTGCTGCTCATGTGGGACGAAGTGTTTCGGCAGTGCAACGGAAGTGTGCAGGATCCTTCATGAAAAGCCGTAGAATACGGCGACATGGGTCAGGTGTCAAAACCCAGACCCCCCCCCCCCCCCACTCCGAAAAGATCGACACCTCATCCGAATCGCATTGCAGGACAGATCTGTGCCCTCCTCGGCTCTGGGGCAACAGTGTAACACATTGTACGCTATAAAGGGTGAGAGTCCCTCGCCGTTTATTACGGCATAGGTTACGTGCACCTCGTCTGCTTCTCCGTCCACCACTGACGAATGTGCAGAAACATTCTAGACGGCAATGGAGTGTGGAAAGACGTCACTGGGGACAGAAGTGGCATCAGATAGTGTTTTCGCACGAATCGTGATTCTGTTTGTTTGAAAATGACGGCCGCATTTTGGTTCGCGCCAGACAGGGGTAGCGGCACAACAGTGACCGCATTTGCACAAGACATACAGCGCAAACTCCAGGCCTTATGGTGTGGGGTGCTATTGGGTACAGCCACAAATCACAGTTGGTGCGTGTCCAGTGCACTGTGAACAGTGTGACCCTACCTGAATGACATCCTGCGATCCATAGCCATACCCTTTCTACACAAATTCCGGACTCCATTTTTCAGCAAGACAGTACACGACCACATGTTGCTGCACGAACACGTGCCTTCTTGGTGTCACAGGATGTCAGCCTTTTGCCCTGGACCGACAGATCACCAGAATTACCATCAATCGAAAATGTGTGGGATAAGGTGAAACGCCAAGTGCAGCCCTGTGACCCAGTGCCAGCAACCAAAGATGAACTCTGGAACCAGCTGAATGCAGCATTGATGGTTATACCACACGACGCCATTCGCGCCTTGTACGCGTCAATGCCATCACGTATGGGACAAGTACTTACTAGGCAACAGGACACATGCGGAACAGAGGTGACTGAAATGCTAATAATTTCTGCAGAACATCTTAATGTACATGTGCTGTAGTCGTTCAAAGGGTTCTGTTTTTTCTGAACATGAATAAGAATCATTTGATGTTCATACTTGATTATAAAATTACCTTTAATAATCTGATTGGGACAGTAAGCCGAAACCGGTCATTGGGAATTACGTTGTTGCGTGCGATCAAGACTACGTTTTTGAATATGGTGCTAAAGGTAGTCTTGGACTCGTTTAGAGACTTTATGTCTTCAATTGATTGAAAGAACGTGTTTTGCATGTGTACGTAACTCTGTAATCTTCAAAAAAGTAAGGCCCGATTACATCAGTAGCAGCTAGGTCACAATATACAGTCAAACGTGGGGAGTGAAGAGAGCTTTCATGAGCTACGCCAGGTTGTTCACGGGCCCAAAAACGATAGTTCTGTGCGTTAAATGCCCCACTTAAGTAAAAATGCATCTCATCGCTCATAAACACTACTGCGTTTGGATCGTCTTTAAAAATCACTAGCTTATTCACAGCCAACTCGTGTCATTGCTGGAAGTCTCTGTATTTGATCTGCTGAACCAACAGGATTTCATACGGATGGGATTTTAAATGAAAAGTAACAATTTTCTAATGACGATGTTTCCAGGCGTTGTCACTTTTTTATCAGGTCTTGGTGGCTTCTGATTAAGAAGGTTTTATATTATCCTGAAAGGTGTAACACATTGCTGGATGATATTGCAACTAGGAGCTGTGCCATAAAAATGACGACCAAATATCGTTGAATTGCGATGAGAGACTCAACGTTAAGGACGAAGGCATCATACGTGAACACGCAATTCTCTACATCTTGTATTACTAATAAAATGGTGGAAAGTCACGAAGGGAACGTTATAGGCACCGTCACCGTCTCCTTTCCACCACTGGCAACGATGTACTAGCCAAGTTAAAAACCTCCGTTTTCGGTAAGTCACCCTGTGTTATACTGTTTCTTGAACTGTATTTATAAATTTTAAATATACCAGTAATTAGCAAAATAATTAAATAAGTAGAATCATATGTAATTAATTCTTAACTACAACCAGTGTTGCTAGAGAAACAGAAATGAGAAAACGTCGTAACATTTACAAACAATTAAAATACAGCTTTTGATATCTAGGGTACATCAATTGCGTTTTACGGCGAGGGATAAAACCTTCTGCCAGACAAGCGAGAGGAGCTACACTCCTCCAACCAGATTCATCATGTGAAAAGATATGTCTGATAAATCATTTGGACTACTGCTCATCTGAATGATTTCCTTCTGCAGGCCTGAGTGGTCGAGCGGTTCTAGGCGCTACAGTCTGGAACCGCGCGACCACTACGGTCGCAGGTTTGAATCCTGCCTCGAGCTTGGAAGTAAGTGATGTCCTTAGGTTAGTTAGGTTTAATTAGTTCTAAGTTCTAGGGGCTGATGACCTCAGAAGTTAAGTCTCATAGTGCCCAGAGCCATTTGAACCATATTTTTTTTATTTCCTTCTGGCAAGAAATGGATGGCGAAAAGTGGAGAGGCTATGAAATATTCATTAAAAAGGCGTAAGCCATAAAATTTTCCAAGTGTAGTAATTGTCTATCTTTTTCGGAGTTTCTAATGGTCTACTGTTACTAAATGAACACAACATTTCACGATATAAACTTTGTTGTTTCGTCAGATGCTATTGGGACATTCAGTTGTCATTGCTCGTCGCAGAAGAGAGCAGTTCGTAGCATATTCACACTGGCTCGCAATATATGTGGAGCACTTAGAGTCGGTGAGTAAAGTGGTTGGACATTCAGAACAGTAGATACGGTTAGCACTTTACTTCAGGCTTTCGTTTAAACAAAGCAACTGTCTGGAGGAGGACAAAGGCAAGCGAAAGTTGCCACATCCTGGTGTCAATTTAGTCTGAAAACTCAACGAATATTGACAAAGTAATGGGTGAATTATGTATTTTGGTCCATCTACAGAAATATAGGAGCTAACTGGTCTGTCAATAACAATACCGCTGTTGAAAAGCAGATATGTACCAGTTTCATTGCAAATTTTTCCCAGACTGTGTATAAAAAGTCACTTTAGCAGTTAGGGACTGTGAGGGAACTTATATACTTTCCACGATCCACACGTGATAACGACCATCCGGAACGTCCAGAGAAGAACGCACTAGAAGGCGTGCTTAGCAAACTCCACGAATCTGTGTTGGGCGAGTTTCATATTCATGTCCGTGAAACTATAAACAGCCTGACTGAGCAGGTATTTAATACACTGTTGAAACAATGCGATATAAAATATGTGCAAGTACGTGTAACACGATCATAATAATTTTTCAACAAATACTAAATCATTCAGTGGTTGCACATCCTCCTCAGACGTGCCAAAACCGTGCATTCGCAATTTTTCTTCCCTTAAAAATAACTCGGCAGACAAAAATTCAGGTCTATTGCGGAAATAATGTCAAGAACAAACTTCTGTTTCGCAGAATTTTAGAAATCATATTTCTTGGAAGTTTTAAATGCAGATCAAATTAGGGTACAGTGTATTGAACTAACAGGAAAGTGACGAATGTTTCAATACAAATAAATCGCCAATCTTTTAAACTGTCAGCAAGCGAATAATTAACTTTTTTTGTGTATCCATCGGATTTATTTTCTTGTTGCATTGAAATATGACCAGTGGGGTAGTTATCCTATATTTAACTCCAATTAACTTAGTAAATGAATGCTTGTAGACACACTTCGTAGACCTATACATCTTTCTTTTCACTTATATTTAAGATTCACATTTTCTTAGTCTCCCTTATATTCCTGAGTCAACCTTCACATAGACATTCAAAACTTAATTGCATAATAAAATTGAAAAATCAAGTATCAGTAGGCGATCACAACGCAACAACATCCGGATAATATACGCCACATGGTGCTCCTTTTACTCAGACACATGCGTGAGAAATAAACCAGCATGGAACACGACTAAGACAGAAGACACTCTTGAATTCGAAAGAAACAACAATTCAGATGACTGTATACAATGAAATAAGGACGACATAATCAGTCTGATGAATCCTTGCCGATGAAAGGCGATTGTGACGGTGTTTTTAGTTACAGAAGTTACATTACCCTTGAGAGAGTAAGAACTGCCGGTACAGCTTCTTTCAAAACAAACTGACTGAAATAAGTCCGTTCATACTCCAGTTTCTTCAGTTAGGTTGCACTGTGACGACCGGTAAAGATCTGTCAGACGAGCTATGAATGACGGTTGATGAACTTAGCGACCACAGGATAGTCGCTTCCCGAAGAAAAATTAGAACAGGCACTAGAACGTAAAGGGGACACGAATAAAACTTAAAGGGCACCACCAAAAGCGACAAAATAACTATGTATCCGGCCACAAATTACTTCTAGTCTAGACGTACAGAATTATGCAAAGAGTTGTAAGATAAATCTGTATTTAAACCTGACTGATCGTACTTTGGTAGAATGAAGTGGAAGTATGAAACGCATATATTTACAGGAACACTGTTTCCTTCACTTCATTACTCAGTTTCACTTTACACTGGTTATTTGCATGTTTGATGGATCGTATTTGTGACATCTTGCTATGACTTAGGGAACTAGTAAATAGATGTACAAATATAATGGTCCTCAATTTATTTAGAACTGAGTAACAGCTATGTAGTTATAAAATGCAGAATGGATAAAATAACACACAATTTCTCAGTAAACATTCTAAAAATTGGCGATTACTTTAACATTAACCTACATTTATATTTAATAACTACATATATTCAGAAACTGGCCCACGAAGTAGAAGAAGTTGTCGAATAAAAACAAATTCCATTTCTTTTTAAAACTGTTGTCATTGCGTATTTGTGTTTCAAATGCAAAACAGAAATGACTAAATATTTCTATTGTTTGGAAGTCATTTTTTTTTTGCTATTATTTTCAAAACAGTGTCCGTGTCTCAGCAACGAATTTCATAAGACAGTACATGTATTATAAGCACTTTATTAATATACCTAGTATCTTTTAAACAATCCCTCACATAAGTTTCGATTATGTAGACCACGTATTGTTTTCAGGACACGCTTTTACACAATGACTCCTTTGTGTGCGGAATTGCATCAAGATTTTATTTTATTTGACGTCAGTGTTTGTCAGCACCCGAGGTAAACAGATTTTAAGATTTTTTTAGTGCAGAAATCAATCATCCTCAATGCTGTAATATACAATTATATTTGGTAGGCACTGGTATCAACAAACTTAGAACGATCACATTATTTGAGTAGATTTCTAATAAGTTATTTCCATTGACAGCGTTACCATTTATCTAATCCGAGATTTTTGTTACCTTTTTCTTATTTGGGTGTAGACCGTTTATAGAAACCCAATCGACAATTCTTGAGAAATATTCACATGCGATTTCATACGTTTGCTTTACGAGCAGAGTATACGTCGCAATTTGTATATATCGTAACAGCAGCTGGTTCAATATCAAACCCTGCAGTACAGGTATAGTGGTTTGCCGCATTTAGGAGATAATTAAATCCGCATACCGTCTGAGCTGTCATTATAGGGAATGAGAGAAAATTAGATTTTTATGTCACGTCGACGACGAAGTCAGTAGAAATAGAGCGCAAGCTCGAAATGTACAAAGATGGGAAACGATATCTAACGCCACTTTTTCAAAGGAAGCATTCCAGCAAACCAGTACAGAGAAACTACGAGAAATCTATGTCTCAATGGCTGGACGGCCCAGTGCGTTAACAACTGTGCCACCTCGCTCCTTTATTGTATCGCAGCAACTGAGAGAATTAGGTTAAACATCTACATCTGCATGGATACTCTGAAAATCACATTTAAGTGCCTGGCAGAGGGTTCATCCAACCACCTTCACAATTCTGTATTATTCTAATCTCGTATAGCGCGCGGAAAGAATGAACACCTATATCTTTCCGTACGACCTCTGATTTCCCTTATTTTATCTTGGTGATCGTTCTTCCCTATGTAAGTCGGTTTCAACAAAATATTTTCGCATTCGGAGGAGAAAGTTGGTGATTGGAATTGCGTGAGAAGATTCCGTCGCAACGAAAAACGCCTTTCTTTTAATGATGTCCAGCCCAATTCTTGTATCATATCTGTGACACTCTCTCCCATATTTCGCGATAATACAAAACGTGCTGCCTTTCTTTGAACTTCTTCGATGTACTACGTCAGTCCTATCTGGTAAGGATCCCACACCGCGCAGCAATATTCTAAAAGAGAACGGACAAGCGTAGTGTAGGCAGTCTCCTTAGTAGGTCTGTTACATTTTCTAAGTGTCCTGTCAATAAAACGCAGTCTTTGGTAAGCCTTCTCCACAACATTTTCTATGTGTTCCTTCCAATTTAAGTTGTTTGTAATTATAATACCTAGGTATTTAGTTGAATTTACGGCTTTTAGAATGGACTGATTTATCGTGTAACCGAAGTTTAACGAGTTCCTTTTAGCACTCATGTGGATGACCTCACAATTTTCGTTATTTTGGGTCAACTGTCACTTTCCGTACCATTCAGATATTTTTTATAAATCGTTTTGCAGTTTGTTTTGATCTTCTGATGACTTTATTAGTCGATAAACGACAGCGTCATCTGCAAACAACCGAAGACGGCTGCTCAGATTGTCTCCCAAATCGTTTATATAGATAAGGAAAAGCAAAGGGCCTACAACACTACCTAAGAAACGAAGATATTTCAAAATATTTAAAAATCTTTGACTTTGTAACGGCCCTTCGTACGCTTCACTCGGTTATTTGCAAACTGCGGAGGTGGGGCACATTTGTTTGTGAAGGAGAGAAGCCCTATTCCGAGACGAACCGTGCGGTGCTATTTCTGTCTACACGGCATTACGTCTATACTGGAGGGAGCCATAACGGAGGAGGGAATTGGCGCCAGTAAAGGGGAGAGCTGACGACAATGGCGCAGGGTGTGGGGGCGTTGTGCAGAGTGTGTGTTCCGCGGGGACGCATTGCGACGCGACACGGCCTGTCAGCGGCTGCGATGTCCCAACGCAGCTGTTGGCGGTCAGCAGTCAGCAGCGCAGCTGCGCACCGGCTCCTCTACATGTGCACCCGGCCGCCGCGGGTCGCGCCCTCCCGCCCCGTCCGGTGGCTACTTCAGCGCTCGACCGTAAAAGGGCCACGAGTACACTCTACTGGACAAAAACTACTTTCCACACAGCTGAAGAAATTGTGGGGGAGGGGGAAACAGATCTGATGTCGCTGTGGCGTATTGTATTGTCTACTAGCGAACCTGGCAATTCTTCTCAAGTTCCAAACATGAATGGGAATCGGATATACGTCCTAAATTCCTTGTCCTCTCTCTCTGCCCATCTTCTCATCCCCCCTCTTTTTGCGTACAGCTCCTCCTACCCCAACTCTCTCTGCATAACCTTCTCATCCTTCTCTCCGTGCGTAACTTTCTCCCACCTCTCTCTGTCCGTCTCCTTCGGAACCGCTGGACTGCTACGGTCGCAGGTTCGAATCCTGCCTCGGGCATGGATGTGTGTGATGTCCTTAGGTTAGTTAGGTTTAAGTAGTTCTACGTTATAGGGGACTGATGACCTCAGATGTTAAGTCCCATAGTGCTCAGAGCCATTTGAACCATTTTTTGTCCGTCTCCTTCTCCTTCCACATTTCCGTCTGAATGTTCAGTAGAGTATCGTGTAAAAATTTGAAGTAAATCTGTCAAGATCCATTCGACATTTTTGGTAACAACGTTTCTCCTTTATATATTACACACACACACACACACACACACACACACACACACACACACACACACATACGAGGGTGAGTCAAATGAAAACCTTAAATATTTTTTTAAATATTATTTATTGTGCAGAAGTGGTACGAAACTGTATCACTTTTCAACATAATCTCCCCCACGCTCAATGCAAGTCCTTCAGCGCTTACAAGGTGTATAAATTCCTTTACAGAAAAATTCTTTTGGTAGTCCGCGCAACCACTCACGCACCGCGTGGCGTACCTCTTCATCAGAACGGAACTTCTTTCCTCCCATTGCGTCTTTGAATGGTCCAAACATATGGAAATCACTTGGGGCGAGGTCTGGTTACTATGGTGGATGAGGAAGACTCTCAAGATGCAGGTCTGTGATTGTTGCAACTGATGTACGGTCAGTGTGGGACCTTGCATTGTCATGTTGCAAAGGGACACCTGCTGACAGCAACCCACGTCGCTTTGATTTGATTGCAGCCCTCAGATGATTTTTTAGGAGATCAGTGTATGATGCACTCGTGACAGTGGTCCCTCTAGGCAAGCAATGCTCCAAAATGACGCCTTTTTCGTCCCAAAAGAGAGTCAGCATAGCCTTCCCTGCTGATGGTTCTGTTCGAAACTTCTTTGGTTTTGGTGATAAGAAATGGCCCCATTCCTTGCTCGCTCTCTTCGTTTACGGTTGGTGGAAGTGAGCCCGGGTTTCGTCTCCAATAATGATTCTTGCAAGGAAGCCATCACCTTCTCGTTCAAAGCGCCGAAGAAGTTCTTCACAAGCATCAACACGTCGTTCTCTCATTTCAGGAGTCAGCTGCCGTGGCACCCATCTTGCAGACACTTTGTGAAACTGGAGCACATCATGCACAATGTGGTGTGCTGACCCATGGCTAATCTGTAAACGTGCTGCAATGTCATTCAGTGTCACTCGGCGGTTTTCCTTCACCATGGCTTCAACCGCTGCAATGTTCTGTGTAGTCGCAACTCGCTGTGCCTCACCTGGACGAGGAGCATCTTCCACTGAAGACACACCATTTGCGAACTTCCTACTCCATTCGTAGACTTGCTGCTGTGACAAACATGCACCACCGTACTGAACCTTCATTCGTCGATGAAGGTTTCACACCTTCACCACGCAAAAACCGAATAACAGAACGCTTTTCTTCCCTGGTGCAAGTCGCAAGTGGGGCGGCCATATTTATACTGATACTGCAACGGTATGTGTGCATCTGCATTATGCTGCCACCTACAGGCCATTCTGCACGATGTTTGTAGCACGCTTACCAACTTACAGGATAACGACGCGAAATTTCGATTTGTTATCACAAATTTAAGGTTTTCATTTGACTCACCCTCGTATATATATTACAAAAATTCATTTTTTCTGATTTCGCGAAAAATTTCCAGGTTCTCTTCGATTTTCAAAGACTAGCCTCTGTCTTTAATATGTGCTGCTACTGCTGATTTGTTACAATTCTCTAGTCTGCTGCAGGCCATATAATCTTTAGAGTGAGTTCTGAGATTTTTGACAGTTTGTCCGATATAGTATTTATTGTATTGGTTTCAGGTAATTTTGTAAATGCCAGTTGTGTCAAGATCTGCCCCTGTCGGTATTATATTGTGATTAAGACATATACTTAGGTTGTTGGTAGTGCTAAAGCTGTGTTTTTGAATAACCTAAGTGAATTATCAGGTACTAGCGACCCACCGGCTTTGCGCGGGTAGCAGAAAGTACCTACCGCCGGATGACTTTTCTGGCGTCGGGGTAATAAATAATATGTACGAACCTTGCTCGTTAATCAGTCTTACGTTTCAATGAAAATCGTGTCAAAATCTGTGAAGTAGCTCCTAAGATTAGCCTTCATATACAACCATAAAAACGGGACGAGGAACTAAAAATTATTCAGGGTGGTCAGAAATGGTGTGAAAAGCTTGTAATGGTGTGGCAGAGTAGGTTGTGCTGAGGAACAACTGTTAAAAAAAAAAATTCGATGCATTGTGCCGTTTCCTAGTTAATTATCATAGAAGTTTTCCAATTGTGCCGTTGCGCACACAAATTCAAGCGACCCGCCAGTGAGAAAGTATCCAAACGTGTTCTTATTTGGTTCTCGGAAACCGAACAGGAGAGTGACACAAAAATTGGACATGGGACGGTAGTAAGAATCGATTCCGAGTCGAAGACTGAGCTGTCTCGTGTGCTGACATCTACGCTATGAGAACAACTGACACAACTTCAATGCGAATTAACTCTGAAACTGGGAAAACTGTTTAAATTTTTTAACAATTATTTTTCAGCACAACCTACCTTGCAAGACCCGTACAAGCTTTTCAGACTGCTTCTGGCCACTCTATGTGCATGTTGTAACGGGACATTCTCGTCTAGCATTACTTTTCCACAACACTAGTTGTCGATATCAATATAATTTTTCGTGGTTTGGATAGGTCAATATTATCTCAGTTGCTTTTTTGAAAACTTTCATATAATTTTATACACAGTATGTTATAATTCAAGCTAAAATTTATGAAAAGGAATTCCTTTATAAAATGTTGTAGTTTCGATGTTATAATCGATAATTACTACTTCTGAATGTACAGTGAAAATTATTTATTTAACAAACATTTGAAATTGAACTACGGAACTGGCTTAGGAAACAGCACGTAGGATATTGGACCAAGGTCCATAAACATAAACATGGAAAGGTAATGATGCCAAAGGCATGTTTTAAAAGAAGCTCTGTAATCCTGGGATTGAACAGGAAAGAGCTCAAACTCATGACTGGACTGATGACCGGCCATGGAATTTAAAAAAAAACACCAACACACAATGGGTATAAGGGAAGAGGATCCTAAATGTAGGATCTGTGATGAGGGCGAAGAAACTCTATCACACCTAATCTTCGAATGCATGACACTGGAGAGTTCAAGATACAGAATCTTCGGGACAACTAGAACTGAAGAAATGGTGTCTAATAAAAAACTGACAGAGGGACTTGTTGCATTATTTAAGAGCACTGGTTGGCTTTACTAGATATACAGGGAGCGATATTGCACAATAAACCTAGTTTCGGTGCGGGCAGTGGCGGGTTAGACCTGAGCTGTTTTAGTTTCCCTGTTAAAATCAAATCAAATCAAAACATTTGAAATTACGAATTATTTGCACACTTAAAAGTTCTATTATTAATTACGAAATCCTGTATTGTTTACTATGTTTATTTCTAGATTCATTTATGAAATAATAATCCATATGAATAATGTAACGAAAACTAATAGGAATTCATTTTTTAAGAAAAATTGTAAATCCTTTGGAATATTGTTGTTTCCACAAAGTGTGAGAGTCGTATGCTTGGCTCTGATGTGATCGGACGTATTTTTGTATAATAGGTGCGAACAATGCAATTTCGGCTTTGTTAATGTGAAAAATCGAAATACTGTAAGATATACTAAAATGTGAGAAAATCAGTGGAAAATATATCTACGTAAAAGATTCTGCAACAACAATCTTCCAGTTTATTTAGTTCAAACCAGCCGTGGGACCTAATGTTAGATTTTCAGCTTCAGGAGTCAGACCCCCAGACAAGAAGAACTGGAGCCATCTCAATATGACAAGCTAAGTAAACTTCAAAGGTTATTGTAATCTTCGCTCCTCTCAAATCTTCATAAAAGACTTTGCTTATTAATTGCTTTGACTGGGCATTGTTTAATGTGGACAGTCGATGGAAGAAGGAAGGAGGGGGGAGATTTAGATGAAATATTGGGAAAAGAGTTTTTTAATTTTAAAATTCAATGCTGCATTGCATAATGAAAAGCTCGGGCGCGAATTTTTATACGCTGTATACGTTTCGTAGGTTCTCATAAAATGAAAGAAGCAGCCTCGGATTCTCCATTTCTGTCGACGCTTACGAGTTTAACGAGGGGGCGTCCAGATTCTTAACGAAGCCAATGGCCGCTATGACGAGAGGGCGCAGTTTTCATAAGGACTGAGACACTCGAACTGTATTCAGCGGCCGTGGCAATGGGGGCCGTCAGCTCGAAATTAGGAAACTGGCGACGCCTCCGTCAGCCCGGGGGCACGCAGTCGGCGAGGCGGGCTAACGCTCCAAATGGCCGACACCACTTCCCCGAATTAAAATCAGAGTTAACTGCGAAGCTTCGCTCTGAAATAGCGGTGATCACATTTTACAGGACCTGGAAACGAAATTAGCTTCGCGGAACGCGATTTTCACGCCGGCTGTCCGTGTCAGACGGTGTCAAGCGGCGGACGATTCTATCGCGTCAGGCTTAAAGCGAGCAAAAAGGCGCTGACCGCTGCCACGTGGGCGAGATTTCCATTAAGCTGACGCCTGACTGGCGGCTTCCCAGCGGCGCGCTTCAAGTCACGTCTGCATTCACGCCGGCTCTCCAAAACCCACCACACCGTGAGTGGTGGATGCCACGTATGTACCAGTATCACTACGCCCTGTGGTTGGTGAGCGGCTACATAAACTGTCATCATTCCTCTGTTAAAGGTCGAATTTCGCTACAAATAATACTGGTTATATACCGTCTTTTTTGACTGTAACAACAGTCTTATTTAGACCTCACGAACTCCGCATTATTTCGAAGTGTCTTCAGTGGCCACTGTAAAAATCTAGTTTTCGTACAATTCTGCTTGTCGAGATCATAAGCAGTTTTCACGGTTTACGTTACCACTGTTAAACAGTATTAAATTACAACCACACGTAAGTGCCAAAGGAAGTGGTATTGGCATGCGTATTCCAATACAAAAATATGTCAACAGGCAAAATACGGCGCTGCGGTCGGCAACGCTTATATAAAACAAGTCTCTGGCGCAGTTGTTAGGTCAATTACTGCTGCTACAATGGCAGATCATCAACATTTAAGTGAGTTTGAACGTGGTGATATAGTCGGCGCACGAACGATGGGACACAGCATCTCCAAGGTAGCGATGAAGTGGGGATTTTCAAGTACAATCAAATCACGAGTGTACCGTGAATATCAGGAATCCGGTAAAACATCAAAGCTCCGGCATCGCTGCGGCCGAAAACAGATCATGCAAGAATGGGGCCAACGACGACTGAAGAGAATCGTTCAACGTGACAGGAGTGCAACCCTTCTGCAAATTGCTGCAGATTTCAATACTAGGCCATCAAAAAGTGTCAGCGCGCTAATCATTCAACGAAACATCATCCATAAGGGCTTTCAGAGCCTAAGCCCCATTTTTGTACCCTTGATGACTTCGCGGAACAAAGATTTACGCCTCGTCTGGGCCCGTCAACACCGGCACTGGAGTGTTGATGACTGGAAATATTTTGCATGGTAGGACGATTCTCGTTTCAAATTGTATCAAGGGGCTGGACGTGTACGGATATGGAGGTAACCTCATGAATCCATGGATCCTGCGTGTCAGCAGAGGACCGCGGAGGCTCTGTAATGGTGTAGGTCGTGTACAGTTGGAGTGATATGGGACCCCTGATACACCTAGATACGACTCTGACAGATGAAACGTACGTAAGCGTCCTGTGTGATCACCTGCATCCATTCATGATCATTATGCATTCCGACGGACTTGAGCAATTCCAGCAGTACAATGCGACACCCCACACGTCCAGAATTGCTACAGATTGGCTCCAGGAACACTGTTCTGAGTTTAAACACTTCCGCTAACCACCAGACTCCCCAGACATCAACATTATTCAGCGTATCTGGGATGCCTTGCAACGTTCTGGTCAGAAGAGATCTCCACCCCCTCGTACTCTTACGTATTTAGGGACAGTCTTGCAGGATTCATGGTGTCAGTTCCTTCCAGCACAACTTCACACATTAGTCGAGTCCATAGCACGTCGTGTTGCCGCACTTCTGCGTCCTGGCGAGGACCATACACGATATTAGGCAGGTGTACCAATTTCTTTGGCTCTTCAGTATATGACTCACGTTTTTTGCTCCCTCTACATTCCTAACGTTCATCCATTGATTCACATATAGGTGCTCAATTTTTAGAACACTGCAGTCCACTGAGACTGGATACAGTGTGATTTAAAAAAAAGTTTACAAACTGACATGGCACATCGGGTATACAAGGGTCAGCAATCACGTAGGAACCGATGGTCGGAAATGCCAAGAGAGGGCGCTATGATCAGGCGGCCGAAGCTTCATTGCGAGTGTCCTTTTTACCGACGACGCTGCGTTATCACTCGAGGGTGGGATGAATGTTCAAACCTGCCTACGTGGGTGGATGCGAACCCGCCTGCTTCAAATACGCATGTCTCACAACGCAAATTTAGCCGTAACGTATGGGCTGGTATCGTCAGAGAAAGTATAATTGGGCCGTTCATTCTTTCGGACCAATTCGATGGTCGCATGTATCTCGTATTCCTGGGAGTGGTTCTGTCGGACACGCTGAATGATGTTACTATGTCTGTTCGTCGCTATATTCGATTCCAGGGAGACGGAGCACCTGTGCATTTCGACAGGCAGGCGAAGGTACATCTTAGGCAACTTTTCCTGGCCGCTGGATTGGTCTCACTGGGCCAGTCACATGGTCAACACGATCACCCGATGTGTCCTCAATCGATTTTTTCCTGTGGCGATATACGAAGGGCCTTGAGTACCAAACACTCGTTAATCGCCGGAGGACCTAGTGGGTAGGATTGTTGCTGCAGCAGGAGTCTTCGAGATACACGAAGTATCTTTGAAAGGTCGCGTCGCTCAATGCAGCGTCGATGTCAGCCGTGTCTCGATGCATCTGGAGAACACTTTGAGGGTCTCCTGGAGTGGGTGTCCAAATAACTGCAACGCCATCTAGTGGCCCCGGATGACCTTTCCGACCACCGGTTCCTACTGATTATTGATCCTTGCTGTATGTCCTATGTCAGATTGTAAGCTTTTTCTGAATACCCCGTTTATTTTTGTTTTCATGTTGTGCAGACGCTGTTACACTTCCTGTATTTCGTTTTGATGTTGTAAGGAACGATCGTCTTTTGTTTTGCTTTCCGTGGCTGTAGAAGCGTCTGCTGTTCTCTCTCTCTCTCTCTCTCTCTTTCTCTCTCTCTTTGTGCAAGCGTGCGTCTGTGTGTGCACGCACTCGTGTTTGTGTTTGTGTGTGTATCACAAACACAGAGAACAGAAATGTGTGGGTGACCGTTAGGAAAGATGTGGGAAGCAAAAAGTAATAACGGTAATACAAAACATCAAAATTGGTTACAATCTTGACAAACATATTATTGCAGTGACCACTGAAGATGCTCTGAAACAAACTGAAATGCGTGTGGTCTAAATGAGATTTTTATTGCAATCTTAAAAGTCGGTATATAACCTATATTACTTATATAACTGTGACTGAGGAAACAAGATGCATAAAAGACAAATTTCATTAATTTCACCTTCACTCCTATTACGCTAGGTGCATGTAGGAGGAACTAACGAATTTCTTTTAGTTCATCTTGGACGTACAGATTCTTGTAATTTTAGAAGTAAGTGTTTCCACGACGCATGACTACGAGGGCTATTTGGAAAGTAAGATCCGATCGGTCGTGAAATGGAAACCACTGTGGAAATCAAAAATATCTTATTTGCAACAGTTAGCTGCACCTTCCAGATACTTCTCCGCGTAGTCGCCGCTCCTATTTAGACATTTGTCGTAGCGTCGTACCAACTTTTCAGTACCCTCGTCATAGAAGGACGCCACCTGCGCCTTCTGTCAATTCTCTACACTGGTCTACAGCTCGTTGTCTGTGCCAGAACGTTGTCTTCATAGCCAGCGGTTCATGTGAGCAGAGATGAAAATCAGTGAGAGCAAATTATGGGTTGTATTGTGAGCCATCCAACACTTCCCATAGAAAATGCTGCAGGAGCGTCTTCACTGTCCTTGCAGAGTGCAGCCTAGAATTGTCATGAAGAAGGAAACGCGTGACAGTTGTGTTATGTGGACTGCATAGCTTCAGGCGAAATCTCGCACTAGGCTCACATAACTGGCAGGAGACACTATTTATATAGGCGTCTTTAAGTGTCACGGTGCGCTCAGAAATGAGAAGACCGACGTAAAGATGTCCATGGGCATACTAGAGGCACTGCCCAGCACATCCATGCAAAGCGTGATCGGATTTTTCACAGTGGTTTTCATTTCGTACCCCATCAGATCTTACTTTCCGAAGGGCCCTCGTACTTTCTGGCAGCGTCTCCCACTGGAGTTTATGGGGCATTTCTCAGATGATACCGTGTTTACTAAACTAAACCGTTACGAAATGCACAGCTATTCTTTGAATAGTTTGTCTGACTGGAGAAGCGAGATGGCTCACTGATGGCCGTACTGAGAGGAGCGCAGTTAACATCTATATGCCACTATCCGTAATTAGATTTTAAGTAATTTCACTACATGGATTAAGCGAATGCTGGGATGGTTCATCAGAGAAAAGGAAATGGCTGCTAAAATGAAAAAAAAACTTGCACCTGGTGGCGATGGGATAATTTCAGGACTTATACAATTTGGTGGTGAGCATCTAAAACGTGAAATACATGCACTCACAAATAACATATGGAAAAATGAAAGCATGCCAGAGGACTGGAAAACTTGAATAACGTCCCTGTATACAAGAAAGGAGAGAAATTAGCCCGTGAAAATCATAGTGGCGTAACTTTATTCAATGTATCCTGCAATATACTACTTGTATTTTCAGGAGTGCTGAACGAAAGCATATAAAAGTGCATGGAAGAAATCTTCAGAGAATACCAATGTGATTTCCTGCCAAGCAGAGGCACTTCTAACCAGTTGATTGTTATTACACAAATAATGGAAAATTTTTATTAATGTGATATGGATATCCACTTCCTTTTTATTGAATTTAAGCAAGGCTTTCATAGCGTTAACAGACCATCCAGAGTTGTTTAAACCACTAAAAGAATTAGGCACCTCTGACGAGCTAAGAGGGTTAGTTGAGTTAATAATGAAAGACATAAAGGCGGAAGTAAATGTGAACAACAAAACGACCAAGAACTCTAACTTTACAAATGAAGTGAAACAGGGTGGTTTTCTCTCTACAGCACAGTCCGAGACAAAAAGAAATGGACAAGAGGGGTACAATAATGACACCATCCAGTCAGGTATGTCCATATACAGATGATATTGCAATTCATCTAAAAGAAATGTACGAACTAATGGAAGCACAAGGAGCAAATATTGGACTATACGTTAACGAAAACAAAACAAAATATGTAATAACGTCCAATTCTAAGGCTATAAGAACACAAATGACCTGAAGGGCTCTAATAATTTTTTTGAAGCAGTAAAATGTTCAGATGTGTGTGAATTGCTAAGGGACCAAACTGCTGAGGTCATAGGTTCCTATTGAAACAGCTGCTTCCATTATGTGGGCGTCTTTTAACCAGCGGCAGTTATATGAGACAGTGTATTACAGAAAGGATACAAGCATATCATGCGAGCTAACCCGTATTTAAGAATTCTCTAATTACCAATTGCACCACCAATCGTTATATACGGCTCAGAAATGGGACTGAAGACAGAAGCGGGTATGAACAACTTACGGGCATTTGAAAGAAAAATTCTGGGAACATTTTTTTGGGCCTGTGAGAGAGGTAGATGGTCGGATTGTAAGGTACAACCATGAAATACAACAGATTGTGCAAAATATATTAAATCTCAAAGAATACGCTGGTGAGGACATATGAAGAGAATGACAGATAACAGGATGCCCAAATGAATAATAAAAAGGCTGATTTTATTTCACCAGAAGGAAGTGACATCCAAGAGCTAGATGGCTGGATAAAATGTTCGCTGACCTAACCAAGATGGAGATCCGAGGATGTAAAAGAGAAGAAGAGAACAGAGATGTATGGAGGCAGATTGTTGAATATACCGAGGTCCATCAAGAGCTGTAGTGCCAAAGAAGAAAAAGAAGAAGAAACAGAAGCTTTCGTTTCTCATGTATGTCCTGTACTTATTTTCTCTCCGCAAGAGCACCAGCAGTTGGCAAGGCACTAAACCATAATCTTCCTTTCCTTTTCCTTCTATCTCTTTCATTAACCCAACTTGATTATTACTGAATTGAGATTGGATTTGGTACAAAAGTCCGCACGCTGAGCAACTGAAACGAGTGTTGGGAAAAACAAACGACTGGTCACAACGGGAAACTTTGTTGCCTGAAGATTTCGCAGACAGAATTACGAGAAAAAAGGGAAGCTCGTCAAGGGCGGCAGTATTACCTGGTGAGGACTGCGTCGGTAGGGTTGCGGATGCAGTGGCCAAAGGCCGGTATGAACCCTCGGAAGCACAGCGCAGCGTTGCACGTATGCAATAAATCGGAAGCCATTCCAATTCGACGATCGCTTATGACTATTCTTACCATTTCGGAACACCAAGTGCTGGCGTCCAAAACATGATAATATGAAATCAATTCCGGAGAACGAATGTGATTGGCGCCGCGGGAGACTAATGAGAAGATAAGTGAAATGAACGAAATGAGTGAACTGAAGTAAATGAGACAGACAGAGAGAGAGAGAGAGAGAGAGAGACAGAGTGAGGGAGGAAGGGGGGGGGGGGGGGGAGGGAAACGAGAATCATATCAGATACATCTCTTTAATACTACAGTCCTAGAGGAGTGAAGTAAGAATTCATCTCCTTCATCGTGTCCCTATGCCAAAAGAACTACCGAGCCGTAAGAGAAGGCACACTTGCTTCTTTCTGTAGGGACAGCAGGGGTCTGCCTGCTTTTGTAGACGCAAAAAACAGACCAGGCAGCTGCGGTGGCGTATTCGTTAGGGGACCTCACAGCATTTTTTTTAAAAAAGGAACCATTAGGAAATCACTCCGCGCTACGGTCTTTTCAGGCATGCACTGTTGTGTCTTTTGAAATCAGTTGCCAGCCATGTTAGTTAATTTCTTAAATAACTGATGTGGAGTGGTAACTACTCATAAACAGGGAAGATTGTTCTCCATTTTCTCATGGTCATAATGATTTGGCTTTCGAATTCTAAATCTACAATATTTAAGCGAAATTAGGCTAACAGTTTATATGAATTTTTAGTTAACAATCACTGAAAATTTTAATACTAGTGATCTGTTACGCATCCATTCCTCAGTCACTCGTAACAATTATTATCTACCATTCACACTCTATTTTCCACATTTGTGAAAGCATTGTCATTCGACAACAGTACCTTTATGTTTCAAAATGCCTTTCGTTAAATACAACCAAACAGTTTTGTGAAACAGAACAGAAGAAAATGAAATTAGTTAGGATAATCTTGGGAGCAAAATATGGCATTGGGAAATGAAAATTAAGAAGTAATAAAGATGTTTATGAAACAATAGAATATTAAGCACGATGAGGAAGAGAACAGTATATGCTGTGGACACCTAAAAAGTCTAAATGAAGAAAGAATAACAAAAATTATTTTTAATTTGTTTTATAGAAACCCGAAAATGTCAATAACGTGGGTCAAAGAAGTTAAAGAAGATCTGAGTAAAATGTAAAGAACGGAGGAAGAAATAGTAAATAAGAGAAAAGTTCAAAGCAAAAGTACTGAATTCGAAAGGCTTCCAGGAGAAACCAAAGAGTAAGACAAGTGCAATATGGACAGTTGAAAGAAGAGAGCAACATCGAAAAAGAGAGAAAAATTTCTGGAAAGAAAGACAGGAGAAATCGATAGAAGACATTCATTCAAATAACTTACGTGAATGATGCCGGGTGACGACTTCGACAACAGCCGATATTTCGATAGGTGCGCACCCTGTAATTTTCAAACATATGCAGCCAGGATGCGGTGTGCGAGGGAATTTAAAACCTCGGTATGCACAGCATACCCCGAAAGATACATGCATATACACACAATATAAGCGATATCGACACTACACAATCAAAGATGACCGGCATCAGAAGTTATCGATAGTGAACATTAATAGCCAACGGACGGGGTAGTATTAACTCTGTATCTGTTTTTTGACAAGGGAAGGAGCAGGATCCCACGTGGAATTTAAGCAAAAGCCGGTGTACTGCTCATAAGCGCCACACCTGTTTAACATGCTTTTAACAGGAGCAAATGGCAGAGTGTACACATGTCGAAATATGGGCGGGGTTGAAGACGTCACCCGGTTGTATTCCCGTAAGTTATTTGGACATTGTATACGCCGGTAGAAGCTCACGTTCCACAAGGCAAGATATTTCACGTGGACCTCAGTAGGCTCAAAGGTTTAAAAAAAGTCGGTTACCTTACGAACTGTTGCCTGAGATTTAATTATGAATATTACTAGTGACACTGAAACGATTGAAATAACGGATTTGTGATGTCCAAATAATTATTCAGTCAGTGCAACAGAATTCTACTCTTGAGAATAACAGAAAAGCTGTCGCATTGCGGGCGTCAACAGTGTCTGATAGACGAGCATAGATTCGTGGTCACGACTCTGCGGTGGTCATCGTACAAGTGAACCACACCCAATATCAAGTAGTCAGTTACGTGTGCTGGTGGACTGTATGAACACTAGAGAAGGGGAGAAACAGTACGTTGATCACGACACGCAATGCACAGGTGTGTGAAATAGGCGCTTTACACATAACTAATGGATCGCGTACCTGTCTAATGGAGTTACCGCTGTTAAAGTCAGTGTGCCGTATTTAGAACAGATGTAAGCAGGACCGGTGCGAAACGACGGCCATTAATTTGCAGCGTGAGTGTTAACATCTGAGCGATCATATTTCACATGTGTGCTAAGGGGAGAGGCCCGGTGATCGTACCGGTCAGGGCAGCCGGCAACGTCTGGGAAAGCGTGTCAGCTAGAGCGAGAATCGTGTTAACGGACGCTGTCTAACTTCGTCCACGCACGTCACTTTTAATCAGTGTATACAACAATTTCTGTCAATGCCCTACCCAAAAACAATTTTTTTCGTCAGGTCCTTTACTGTTTTGCAAAACACGTATAGTATGTTAAGTTCTATATGGAAATCAGGAAATGTCTGTTACTCAAGACGACAACGAATAACATTCTAACATTAATATTAAATCCGGCTTCAGCATAATTCCTACTAAAATTAAGGACTGACACACACAGTTTGTGGTGTCAACGGAATTGCGGAAGACTGTCATATGACAACGGCCCGTCTTCGACTTGTCTCAAGTCTAGTAGATATAAGCTGAGCAGTTTGTCAACAAATTGTGCCCTGCTAACCATTTCGACCACTCAGCCTCGGAGGCGGACCTGAATCATTTAAACCTTTACATAACATAACACGTCTGCAGAATATGTTTCGTCCTCTTACAGCACGAATGTCTCTCAACTACTTTCGAGAACTTCGCCGTCTAGAGCTTCGCATCCTCCCATTTTTCATAGTATGTGAGGATTGATGGGAAAGACAGCATGGCCCAGTGCAACAAAAGGCATCTGTTGCATCAGAAATGCCAGATATAGAATTATCTTTCAAAGAATCACGTCGGTCGTCTGTGTGTATCCAACACTAACTTTATGAACGACAAATTTCGCACCGCATCGAAAAAAAAAACGAACATCTCTTGTAATAAGCATTGTTCCTCTGGATATATTCTTTCTGATTGTTCCAGTTGCACTAAGGCAGCTGCAAAACGCGCGCGCGCGCACACACACAAAGTAGTAAGAGAGGGAAGGGAGTGAAGGAACGGGAGAAAGGGAGGAGGGACAGCGAAGAAGAATTTTAATGTAACAGGTGGCACTGGTGACAAGAGAGGAACGCAGAATCCTCACTCATAATTTTCGCTGCTCCGGCAGAGCCTGGTCTCAGGTTTATCATGATGGTGGGTTCTTTGCCGTGAACATCGAAATTATCAAAGAATTTCTACTGTCTCGAGAGTCTTCGAATCCCATTAAATGAACCACATCGTTCTCTTTAAAGCATAATAATTGCTTCGAAAGCGTGACAGGTATGAAAGTTACGAGTATTGGCTGCGAGCCTCACCTTTTTGAGTAATAGCCTGTTGCTACTCCTTTTCTCACCATAATCTCCATTTGCTGAATTGACTTCTATACTCCGAAAGCCACCGTATGGTGTCGGAGAAGACACCGTAATTCAAAATCATTTCCCATTCCCTACCTGCTACATTCGTGAATGGTGTGCTGGACGAGACATTGCTGGCACTGCTCTCTGTATACACCCGATTTTTGTTGTTGCGTGAGATATAAGTTGGAGAAAGTAATATGTTTATTTCACTAGTAATGCAGTGACAAATATACACTGCGTGACATCAAAAGGTGAATAATTAAATTTGCAATTGCATGTGACAGGTAGAACGGCCACCAGAATACATAAGTATTCAGAATGAATTTTCCACTCTGCAGCTGAGTTTCCACTGATTTGAGACTTTCTGGCAGATTAAAACTGTGTGTCGGGCCGAGAGTCGAATTCTGGTCCTTTGACTTTTGCACACGAGTGCTCTATCATCTTAGCTACCCAGATGTGTAAACATTCCGCTTTTTACCTGTCCTAGGTTGCTTGTTAGCCAGGTAGGCAAACTACCGCTAGATATCAGCAGAATGGGCACACTACTTTAATCCCATTCAAGACAAACTAGCCCCAGTCCAAGCACTGTAACGGAGTCTTGCTTGCCTGCTCATCTTCCCACTGTGTTGCGCGACGTAGCAGTTTAATCTGTACATTTTCACTGTAGTGTTATGACTGGGGTTCGGAAGTTAATGAAAGCAGCCGAGTTTCACAAGTAGAGGCTCAATGAAATATATATTCATTTTGGTTCGTTGCAGATCAGAAAGCCGGCCGCTGTGGCCGAACGGTTCTAGGCACTTCAGTCCGGAACCGCGCTGCTGCTACGGTCGCAGGTTCGAATCCTTGTACATGCCGTACAAGAGGTATCGCCGTACTCGCACAACAGTCTACAAAACCATAGAAAACATTGAACTTACAACAACATCAGGAGATAATAACAATCGCATTCCAGTGAAGAGTGTTGCAGCCAACGCACTCGTCGATGGACCTTGTGCATTTCTTGGATGTTCTCTTAACTTTAGCTTGGATATAAACGACACTTTTTCACATGGAAATATATCCAAGCTAAAGTTAAGAGAACATCCCAGAAATACACAAGATCTATCGACGAGTGCGTGGGCTGCAACACTCTTCACTGGAATGTGATTCTTCTTATCTCCTGATGTTGTCGTAAGTTCAATGTTTTCTATGGTTTTGTAGACTGTTGTGTGGGTACGGGCAAGGATGTGTGTGATGTCCTTAGGTTAGTTAAGTTTAAGTAGATGTAAGTCTAGGGGACTGATGACCTCAGATGTTAAGTCCCATAGTGCTTAGAACCATTTGAATCATTTTGAGCAGACCAGGAAATGGTGGATTTCATTTATCCTCTTTTTCATTTTCTTCGTATTTCTGGCTTATAAATTTAGTATGGTTTCTCTGCAGCTTCATCCACTTTCAACTAATACTGCCTGTTCTTAATTCGAGCCTTCATCAGATCACCTGTAATACATGTTTTCTGTAGTAATGAGAATCACCTTTTGAAGTCGAGATCCTTTGCCACTAAGAATGTGAAGATGTTCATTATATTGCAACACAAACTAAAGTAAGGTGCTGACATGAGGAAAGTTTCCAACCGATTTCTCATACACAAACAGCAGTTGATCGGCGTTGTCTGGTGAAACGTTGTTGTGATGCCTCGTGTAAGGAGGAGAAACACGTACCATCACGGTCCCGACTTTGATAAAGGTCCGATTGTAGCCTATCGCGATTGCAGTTTATCGCATCGCGACACTGCTGCTCGTGTTGGTCAAGATGCAATGACTGTTAGCAGAATATGGAATCGGTGGGTTCAGGAGGGTAATATGGAACGCCGTGCTGGATCTCAACGGCCTCGTATCACTAGCAGTCGAGATGACAGGCAACTTATCCGCATGCACCAAAAGTTCGACGACGTTTGCAGCAGCATGGACTGTCAGCTCGGAGGCCATGGCTGCGGTTACCCTTGACGCTGCATCACAGACAGGAGCGCATGCGATGGTGTACTCAACGACGAACCTGGGTGCACGAATGGCAAAACGTATTTTTTTCGGATGAACTCAGGTTCTGTTTACAGCATCATGATGGTCGCATCCGTGTTTGGCGACATCGCGATGAACGCACATTGGAAGCGTGTATTCGTCATCGCCATACTGGCGTATCACACTGTGTAATGGTATGGGGTGCCATTGGTTACACGTCTCGGTCACCTCTTGTTCGCAATGACGGCACTTTGAACAGTGGACGTTACATTTAAGATGTGTTACGACCCGTGGCTCTACCCTTCATTCGATCCCTGCGAAACCTTACATTTCAGCAGGATAATGCACGACCGCATGTTGCAGTCCTGTACGGGCCTTTCTGGATACAGAGAATGTTCGACTGCTGCCTAGACCAGCGCATTCTCCAGATCTCTCATCAACTAAAAACGTCTGGTCAATGGCGGCCGAGCAACTGGCTCGTCATAATACGCCAGTCACTACTATTGATGAACTGTGGTATCGTGTTGAAGCTGCATGGGCAGCTGTACCTGTACACGCCATCCAAGCTCTGTTTGACTCAATGCCCAGGCGTATCAAAGCCGTTATTGCGGCCAGAGGTGGTTGTTCTGTGTACTGATTTCTTAGGATCTATGCATCCAAATTGCGTGAAAATGTAATCACATGTCAGTTCTAGTATAATATATTTGTCCAATGAATACCCGTTTATCATCTGCATTTCTTCTTGGTGTGGCAATTTTAATGGCCAGTAGTGTAATTTCTTTTTCCCGGGTGCGAATTGTGGGTCCACTGAATTCATTATAAGTGGCCAAAACAGTTCATTCTAAATACACGACACGCATTTTATCAAAAACGGAATTCGCTTTTCATGTTATGCTATCCTAAAAAGTCCACGTCTGAAAGAAGCAACTTTCTTTCATTATGAGCTTTCTTCGCGCTACGTTGCTTAACGCCTGATTGCGGTTTTTGATAACTACTGAGCCATATTTTTTTCCTGTTTCAATCAATGTTCGTTCTAAATTTAGAAATCTAATACATTGCTAAATCGGTTCAAGTACTTAGCGCACATTTCAAAACATTTGGCAGCCACTAAGATTTTGTCCTCCTCAAAAAAATTTTATGGAGTGAGGAAACTGCTGGGCAGATTTACAAATATGTCGTAGCATACTCTAGTTCCCGAATGAGTGTATAACAAATTTTTACACAGTTTGCATTGTGAGATATCTACTGTTTTATCTGAAGCTTCGTGATAAACATATGACAACTTCTCATCTGCCGGACTTTGGCTTTGTTTCGTGACGTAATACAACCCCCAATTCTCAATTTCGCCTCAATCTTCTTTAAGTTTGGTTTGTTCATTTTGCTGCTCTCACCGTTAAGATAGCTAAACTGCAGTGAAACTCCCTAGGAAATATATACCTGGCTAGTCACGTTGGATTGATAGCGCAAGCCTGTTCTCAGGTACAGCGGTCTGAACGGGGCTCGTGAAGTTTGCCAGGCTAGCCGAAACCCAAGATGGCCTGCTTTAGCCACTGTGCTTTAGTATTCATGTACTCTTGTGTCTCGTTACGGCAGGTTGGGTAGGTTCAATGGTTGCGGTGGAGATACGGACAGGCAGGCTGGAAGATTTATTTGTACACCTCTGGAGCTACCCAAGCACGACTCAGTTTTGCTTCCGCCAGTACTTCACGTCCTACCTTCCAAGCTTCACAGAAGATCTCCTGCAAAACTTGCGGCACTAGCGCTTCTGAAAGAACGAATATTGCGGAGGTATGGCTTAGCCGTAGCCTAGAAGATGTATTCAGAAATAATTCTTTATTCTGCAGCGAAATTTGCGCTGATATGAAACATCATGGTGGATTACAACTGTGTGTCGCTTCGGGACCCGAACTACTGGAGCTCTTGGACGAGCAAAGCGAAGTAATACGAAACTGATTCCGACGATAGATGATTGCGGTCTCCATGTTGTTTTGCACAGAAGAGATGCTTGGTCTCTAACTGAGCCGTCATACGCCAATATAAATTACGTTTCGTTCGACAACAAACTGAAGTTATAAATCTTTTTATGAATTATTGGAAGTATACGTGTTACGTGACATATTCTGCATAAAACTGACTATTTCAGTGCAAGAAACGTTATGTTTGGCAACTACGATACATTAGGTTTAGGGCATGCTGTCATCAACTGAAAAAATAAATCTTGAGAAGAGTTATAAATGGAGCTTTGCTGACACCTTCTCCTGATGAATCTAGGGAACCATATGTCCAGGCAAACATCTGGCTCTGGCGCGGTGGAAGTTCCGGCTATAAAACGAGCGCACGGATAAATTGCATACGCTGCGACACAGTTTATTGAACTTACAGAGCTGAGAACAGCTCTTCGTGACACACTCCAACAATAACTGTTATTTCGAAAGCATCGCTGCCGGATATAATTACGTCTGGAATCGTGATTGATGCCACATTTTCTATTGATATCCCAGATGGCAACACAACGTTATGCGGGCGTAATAAAGACTTGGGAGACGTCCAGACGAGATGGAAGAGAGGGAACGAAACAGGCCGTCGGATTTAGTGGCCGTCGCGGGCGGCGCGTCGTGTTTACAAATGGATTCGCCGCCGTCGTCGCCTCTTATTGGCTCCGCCGGGAACGTCACAGCCAATGGTAATTTACGAGCGCTTCCAGCCTCTGGGCGGGATAAATAACGGCGACTCACGCCAGCACGCAGCGTGCAGACGACCGCCATCTGAGAACTGGCGGCAGATTACAGAGCTGCTGCGGACGTGCAGTCGTGTGGCAACCAACACCCGTAATACAGACACGCGGGCACCATTCATTACACGCAATTTGAAAACGGTAAATGTATAACTCTCAACTGATACTTCTATACCAGCTCCCTGTTATCTTTTCCGCTCTCTTTACTCTTGTTCGCCACAGTGTGGAAGGAGACTGTTTGTAGAAGGTACGAGCGCGATCCGACATTTTCTGATACAAGATTGTTAATTACCCAGGTCGAATGATCCTATGATCCTCTAATACTGACACATTCCGTATCAAGTGAAAGTACACTGAAGAGCCAAAGAAACTGGTACCTCTGCCTAATCGAGTGTAGTTCCCCCACGACCACGCAGAAGTGTCGCAGTACGACGCGGCATGGACTCGAATAATGTCTGAAGTAGTACTGTAGGGAATTGGCACCACGAATCCTGCAGGGCTATCCACAAATCCGTGAGAGTACGAGGGGGTGGGAACCTCTTTTGAGCAGCTCGTTGCAAGACATCCCAGATATGCTCAATAATAATTATGTCTGGAGAGTCTGGTGGCCATCGGTATTGTCTAAACTCAGAAGAGTGTTCCTGGAGCCACTCTGCAGCAATTCTGGACGCTTGGGTTGTCGCATTGTCCTGCTGGAATTGCCCAAGTCCTTCGGAATGCACAGTGGATATGAATTGATGCATGCGATCAGGCAGGATGCTTACGTACGTGTCACCTGTCAGAGTCGTATCTAGACGTATCAGGGGCCCACATCACTCCAACTATACAAGCGCCACACTATTACAGACCATCCACCAGTCTGAAGAGTCCCCTGCTGACATGCAGGGTGAAAGGATTCATGAGGCTGTCCCCATACCTGTACATGTCCATCCGCTCGATACAATTTGAAACGAGACTCGTTCGACCAGGCAACATGTTTCCAGTCATCAACAGTCCAATATCGGTGCTGAAGGGCCCATGCAAGGCATAAAGCTTTGTGTCGTGCTGTCATCAAAGGTACACGAGTGGGCCTTCGGCTACGACAGCCGACGTAGATGATGTTTCGTTGAATGTTTCGTACGCCGACACTTGTTGATGCCCCAGCATTGAAGGATTGCACTTCTGTCACGTTGAACGATTCTCTTCAGTCGTCGTCTGTCACGTTCTTGCAGGATCTGTTTCCGGCCGCAGCGATGTCGGAGACTTGATGTTTTACTGGATTCCTGATATTCACGGTATACTCATGAAATCGTCGTATGGAAATATCCCCACTTTATCGCTACCTCGGAGATGCGATGTCCCATCGCTCGTGCGCCGACTACAGCACCACGTTCGAAGTCATTTAAATCTTGATAACCTGCCATTGTATCAGTAGTAACCGGTCTAACAACAGCGCCAGACACTTTTTGTCTTATTTAGGCGTTGCCGATCGCAGCGCCGTATTCTGCATGTTTACAAATCTCTATATTTGAATACGCATGCGTATACCAGTTTCTTTGTCGCTTCAGTGTATTATGACCACTGGAGAACCTACACAGGGCGTTCGGAAAATCCCGTTACGAACTTTCAGGACTTTTAGAGACGAGTAAGTACACAATATTTTGAATAGGAACCCATGTCGAGAAACATACCGTTTTCGTTCTACAACAGTTTCATGTCGCATGTGTAACGGGTCCATGTCTGCTGAGGGAAAGAGGAAAGTCTCCGAGATGCTTGTCCTGATATGCAGTACGGTAGACGTACTACTTCTTGTGATGTCGTATGCAAAGTTTAATTTACGAGACTCCTGTAGACACAGAGGAAGATATGCTGGGACGATTTCTGGCCGCTCCACTAGAAACTGAAGAGACACCAGGTGGGGCGGAGAGTGTGTACCAGAACATGCTTCATAGGTACCATGTCTCTAACAAAGCTGATCGTCGCACATCGAACCGCTGTTGTAATGCGTCAGTACTATGCTGTACGTGGAGTATGCTGTGCTATTTTTTGTTTTGGAATAATGTAAACACGTAATGTTTAAGTGTTAATACAAACAAATGTGCTTAAGTGATAAATAGACGATTCGTTATGCTTCCTTTCGAATTGTTATGTAACAATTGTACCGCGTCACACATAATTCAATTTCTCAACCAGTGGTGGACGAGTTCCTATTCAAAATATGGGTTCCTTTTCAAAATGTTATGTACTCATTCCCCCTGTCAAAGCCCAGTATTGTGTTATATTATATACTGTCGTATACTGCGCCGCAGCCGCAGTGGTCCGAAACCCCAAGACGACTACTGCAGTCCACTTCACCTCTCCACCGCCCCACACCACTTTTTCAGGGTTATTGTGCGGTTCTGCCCCCGGTGCCCCCCCCCCCCCCCCTCCGTACTACATCGGACGGGAAAAATCGGTTTTTAATTTTCTCGGGGCCAAAAGCCGCATAAAATGTAAAAGGGCATCGGTTTTTAATTATCGAGGAGTCAAGAACTGCACATAAAGCAGAATGACATCGGTTTCTAATTTTTGTGAGACTGGCGCAGGACATATTCAGTATGCTGTCCATTGATTTCCACCACAAGTGTAAAACGGGAAACAGCACATTCCTCAACAGATCGGAGTATCTGGGGGTCACCTTTAGAATGCGTTGCGCAGAGTGTGCCTTCAGTTCAGCTACCTTCGTAATTGACAATATCTTTCAGATAACTGCACAGCCAGAAACCACACGGATTAAGATCAGGTGATCTGGAAGGCCAGGCTGTAGGGAAATGACAGCTGTTAATTCTAGCGTTTCCAAAATGCCTCTGTAGTTCACCACACAAAGCCCGTACTCGGCGACGGTGCATCTCGGCCAGTAAATTCCTATATGGATAAGAACACACTCCCTCTGAGGCGCTTCTTCTGTTTTTTTTCTTATTATCGACGTGTTTCTTACTTTCTGCAACGTTTTTGTTTCCTCTCTCCATCTCCAAACGTTCCAATATTTAGGTCGGGCATACAGTTTCTCTGGTATGACCTTACATCTTCATGTAGTACATCATGTATGGACATTGAGCTATGCTACATCTATATCTACACTTCGCAAGCCACCTGGTGGTGCGTGGCGGAAGGTACTTCTGGTACCATTATCTGATCTGCCAATCCCTGTTCCATTCGCGAATGGAGTGTGGCAATAATGATTGTCAGTAAATCGCAGTATTAATTTCTTGAAATTTCTCATCGTGGTCATTTCACGAGTCTTTCTGCATCAAACTCTCTGGGAATTTCGAAGTAAATCTTCACAACACTTCTCTTGTAGAGCCTGCCACTGGAGTTTGTTGAGAATCTTCGTAACGCTCTTGTGCGTTTAAAAGATCCCATTACAAAATGCGACGCTCTTCTATTAATCCTACCTAATAAGGGTCCCATACTGATGAGTAATACTCAAAAATCGGTCCAGCAAGTGCTTAACAGACGTGCCGAGTTGAAATACCTTATGTGAAGTCAGGGTAGCTGTTGTGAACCTGTGACGCGTCAACGACGCTAGTAAAACGTTATCAAAGTTGAAGCATTTATCCTCAATGTTTAAAAGTTGTCGTCCTTCTGTACCTGTTGCTCATTTAGCTGCGTGTTGAATTCTAGCTAATCTCTTTCCAGTCAACTCCACGACTGCACGCCCAGGCAAGGTTTAGCGATCTTGCTGCAGCGATGGGTGCCAGCGATAGGTATGGCCATTGCTAAGAGGAAAGTGGACTCAGGCTGACTGCTGGAGTGTCCTTGGTCCCACTTCGAATTCTACGATGACTGATGATGAACCAACCTCGTTTTGGTAATCGTGTGGTCCGTTGATCTTTTCCATACCCTGCTAGATGTCATCACCCAGAGGCACCTGAGTGTTGAATAGGAGTATGGACCCCAAGAGCCCCTGTTGCTGGCTTCTGCATTGATGCTCAGTGCTGGTACCACGATGGGATGTGGTGTTGTCAGAAGGTAGTCAATTCCTCCGTCCATAGACGGTAAGTGGCAAGTAGCACGAAGTTCATCAGATGAAGGCCAACATCTCAGTACATCTTTGTCTAGTTCATAGACTGTGCTAGAGCATCTAGGACAAAGATTCACTAAAGTTCATTAATCATGGAATCGAGTGCTATTATTGTGAATGCCATCGATCAGAGTCATCAACTCATGACTAGAGCTGGAGAGCTGGGGTATTTAAAGAGACCTAGCATGAGGCTACGGCACAAGGCTCAGTTTGTAATGATCAGATATGTCCTCCTTATCCTGCTATATTCGCTTTACAGGGTGTTAAGTGCTTAGTTATTTTCTTGCTACGGGCTCTCGTGAAGGAGATAGAGTTTCTTGCAACATTTCTTATGTTTTAACAAATGTAATTGTGTTCCTTCCTTTGGTTTCCATCCCAGTCTCCCTTCTGCCAAATGTGTGCCCTCATTCAACAGACAGCGTCACAATTTGTTGATGACCTGACCCATTGTGACATATTGGCTCGCTTCCTGCTTTCACTTCTGTTTCTGGTATAACTTGAGTTTGTCTGTGGCAGTGCTAATGAGTTTTAATGAGTATTTTCCAATTTTTACCTCAAGCTTTTCTGTGCTGCGACAGTTTTGTAAGCCATTTCCTTTGTGGATGAATTACATTTCCTATTTCCTATCATTCTCACTCTGATATCTGCTTCTTCTGCTATTTACTTTATGTGGTCATACTACTTAAGGTCGCTCTGGTTGGATATTCCTGAGTATTTTACATTAGTTACTGTGTCCAGAAATTTGTCACTAATAGGATTGTCATAAAGTAATTGATTTCTTCTCCTATGTATGCAGAGTGTTGCATTTATTAACGTTCAGAAACAACTGATAGTTCCTTAATTTTCCCTCAATCCTCTGCAGGTCTTCATGAAGTTTGCTACAGTCTTCTGACATTGCTACCATATTACAGAAAATTGCACCACCTATAAACAACCTTATGGAGCTTTCAGCGATATCCACCAGATCTTTGGTTCTAGGCGCTTCAGTCTGGAACCGCGCGACCGCTACGGCCGCAGGTTCGAATCCTGCCTCTGGCATAGATGTGTGTGATGTCCTTAGGTTAGATAGGTTTAAGTAGTTCTAAGTTCTAGGGGACTGACGACCTCTGATGTTAAGTCCCATAGTACTCAGAGCCATTTGAACCATTTGAACCACTAGATCTTTAACAAGTGCTGTAGATAGTAACGGTCCTACCGTAATTTTTTTGCGTACTCCTAAAATGAATTTAACGTTTTAATATCTTGTTGCATTGAGAGCGATATGTTGAGTTCAGTCGCCAGGGAAGTCTTGAATCCAGTAAATCTGGCCTGGTCTTCGTAAGCTCGTGCTTTTCTATTAAACAAAGGTACAGCACTGTTTTAAATGCCTCCCGGAAGTCAAGGAACACGGTATGCGAGCTGAGTTTCACTAGATTTTTTTTGCGGAATCCATATTGATTTTGACAGAGCAGATTTTCGTTCCCCATAAACGTCAGAATACGTGAGCATAAAACATACTCCCTATCTGTACAAGAGATTGACGTCAGCGATATAGGCCTGTAATTACGTGCATCTGTCCTACGATCTTTCTTGAAAACAGGAATGACCTGCGTTTTTCTCCCAGTCGCTAGGTACCCTACGTTGCGCCAGCGACCTACGACAAACTGATGCTGGGAGGGGAACAAGTCCTTGCGCATAATCTCTGTAGAATGTAACAGACATCTCAGCTCGTGCAGATGCCTGTCCCCTATTAAGCGATTGTATTTCCTTTTAGTTTCTGCTCAGTGTCAGTCATGTAGGGATTCTTCCGATGTCTGAAATGAGGGACCGTGTTACGAACTTCCGTGAAGAAACTGTCGTATGACACCCTTGTGGAAGGCGCCAAATAGTTTAAATTTTCAAAGTCCCAGAGCGATGCTATCTCGTTTACATTACGGCGGTGTCAACAAAAAGCCGGAGGGAAGAATAACATTTCACCACCGCGAGGGGTCAGGAGAAAACACTACACAGTCGCTTCTGACGAGCTAAAACCATATCTACTCCTGCCCCTCAAACAGTCTACCTCTTGCAAAAACAGTTTCGGAAGGCCGGATTGAATATTTCGGCCTCCTCTCTGTCATCTTTCGCTTTGGTTATAATTATGTCGTGAAACCGCTGCTGATAGTCAGTTCGTAGGTCGGGCAATTTGCGCAAAACTGGGGAGATGAGCGGTGCAGCCGGTAAGCGAGCTCGGCATGCGATGTGAACGTTACGAGGGCGTGGCGTGATGTCCGCTGGTGTGCCCCGCCGCAGCGTCCTAAGCACGGGCCCGACAAGTGGTCGGGCAGTCACGCGCAACTCGCCTGCCTAGCTGGCTGTTTGCTCCGCGGCAAACGGGTTCCGCGGCCGGAAACGGCCTCCTGCGGCCTTGAGTACGCCAGCATCATTCATTACTTGGCGCCGAGCGCCTGCCTCGCGAAATTAGCCCGTTTCTGTAGTCGGCCGTACCGCTACAACTGCTAATGGAGCCGAGTATTCTTTTTTATTACCAGTACTAGACACGCAGCGTCTCGAGTTTGCTTAATGAAGCTTGTCCGAACTCAGCGCCCCCATAACTTGAGCCGTTTCATTAGGGACTGTAAATGTTGTTCGAGATAGTATCAGAAACCTAGTCTGATGTGAGGAAATTACCCCATCTTTTCAGAATAGGCCGCTGCTAAACTGCGTTAAAAGCAAGTGATTTGACAGAGGCAGCAATCGCTTGCGTATATCAGAAGGTACTACTTTGTTTCTAAATCGGTCTGTATGTAACACCATCAACGCAGTAAAAGGCACTTAGTTCTAAAATACACAGTATAACTTGTGAGCAGCTATTCGCTTCGAGTGCGTTTCACGAAGCAAGCACACACCCCAAAGGATCACCGAATTCGCTCGTCATTGGCACAATTGTACTTACACTACCTGGCAAAAATAGTTAAGCACCCAAAAAACGAAATGAAACTTCTTCACTGGTTCAGAGGGTATGTAGTGTTATCTCACTGATTACAAAACCGAGTCAAATTTACAAAGACTCTGGCAGTATGAGCCCACTTGTTAGGGTGTCTTGAAGCCGTTGTGTCCTCTCCTGATGTAAGCTGGCACACATATGTTGCAGCACGCCCTTGGTCTCCTTGACACTGGCAGTGAGATGGATTTGACGTCCGGCCGGCCAGAATGGCCGAGCGGGTCTAGGCGCTTCAGTCTGGAATCGCGCGACCACTACGGTCGAAGGTTCGAATCCTGCCTCGGGCATGGATGTGTGTTGTCCTTAGGTTAGTTAGGTTTAAGTAGTTCTATGGGACTGATGACCTCAGATGTTAAGTCCCATAGTGCACAGAGCCATTTTGAATTGACGTCCGATCTGGTCCCACACATGTTTTGCCGGAGACAGATTCAAATGGTTCAAATGGATCTGAGCACTATGGAACTTAACTTCTGAGGTCATCAGTCCCCTAGAACTTAGAACTACTTCAACCTAACTAACCTAAGGACAACACACACATCCATGCCCGAGGCAGGATTCGAACCTGCGACCGTAGCTGTCGCGCGGTTCCAGACTGTAGCGCCTAGAAGCGCTTGGCCACTTCGGCCGGCCCGGGGACAGATCTGGGGATCTTTCTGACCATGGTAATATCTCGACATTACACAAACCATGCAGAGAAACATGCCAAGAGTAGACGAGCACTGTCCTGTTGAAAAATGGCACCATGGTACTCTCGCATGAGAGGTAACACATAGCGCCACCTCATGTTCGTGACATACCGTTGTGGCGTCAGAGTTCCCCCAGTCACTACCAGACGTCATCTGAAACCATACCCGGTGACTCCCCACATCATGATGCCTGGAGTAACACCGCTGTTTCTCCCCAAAAGATTGGAAGAATGGGATCTCTACATACCATATTCACCAAAGATGGTCGCCCCAAGAACTTCAGTTCATTGCTGAACACAACGCGATGCCATTCATCAGCAGTCCATAGTTCACGGTCAAGGTATCACTCCAAACGCTGCAGTTTGTGTTATGGTGTTAACGACAGTCTACACACTAGAATGTAATTCCCTAGTGCGGCTGCTGATTGCCTCCGATCAATGGTGCTTGATGACACTGTATGTCTAGTACTTGTTCTCGGACGAACGGCGCAGATGAAAGGGTGCTACGATGTGCTCGATGCACAATACGCCGAGCCTCCCTTGTGGTGGCCAGACGTGATAGATCGGAACCCTGTGCAGAGTATGCCTGCCGTCAGATTCCCATGCAGTCCCATAAATCTCAACTGTCACATCCGAGTGCCTCACAGATCTTGTTATTATCAGCTGGCCAAACGGAAATCTACAATGAGAGTATTTGAAACTCCGTCAGGTGCTGATAACGCTTTCTCACACGACTACATGTAGTCTTCGTTTCCTTCAGTGATTAGTCACCAAAATGTTTCTTACATACCCTACCAGGCATGTTAACGACACTAATCTCCAACGACACTAATACACTCAGGAAACCATTCTACCTGTCACTACAATCATTTACATACCAGCCAACGGTGTTTACGTGTACGAAGTTGCTTCGACATTCGACCATGGCTTCAGAGTCCTTCACTTTTTTGACAGGCACTGTAGATTTAACAATTGCTATTTTGGAATGGTGTGGTTCTCTAGCGTTTTCGAGAAATCTAGATTCGAACTTTTACGAGCCTGTTGACTACCTTACGAGAGTGCAAAAACCAGTGCTTTGGAGTCTCGTCATTTTTAGCGTTCCGTACCTCATTCAGTAAAAACGCAACCCTTTGAGGATCGCTTTGTTGTTGGCTTGTCTATCCATCTGTTAAGGCCCTTTTTCTCGGGTTATCAAGCTGAAATATGTATCAAATGCTAAGGTCTACGGTCCGTTGGAGGTGTAAAAGATTTAAGCTTCCAAGTCAATGCAGTCAAAAGATACGGCCATTTATGTCACATGTTTTGATGCTCGCAAACTCACTCAGCAAAACATATATATATATAAGTTTGTACGAAAGCATCAGAGAGCTAATGCTACTAGCATTTGTTCGGCGTTTATCTGTTCTTCCACCAAATACTCGTATGATGATTCTTCAATCGCCGTTGAAGGTCCTGGTAACAGTTCTACGAGGGGCGTTCAGAAAGTAAGCTCCGATCGGTCGCGAAATGGAAACGACTATGAAAATCCGATAAAGCTTTGCACAGATGTGTTGGGTAGTGTCTCTAGTATAACCCCAGTTAGCATCACGTCGCTCTTCTCATTTCTGAGCTCGCAGTGAGTGCGTAAAGATGTCTAGAAAATAGTGTCTGCCGCCAAGCACGAGGGCCTGGTGAGAAATTTCGCCTGAAGCTATGCAGCTAACATTACGTAACTGTCATGCTGTTTCGTCTTCACGACAATTCTCAGCCGCATTCTGCAGGGGCAATGAAGATGCTCCTGCATCGTTTTCAAATGGAAATGTTAGGTTACCCACAATACAGTCCGCAATTGTCTCCCCCTGAGTTTCATCTCTGGTCACATGAACCGCTGTCTTTGAAGACAACATTTTGACACAGACAACGAGGTGTAGGCCAGCGTGGAGAATTGGCAGAAAGCACTGGCGGCTGCCTTCTATGATGAGGCTATTGAAAAGTTGGTACAACGCTATGACAAAAGTCTAAGTCAGAACGGCGACTACGTAGAGAAGTAGCTGAAAGGTGTAGCTAATTGTTACAAGTAAAACATTTCTGATGTTCACTGTGGTTTCAATTTGGCAATCAATCGGAGCTTACTTTCTGAACAGGCTTCGTATTACTGAAACACAAGAAACGCTTATTAAAAAAAAAAAGTTTGATACATAAACAACCCACTACCTTACTCATTAGTGGGTCCTAATTCTACATATACATTATAGTTACTGCAGCTACATTGTTTTACTACAGGTTGTGTGCTTTTTTCATTAGTGGGTCTTGTTGTGACTTGGCAAGACAGCCAAGCCACTAGGAGAGGAAGCCGAAAGGCACGCGTTTAAGCTCACGCAGGCTGGCGTGAGGTCTGGAACAGTTAAAGGATTTGAGTCTAGCAAATAAAGTACGTAGCTGTTGGAATACTTAACTTTAATCCATAATTGGTGAACATCGGTCTGACGGTACATGCATCACAAGATAACTAGCAAATGATAATGGCGCCTTGCTAGGTCGTAGCAAATGACGTAGCTGAAGGCTATGCTAAATATCGTCTCGGCAAATGAGAGCGTAATTTGTCAGTGAACCATCGCTAGCAAAGTCGGCTGTACAACTGGGGCGAGTGCTAGGAAGTGTCTCTAGACCTGCCGTGTGGCGGCGCTCGGTCTGCAATCACTGACAGTGGCGACACGCGGGTCCGACGTATACTAACGGACCGCGGCCGATTTAAAGGCTACGACCTAGCATGTGTGGTGTCTGGCTGTGACACCACAGGTCTTAATTCTACACATACGTTACAGTTACTGCAGCTACGTTGTTTTAGTACAGGTTATGTACTTTATTATGTTATTATTCCACTATCAGCATCTCTTACTTATGCTATCATTATTCATTCTAGGTGTTACTTTTACTAATGAGCTATCTACTGGGTTAATACGCTGTTGTCTGTTTTCTAATTCTGTACTATATTGTACAAATACTTAAAATTAGTCCACACTACCTGCAGCGTTCCATATGTGCCAGTGTGATATATAAACCTACGTTGTCGGCAGTACATTATTCGAAGCTGGTACATCTCGGTAGGACCGATGCGATATGTGCATGACCGTGTCGATAAAGAAATGTTCATTCCTTACTATACCTTGACGAAAACTGGTCACCATTATCATTATTATCATTATCGTCATTGTTCCTTTCCGAAAAAAACATGGTTCGTCGTAACGATGCAAGAGTTTGGTGGAGAATTAGAAGAAAATGGGTAGACGAGACTCGAACGCAGATCGGGTAGGCTTGTAGTCTGTCACCTCTTGCCGGTATATCTAAATGTGTACTAAAATTGTGGGAAAGATAAGGAAAATCAGGGAATTAGTGTATGATCCCTTGTCAAACATAGTTTAAGGACGTATATCACATCAAACATGTTCGTTTCTGCGATTATACGTAACTGCATATATTTCATGGCGGAGCAGTACAACAGAAAAACATTTGCTAGACTGCATAATGGAAGCTACTGCATCATGGAATCTACTGCATCATGGAATCTACTACCACGTGAGGATATGAGGTAATTTCATTTTCGCGGACATACTTCAGATGAACCTTCGCATCGAAAGGCTACGTGTAACAGACTAGACAAAGTACTAAAATGATTTCTCTTCTTCTATTACGTGTGCGAGAGGTCTGAAATCATCATAAAAATCTTACTAAGACTAAAGTCTTTTCTTTGAAACGTGTATCATCCGTCCAAAAACTTCCGATACTGATTAATTCATGTAGTATAAGCGACAGCAGCCTAGTAACTACGGCGGCAGTTTGAACTTACAACTGCAAACAACAGAAGTGCTTTCGACCAGTCAGGTGCGAGCAGGCTGTGTTAAGTAATGGTGCGATCGTATGTGTCAAAGTAATTGTGTTACAAATCGCAATGGAGCAACATCTCTACATCAAGTGTTCAAGACATTCTCCAGATTGTTTTGAAGAAGAGAACAGTGAGTGCAAAGTTTATCCCGTAGACCTTGACTCCCGAACAAAAACAACGACACGTGGAGACTTCACTGGACTGCAAAACGCCGACGATTATTTTCTGAAAAAAATCATCACGGGTGACGGAAGATACTGTAATCAAAACGAACCTGTCACAAAACGACAAACTGCAGAAATTCACATGAAAAGTCAACGCTTTGACGGAATAGCCGACATTGAAGCCAATATGACGCGCATATTGAGCAACATTCCAAAAAAAGATTTTTTTGGACAGTTTCACATGGTTGTATGAATATTGCATACGTTGTACGCGAGTGGGGAGAAACTAAGTGGAACACGTGAAGCATTCAAACTTCCATCCAAAGTTTCCTCTATTTTTATGAATTCAATGTGTAAACTTTTTCGACTGATGGGATATAATGATGATTTTCTATGCATTTTACCTCGCATCAACGCGAAAGATTCTAATAAATTAATATGCTGTGTTTTTACTTGTAGGAAAAAGAAGAGTAAAGGGACCAGGTTGGGAAAAGTGGCCACTGCTTATTTGACGTCTTCAGCAGTGCTGCTTCTTACCGAGAAGTGGCCAGACTAGGTGTAATCAACACCGTTAGTATTGTCAGTGACGTTGACGAAGTAAGCTTCTCCATTATCTTTCTGTGAAAGTGTTTCGATTTGTCGGTCACTTGATGTAAGTCAACCTACTCATATTACTTTAGTTGCTTTATGTAGAGCAATAGGTTTTTTTGCGATGTCACGGCTCACGCGATGCATTTTGGCTTATAAATATACACAGATTAGCTAGAACATATGACTACTAACCTATTATCGACATAAACCCGTCCAGCGATAGCAGCGTCATGTGGCGAGGTATGATTGCTGGTCAGACACACGCACGCTGCCCGTAGTATCAGTGAGCGTGCATACGTGTGCAGAATGGGAAAGGTGCGTGATCTATCTGAGTTTCACCGAGGCAGATTGTGATGGTCCCGAGCCTCGGCATTAGCATTTCGGAAACGGTACAACTTGTCGGTGGATCGAAGAGTGCTGTGGTGAGTGTCTCCAACTTGTGGCGAAACCAAGCTGAAACCACGTCCACATGTCGTGGGGTTGGGCGGCAATCCCTCGTTGCAGATGTCGGACGTCGTCGTCTCGGCAGACTGGTAAAACAGGATAGGCAGCCAACAAACACACAGTGCACCGACCACTCCTAACGATGGGCCTCCGCAGCCGACGACACACGCATGTGCCGATGTTAACACCACGATATCGGTAAGTACTATTGAAATGGACACGTGACCATCGGCACTGAATGTTGGCGTAGTGGCAGAGCGTTGCACGGTCTGTTGACTCCTGATACTTTCTTCAGCATGCCGATGGGAGGGCGCGATTCCGTCATCTTCCAGGGGCACAACTCCTTGATGGGATAGAAACAAGCTGGCGGCGGCTCCATTATACTCTGAGGAACATTCCCCTGAGTATCCGTGGCGCCACTGGAGCTCGTGCAAGACACCATGACGGCCGAGGAGTATCGTGCACTGGTTACAGACCATGAACAGAACACTGTGGCGAGTTCCAGTTGATGTGCTGTGTCCACCTGCCCCCAAACTCCCCAGATCTGAATCTGATCGAACATATTTGGGATGTGATTGAATGTGGCGTCAGAGCTCATGGCCCCCTCCCCGGAAAGATATGGTGCCAACTGCCTCCAGACCCCTACAAAGGCCTCATTACTTCCATGCCAGGACGCGTCGCCGCTGTTGTACGTGCCAAAGTTGGACATACCGGCGATTAAGTACGTTGTCATAATGTTCTGACTGATCAACCTAAGTCACTGTCGTTTCCTTCGGTATTGTTTCGCGTTTGAATCACTGATACAGACATGGTGTCCTCTAGGTAAAATCGGCCACGGTGTTCTCAACACTGCACCACTTCGCTTGGTAATTAGTTGTATTAAGTCTATTGTCCTTTTAAAGGAGCCCTCCGTGTCCTAATCCTGAGGCGATAACTAAACACGTAAGTTACGTTGACTAGATTGGGTATGGAATCCCCCACTCCCGAATGAAAATTCAGTGTCTTAACCTCTGTGCCACCTCCTTCTTCTGTCTAGTGTTTAGCTTGCAGCTTGAGAGAATATTCACTGAGGTATTCCACGGTACCCACTCTTCTGAAAATGTAGCTCAAATACAAAGAAGTTCAGATATTCAGTTCCTGAAAAACTGCGGAAGGATATTTCACACTGCACACTGACAGACATTTTTAAATATCTCTCTGTAGGTGACAGGAGCATCATTGCAATCAATTGAAAGAAAACTGTAGCGTTTCTGGTTCCAAAGTTTCATCACTAGGGGAATACCCAGCTGGTGTCGTTAGAAGAATTTCGAAATTGGTTGAGAGTGTAGGTGATGAGAACTAGTGAAACTTATGAAATCACTAGTACTCCCAACTATCGATTATGATGATGCTATTCGTCAGTACTTCTTACATGAGAGCTCATGTCGGAAGGCACTGGCGATGATCACATGGCTTATTTACACATGTAACGTTCGTTTGTTCGACCATACGAACCTACGACCATTTATCATGGCTACGTGTAGACACTCTTTTTGTGTGTACCCTGTACTCAGTCATTGGACTGTCCCTTATTTGTCTTCATCTCTAACACTTCGATATGAAAAGCAGAGCATAAATACTCGTTCTCGAGAACCAAAAACCTTCTCTATATCACTTCGTAAGGCAGTCATCTCCTCAATACGATTTTCTGTATCAGGAACGGAACTTTGGAACTATCTTTCCAGATTCAGAAGAGAGTTGACAGTCCACTTTCTAACGTAATATCTATCTCCTTCACATTCCAGTCTAACGCCCAGCCTCCCTCCTCCCCCCCCCCCCCCCCCGCCACCCCCTTTTTCTCATTTATCACCACTGTCATTCCAGTGATATGCTCTGTTATTATCCCTCTTGTTTCTATTAAACATAGCTCAAAAAATACTAAACTGATAATTAGTATCGAAATACCGATTGTCTGGTACTCTTCTTCTTCTTCTTATTGTTATTATAAACACTGTTACTGTTGTTATTAAAGACCTATTATTTGCATCGGTAATTATAACTAACCTCACAATAGTATTTCAGTTTACACATAACTGAACCATAGAAGTCGAGAAATTTGGTAAAAAATATTCAGTAGTACAATAGCTTCATGATCAGACCCGGATAAACAGGCGATCCTAAGAGACAACCGTATCATCCGGATGCGTTATGGAGCGATATATCACCACACCGTTCTTCGGGCCGTTGTCAACTTTCCAGTCCTTACAGTTTCTTAACTGGCGTCACAAAGCTGAGTGCACAGCGTTCCAGTCCTCCTACCAGGCAAAAATCTGCATCAGATGGTACTGACGGATGACATCGAAAAAGTACAAAGAAGGGCAGCTCGTTTTGTATGATCGCTAAGTACGGGAGATAGTGCCACAGACATGCTACGTGAATTGAAGTGGCAGTTATTAAAACAAAGGCGTTTTCCGGTGCGACAGGATCTTCTCATGAAATTGCAATCAACAGCTTTCTCCTCCGATTGCGAAAACATTCTGTTGGCACCAACCTACATAGGGAGAAATGATCATCACGATTATATAAGAGAAATTAGGACTCGCACAGAAAAATTTAAGTGCTCCTTTTTCCCGCGCGCCGTTCGTGAGTGGAACGGTAGAGAGACAGCTTGAAGGTGTTTCATTGAACCCTCTGCCAGGCACGTTCTTGTGAATAGCAGAGTAATCACGTAGATGTAGATGTAGATGTAGTACCGGGAATTGAAGCTGGATCCTCCGCATGGCAGTCAGACGGAATGACCACTATTTTTTATATTTTGTTCGTCACCGTTCACCTCATTTGTTCTGGACGGACGTCACAGGACGCCCTTCAAGTACATCGCTGAATACTTCACTCAGGTATTGTTCTTTTTTTTTTTTTAATTTCAGAGGGCAGCTGGCCCTCTGACCGAATACGCTGAGCTTCCGTGCTGGCACCACTCGGCTACGCACGTGGATCAAGTAGAACGATAAATAAAAAGTATGGGTAGGCTGGCTCTCTGAGGGTTCCGTACAAACTTAATTATTTATACAGGTAGTTCATCTACATGCTTTTATGAGTAAGTTTGCGAGCATCAAAATATGCAACGTAAATGGCCGTATCATTTGACTGCGTTGACTTAGGAGCGTAAATTTTTTACGACGCTAACAGTCCATAAGCCTTAGCATTTGTCATAAATTTCAACTTAATGCATGTCGAACAGCTCTTCTTTGAGTCATCAGTCTTCTGACTGGTTTGACGTGGGCCAACGCGAATTTCTCTCGTGAGGCAACCTCTTCATCTCAGAGTGGCACTTGCAACCTACTTCCTCAATTATCTGCTGACTGTATTCCATTCTCTGTCTTCCTCTATAGTTTTTGCCCTCTGCAGCTCCATCTAGTACTATGGAAGTCAATGCCTGACGTCTTAACAGATGTCCTATCATCCTGTCCCTTCTCTTTGTCAGTCTGTCTATCCCTTGAGCTTTTGTCCCGCAGTTTGCGCAGGGTCGGCCCTGTTACAATCAGATTTGGCATGGTTAGTTCGAAGGGGTGGCCGGATGCCCCTGCTGCCGCCACCCCGAATCCTTTGGGACAGAGTCAGTGTACCCCAGCTGTCTGCGTCGAGTGTAAATCTCGAAAGAGTGCGAACGTGTTTCAAATGTCTGCGAGTCGTGTAACTGAGGCGGAACGTGGGGACAAGACCGGTATTCACCCAGCGAGATTTGGAAAACCGCCTAAAAACCACACCCAGGTTGGCCGGCACACCGGCTCTCATTGATGATCCTCCGGGCGGATTCGATCCGGGGCCAGCGCGCCTAGCCGAGTCCAGGAAGCAGAGCATTAGCGCTCTCGGCGAAGCAGGCTGGTCTCCCTTCACCTTGTCAATGTTTTTCACGTATTCCTTTCCTCTCCGATTCTGCGCAGAACCTTCTCATTCCTTACCTTTTCGGTCCACCTAATTTTCAACATTCGTTTCTAGCACCACATCGCAAATGCTTCGATTCTCTTCTGTTCCGATTTTCTCACAGTCCATGTTTCACTACCTTACAATGCTGTGCTCCAAACGCATATTCTCAGAAATTTCTTCCTCACATTAAGGCGTATGTTTTATACTAGTAGACTTCTCTTGGCCAGGAATGCCCTTTTTGCCAGTGGTAGTCGGCTTTTGATGTCCTCCTTGCTCCGTCCGTCATTGGTTATTTTGCTACCTAGGCAGAGGAATTCCGTAATTTCATCTACTTCGTGACGATCAGTCTTTATGTTAAGTTTCTCTCTGTTCTCGTTTCTGCTACTTCTCATTACTTTCGTATTTCATCGATTTACTCTCAATTCATATTCTGAACTCATTCGACTGTCCATTCCATTCAGCAGATGATATAATTTCTTGTCACTTTCACTCAGGATAGCAATGGCATCAGCGAATAGTATCATTAATACCCTTTCACCTTGAATTTTAACTCGACTCCTGAACCTTTCTTTTATTTCCATCATTGCTTCTTCGACGCACAGATTGAACGGTAGAGGCGAAACTCTACATCCCTGCCTTCCAAGCCGACCGCGGTGGCCAAGCGGTTCTGGGCGCTTCAGTCCGGAACCGCGTGACTGCTACGGTCGCAGGTTCGAATCCTGCCTCGGGCATGGATGTGTGTGATGTCCTTAGGTTAGTTAGGTTTAAGTAGTTTTAGTTGTAGGGGACTGATGACCTCAGATGTTAAGTCCCATAGTGCTCAGAGCCATTTGAACCATTTGAACTCTGCCTTCCACCCTTTTAATCCGAGCATTTCATTCTTGGCCGTCCACTCTTATTACTCACTCTTGGTTCTTATACATAGTGTATGTTACCCGTCTTTCCCAATAGATAAATAGTCGCACAGAAAAGTGATCCTATAAGGGGTTCGTTTTTACCGACTGAGCCAGCCGGAGTGGCCGAGCGGTTGGTTCTAGGCCCTTCAGTCTGGAACCGCGCGACCGCTACGGTAGCAGGTTCGAATCCTGCATCAGGCATGGATGTGTGTGATGTCCTTAGGTTAGTTAGGTTTAAGTAGTTCTAAGTTCTAGGCGACTGATGACCTCAGATGTGAAGTCCCATAGTGCTCAGAGCCATTTGAACCATTTTTTACCGATTGATGTACGGAAGCCTAAAACTGAATAAAGAGAAAACACTTAACGTAGTAACTTCACGCGGAACACCTGAATCGTTCCTCGAGCAATCCCCATGTAATGGTACCTCTGTGCTCTTTGTATAGGTAGCGTTAAGCACGTTGTACTAATTTTTCGCAGAGAGTTCAGTTGGTTCCGTCTTGGTAGAGCTGCCTGGTGTCGCGCCTTGTAATAGTGCAGTTCTTGTTCAGCTTTCGAGCGTCCAGTTACCGAGGACTCGACGGTACCGACCTGAGCACGCAGCTAAGCGCGCACCTACTGCGGGGTCGCTGTCGTGTGCGCAGTGCTTCGCCCGCCTGCCGAGGCCATTGTTCTGTCGCGACAGCACAGCCGCGCCTTGGGCCTGTCCTACGCCAACGCAGGACGCGACGAGCACGTTGCCTGCAGCTGCCGCCACAGATTTCTCTCCTCGCCCCGTATTTACTACTCTGTAATGCAGGTGACACTTCCGATAACGCTGCTGTTTCAACTACACGTGTTATTAAGATCAATACCGCACAGACGTTAAAGTTGGTTGGTTGGTTAATTTGGGGGAGTAGACCAAACAACGAGGTCATCGGTCCCATCGGATCAGGGAAGGATGGGAGAGGAAGTCGTCGTTCCCTTTCAAAGGAATTATCCCGGCATTTGCCCGCTCAGAGCCATTTGAACCACGGAAAACCGAAATCGGGATCCCAGGACACGGGATCGAACCGTCGTCTTCCCGAATGCGAATCCAGTGCGCTAACCACTGCGCCACGTCCCTCGGTGACGTTAGACTGTTTTATCGGGCATGTAACACGGTATAACATTGCTACCTAATTCAGATAATATCGTCTGACTACTATTGTGGTCTTCAGTCTAAAGACTGATCTGAGCATTCCCTGACGTCTCAGGATGTGTCCTGTGTAGAGTTAAGCTCTACCAAAACTATCGATCTGTAGTTTTGGGCCATGCGGGATTAGCCGAGCGGTCTCAGGCGCTGCAGTCATGGACTGTGCAGCTGGTCCCGGCGGAGGTTCGAGTCCTCCCTCGGGCATGGGTGTGTGTGTTTGTCCTTAGGATAATTTAGCTTCAGTAGCGTGTAAGCTTAGGGACTGATGACCTTAGCATTTAAGTCCCATAAGATTTCACACGCATTTGAACATTTTTTTGTAGTTTTCGTACAGTACATAAATGTCGTAGTAAATGATAGGATTACCGGTATTAGCAGTAACAATGGTAGAGAAAAGACATAAATGATTGCATGAGAGAGATACTGACAAGCGACTACTTCTGTTTGTGTTTCTCTTCTTTTTGTTTTGTTTCGTACATAATTAGAACCACCCATCATTCAGTGTTTGTCCATTGTTTATTTTATATCCTTGCAAAATACAAACTGCATTTTATAAGCAAAACTGGCTGATGTCTAACTTCTGCGCTTGTATGTGACCAAACCAATTAAGTACACTTGACACGCATAAACAAAAATATCTCTATAATTATTTTTGTTATTTTGTACTCCATGGAATGTTCTTCATCATGATTAAAGGCAAGAGTTTCCTGTTATTGATAAGTGCGAAAGTCATCTAAGGATAACGGAAAACATGTTTTACATCAGCTCGACGAAGTATTGAAGCGATGTTTGATAATGTTTTTATTTTCACGTTTTTTTTTTAAATTTTACCTTTCTTGAGGTAATTGCGTTTTATAGCGATACATGATAAATCCTGACAGTTTTTTTAAAATTTTTCTACAAAATCCCTATGCTTCACGTTACAAATCACCTATTGTAAACCTGAAGCCGGCCGCGGTGGCCGAGCGGTTCTAGGCGCTTAGTCCGGAACTGCGCGACTCCTACGGTCGCAGGTTCGAATCCTGCCTCGGGCGTGGATGTATGTGATGTCCTTAGGTTAGTTAGGTTTAAGTAGTTATAAGTTCTAGGGCACTGATGACCTCAGATGTTAAGTCCCATAGTGCTCAGAGCCATTTGAACCATTTTTTGCAAACCTGCATTAAACACTGACAATTTCAGTTGTGCTGCAAATACTATTTATTTTTGCCGGCCTTTGTGGCCGTGCGGTTCTAGGCGCTACAGTCTGGAACCGAGCGACCGCTACGGTCGCAGGTTCGAATTCTCCCTCGGACATGCATGTGTGTGATGTCCTTAGGTTAGTTAGGTTTAATTAGTTCTAAGTTCTAGGCGACTGATGACCTCAGAAGTTAAGTCGCATAGTGCTCAGAGCCATTTGAACCATTTGAACTACTTATTTTTTAAGTAATAGAGATGATATCTGTGTAGGGTAAGAATGTTACATAGGTTACGCAGCTCTCCATGTATTCTCTCCCAGTTTCAGACGGTTCACCGCTTCCGGTTTCTAGGGCATCTAGTAAGACACTAATCGCATACGCATGCAGACCGATCGAAATGAGGTTAACACAAGATAGTTGCGCAACACACATAACATACTCGTAACGCAGTCACGATCTTAACTCACAAAGGTTACCAGGACAGCTATCTTAGTACATATTTACTTACGATGGTCTGCCGTGGCCTACGGTAGTTTTACAACTCTGGTCCTGTGACATTACAACTCAAGTCTGCCTTTACAGGTACCGAGAATCGCAAATGAGCGCTCATGTGAAGCCAAATAACGAAGAATGAGGTCCCAAGTAAATAAAGTCAGATTTAACTTCCTACTAAATACTGATATCCTCTTTGCAACTAACACTCTGGTGTCTAGTTTTTGCAACATTAATTTTATTTTGATGCCTGTGTAACACTAAATACAGATTTTCCCCTCAAAGAAAAATCGGTGGCTAAGAACACATTCACACCCAGATCCCCTACATACTACAGAATAGCAACCCGAATCTTATCTTTGACGTGATCGTGATCATCATGACATAACTTAGCAGTTTCTCCAAAATGGCGACATCCGTTGAAATTCTCAATGGCTCCTTCTTCTTCAAAGAGCCGCCTTGATACAGAAAATGTCCTCCCTTGCGTCAGTTAGCGCTAAGGCAGGATGGGAAATCTGTGAGGAACGAAAGCATTGTTCGTTTTCTATACCCCAGAAGACAGAATATGGACTTTCTTAGCAGCGACATGAGACCTGTTTTTTGTCTTCTGATGCTTACTCGAGAGCGAACAATCTGAAGTCATGAAACTGCGAAATACGACCGTCTCAAGCCCATTCTTCTCCTTTGCACATCAGCCGTTGCAGGTAGATGATACGCTCGGAAGACGACAAGGGCTATTGCATTCGGTCCCTGACACTTTCCGCCTAGAATCTCATTACAAATTTGCCGTTAATTATCCTTAAAAGAGGCTCCACCGTTTTAACGCGGCACGAGCAAATGTGTGGGGGGCAGGGACGTTGTAGTAGTGTTCTATATGCTGCAAGCAATACTTGACGTCGCCATGTTGTAAGAAGACTTAGAAATGTTGTAAGAAGACTTCTTAATATTGTAAGAAGACACCGTAACCTCCTGACCCCTTAGCCACCCCACTGCCCGTCATTCCGTGATCATTACCTGTTTACTAAATTGTTAACTATACCTGTATACCTTTAAGTTCAGGGTTTTAATTGCAGATGTCTGCAGTGAATTCTTGGCTCCAACCGTGAATTTGTGAAGGCTGTTCACGACAATGTGAAATGTCTCGATTCTAATAAATGAATATTTTAATGACAACCTTTTTCTTTCCGAATTATAACCCATGTCCATCTCCTCAGTCCCAACTAATCGATTCAGAACCCCCAGAAAGTAGCGGTGAACTAGATTGCTTTATACACCCAAGGTTGGAAAGGAAATCAAAATTAATTTTTCCATGGACAGGACACATGTCCGAAACAAGAGACACCATGTGTATAAGTCGAAAACTTTTTAAAATTATCGTGTACCATTTGACTAATATTTAAGCACGCGTTAAACTGACTAAATCTTAATTTGGCTATCGAACTTCTTCTGAAGCGTTTAGTAAAAATTCCTGAGTCGTTGTGTACAGCAATAAAGTATTCACAGCACTTGCCCCGTTGATCTAAATCAGTGCCCACTGGCAGTTAATGTTCTTAATTCCTTTGTGCTTAAATTATGATGTTACGTCGATTGCACCACTTTGTTTCAAGCAGACTTAGCAATGGCAAACATTACGACGCCTTTGGGTTATCGTTTTAATCCAGTACGTCAGGAATTTACAGAAGTGTTTTTGGCACCTCATCCTCAACTGCACTGCGTTTGACAAGGCAAGGTACAGACTATTTATTTGGTATTCTTGTAAAAAGAGAGTCATATTTAATTTAACACCTACTGTAATCAAGTGAGTTTTTGGTCAATAAAGTGACATTTATGTCTAAAACTTGTTGCTGTTTAATTACAAGTACCTATCTGCTTTTACTTAAATTCTATAATAAAAATATTCTCGATGGTTGTAACAGCAGCAAAAACAATTGCAGTGTTACACTTCAATTCAATGAGCAAAGCATTACACACATTTGATGGGTTGAATTGTTGCAGTGGGTGAGTGAAATTCGTTTGCATACAAGAATTTTCTTAGTCCCTTGAGAAGTGGCCTAAATTATTCTCAGTCAAATGACAACTACTCATTTTAATTGTTCTCTGAAAAGCCTTAAACTAACGAAAGGAAACCGAAAAATTATTTTGTCAGTTTCGTTCTACTTCTAAAAAGCAAGTTTTAACTTATTAAATCACAACTTAAATAACTGTTCCAAGTTGATTCAACAGCTTGCTTTTCGAAATTCATTCCATCAGAACGTGTCGTCCGAAAATAGCAAATAGTAGAGTTAAATTTCGGGATCAAGCTATCAAAGTTTCTGTTCTGGTAGTGAATGTAGTCACTATGTTTAGAGGAAAATGTAAATTATCAAAAGGATAAATAAAGGTAAGTGGTGAAGTGCTGTGAATACTTTATTGCTATGCACAACGACTCAGAAATTTGTCTACTAATGGCTTCGGGAGAAGATAGATAGCCAGATTAAGATTTAGTCAGTTAAACGTGTGGTCAAATATCAGTCAAAGGGTACACGGTAATTTAACATAGAGTTCAAAGCGTTGACATTGTTGGTTTGATTGGCGAGCACGAAATCAGATGCTACAGAAGACAGAAAGCTGTAGCAAGGACGCGCTGCTTCACAGACGCGACAGAACTTTTGCAGATAAGGAAGTAATGAGAGCACTGTGTTTGAGCATAAGAAATAAGGCGATAGCGTCCTTATAAGTACCTGTACACTGTCTTCCCGTTAAAGCTCTTTGCTCTTTTCTTATTGGTTTCGTTTGCATCTGTACATGAAGCAAGATATCACGTATACTTTAATACGAATATGTGCGTAGAAATTGTGGGTGACAGGTTCTTAAGCCTATAAAATTTACCGGGCAAATTATCTATCACCGATTTCTGCACGGCCAAACACAATTCCATCGCTGTACATATATGTGAAAACGACCGTAAAGGAACGAAAACTTTTGAACACCTAGAGTAACTTGTGCACAAAAAACTTCTCCTTTAAAATTAAAACTAGCTAAACGCTAATGTATAAATAGTTCATAGTTATTTCATCATATATGTTCATATGTGAAATGGTTTCAGTCTTTCATTGACTGGTTTAATCAAGGGATCCAGAACCTTCGAGATTTATTAAAAATGTTAAGATCCTTTCTAAGTCTGTCTTCTTTACAAAATACCACATGTAAGATGGAAGCAGTGACGAATAGCTGCCCTGAGATTCTTGTTACTGCTACTTCGAAAGAAGACCTATTATCTCTTGTATAACTAAGTAATATTCTGCTATGAGGGAGTGGGGTGCGTTTAAACTTTCATCGATCGCAATTGCCAGCTCACTTCGAACTTCCAAAATTCTTTTGAGCATGTAGTGTGAGCTGCTCCAACGAGTCGACAACTCTTGTGTATCAGTTCGTTCTTTTCTGTGTAATCTTTTCTGAGAAGTGTGCGGCTTGTCACTGGCTAATGTATAGCTCTGAAAGCAAGCCACAATAGCTATTGCTTTCAATAATATTTCGGTAAATGATTATACTTTGAAACACTCTTGTACTGTTGTGTTGATGCAGAGAGCAAAACGGATTAAATGTCGAATATTTTAGATTCCAGCAGTTTTCTTTTTTCAAAACTACAGCGTTGTCTACAACTACAACTACTTTCTTATAACAGGTATTGTGTTGCATTAAGACTTGATTGATGACCTGCAAAAAGATGTAATGTTAAAATCAGCTACTAAGCTGCCCGAAATTTTGTATTATATTTAAAAAAAATATTTTTTTTCAGTGTCTTGTAATCTTAAAAGCTACTTTTGTAACCAGGAAATAACAATTCTCACAACAATTGTGCCAACACATTACTTGTCGATATTAAGTTGACCTTCAGCTTCTTTGTAGTTCGGGGAAAGAAGAAGACGAGTACAGTGTTGGGTGTGCTTAATTAATAATCATCATAACCGTATTTATTTCAGAATGCATTACGCGACACAATCACAAACTTTTAACATATCTTTAAAATTTCATCTTTTCCTCTATTAACTGCCTTGTATCACAACAGCCTTATTTACATTCGTATCCCTTGCTACAAATCAGTAGAGTCACACATTTAAAGATGACTGTCTATATTATGCGCATCCCCGAATGCGTTATTTACGTGTGTGTGAACTTTACCATGGTAGCTGATCGGTATGTGAGTTGTCTGCACTAGAAGACAAACAAGAAAATGTCCTTTCTCATGTCGCCTTCACTGCAGCCAATCTACTAACAACACATATAAAGAACATAGACTGGGTAAGGCGTTGCCATACTTGATGTTGATTAAATACCTCCTTGCTATTTACTTTCCCTCTGCTATCCGCACACCATGGAGGTAATGGGATCGGAAAACTTTTTGCTCCACAGTTTAAGAGGCATCATATTATAAGCGATATGACACGACAGTTAAAGAAGATTACAAATAGTGTCGACAGTGCAGACACTATCGGTTAATCGATAGTTAATCGATGTTTAAGTAATAATACGTTACAGAATAGAAGTACATTGGGGACTAAGAAAAGCACATCGCACGGTGAATGATTTCAAGACAGTTTTGCATATACTATAAAGTGATTCATCATGTCCTCGTGATATGTCACGATAAAAAATCGCGTTAAGCCCACCGAAGTGCAATCACACACTGGTGCAATTATGTTGCGGTCAACTAATAGTATACTTCTAGATTCTTCACTTAATACTGGTTTTCGAAACTGTCAATTCAGATTTCCAGCATTTCCATGAACTCTTACAAACCTTGATCATTTGTGTTATTTTATTTCAAAATGTTCACAATCTCCAGCTAAGAAACTTCCTGGCAGATTAAAACTGTGTGCCGGACCGAGACTCGAACTCGGGACCTTTGCCTTTCGTGGGCAAGTACTCTACCAACTTTTTTTTAAAAAATCTCATTTTGTTCACTATTGTTCGTTGCATCTGCTCGGGGCGGACGTCGTAAGACACCCGTTTAAGTTCGTTGTTGATTGATTAACTCAGTTTTTTTATTACAGAGGGCAGCTAACCGTCTGACCGAACACGCTGAGCTACCGTGCCGGCTACTAACTGAGCTACCCAAGCACGACTCAAGACCCGTTTGGTTATCATCCGTGACTCCCTCATATCACAGCGGTACGTTGATGATATTCTACCTCTCGTTTTATTTCCCTCCTTGGGAAGCCGTCCTGGGGTAATATTTCTGCAATATAATGCCTGCTCGCCCACCTCGAGAGTTTCTGCTGCTTGTCCTCACGCTTGCCAAACCTTACCTTGGCCCGAAAGGTCGCCGGAAGTCTTCCCAGTTGAGAATGTCTGGAGCATTATGAGCAGGACTCTTGAACCAGCTAGTTATCTAACGCGTTAGTTGGACAGAATTTTGCACGATATGCCTCAGAAGGACATCCACCAACTCTATTAATCAATGCCAATCAATATAACTGCTTGCAAAAGGGCCAGTTGAGTTGCTCAATTTGTGAAACTCTTTCTCTTAAGTAAATCATACAGTTCTTCTGAAACTGTAGTCATTTGTTTGTCTGTATATGAACATCACGTCTATCGACTTCCGTCCCATTCGAATAACTCCATCGTCGTGCGCCTTTTTTCTTTGGTCTAAGGCGCATTAATGTTCTACGATGGGACGCGCATCTGTTTTATAAGAAGTACCCTTTGTAGCTTTCCTACAATTTCCCAGTATCGTGCCAATGAAATAAAGTTCACCAGGTACTTCATATATGACTGTATAGCGATTCTGTTTCATATTATTACACGATCAGCTGGTGTGCTGTATCGGTAGTTGCCGCCTCACTTCTCTTCACTGCCAGGATTTACTGAAAGGTTCGACTGATAACAGTAATTAGCGGATCACCGACTGTATGATTAATTACCGAAGTTATTATTCGTTTAAAACCTGCTCAATTACATTCAGTTTTAGCAACATCCCATACGCCACAATACAACATTAATAACGCCACACTGAAACTTTAAAACCTTAAGAACGCGGTGCGAATAATTGGCGCAAATACACTCCTGGAAATGGAAAAAAGAACACATTGACACCGGTGTGTCAGACCCACCATACTTGCTCCGGACACTGCGAGAGGGCTGTACAAGCAATGATCACACGCACGGCACAGCGGACACACCAGGAACCGCGGTGTTGGCCGTCGAATGGCGCTAGCTGCGCAGCATTTGTGCACCGCCGCCGTCAGTGTCAGCCAGTTTGCCGTGGCATACGGAGCTCCATCGCAGTCTTTAACACTGGTAGCATGCCGCGACAGCGTGGACGTGAACCGTATGTGCAGTTGACGGACTTTGAGCGAGGGCGTATAGTGGGCATGCGGGAGGCCGGGTGGACGTACCGCCGAATTGCTCAACACGTGGGGCGTGAGGTCTCCACAGTACATCGATGTTGTCGCCAGTGGTCGGCGGAAGGTGCACGTGCCCGTCGACCTGGGACCGGACCGCAGCGACGCACGGATGCACGCCAAGACCGTAGGATCCTACGCAGTGCCATAGGGGACCGCACCGCCACTTCCCAGCTAATTAGGGACACTGTTGCTCCTGGGGTATCGGCGAGGACCATTCGCAACCGTCTCCATGAAGCTGGGCTACGGTCCCGCACACCGTTAGGCCGTCTTCCGCTCACGCCCCAACATCGTGCAGCCCGCCTCCAGTGGTGTCGCGACAGGCGTGAATGGAGGGACGAATGGAGACGTGTCGTCTTCAGCGATGAGAGTCGCTTCTGCCTTGGTGCCAATGATGGTCGTATGCGTGTTTGGCGCCGTGCAGGTGAGCGCCACAATCAGGACTGCATACGACCGAGGCACACAGGGCCAACACCCGGCATCATGGTGTGGGGAGCGATCTCCTACACTGGCCGTACACCACTGGTGATCGTCGAGGGGACACTGAATAGTGCACGGTACATCCAAACCGTCATCGAACCCATCGTTCTACCATTCCTAGACCGGTAAGGGAACTTGCTGTTCCAACAGGAGAATGCACGTCCGCATGTATCCCGTGCTACCCAACGTGCTCTAGAAGGTGTAAGTCAACTACCCTGGCCAGCAAGATCTCCGGATCTGTCCCCCATTGAGCATGTTTGGGACTGGATGAAGCGTCGTCTCACGCGGTCTGCACGTCCAGCACGAACGCTGGTCCAACTGAGGCGCCAGGTGGAAATGGCATGGCAAGCCGTTCCACAGGACTACATCCAGCATCTCTACGATCGTCTCCATGGGAGAACAGCAGCCTGCATTGCTGCGAAAGGTGGATATACACTGTACTAGTGCCGACATTGTGCATGCTCTGTTGCCTGTGTCTATGTGCCTGTGGTTCTGTCAGTGTGGTCATGTGATGTATCTGACCCCAGGAATGTGTCAATAAAGTTTCCCCTTCCTGGGACAATGAATTCACGGTGTTCTTATTTCAATTTCCAGGAGTGTACATTATCGATTGCGGCCCACTAGTGGCGAATAACTACTGCAATTGTCCCCCCCCCTCCCCACTCTCTAGTCGCTTCAATAGTGATCAGTGTAGACAACTCTCGAAATCGAAATAAGCTGATGCGTCTACAAAAAGAAGCCAGAAAATATCTGAATTAAAGCAAGGTGTATTATGTGCAGTTTTATTTTTGTAGTAATTATACTCCTTAACAGACGAGCATGTAATTATATTTATTTTAGTGATTTGGAATTTGCTGGACATTTCAGGGAAACAGACAATTACCGTGAATGTAAAACATTATTTGAGTTTCATATCCTAGACGATACGGAAACAACACACCTGCATTTTTAAAGTTCGAAACAGATGATACGCATCTCTATACAGGTTAATTTAAACATTAACTTGTATTCATGAAACTTATATTTAGTATTGCTTCGTCCAAATCATCTGCACATTGTAGTGAGTGAGGCAGACATCTTAGCAATCTACTGCACTCAAGAGAAGTTCATTGTTCCTCTCCTCAGTTCTGTCGCAGGCACATTGTTTATTGTAACTGTGAAACGTACAACTTCTAATTCATCCTGCATAAATCCGTCTGAATTGCTTAGAACAGCTTCCTTCATTATTGTGAGGTTGTAATACTTTGCTGATGTCAGCTATGCTGCAACAGCTTTTCCACTAACGCTCTCAGCTGTTTCTTCTTGTATATCGTAGTAATGTTTTTGTTTACGAGTAAGCTGACGAGCCCGGAACGCCCGCCAACAATGCTTTAGTTGACTTCGTTGTGGTTTTTAATTCAATCTAATAACACATATTCACGGTATATTGAAGTGTGTTTTGAAATCGCAGTTCAATGCAAATAATTTTCCTTTATTCACCACGGATAAGAAAAGCTAAATACTTGCGAAAAAACCATACTTCCAGACCCTACCTAAATCAGTCACTTGACAGCGAAATGATATTACAAAGAAATCAGACTTAGATCTAAAAAAGCCGATTTGGCAAAACTGGTAGCGCTACACCAACCACTCACAGGAGTCACCAATCACATTCTCAAAATACGGGAAAAGATTACTGTTAAATGCAGGATACGACTAAACTAGCGGTAGCTACCAAGGAGGTTTATTTTAACCTCCTTCATAGCCACTGACTTTGACTTCCATGGAGTAGCTATACGTCCGCCATGTTTCAAGCCAACTGAATACCCTTCTGCCATTTCATCTGTAGTCTAGGGCGTCGTCTGCTGTGTCACCCCACTTGAAACTGACTTCAACTAACTTCAAATAGCTCATGAAAATTTTATTTTTCCTCAAAAAACAGCGGTGATTTCTGTGTAAACTGGCAGCAACAAGGAAAGAAAGTTTTAGTAGAAATATCGATAAACATTTCGAAGTGGATAGAACTGCAAGACGACCCAAAACTTTCCTTCCACCCAAAATAACTTCTCGTTACTCGCAAACTGAACGTAAATCAATGCAAGATGAAAAGGTAGCCCCTTAAGATTATGGAATATACTTCAAAAAGCATTGTGGCTAGCTAACAGAAACGGTATTTTTGTTTGTATGAAAATGCGTAAAACCGTATATTTATTAAATTAGACATTTACTGTGTACTGTTGATAACTCATTAAGGGTATTACTGATCAAATTGTCGCCAGTTCGCTTTCTGGACCCTGGTTGTGCTTATTTCATCTTTTTTTATACATGTCGTGGTAAATTAAATACAGTTGGGGTTTTCTGGACAAAAGGCGCCTCTGATCATTTGTGTCGTATACAATATTTCTCTTCAAAGTGATTTGAGCAGATGTAGCTCGTTGTTGTTGGAAACAATTTGTGCCGTTTCGTATTTGTTGCCCATCTACGTTAGCTCCCGTCGTTTCGATTCGTGCAATTGCATGCTAAACCCACTTTAGGCATGTTTAATTTATGTTTCGATAAACAAATTGCAAAGAAAACTTAAACGATCACCAAATAAAGCAGTTCACTTTCCACACAGAGAAACGATAGAGACGCTCCTCTCAATGTTTTGACCACCATCAATATGGCGGCCGAGTTATCGTTGGTTGCCGCAATGAGCGCTGTAACTCGCATCTTAGCCACTCTACGAAATTTAAACTCGTTGTTCGTAACTGCAGTAATATATAATCCATACTTGGCGGTAACGCTAATCAATAAACTAACAAAACATGTCACAAAATGCAACAAGCATAATGATGTGGGAGGATACAGGAGTCTCATAATATTCATGCAAACGGATATTTGTATGATTTGACCGTTAATGATCCCCTTGAGTCTTATTTGGTACAGGCCTCGCATACTTGAGCAAAGTTCTAGTTGGGTCGCATGAGTGTTTTGTAAGCAGTCTCCTTTGCAGACCGACAATATTTTACCAGTATGCTACGGTTGAGCTGATAAATCTCTTCCACATCCCCACACACTGTTACACCTAGGTGTTTGTATGAGTTTACTGATTCCTATTGTAGTTAATTGATATTGTGATTATGGGATACTACGGTTTTGGTTTTTAGAAACGCACAATTTTAGATTTATGAGTATTTAAAGCAGGCTGACAATCTCTGCACCACTTTCAAGCCGAAAGATCTGACTAGATGTTTGCACAGCTCTTTTCACATAGTACTTCACTGTAGACAGATTCACAATTTCTAAGGAACGGGGACATTTTGCGACAGGACTAATCCCAGGCAATGATGGAGAATGAAACACAGCTCATATGTTACAGAGGTGCGGTAGTATTTTTATAACGAACAATGACAGATTCCACCACAAGGGAAAGCAGGATAACAGACATAAATAACGTTTATGGCTGACAGAAGTCAGACTCCCAACAATAGTTCTATATCGGACTCTCAGTAAGCAGTTTGTCCTCCGCAGGCGCTAATGCACATTTTGCACCTTTTATTCATGCTGGCTACCAAACTATTGAAGAGTCCTTGTGGGATATTGTCGCACTTCTCTTTCAAGGCGGTTTGCAGTTCTTGCACTGCTCGGGGAGGGGATGTTCGCTAAGAAACACGTGTGTGAAGAGCATCCCAGGTTTAATGTTTAGGTCCGGGGAGTACGCGGGCCATTCCATTTTCCAGTGTGTCTGACAACTCAGCGGTCCTGTGTGGGCAGGCATTGTCGTCCATAAACAGAAAATCGGGATCTACCGTACTCCTAAACAGATGGACATGACCCAGTAATACCGCTGACCTGTAACGGTAACTTGCGCAAAGAAATATAGCGGTGTGCATAATGCCTGCCCACACTGTAATGCCTAAGCCATACAGACGACGTTCATGAATATTCTGCGGTATGTAACGTGTTCCATTCTCTCTGCAGACTAACTGGTGGCTAGAATCACTTCCACAGTGAATTAGAATTCGTTGGAGAGCGTCATTCTAGACCCCAACAAAAGTGCTCCCCCACAACAATGAACTCTTGTTTTCGATGATGGCGTGGTTGAAGTGGGATGCATTTAACAGGTTTCCGAGCATTCAAACCAGCCTGATTTAATCGCCACGAAGTGGCTCTGGCAGTGACAAGTGTACTCTATGGATCACGGATGCAATGTATGCAGCGATGTATCTAGGAGTGAGATGTCTACATCTACATCTACATCTGCATCTACATGATTACTCTGCAATTCACATTTAAGTGCTTGGCAGAGGGTTCATCGAACCACAATCATACTATCTCCCTACCATTCCACTCCCGAACAGCGCGCAGGTAAAACGAACACCTAAAACTTTCTGTTTTCTCATATTTTATTTCGATGATCATTCCTACCTATGTAGGTTGGGCTCAAAAAAATATTTTCGCATTCGGAAGAGAAAGTTGGTGACTGAAATTTCGTAAATAGATCTCGCCGCGGCGAAAAACGTCTTTGCTTTAATGACTTCCATCCCAACACTCTCTCCCCTATTACGTGATAATACAAAACGAGCTGCCTTTTTTTTTGCACCCTTTCGATGTCCTCCGTTAATCCCACCTGGTAAGGATCCCACACCGCGCAGCAATATTCTAACAGAGGACGAACGAGTGTAGTGTAAGCTGTCTCTTTAGTGGACTTGTTGCATCTTCTAAGTGTCCTGCCAATGAAACGCAACCTTTGGCTCGCCTTCCCCTCAATATTATCTATGTGGTCTTTCCAACTGAAGTTGTTCGTAATTTTAACACCCAAATACTTAGCTGAATTGACAGCCTTGAGAATTGTACTATTTATCGAGTAATCGAATTCCAACGGATTTCTTTTGGAACTCATGTGGATCACCTCACACTTTTCGTTATTTAGCGTCAACTGCGACCTGCCACACCATACAGCAATCTTTTCTAAATCGCTTTGCAACTGATACTGGTCTCCGGATGACCTTACTAGACGGTAAATTACAGCATCATCTGCGAAGAACCTAAGAGAACTGCTCAGATTGTCACCCAGGTCATTTATATAGATCAGGAACAGCAGAGGTCCCAGGACGCTTCCCTGGGCAAAACCTGATATCACTTCAGTTTTACTCAATGATTTGCCGTCTATTACTACGAACTGCGAGCTTCCTGACAGGAGATCACGAATCCAGTCGCACAACTGAGACGATACCCCATAAGCCTGCAGCTTGATTGGAAGTCGCTTGTGAGGAACGGTGTCAAAAGCATTCTGGAAATCTAGAAATACGGAATTAACTTGAGATCCCCTGTCGATAGCGGCCATTACTTCGGGCGAATAAAGAGTTAGCTCCGCTGCACAAGAACGATGTTTCCTGAAACCATGCTTATTACGCATCAATAGATCGTTCCCTTCGAGGTGATTCATAATGTTTGAATACAGTATATGCTACAAAACCCTACTGCAGACCGACGTCAATGATATAGGTCGGTAGTTCGATGGATTACTCCTACTACCATTCTTAAACACTGGTGCGACCTGCGCAATTTTCCAATCTGTAGGTACAGATCTATCGGTGAGCGAGCGGTTGTATATGATTGCTAAGTAGGGAGCTATTGTATCAGCGTAATCTGAAGGAACCTAATCGGTATACAATCTGGACCTGAAGACTTGCCCGTATCAAGCGATTTGAGTTGCTTCGCAACCCCTAAGGTATCTACTTCTAAGAAACTCGTGCTAGCAGCTGTTCGTGTTTCAAATTCTGGAATATTCCATTCGTCTTCCCTGGTGACGGAATTTCGGAAAACTGCGTTCAATAACGTCGGTAACAGTACCATCGGCACTGCGCAGCGAAGGTATTGACTGCGTCTTGCCGCTTGTGTACTTCACATACGACCAGAATTTCTTCGGATTTTCTACCAAATTTCGAGACAATATTTCGTTGTGGAACCTATTAAAGGCATCTCGCATTGAAATCCGTGCCAAATTTCGCGCGTCTGTAAATTTTAGCCAATCTTCGGGATTTCGCGTTCTTATGAACTTCGCATGCTTTTTCCGTTGCCTCTGCAACAGCGTTCGGACCTGTTTTGTGTACCACGGGGGATCAGTTCCATCTCTTACCAATTTATGAGGTATGAATCTCTCAACTGCTGTTGCTACTATATCTTTGAATTTGAGCCACATCTCGTCTACATTTGCATAGTCAGTTCGGAAGGAATGGAGATTGTCTCTTAGGAAGGCTTCTAGTGAAACTTTATCCGCTTTTTTAAATAAAATGATTTTGCGTTTGTTTCTGGTGGATTTGGAAGAAACGGTGTTGAGCCTAGCTATAACGACCTTGTGATCACTAATCCCTGTATCAGTCAAGATGCTCTCTATTAGCTCTGGATTACTTGTGGCTAAGAGGTCAAGTGTGTTTTCGCAAACATTTACAATTAGCGTGGGTTCGTGGACTAAATGCTCGAAATGATTTTCGGAGAAAGCATTTAGGACAATCTCGGAAGATGTTTTCTGCCTACCACCGGTTTTGAACAAGTATTTTTGCCAACATATCGAGGGAAGGTTGAAGTCCCCACCAACTATAACCGTATGAGTGGGGTATTTATTTGTTACGAGACTCAAATTTTCTCTGAACTGATCAGCAACTATATCATCAGAGTCTGGGGGTCGGTAGAAGGAACCAATTATTAACTTAGTTCGGCTGTTAAGTATAACCTCCACCCATACCAATTCGCACGGAGTATCTACTTCGACTTTCCTACGAATAAACCACTACTGACAGACACAAACACTCCACCACCAATTCTGCCTAATCTATCTTTCCTGAACACCGTCTGAGACTTCGTAAAAATTTCTGCATAACTTATTTCAGACTTTTTGCTCCTTTTCACCAGGTGAGCTACGTATCGGTCCTCATACAATGTGGTGATCACTCTGCGATGACCAGCATCCTTTCGTATAGCATTTTCCTCTTCAACGGCCTCTTTCAATTGCGACACCACAATTTTGGGAAAACCCATTATTGTGGCCACCGTAATGACACTTTAACCGGCTGCGACCCTTCCATCTGCTCGTCCACGATCGTAAGCACTCAAATGATCTAGAATGAGATTTTCACTCTGCAGCGGAGTGTGCGCTGATATGAAACTTCCTGGCAGATTACAACTGCGTGCCGGACCGAGACTCGAACTCGGGACCTTTGCCTTTCGCAGGCATGTGCTCTACCAACTGAGCTACCCAATCACGACTCACGCCTCGTCCTCACAGCTTTACTTCTGCCAGTACCTCGTCTCCTACCTTCCAAACTTTACAGAAGCTCTCCTGCGATCCTTGCAGAACTAGCACTCTTGAAAGAAAGGATATTGCGGAGACATGGATTAACCACAGCCTTCGGGATGTTTCCAGAATGAGATTTTCACTCTGCAGCGGAGTGTGCGCTGATATGAAACTTCCTGGCAGATTGAAACTGTGTGCCGGACCGAGACTCGAACTCGGGACCTTTTCCATTCGCGGGCAAGTGCTCTACCAACTAAGGCAAAGGTCCCGAGTTCGAGTCTCGGTCCGGCACACAGTTTTAATCTGCCAGGAAGTTTCACTCAAATGATCTGTTGCAGGCATGGTGCTGTAACACCAGGATTCTCGCACTAATCGGCTCTACAACAACCTTCGTCAAAACATCGTACTGCATGAACGGTCGAATGCATAAAGAGCCTTCGTGCACAGGATTCGCTGCATTTAACATGTTCCGTCTTTTCCCTGGTCGGGTTTCTTAAGCAGTAGTCGGTTGTCCCGGAGCAACTGGCAGTTGTTCATTAGCACTTGTCAAACAGTGTAGGTAACTGGTACCATTTGCGAAAAGTCTAAGGTTACTACGTATATTGTCCATCTGAATATTAATAAGCAACGTAGACAGCAAAGATCCCAACACATTTCACTGGGGCGCACCTGAAACTAAGTCTTCACCAAGTAGAAAACAGAATCAGTTCAATTACTACTGAAACACTAGTACTTACGTAATGCCTGAGTGAATCTCGTCCAGTCATGTAACATGGTAGGCGTCGTCTCTTACCCTCTCAGAGGTCCATGAGGATGGCTGCACTTACCTAGAAACATAGGAGAGAATGCACAGTCACAATAATTTTAAAGGTGTGTTATAGTGTCTGTGGACTGGAAAAATACTTGTGGTTTGAGGAATCAGAATAGACAGCGAACCCCAAAGCATTTCTTCTAGTTACACAAAACTCACTCTACAAGACAAAATAATATATACAAAGCCATGATTTCAAGGTTTTCACAGCGCGCTCTCAGAGAAGGGCCCACTGAAACGACTTATCACAGCCAGTGTATGAAATCAAAGTTGGAACTTCAGGGAGTATCAAAAAGAATCATATGATTTTAACAAAATCGTAACTATTACGTCATTTGAGATATGTGCGTGAACAATGTACTGTTGGAAAGAGCGAACTCTCGAGTTTTACATGGTTCCCTCTTGATAGCAACAGTGTGCGCTCACTTCAGTTCTAGTAAAAATGGTGTCGGGACAACAGAAAGCGTTTTGTGTTCTACGTTTTGCGCAGTGCAGGTCAATAATAACAGTTCAGCGTGACTTTCGTACAAGGTATGGTGTGGATCCTCCTACAGCACAGAGCATTAGACGATGGCATGAACAATTCCGAGAAACAGGTTGTTTTTGTAAAGGCAAATCGCTTGGCCAAATATCTGCCACAGATATCGAACGCATCTGCCATAGTTTCACAAGGCGTCCTCAGAAGTCCGTTCGCCGTGCAGCTCGACAGCTCAACATGTCCCCGATGTGCGTCTGGCGTGTGTTGCGCCGACGTTTACACGTGATACCATACAAAATTCAGCTACTGCAAGCTCTTCGTGAAGGTGACAAACGACAACGCGCGGACTTCTGTAATATCGTACTTGGCAAGATGGAGGATGACAGTTTCCTTTCACGCTTAGTGTTTAGTGACGAGGCAACATTCCATTTAAATGTGAAGGTGAACCACCATAATGTGAGAATATGGGGTACGGAACAACCACATGAAGTTGTACAACACGAGAGGGGCTCTCCAAAGTTTAATGTGTTTTGTGCAGTTTCACAGGAAAAGATGTATGGTCAATTTTTACTTGCCGAGAACACTTTTACAGGAAGCGCATCTCGATATGCATGAGAACCTCCTTTTCCCACAGTTGGAGACTGGTTCGATCGACTTCTTTAACCAACAGAATGGGGCACCGCCGCACTGGCATATGGAAGAGCGGGAATTTTTAAATCAAAGGATTACTGAACGATGGATCGGTCGCACTGGACCAAATGATACAGCCTTACGTTACTGGCCTCCAAGGTCACCAGATCTTGTGGGGGGTTTATGAAAGACTCTTGTTTTTATACCTCTGTCACCAGCAACAATGAGTGAACTGAGACATGGTATAACAGAAACTGTGAAAGCTGTAACTTAAGACATTCTCCCTGCAGTATGGACACAATTTAAATACCGCATTGACATATGCCATGTCTATCAAGTGGGCATATTGAACACCTATGAAAAGGTATGGAAAAAAAAGCTTTTTGAGTTTCCCATTCATCAAAAAACAAAATTCATTGGATATGTTTATTGGTTTCAGAAATATAGAAGTGCCATATCGGATGGTTCTTTTGATACACCCTGTATTTTAGTTCGAGACTATTGATGGTCCATCCCTTGTGAAGAGCTATTGACTTGACTTGCGACGAGCTGGAACCATGTGTAAACCTTTAAATGTCTGACCGAGACTGGATCTTATTGCAGCCAGCTGCACAATAAGAACCCACGCAAATGACATCTTAGCTGAAAGTGCATGTGCCCTACCGCACCTTCTTTAGGAGATCGCCATAAATGATTTCTGTCCACTGCGCTCTTTATCGTGAACATTTTAATGAATCTTGAAACATTTTCCGCCCTATAAACGCACCATCTGTTTGGTAATAACATCCGATCAATACACAAGATACACGTGAACCTTAGTATATAGAGGCACTACATTAGCTGTGCTCTAAAACGTTATCAACGTTGTATCCTCGTAGTCGAGAAAGGAAAAAATAATCTGGGGTCATGTTTTGCCCTTGTGGAGACTTACTTCCCGGACAATGTTTTTGCCGCTAAGCTCTTACGATGAAGGTGTGTCTTTGCGAACATATTAGTATCGTGCGCTGCCACCAGCATGAGGCATTTATTCATTTGGATCGCTTTAGTGGTACTTCTATTTGAAAACTATGTTTCTATGGCGATGGGCCAAACTACATTACGACGTGGCCGTTTTCTGGCACCAAGCTAAAAGGAAACACGCTTGCTGAAAAATATGTGCCATCAGAGTCTCTTAAAAACTACTTATTACTTAGAACCACGCTCTCACGACGACCAGAGTCATACATTCTAGGATGGCACGAAGGCATAAGTGTGTACTTTAGTTCTTCGTAAAGAAAAACACAAAAATATTTAGTTGGAATGTTGAGAGGTAGCCAAACGTCGAGAATTAGCTACACGTTTACAAACATCGTCCGTCCAAAAACTTCCGAGAATGATTTTATTCTTGGTGTGTAAGTGACGTTCAGCGCAATAACTACGGTGGCAGCCTGAACTAACAAGTGTAAACAACAGACCTGCCTTCGAGCAGCCAGTTGTGAGCAGACAGAATAGTGGACCTGTGACCATAGTATGTCAAAACTGTTATCAGAACTCGCAATGCAGGAACATCTCTAAATAAAGTGTTCCTAAGACATTCACTGGAAGTTCTGGGGACGAGAAAAGTGTGTGTAAAGTTTGTTCCGCACATCTTGACTCCAGAACAAAAGCAACGACGTATGGATGCCTGCTGCGATTTGCTTGATATGCAAAACATGGACAATTCTTTTCCAGTAAAAACCATTAGTTTTGTGGAGATTTGGTGTTACCAATACGAACCTACCACGTAATGACACAGGCTAGAAATTCACATGAAGAGTCAACCTTTTCACGACATGACCAAGATTGAAGGCCAATGCGACGCGGGAGTTGAACAAAAAGCCAAAGGACTCTTCTGACAGTTTCATGTTGTTGTATGATCGTTCTGTGCGTTGTTTTCAAGTGAGGGGAGACTATGTAGAACACCTGAAGCACTAAAGCCGCCATCTTAACATTTCTCCGAGGATTATCCCATAAGTCATGGCAACTACGGTATATCTCGTGATAATGCGACAACATGAGAACTCCACGACGTGCATTGAACTGGTACAGAGTGTGTATCTGAATGTCAACATAAAATAGAGTTACAGTACAGGTCACGGTAAAGGTTGAAATGAAACACACCTGTTTTGACTATGTATATTTATTGTGCACGAGTACAAATGAATAAAAATCAACTGCTATGCTTCAGAATAGTCCCACAGTGCATAAATACAGCATTGCCAACGATGGCGAAGGTGATGATGCAATTAGCATTGCTGTCAATGTGTGCTACCTGCCGCCGAAATATGTGTGCGTTTTAATTTAGTTCGGAGCCACCAAATCATTTACATATAATTCCAATTGGCTTGTTCAGTTTGAAGGAACCAGTGAAGCTTTGATTTAAAGAGGTCTCCGGAAGTGAAGGAAAATTGCCTGACATGGATTTCGTCTTGCACTGCTTCGAAAACGAGTCCAGTGTCTTGAGAATTGCTCTATTTCGCTGTGCTCTACTTCTTTCGAAAAAGGAAAATATCAAACATCGTAGCGACATAAATCACGTATATTTGACAATTTATTACTCTGTAACTGTGATAGTGTACTTATTTCCAAATTAATCGCAAGCAGGATGTTACACATAACGTGGAAACTCGTAATGTTCGATAAGTAGTTCAAGATATCGAAACGATGTTGTCGACAAGTTATAGTAAAGAGAGAAGGGACGGAGAATATCTTAGTTGTGGTCAGCGCTGACAACTGTACCGAGATACTGAAGAATCATGTTGGGTTTTAATGGCTCGATGTTCTTCTTGTGGCACTTCAGAAGAGGGTCTGATGGTATGACGCTTTTTAAAGACTGCGGGAGATTGCAGCGACATTTTTCGCAAGAACAGAGGGATCCAGCAATACGTAAGGGATAAGAAAACCAGCCTAGTGCAGTTGCACATCTGTTTTTATGTAAATACGGGACAAAAGTAAATGCGTTGCTATCTTTCTCTCCCAAAGAACGGTAGAATTCAACTAAGAGGGCACACTGATTTGTTCAAAACTTACATATACTTCTATACAAGGTGAGTCAAGAGGTTGTCCCCCAGTTGCTGGAGGTTATTCCTTAGGTAATTTGGAACAAAAATGTAAATACAGTAATGTGATCAGATCCATAATTAAGGAGCTACAACAGAGTTCCGAAACATGCCACGGTGTATGGAGAGCTACACTTGTGTTCACGGGACACACGATGAGTCTTAGGTGGACAAGTGCAGCGAGTGGTACGTTTGCATTACAACCACTTTTCTGATACTGCAGTCACTGTTTACTGTTATTGTCTCCTGTGTACAGTACACTTTGCTCTGCCGTACAAGTTTTCATCGCAGGAGTATGGAGAGATGGTGTACATTTTGGGCTTCTGTGATGGTGGTGCGAAAGCTGCTGTTGACGAATATCACCGACGGTATCCTAATCATAGGATTCCGAGTGCCAAAACACTTACTGGAGCATAGCGAACATTGCTAGAAACTGGTACTCTTCCCAGTATTCGTGTTCATTCCGAAAGACATCGTGACATTCAAGAAGAGGAAAACATTCTTAATTTAGAAGAGCGAAGTCCTCATTCAGGTACAAGACACCTAGCTACCCGATTGAACGTATGTAGGATTCTTCATGAGAATGGACTGTATCCTTTTCATGTGCAGAAAGTTCACCATTTAGAGCCACATGATTGTGCCAACCGTTTGCACTTTTGTTAAATGGAAATTGGGAGCTCTATCGCTTCATAATGTTCAGTGATGAGGCAACCTTTACAAGAGATAGCATCAACAACATGCATACATAACATGCATCTCTGGGCAGACGAAAATCCCCATGCCACGGTAGTACTCAATTTCAACGCAGATTCAGTGTCAGTGTCTGGTGTGGTGTGGTGTTATGTGTGACCAGTTACTGGGGCCGTTTAATCTCCCCCGAAATTTGAATGGTCAGATGTACGGTAACTTCTTACGAGAAGACTTACCGCAGCTTCTTGAAAATGTTCCTCTGGAAACAAGACGCCACATGTACATCCAATATGATGGGACACCTGCACACTTCCACCATGTGGTAACAGCTTATCTTTATCAGCGATTTCCACATCGATGGATAGGTCGCGGGGGCCCTATCGACTGGCCTGCCAGATCCCCAGATTTAACACCCCTAGATTACTTCATCTGGGGGTGGATGAAAGACATCGTGAACGAATTTAAGATGGAAACACGAGAAGAACTGATACAACATATTTTCGATGCCGCAACGTCAATAAGGAACGAGCCTGTGAAATTACGAAATGCTACTCGCGCAGTTCACTCCCGTGCGAATCTTTGCCTTCAAATGCAGGGAGGAAATTTTGAAAACTTGCTTTAAATCGACCCTGAATGTAAGAGACTGATACAAAATTTTTTAAATTAATTATTATGTGCATTTTTGATGGCGAAATCCTACAATAAAAGTTTTTACTGCCATTTTCCTGAGTTTTTCAATTGCTGTATGTCCTTAATTATGCATCTGATCCCATTACTTTATCTATATTTTTTGTTCCAAATAACCTAAGGAATGCCCTCCAGAAACCGGGGGAAAACCTCGTGACGCACTCTGTATATTAATACATAGAATAGGATCTTTACGCCTAAATATTCTTCTCCATAGTATCCTTTGTAGAAAAACTTCTTTCGACATCGTAAACCGTTTATGAAGTAATGAAAAGTGTTTTCAGCTACAACCAGACCAAATTTTTTGACATCTCCTTAAAATTGTGTACCTGAAAACCTACTGATTAATTTTAGCAATCACTTTCAAGATCAATAAAAATGGATCTATATCATTAATCAAATATTAAGGATGACCACTTTGCGTGGTATGTTAGTTCGTTGCATTACACACTGTATGTGGTATGTCAGCTTAATCCAGTACCGACTTTTCATTTATTTTTTCGTCCAGCAATTTAATGAAAGTGAGTAACAAGTATCTAAACATAACCGTTTAGCAAAGTAACGCCCAGTGTCATCAGAATAAAGTGAATATTAATTACGTTGTAGGTGCGAAGTTGAACTGCAGGAATTGAGTAATCTTCGTTATGTGATTAAAGGTGCCCGTAGATTGGCAGCTTGCTTTAAATCTTCGTAAATGTAAAATAGTGCACATCACAAAACTAAGAAACGTAGTATACTATGACTACATCAGCAGCAAGTTACAGATGGAATCGGCAAATTCATACAAATACTTGGGTGTAATACTTTGCAGGGGTAAGGAATGGAACGGTCATATACGCTCAGTCACGGGTAAAGCAGGTGACAGGTTTCGGTTTATTCGTAGAATACCAAGTAGATGGAATCAGTCTACGAAAGAGATTGGTTACGTATCACTGGTGTGAAACATTCTAGTACATTGCTCCAGTGTGTGGGACCCATACCAAGCAGGACTGGCAGGGGATATTGGACGTATCCAGAGAAGGGCAGTACGAACGTCAGGGGTTGTTTGGCTCGCCTATGAGTGTCAGATTGATGTTGAAAGAACTGAACTGGCGGACTCTTGAAGGTAGACGTAAACTATCCCGAAAGAGCCTACTTACCAAGTTCCAAGAACCTGCTTTAAAGGGTAAGTCTAAGAATACAATACAATCCCCACATATCGCTTCCGTGGTGATCACCAGGACAAGATTAGCTTGATTACATCAGGAAAAAAGACATTTAAACTGTCATTCTAGTCACAGGTATAATGGAATGTACCTTCTGTCATGAACTTCACAGTGGTTCGTAGAGTGCAGATTTAGATCATGTATGTTGTTTCTCAAGTCAACATACCTTTTTCTCAAAACATGCTAATCGTATAGGGATGAATGAGATGTCGTTAGAAAGGTTTCTTAACCGTCTTCTGACGTTGCATAGCAATTTTGCGCTACAGCTTACTATTTGCGCTAGATATTAACATAAAAGAGACTTTAAACTATGATAGGCAAAAGGGCATCATGGATACCCAGCTGCGTACCTACATTTTACGAAGCTAAATTATTAACCACAAATAAAAAACTCCCTATTCATATTAACTTTGTACAAATACTATTTACTTGCCGGTCGCGGTGGCCGTCCGGTTCTGGCGCTGCAGTCAGGAACCGCGGGACTGCTACGGTCGCAGGTTCGAATCCTGCCTCGGGCATGGGTGTGTGTGATGTCCTTAGGTTAGTTAGGTTTAAGTAGTTCTAAGTTATAGGGGAATTATGACCTAAGATGTTGAGTCCCATAGTGCTCAGAGCCATTTGAACCATATGAACTATTTACTTGTTTTAAAGTACTTATTAACTGGATAAATTATATACAGCATTGTCATAGATAACAACCTTGAAAACTGCGGTAGTCCGTTATCTTTGACCGTCGTAGAAGGAGAGTTTTCTAAACGAATATACTTTCCGAAACGACAAACGTATTTGTCATTGTCACCTTGAATTGTAATTTACCTAACACTACAACGACCTAACAGGCTTATTGTAACTGAACACGTTTGTCAAGTTAAAGTTATAGGTTATGTGGCCTTACTGTCAGACCCTGACCTCTGCCCGTCGTACAAGCCGGGACAAACATTCCGAATCCAAAATACATTTTTGAAGACATGGGAATGTATATACAAGGATATATGATAAATTCCTGTTTATTGTTTCACGTCGTTCGGCTGATTTTAAAACATTTTTTCTCTTCATTCTCACAACTGCCCTCAAATTATTCCAAATACTGTCATTACTTAAAACTATAAAAGTGCGAAAGTCTCACACGAGTCCCCCTGTGTAAATGTAAAGCGCAACGAGGTAGGGAGGTTATGGAGATCTGCATCCAATCCGCGAGACTAATTGAAGATTGTCGGTCTGGTAACCGGCCAACCTGATCGTGGATGACAATTTTGTCTTGGCAAATGGCGGACTGGTCCGCTATACCTTCTTCCGGAAAACAAACAGGAAAAAAAAACCAGTGAAAATATAGAACAAAGCTGTGACAATACACAGACAGGAGCTTATATGAGTTTCTTTCAGTAGCGTAAGTCAAGGATGAGGGCTTGAGTTTAAAATCCCGTAGATGACAACGTCATTAGATGCGAAGCGCAAGCTCGTATCGGTGAAGGGTAGGGAACGATATAGGCTATTTCCTTTCCCAGGGGAACCGTCGCGGTATTTGCATTACCTTATTTAGGTAAACTAAGGAAAACCTTGATCTGTATGGCCAGACTGGGATTTCAACTCCAGTGATCCTGATTCCTTGTCCACTGTTTTACCACTGGGCCACCTCGCTGGAAGGTGACTGTTGTGCCAACAGTACGGAAAAATGAACAAATAACAATAAAGAAAGCTATTGTCGAACTGTCAATGGCTGATTTTCCGTGATTAGCGGACCCTACCATAGGCAATGTAGAGGCTCAAGCAGTGGGAAAAACTGACTGAGTGAGATAAATTAGAAATAGGTAAGAAAACTATGTGCGTCACATTCGAATAGAGAACAAGTAGTTCGCTATTCGAATCAGATGTCCATCTGAAAGTAATTAGCCGGCCAGTGTGGCCGAGCGGTTCTAGGCGCTACAGTCTGGAACCGCGCGACCGCTACGGTCGCAGGTTCGAATCCTGCCTCGGCCATGGATGTGTGTGATGTCCTTAGGTTAGTTAGGTTTAAGTAGTTCTAACTTCTAGGGGACTGAGATAGCAGCGTCACATAGCAAGGAATGACTGGTAGTTACACACACGCACGATACATGTAGTATCAGTGAGAGTGCTGCCCGTGTGCAGAATGGGGAATGCGTGCGAACTACACTCCTGGAAATTGAAATAAGAACACCGTGAATTCATTGTCCCAGGAAGGGGAAACTTTATTGACACATTCCTGGGGTCAGATACATCACATGATCACACTCACAGAACCACAGGCACATAGACACAGGCAACAGAGCATGCACAATGTCGGCACTAGTACAGTGTATATCCACCTTTCGCAGCAATGCAGGCTGCTATTCTCCCATGGAGACGATCGTAGAGATGCTGGATGTAGTCCTGTGGAACGGCTTGCCATGCCATTTCCACCTGGCGCCTCAGTTGGAGCAGCGTTCGTGCTGGACGTGTAGACCGCGTGAGACGACGCTTCATCCAGTCCCAAACATGCTCAATGGGGGACAGATCCGGAGATCTTGCTGGCCAGGGTAGTTGACTTACACCTTCTAGAGCACGTTGGGTGGCACGGGATACATGCGGACGTGCATTGTCCTGTTGGAACAGCAAGTTCCCTTGCCGGTCTAGGAATGGTAGAACGATGGGTTCGATGACGGTTTGGATGTACCGTGCACTATTCAGTGTCCCCTCGACGATCACCAGTGGTGTACGGCCAGTGTAGGAGATTGCTCCCCACACCATGATGCCGGGTGTTGGCCCTGTGTGCCTTGGTCGTATGCAGTCCTGATTGTGGCGCTCACCTGCACGGCGCCAAACACGCATACGACCATCATTGGCACCAAGGCAGAAGCGACTCTCATCGCTGAAGGCGAAACGTCTCCATTCGTCCCTCCATTCACGCCTGTCGCGACACCACTGGAGGCGGGCTGCACGATGTTGGGGCGTGAGCGGAAGACGGCCTAACGGTGTGCGGGACCTTAGCCCAGCTTCATGGAGACGGTTGCGAATGGTCCTCGCCGATACCCCAGGAGCAACAGTGTCCCTAATTTGCTGGGAAGTGGCGGTGCGGTCCCCTACGGCACTGCGTAGGATCCTACGGTCTTGGCGTGCATCCGTGCGTCGCTGCCGTCCGGTCCCAGGTCGACGGGCACGTGCACCTTCCGCCGACCACTGGCGACAACATCGATTACTGTGGAGACCTCACGCCCCACGTGTTGAGCAATTCGGTGGTACGTCCACCCGGCCTCCCGCATGCCCACTATACGCCCTCGCTCAAAGTCCGTCAACTGCACATACGGTTCACGTCCACGCTGTCGCGGCATGCTACCAGTGTTAAAGACTGCGATGGAGCTCCGTATGCCACGGCAAACTGGCTGACACTGACGGCGGCGGTGCACAAATGCTGCGCAGCTAGCGCCATTCGACGGCCAACACCGCGGTTCCTGGTGTGTCCGCTGTGCCGTGCGTGTGATCATTGCTTGTACAGCCCTCTCGCAGTGTCCGGAGCAAGTATGGTGGGTCTGACACACCGGTGTCAATGTGTTCTTTTTTCCATTTCCAGGAGTGTATCTGAATTCGACCGAGGGCAGATGGTGATGGACCGGAGCCTCGGCACGAGTTTTCGGAAACTGCTCGACTTGTCGGGTGTTCGAGGAGTGCTGTGGTGAGTGTCTTCAACACTTGGCGAAACCAGGTTGAAATCGCGTCCAGACGTCGTGGGGTTGGGCGGCAACCTCTCGTTACAGATGTCGGACGTCGCAGGCTGGGCTGACTGGTAAAGTAGGACAGGCGGTGAACTGTGGCGCAACCAATGTGGGCAGAATACAACTGTGTCTGAACACACAGTGCACCGAATACTCCTAATGACGGGCCTCCGTAACCGACAAGCTGTGCATGTGCAAATGTTAACAACTCGACATCGGCCGCTACGACTAAAATGGGCATGTGACCATCGACACTGGACGTTGACGCAGTGGCAGAGCGTTACATAGTTTGATGAATCCCGATACCTTCTTCATCAAGCCTATGGGAGGGCGCGAATCCATTGTCTTCCAGGGGAACAGCCACTTGTCATCTGCACTGTGGGACGGAGACAAGCTGGTGGCGGCTCCTTTATGCTCTGAGGAACATTCACGTGGGCATCCATGGGTCCAGTGGAGCTTTTGAAAGGCACCGTGACGACCAGGGAGACTGGTTGCAGACCACGTACACCATTTCATGACGATCATGTTTCCCGACGGCAATGGCATTTCTCATAGAGATAATACAACATGTCGCAAGGCCGGGAGTGTGTTGATGTGGTTCGAGGAACACAGTGGCGAGCTCCAGTCGGTGTGCTGGTCCCTCAACTCACCAGATCTGAACCGGACCTCATACATCTGGGATGTGACTGTACGCGGCGTCAGAGCTCATCGCCCGTTCCCCGGAATTTATGGGGATGAGGTGACCTGTGTGTGTGTGCAGACGTGGTGAAGCTCCCTCCAGCGACCTACCAAGGCCTCATTGCTTCCATGTCAATACGCGTCGCCGTTGTTATCCGTGCCAAAGGTGGCATACCGGCTATTAGGTAGGTGGTCATATGTTATGGCTGATCAGACTGCGTTCTACATGAATGAAGACACAGGGAGTAACTTGAATAAGAGCCGATACTTCTGTAGTGGCGCAGAATATCAAAGAGTTGCAAACGTGGAATATTGTCAAAGTTTCGTTGCTTATGCCGAGAGCCAGAGGCAGTATGTTAGCCAAGAGGTAGGAGGATTGCACATGTATCGTAATGTGTCGTCACGCAGGGGCAATGGCCTGGTTACACACAACAGGCGAGAGAGAATTGCTTAGCACGCCGGTTTGTGTTAGACGGACACTTTCGTAGAGTGCAAGACAGAGGTATAGCATCAGCGTAAGTCTGCCATAGCAACAAGTAACTCGGTCGCAAGAACACCTAAGGGGCGAGTACGACAGATGAATCAGCAGTAGAAGTGGAACGAATGCATTCATTACAAACGAGCATGACGTCAGGACGTCGCTCGTGCTTCCTTTAAATACGCCAGCTTTGATAGCAACAAGGCACTCGCAGTTAGACTTGCAGTTAGATGTGTACTGGGTCGCTGCGTAGCGCTCAGCTCGGTGATCGACATGTTAATCTTTATTAAGGAGATGTTGCAGTTAGGGCGGCCCATCCAGCAGAAGACGTGAGGGGACAGTACCAGCTCTGGTCCTCTCTGCTGCCGCTGTCAATCATCAACCCAGGATTGGCAGCCATCGCGGCAGACTCGCTCGCCGCCAATGCTGATCACATCAGTGAGCTATCGTCGAGATCGTGCGGGGCCTAGGCTCTGTGCATCTGCTGTCACAACCGGGTGAGCCGACGACGCTGGGAGACTGCAGCCCGTTCCGCCCGTCCACCGCGGGCGAGCCACCAGGAGGAGCAGGGAAGAAGACAGGGTGGGATAGAGTACACTCCGCACTACGAGAATGCTTCTCGTGCCGACAGCGCCAGGATTCCAACCCGGAGCCTCTTGCTGTACGCCGCCGAGCCGGCCTGCCAGCCGGACGTCGCCATCCACGCGCGGACGACTCCGCTACGTCAGAGCACGCGGCGCTGTACTAGCAAGACTGGTGCGGCCCGGATCTGGTGTAATCACTACGAGTCAGCGAGGACTCGGGGAAGGTCGTTGATATCACCAAGCCACATTGTACTCGGCAGGAATAAAGGTGTTATGAATTAATAATGTTTCTTTGGCGTTTCTGACGCTTCTACAGCCATTTCCTAGCATCCTGACAACTGGAGAGGTCACCGCTCGACCATCCAGTCCACCGTAGGCGACCGGGACCACCGGGGCGCCTACACTTCTACCGGTGACTGAGGATGATGTGCTGAAAAACATTACATCAGTATTTTCAGACTAATAATTATAGCCATTACAAGTCGTATGTTTAAGGTGGTTAGTACTTCCAAGTATATGTGGCAAGAGTAAGCCATTAATGTCCATCTTTCTCTGGGCAGCAGGTGAGGTTTTGAAGTGTGGACAGATATGAGTTATTTTACACTGACAGGCGTAGACCACTTAACGGTGAAGTACGACCATGCAGAAAACATCAGGTCATTACGTTTGTTACACTCTATATATACGTCAAGTAATTTTAACTTATGCAGAGGCAACGAAACTTTTATGCACCCTATATATTTGTTGTTGTTAAAAAAAAAAAAAAAGGCTCTGAGCACTATGGGACTTCACAAATGGTTCAAATGGCTCTGAGCACTATGGGACTCAACTGCTGAGGTCATTAGTCCCCTAGAACTTAGAACTAGTTAAACCTAACTAACCTAAGGACATCACAAACATCCATGCCCGAGGCAGGATTCGAACCTGCGACCGTAGCGGTCTTACGGTTCCAGACTGCAGCGCCTTTAACCGCACGGCCGGCGGGACTTAACAGCTGTGGTCATCAGTCCCCTAGAACTTAGAACTACTTAAACCTAACTAACCTAAGGACATCACACACATCCATGCCCGAGGCAGGATTCGAACCTTCAACCGTAGTGGTCACGCGGTTCCAGACTGAAGCGCCTAGAACCACACGGCCACACCGGCCGGTTTTGTTGTTGTTCTTGTGGTCTTCAGTCCTGAGACTGGTTTGATGCAGCTCTCCATGCTACTCTATCCTGTGCAAGCTTCTCATCACCCTATATATACTTAAAGTAATTTTAACTTACGCAGAGACAATCAAACTTTTATTTTGGAAAGAACCAATCGATTTCACAAATCTTTTAAATGGCAGCCTCCGTTGCTGATTGATATGCGCGACTTACAGTCATACGGAGGACCCGGGTTCCACTGTGAGAGCTGCCAGAAATTTTTCCTTAGTGGGAATGGGGTGGACTCTTCCTCTAGATGCCAACTGAGGAGCTAGTGTACCGAGTAGTAGCCGTTCCAGGTCACGAAAACTGACAACGGCACGGTGAGCGGAGCACTGTCCTTTCATATTGCGTCCAATGACGCCACTGGCAGAAGATTACATGGCGGTCGATAGGTACCGATGGGCCTCTCGGGTTTACAATATCTTTTACATGCAAGAACCTAGAACCTTGGGGTACGTTTTACAATTGCATTTAGGATCGGAGTCTTCATTTACGTTTCACAAGTGTTCAATGATCCCTCCACTGAACGCACGACAAACATATACAGGGTGTTACGAAAAGGTACGGCCAAACTTTCAGGAAACATTCCTCACACACAAATAAAGAAAAGGTGTTATGTGGACATGTGTCCGGAAACGCTTAATTTCCATGTTAGAGCTCATTTTAGTTTCGTCAGTATGTAATGTACTTCCTCGATTCACCGCCAGTTGGCCCAATTGAAGGAAGGTAATGTTGACTTCGGTGCTTGTGTTGACATACGACTCATTGCTCTACAGTACTAGCATCAAGCACATCAGTAAGTAGCATCCATAGGTTAGTGTTCATCACGAACGTGGTTTTGCAGTCAGTGCAATGTTTACAAATGCGGAGTTGGCAGATGCCCACTTGATGTATGGATTAGCACGGGGCAATAGCCGTGGCGCGGTGCGTTTGTATCGAGACAGATTTCCAGAACGAAGGTGTCCCGACAGGAAGACGTTCGAAGGAATTGATCGGCGTCTTAGGGAGCACGGAACATTGCAGCCTATGACTCGCGACTGGGGAAGACGTAGAACGACGAGGACACCTGCAATGGACGAGGCAATTCTTCGTGCAGTTGACGATAACCCTAATGTCAGCGTCAGAGAAGTTGCTGCTGTACAAGGTAACGTTGACCACGTCACTGTATGGAGAGTGCTACGGGAGAACCAGTTGTTTCCGTACCATGTACAGCGTGTGCAGGCACTATCAGCAGCTGATTGGCCTCCACGGGTACACTTCAGCGAATGGTTCATCCAACAATGTGCCAATCCTCATTTCAGTGCAAATGTTCTGTTTACGGATGAGGCTTCATTCCAACGTGATCAAATTGTAAATTTTCACAATCAACATGTGCGGGCTGACGAGAATCCGCACGCAATTGTGCAATCACGTCATCAACACAGATTTTCTGTGAACGTTTGGGAAGGCATTGTTGGTGATGTCTTGATTAGGCCCCATGTTTTTCCACCTACGCTCAATGGAGCACGTTATCACAATTTCATACGGGATACTCTACCTGTGCTGCTACCCGCCTTTACAAGTACGACACAAGATGTGGTTCATGCACGATGGAGGTCGTGTACATTTCAGTCGAAGTGTGCGTACGCTTCTCAAGAACTGATTCGGTGACCGATGGATTGGTAGAGGCGGACCAATTCCATGGCCTCCACGCTCTCCTGACCTCAACCCTCTTGACTTTCACTTATGGGGGCATTTGAAAGTTCTTGTCTACGCAACTCCGGTACCAAATGTAGAGACTCTTCGTGCTCGTATTGTGGACGGCTGTGATACAATACGCCATTCTCCAGGGCTGCATCAGCGCATCAGGGATTCCATGCGACGGAGGGTGGATGCATGTATCCTCGCTAACGGTGGACATATTGATCATTTTCTGTAACAAAGTGTTTGAAGTCACGCTGGTACGTTCTGTTGCTGTGTGTTTTCATTCCGTGATTAATGTGATTTGAAGAGAAGTAATAAAATGAGCTCTAACATGGAAAGTAAGCGTTTCCGGACACATGTCCACATAACATATTTTCTTTCTTTGTGTTTGAGGAATGTTTCCTGAAAGTTTGGCCGTACCTTTTTGCAACACCCTGTAGACTATAGTCACACTTGTCGCATACTTCGGAAAGATTGTATGGAGTTATTGACTTCACTACCGTTGCTGTTCAGCGTCTCTGTTGATACAAAGCTTATGTAAGCAGAGGCACAAAGGTGCACTGCGAGATGTTCGGTACGCCGATGTGATAGAAGTCATGTGTCAGCGATATGCACATGTACTGATGGGATTAGCGCAGCGTACACAAGGTGTAAAAGGGCATTGTATTGGTGGAGCTGTCATTTGTACTCAGGTGATTCAGCTGAAATGGATCCCGAGGTGAGGCCGCACTTCGGGAATCAAGACTTTGAACACGGAATGGCAGTTGGCGTAAGACGCATGGGAATTCAGCATTGCGAGAGCCAAAGTGTCAAGACGGGAGACAACGCAGTGGCCGACGGGCTTCACTCAGCGCCCGAGAGCAGCGGCGTTTCCCTGGAGTTGTCAATGCTAACAGCCAAACAACACTGCGCGAAATAACCACAGAAATCAATGTGGGAAGTACGACTAACGTATCCGTCAGGACAGTGCGGCGAAATCTGGCGTTATCGGGTTATGACAGCAGACTACCGACGCGAGTACCTTTGCTAACAGCACTGCATCGTCTGAGTGCCTCTCCTGGGCTCACGACCACATTGGTTGGATCGTAGACGACTGGAAAACCGTGACGTTATCAGATGAGTCCCAATTTAAGCTGGTAAGAGCTGAAGGTGGCAGAGGTAAAATACAGGGAGCGAAAGGCTATCTACGATTTGTACAGGAACCAGATGGCAGTTACAAGAGTCGAGGGACATGAAAGGGAAGCAGTGGTTGGGAAGGGAGTGAGACAGGGTTGTAGCCTCTCCCCGATGCTATTCAATCTGTATATTGAGCAAGCAGTAAAGGAAACAAAAGAAAAGTTCGGAGTAGGTATTAAAATCCACGGAGAAGAAATAAAAACTTTGAGGTTCGCCGATGACATTGTAATTCTGTCAGAGACATAAAAGGACTTGGAAGAGCAGTTGAACGGAATGGACAGTGTCTTGAAAGGAGGGTATGAGATGAACATTGACAACAGCAAAATGAGGATAATGGAATGTAGTCGAATTAAGTCGGGTGATGCTGAGGGAATTGGATTAGGAAATGAGACACTTAAAGTAGTAAAGGAGTTTTGTTATTTTGGGAGCAAAATAACCGATGATGGTCGAAGTAGAGGGGATATAAAATGTAGACTACCAATGGCAAGGAAAGCGTTTCTGAAGAAGAAAAATTTGTTAACATCGGGTATAGATTTAAGTGCCAGGAAGTCGTTTCTGAAAGTATTTGTATGGAGTGTAGCCATGTATGGAAGTGAAACGTGGACGATAAATAGTTTGGACAAGAAGAGAATAGAAGCTTTCGAAATGTGGTGCTACAGAAGAATGCTGAAGATTATATGGGTAGATCACATAACTAATGAGGTAGTATTGAATAGAACTGGGGAGAAGAGGAGCTTGTGGCACAACTTCACTAGAAGAAGGGATCGGCTGGTAGGACATGTTCTGAGACATCGAGGGATCACCAAATTAGTATAGGAGGGCAGCGTGGAGGGTAAAAATCGCAGAGGGAGACCAAGAGATGAATACACTAAGCAGATTCAGAAGGATGTAGGTTGCAGTAGGTACTGGGAGATGAAGAAGCTTGCACAGGATAGGGTAGCATGGAGAGCTGCATCAAACCAGTCTCAGGACTGAAGACCACAACAACCAAAAGAGCTGATGGTAGGGGTCGAGTGTGGCGCAGACCACACGAAGCCGTGGAGTGAAATTGTCAACAAGCTACTGTGCAATATGATGGTGGCTCCATAACAGTGTGGGCTGTGTTTACGTGGAGCGTACGGGGTCCTCTGGTCCAACTGTACCGATCACTGACTGGAAATGGTTATATTCGGCTACTTGGAGACCATTCACAGCCATTCATGGACTTCATGTTCCATGACAATCCGCCATGTCACCGGGCAATAGCTATTCGCGAGTGGTTTGAAGAACATCCTGGAAAATTCGAGCGAATGGTTTGGCCATCCAGATCGTGCTACATGAATCCCATCGAACATGTATAGGACATAATCGAGAGGTGCAGTAACGTATTCTCGACGAAAACCACAACCCACAGTTGCAGCTGGATTGCACTTGTGCAAATAGAGAACGCAAAACATACTTTGTTGCTGCGTCATCGACATCGTGACTCGGTGGACACTGGGTAATGAACAAACGGGCGAGCTATCTGCACCAGGGATGCCGCTACCGGCAACCACATGAACGTTTTACTACACAAGTTAAAATATACCCAAATATTCAATTCCATTCACGTAGCAGAATTTTCTTGCGAAATCGTAATAATGTTTTTTGCAGCACCCTGTATATAAGTTCACTCAAATACAGATGACATGATGTTTAGGCGACATTAACGTCAACAATGTTTATTAGAGGTAGGTGGGTGTGGAATGGTAAGATGTGAAGTCGTGCGGGGTGTGAGGAAGATACGGTTGTCGCGCACCTCTGGGTGTCAACCCACGACCCTTGGGGAAAGTGTCCGTGGGAGCGCCTTAGCAATGTATAGCCGATACGCCAGCCTGGCCACTTCGTGACTCGACGTGCGTGGGCACAGGCTTCGTGTTGTGGTGTGTGTGTGTGTGGGGAGGGGGGGTCAGAGAGGTGATCGTGACGCGGCGAGCTCTTTACGCATCTTTAAAAAGCTAACCCGCACCTTCCTAAAAGGCGAGGGGTCGCCGGTGCACCTCACGCCATACGAAACCTATTGTCTGTGAGCCGTATTATATGTATGAATTGTTATGAGTTATTGCTCATCAGTTAATGTGTATTCCTCTGCAGAACTCTAAAGTCTATCTTTATCTGGCGAACTACTAATTTCATTGAAAGGGTCTTTAAGCCACAAAGTTCTTGAATTTTGTATATGATTACTTTTGACGAGTATAAAGTCGAGTCACAAGAACTTCACTATACCGGTTGTCTCTCCAAAGAGGCGTCACGCACTTTTTCTCTGATCTTTCGGCAGTTATTTGCAGTTTAGTTTTTTGACTGTATAGGTACAGTCAGCTCAGACCATTACTGCTTGCCACGTCTTTCATAGGACGCCCACTATCAACAGAAAGCGTCGGTTCGCTTCCCATTACAAACAAAATTATTTTTAAATTGGGATTTTCAGTAATTATTCGATAGAGCTCTCCGAAATTAGTCTACTCCAGTATCTGTTTTATCGATATGTATCAACAGGGACAGTAAAACACGAAGAATAAACAGCAGTCCAACAGCGACTCAGTAGTGCAAGATGCTTGGCGGTAGCAGCCAGCGCGTGCCAGTGCAGTGCTGTCTCTACTGGAGTACTAGTTATTCTTCGAGTTTCACTGTCCCTGTTAGTACATATCGATAAACAGATTATCTCACAGTAGACTTATGAGGGACTGGTCTCTCCAATAGACACGTAAAGCCGGCCTGTGTGGCCGTGCGGTTCTAGGCTCTTCAGTCTGGATCCGCGTGACCTTTACGGTCGCAGATTCGAATCCTGCCTCGGGCATGGATGTGTGTGATGTCCTTAGGTTAGTTAGGTTTAAGTAGTTCTAAGTTCTAGGGGACTGATGACTTCAGCTGCTAAGTCCCATAGTGCTCAGGGCCATTTGAACCATTTTTTTTAGACACGTAAAATTCCGCTTTAAATGTAATTTTATTTGTAACGAGAAACAAACCGACGCTTTTGGTCGGCACTGGACGTTGCGTGAAAGACGTGGTGAGCTCTGTTTGTCTGGGTTGACTCCAGCTGCACAATGCAAAAATGAAATTTCAAACATCTGATGAAACGCTAGAGGAATTGCGCCTGACGACTCTTGGTACAGACACCCTGTATACGACGAGTGAAAGAAGTGTTTGAATGTTTAGATATTTACCAGAAGAAAGTTTGAAGACTATTGGCTCTGAGCACTATGCGACTTAACTTCTGAGGTCATCAGTCACCTGGAACTTAGAACTAATTAAACCTGACTAACCTAAGGACATCACACACACCCATGCCCGAGGCAGGATTCGAACCTGCGACCGAAGCGGTCGCTCGGCTCCATACTGTATCGCCTAGAACCGCACGGCCACTCCGGCCGGCTTGAAGACTATTAACGAACACTTCTTGCTAACTGATTTTACGTAAAATTACATGACTAATGGAGAAATTTTGCAGCAATTAAAGTAATTTTAACCAAGGATGGGGAGTGGATAGTCCGAGATAGACATCAGTACCTATTTATTTTTACGAAGCTACAGGCGATGTCTTTCATAAACAGAAAAATTCGTATAAATCAAAATTCAGTAATGATACGTCGGATGGAGGAAGATATGATGTATGCAATCCCTTCGAAACAGTGTGAATCACTGCTCTTTTCCACATTTCCAAAGAAATGCCACAATGAAAATAAAATTTTCAACGACAGCACAGTCTTCTTCCCAGTGGTTTAATTCTACGACAACCTAAGAAGCATCCGTGAAGATGGGTGAAGGAAATATTTCACACATACACTGAAGTGACAATAGTCATGGGATACCTCCTAATATCGTGTCAGACCTCTTTTTGCATGTCACTGTGCAGCAACTCGACGTGGCATGAACTCATCAACTCGTTGGAACCCTGCAGAAATATTGAGCCATGCTGCCTCTATAGGCTTCCATAACTGCCCGTGCAGGACTTTTTGTGCACGAACTGACCTCTCGATTAAGTCCCATAAATCTTCAATGAAATTTATGTCGGGCGATCTGGGTGGCCAGATCATTCGCTGGAGTTGTCCAGAATGTTCTCCATACAAATCGCGAAGAACTGTGGCTCAGTGACGTGGCACATTGTCATCTATACAAATTCCATCGTTGTTTGGGAAGACGAAGACCATGGATGTCTGCTAATGGTTTCCAAGTACACCCCTGGAAATGGAAAAAAGAACACATTGACGCCGGTGTGTCAGACCCACCATACTTGCTCCGGACACTGCGAGAGGGCTGTACAAGCAATGATCACACGCACGGCACAGCGGACACACCAGGAACCGCGGTGTTGGCCGTCGAATGGCGCTAGCTGCACAGCATTTGTGCACCGCCGCCGTCAGTGTCAGCCAGTTTGCCGTGGCATACGGAGCTCCATCGCAGTCTTTAACACTGGTAGCATGCCGCGACAGCGTGGACGTGAACCGTATGTGCAGATGACGGACTTTGAGCGAGGGCGTATAGTGGGCATGCGGGAGGCCGGGTGGACGTACCGCCGAATTGCTCAACACGTGGGGCGTGAGGTCTCCACAGTACATCGATGTTGTCGCCAGTGGTCGGCGGAAGGTGCACGTGCCCGTCGACCAGGGACCGGACCGCAGCGACGCACGGATGCACGCCAAGACCGTAGGATCCTACGCAGTGCCGTAGGGGACCGCACCGCCACTTCCCAGCAAATTAGGGACACTGTTGCTCCTGGGGTATCGGCGAGGACCATTCGCAACCGTCTCCATGAAGCTGGGCTACGGTCCCGCACACCGTTAGGCCGTCTTCCGCTCACGCCCCAACACCGTGCAGCCCGCCTCCAGTGGTGTCGCGACAGGCGTGAACGGAGGGACGAATGGAGACGTGTCGTCTTCAGCGATGAGAGTCGCTTCTGCCTTGGTGCCAATGATGGTCGTATGCGTGTTTGGCGCCGTGCAGGTGAGCGCCACAATCAGGACTGCATACGACCGAGGCACACAGGGCCAACACCCGGCATCATGGTGTGGGGAGCTATCTCCTACACTGGCCGTACACCACTGGTGATCGTCGAGGGGACACTGAATAGTGCACGGTACATCCAAACCGTCATTGAACCCATCGTTCTACCATTCCTAGACCGGCAAGGGAACTTGCTGTTCCAACAGGACAATGCACGTCCGCATGTATCCCGTGCCACCCAACGTGCTCTAGAAGGTGTAAGTCAACTACCCTGGCCAGCAAGATCTCCGGATCTGTCCCCCATTGAGCATGTTTGGGACTGGATGAAGCGTCGTCTCACGCGGTCTGCACGTCCAGCACGAACGCTGGTCCAACTGAGGCGCCAGGTGGAAATGGCATGGCAAGCCGTTCCACAGGACTACATCCAGCATCTCTACGATCGTCTCCATGGGAGAATAGCAGCATGCATTGCTGCGAAAGGTGGATATACACTGTACTAGTGCCGACATTGTGCATGCTCTGTTGCCTGTGTCTATGTGCCTGTGGTTCTGTGAGTGTGATCATGTGATGTATCTGACCCCAGGAATGTGTCAATAAAGTTTCCCCTTCCTGGGACAATGAATTCACGGTGTTCTTATTTCAATTTCCAGGAGTGTAGTTCAGATGGACCAGAGGACACAGCCTACTCCGTGTGAAAACAGCCCACACAGTTAAGGCGTCACCACCAGCTTGCACAGTGCCTTGTTGACAACTTGGGTCCACGGATTCGTGGGATCTGCGCCACTCTCGAAACCTACCATCAGCTCTTGCCAACTGAAATCGGGACACATCTAATCAGGATATGGTTTTCCAGTACACTAGGGTCCAACCAATTGGTCACGAGCCCAAAAGAGGCGCTGCAAGCGACATCATGCTATTAGCAGAGGCACTTGCGTCGGTCATCTGCTGCCATAGCCCATCAATACCTAATTTCGCCGTACTGTCCTAACGGATACGTTCGACGTATGCCCCACATTGATTTCTGTGGTTATTTCACGCAGTGTTGCTTGTCTGTTAGCATTGACAACCCTACGCAAACGCCACTGTTCTCGGTTTTAAGTGAAGGCCACTGCGTTGCCCATGGTGAGAGGTAATGCCTGATATTTGGTAATCTCGGCATATCCCTGACAGAGTGGATCTCCGAATATTGAATTCCGATGCGTCTAGTTCCATCTACCATTCAGGGTTCAAGAGCCTGTTAATTTCAGTCGTGTGGCCATAATCCCGTCGGAAACCTTTTCACATGGGTCACCTATGTAGAAATGACAAGTCCGCCAATGCACTGCCCTTTTATCCCTTGTGTATGCGGTACTATCGCCAACTGTATATGTGTGTATCGCTATCCCACGAATTTTGTCACCTGAGTGTATAACTATGAAGAAAGGCAATGGAAAATATCTCTGAACAGTGGCCATTCCGAACCATCATAGTGAACATGACGACGAGTGTCTGCATCAGCATCCTTCGCATTCACCCCCTTATTGCTGCCACATTGCGCTGGGACCTGATGGCACACAAGACAGTATAACGACGTTCTGGCAGCCGAGACAATGACGGGTGGTTTTCGAAGGAGCCAACAGTGGAGAATAGTAAGTTGACATCCAGGAGCTGGATGCCACGCGCATTTCCTTGTCCAGGTGCAGTTGTCAGAGCTGTGCTACTAGCAGTATTGTATGCCTTCTGTGGGTCATTGAGCCTCTTCAGTCGCAAATACCGCTGTGAGTGCCTGTTGAATAAGACCACCGGGCTGTCTCCCGAGCCAGTCAACATGTTAAGCGAGTCCTGTTGGACGCCGAGAGTTGACAAAACCGTACAAGGTCTGCTGAGACTTCAACAACGCTAGTGTCAGTCTAGAGAAGGTGAAGTTAGTGTAAACTTGTTGTGGACTGGCAAGACAACCAATCCACTATGACAGGTAGCCGAAAGGCACGCGTTTAAGCTCACGCAGGACGGCGTGAGGTCTGGAACAGGACAAGGTCTTTATAGTAGCAAAAATAGTACGTAGGTTCTGGAATACTTAACTTTAATCCGTAATTGGTGAACATCGGTCTGACGGTACATGCATCACAAGATAAATAGCAATTGATAATGGCGCCTTGCTAGGTCGTAGCAAATGACGTAGCTGAAGGCTATGCTAACTATCGTCTCGGCAAATGTGAGCGCAATTTGTCAGTGAACCATCGCTAGCAAAGTCGGCTGTACAACTGGGGCGGGTGCTAGGAAGTCTCTCTAGACCCGCCGTGCCGGCCGAAGTGGCCGTGCGGTTAAAGGCGCTGCAGTCTGGAACCGCAAGACCGCTACGGTCGCAGGTTCGAATCCTGCCTCGGGCATGGATGTTTGTGATGTCCTTAGGTTAGTTAGGTTTAACTAGTTCTAAGTTCTAGGGGACTAATGACCTCAGCAGTTGAGTCCCATAGTGCTCAGAGCCATTTTTTTTTAGACCTGCCGTGTGGCGGCTCTCGGTCTGCAATCAGTGGCGACACGCGGGTCCGACGTATACTACCGGACCGCGGCCGATTTAAAGGCTACCACCTAGCAAGTGTGGTGTCTGGCGGTGACACCACAAAACTGAAATTAATTCTGACGTGTAAAATTTATAGGGTGGGAAATTAATGTGTCAAGTACGGAGCCAGATCAGATAAAAGAGGAAAGTTACCTACTGGTTTAAGTAACTACGAGCGAAGGAGCTGATACTGCAAAAGGAAGGGGAAAGAGTAAGTCATCTGAGAGGAAACAACATAGTGTTGTTGTCAATAGTCCGCAGCTCGTGGTCATGCGGTAGCGTTCTCGCTTCCAGCGCCCGGGTTCCCGGGTTCGATTCCCGGCGGGGTCAGGGATTTTCTCTGCCTCGTGATGACTGGGTGTTGTGTGATGTCCTTAGGTTAGTTAGGTTTAAGTAGTTCTAAGTTCTAGGGGACTGATGACCATAGATGTTAAGTCCCATAGTGCTCAGAGCCATTTGAACCATTTGTTGTCAATAGTGATGGAAGAAGAGAAGGAACCTATCACACTGCCCGAAATGGCATTAATGTTGACTAACTTAAACACCTAGTTACTATACTAATCCAGCCCAATGGATTACTCTCCCCCCCCCCCCAAAGTCCTTTCTTTAACTTCTTGTTTAGCGTTCTGTCCGTCATAGTTTCTCGCCCTACCCCTTCCTCCCAATCCTTCTCCAACCCCTCTCACCCTATTCTAATTTACCCAGTTTCAACACTCAATGAAATATCCATTCATGTTTCTTTTGTTGCTTCCCCCCCACCCGCTCCAAAATCATTCCCCTCCTATCACTCTGTACCCTGCCCCCGCATCCACCTACATCTAACACCACATTTCCTAATTATCCATCTCACTAACTGTCACTCACCCTTGGGCCTTCCAAGGCCCCCGCCCTCCCTCTCACCTTTTAATCACACTCTTCATCTTTTTCTTTCTGTTATACCACCATCTAAACTAAAACTCCTCCCGAACAGGCCATGAAGGCCCAACGGCACCGACCGACCGCCGTGTCGTCCTCAGCCCACAGGCGTCACTAGATGCGGATATGGAAGGGTATGTGGCCAGCACACCGCTCTCCCGGCCGTATGTCAGTTTCTGAGACCGGAGCCGGTGCTTCTTAATCAAGTAACTCCTCAGTTTGCCTCATAAGGGCTGAGTGCACCCCGCTTGCCAACGGCGCTCGGCAGACTGGGTGGTCACCCATCCAAGAGCTAGCCCAGCCCGACAGCGCCTAACTTCGGTGATCTGACGGAAATCGGTGTTACCACTGCGGTAAGGCCGTTGGCCTTATACGACCTTCGCGTAACAATAACTTCTCCTGTTCTTCACCCTCCCCCTCCCCCGTTTTTTTCACTCCTATTGCTATATTTAGTATTTTTTATATTATTACAATCGCTTATTATACCATTACGTGTGATTCATTGGCTTTTGTATTTTATTTCATCCGTTCCTTACAGACTTAATGCTACATGACAGCCGGCCGCGGTGGTCTAGCGGTTCTAGGCGCTCAGTCCGGAACTGCGCGACTGCTACGGTCGCAGGTTCGCATCCTGCCTCGGGCATGGATGTGTGTGATGTCCTTAGGTTAGTTAGGTTTAAGTAGTTCTAAGTTCTAGGGGACTGATGATCACAGATGTTAAGTCCCATAGTGCTCAGAGCCATTTTTTGCTACATGACATGTTCACTTCATATCATTAACGATCTGATGTTTACATGTAAATGCAAAGATGGTGATTCACAATGGCACTTACAGTGGTAATCACGTACGGTTCGATGACACCTAACACTAGCAAGCTTATATCTGCGATACTTCTATATTTTAATGTGTCCAGTCTTCTAGAGTCTACATTTTTTGACATCACTTTCGCAGTTACGTGGCAACGGCATGTTCTAGTCTTGTATTTACCGGCTCTAGCCTGATTTTTTTCAGATATGATGTGCTTGTACGGTAATGTGCTTCATTCCTGCAAAACGTTAATTTTGTACCATTTGTATCATGTTAAACGAATGTGTTGAACTGTGCATATGTCGTTCTGCACATTACACGGCAAAATTATGTTAATTATCTAAGAAGTAAGTGCATTTCTCGTAACTGTATATCAGCTTACATCTAATATTTTTTACTTTTTGGCCTATTGATGTAAGTGCACACCTCGTAATTTATACTAGCTTGCGTCTAATATTTTTTAATTTTCTCAGTTTTATACTTTTTATCTTACTGTTTGCATAGCCTTACGTTTCGCACTGTGCTCGATAATGGCGTGAAAGCCGAATCTAGATTGTGCACAGGAAATATATGATGGTGTATGCTTGTGGCTCAGCCCATATGAGAATGCGGGCTTTCTAGGAGAATCTTGATGATGAAATCTTCTCGGGTTGATAGCCGAGTCAATCCTTTATTCTCCGGCAATGTTTTCAGTCCTGAAGGTGGCAAATAAGTAACTTGCTGAAACGCTGCCGGAGAACAACGCATTGACTCGGCTATCAACCCGAGAAGATTTTATCATGGGGCTCAGCACCATGGAGAGCTTATTCGAAAAAAACTGAAACTAAGTTTGATAGGGCTAATGCTAAAAAGATAATTAAAATTGATAAGTCTGTAAGAGAATTTAAAGATAATAACATTGACCTAAAATCTGAAGTCGAAAGTCATATTAGGGACTCTAGACAGGAAGAGAGGGGAAGATAAACAGAATTCAAGTGAAAATTAACTGTTAGAATGGATCACAATTGCAGCTTCGAAGAAAGGACACTCAAAAAATTGCTCTAAATAGTGACCTCTACGAACAAATATAGTGAAGACGACGCCAAGGGTTCCACTCCCATTGCGTTCACCCGCTTATTGTTGACCTGAAAGTGAACTAGAACGGTAATCTAAGGCCGACGCCATTTTAAGTAATTAATATTAATTGTCGCCACATTCTCTAAGCAGTAACTGAGCTTCTGACTTCCCAATACTTTGCTTTAATTCCTTTTCCGATCTGTTTCGAAATTACGGCGTGTTCTTTGTGTAATGTTTCAGAAGCTCCTTCCAACTCTTTGCCTTTCTTTAGAAGCTACAATTTCTTTCCTTACCTAATGGCGTCCGTGCTTTCTTTACGTGTCACAACTCTTGCATTTGATGCATTGAATTGGTTCAAATGGCTCTGAGCACTATGGGACTTAACATCTATGGTCATCAGTCCCCTAGAACTTAGAACTACTTAAACCGAGCTAACCTAAGGACATCACACAACACCCAGCCATCACGAGGCAGAGAAAATCCCTGACCCCGCCAGGAATCGAACCCTGGAACCCGGGCGTGGGAAGCGAGAACGCTACCGCACGACCACGAGATGCGCGCTGCATTGAATTTGCGAATGCTGCCACTTCCATCAGAATTCCTAAACTAATGAAAACGTAGATCCAGAAACCTATCCATTGTTTTAGCTGTACTGGTTTACAGTTTCCATGACAGCTTCTCTTGTACTGTACACTGGGGTGACAACAATCCCGCGCGACTGCTACGGTCGCAGGTTCGAATCCTGCCTCGGGCATGGATGTGTGTGATGTCCTTAGGTTAGTTAGGTTTAAATAGTTCTAAGTTCTAGGGGACTGATGACCATAGATGTTAAGTCCCATAGTGCTCAGAGCCATTTTTTTTTTAGAATAATCATGGGGTAACGATATGCACATACACAGCTAGCGGTAGTATCTCTTAAGCAAGGTGTAAAAGTACAGTGGATTGGCGGAGTTGTCATCTGTACACAGGTGAGTCATGTGCAAAATTCGTCCGACGTGATTATGGCAGCACGGCGGGAATTAACAGACTTCGAATGCGGGATGTTAGTTGAAGCTAGACGCGTGGGACATGTCATTTTGGAAATTGTTAGGGATTCAGTTTTCCGAGATCAACAATGTGAAGAGTGTACTGAGAATAACAAATTCCAGCCATTACATCTCACCACCGACTACGCAGTGACCGACGGATTTCTCTTAACGACCGAGAGCAACGGCGTTTGCGTCGAGTTGTCGGTGCTAACAGACAAGCAACACTGCGTGAAATATCCGCAGAAATCAATGTCGGACGTACGACTAAAGTGTCATTTAGGACGGTTCGGCGAAATCTGGCGTTAATAGGCTATGACAGCAGACGACCGACGCGAGTGCCTTTGCTAACACCACGACATGGGCTGAAACGCCTCTCCTGGGCTCGTGACCATATCGGTTGGAAAACAGAGGACAGGAAAACGATGGTCTGGGCAGGTGACTCCCTATTTCAGTTGGTAAAACCTGATAATAGGGTTTGATAGTGGAAAAAAAATGTTCCAATGTGTGTGAAATCTTATGGGACTTAACTGCTAAGGTCATCAGTCCCTAAGCTTACACACTACTTAACCTAAATTATCCTAAGGACCAACACACACACCCACGCCCAAGGGAGGACTCTAACCTCCGCCGGGACCAGCCCCACAGTCCATGACTGCAGCGCCCGAGACCGCTCGGCTAATCCCGCGCGGCGGATAGTGAAAAAGCTTATGTCCGACGACGTGGAGACCATTTGCAAGCATTCATGGATTTCATATTCCTGAACAATGGTGGAGTTTTATGGATCACAGTGCACAATGTTACCGGGCCGCAAATGTTCGTGATTCTGGACAATTCGAGCGAATGATTTGGCCACCCAGATCGCCCGACACGAACCCCACTAAATATTTGTGGAATAAAATCGAAAAGTCATTTCGTGCAATAGTTTGAAATTATGGACGGCTATAGAGGCAGCATGGCTCACTATTTCTGCAGAGGACTTTCATTGACTTGTTGAATCCATGCCAAGTCGAATTACTGCACTACACCGGGCAGGAGGAGGTCTGATAAGGTATTAGGAGGTATCCCATGACTGTTGTCACCTCAGTGTCTTTCTATAGTCTACTTAGTGTGACCTTGGGTGATTTTTTTTCAACGGAATACTGGGCGTTCCGTCTTTTTTCCTTCTGTTCCATACGATCAACGGATTTTGTTTCAGTTATCAATATGCGACAGTAAGCTGTGGGGATTCTCACAGAAACTGTAAACGGATTTGTTATCAAACATCTACATCTACAGTGACGGAAAAATCGCAGTACCAAGAAGGAGTTTGCGACATAAATGAAAACTGGTAGGCGTGCTTCTACATATGTAAGATGATATATGTTCCAATTTCGCGACAGTCGCGCAGGAGTAACGGTACTATCGCCACTATAAGTATGCAAATCAGATTTGCTTTAAATACACGCTGTAACGTCTGTGAGCGTGACCTACCTTTGACATTGGACGTGGTGAGCTGACGTTTGTCAAGAATGCCTGTAAGGAGACAAAGACGCCATTATCAACACCTCTCTGAGTTTGAACGAAGCCATGTAACTGGGCCACGTGAAGCTGGATGATCCTTCTGCGATATTGCAGAAAGAACTGGCAGGAATGTACCCACTGTATATGATTACTGGCAGCTGTGGTCACGAGAATGTACGATCACGAGAAGACCGGGCTCCGGGCGGGCTAGTGGTACTACCAAGAGGGAAGACCAACGTGTTCGGCTTATGGCTCTGGCACGTCATACTGCATCTGCGGCAGCAATATGAGCCGCAATTGGCACCACAGTGACTCAACAGTCTGTAAAAAATTGGTTACTTCAGGGACAGCCTCGAGCCAGACGTCCTGTAGCGTGCATTCCACTGATCCAAACCACCACCATTTGCGACATCAGTCATGTCAAGCGAGTGATCATTGGAGGCCAGGGTGGAGGTCTGTTGTGTTTTCTGATAAAAGCCGGTCCTGCCTCGGTGCCAGTCATGGCTGTGTGTTGATTAGGTATGTTGAGCTCAGCTGAGGGCCTGCAACCAACTTGTCTGTTTCCTAGACAGAATAGACCTATGCCTGGAGTTACGATCTATGAAGCAATATCGTATGACAGCAGGAGTACTCTCGTCGCTATCCCACGTACCGTGACTGCAAATCTCTACGTCCGTCTGGTGATGCGATCTGTTATGCTGCCATTCATGAACAGCATTCCATGAGGTATTTTCCAAAAGGATAACGCTCGCCCACAAACCGCTGTTGTAACCCAACATGCTCTACAGAGTGTCGACTTGTTGCCTCGGTCTGCTCGATCACCTTATCTGTCTTCCAGCGAGCACATATAGGACGTCATCGGACGCTAACTCCTGCCTTTTCCACAAACATCATTAGCTGTCCCTGTATTTACCGACCGGCTGCAACAAGCATGGAACTCCATCCTATGAACTGACATCCGGCGTCTGACTAGAGAATGCATGCACGTCTGCTTGCTTGGATTCAACATTCTGGCGGTTACACCGGTTATTATGTATCAGCATCTCACGATTGCATATGTTACCTACGCAAATGTGTTTTCGAAATTCATTACTGTATATTAATTATTTTTGATTTTGCGATAGTATTTCTGTCAATGTAGTTACATTGCTTGACGGGTGATAAGGAACAACTGGAATTTGATAAGGAACAACTACCAGTTACTACGGAGTGACCGAAAATTGCTAAGGAAAACCAGACCATGGATAATAAAGCTAAATGTGAGGACGGGACGTGCTATTGCAACGAAGCCTATGCAGGAACGCTCTGTATGCATTCGACAGTTTATGCAGTTCGACGTTTGACGGAGGTTGTTGTGGAACCGACTAGTGCGACATCTCGTGTGGTACGGCAACATGTCTGCAAGACGTCATCTGAGTGGCCACGATCGTGGACAAGCAGTTCGACGGCTCGCAGCCAGTCAAAGTGTCACTGCTACAGCCACAATAACGGGTGTGTCTGAAAGTGTGATCTCGCGATTAAAAAGGCCGCTGAAGGTGATAATGGTATACAAAGCAAGTCTGTGGTAGTAGACGGACCACCACACTGAAAGAGGGTCGATAGTAGTCCTATGGCGAAAAGGAACAAATATCTCACTCCCAGATAGATCGCTGCTGAACTTGCTTCCGCTAACAGTACACGTACCTTTGCCAGAACCACTTCGCGGCGACTGAATCAGGTTAGTCTGAATGCTCGGAAGCGCACATTTAGGAAAATACCACTGTTTGTGTGAAATATGGTGAAAATGCTGCTGTCTAACAGACATCTAAAATCCATTTGCATTCTTAAGAAATACTTGTATTATTAAACAAATGCGTCAGTAATGTGTAATACAGATATTTATAACAGATATTGGCTCTGGCAGCAGTAAATCCGTCACTGACAAAGTAAAATGTAGTAAAGTCGTCGAATGTACGATTAATTTTAATAACTACTACTACTACTACTAATAATAATAATAATAATTACAATAGTCTTCTAGTTTAGGAAAAATACTAGAAAATAGAACTGGATGGGCACCTCGATGACTATACCAATGGCACCCTATTCAAGATCCCACTACGGCGTGTGTAAGACAAGTGAGAGAAATACAAGTATGTTCAAATGAACATTGTGTCTTTCATTGGTCTTTCTAGGATACTTTCGACTCCACCAGGGCAAGATAAACAAATGGATGGCAAATAGAAAACAAATTTACTCTTAAGGCAAAGTGACGTATTTCATATTTTTTTATCGTGCCATAGAAGAAAGTGCCTCACCGTACGTAAAAATGAATGTATGGAGGAAGTAGAGACAGAAAGGTTACAAGGTGCAGAATTCCACAGACGAATGCTTTAGAAAGTATGAACTGGAACTCTCATGAAGTCAAGTAAACACAAAATATACCAGGAGCTCAGCGACGTATCACCAACACCGCAATTATATTTGGCCCTTCGTCTCAGCAGTCAACTAATTTATAAAGCCGTGACAAGCTCTTTAAGCACCTTAAATTAAGGAAAAAAAGAAAATAAGAAAACATAGGACATAAAACTAACAAAGCGGCAGCGACTGAGTTTGAAAAAAAAAAAAAAAAGTCGGTTGCCCACTGTAGTTTATCGAACGTCAGGCGTGGAAAATGTTTCACAAAATACATAAGCACAAACAAAACATGAGGCTTCTCCATGAGACATCACGGTAATACCATGTAACACTCCCTTCTAACTTATACGGCGAGTGCCGTAGGAGACAAAGGTACCGGATGGTTCTAAATAAAGTGAAAGTGCAGCTACTCTCTGAGATTCAGTTTGGGTCCTATTATCGTACGCCAGCGAAACTTGGTAGGTATTCTAATCCGTTAATGCGGGACCTTTTTAATCTGGACTAAATTAGTTCCAATTTTGGCCACCATTTCTAAACGTCATGCTGTGAATGCAAAAAGACATATAGAAGCATAGAAATGTTTCCATTGGATTTGGAGCGAGACGTGGGCAGAAAAGGTGAAACAAACGAGAAAGGTATAATGTTGATTTTACTATTAACCGCCACTTACGTAGTTTTTTAATACGACAGCCGGAGACGTCGACGACATGCTGCGCAGCGCCAGATTTGCACCTGGTGGCCAAAATTGAAACTAATTTTTTTCCAGCGTGAATCGGTTCCTCAATAACGCATTAGGATACATACCAAGTTTCAGCGCCATTCGGTAATTACAGCTCACAATGGATCTCCGTGAGTAGCTGCATTTTAGTTATCAATGTCCGTTATCAACAGGAGCGCCCCAGGGAAGTGTGGCAGGATTGCTCTTGCTCTTTATATACACCAACGGTCTGACGGGTAGGATGAGCAGCAGTCCGCAACTATTTGCGGATGACGCTGCAGTGTACGGGTCAGTGCCGTCTTCAAGCGACTGTAGGAGGATATAAGATGATCTGGACTGAATTTCTATTCGTTGTGCTGGATGGCAGCTTGCTCTAGATGTGAAAAAATGTAAATTACTGCAGATTAGTAGGGAAACAATGTTGTATTGTTCGAATACAGTATTAATGATGCGCTGCTTGACATAGCCGCACGAATTAACTATCAAGGCGTCGTGTTGCAAAGCGACATGGACTGCAACGAGCATGTTAAGTCAGTTGTAGGTAATGTGAATGGTCGACTCCAGTTTATTGAGATAATTCTAGGAAAGCTTAGCCTATAAAGGAGGCTGAATACAGAACATAAGTCTCATATTGTAAGATGTGAAATTGCTGAGTAACGTTTTTAATTGTGCTGACCGATTTCAGAGACCATCTTCCGGTACCTGCTGCACATTATTATGGATATACGACAAGTTTCATGCCAAAAATGATATTTGAAAATTGTAGTAATACATGCACAATACACCATTAAAGTAAGTTCTTCAACAGCTTCACACTTTTCAATATGTAATTTGTACGATTTCTGAAAGCTGTGGACACAACTAGCGAAAACCAGTGAGAAAGTTTAAAGAACATGTATTTGCTACAGACAGCAGAACGATTCTACTGCCAGCAACGTAAGCTTCAAGTAAGGACTGCGAAGACTAGGTATGAGTATCGGGTATCGTACGGAAACACTTAAGACAGTCGTTTTCCTCTCACTCCATTTGATAGTGGCTCTGAGCACTATGGACTTAACATCTAAGGTCATCAGTCCCCTAGAACTTAGAACTACTTAAACCTAACTAACCTAAGGACATCACACACATCCATTCCCGAGGCAGGATTCGAACCTGCGACCGTAGCAGTCGCACGGTTCCGGACTGAAGCGCCTAGAACCGCAAGACCATCGCGGCCGGCCATTTGATAGTAGAACAGGAAAGGGAATGACTAGCAGCAGTACAATGTGACCTCGACGATGCAATGTATGGTTGTTTACAGTATATGTATCTAGATGCAGATGTAGAAATTAGTGGCCTTAATTTGGTCAGGAAGAGTGTCCACAAATATCTTCCGCTCTGCGTATACAACTGAAGTCACTTAGTAATCATTAGACCAAATTGCGAGGATGTTGGCTGCTACGTTTCTCCGGATAGTCCCTGACACTTTCTGTTAGATGAACGTGGGGTGATTTAGCTGGTCCAGTGGCGTGCGATAAGGGGTCCGAGTGTTTGTCAGACCAGGAACGCATGCGAGCAACTCTGCGAAGAAGACTGCATTCATTTTGAAAGTCGGGTGTGTTGACAGAATACTTGTTAAGAAGATGTAGAGGTAGGACAACACTTTGTTCAAATAAACACCTTGAATGTGTGGGCGAAATTCGTGGTAGGAAACACACCCTGAAATATTTCAGAACAACTTCCGGCCTCAACTACAACTTTCACATGCTGCCAGCTAAAGGCCTCCTAGGGCTATCGGTGCAGTTGGCACCATGTATCATTTGAAAAGAGGAAAAATCGCGTCATCAGACTATAGAAGGCCGAGCATGAAGCCAAGATAGCTACTGGGACATTTAAAGCGACAACGAAGCTAGCAAAACATACTGCAGTTGAATAATTTATTATCAACGCTTAGAAGTCGTCGTCTTTTCGCACTGGCCTTAGGTGCTGTCCATTGTGCTGCGTGTTGGATTCCAGCTGACGTCAACTGCACGCCCAGGCGAGGTTTAGCAACCCCACTGCCGCCACGGTTTTCCGGCGAGCAGGCGCGGCCTTGCCCAACGAAAACCGGTCTCAGGTTGACTACTGGAGTGTCCTCGGTCCCACTCTGAATTCTGTGAAGCCCCCCGATGACCCATCCGCAACGCGATGTTGTAGTCATGTAGTCGGTCGTCTCCTCTCCACCCCTGGTGGATATCGGCACCATGAGGCGCCTATGTGCTGAGGAACATTGTCCCCAGGAACTTCTGTTGCTGGCTTCCGCGTTGAAGTTCAGTGCTGGCAACACCTTGCATGTAATGTTGTCGGACGACAGTCAGTTCGTCCATCAGTAAAAGGTAGGCAACAAACAGCATGAAGTTTATCAGCCGAGTGCATCTTCAGGTAATTCATAGACTGTGCTCGAGCATCTAGGATATAGATTCATCACAGTATCGTAACCATGGAATCGAGTGCTATTATTGTGAATGGCATCGATCCCAAAGATCGCTAACTGATCAAAAGCATTGCCTAAACACCAAACAGAAAGTAGCAGTCAGAAATAACATAGTGCGAAAATTGACAGGTACATCATGGGGTGCTAATCCATGCACTGTGCGCTCAAGCGCGCTTGCTCTATGTTGTTCCACTGCTGAATATGCATATTCGGTATGGTACAAGCCCAATTATGCCAGGAACGTAGATGTGGCTCTTGCCGGATTATCACGGGTTGCTTAAGACCTACTCCTGTGGACAAACTCCATTGCCTCGCTGGCATGGCTCCTCTTGAAATCAGACGTGAGGTAGCTGCGAGATACGAGAAAAGTAAGTCCACAACGAAGAAAGCCCATACACTATATGGTCGTCAGCCCGCACATCATAGGCTGAAATCAAGAAAGAGCTTCTTGACAACTACTGAGGCTCTCATCGAGAATCCACATGTGGCAAGGATCTCGATATGGCGGAAGAAATGTCGTATTTGGGAGAACGAATGGCTCCAAAGAAAGAACTTTCCCCTGGACATTCGGAGAAGTGGTCAATATGGAGGTCTCTCAATAGATTACGATCAAACACAACGAGATGCAAGACCAATCTGCGGACTTGGAGTTTCTCTGTGGACTCATTTCTTTTCCAGTGTGGCGTTGAGCAGATTAACAGCCATTTCCTTCAGTGTTCCTCATCACCAACCACCTGCACCATGCAAGACCTTATGAGAGCTGCACCAAATGCACTTGAAGTGTCCAATTTTTGGCCTTCTTTTGTGTAAACTTGTGAAAGTGTGTCAACACACACACACACACACACACACACACACACACACAGGCACACACACACACACACACGCACACACGCAAACACACACAGTTATTTCTGTACTTTTGACCCGATAAATAAATAAATCCCAAAGATCAACTCATGAGGAGAGTTCGAGAGCTGGGGTGTTTAAATGGAGCTAGCGTGAGGCTATGACGCAAGGCTCGGTTCGTAATGACCGCATGTGCCCTCCATATTCTGCTATATTCTCTTGACAGGCTTGTAACTGCTATGTCCGTTCCTTACTATATGCTCTTACGAAAAAGATATGCAACATGTCTTACAAGCTAACGAATATGCTTGTCTCGGTTTGTTTGGTTATCTGTCACAGTCTCCTTACTCCTGAATGCGTATCTTCAGTCGGTAGACGCTGTAATAGAGTGTTGACGACCTAAACCATTTGCAATATACTGACCCGCTTCCTCCTTCTACCTCTCTGTGGCATGACTTACGTTTGCCTGTGACAATGTGAATGAGTTTTGATAAAATTTATGTCATTTTTATCTCTTGCTATTTTGTGACATAAATGGACCACACCACACAGTTACAGTCAACTCCTGTCCAGTGACTGTTGTTTGGTCCATTGAACGTGTGCAACTTCATGTGCCGCTGTGCGAAATCTGCTTTTTCCCGAAATACCCGACTCCAGATGGCCACTGCATGCAGTTACATTCGCATCGTTCGTTCTGAAACTGGTTGAGATGTTCCTGCTGTCACTGACAGCAGCAATTCCTGTAGGATATGAAAGGGATCGTCGTTGGCAAGGCATGACACTGCTGCTCTGTCCTTGTCGTTTAGGATGTTTTCAAGCCAGTATTCTTACGCCAAGTTACGCGGCTGCGTGTGGCACACCATTACTATTCCTTGTAGACAAGTTGGACGGCCTGATCTGATACACCAACAAATCGAACGACTTCATCCATTGTGTGGTTATGGGCACACCCACACATGGTAACTCCTTTGTGCTACTGTGTCATGTCACTACGTGAACCCGTCTTATGACGCTGATTTTATACAGCCGACTGCCACATACACAACACTTCACTGTCGTGACGAACGTCAGCGGTGGATGGCAACAAGGTGCTCTTTGACGGAGGTAACTAATATTTTTTTTCGGTGGATGAATTAGGATGGTGCATAAGTTGCTAGGGTTCTTATTTTGGATCTTGGTATTCCAATTCCTATCGATTTATCTATCGATTGTCATATTTTATTTGCAGTTCACTATTGCTATCTCAGCTTACATATTGTCATTGTGTCATTTTGAGATAGTGACTGCAGCGGTGGACACTAGAAAATGGAGTGCTGAGTGGAGAAATCGAAACATTTCTGACATATTCTTCTGTCTGAGTTCAATAGAAGGGTGATAGCAGGTGAGGCAGCCAGAAACATTAGCGCCATGTATGCGGTTAATGCAACTGTACGGCAAAAAAACGGCTTTCTCGTTTTATGGAGGATAGTTTTGACATTAGTGACTCTCCACGATCAAGAAGACTTTCGGGGTTTGATGGAGATAGTTTAAACGCATTAACCAACAATGATCTACGTCGGTGTACTCGAGAACTGCCAAATTTGATGAACTGTAATCATTATACCATCGTACAACATTTGCATGCAATGGGGAATGTTAAAAAATCGGGGGTATGGGTACCGCATGCTGAAAGCCAGAATCACAAAAATTAGTAGTTGGCCATATGTGCATCTATGCTTGCTCATCATCAATTGGCAAATGAACAACACTGCCCATTCCTAACCTGTATCGTTACTGGTGACGAGAAATGCTGCCTTTGTGATAACATAAGGAAAAGAAGGCAATGGCTGAGCCCAAACAAAGCAGCAGCTCCCCGTACAAAGCCCTGCACGCATTCACAAAAGATAACGTTATGCATCTGGTAGAACAGCTATGGTATGGTGTACTACGAATTGCTTCCCCGAGGTGTAACCATCACTGCTAACATTTATTGTCAATAACTGAGACGTCTTGTAGGTGCAGTCCAAGGTCAACGAGCAGGAAGACAGCGTGAAGTGATGCTACTCCACTATAATGCGCGCCCCCATTACGCTAGCCTGACTTAAAAACAGTATACAAGAGCTGGGTTGGGAAGTCTTGCCTCGCTCATCTCATTCACCTGACCTTTTACCCTCAGGTCTTCTCCTTTACCACTCTGTATCGAACAACCTGCAAGGAACTTCATTTTCCGATGAAAATCAGCTCCGAACATGGTACGACGGCTTCTTCACCTCAAAAGCACGTGAATTCTACAGTTGCGGAATCGAAAAGTTACCCCAGCGTTGGCAGACTGTTGTAAATAATGAAGCAGAATATGGTTCGTTGGTCGATTCGGTGGAGGGGACCAAACAGCAAGGCCATCGATCCCGTCGGATTAGGGAAGGATGGGGAAGGAAATCGGCCGTGCCCTTTCACAGGAATCATTTTGTCATTTACCTGAAGCGATTATGAGAAATTACGGAAAACCTAAATCAGGATGGCCGGACGCGGGTTTGAACCGTCGTCCTCCCGAAAGCAAGTCCAGTGTGCTAGCCACTGTGGCACCTCGCTCAGTAAGGAGAATATGTTATTGACGACTGAAGTCTCTATTATGTGTATCTCTTGTGTTTATAAAACATATGAAAAAACGCTACGAAGTTACACACCAGTCCAACATATCTGCATAGCGTAGTTTGAGCTGTCTGTCACATATGTATACACAGTCCCAAATATTAAAGTGTGAGATAGCTACCCTGCATGTAAGCTTTATAACCAGTCAAGGATATTGGCAAACCAGCGTGACTGCTGAGCGTAGGATGGGCTAAACGTGTGAATTTGATTAAGGCTAGATCGTTATTACAGTAACGCGATAAATCACACAAATCTGAAGGCTGTAATCCAAACTAATTGATTAGGGATTACAATTACGACTAACTTAAACTGGAGCAATCGCATGGATAATATTTTGGGGAAAGCAAACCAAAGACTGCAATATACGGGGAGAACACTTAGAATGTGTAACAGATCTACTAAAGAGACTGCTTAAACTACGCTTTTCGGACCTCTTGCGGAATATTGACGTGCGGTGTGGGATCCGCATCAGAGAGGACTGACCAAGGACATCGAAGAAGTTCAAAGAAGGGCCGCTCGTTTCGTATTATCGCGAAATAGGGGAGAGTGTGCCACGAATACGATACACGAATTGGGGTGGCAGTCATTAAAGGGGTGGCAGTCATTAAAAGAAAGGCGGTTTTCACTGGGGCAGGAACCTTTCATAAAACTTCAGTCACCATCTTTTTCTCTGGAGTGAAAATATTTTGTTGGCGTCCACCTACATAGGGAGAAACGATCAACATAATAAAACAAGAGAAATCAGAGCTCGCACGGAAATATTTAATTGTTCATTTTTCCTGCACGCTATTAGAGAGTGGAATGATGGAGAAGTAGCTTGAAGGTGAACCCTCTGCCGGGCACTTAATCGTGAACTGCTGAGTAATCATGTAGATGTAACTTGCTCGGATAGTGTCGGATGTCGTAATACCGCGTTGATGGTATACTGTGAGTATCTCGATTTGGGGGAAGTTGGCGCGCCAGTGTTAAGTTCTTGGGCAAACGAGGTCGGCGTCGGCTGGAGCGAATTGTAATAGAAAACTGACGGGTGATGGGCATCAAATGAGCCGCCAAATCAGTAAAATGGTTCAAATGGCTCTGAGCACTATGCGACTTAACTTCTGAGGTCATCAGTCGCCTAGAACTTAGAACTAATTAAAGCTAACTAACCTAAGGACATCACACACATCCATGCCCGAGGCAGGATTCTAACCTGCGACTGTAGCGGTAGTTCGGCTCCAGACTGCAGCGCCTAGAACCGCACGGCCACTCCGGCCGGCCCAAATCGGTACCAGACAACAACAACCGGTGGGATATGTCTGTACCACCCATTATAACCTCTTCCTTATGACGCACAGAGAGTATAACTGTTACAGGAAATTGGACGCTCAAAGGATGGAAAAACGCCACTGTGGTGAGTTGCGTTAAACATTAGTACAAATTAGGCGATGCATTCTATTTGTTATCAGGGGCAGGTGTGGGAGATAATCACTTAGGAAGAAATATGGCCGATGATTCATTTCCCATTTCGGCGAACGATACCGGGAAGCACTGTCTAGGCACGTACATCCTCTTTCTTGCATGCAGTGCCCTGCGGCAACCTGTATCACCATCAAGGCAGTGCACCGTCCAGTCACTCCCGCACAACATTACACCAATTTAAGGAACACTTAGAAATGAAAGTTCCCGTGAACCAATCGTTAACCTCCCACCCCCCCTCCTCTCGACTAATATTCCGGTTTGATGAACCCAGTACATCTCTTACTTCTAGAGGTTCGTGGAGTAAGCAAACTAAATACTATTATACAAAGTTACATCATCAAAAAGATTAAATTTCCTGTTAATCCATCCATTAATAAATGTAGAAACAGTATCATCCTTACACCATTTACGCAAACGCTGGGTCGTTACACAGAAGGGTTTGCCAATAAAGAAATTACCAGATATATCACTACATGTCATAAATTCAGATGGGGTGATCATAAATGTCCTAATCACCTGGTGATAAACTCTCCAATCCTGTATCACTAGGTCGTAGAGGTGATTCAAGGCAAACAATACTGTTGCATACCTGTACTCCCCGGTTCTCAGAGTACTTCCGACTGATTAGTGGCTGACGCTACTGATCAGTAACCACCGCAAGGTAGAATGATCATAAATGACGTTGATTCATCATTGAAATTATATGACGAAAGTCAAAATCTGGCGCTGAGATTATGTCACAAAAGTTAAAGTTTTCTGTCATAATAGTAATGGTAGAAGTTTGAAATTAGTCGCTTAATCTCCTAACTTGAAAAAGCGGTAATAAATAATAAATGAACCACAGTCACCATAAGTTTCGTATTGTCTAATAAGCATCACAGATGCTACCAGATAGCGTACTCAGAATTTTCATTTTCGAAAACGTCATCGCAAGTGACCTTTACGGACGCATGGCTGAGAGTGTTATGGCTGGCACGCCAGTGAGGTCGACTCAGCATACAGGTTGAATATTAGTAAAACCGTCAAACTGCAAGGATGGATCCCTGACTGGTAATGGGGGAAAGAAGATCCTATGAATATGTGTCCCGAAATGGACAGTGTGCGTGCAACGATAGCATATCGTCCCAGAACACAGTTCAGAGCGGCCAGGTCACAACTGATGTTCAAAGTAGCGGTTGTCATGTAGGATAACCATGGTCGTAGTTTGGCTTACAATATTTTGGCAGGCCATTTAGCTGGAGCTTGTACTATGGTTCGTCTCAGTATCCAGTAGAACCTAGACCTCCAAATCAGGTGTCGCATAGTCCGCTGCCTCGCTGCACTTTCGTCTGTCTGGAAGGACCCATGATCACACAAACACCTGAAAAGGGCTTGAAATCTAGTGTGATGTAGTTGGTGTCTGTGAGGGTACTTGTTCCGGTATAGCCATGCTGCCTCTCGACCGTTTCCATCTGCCTGGCTGTAGATCTACCGTACATCTACTATCGCCATCTACCGTAGCAACGATGCATTTCCGGACACCTGTTCATAGAACCTATTTTCCTTCATTTCCAGTCAGGAATCCGCCCCTGCAATTTGTCGGTTTTACTAATGTTTACCCTGTATATATCGCCATACTGAGCCTACCTTACTGGCGTGTCAGCTAGAACACCCTCTTGCGCGCGTCCGCGAAAGTCACTTCTGGTGACTTCCAACATGGCCTAATTACTCACCAGTATTTATCCAATAGGACTAATGCTTTACTTCCAGAGTCCTTGAAGTTGATTAGGCATTAAATTCTAATCCTCACGCTCTTCCTGCTCGTCTCATAAATGTGTAACTGCTTTATCCATCAAAAGAAGTGGTCTCGAGAAGAAAACTTCAAGGTGGTTGGGAGGGTCTAAATTAAGCTGGCGAAATTAGCAACGAAGAAGGCCACGCCTTAACACGTCATCAAGACAGCAGCGCTGTATTTTCTGTACCAGTCGGGTGAATGAAGGCCCAGCTTCCACTCCAGAGGGAGAGGCTATGAGTTTGCGAACTGCGGGCCAGGTGTACAGGTGTACGCGCAGGCGGTAATATATGGGCCTGCACGCAGCCTGGAACTCGCTCCCCGCTGGCTTTTTATTGCTGGACCGGGCGCAGCCGCAGCCGCAGCTGCCAGAGTTTGGACGGTGGTCGAGGGCCGCCAGCTGCTCAGCTACCTGCAGCCACTCTCGCTGGACTCTCGCCCACCAGATTCACGTCTTGCGCAGGTTACTACACTTGAGTTTGTAGGAACTACAAACCAGGGGGGGAATGAAGCGACTACATAGACTTCCCCGGCGTATTAACTGATGACATTCTTGTCGGGTATGCAGCCGGCTTATACCATCATCTAGATAAAACGTTTCCGGGGTGCACCTGGCCGCCATCTTCAGGTGAAAACATCCTCGGAACTGATTCATACCCTTCTTTCTTTATTGTTATTTCACACCCCTCGCACTGTATGGGCGGGAGGAGGATGAGCTATCAGCAGTACAATACTCAGCTCTTCAGCCAAGAGCATTCTTAAAAATGCAACAGAGGTGACAGAATAAAGAATATGAGAACTGTTTTCGTTTTAAATTAAAAATTTAAGTGATGAAGAGCTAAAAGAACTAAAAATATATACAATTTAAAAAGCATAATTGGAATGTGGCGATATTTTTGTATGAAAAACCACTGGAGCACAGCGCATTCACTTAAAATCTGAAGGACGTGCACTGTGTGAGAAGTATTTTGTGAGCAAGGAATATGTTCTATAGGGCCGAGAGGTGTGGCTAAAGCGACAGGGCTGTTAGGTAGGGAAACTATGGAGATGATCGGTACAATGAGAGATTGATAGTGGGAATACAGTAAGTGAGAAAGATAGAGGGTGAGATGGTGTGTGGTGTGTGGGCAGGGTAGTGGTTATAGTGGAAACACATAGCGTTGGATGGAGAAGGAAAAAGAGACAGGGGCCGTGATGTAGAATGGTATAGGTGGGGAAGAGTTAAAGTTGGTAGGAGGGAAAAATATTGGAGTGGATCTCATTGTCTGGGAGGGGAAGGTGGCTGAAGTTGCGTTGGGATGGGAAATGGAGAGAGTATAGGTGATAGAGGGATGTGTTTGTGAAACTGCGGCAGCATACCAGGCTTGGTAATTAGAGGGGAGACAATGGGGTTATTGGAATCTAGTTAGTGGAGGTGTTCGATGTGGGCGAGGAGTTTGTCTTAGTATTTTAGTCTACTGTGGGCTTCCTGTTAGATGGTTAGTAGGTGAGGTTTCCACACTAGTTGCTGCTCAGGGTTAGTACAAGATTTTTAGTGTGTTAGTAAAACGGATAGGACGATCGTAAATGCTAACATAGAAGTCATGGAGACACAAGGTGTGGGTGGTTTGTCCTATAATTTATTGCTTTTGTTTTGGAGGGGTTGATCTTGAGAAGCCATTAGCTACACAAGAAGGTAAACTGATTCGGGTGGATTTGGAAAGATCATTGGGATTTCCGGAGTGTAAGGTAGAGGACGAGGAAAGCATGCTGAAGGAGGTGGACTGGTGAGGGTAGTCTTGGTGTACCAGCAGTGTAGAGCATATAAAGGAGGGGAGAGAGAATGGTGCCTTGGGGCACTCCAGCAATGGGCTGGAAGATACGAGCATTGGTCTTGTTAATAGTGTCAAAGGAGGGAATTCATACAGTGAGCGGCGGCTCTTTTATACGCCACGAAAAGCTAACATCGCATGGGCCAGATATTGTTGCCGCTGCCCCCTAACGCAAGTGAACTTTCATCGCCCAGGTGGTGAAAGCTGGCAAAAACGTACCATTGCCAATACATCTGCCGGCCGAATCATCGACCGTTTTCTTTTTAATGTCAGATAAAACAGGGTTCCAAACATTACTTAATGTGTAATTATTGTCTCTATTTATAGTGTTGTCTGCTAACTGCCAAGTGATTCTTTTATAACACAGTACCAGTAGAGAGACGCAGGAGCAACTGTTTGTGTATCATCATACAACATTCTATGTGCTCTCTGTAAGACAGTGAGTGCTCCGCCATTGCAGATTTCTCAGGCTGCAATAGTCGTGCGTGGCGGTAGTGGTCAGTACAACTGTCGCGAATGGTTCAAATGGCTCTGAGCACTAAGGGACTTAACATCTATGGCCATCAGTCCCCTATAACTTAGAAGTACTTAAACCTAACTAACCTAAGGACAGCACACAACACCCAGTCATCACGAGGCAGAGAAAATCCCTGACCCCGCCGGGAATCGAACCCGGGAACCCGGGCGTGCGAAGCGAGAACGCTACCGCACGACCACGAGCTTGCGGACCATATGCCGCGAATGGTGCGAATTATTTGGCCACCATATGTTTTCCCACAAAGCCAAGGCATATTGTAAACGCCAAGCTTCCCCAATCATAGGTTATCCTCCGAGCCAAGGTGCGCTCTATCTTCGTCGGCGGACGAAATACATTTTTGTTTGATGTCTCAACAAATCATTGAAAAAATCTCGTGCGCTCAGTTCGGTGTGAGCACACTGAGAATGAATTTTTATGTCTTGTCAACTAAATGGAGAAATGAGCGATGTAGGAGTTACCTTGTCTAACACGCCGAAAACAGATTATTTACCAAATAAATGTACGTTTGCAGAACATTAGGAAGCGTTTCCTGTTTAATATTGTTATTATGTTCTGCTAAGCACCGACGGACAATTATTTATTTATTTGAATTTGAATGAAAATTGTTCCTAACTTTAAAAATGATCCATACTTTTCTGAGTCTTCCATAATCAGACAAAAACAAAAATTAAAAGCGTACTGTAGCTTTAATTTAATTTTTTCAGATGTTTTGAAAATTTTAATATGAATCTTAATCTATTTGCTAATAATTCATCTTTTATATTAATACTGTTTGATGTAGGGGTAATAAGGAAATACGCGTTTTTCTCATGAACGGTAGTACGCTCATTTTTAAGAAAATAAATTTTATTTGAATCAAATCAAAGGCTGACATTTCTGAAAGAGTGGACATTCCTGAAATGAATGATGAATGCGTTGTCTCCCTCTCACCGCTGACAGAGGCTTATTAGCCAGTCTAAAAACATCCATTTTTCTTATTACTATCCAATTGTTAAAGTAAAATGTTTTGATTATTTGTGATGGTCTAAGAAATTTTCAGTCCCTTGAATACTATTGCCCTCTGGTATAGAAGTCGACTCCGATTTTAAATAAAAATCTCTCACCATTCTGAACGTCAACTGTCGCAATGTCTATGAAATTAACTTAAAAATTTAGGAGTCTAACGAACGTGACGCCTTAAGCGGAACTGCTGAAGCTTAATACAATATATGGTGCCCTTAAGATCAAAGTTCCATCCTCACATATTTTTGCAAGCTATCACCATAACTAACGGTAGAAAAGTGCAATAGTTGTGCAATAAGAGATTAAAAGGTTTAATGTGGTTAGGACGTAAATGTATTCGTACTAATTTATCGTGCGATCCCACTTCCATCGCGAAACACCAAAACTCATAAATAAGCCACGCGGCGCTAAAACTTTTAATTTATTTCACTGTCCTACTGATATATCGCACGCGCCACGTACTGAATACATGGGATCGAAGTTCATAAATAAACGATACGGTGCTGACGTTTTAATTCATTTCGAAGAGCAATTTTTATTGATTATGGTGATACGCTTATGATTTTCAAAAGAGAACAGCCACTGGCAACCCAGTTTCAGTTCCACAGTGGGGACACAAAACGTAAACATGTTTGGTCGAGTACGGAACGGTGATAAAACGAGAACGAAGTTCAAACAGGTACACAGCAGGTGCCCCCAAGCTGACACCGCAGTAAATGTCAAACACGTTTTTCATTTCTCCAGCAGGGCCAGAGGTGCAGCAGACTAGGTTCGTGGCAGCGTCGATTAGAGGTCGACAATATCATTACTCACTATAGGATATAGGTTCCGCCTCTTTACTTAACACAACAACATAGTACTCACCGCGTTTTGCGAAGTAAAAAGGCGTTTATAAAAAAACGAAATTACGCAAAGTACATTAATTCGCGTGTGTAGTATTCTCAGAATGCAAAAGAAGAAGGATCAGTCACAACAAAACGTGAGTAGTAACAAATATATACGCCAAACATTTTGACACGCCAAAAGCATGTTTTTTAATAATCAAGGGATATGTTAACTCGCTGATGAAATTCACATTTACATCGTTTGGTCTGCAGATCACAAGCTATCAATGTAGGACACCATATAAATGATCCCGCAAAACCATGAACTGTAAAATCACTGTAAGAAGGAAAACGAACAGAAACTTTTTTTAGGCCCCACTTCGTGAGACCAGTTGCAACCTAAAATATGTTCACTTTTTACTGTTTTCACTAAACGAAACCCCGATGAAGGCGGCACAGTGCTGCTGAAACATGTTTGGGTAAAAAAAAAATATATATATATATATTTGAAAAAAAGGTGGAAGCTGTATCCTATCGTTTAACAGCAAACACTGAAGGAAAGACAAGCGCTGCAGATCCAAAAGATGAATCATTACTCAGTTTGCATATACTAGTAGAAGTAATTTTTTTGGTTATATGGTGGAAGAAAAGAGCACATTCACTAGCGTACGTCATCATCTCATGAGATCCATTTTATTGTAGTCCTTCATTAAAAATATACTGCCAAAGATTTTCCTTTATTGTTAACGCTGTGATGAACTGACCTAGCACGATACAGAAATTCAAATGTACTGATGTTTGTGTCAATTCGCTGTAGATAACTGGCATGACAACAAGGGAAATAAGCGAGGGACTTTCATGATGTTCGCTAGGATTATCACTCAATGTACACTGATGAGTCAAAACATTGCGATCATCTGCTTAATAGATTGTTGGTCATCTTTATAACACAATACAGCAACTGTTTTATGTGGTATGTATTCGACAAGACCTTGGTCGGCTTTCGGAGCTATCTGATACTAGATGTCTATGCACAGATCACGTAATTCCCATAAATTACGGGATGGTGGTTTATGGCCGCAGAGATGGGGCCCGATATGGTACAGGAATTGGGCTGGACACCATTAAAAGAAAGACATTTTTCGTTGCGACGGAATCTTCACACGACATTCTAATCATCAACTTTCTCCTCATAATGCTAAAATAATTTGTTGATACCGGCCTACATAGGGAGGAACGATCACCACGATAAAATAAGGGAAATCAGAGCTGGTACGGAAAGATATAGGTGTTCATTCCTTCCGCGTGCTATACGAGATTGGAATAATAGAAAATTGTGAAGGTGATTCGGTGAAACCTCGACCAGGCACTTAAATGTGATTTGTAAAGTATCCACGTGGATGTAGATGTAGATATATCACAGGCCTCATGGAACCCAATGCCACATCCTCCACAACATACACTGAGGTGACAAGTCGTGGGACAGTGATATGCAAATATATGTTCAAATGTGTGTGAAATCTTATGGGACTTAACTGCTAAGGTCATCAGTCCCTAATCTTACACACTACTTAACCTAAATTATCCTAAGGACAAACACACACACCCATGCCCGAGGGAGGACTCGAACGTCCGCCGGGACCAGTCGCACAGTCCATGACTGCAACGCCTTAAGACCGCTCGGCTAATCCCGCGCGGCTGCAAATATACAGATGGCGACAATATCGCTTATACAAGGAATAATAGGGCAATGCGTTGGCGGAGCTGTCATTTGTACTCAAGTGATTCGTCTGGAAAGGTTTCGCACGTGATTATGGCTGCACGACCGGAATGAACAGATGGTGAACGCGGAATGGTAATTGGACCAAGGGCCATAGGACATTGCGTTTTAGAAGCAGTCAGGCAATTCTGTATTCCGAGATCCAAAGTGTCAAGAGCATGCCGAGAACACCAAATTTCAGGCACTACTCCTCAGCACAGACAACGCACTGTTTGGTAGCCTTCGCTTAATGACCGAGAGCAGTGGCGTTTCCGTAGAGTTGCCAGTGGTAACAGACGAGGAACACTGCGTGAAACAACGGCAGACTTCAACCTGGGGCGTATGACGAACGTATCAGTTACGACAGTGCGGCAAAATTTGACGTTAATAGACTGTGGTAGCAGACGACCAACTTGAGTGCCTTTGCTAACAGCACGATATCCCCAGCAGCGCGCCTCCTGGGTCGTGACCATATCGGTTCGACACTAGACGAATGGAAAACGGTGGCCTGTTCAGATGAGTCCCGATTTAAGTTGGTAAGAGCTGATGATAGGATCTGAGTATGAAGCAGACAGCACGTAGCCATGGACCCAAGTCGTCAACGAGGCACTGTGCAAGCTGGTGGTCGCTCGACGATGGTGAAGGCTGCGTTTACATGGAATGGACTGGGTTCTCTGGTCCAACTGAACCTATAATCGACCATTTGCAGCCATTCATTGACTTTATGTTCTCAAAAAACAATGAAATTTTTATGGATGACAATACGCCATGTCACACGATTGGTTTGAAGAACATTTTGAACAATTCGAGCGAATGATTCGGCCACTCAGATCGCTCGACATGAATCCCATCGAACATTTATGGGACTTAATCGAGAGGTCAGTTCGTGCACAAAATCCTGCAGCGGGAAGACTTGCGCAATTATGGACGGCTATAGACGCAGCATAGCTCAGTATATCTGTAGCAGACTTTCAAAGACTTGTTGAGTCCATTTCACGGCGAGCTGCTGCACTACGCCGGGCAAAAGGAGATCCGACACGATATTAGAAGGTACCCCATGAGTTTTGTCCCCTCAGTGTAATACCACTCAATCAACCTGGGTCCACAGCGTGGCGCATGTTATGACCAACCGTTCGCCTGGATGACTGAGCATCCGGGCACGATCATCGACTTGATGACACAAGAAACGCCCTTCATTCGAACAGGTGACACGTTTCTATTGATTCACGGTCCAGTCTCGATGATCGGGTGCCCTTGTACGCCAGATATGTCACGGATTGTCGCATACCCTGTTCTACAAACAGGGCAGGCCTTAGACCTCCACGTTCCGTAACGATACACCGAGGTTCAACACCGTGTCGCCTACTCGTGGTTTCACCATTCCCAACCACTTTTCATAGATGCCCTCGACAGCAACACGAGAACAGCCGTACAGATACGCCATTTTCGTGATTCTCGTTCCCTGGAACGATTCCCAACTCGTCCCAGATCCGCTTGTATACGTTCCTTACTGCCTCACCTGGCCACAAGGCCACCCTGCGGCATTCAGTCTCGCTGTGAGCAGTGGTTAATTAGTAGGCTTATCAGGGTATTATATGCAGAAAATCAGAAGTTTTCTATGCAATAAGTTTAAAAGTTTACAAAGGAATAAACCATCGCAACATTAGACAACGGCTGTATGGATCGAAAAGATGCAGACTAGCGAAAATATGTCTAAAAGTTTTATTATGTTAATAGTCTGATTATCATTGAATGAAACGAATTTTTCGTGTCATTCACGTTTCGCCTCCATTATTTGAAAGACGCATCCAGCGGCAAATTCCACGACTGCTGTTCTACAAGCATTTTTATTCCGGTTTTATAACTGTTCAGTTGCCTATTTACATACGAATTATGATTTGTGTAACTTCAGGAAATGAACAACTATATTTCTTCATAATTTGAAGATCGAAAACCAGTGAGAAACGAGAGCACTTGCGAATGTGGCCCGAACAGGACGGAATGCTTTTCGCTCGCACTCACCTAACTTTCTCACCTGAGCCATTAAAATTAGATGCATTCTTCGAAAGAATGATAGAGTTCTATAGACTTAAATACTAAATAATGCCTCCCTTATTATTAATCTGATTTTGCTCAGACTTTCGCGTAAAGATTCCGCAGACGTCTTGAAACAGCTCGAAATTTTCGCATTATGCAGTTTTGCCTCAATTTCTCAATCTTCTTTGTCGGGGATAGAGGTTCCTTGTTTATTATTATCCTTGAACTTCCTGGAATACAAAACTGACGTCTCTAATCATCGATCCAGAAGATTTTGCTCGAAATGTGGTCATTTCTTTAATATTATACTTATTGCGCAGGCAAGTTTGAGTTTTGGATAAAAGTTGGAAAGATTACCTTTTTTGACAGTTTTCCCACAACATTTTACTACTTCATCAAATTAAAATTTGATCCTCTATATTTCATGTGTGAAGAGATTCTTCACAATGGCGGCGAAACCTGTATTCGGAAATAGGAGCAAACTTAGATTAATTGTAAAGGAAATATATATTAAAACACCTACAGCCGTCAATTTTGCATTTAATTTATCTACGAAATGAGTTTCGGTGTTCCCTTACGTCATCTTCACACCCCTATACCAACTTAAATTGGAAGGAATTCAATATCGTGTGCAGACATAGTAGGAGCCAATATTAAATAATCGGTGTCCTTAGATCCCTGGTTTACACGCTACTGTCCCCTCGTTCATCAACCGATGACTATCGACAGTTTTCGTGCCAATTTACGTTGGTCAAGAGGCCTGAAGATAGTGTAATGGGACACCGAAACTGGCTGAGTAAATAAATTAAATGCAGGACACGGCTGTAGGTGTTCTAATTTTCATTTCGAATTGAAAAGCTGAAGTTCTTGCAACCATCTGCACTACTGGCCATTAAAATTGCTACATCAAGAAGAAATGCATATGATACACGGGTATTCATTGGACAAATATATTATACTAGAACTGACATGTGATTACACTTTCACGCAATTTGGGTGCATAGATCCTGAGAAATCAGTACACAGAACGACCACCTCTGACCGTAATAACGGCCTCGATACGCCTGGGCATTGAGTCAAACAGAGCTTGGATGGGGCGTACAGGTACAGCTGACCATGCAGCTTCAACACGACACCACAATTCATCAAGAGTAGTGACTGGCATATTGTGACGAGCCAGTTGCTCGGCCATCATCCAGAAAGGCCCGTACAGAACTTGCAACATGCGGTCGTGCATTATCCTTCTAAAATGTAGCGTTTCGCAGGGATCGAATGAAGGGTAGAGCCAGGGGTCGTAACACATCTGAAATGTAACATCCACTGTTCAAAGTGCCGTCAATGCTAACAAGACGTGACCGAGACGTGTAACCCATGGCACCCCATACCATCACGCCGGGTGATACGCCAGTATGGCGATGACGAATACACGCTTCCAACGTGCGTTCATCATGATGTCGCCAAACACCTATGCGACCATCATGATGCTGTAAACAGAACCTGGATTCATCCGAAAAAATGACGTTCTGCCATTCGTGCACCCAGGTTCGTCGTTGAGTACACCATCGCAGGCGCTCCTGTCTGTGATGAAGTGTCAAGGGTAACCGCAGCCATGGTCTCCGAGCTGATAGTCCATGCTGCTGCAAACGTCGTCGAACTGTTCGTGCAGATGGTTGTTGTCGTGCAAACGTCCCCATCTGTTGATTCAGGGATCAAGACGTGGCTGCACGATCCGTTACAGCCATGGGGATAAGATGCCTGTCATCTCGACTGCTAGTGATTCGAGGCCGTTGGGATCCAGCACGGCGGTTCGTATTACCCTCCTGAAACCACCGAGACCATATTCTGCTAACAGTCATTGATCTCGACCAACGCGAGCAGCAATGTCGCGATACGATAAACTGCAATCGCGATAGGCTACAATCCGACCTTTATCAAAATCGGAAATGTAATGGTACACATTTCTCCCCCTTACAGGAGGCATCACAACAACGTTTCACCAGGCAACGTCGGTCAACTGCTGTTTGTGTATGAGAAATCGGTTGGAAACTTTCCTCATGTCAGCACGTTGTAGGTGTCGCCACCGACGCCAACATTGTGTGAATGCTCTGAAAAAGTAATAATTTGCAGATCACAGTATCTTCTTCCTGTCGTTTAAATTTCGCTTCTGTAGCACGTCATTTTCGTGGTGTAGCAATTTTAATGGGCAGTAGTGTATTACAAGGACAGATATACAAAGATTTGATTGTAAAGGGGTCATGATTAAGTGATGAAAACAGTTTTCAGAACTCCAACAATTTTTGTCTAATTTTTGTGGCCTAACGAGAAAGAATGCTTGCTCACTGATGCTCGTTCGCCTGTGTTCGTTCCCGTGTAAGCCAGGCTTAAGAATAACAGAGACTATACCGTTGTTCGTCCCACCTATCCCTTTATCGAGCACGGACAGAGGCGCTGCTGCTATTCGCGCCACGCCTGCGTTTCGACAAATTCCGAAACGTTTCGTGAGAGTTCACGGTTGTGTCAGCAAACGGGCCGCGCTCTAGTACGAAGTTTGCTGTGTAGCTCGCGCCGAGGGTGCTCGAACGTGGCCCCTGTTTTCTCTCCGAGTGTACGTTTGCGGACAAAATGTTTTTACGCCGCAAGAGCAGCTTAACGAATTGGCACTAGACGCATAATGAACGCCAATGTCAACTTCAAACATGAGTTGAGCAACGTTGACGACGAAATGTGTGTTGCTTGCCTGCTCCACAGATGGAGGCACGTGTTTTAGTTCTTGAAGTGTCAACTCTTTTACGAGCTGTGTAACAGCCTCTAAACACGATAAAGCTGTCAGGTGCAGCCACTGCTAGACGTCGTCTGATTTATGAGACAGATGACGATTTATATCATGTATCTGCGATGTCATATCCGCTAGCGCCGATTTACCAAACACCGGCGCTACGCTGAGAAAGTGACGTTCCTGAAAATAACCTCATAGTATAAAGGGAGAAGGGACGTTTATACAGAAACAGCTAAGTGTGAGGCACAGTTCTTACGGGCGAAACTCCCCGTCGCAGCCCCCTCAGGTTTGGTGGTAAATTGCCCCATTGGATAGCCCATCAAAAATTGAACACAGATCAAGCGTGAGAACAGGAAGAAGGTGTACTCAACTGTGAAAAATGAAGAAAAATAGAATCAGCAAACTGTTCAGATTTAATTTTTTGCAATACTGACCAACATAAGCCGTGGTCGTATCGTGATTGTGTGGGGACTATGTTGGGCAGCGAAGAGGACGGTTCGGGTTCAAATCTCGCTCGGTAAACTATTTTTGTTTCACAAAATTACGAGCTTCCCGTCCTATCATTGACGTGTCTGTTCGCTGTATTCAAATTTCTGTATGTGTGGTGGTGTAATTTCAGTTTGCAACAGCGACGCGTATCGAACAGACCTCCAGATGTCCGCACCTCTTATTTGTTCTACACAGGTACCACATGTTATGCCTCCTGCGTTCCGTTTTGGAAGTTTTGACTCTTGAATCCCTTTGTTGTAACATAGTTCATAAGTGTTTATTTGTTGTTTTCATTTTTGTGAGAGGTCTATGCGGCATCTCGCGTGCTCTCACGGTTCATCACATTTACTTGCGACGGTAATATATTCTTACCACATCACTCATATTCTGTGCTAAATGACCAGACAGAAAGTTCGTAATTTTGTGGAAAAAAAGAAAATTGGACACAAGAAGAATTGAACCCGGACCTCCCCCTTCGCAGTTTATCAGCGTGGCCAAACAACTACGACACGACAGTTTTTACCGTTGCTCGATATTGCACATATTAAATTTGGACCGTTCCCTGTTTCTTTTTTTCTCCTTTTTTTACAGTTCAGTAAATCTTCGTTTTCATGGTTGGTCTCTGCTCACTTTTTGACGGGGTATCCAATGGGCCAGCTTATCCCTAAATCTGAGGGGTGTGCGATGGGGAGTTTCCCTTGTTAGTAGGACACATCGATCGTAGAAATTTGCACCTCCATATCTACATATACACTTTGCAATTCATTGTACGGTCCATGGAAGACGATATTGGTTACATTTTGTCCTATTCCAATCCCGTATGGGACGAGGCATAAAAATTGTAACACTGCCGGATCAAAAGTCTCTGGCCACCTATTAGTGATCATTAATATAGTGTGGGTCCCCCGTTCGCCTTTCTAGCGGCTCGAACTCTGGTGGAGACTCTCAGTGAGGCGTCTGTATGTCTGTGGAGTAGTGGCAGCCCATTCGCCTCAAGAGCCGAAACCAGAAAAGGTAGTGATGTTGCACGCTGGAATCTGGAGCGAAGCTGACATTCTGATTCATCGTCTTCGAACTGTTCCTCAACTTTCTGCCCGTACGCAAAGTTCTAAAATGTGTTAATATCCCTCTGCATTCAGAGTTTTCGTTATCGCAGTAAGGGAACCACACCCTGACCACAATAAACACGCCCATACCGTTAACATCACTCCGTCCATAGTTCCCTGTTGGCACTACAAACGGTGTTAGGCAACGTTCTTCAGGCATTCGCCAGACCAAAACCGTTCAGTCTGATTGCCACAGGCGTGATTTATCACTCTGAATCACTCGTTTCCAGTCATTCACTGTCCAGTGTCCACACTCTTTGCACCACCTCAACCGTCGCTTAGCAGTGACTACAGAAATGTGTGGTTTATGAGAAGCTGCTCGACCACTGTGCGGGATTCTTTTTAACTCCCTACGCACAGTTATTGTGCTAACTCGACTGCTGGGAGCGCATTGGAACTCACGAGTGATTCCTTCTGCTGATTTTATGCTATGTCTTACAACACCCCACTCTGCAAGGTTCGAGCCGGCCACTGTGGCCGAGCGGTTCTAGGCGCTTCAGTCCGGAACCGCGCTGCTGCTGCGGTCGCAGGTTTGAATCCTGCCTCGGGCATGGATGTGTGAGATGTCCTTAGGTTAGGTAGGTTTAAGTAGTTCTAGGTCTAGGGGGCTGATGACCTCAGATGTTAAGTCCCATAGTGCTTAGAGCCATTTGAACCATTTGCAAGGTTCGATGGTTCCATTTTCGTTAGTGCGTGAAATCTATTTGCCCTTGGTTTAGTTATGGTTGTAACTTTCTGTTTCCACTTCACAATCGCATCACCACCAGTCGACTTGAGCAGTTTTAGGATGACTGAAAGTCCCTGATGGATATGTGACTTGGTGACATCGAATGACTAGTCAACGGCTTAAGTCACTAAGTTCTCCTAACAGACCCATTCTGCTATCACTGCTTCTCTATTGTCAACACAATTCTCCCCGCCTCCTTTAATACCTGCGGATCCGCCTCTTGTGACGTCAGTTCCGCATTACATAAGGGAGTCTGTGAATTTTCGATCACATAATGTGTATGCTTTGATAGACTCCCTAATTGTTCTTATTCTGTTTATCCGTACATGAATGAGGCAATAAAATTGTTGCCATGTCTCTGCTGACCTTTCACGATCCTATCAGATTCTCTAACTGTTTATATAAAGAAGAATTCCCAGTCGCGCGGCACTAATCGCTGGACGAGGGATCCTCGATAAATATGAGATAGGAAAGGAGCTAATTCCGTCCGCCTCCATAGCTGACTGCCATGCCGGGGATGTGGGTTTGATACCTGGTACTGCCAGAGTTTTTTTCTTGGGGAGAGGATTGAAAGGGGGAGAGCTAAGCTTCGTGATGACAGCTGAGAAGTTACTTGACCGAGGAGTATCGGCGTCAGTTCTACTAACCCGAAACGCCCAGTGACGCCGTTGCCAGAGCATGACACGTCTGTGGCCTCGCTGGGCGCGTCAAACTGACATTGGACTGTTGATGACTGGAAACATGTTGCCTGGTCGGACGAGTCTCATTTCATATTGTATGTAGCTGATGGATGTGTATGGATATGGAGACAACCTCAAGAATCCATGGATCCTGCATGTCAGCAAGAAAGTGTTCAAGCTGGTGGAGGCTCTGTAATGATGTGGAGCGTGTGCAGTCGGAGTGATATGGGACCCCTGACTCGTCTAGATACGACTCTGACAGGTGGCACGTACGTAAGCATCCTGTCTGATCACCTGCATCCATTCATGTCCATTATGCATTCCGACGGACTTGGGCAATTCCAGCAGGACAATGCTACACCCCAGACGTCCAGTATTGCTACAGAGTGTCTCCAGGAACACTCTTCTCAGTTTAAACTCTCCCGCTGGCCACCAACTTCCCAGACATGAACATTATTGAGCATACCTGTGGATGCCTTGCAATGTCCTGTTCAGAGGAGATCTCCCCCTCCTCGTACTCTTACGGATTTGTAGACAGGTCTGCATGATTCATGGTGTCAATTCCCTCCAGCACTACTTCAGACATTAGTCGAGTCCATGCTATGTCGTGTTGCGGCACTTCTGCATGCTAGCGGTGGCCCTACACGATATAAGGCAGGTGTAACAATTTCTTTGGCTCTTGAGTGTATTTTTCATTAAAAATCACCAATAAACGCTTCAATGTATGCTTTATTTATTGTGGGAACGCCCATTTGTCTATTGCATTCCAGTACGGAGAAAAAAATCCAGAATTTGAACAATATTTTCGTCCTTCACCCTGTCTGTCCCCCTGAAATGCCTCTGAACGGGCTGTAGCTGCGGACTGCGTCCAAGCGGGAGAGCCGTCCCGGCGCCGCTACCCGCGCAACTGCGGCCTGCGCCGTCACGGACCGCCCTCTGCTTGCTGGCGGGCCGAGACTGGGGGGAGTGCATGAGCGCCGTCCTCATCCGTTGCTAATTCGTACGGGCCGACCTCCGCGGTTCAAGGCAGGCCGCTGCTCAGCCGGTAGGTGCGCTGTCCCGCTCGTGTGCGGTCCGGCCGGTTCCGCCAGACAAAATAAATAAGTGACGCGGGGCCGGCCGGCCGCCTCACCTCCTCCCAACCGCAAGTAGCCTCGTTCCTTATTCGATTAACACACTGTAATGAAGTGCGGCTTGTTTAATGGGGAGTCTCCTGACACGCAGCTGCCTACCAGTGGCCAGAGGACCTCGTACTGCTCCACTCGACGAGTTTTATTTTTTGTGTTACGGGATCTAATCTTCATCACATAAAAGAATAAAAATCAACTTCGAGAATACTTAATGCAAAAGTGTAAACTTACAAGACTGAGACACATGTACGGACGTCATACATGATACACCATTTCTCGGTGGCATCGCCCCGAAAATAACATTATCTCGGGGAAAAAGCCCCGCACAGAGAAAGTGGTAGGCAGTACCTTGCTTAGCTCAACTTGTTGCCGTGCTAAATGGTTTAGCAGCAGCTTTTTCCATTACGAGATAATGTGTGTAAAGTGTGTGCAGTGACTGGTGTTGCCAAACGGATGAAATAACTTCTTTGCTACTACACTACTGGCCATTAAAATTGTTACACCAAGAAGAAATGCCGATGATAAACGGATATTCATTGGACAAATATATTATACTAGAACTGACATGTGATTACATTTTCACGCAATTTGGGTGCACAGATCCTGAGAAATGAATACCCAGAACAAACACCTCTGGCCGTAATAACGGCCTTGATACACCTGGGCATTGAGTCAAACAGAGCTTGCATGGCGAGTACAGGTACTGCTGCCCATGCAGCTTCAGCACGATACCACTGTTCATCAAGAGTAGTGACAGGCGTATTCTGACGAGCCTGTTTCTCGGCCACCATTGACCAGACGTTTTCAATTGGTGAGAGATCTGGAGAATGTGCTGGCCAGGGCAGCAGTCGAACATTTTCTGTATCCAGGAAGGCCCGTACAGGACCTGCAATAGGCGGTCGTGCATTATCCTGCTGAAATGTAGGGTTTCGCAGGGATCGAATGAAGGGTAGAGCCACGGGTCGTAACACATCTGAAACGTAACGTCCACTGTTCAAAGTGCCGTCAATGGGAACAAGAGGTGACCGAAACGTATAACCCATGGCACCCCATACCATCACGCCGGGTGATACGCCAGTATAGCGATGACGAATACACGCTTCCAACGTGCGTTCACCACGATGTCGCCAAACACCTATGCGACCATCATTATGCTGTAAACAGAACCTGGATTCATCCGAAAAAATGACGTTCTGCCATTCGTGCACCCAGGTTCGTCGCTGAGTACACCATCGCAGGCGCTCCTGTCTGTGATGAAGTGTCAAGGGTAACCGCAGCCATGGACTCCGAGCTGATAGTCCATGCTGCTGCAAACGTCCCCGAACTGTTCGTGCAGATGGTTGTTGTCTTGCAAACGTCCCCATCTGCTGACTCAGGGATCAAGACGTGGCTGCACGATCCGTTACAGCCATGGGGATAAGATGCCTGTCATCTCGACTGCTAGTGATACGAGGCCGTTGGGATCCAGCACGGGGTTCCGTATTACCCTTCTGAACCCACCGATTCCATATTCTGCTAACAGTCATTGGATCTCGACGAACGCGAGCAGCAATGTCGCGATACGATAAACTGCAATCGCGATAGGCTACAATCCGACCTTTATCAAAGTCGGAAACGTGATGGTACGCATTTCTCCTCCTTACACGAGGCATCTCAAGAACGTTGCACCAGGCAACGGCGATCAACTGCTGTTTGTGTATGAGAAATCGGTTGGAAACTTTACTCATGTCAGCACGTTGTAGGTGTCGCCACCGGTGTCAACCTTGTGTGAATGCTCTGAAAAGCTAATCATTTGCATATCACAGTATTTTCTTCTTGTCGTTTAATTTCGCGTCTTTAGCACGTCATCTTCGTGGTGTAGCAATTTTAATGGCCATTAGAGTATATATGAACAAGAATGTATGAGATGGCGCTGTCTTCAACAGGCTGACCTTGTATTTGGGGAGACGGAAGCTGTAATCCCCATACCGCCTTCCTGAATTGGGTTTTAAACGCCATCTACGTCGGTACTTCGCAAACCACTATACAGTGCAGGGCGGTACGTGCATCGTACCAGTATCATCAGTTTTCCGTACTATAACACTAGTGCGTTGAGCGAGGGAAAGATGGTTGCTATATGCTTCTGTGGGTGTCCTAATCGCAGTTGCCTTCTTCTCGTCATTCCTACCCTCCAGGTTTCGCGAGAGCTACATCGTGATTTTTTCAAGGATTCCCATTTGAGTTGCGTCATATCTACAAGCAAAAGCCACAATAGCTGTTACTTGTCTCATCCCTGTCAAAATAGATCCATATTTTCCATATATATAAATTATTTTTTTATTCTGAAACAGAAACACCATCAAATGTTCAATACGCTTGCAAACGTGATTCACGGATTAATGAAACTACTGATGCTGTTATTGCTACCACTGCGACTGTTACAACTGCTGGCACTACTACTACTACTATTATCTTCGCTGAACGTCGTGTAGGGAATTTGAAATTATTTAAATAAGCTCATTGACTGGGAAAGAGGATGTCAGCACATTCTCGAGGAGAGAAATATTCGATACTGCTCTAGTAACGTGTCTATTACTCGTCTCCTTTGCCCCCTAAACCTAAAAATTTGTAACGTATTGTGCATAAAAAGCAGAAATATCCATTAGTGTAAGATTACATGGTTGCAGAACAATCACTGGAATCCATTAAATAGCTGGGAGTATGCTTACGGAGCGATTTAAAGTGGAACGACCAGATAAAACTAATCGTAGATAAGCCAGATCCCAGACTGAGAGTCATCGGAATAATTATCAGAAAGCGTAGTGCACCCCACAAAGGAGGTAGCCTGCGAAACCCTCGCTCGACCAATACTTGAATACTGCTCTTCAGTATGGGATCCGTACCAAATAGGAATGATAAAGGAGACAGAGGAGCTCCAGAGAAGTGCAGCACGATTCGTTACAGGTTCATTTACTCACTCCGTCTTCAGGCCACAAGTGGCCCATCGGGACCATCCGTCCGCCGTGTCATCGTCAGCTGAGGATGCGGATAGGAGGGGCGTGTGGTCAGCACACCGCTCTCCTGGTCGTTATGAAGGTTGTCTTTGACCAGAGGCGCTACTGTTCGGTCGAGTAGCTCCTCAACTGGCATCACGAGGCTGAGTGCGACCCGGAAAAATGGCAACGGCGTGTGGCGGCGCAGATGGTCACCCATCCAAGTTCTCGCCAAGCCCGACATCGCGTAACTTCTGACGGGAACCGGTGTATTCACTGCGGTAAAGTCCTTGCCTTCAGGTTCATTTAGCAAGCACGAAACAGTCTCGGAGATGCTCAGCCAACTACAGTGATAGAAAGGCTACCAGAGAGACTTTCTGCATCACGGTGTGGTTTATGTGAAAGTCTTGAGAGCGTACGTTCGTAGAAGAGTAACCAATACATTGCTTCCTGTTACGTCTATTTCGCGAAAAGACTATGAACATAAAATCAGAGAGGCTTACCAACGATCGTTCTTCCCACGAACCATTCGCGACTGGAGCTAGAAATGGGGGAGTGACAGTGGTACACACCACTAAACACCGTAAGGTGACTTACGCAGTGTAGGTGTAGACTAATTCACACTTATTAAGATTATGACTTGTGTGGCAATTTGGCTGCAAGATTCCGAGGGTAGTTCATCTACAGATTTACAACGTATTTCTTATGGGTCGGAAGCAGACACGTAGCGGCTGGTATGCGTGAGTGTACTCTTTTAAGTGCTTGTGTTTGCTGTGGATGATGATAATGTCTACGACTCAAGGGCGAAGTTAGGTTTTTTCGTTGCTTGTGCAAAAGAAGAGACTGAAAACTCATCCTGCACGTAACGGACCCCCCTCAGCACTCTCGCGACTTGCCCCAGTACACTTCCGAATAATCTGGTGATCATGATCTTAATGACTCTGTCTCTCTAATCACTTTCATAAGCAGCTGAATACTGGAAAGGAAAATTTCTTCCGTCATCACTCTTCCTACTGGAATACTGCATACGATGCAAGTTTGCTACCCTCTTTTAGCATCTGGACTTTAATAAAAATGGCAAAGGTAATGTCAATCAGAACGCAGGAAGAAGTTGTGATCCAAGTGACAATAGATTTATTCATCCCTAACATTATAAGACAAACATATTACTAAAGAACCTCCACACAAACATTTTCATTTAACAAACGCTTTCACGAACATGGTGTCTATGGTGGACAAAGTGATCATCTGGGGATCGACGCACGGCGCTTACCAGAACACTAATCGCTTTATCTGACTTCATACGCATGAATCTTGGTTATCGCACAAAAACTACGCCACCATCAAGCATCTATACTGTACTATTACAAAAAAAGAAAAATATGGTCCAAAAGAACAGGGTGCTGAGAAACATATATTGGAGCCCTTCGCCATTGCAGCGAATATTTTACCCTTCTGCTGGACAGAGCGTCACACCGTGATGCCTTAGGCGACTGAAGTCATGGACGGTCGCAATCTGTTATCAATGGTGCGCGCCCAAAAAATGCAAGTACGAGGTGTCGCGTTCGGTTAATTCGCAATGCAGGTAGTTCCCTATGAGCCTCTGAAACCCCGGTGGATTCCAGTGTGCAGGTGGACCCGTTTGCTGGTCTGCCAAACCAATTTGACTATGTGTGACGGAATATATCAAATGTTTAGACGGCGGACTCAAGACAAATAAGTACACCCACGCATCACTCATTGTATGCGTGATGCTAGAAGCAATACCTCTGACGGTTCAGACGATGACTGGCACAGGCTCTAAGTGGCACACTAGCAAAGGACACAAGTCTAAAAAAAATGGCTCTAAGCACTATGGGACTTATTATCTGAGGTTATCAGTCCCCTATACTTAGAAATACTTACGCTAACTAACCTAAGGACGTCACACACACCCATGCCCGAGGCAGGATTCGAACCTGCGACTGCAGCAGCAGCGCAGTTCCGGACTCAAGCGCTCGGCCACAGTGGCCAGCACATAAGTCTCACCGTTTAGGTAGAGACCTGCAGCTCTTTACTAGTGAAGCGCCAGTACAAGAGTGATCTCTTTCTATCCGCTTCCTTCTCAGCTCGGTAGCAAAGCACATTTATTTCCTCCACTTTTGCACAAGCCAATGATGAGCAGGAGCACGGAATTCGAAGCTGGGAGAGCGCCCTTCTCTCTGCATACACCGATTTGACCAGTCAGAGACTTTAAAGATAATTGGGAGGAAAGGAAAAAAGATTCATCTTCGCAGCCTATTTCCCATTCGTTTACGCCATGTCTTTTGCTAAAAACATGACCAGGATGGGACTACCGCCCTCCATAAAAAGCTTGTTATCTCTCCTGTTGCGTCGATTTCGAAGTTTCCAAAGAACGGCCATAAACTCGCTAAAAGCCTCGCGCTTTCACAAATATGTTGTGTAACAGAGTCTGGACATCTGGCCGCCAGTGACCTGTCCCACAGAGATTCGCAGAACGCACACATATCTCCCGTTGGCTTCCTGCCTAACAAGGCCCCATACACTGCTTTATTACCGGACTACAATGAGTTGGCCATTGAAGCGGCGACTTCTCGGCGCTAGTCAGTCTACCTGGACGTGGATGCCAACCGACTGGCGCCAACCAACGTGTCTGCACAATAAGACCGCAGAACTCGGCAGTCTGGAAATGTTTCCACCCAGGTTCCGCACAAAAAACGCGATTCGCTCGGCCTACTGTCGCTGTGCTTTTACTGCAGTCGTTTAAATCGGCACCCTATTCCTTTGAACGCAGGTAAAGCTTACCGCTATTCCTTCCCTAGAGCACACAAGCAAGAGCATTAGCTACTGCCCGCCATTTCATCATGATGTATGAAGTCAAATTGCAATAAAGATCATATTCTCTAAGAACATGAAGCGGCATAACACCGAATCATAAGTGAGAGTGCCCTGCTATCTCTCAACCTATCGAACAGGACTCATTACACTGTTGCTGAGTAGCGATTATCGGCGAATATTTGGCGTGTCAGTGTGAACGAATGCTTGCCGATTCTTTAGAACTGATGCTATCTGTGAAAAATTTTTCAACAGTGTAAAATTTGTCTTTATTTTTGTTTTACAACAATTATGCAAAGTATGGGCAAAATAAGACCAGCTCTGATAATATTTCACGCACCTTGAAATACACTCCTGGAAATTGAAATAAGAACACCGTGAATTCATTGTCCCAGGAAGGGGAAACTTTATTGACACATTCCTGGGGTCAGATACATCACATGATCACACTGACAGCATCACAGGCACATAGACACAGGCAACAGAGCATGCACAATGTCGGCACTAGTACAGTGTATATCCACCTTTCGCAGCAATGCAGGCTGCTATTCTCCCATGGAGACGATCGTAGAGATGCTGGATGTAGTCCTGTGGAACGGCTTGCCATGCCATTTCCACCTGGCGCCTCAGTTGGACCAGCGTTCGTGCTGGACGTGCAGACCGCGTGAGACGACGCTTCATCCAGTCCCAAACATGCTCAATGGGGGACAGATCCGGAGATCTTGCTGGCCAGGGTAGTTGACTTACACCTTCTAGAGCACGTTGGGTGGCACGGGATACATGCGGACGTGCATTGTCCTGTTGGAACAGCAAGTTCCCTTGCCGGTCTAGGAATGGTAGAACGATGGGTTCGATGACGGTTTGGATGTACCGTGCACTATTCAGTGTCCCCTCGACGATCACCAGTGGTGTACGGCCAGTGTAGGAGATCGCTCCCCACACCATGATGCCGGGTGTTGGCCCTGTGTGCCTCGGTCGTATGCAGTCCTGATAGTGGCGCTCACCTGCACGGCGCCAAACACGCATACGACCATCATTGGCACCAAGGCAGAAGCGACTCTCATCGCTGAAGACGACAAGTCTCCATTCGTCCCTCCATTCACGCCTGTCGCGACACCACTGGAGGCGGGCTGCACGATGTTGGGGCGTGAGCGGAAGACGGCCTAACGGTGTGCGGGACCGTAGCCCAGCTTCATGGAGACGGTTGCGAATGGTCCTCGCCGATACCCCAGGAGCAACAGTGTCCCTAATTTGCTGGGAAGTGGCGGTGCGGTCCCCTACGGCACTGCGTAGGATCCTACGGTCTTGGCGTGCATCCGTGCGTCGCTGCGGTCCGGTCCCAGGTCGACGGGCACGTGCACCTTCCGCCGACCACTGGCGACAACATCGATGTACTGTGGAGACCTCACGCCCCACGTGTTGAGCAATTCGGCGGTACGTCCACCCGGCCTCCCGCATGCCCACTATACGCCCTCGCTCAAAGTCCGTCAACTGCACATACGGTTCACGTCCACGCTGTCGCGGCATGCTACCAGTGTTAAAGACTGCGATGGAGCTCCGTATGCCACGGCAAACTGGCTGACACTGACGGCGGCGGTGCACAAATGCTGCGCAGCTAGCGCCATTCGACGGCCAACACCGCGGTTCCTGGTGTGTCCGCTGTGCCGTGCGTGTGATCATTGCTTGTACAGCCCTCTCGCAGTGTCCGGAGCAAGTATGGTGGGTCTGACACACCGGTGTCAATGTGTTCTTTTTTCCATTTCCAGGAGTGTAAGTAACCCAACTCACTCTCAGGTGACAAAAGTCATGAGAAACCTCCTAGTATCGGTCGAACCTCCTCGTGCCGGTGTAGTACACCAACTCGACGTGGCGTGGACTCAACATGTCGCTGGAAGTCACCTGCGGAAATATTGAGCCATGCTGCCTCTGTGGCCGTCCACAGCTGCACGATCCGACCTCTCGATTATGTCCCAGATATATTCAATGGGTTTAATTGGCAATCTGGGTAGCTGAATATTTGCTCGAATTATCCTGAATGTTCTTCATACCAATTGCGAACAGGGTTCCGTAAAGGTCGCTCTGCCGGCGACAATCTGGTGAGCCTGGAGTCAGCCATCCGTACGGCCCTGTCGCTGTCTTTTTCGACATGCGGAAGGCGTACGATACGACATGGCGCCATCACATCCTCTCTACGCTTCATGGTTGGGGTCTTCGGGGTCCACTGCCGATTTTCAACGTAATTTTCTGTCACATCGTACCTTCCGCGTGCAAGTCGCGGCCTCCCGTAGTTCCTCCCTAGTTCAGGAGAACGGGGTACCACAGGGATCTGTCCTAAGTGTCTGCCTGTTTTTAATTGCAATTAACGGTCTCGCTGCGGCGGTGGGAACGTCTGTCTCAGATTCCTTGTATGCTGACGACTTCTGCCTCTACTGTGCCTCCATTGGGATTGCAGCTGCTGAACGTCAGCTGCAGGGCGCTATCAGCAAGGCGCAGTCTCGGGCTGTAGCGCATGGCTTCCAGTTTTCGGCTGCCAAGACATGCGTTATGCATTTCTGCCGGCGACGAACAGTTCACCCTGAGCCGCGGCTTTATCTTGCTGGCGAACTTCTTGCTGTGGTGGAGACACATCGGTTTTTGGGTGTGGTTTTTGATGCCTGGTTGACTTGGCTTCCACATATTCGGCAGCTTAAACAGATGTGTTGGCGGCATCTTAATGCTCTGCGATGCTTGAGCCACACCAGCTGGGGCGCCGACCGATCTACCCTCTTACGGCTCTACCAGGCGTTAATCCAGTCCCGTCTGGATTATGGGAGCCTGGGTTATGGTTCAGCATCCCCTTCTGCGTTGCGGGTGCTGGACCCAATCCTTCACAGCGGGATCTGACTTGCCACTGGTGCTTTCCGCACCAGCCCTGTGAACAGCTAACTTGTGGAGGCAGGTGTCCCTCCACTGCAGTTACGGCGCCAACGTTTCTGGCCGCTTATGCTGCACATGTTTGTAGCTTGCCCGGGCCTCCTAATTATCGTCTCCTGTTCCCTCGGTCAGTCGTCCATCTCCCAGAACGTCGGCGCCAGTCGGGTTGTACGATCGCGGCTTCTCTCAGGGCTTGAGGGCCTGGTCCACCTCCTTTCCGGGCCCCTCTGCGTACACCCCCATGGTGCATGCCCTGCCCTTGCCTTCAGCTCGAATTGGCACAGGGCCCGAAGGACTCAGTTCCTCCGGAGGCCTTCCGCCGCCGCTTTCTTTCCATTCTTGCCACGTATCAGGGCTCTGGCGTTGTTTACACTGACGGTTCGATGGTTGCTGGTCGTCTCGGTTATGCTCTGACTCTAGGGGACCATTAAGAACAATATTCATTGCCGGATGGCTGCAGCGTTTTCAGTGCTGAGCTGGTCGCCATCTCTCGTGCCCTAAAGTATATCTGCTCCTGCTCAGGTGAGTCCTTCGTTATCTGTATCGACTCCCTGAGCGGTTTACGAGCTATAGACCAGTGTTTCCCTCGCTCTCGTCTGTTGATGGCTACCCAGGAGTCCCCCATACTCTTGCTCATTGCGGCCGCTCTGTGGTCTTTGTGTGGACCCCAGGCCATGTTGGGATACCCGGCAATTAACATGTTGACCGCCTGGCCAAACAGGCCACCAGTAAACCATCTCTGTACATTGACCTCCCGGAGACTGATTTGCGAGCGATCTTACGCCGCAAAGTTTTCGAACTTTGGGACACTGAATGGCACAACCTGACTACACCAAACAAACTCCGTCCTATCAAGGAGACGACGACTGTGTGGCGGTCATCCATGCGAGCCAACCTCAGGGACTCAGTAGTCCTTCGTCGGCTCCGCATTGGCCACACCTGCTTGACACACAGCCATTTACTGCGCCATGTCGCCTCTATGTCGCTGCGGGTCGGCTTTCACAGTGGTCCACATTTTGTTGACCTGTCCCCTTTTAACTGTGCTCAGGCAGACGTTTGCGCTGCCTGATACGCTCCCTGCCCTTTTAAAAGATGACACTGCTATGGCAGGCTTAGTTTTGCGTTTTATTCGGGCAGGGGGCTTTTATTACTTAATCTAAGTGTTTGTCTTTTTTGTATTGATTCTGGCCTTTGGCTTACGATTTTAGTCTGAGTTTTTAGTGTGTTTCTCGGTGGTTGGCTTTTCCTTTTTTGTCTCTATGGTCGGCCAACCACTGTCACACTCTGTGTGATTTTAATTCCTTTTGTCTGGTCTCTGTCTAAGTCTTTCTTGTCCTGTGTCGTCTGTCGTCTTTTCCATTGTTCGTTTTTATTCTGTGTGGGTGTTTTTAAGTTTTGGAAAAAGGGATCGATGAACGTCGCAGTCTGGTCCCTTTAATCCTACAAACCAATCAACCAATTGCGAACAACTGTGGCCCGGTGTCATGGCGCATTATCATCTGTAAAAATACCATTATTGTTTGGGAATATGATGCACATGAATGGCTGCAAATGGTCTCCAAGTAGCCGAACATAACCACTTCCAGTCAATGATCGATTCTACTGGACGAGAGGACCTAATACATTCCATGTAAACACAGCCCAGACAATCATGGAGCCACCACCAGCTTTCACAGTGTCTTGTTGACAACTTGTGTCCTTGGCTTCGTGGGATCTGCGCCGCACCCCAGCACTGCCATCAGCTCCTACCGAATGAAATCGGGTCTCAGCTGACCAGGTCATGGTTTCTCAGTCGTCTAGGGTCCAGTGCTGTTAGCAAAAGTGCCGTTAGCAAAAGCATTCCAGTCGGTCGTCTGGTGCCATAGCCCGTTAGTACCTCGTCGTACGTCTCACACTGATTTCTCTGGTTATATCACGTAGTGTTGCTTGTCTATTAGCAGTGACAACTATGCATGAACGCCGCTCTCGGCCTTTAAGTGGAGGCCGTCGACCACTGCGTTATCCGCAGTGAGAGATAATGCCTGAAATTTGGTATTATCGGCACGTTATTGACATTGTGGGTCTCGGAATATTGAATTACCTAACGATCTCCGAAATGGAATGTCCCATGCGTCTAGAACCAACTACCATTCCACGTTCAAAGTCTGTTAATTCACGTGGTCGGCCATAACCACGTCGGAAATCGTTTCGCGTGAATCACCTGAGTACAAATGACAGCCCCACAAATGCGTGTTCTTTTATATCTTGTGTACGCTATTCTACCGTCGTCTATATATGTGCATGTCGCTGTCCCGTGACTTCTGTCACATCAGTGTACATTATCTGCATCTGCCCTAAGGAGCAGACGGCGTAACTCTAGTCGCCAATATTAAGCTGCGCGAATTATTCTCGGGGACAGTTTTATTTTGTCCAAACTATATAATGTTAAGTGCGTCTCCATAACCCATTGATCAGCGTGTTTGGCTGCCGTACAGAGGACCCAGGTTCGATTCGTGGTACTGCCAGGGATTTTTCCTGTTTGAGAGGACAGGTACATGGTGTTCTCGACCTGGAGATCTAATTAAGAAGCCGAGTGAGAAGTAACGGCTTGTAGGTGAAGAAAGCCGACAACAGCCTGTTCCCCGGGCCTTCCATACTGCATCCGAAAGAAGCCATTGGTAGAGGATGACACAGTGGTCAGTTGGTCCCTACTATGGCATCTGAGCCGCAACATGGGTTGAACTTCGCTTTGCATAACATAAAATCTTGTAATTAGATGTATATGAGTATATCTGTATGATCTAGTGTATGTAATATTTATTATCGAATGGTGTGCTCACAGAAAATAATATACGGTGACATTACTGTCATATATCACTACGCGATACTGATTCATTTTTGCTACTGTTTCATGTTTAATTTTATCTACAGTATACTGGGTACATTTGATAGGAGGAAAGCGCTGTGTTCTTCTCAGAGGCAAAATGTTCTCCCAGTGTGGTCTGTGGATTCTCTTTATCAGCAGGAGAATATCTGTGAATCTCATTAGGAAGTGCGAAGGTCCCCTCGAAGTGGGGTAGTTTTTGGGGAAGTAAGATTGCGACCTGCTTCGTGCCTTTGTTGGCAGAGTTGGAATATGTTCGGGAATCCAAGGACGACACACTGAGATGCTGCACGGCCAGTGTGGGAAGGTCCACTGCTTGTGCCCCAAAATTTGGTGCACCCAGTCGTACTGAGCTGCTGTCACCGAGCTTGACATAAAGAAGCCGACCAACCGCTGGGACACTGCTCCATCCTAGTACCAACCTCTTATTTATTCAGATGCGTTTTGTACAGCAAGAGTAGGAAGTTTCTTCAGCGTTCCCGGTTTTTGGGAATGAAGTAACTGATGTTCTCATCCATCGCCTTAGCATAGCATTGAATTATACCCTCCATATACAGATTTTCTTGGTAGTAGAGAGTTGTGTAGGGGGATCGATGTTTTATGGCCATTTGATCGCCACCTTATATGAGGGTCACTCGTCTCTCAGTTGCCGTTTGGTGCTGATGGGTGTGTAATCTGCTGATTCTGGGGAAATGTGTCGCAATTGTGGTCGTGTGACAGACTTTCTGAGCAACTAGCTAACTGCTTACCTTATCATGCAACAAGTATTGCTGAATTTGGATATAATTTACACAATCTTGTAGCATTGTTAACTTTGGTTTTGCGAATTTCGCAGATGTGCAGATCTTGTTGCGCTTTCTCCGTGCAGTCTTCCACAGTTTTTCGTACCTTCCGGCAGTGTTAGCGTCATTTTGTAATTTGATTTACAGGGAAATCTGATATCTGTTAATTATTTTTGTCTGTCATTATAGCAAATATATATCTGTTAATCTCAGGATGACTTAGATACCAAGATACTTTACATCGACCTTAACTTTTCCATGGTAGGCGACCCACGAATAATAAGTATAGCCTGGTGCACACCTAAGCTTATTGTTCTCACTGTGACACAGTGTCTAACTCAACGTTCAGTTGTACTGGCTCGTCTTGTAGGATCAAAGATTCGTTTTATAACTAGCATTACGATTACTCCCTTCGATTCTGATCAAGAACAGGGCCCAACTTGCAGTATTAATGTTATATTTGTGTAAGAGAGATATCTGGGGAGTAGGTCAGATGAAGGAAGGGATGAACTGAGTTGGCAAGAGATTGTCTTCCAAGGTGGTAGGACTAAACACTTTGGATGAAAATGTGGATTTGAATGACCAGAGAGATAACAGTTAGTGATAACGATGTATACGTGCGGAGGACACGCTGTTTGATTTTAAATAGTGAAAATATGTTTAAGGGCTTAGTAACAACCTCTAAGCGCAGAGGCGCCGCCGTATGAGTTACAGGTGGAGGAGGAAAGTGCTTCGTGTTGGCTCCTTTTAAGTTAACAGGCGTCCGAAAAAAGTTTTGTATACATATCATACTGATTTGTTTGTGTATTTTTTATTTAATGAACGATACTGGTCCGTACAATTATATATCGGGCGTTACGACCAAATGTGACTGAAAATCTGCGGTTATGAGTAAAGCGGAAAATTTTAATAATGCCCCAATTTTCCTACATATATTGCTCTGGATATGTTTTTACTTCTCAGACAAGCTGTTTAATTCAAGCCCACTTCACACCTAAGAGCGTCAGTCATAATTTTGGTGCGAATTCACGTAAAACCAAAGAACCCGCCGCTTTATCTTCGCAAAATCAGAAAAAGGAAGCAAAGAGATAACAGAAGCTGTCCCCATAGTGTAATAATATCTGTGGAATTTGTATAGTGTACTGCGCATCTCACCAATACCGAACTGGAATTGTTGCGTGACTTTCGTATAGGGCTGTTCGTTATTGTTTTGTGCTGTGAGCGAAGCTTTATTATTACACATATTTGCGCTGTGTTTACACATTTATTTACTTGTAACAGAAATGGTGAATAATTTTGTGTTGCTGCGGAATACAACGAAGCAAGAAAACTACTATTTACAAGTAAGTACCGCAAAGATATGTTTATCATACTAGTGAGGGGCGATTTATGTGTTGAAAAATATCGAGAACAGTGTAATAACGAATTAATACCGTACGGCTAGTTTATGTGACTGTATCGTCATATATTTAAGAGACAAGTGTTGGACAAATTCGGTGCAGCCAGTCAGTTCGTTAATGTATAACTTATCTCTAGAAATTTTAACACGCAGAAAAAATTTTGTCATGACAGTCTGAGTTACTTACTCTTGATTACGCATATCACCAAGCAACTACGTAAAAATTGGTGATCATACTATTAGTACCTATAAAGTGGTGAATGATTATGTGAAAGCGGAAGAATTTCGCCCGTGAAAAATATTTCAAGTCGCTAATTTGCTACATGTCATTGCTCCAAAATCAAAGTTTTTGGGAAGCCATTTCACAATTCCGACGCAACATAATTTATTCAAACTGCCTCAAAAATTCGGAAAAGTGTTGTACGTAACCCAAAAATAGTGTTGGCTACGACTCTTCTATTATACTGGAGAAATGGCAATTTCTCTGCTTCTACAGCCAACGCAAACTAGCGAAATGCCCTTGCGTTTCTCTTTATAAAGCTTAAGCCAAGTTAATTCTACATATAGAATGTTAATTATTAAGATGGCTATGAATCATGTGTAGAAAATCAACGATAGTTTTGAAGAGGAACTGTCTGTACTACCAATATTATGAAATCGAAGTCTGCAGGACGACATAGTACCATAGTTACGTGACTTTGCAGGCATCTGAATCACAGTCTTCTGAATGCTCCCTTTATAGATATAGACATGTCAACTCGGTCAAAACGAAGTGAGGGAGAGCTGCTTTGGAACAGAAGGCAACTCACAGAATTCAGTTGTGCGTGATTAAAACTTGCGTCGCGGGCACAAAATGAATTAATTATTAAAAATACATTAGTGAAACAGTGGCAAAAGTTAATTAGCACAGAATTTATGAACTAAGAAAATAATTATTCTTCCTGTTTGAGTCAGAGCTAATATTTCGTAGGCAGTCTCACAGCTGTCTCTACTTTCAATGAATGTGTAATATCATGTCGATATTTACGAACGTCACCATTGATTATACTCATGTAATGTTTGGCGATAAACAATACCAAAATTTGAATGGAAGTTATACAGTTTCGCAGTGCTATTAATATCTGTCTTATCCACATTTCTATAAACGTTCATAGTAAGAGAACTGGTCATTACTGTTAATTTTAACAAGACAGCAAACTAGATATAAGTAGATGTCATCCGTAGACATAATAGTATGCAACCCGTTTCTCATATGTGTTTATATTTTATAATGTTTACATTACTTGTGGGTATGTGTGTATCTTGGATGAATGTTTTGAGTCGAATGCTGACACCTAGGGTCCTGAGAATAGTGGCACGTTGAAAAAAAAGTTTTATCGGAGAGCTAACGATTATTTTTAAGTGGGTGCAGCGCTCGCCAGTCAACCTGAAGGTATGATGTGTTGAAGGGAATCAATGACTTGTTGCTGAGGCTGTAAACAAATGGTTTACTTAAAACTCACGGAGGAACCCACAGGGCAGTAAAATTTGCAGATACAGTGTTTGAGGTTCTCTTAAAGCACACAGCTGACTGCGTCGTATGTGAAGCGTAGTGAGATGGAAACCAAAAGTGTACTGCACTCGGCCCTTCTTCAACCTTCCTGTTTTTAAGTTTGAATTTTTGTCAATGGGTATATTTACGATACGGAAACTTAGTCCCTGCTATGCAGGTGTTACCTACTTTAAAAAGCATAATGAACATCGGTTAGGTATGCGGGATATTTTTTAGAACAAGAAATGCATGTGTTTTTTGACATAGTGGGCTGTAGGCAAAAACACTTCATTTAACAGCCATCCGGCGAATAGACTGCATCACAACAATAAGATTCAGGAAGGTTTACAAATACTCATGTACAACTGACATCACTTCGTTAGACTTGACACATTTTCGTGCCATCGATTTCTTTGGATTTGGAAAGAGGAAGATGACAATCCTGATGGACAAATTAGATGTTCCAACACTTTGTACTTTACATTTTTCACTATTTTATGGCAAGTGCTTTTTTTTCCATAAAAAGGAAATTTTGGTTTTGCAACTCAAACATTTTTTAATGAATTAAGTTCATAATATGTGTGCAGTATTTCCTAGTGACTGATTTGCATTTTACAGGGTAATCATTCATGAATAAGGTTAATTGCTCTTGCATCCCATTATACAGGGTGATTCAAAAAGAATACCACAACTTTAGGAATTTAAAACTCTGCAACGACAAAAGGCAGAGCTAAGCATTATCTGTCGGCGAATTAAGGGAGCTATAAAGTTTCATTTAGTTGTACATTTGTTCGCTTGAGGCGCTGTTGACTAGGCGTCAGCGTCAGTTGATGCTAAGATGGCGACCGCTCAACAGAAAGCTTTTTGTGTTATTGAGTACGGCAGAAGTGAATCGACGACAGTTGTTCAGCGTGCATTTCGAACGAAGTATGGTGTTAAACCTCCTGATAGGTGGTGTATTAAACGTTGGTATAAACAGTTTACAGAGAATGGGTGTTTGTGCAAAGGGAAAGGTTCTGGACGGCCGAGAACGAGTGGTGAAAATGTAGCACGCATCCAGCAAGCATTTGTTCGCAGCCCAGGAAAATCGACTCGCAGAGCTAGCAGAGAGCTGCAAATTCCACAATCAACTGTATGGAGAGTCCTACGAAAAAGGTTACTTATGAAACCTGAACGTCAACTACCCGAGGCGATGGATCGGCCGCCAGGCAGCCCGTGACAGAGCACTTCATCACTGGCCTCCAAGAAGCCCTATCTTACCCACTGCGATTTTTTCTTATGGGGGTATGTTAAGGATATGGTGTTTCGGCCACCTCTCCCAGCCACCATTGATGATTTGAAACGAGAAATAACAGCAGCTATCCAAACTGTTACGCCTGATATGCTACAGAGAGTGTGGAACGAGTTGGAGTATCGGGTTGATATTGCTCGTGTGTCTGGAGGGGGCCATATTGAATATCTCTGAACTTGTTTTTGAGTGCAAAAAAAAAAAAACATTTTTAAATACTCTTTGTAATGATGTATAACTGAAGGTTATATTATGTTTCTTTCATTAAATACACATTTTTAAAGTTGTGGTATTCTTTTTGAATCACCCTGTACTATGGCTGTAGCCTCTCCTGTGTCTGACATCTTGTTTAGTGTCACAGGATTACAGCCGCAGCTTTGATTGCTGTTTTGTCTCTGCAGTGAAGTGGTGAAACGTTGTGGCATTCGCGGTAATAAATGAGTACATAGCACGTTTTGGAGTAAGGTTTATGGTCGAATATTAACATAGTGGGATCGTGACAGTGTAACGGTACTACAGGTTAATTCTTACAGAAAGCAAAATCAGCCACTGATAACTGTTTTTACTGTTTGTAAGAATTCAGTTCTACTGAAATATTTTTAAAACGGCCCCAACATGCCTGATGACATGGTTTTCGCATTCTCTTTCGGTCAGACTCTACAAATTAGGGTCACGTCCTGAGTAAAGCATTCTCATACTTATTTCATGTCTTAGTTCGATGTTTATATTGCGTCAGCTATTCCAAACATTTGTAATCGGTGGCCATATAGCAGTGTTCAAAACCTTTACCTTCAAAATTATACTAACCGTAGAATACCCTGAACCGAGTATTTTGAGATGAGAAAAGATTGGTCGAAACGATGTCTCTGAATGAGCAAGGATAGAATTACAGAATATCAACCAAAAGGGACCTTGTGTGCTGCTGCCTTGTCGATTTGTTCACCAATTTTCTGATGTTACTAAATATTTTGATGTGAAGAACTGGACAGCTGAGGAGATAAAAATCAAATGGGATGAAAATTACGTGGATTCCCTACCGGTATTAGGTAGCAAACCTGCTAATATCTGTGTGAATAAATTTATATGTGGTCACAGAAGCTTGATAAAACAGATCAGCTTATTTATTGTTCACCTCCAAGTACTCTGCAAACATCTGCCCGTATTTAAAAAACGTAAGTAACAGGCAATGAAATCCGGGATTTCATGCGTGACAACGTGCTACCATGATTTGCAACCGTGCAGTCCCATTCATTATTAATGAGCATGCGTAGCATTGTGGACCGTTTCCCCCCCACCCCACCCCACCCCACCCCCCACCTTCCACCCCCACCCCCAACCCGACGCCACCTCCTCCTGCCCCTGACGACAGGTGAGATTATGACTTAGCAAAATATTAAATAACATCATGTTATGGCAACGGGAGTTCACGTAACGACAGAGAATCATAATGTATCACAAGTGTACGAGGACATCACAAAAACTGGACATTTAAACACGGCGACTGTATTCTGTGAGTCGAAGCTCTACAGGTTTGACAAGAAACCAAAAATTCACGTCAAAAGCTGGCAGTGTTCAGGCGCAATTCACGGCACTTTTTGTGTAGATTAATGACTGGAGACTTCACGTAGAGTACAAGTAAGTAGCAGGACGGCATGACTGCGTGGTGTCTGTTTCTTCGGACATGTCCGGAAGAACAGACAACTCACAATCATGTAATTGATATGCCTAGCTGGGCAATGGATCCACCTTTTTCAATGCGGATGCACAAATACGTCCGATCTCCTGTGGGAATCTCTAAGTAGCTCAAATGGTTCAAATGGCTCTACACACTATGGGACTCAACATCTGAGGTCATCAGTCCCCTAGACTTAGAACTACTTATACCTAACTAACCTAAGGACATCACACACATCCATGCCCGAGGCAGGATTCGAACCTGCGACTTTAGCAGCAGCGCGGTTCCAGACTGAAGCGCCTAGAACCGCTCGACCACAGCGGCCGGCGTCTCTGAGAGCGAACATGGAGTCAATGGACAGGGACTGCGGATAGGTGTCGTTCGTTGGGAATGTGGAACGGCCGAGATAGTCCGCGCAGTTGCGATAATGCTTTGTCCCGGGTGGTGCAGTGGTTAACACACATGCTTCGTCAGCAGGAGTTGCCGTGTTCGAATCCCGGTCGCGTACACATTTTCACTTACCGCTGCTGATACACGTAATGTCCCGCTGCAGCTGACAGCAGTAATCCCGTTTAATTTACAAAAAGCAGAGAAATATGCAAAGGCTGTTGAGAATAGACCAAAGCAGATAAAGACCGTTTCGTCAACTGTAAAAATTAAGAGCCACTTTTTGATGTCGATTAAAAGATATACTATCAAAAGACTAGGTGATTAAAGATAGAACAAGGTGCTTTACTACTCTGGATCGTTTTGTATAGAATTTGAGTGTAAAACAAGACGTTGTACACATAAAGTGTCGTTCTCCATCCCACAGAACAGTAATAATCTACCGAAAGTTCACCTTTTGGAATTCGAGATGATCCTTCGTCCAACCTTATTCACTTGTTCTATTCCAAAGTGATTTCTTCTCGTTTACTAACTTTTAAACTTGGCTTGCAGGGAAGAAATGGTCATCACAGTTAGACGTGGTTTAAAACATCTTACACATTTCATGTTTCAGTCATTTTATTTTCTATAATAGCGTTACATAACATATCGGAACAGCATATTGTTACCTACATGTACCCATATGTTATTATTATAATCTGTGGTGAGGTATACATACGTCTGAAATTGATGTGTCACCTTCACCCCTATTGGCATAACCAACTGAAACTTCGCAGCTCAGGTGAGTGTACACTACGTTAAATAATGTACTTCCCGTGTAATAATGACGTATGTTGTTTTAACAATATATAGGCACCAAAAGATGAGATGGTGCCGAAACGCTTTTTGCTGGCTGTAGTAGAAAATAAAAATTGACTAAAGCAGAGAACGTGTGAAATTTTGCAAAGATCGTGAGACAGTCACGGACTTCAGTCATTTTCCTTGAAAAACTTGTAACACTAAGGTTTGGAAATTTCTGCTCCTGTGCCACAGTAATTTGCATTTTGGTAAAACTTGCTTTTTCAGTAGCACTAAAAAATTAGGAATTCGACTGTCAAAGCTGATAGCCAGTGAAAAGGATTGTATGAGAAACAGGTAGAAGTGAAACTACCACTTCATCCATTCATATAACTTATGGGTATGAAGGGGGTAATGTCCTCGACAACTGTAAATATTTCGACAGCTTAACACATTGTCATTGTCAGTCATTTTCGTTGCGCGAATGACACGAGAGGTAGCTTTTCAAGGCAATTTCCAAGTGGAAAACGGTAACAAATGGTGCCCCTCAAGGCTATAGTCTAGGGCCTATTTTCTTATGTTCTATATTAATGATTTCCCATAAACGTAAGTGCCCTGTCTATTTTATTTGTAGGTGATGTATCTGTACTATTTGGAGACCATGAGTCAGAAAACATCCATGTATGCTTCATCAACACAGTAATCCAATAGTGTGGTTTCAGCTCAGTGGATTAACCCTGAGCATCCCAAAAAACATATGATATAGCTTAGAATAAACAGTCAAAATCTCAGGAAATTAAAGTAAGTCTAAAAACTCAACATATAGATTGAGTGGGGCCTGTGAAATTTTGTAAGGTCAAACCTATGTTAGAATTTAAATTAGGCCAAACTTGTTGAGTCTCTATTAAACAAATTACATAGCTTTGAATTAGCAGTGCAAATTTAGCTATTGCAACTGACATCCACAAGAGAAATTGCGTAGTGTATCTGCTTCCAATAAGGTACATTGTTGTTTCTTGGAGAAATTCGACTAACATATTGCACATACTGAAACTACAGAAAAGTATCATCAGAAAATTAGAAACATGTGTACTGCAAATCCAAAGAAATCATGTCATCTATTATTTAAAAACATGAATTATTGACAGTTATTCTCAAAAATGTCGTGATAGTCTTGACATGTCTATCAGCAACAGATGGGATATCCCTTTTTGCCTATTTTCTTCCTTCTCTTCACCACATCAAATATTTTCAGTTCTTTCTGAACATATATATTTCTTTAACAAACTAACAATGTATCCTCCTACATTCCTGAGGAATTTCATTTCGTCGGCCTGTAATGTTATTTTACCTTTATTTTTTTGTGACCCATGTCTCGCATCAATATAGGAAAGTTCATACTAACATAAATTTGTAAATTTTGGGATAAGTTTCTGTTCTTGTTTTATTTTTAAGAGATATTGTAATGGTACTGTTTTTAGTAACTATATTTCTCAGTTTTGTCTTTTCGGTCTAGGTCTCCTGTATGTTAGCATGGTCCCTAGAAATATAGATCTATATACGTGCTCTATGACCTTGTTTTTCATTCCCATAGAAAACCATGGCTTTTGATTTTTTTGTTGATGTTGATATGTTGTACATCTGACATATTTTGTGTAGTACACAGACAGCTCTCTATAGTACATCTTTACCGTTCAAGACTAAAAAACTGACCATCTGCAAATATCATTGTCATTACATAATTTCCCGTAATTCTCTGGCTTCATTTTCCATTTTGTCATTGATTATGCTGAAAGGCAATGGGGGAAGGCTGCAATGTTTTTGAACCAGTAAGTTAATGTTCTCTATTCTTTTCTCACCATCCTCAATTATTTGTATTCGTGCATTATTACTGATCATCTGAATAATCCATGCAAAATGTATTGACATGCCTCATCTTCTTAATAACTGCCATAATAATTGTCTATTTTATACCCATAATGTTTTATGGAACAATTTTCTGGGGCCACGCTCCACTTACAAAGAAAGTATTTATTGCAAGAAAGCGAGCATTATGGAGGCACATCCTCAAACAGTTAGACATTTTAACCTTTCCTTCACAACACTGTTTTATGGAATTCGTCCTAAATAATATATTATATTTGCAAAAAATAGTGATATCCACAGTTGCAACACTAGAATCAATAATGACCTGTATTGTTCATTGCTAAAGCTGTCAGTTGTTCAGAAAGGAATTCGATATGCAGCCATAAATGTCTTTCACCCGTTCCCAAAAACACAGAATATCTGAGAGACAGCAAATCAAATTTTTAATGTAGCTTAATTTTTTTTCTTATGGAAACACTTATATCACAGATGAATATTTAATAAAATCTGGTAGCGTATGTGCTTAAAAAAACTAAATTTAAAGTTCTACGATTTTTACCTATCACTTATGACTTTTTTCTCCTCTGCCAATGTTTGTTAATGTAGAAAACAGCGAAGTGCTCTGTGGTTCAGAGTCCATGTTAAACTATGCCCCACCACTCTCCTATAACTGGCTGGATAAGTCAGTCCAGATGTTGGGGAATTGTACGAATATACTTTTAACATCCCCATCAATGGCCGATATCGATTGCAGCTCAAGGTACTACAGGTTATGGTGGGCGATTGCCACAAGGGGTGTCCACAGCACGCCACATGGGCCACGCTGCTTGCAGCAATGAGGCCAGACAGTCAGCTGTTATTCTCTCTAGTGCAGTCCATTCTGTTTATTGGATTTCGGCCCTGCATTGTACTTGGAATCTCTTGTTATGGTTGTTGGATTACATTCAGCATTCTATTCGTGACGAAGTTGGCTTTGTTTACCCTAATGCATTCGTATCAGGAGCAGATTTAAAAAAATGTTACTTCTCCAACGAGATCATGACAGTGAAGCACTACAGTGTTCAGACCAACCTCCAGTTTAGGACTACTTTAACTTTTTTAACTAATTACGGGATGGAACAGAGGAAACACATGGTTTTTTACTATTGAATGACTGAAACCTGGTTTTATTAAAAAATGTCTTGCATTCAGTAACAGTACATTTATTGCATTTTTTTAAATGTACGTACCTTAGGTTTGGAAAATATTGTCGTTGAGATGACTTCTTTCTTGCCGGATTTTAATTTGGATATGCCCTGAAAGTTACACAAGGCTCTCTCCAACATTTCATTGGGCTCAGCTTCAGTTTCCTCATGAATGGAGATCTTGAGCTCATCGATGGTGCAGAGCTTATTCACGTAGACCTACACTCTTGATTTTAAGTAGCCCCACAAAAATAAATCACAGATCGACAGATCGGGTGAATGTGGGGACCAATGAACATCACCATGTGTCAAACCACTTCCATAATTGCTTTCGCTAAGTGAGCTGTGCGCCATCCTGTTGGAACTACATTTCCCTCATGTTCGATCTAGGCCTTTCAACTTCTGGACAAAGAAAGCGGTTCAACTTTTCGACGTTGTGCACTGATTTCACAGTAACTGTGGTTTCTTCTACTTCAGAACAGTAAGGTCCAACAGTCCCTGTCTTGGAGATAATGGTAGAGCTTGTCCCGTAGCTGATCGTTTTGGACTAACAGGAACTGCCGTTCGCTCTCAGTTTTCGTTTTATTGAGATCGAACTGAATGGGGAAGATCTGGTGGGTTCTCTTTCATCATTGATGCACTACTTTTAAACACTGTAGCCCATCGGAGTATAGTGTTTGATCTGGGACTGCGTCTCAATGTTAGACATCAAACTTTCGACGGAAAAGACGTTGAACGGTGATCAAAGAATCATTGTTTCTAAAGAACTACTCGACCGCAAAGACACAATGCTCTACACTCCAACGCTCCATAGCGACTGAAAGTGCGTTATGAAAGCTGTCTGCCAACGGTAGCTCTACGTCAGTACCCCCACTCGTCGCCGAGTACAGGCGGTTTAAATGACATTTGTTTTCTAAACTCCATCTCTTATGAGTAGTCTTAAGTAATAATATGTTCATAGTTATTAACCTTAAGCCAGTATCCTATTTAATAGCCTGTATATCCTCAATGTGTAACGAAATATACACAACTGGCCATTAAAATTGCTAGACCAACAAGAAATGCAGGTGATAAACGGGTATTCATTACACAAATGTATCATACTAGAACTGACATGTGATTACATTTTCACGCAACTTGGGTGCACAGATCCTGAGAAATCAGTACCCAGAACAACCACCTCTGGCCGTAATAGCGGCCTTGATAAGCCTGGGCATTGAGTCAAACAGAGCTTGGATGGCGTGTACAGGTACAGCTGCCCATGCAGTTTCAACACGATACCGCAGTTCATCAAGAGTAGTGACTGGCGTATTGTGACGAGCCAGTTGCTCGGCCAGCATTGACCAGACGTTTTCAATTGGTGAGAGATCTGGAGAATGTGCTGGCCAGGGCAGCAGTCGAACATTCCTGTATCCAGAAAGGCCCGTACAGGACCTGCAACATGCGGTCGTGCATTATCCTGCTGAAATGTAGCGTTTCGCAGGGATCGAATGAAGGGTAGAGCCACGGATCGTAACACATCTGAAATGTAACGTCCACTGTTCAAAGTCCCGTCAATGCGAACAAGAGGTAACCGAGACGTGTAACCAGTGGTACTCCATACCAACACGCAGGGTGATACGCCAGTATGGCGATGACGAATACACGCTTCCAATGTGCGTTCACCGCGATGTCGTCAAACACGGATGCGACCATCATAATGCTGTAAACAGAACCTGGATTCATCCGAAAAAATGACGTTTCGCCATTCGTGCACCCAGGTTTGTCGTTGAGTACACCATCGCAGGCGCTCCTGTCTGTGATGCAGCGTCTAGGGTAACCGCAGCCATGGTCTCCGAGCTGATAGTCCATGCTGCTGCAAACGTCGTCGAACTGTTCGTGCAGATGGTTGTTGTCTTGCAAACGTCCCCATCTGTTGACTCAGGGATCGAGACGTGGCTGCACGATCCGTTACAGCCATGTGGATAAGATGCCTGTCATCTCGACTGCTAGTGATACGACGCCGTTGGGATCCAGCACGGCGTTCCATATTACCATCCTGAACCCACTGATTCCATATTCTGCTAACAGTTATTGGATCTCGACCTACGCGAGCAGCAATTTCGCGATACGATAAACCGCAATCGCGATAGGCTACAATCCGACCTTTATCAAAGTCGGAAACGTGATGGTACGCATTTCTCCTCCTTACACGAGGCATCACAATAACGTTTCACCAGGCAACACCGGTGAACTGCTGTTTGTGTATGAGAAATCGGTTGGAAACTTTCCTCATGTCAGCACGTTGTAGGTGTCGCCACCAGCGCCAACCTGTGTGAATGCTCTGAAAATCTAATCATTTGTATATCACAGCATCTTCTTCCTGTCGGTTAAATTTCGCGTCTGTAGCAGGTCAATTTCGTGGTGTAGCAATTTTAATGGTCAGTAGTGTAACTAATGAACTAGGCTTTTATTAGTAAATAAGAACGATGAAGCGAAACGGGAGACCTATAAATTACGAATTGACATGTCTCTCGGCGATATCTAACCTCATTTTGCTAGTTTTAAGGCGAGTTAATCATTAGCCGGCGCTATAAAAATGGATTACAACTAGGAATAGTTTGGACGAAGGAAGGCCGGATGAAATAATTGCGCAACGTGACCGGATCTCTGCCCCCACACTGAGGCGACAACCCGTGTGAGAGGTGCGGCGCGAGCGCATGCGCACAAAAGTCGCGTTGCGTCACGCGCTGACGAAACGGCCGCGGCGACACAGTTCCGCGGTGGTTTAATCTCCTTAATGTGCCGCGCAGACCTGCACTGCTAAATATAGGCGAGCCGGCACTGCCACGCACTGCCGTAAATCTGCATAACGCCGGAGACAGACGCGCAGCGGAAACTGAGTAACGGCACGCGCCGGGGAATATTATCTGCTCTGCGACCGCGGCGCAGCGCACAGGAAGGAGTTCACTTGAGAGGGCTGATACTTTTAATCTAGCGGATCGCTCCGGATTAATTAATCGCGGCCGACGATGGGCGGTATATCATTTTAATTGGAATTCTCCGCGTGTTGCAACTTTGCTGCCAAATTGCCCGGGGTGGTCCGCCAGCGGATAAAGGATTCCAGTCTCTTGAGGAGCGGGCCGGCTGTCTCAGCCTTAACGGACGTGTCTTAATACGACTAGCTGCGGAGAATCTATTTTTACTAAAGGAGAATGGGTGGTTGTTGAACGCTACATTTACAGTCGACTTGATTTGTGACACTCTCGCTTATAGCGACGTTCTCTTTTTAATTTCCTTTCTTGTCGACTCGGAGACGATGGACTTTAAAATTTCATTTCTGTGGCTCGTTATGTGATTAACCCATCAGAAAAGAACAAAAATGAAAAAAAGCGAAATATTTGGAAATGTTATCGTGTTATTAAACTTCAATCACAAAAATTTAAACTGTTTTGACTCAAGACTGGTAGTTGTCATATATCTACTACAAATTTTGATATATCTCAGATTACTTACGATGTTTTACCTACGTCGCACTTCCCGTGTCCACCGTGTGACGGGGGTGGGGTGGGGGGAGGGGGGGGGCGACGCCACAAACGCCCCGACCCATTCTTCTGACTACAGTAGGTGTCGTATTGGTTTTAGATGAAGTAGATGAGTTAGCAGTGGCCTAGCAAGGAACTCTGAGAAAATCATTTCACCTTCAGCACATCAGACTAATGTGGTAGCATCTCACCACAGAGCTCAGACCTTACAAACTAACGGTACTGCTTCGACAAGTATTTCCTTGTAAGAGATACTTATGATAATAGCTGCTATCCTCATAACGCTGTTACAGATCCAGCAGCGGTGCATGCTCTTGCACTGTCCTCTATGAAATACTCACAGGACATTTCGTTAATCACTAGTGCTCTCGACAAAGGTTGCAGTATATTGTTCATATGCACTAGCTGATCAGTCGTATCGGGGCGCCTATCTGTGGACGTTAATGTGGAGTGCGTTCACCATTCGCCTGTGTGACGGCTTGAGCTCTGCTGCGGACATTTTCAATGAAGTGTCTGAATGTCGCTAGAGGAATGACAGCCCGTTCTTCCTCACGACCCGACACCAGGAAAAGTAGTGATGTTGGGCTCTTGATTTGGAGCGAAGTCATAGTTGTTACTCATCCTAAAGATGTAATTCTTCAGGCTTTCTCGGCGATCTGTTGACATGTTGAATAATCGGGGTTTCTGCCGCACGTTCGTGTCGTTCTCGCACGATATTTCGACAGCGTGACTCGCTGTCTTCCTCTGGTGCTACCCAATAACGCTCCTTGGATGGATCTAGTCCTGCATTTATGCCTGGACGGTGATGGCGCTACGTAACCGGTCCGCGCCGCGTCGAGTGTTCCGTCCGAGGTCCGCACCCACCAGGCGCGGCTCCAATGGTTCTCTCTGGTCGCTGTAAGTTGGTCTTGACGTCGCTGCAGAGCCGGTCATCAAGGCCAGCGTGCTCGCAGATACCTTCTCTGAAAACTTTACGTCGACGGCAACATGGTCCAGGAAGCGAGTGAGCGTCTCCAGCTGTATATGAATCGACAGGGTGAAGACGACGTCATCGAAGCCACCAGTGAGGAAGAAGTTCCGCGCCACTTCACGTTCCTACAGCTCAAGAAGGCAGAGGGATGTGACACGATGGACAACGCACTGCTGAAGAAGCTGCCGCCGGAAGCAGTGCGCATCGTCACAGCGGTCTTCAACGCCATCCTTCGTACTGGCGTCTATCCCACTGCGTGGAAAAAAAAAAAAAAAAAAAAAAAAAATATAATCGCCGAGGTGGTCGCCATCCCGAAGGCCGGAAAGGACCCCAGGCTGGCGCACAACTATTGCCCATTAAGCCTCCTGCCTGCACTCTCGAAAGCCTTCGAGAGGATGTACGCCAAACGGCTGGAGAGTTACGTCAGTCAAGAGGGCCTGTTTCCTGACGAGCAGTTCGGCTGAAATATTGTGTAGATAGTAACAAATGCGTGTATTTCTATATTTCCTTCTAAGTGCTGATGTGTATGCGTGTTTCGAATATGCAGTCTCAGATACTAAGCCGGCAACCCAACACTGAGCGAGACATTCGTCTACAGATTTTGTCCTCTCACCTCCGCTCTCTCCAAAAAATTGTTAATTTCTGATTATGTAACACAAAAAAATATTTTTTTGTCATTTTTATCTACTGTCTGTTTGTCTGTCCGACAGTTAAGACCCTTTTTCTCTGGAACAGGCTTTCATCTCAAGTTCAAATTTTTTTCGCATACTAATATCTAAGATCCCTTGGCGGTGTGAAACATTTAAGCTTCCAAGTCAATTTAATCAAATGATACCAAGTTAGTTTAATCAAATGATACGGCCATTTATGTCACATATTTTGATACTGGAAAAGTCACTCATCAAAACCTCCCGTCGACGTGAAATCACCAAATTTGCCAAGAAGCGAGATTTCACAGTACAAGCAAAGGGACAAATCCGAAATTGTTGATTTTCAGATATATAACACAAAAAATTTTTCTTTTTCTATTTGTTATCCGACTTGAAACTAGAAATTAATGCATTCTCGAAAATCTTGGAATCTGTGGGACAGATACCTTGCCAGTATCAGTGTCGATAGCAGGAAAAACTCGTCAATATCCTCGATTCCTGGAATGGATAAACTGTCTACCTACATAATTACATTACTCAGTGCGCGAATCCTACTCGCACCTGTCATTTCATTCATAGCCTGCCTAATAGAATCTGTTCGACATATTCACTCTGTTACTAACTGGGCTAATGCATGGAACTACATCCACACACAGCACAGCAAGCTTTCCTACATACAGAAATAAAGTGCTTCGTGTCTGCTACAAAACGTGTGCCGTGGGAAAAACCGTTAAAAATTTCTGTATCTATCACAATGCGTAAAATGAAAGAAATATTTCTCGCTTTGCGTTTCCATTTTCCTTTTTTGTCTGTTCAAGATATGACTGGAAATTTCCAGTAAATGTCGTATGAGCATGGAAATCAATGGAAATATGGAGTGAGTTTGATGGACATGATCACATATGTTTCGTTTATATCAAATGTACACGAAAAAATTCCTCCCACGTTCTTTAGAAAAGACAGATACTGCTTTTACAGAGCTGCTAAAAAAACCGGCGAACCGCAACTTATGCCTACTGCACGAATGAAAAAAAAAAAAAAAATGAGGCTGCACGATTTTGTTGGACTGAAGCAATGAACTCCCGTAATTGGAATAGCGATTACTTCTTTAAACTTTTGAATAGATATTGTGCCACGTTAATTAATTTTGGCATTTAATTTGTAGTCCGCAGTGGAAATTTGGTAACGCTGATAATAATATTCAGTGTTGCAACGGCCGCGCACGGTTGGAATTTCAGGACCTATTGTTCTGATTTTCGGAGTACAGTATAATAATTTTATGCGCATTCGGCTCATTACTGGTGAGAGATAACTCTATTTAGCGCTTGTAATAAATGAAAGGCCCGTCACGAAAGCATTGCGTTCCTGTTATCCGAGAGTAAATGATGTGTTCCATGGAAGCCGTAAAATATGAAATTGTTTCGGCATGAGAGTTTCCCTCCCGCGATTACCTGCAACGAAAAAGCGATCCTTCCTGTAGTTGTGAAAGGGATTTTGCGCGAATATGCTTAATTTCCTATGTTATCCGCACAGGACACGTGTAAGTGTTCGGGTGTCAATTTCCGCTGGGACATTTTTGGACGGCATAGGAATGCTAAACATTCTGAATTTCATACTCGAAATGCGCAGAGTGAATTTGTGTTGCTTGTAGCTAAAACACGTGCGAGGTGGATGTTTTATACCCCGAATGATTTATTAACTCAAATATAAAAAGTAAACTGTTTGCAATGTGAAATGTATACTAAAACAATTTTTGCAAGAAAACTCTAGTCTGGTCTTGTGAGCACTGTAATAAAGGATGATGAAATTTTACTTCTGTAACATTAGCAGAGGATACTGGTAACGTCCAAAAAAGTGAAAATAAAGAAATGTTCACTCTACAATGAACAACATTTGAAATTGAAAACCACAAACGCTAGTCGCTGAAATAAAATGAATGGCGCGATTATTTCCGCTGCAAAGACTACATTACGTAAAACATAAATTGTAACTTCGGGTAGATACGGCCAGTCGGTTTGATAAATTTTTTCCATTTTCATGAACTCGTTTGCAGCGTTTTCAGTCTCATTTTCAGATGACACATACAGAAGTTTACAGATTCATACAACAAAATGCTGGGCATTAGAAGTTGTTTCACAGTGACAAGAAGATAGGAATCACTTTAACGTACCGCCTTGTATGGTAGTTACTTGGGAAGCTGTGTTGGGAGTTGAAATTATTTACTTACAGCTGGAGAATGGACGCAGTTGATATTATTATTCAACTGGCAGTTTCCACCGCCGTAGCCATTTGACCGCAGACTTAAGCATATTCCCTATCAGTAACTCTTTGTTTTCATTATTTTGTTCTCAATGAGTGCTACCAGAAACAAGCCAGCATTCTGCATGTGCTATACAATTGATGTTTAGTACCAAGATGTGGTACAACCATAAAGATTTGTTTTGTAAATAAAACTGCCTTTTCCTGCTGCTAGTTATTTTATGTATCCCATACGCGTTTTGCCTTCACCTGTTCTAAGGCATCGTCACTGGAATCTATAACGATACAGTTTTGTTAGTTTTAGATTATTAAACAGTTCACATCGAGATTTTTTTGTAAAAAAATAATTACGATTTGCTGATCTGTGTTTCCTCACATCTGGTCTGGAGGTCGCACTACAACTTTTATCACTACCATATAGCCACATCTTAATGTTGTCGCCTTCCACACACTGTTCACCATGTTTCTCACTCTTTTTTGTGGTGGACTATTGTTCTTTTGTCACTCGGCACAACTATTTCGTCGTACACTATTTTTCACAATGTAAATATTGCGACTCCATTACGTGTTTCATCTTCTTTGGTATTGCCAACCTAACTAAGTATATGTTCGAGACTAACCTTATAACACTCCCTCTCTGCTAACTATTGTACCATAACCTCAATGCCAGAAGCAGGTTGTAACATAAAACAATTTTGTAAAAGTAACTATGGCACAAAGCAACAGAGCAGTGTTACCCTCTGAGAGGAATTTTGTTAAGTTGACCGTATTGTTCCTAATGGAAGTGGCTTATCGGTAATGAGAGTCAGAATTACGTTAATATTGGAATAGTGACAAACAAAATTTTGCCTAGCTATACTATTCCTAGAATAAGGGAAACGGTCGCCAGCCTAATTAGGCAAGAGAAAGATTAACATTCTCGTTTATGAAAGTAGGTATAAGTAACTATAATGGACAACACTACAAACACAACCTAGACTTAGCAACTCTCGAGTGCAATGAACTCTGACACACATATGTTTTAAGATTGAAGCTAACAACTGGAGCAGCACAAAAAAAAAAAAAAAACTATTTGCAAAATTATAACAGGTACAGAAAAACACTATCACTTTCAGGGTTTACACAAACTGAGTGGTCTTTATACTGTTAATATGCACACAAGAGAGACAAACGCTTGGCATACATGAGAATGTAACGTTTCACAACTGCAGCTTTCTCACTTTAACTACAACGAAACACAATGTTGACAAAATTGCAAGGAACTGACTCTCCTTTTTAGAATTTACTACAGACAACAACGTGATCATTTACTTTATAAGACTCAGCCTAAAGTTTGAAGTTGGTAACAGCACTTTAAATAACAGTTTCAATAGGAAAATTATTATTGGACAAATAACATTTGCTTTAACTCACTCTGTTACCACAGTAGCTTTAACTATCTTTCTAATAAGTTCAAGAGGCATTATTTAACAAAGCTCTAGGCTTCAACGTACTTTCAGTAAGGACACTCGGTAATCACTTTACTTCAAACGGAGAGGACCCTGAGAGGTGTTATGATAAGGAGTAAAATCAAGGTAGGTAAATAAATTCCGATATGAATTACCTTATATTTCAGCACACTAACACATCCATTAGGCTGATCCTTCACTGTACATCAATATAGTATTACGTTACAGTGATTGCGCAATGTGGTGGCAACTGCATGTTGGTAGGTGGAATTACAGGTAGAATTGCCGGACTTTATCGTATCTTCATGGCGATGATTCATACAAATTCCAGAATAGATCCAGCTATTTATCCACCCATCCGAGGCATTGGAAAGAAGCAGTAAAAGCCTCTCTCTGAATCAGCATGATATGCACCTTTACATTGACAGTGCACAGACTGGTAGCTCCTTTCCGACTGGTTGCTCGTCTCCGACTACTGCTCGTCTCCGACTGACTATCAGTTCCACCTTTTCCACCTTGGCCAACCACAATTTGCGCGCGCTACACAGTTCCGTTCCCAAGGGGAACCACACTACCTCTTACATACAGAATAACTAAGAGCCCTAAGTGAGGATCAGCAGTTTACATAATAGCAACCAAATGTATTAAATAAAACAGAACATTTTCACATATTGACACTTCTACAAAAATTATTCACACAAAATTACAATCATATACAGTAAGTATTGTTCCCTCCAAATGGGTCAAAGCATTTAAACGAGAGATATGTTACACAGCATACAATCAAATCATAACATCAAAGTTTGACAAAGAAAAGAGTACACAATTTTATGTTATTGATTCAAACACATTTACAAAAGATCAACAATGTAACATTAAATAAAGAAATGAATCCATACAGCATAAGAGCTGTGGTGTTACAACCTCTATTTATGATGTTTATACCGTGTGTGTGTATGAGTGAGAGAGAGAGAGGGAGATAGAGCCGACGAGTGTCTTTTTTTTTTCTTTTTTTTTTTTTTTTTTTTTTTTTTTTTTTTTTTTTTTTTTTTTTTTTTTTTTTTTTTGGGCGTGGGGATGAGAGGACGGGTGTACTAGATGTTAGTGAGTGGTTGAAAACTTTGGTGACAGCTGATTTGACTTTGTTTCAATATTGTGTGGAGGGGTTCATGGATGAGTGAGTGTAAAGGTGTTGGGTTCTATTATTATTATATTGGACACTATTATTATATTAATACTTTTTGCGAACGTTTTTCTATTATTTTGTATATTAGTGTAAATAATGAATTGCTTGGCATGTGTACTTGGTCATACTACAGGATTTTCCCCTTTGCTTTGGTTTTCTGTATTTGGTAATTTTCTTGCATGGTTAGGAGGTGTTTTTTTATTGTTAATTATAATTATTTTCATGTCATCTTCTCTAGTGGTTGGTTTGTGGTCATTTTCTCTTAGGTGTTCTGCAGAACAATGAGTCAATGAGGTCCTGAAAGGTAACGACAGGGATGTGGAGCCATCCCGAGACCAATGGCGTGGCCAGATGCGCTAGGTTTCTCGGTTGAAGATCAACTGATAGAGGTGGTCCCATAGACTCTCTGTTGGGTTTGAATCTGGGGATTTTGCTGGCCTGCGGTGTACGGTGAACTCACTCTGGTGCTCTGCGAACCACGCACGTACACTGCAAGCTGTGTGGCGCGTTGCGTTGTCTTGCTGTTACATTGCATCGTTACGAGGAAAAATAAAACTGCATACAGGGCTGGACGCATACCTGTGCTTTCCAGAATGACGAGATCACCCAGGGAATTCCCCAGACCATAACGTTCCATCCTCTGCATCTGTCTGATGGAGCATAAAACGTCATTCATCTGAAACACCACCTGTCGGCAATCAGTGGACTTCTGTTGCGGTATTGGCGATCAAATTCCAGCCTACGTAGCCGACGGACAGCAGTCAGGATGGGTGCATGAACCACGCTCCCGCTGTGAAGGTCCATATTCAGTAATGTCCGCTATACGGTCGTTGAGGAGACCACTGTTGGTAGCCCTTTGGTTCATCTGGACAGCCGGTTGCTCAACAACTGCACGTTTATTCGCCCGTGCACATCTTCGCAGCTGTCATGTACGGCCCGTGTTGCACAACAGTTGTCTCGGCGCCGTTTTTAGATAGCGCCATTTTGACATGCATGATATACTTTAACCACGGTGACATGCTAACACTTTACAAACTTAATCATTTCGGAAATGCTTCCATGCTCGGCCTAAAAGCCAAGGATTATACCTTCTTGGACATCAGATAAATCGCTCTGTTTCTGTATTATGACAACGCTTGCTCTGTTTTCCACGTCCTCTGACACGCTTTAAATACGCCCCCCCCCCCGCCCCCTAATGGTGCTGCCATCTGCCGTCTAGACGAATCATCCGCTCCGTACTGTCGCATCGAATTAGGTCGCACCTGCAGACAGGCAATATAATGAACAGATTTCCAAAGCAGGCTGCTATCACTAAGTCTTCCCGCTTGCAGCAGCAGCCGGCTCAGTGAACTGCATGCACAAATTGATGTCCATCACATTCACTGACGGTGTCTGTACTGAGCAACTGTCATGTGAGCTAAAAACTTAGAGATATTCTGTACGTGTCTAATTTCTGTATGCCTTGTAGTTTCTGACTGTCGTCTTCTGAAACCCTGAGGTACTTGTGGATAAGCCTGTGTAAACGCCGCGAGCGCAAATAATTTGGACTAAAACTGTGTTAAAATTGATCCTGAAATATAGCTGATCCTCCTAGCCTTTTTTCGACTTTGCCATAATTTCATTGTCTTTTGGAAACCTAGAAATTTTTATTTCTTGCCCCTGAAGTGCACAGTCAGTAACTGTCACGTTCCCAATTCCGAGTTCTGATTCGGTATAAGGTTTTAAGGTCTCAGAAATGTAATACACAGCGCATACTTCGCTAAAAACAAGTTGTCTCACACACGACACACGCGCAGTCTCTGGTGTGGCACCGGAATCGGTTCCTCATTAGGCAGCCAGATACGGTGCCAAGAGAAATATTAAAATGTTTGAACGAAGAAGAAGTAACAGAAATACTGAGATTATGTAGCAAAATATATGTCAGACGTGAATGGCCACAGGACATTCTGATAACAGTAATGATGCCTACTAATAAAGCTGAGTAGTGATGAGGCAGACCTAGATCACCACATAACACCACTGCCCGTAGCTGGAACAGTGTGGCAGCTAGCATATCGGTTTCAACCAAAAAAAAAAAAAAAAAAAAAAAAAAAAAAAAAAAAAAAAAAAAAAAAAAAAAAATATAATAATAAAAAGGATCAGTCTTGCAAAGAAGTCGTCCTAGGAAAATTTTACGCTCTTTTGTACTTCAGGTTTATGGGTCACCAGCATTCCTACAGCGTTGGGCAAAAGCACAAACTGAAGCCTTTTAAAGCAACGATAGTGCATCGATCAAATCATCTAGGTCATCTCTACAGTTGGCTATAGCAGTTGCATGGGGGTTTAATTAAATTTTAATGATGCAAATATATTTTAAATTTTTAGTAGCTGAATGTCCGATTACGAAGTCTCGTAAACGGTAGGCCCTGACTGGTATTTGTACGCAATCTTACTGCATAGAACAACAACAAAGAATGAAACAAATTTCCGTTAACACAATTAATTAATTAAGTCCCCAGCAACTATAAAGCTACGAAACAAAAACACAAATGTAACTGTTCTGTGTGTGGAAGTGTGATTCAACGTACACATATGGCACGGTTCTTCCTCAATAAGACAAGGTATTTTAAATACCATTTACACTGAATTAATTAAATAAAACCAGTAATACTATAATTGCACATAGAAACCAGAAATACAGTCTAATGCAAGAACACGAGCCAGATGCTTTGTTGACTGAACCTGTAACCAAGAGGCATTATTGTTTGAGACATTGAAATAATAAGAAAAAGGAATTTTTTACCTTCATATATACTGACGAAAGGCACACTCTGATCATTACAGCATCCCCAATCCAACAATCTCTGGAGTCTAGCCCATCAAAACAATATGACAACATCTGAACAAGCACTCTCCATGGGAACTTCTCAACAACGACTCACCACTGCTACATCTCAACAAGCACACTCCACCACGACTTCTCGATAAGAACTTCCAGTGGAGGCGGCTGAATAATACTCTTTGGCGCAATCTCTGGCGCTGTGGCTCAGTGTAGCCACCTTCCACAGTCTGTGTACGTTGGGCTGTTCTATGAGTTCACGTAGCCCGGTAAATGTAGCCACACTGGATCAAAAATAAAAGTATTTTTGGAGCAACAACATTCCAACATGCACAGACAGCAATAACCAGTTGTAGAGCTGACGCCGATACTCAGTGTCCGAATTCGTCCGTCGGTCACTATCATTACCTTGTAAGGTTTGAATTTGTGTACATATATGCGAAGGGCTGCAACTGTCACAGCAGTCGTAAATGCTGACTGCCGCGAGGATTTTCTCGGAATTCTTACCAAAGCTGACGCTACCCACCCACCTGTCCACCACCTTTACCCACCCACGCCACTCAAACCCACGCTCCCCCCCCCCCCCCATCCCACTCTACCCCACTCCACCCCATTACTATTAAAACTGAATAATATACCGAACAGAATGAAGTTAAAATCGGAAAAATCGCTTCACATAGTACCAGTTCCCTTTCTTTATATTGTAATCCAGCCTGAAAGTTTTATCAAAATTTGCATCAATTTTTCATCATACAGGAAAAATTAGTTTAATACTGTTTGTATACGTTTTTTTCTGTGTTAACGTCGTTATAGTTGGAACACAGATCATACTGAACATGAAATTGAGAGCTTTCTGCTTAATTGGTTTGGATAACACTGTTTTCACAAATAAAAGGGTATTTCAGGAGGGAACAAATATGCTCTGGGAGGAAATAGTACATATCATTCTCACGGGGAATAAAAAGGTGTTTACTGTGTTCGATTCAGAGGTACATTTGCTCCAAAATCATCTAGTGGAGAAAGGCAGAGCCAGTACAAGAGATTGGTTAATTTAGGCAGTGTACCACTAGTTATGAGATCTATAGGGGTCTCCGTTCTGTTGTATATCGACAACAAAATCTGCTTCAGTGTAGGGTACCATCCTCCGTTAAGGAGATGCTCTACCATATAACTGTAATTACGACTTAGTTATTAATGATATCATACAACTAATTACCTAAGAGCAGGATATAAATTAGTGTTCACTGCAGTGTTACTCTCATTCAAGTTGTCATCACTGCAGTTCTTAGTTATATGTGTACAACATATGCTTGTAAAAATGTATAACCCATTATTGTAATTACGTTCGTTAAAAATCAAACGCGAAGTTTTCGCTCAGTTGTTGCTCTCCTAACGAGAGTGTACATGAGAAGATTGGCCTGTTGAGTTTTTTCCCTCCCAGCACCACGATTGTGGCTTTGATGTGGCGATAAATCAGGTAAGTACCTCCACATACTCGCAGAGAGATAATGGAGGAACACAGACTGCTTACTAGTTTACTAACAAGATCGTGATAGCCAGGACATCAGTCTAAGAAATGCGGCACTTGGTCTTTTACTTTCTGCCATATATGAACTTACAGTTTCATGTTAGAGAGCAAAGAATGACTTCTACATCTCTATAGCTTGTTCTGTGTTTTAAGGTCTGTATGGTATGGAGATACTGGTTGTCAAGATGTATCCCTGTAGTCTTTGCCTTGATTACACGTTCTGTATAGTTTTGTAGCTTACAATAACGGCTCACGAAAAATTAGAGACAGACTGATTCCACATGTAATTAACCGGGCCCAAAAAGGAGCCCACTGCTGCATTCAGGGCGCGATTTGCACCCAGCCGACGCAGCAATTCGCCGTACCTACAGCTCCCTCAGTAGCGGCCCAGTTCTCTGGTAATGACCAGTCACGAGGAAGTTTCGGTGGCGCTGAAGTATGTGGCGCACTTGTCTTCGCATTAAGAAGCACCCTTGTGGCCGTATTTGTATCTTTGGGCCAGCCGTGCAGTTGATCGCCACGGTTGGGCTATGCGGCGATGCCAATAACGTGCTGGCCTCTAATTTTGGGTTGCCGATACTCTTCTGAAGCAGCTACCATCCACACACCCAGATTGCGAACTAACGACCATTCCCAGAGGGCCTAGCCACATGAGGCCTTCACTCTGGCACCATCTCTATGAGACACCAGCCAGGAGTCCTACTGCCACTTCTTGATCCGCGGTCCACTCTGATGTGTCGGATGTCGCTAGACGCAGTGGCTCAGCAGCCATTGGTCCAATGTTCGTCACCCAGACTGCTGTCTCCCGCTAGCCTGGCCACTGGTCTGCCCCTGTCTTACCACCTGACCCAGGATGATATCTCAGCAACAGTAAGCTGCTCCGAATGCACCGGTAGCAGAGGCCGCTCGCTATTGGGTTGCACTTTGAAAAGCGCCTACGGTAGGGCATCTGCACCGGCATGCTTGGGTGCAGGGTCGTCTGCTTAACGAAGGCACGCTGCACTATGTCTGTTTATGGTTAACAATAAAGAATTTTTGTCTGCCTTGGTCATGTACGCCTCAACCCACTCCATTCTCTCCAGCACCATTACATAAACAAATGTTTATACCGGACGAATCGTGACTTCTTCAAGCTTTCTTTCCCACTGCATATTTTTTGTTTATTTTTAATTTTTTTAATTTTTATTTTTCACAAAAACACCTGTCTCGCGCTGCGAAGTAGTTTCTAGACTTGCCCAAGTACCACATTATAGAATTTCCGACTGCCAAAACTTGTACCGACGTTGAACTGAAAGAAACGTCAAAACTACGAGTAGAATACTCTTGTATACAGTGACGTTTTGCTTACAAGTAGAGCTGTGGTGAACATTTTTACAAAACCAGACTCTCCTCCTCTTCTGCATGACGTAATGATGCGAAACAGGATAAACAGAAATTAAAAGTAATATGTCTCAATAATGCGAAGTAAGTAATTTGAAATAATTTTGAAATACTGAAAGATAACATGAAAATGTAATTAAGAATTTAAGGAACCAAAAATGAATTATGGAAAGGAATAATGAAAAAATCTGAAGCTCCATCAATTTATACTTAGGAATGTTCTGATTCGATGATTAATGCCCATGTGTTTGTAGTAACATTTCTGAGTAGAGTGTCGTGTTGTTCTGTTGATGTACATCGTCACATGGTTTCTTTCTCCCTCTGTCCTGTTTCGCGCTACTGGCGGGACCGTGCTGTATTGCGGGAGTAGCGTATATATGTACTAACAGCAAAAGTTTACCTCGATGTGGATAGTACGGCAGTTCCTCCCTCGTGTGTTACTTTCAGTTGTGCCTCGTAACAGACATCTGGAAGCTGTCTGTGTGTGATTGGCACCTATGATGTGTGAGACTATCGCTTTATAAAAACCTGACTTCTCAAGAGGCATTAAAAATATTATATTTAACCCTCGGCTAATTTATTCTTGTACACTTAAAAGTCAACGGAATTATTTGTTTCTGTACGTAGCGTAAAGTTGGTATATTGCTATTTTTTAGGGTCAGTTTTAGATTCCTTATTCACCAAGCTAGAGTTCATTTTTATTTTTAATACTGAAATGTTACGCGAACAATCTACCTCTTTTTTTTTCTTTTTTTTTTTCTTTTTTTTTTTTTTTTGCAACATACGTGCGAACTGACGGAATTCCGAATATAAAAACAATGAAAGCACGCCACCGTCTCTTGGCGAAACAACTAACAGATGGGAGTTACTCACCTAGTTTTGCTTATATATGCATGAAGAACGACTCAGATGCAGAATAAATGTTGCCTGACAGTGTAAATTGTATTTTTGCATTAAATAAATTTCACTGCTTGCTGTGCATTTTGAAATAACGTTTACACTGTAAAATTCCCGTTTAACTATATAATTACAGTTTTTAATCGCATAACACAGAAAAACTGCAGCAACAACGGTTTGATCTGTTTTGGAATTAAAAAAGTTATTCAAAAGTACACCCAGATTACAAACCTGGGAAATAATTAAAATAATTAACTGTCCTGCTTACTGAACAGCCGTAAGTACTTAGACGGTTAGGATGGACGAGGATGGGCGTCGGAGTGGAGTTGTTTCGAAATGAAAGGGAGCAATACGCTGAACCTTTAGACATATTCTGAAATTACGTTATACAGAAAGGCTCACCTAGAACGGAAGTAGAGGACGACTGCCAGTGTAGAAGGTCGAAAGAAACAAAGGAAATAGGGTGCGTAAAAGGAGGCGGTTCATGTCCCAATTACCCAGTGGCCGGTCCTGACGAACTGAGCCAGAGCAGATTGTCTAAGCCGTCTTATTCTGCAGAAAAGATAGAAGACAAGGGCGGGAGAGGCAGTCGGCAGGAAACCGTCTGCTCTGTCTGAAGGAGGGAGGCCAAGATACAGACTGATCTCCGTTCTGCTGCCCAAGACTCGACCAGCAACAACCACTTGACTCTTTTCTCACGACTCCCTCTACAGTGACCTGGGGTTGTCTGATTGAGCACAGTGCTGGGGTAAAGTTGGCTTATTCAGTATAATACCACGAATGTATCGTGATGGTTATGCTACGGTTCTCACAGGCTTGTAGGCACTGCAGAGACTAACGCTGCTGGTGGCTGTGTCGAAAGACACAAGAGAAAAATTTCAGAACAAAACTTGGTTACGAACTCCGAAATATTCCTAGACTGGCTAGCCGTCCTGTGCAGAACTTCTCTGCCGTTGATATTTATAAAACCTAATAGCAAGTAACGGTCGCGTAAACTGACATTTGGCCGGGAGAGCAGTGTGCTGACCACATGCCCCTCCATATCCGCATCCAGTGACGCCTGTGGGATGAAAATGACACGGCAGCCTGTCGGTATCGTCGTATCGGACGGAGTTTAGTTTTTAATAGCAAGTAAACGCCGCCGATCACATCGCCGGCGATTGCCAGCGAACACATGTTGAACAAGCAAATGATTTTGTATACACATAGATAGACAAATATGCTTATACTGTTTTTTTCTGAGACATATTGTTGCAAAATTAGTTTAAATACACTTCTCGCCTCTCGATTCTGAACATGGTTATCCGGGGGTTTTCCTTGGTTTAAAGATAAATGCCGTAATCGGAATTCTCTCCAAAATCCTCCCAACTGAGACACCATCGGCCAACTAGCAGCTCTACTGGTATTTGGCTGAAGGATTCTGACTTAACAACGCTCTAACACTGGAAACAGGGAATAAATAGCACACTTAAAATTCTCTCACTTTTGGACCTCTCTGCCCCGCTACCAAATTGCCTGCTCATTGACTGAAAAGATCCAAGGCTTCACAATGGGCCGTTTCTCAAATTGTTCGCTGTATCCTTTGACATATAGAACGAAAGGTATTAATAATAAATATAGCGGGAGCCAGTAATATAATCTGACTGGACAAAAATATTAGCTGCCTAGGTTGGCTGATCTAACAGTAGCTTGGGGCACGTTTCTATCGAGTATAACAACATTGGGAGAGTAGCAGCGGCTGAGAGAATCCACGGAGGCGGGGCGGTGCGACAGAATTATTGTCTCGCTCGTGGTATGTAGCGTGGGAAGCAATGCCGGTGTGACGGAGCGGAAAATGAGGGTGATTGGCTTCGATGCACACAAGGTCGTCCAGGGAAGTAAATGGTGGACTCTGCACGTGTATCACCTCGTACAGAGTTTCTGCTCTACTGGCAGTGGCTAAAGTCACGGTCTACAAGGAAAGCACGTCAGGAGCGTGATGGGTTGCATGCGCCAGCGTATGTCACGCTTGAAGACCTTTCTGTACCATGTAAAAAGTACTGTTGTGTGTCAACGCTGATTATTCGAGACCAGTTACCAACTTTATATTTCGGGGAGAATGATGTGGTATGGACATTTGAAGGGAAGTTTCTCGCAAAAGACTCTTGCTCACTTACGACCAGACAGAAGACTCGCTTTCCTCCTCGAAGGTGTCCAGTTGTAGTGGGTGGCCGGCCGAAGTGGCCGTGCGGTTAAAGGCGCTGCAGTCTGGAACCGCAAGACCGCTACGGTCGCAGGTTCGAATCCTGCCTCGGGCATGGATGTTTGTGATGTCCTTAGGTTAGTTAGGTTTAAGTAGTTCTAAGTTCTAGGGGACTAATGACCTCAGCAGTTGAGTCCCATAGTGCTCAGAGCCATTTGAACCATTTTGTAGTGGGTGAAGCTCACCGTCAGAGGGCTCTGGGTGACTGGATACTTCAGCAAGGCATCCGTCTGTTGGGACCTCAAAAAGCAAGTTACCAGCGTCAGACCAAGTAATTGTTATTGAATGCTGCGGTATACTTCAAAGTGATATGTATACATGACACTATATGTTTCAGTATAGTCACCAACTCTCTATAAACAATGGTCGTAACGTTCTACCAGCTGTTCAATTCCTCAGCTACTGAAATCCGTTCCTTGGTCACGTTCGAGAACTGTTGTATGAACGTTGTCATTGTTAGAAAATCTCTCAAGCCTAGACGTTCTTTCAGTGCGCTGAAAAGATGGGGTCCCATAATGCGAAATCTTGGCCATATGGCGGATTCCTGCGGGTGTGAGATGTCTCATCCGTGTCTCATAGCCTGTAAGGATGTGGCTTAAAAAATCGTTGACTTTCACGAAGTTGAGTTCAAGGAAGTTCAGAGACGCCATAAACCTTGCGCCTTTGTCAGCAGGTCACAGTGATTCCGGGACACACTGTGAGCACAATACTGCAGACAATCTCGGACGATGGAATGAGCAACTTCTATTGAGATTCTGGGCAATATCCGTGAGAGTTACTCTGCAATTGCTACAAATCAGTTCCTCGATTCCCTGGACGTTGTCGTCTATGTTAGATGTCGATGGCCTTCCTTCCGTATCAGCATCATGCACGTCTGTGCGAGCTCGGTCTATTTTCACTACGGTTGGATGCGACATTTCGTTTGGTCTACACACCGCCAGAATTTCACGGTGAATCTGTATGCAGTTCAGACGTTTTTCCCATAAAAATATTACTGTCCCGCATACTTCAGCTTTGGAGTATGTTTCCAGCCGCCGCGCCGTTTGAATCGCACACTGTGATGCACATGTTATCCGCGCAGCAGGAGAACTGTGCCTGCATGAAATCCAGAGCATGTACTCTCTTCTGACAATGCGCTACTCTTGTTGCCCATAGTCTTAGTCTGGGAAATGTGTAATTTACTTTCTGAAATATCTAGCCAACAGTTGTACAAGGTGGATGAAACTGTTCGATGTTCTGTAGACGTTTCAGTTATTTAGAATTGGATCCCCCTGCGCGATGTGAAGAGTGGCTTGAATCATAACTGCTTCTTCAAGGAGCCAATCAAAAAGGTTTAGTTCTTACATAATTAACCTGTAGAGGACCGGTGTATTGTTGGTTCCATTCTCCAAGAATAGATTATCAGCGTCCGACAGGAGAAACTGCGACTGAGTGGAATAAGGAGCATCAAGATGGATTCATTCATTTTGATTGTTCCGAAAGGTGTCCAGTCTTTAACCCCGCTGGATGTCTCTCGAATGTGCTAAGAGATTGCACTAAAGGCCGGGGACGACACCTAAGTAGCCTGGCCCATCTGCACGAATGGTCGTGACGGGAAAAGGAGGACACTGATGTCTCATGTTCTGTACTAAATACCTTGGGGAACCGTGTCACAGCGAATCGGAGCTGCTACGTTTTGGGGGCGTGAAAATTTTTGTCATTTGGTTTTCTTTGAGAAACTCAACATATATTTCGATATTTTGCAATTTAACCAATATATTTAGAAATATAAACCTAACTTACACAATTTAGTTCTTTTACGAAAGTAATAAATATTCCTGTCGTACTGTATGGTTAAATATAGCACCTACATCATACGAAAAACGAAAACCACTCACATATAGAAAAAAGGTATTTTCATCATTTAGTTACAAACGTAAGGTATGTAAGTTAGTTTATACAAACTGCAACCGACATCAAGTCCCCTTTTACCTTACAGAAAATAAAAAGAGTCATTGATAGTGGCAAAACATCGACTTAACACTTTTAGGCAGAAAAAAAGCGTTTCACAGTAACATATACATCTAAATCTACGTCTACGTGGTTACTCTGCAATTCACACTCAAGTGCCTGGCAGAGGGTTCATCGAACCATTTTCATACTACTTCTCTACCATTCCACTCTCGAATGGCGCGTGGGAAAAAGGAACACCTAAATCTTTCCGTTCGAGCTCTGATTTTTCTTATTTTATTATGATGATCATTTCTCCCTACGTAGGTGGGCGTCAACAAAATATTTTCGTATTAGGAAGAGAAAGTTGGTGATTGCAATTTCGTACATAGATCTCGCCGCAAAGAAAACCTCTTTTGTTTCAGTGACTGCCACGCCAACTCGTGTATCATAGCAGTGACACTCTGTAACACCATAGCTCTAATGCTGTGCTGATTTATTTTGCTTTTTTTTCATTTAATGTTACATTGCTGTGCTTCTGTAAATGTGTTTGTTTGAATAGATAACACAAAACTATAACTCCTTTCTTTGTTAAAACTTTGATGTCATGATTTGATTGTATGCTGTGTAGCATATCTGTCATTTATATTCTTTGTCCCATTTGGAGGGAACAAAACTTACTATATATAATTGTAATTTCTGTGTGAATAATTTTTTGTAGAAATGTCTGTATGTGCAAATGTTCTGTTTTGTTTAAAATGATTGTTTGCTGTTATGTAAACTGCTGATCCTCACTTAGGGTTCTTAGTTAGTTTGTATGTAAAAAGTGTAGTGGTTCCCCTCGGGAACGGAACTGTGTAGCGCGCGCAAATTGTGGTTGGCCTAGGTAGAAAAGGTGGAACTAATAGTCAGTCTGAGACGAGCTACGAGTCGGGGACGAGCCACCAGTACGTGCACTGCCATGTAAAAGATGCATATTGTGCTGATTTCGAGAGAGGCTTTTCCTGCTTCTTTCCAAAGCCTCGGATGGATGGATAAATAGCTGGAAATATTCTGGAATTTGTATCTATCATCGCCACCAAGAAATGACCGAGTCCAGCAATTCTGCCTGCAATTCCACCTACCAACATGCAGTTACCACCACATTGCGCAATCATTGCAACGTAATACTAAAATGATGTACAGTGAAGGATCAGCTTAATGGATGTGATAATGTGCTGAAATATAAGGTAATTTATATCTGAATTTATGTACCTACCTTGAGTTTTCTCCTCATCATAACACCTCTCAGGGTCCCCTCTGTTTGAACTAAAGTGATTACCGAGTGCCCTTACTGAAAGTACATTAAAACCCAGTTTTCTAATTAATGCCTCTTGAACATAGTAAAAAGAAAGTTAAAGTTAATGTGGCAAGAGAGTGGGTTAAAGTTAATGATGCTTGCTGAAAATAATTTTCCTAGTTAAACTGCTTATTAATGTGTTGTTGCCTACTTCAAAATTAAAAGTTATTAAAATTGAGGCTTATAAAGTTTTGCTTAGTGAATGATCACATTACTGCCTGTTGTAAATCGCAGAAGGTGAGTCAGTATCTTACGTATATGTTAATTTTGTGTTTCACTGTAGTAAAAGTGGGAAATTGCAATAGTAGAAAATTATATGTTCATGATTGCTAAGTGTTTGTCTCTCTTGTGTATTGGAAGTGCATATTAATAGTATAACAAGATACATAGTCTGTCTATTGTGCTAATGCTAGGTAACAAGTAACGGAAAGATCTCTATTTATGAAAACCATAATCTATTTATTAGAAAGACAGTGATAAGTAACCTGTCAGTGAATTTCAACTAACTTTCATTTTAAATAGTAAAGTATTTAACTGAGAGAGACTTAACCTATGTCCAATTTATGATCCTGGATGGAATGTTAATGGTAATGTTATAAAGACCACTCAGTTTGTGTAAGCCCTGAAAGTAATAGCGTGTTTCAGTATCTGTTATAATTTTGCAAATAGTTGGTGCTGCTCTAACTATTAGTCTCAATCTTACCATAAACATATGTATGTGTCAGAGTTCACTGCACTCGCGTGTGACAAAGTATAGGTTGTGTTTATCCATTAAAGTTACTAATAACTATTTTCTTGAACGAGAATGTTAATCATTCTCTTGCCTAGTTAGGATGGCGACCGTTTTCTTTATCCGTTAAACAGTGCAGATAGGCAAAATTTTGTTTGTTGCTGTTCAAATATTTACGTAATTCTGACTTTCTTTTCCGATAAGCCACCTCCGTTAGGTGCAACACGGTCAAGATAACAAAATTCCTCTCAGAGGGTAGCACTGCTCTGTTGCTTTATACCATAATTGCTTTAACAAAACAGTTTTATTTCACAACCTGTTTCCAGCTTTAAGGTTATGGTACAGCAGTAGCAGATGGTAGTGTTATACGTGGCTTTTCCGTGACAGGACTATTTGTTCTGTTGGGACATACTATGTAATAAACCAAATTTGGTATTTCATAGTACAAGCTACGTAAATGCTGCTGCAGTGTTATAACTCTCACCTCTATTGCACGATAACACGAAACGAGCTGTCCTTCTTTGCACTTTTTCGATGTCCTCCGTGAATCCCACCTGGTAAGCATCCCATACCACGCAGCAATATTTCAGCAGAGGACGGACAAGTGTAATGTAGGCTGTCTCTTTAGTGGGTTTGTAGCACCTTCTAAGTGTTCTGCCAACAAAGCGCAGTCTTTGTTTCGCCTTTCCCACAATATTGTCTATGTGGTCTTTCCAATTTTAGTTGCTGGTAATTGTAATTCCTAGGTATTTACTCGAATTGACAGCCCTTAGATTTGTGTGATTTATCGTATACCCAAAATTTATCGGATTTCTTTTAGTACCCATGTGGATGACCTCGCACTTTTCTTTGTTTAGTGCCAATTGCCACTTTTCGCACCATACAGAAATTCTCTGTAGATCATTTTGTAATTGGGATTGATCGTCTGATGATTTTACTGGACGGTAAATTACAGCGTCATCTGCAAACAATCTAAGGGGACTGCTCACATTATGACCTAGATCATTTCTGTAAAACAGGAACAGCAGAGGGCCCATGACACTCCCTTGCGGAAAGCCAGATATCACTTCCGTCTTAAAAGTCCTGTAAGTAAAGGATAATAACCACGGACAATTAGCCCACATTGTTGCAAAGCGCTCGTCAGTTCAACAGAGACATCAAAGCCTGGTGAGAAGACACACCATCCATGACTATCCTCTGGGCATGGGGTGCAGAAGCCACGACCCCCACACACGTGCGTCTGCTGACAACGCCTCATAAGCCGCAGAAATTAGCAAAGCCCTGGCGTAGGAGTGCCGCTAGAAGGTCCCCTGGATTAAATAACCGGGGCACTCTTTGACGCTCGTTGATGGGAGGAGGTTGAGTACGTCGGAAACTATGGAGGCGAAGCGTCGCACTTCTCAACAGAGCATCGTCCAGGAAGATAATGGATGCATCTAGTGCAGAGAATGTTTATGCAGAATGAAATGGAGCCCGTGATTTGTCTGCCATTGTGTGTCACAAAAAAAAAAAAAAAAAAAAAAAAAAAAAAAAAAAAAAAAAAAAAAAACAACTTACTGTTCCATCGTGCAGATCCGTCTGTTTGTCTCCAGCTTTCCATAAGCGAGCTATACCCTCAGCAAGACAGTGGATCACCCCATTGTGCCTGAGTTGAGACAGAACTGTTTGAGGAACAATCCGCAGTAATGAAAATGCTTTTGCCGGCCCGAGTGGCCGTGCGGTTCTAGGCGCTACAGTCTGGAACCGAGCGACCGCTACGGTCGCAGGTTCGAATCCTGCCTCGGGCATTGATGTGTGTGATGTCCTTAGGTTGGTTAGGTTTAAGTAGTTCTAAGTTCTAGGCGACTGATGACCTCAGCAGCTAAGTCGCATAGTGCTCAGAGCCATTTTTGAAAATGCTTGTGAGCCCTCCCATTACAGGTCTCCTGATTGTTGAACTCTGTGGTGTGCGTACTGTAAGACCTTCGGTACACACACCATCAGATTATTTGACTTGTCGCTCAAACGAAGTAGGCGAGTGTCAGCAATATGTCTCGTGGTCTTATCGTCGCGTGTTTGTCTTCTGCCGTTAGGTCGGACGACAGAAGTGGCACTTGCACGCTTAGAGTAGCAGATTGACGGTGACCAACTTTAAACAGAACTTGATTAATTTTCACACACATTTATTAAAATAATAACAAGCATAAAAATGACTTAACTTGGTTCTGGATGCTATTTACAACTGACAATCTGAAGTTCCTTTGGTATTGGTACGTTAATCTTATTCTCACATATATCTCTGATACTTGACAAAAGTGTCTACACATTTATCTTCGTGGCTATTTTGTACAGAAACATGGTAATCTTATTAGGCGCAGACTGAAACTTGGCTATAGAGTGGTACAGACAAATGTAGAACTCGTACAGACCGGTGCAGATAAATGCAGACTGGCTACTCGGAGGTCTGTACACTCGTTATAATACCTCGCGCGTTCATGTTATCACTGCGAGAGTGTGATCCGCGAGGAGAAAAGGTTCTACGTTAGCAGCAATCTCATTGGCTGCATTACATATTAATACGCGGATCGCGGAAGCAGAATTTGGTCTGTCTCTATGCCAGCGCCATCTCGCAGTGCGGAGACGGACGAGCGCTGCGCCTGCGCTGTTGTGCTTAGCGGGGCGCGCTCTAGTGGGAAAGTTGTGTACGCGCTGACTATGCGGAACTACGTACACAACAAACTCATCTGGGATGAGACAGATAGAGACGCACGCGCCTAGGACGCAATTTGTGTGAGCTGCGGGCCGCTACTGTGCTGTCGTGTAGGAAAGTTCCAAAAGGCGTTAGAAGTCTCAATGATCCTACACCAAGACACGTCGCTGCCGTCATCAGGACGAATGAGGGCGACAGACGCTGCAAAGAAGATGTCTCATTGAATAGCTGCTGAGTGTATAAACGAATAAGTCTGTTTTCTCATTTCAGGTAGATCAGAATAAGCAAAATAAACCAATTTTATTAATAACTGTTAAAAATACTGATGTGCTACTCATATAAAATACGGAGACATGAAGATTACAAGCGTGGTTAGCGGTTAAATGATTATTAATGCCCCTCAGTTACGTCATTCTCTGTATGAATTTTTGGAGAAATATAAGATACCACTCACGTAACTATCTAGGCTTCCGCGGGCAGTGTCATGATGATTAAAATTCTACTGGGTATTGTAAACAATGTCACCGTACAACACCCAGAAGAATTTTAATCATCCAGAAACGACTTGTTGCTTCCATAGTGTTGGAACTGCACAAACTGAGTTGATTGAATATAAATTAATGAGAGAATAAATAGTTTTTGTTTTTCATAAGAAGCTGAGATACCACATTTAACACAGAAAACTGAATGGGTAAGGCAAGAAGGTAAGCACAACAAGCCCAAAACGGAAAGAGAAATATGATCGCTTTTTTAATTGAGTTTTAGTGTATGACGCATATATTGAATTTATGGTAGATGACTAATAGTTCACTCCTCTCCTGGTATTACAATTAGCACCGCTAATGAGAGAACAGCCGTAGGATAAATACGCGATGCTTGTCCTTATCGGTATGGTACTTTATATTTATTAAATAACTTTTTACTGCCCATTTGAAAAAAAAAAACGGCGGTAAATGAGTATTGTTGCGTTACCGGATATAATGCAAATTCAAGAGAAGTGTCCCAATCTACTTTAAGCTGCAATGGGCACCTGTGACGAATTGAAACCTTGTGCTCGACCGAGACATGAACTTGGTTGCCTGCCTTGTTAGAAAGTGCTCTTCAAGTGGAGCACCCTTAGAGGGCAGATATACGGTTTTAGTGTGTCACTTTATTTACCGTAGAATTCTTTGATTTGCTTACAGAATACACTGAAGTGTTTTTTAATATACTGGGAGATTAATGGTGGGGAGGGGGATATTTCAATAACTTTCTGACAATTACTTTCTATCTGAAAAATGGATATTATCAAATGAATTTAGCTGAGTGTCACCTAAACTGTTACGTGAAGTATTTTAATGTGAAGTACATATAATAACTTTCGAAATAAACAAGTGAAGTGGTTCAGTACTTACCGATTGTCGGATCCCCAGTACGTAGACTTAGAGGGATCTGCAATAGAAGAAAAGCGTAAGTTAGAATCTCACTTTTGTCAGTTCGATATGTAGAAACTAAAACTGTAACTTGTATAATCATTCTCTGACTCCTTGCAAGGGGGAGATCATTTCTCACTCAACCTCTTCCAAGAAATACGAATAACTGGATGACTCCTATAGCTAACTTTTTGTATTCGACAACGGAATGCGATGTTTTTTATCCCTCGAGAATATTTAAAAAATCATTCAAAGCTGATTAAAGTATGTATGAATTCTTCTGAAGGTTTTAGTGTAAGAAATTTTTTTCTTCACTCAGTTGCGTCACAACATCATTCCACCAGGGCAAAGAAAGTACTTTAATAGCATTTTTGTTCACATCTTTTAGTGTAAAGTACAGCGAATACAACTACTAACGTTTCTAACGCGTGACTTAAACACGTGTGTCCAGAAGACCCAACAACCTCAGACAGCTCCGTTGAGCCACAAATTAAACTCTTCTCACTTCGACTCAGGCTCACAGTACAGAACGGAAGCTTAATATTATGGAAATGTAAAATACATTTGATTTCTATACAGTACTTGTTGACGTCGATCCCTGTTAATTCAGTAGCTTATACATGTTTTAAAGTGTCTGTCTTCACTTACTGTACCTGTGTTCCTTTTATGATGTAGATTCTTGATACTTCATCCTTTGAAGTAGTCCTACAGCAAGATTCTGTCCTGGCGTACGATGATACTACAGACTGGATTTATGTGTCTATATACCAGTACTCAGTCGTACAAACTACTGTGCAGTTCAAAGATTGAAGCTTAACTCCAAATATCGGTATTTTATTTTTTATTGATCACATGTTTGGATGAAGTATTCTTATGTCTGTGAAAAGGCCCATGTTACTTTTTACAATGGTTTCTTTTTTGTGACATGTAGTGACAGTGCCATCTGGTGTGTCAGAATGTACCTTGTGGGTGATTGTTGTAGGTTTTTTTGAAATGATGGAGTTACGCTCTAGGCGGAGGAATCAGTGGTCTGGATTTGTCCAAAGCAACCTACTTCTTATACCCACTCCAACAGATATATGAACATGTATGGTCCGAGATCTATTTTCTATACTTCCATGAATCAGCTACATCAAATTTCCCTTCTATTCCCTAGTTAGATGTAAGCCATGACTAGTGGAACCCCATCTATCCACGGTCCCGAATGGTACTAGAGCAACTTGCGTGAAGTCAGCTGTTATCAGCGACATTTCTAATCGCACATTAACCACCCCACTGTTTCATTAAGGTGGGGAAGATTATGATGCCGAAATAGTTCGACAAAGAGTGCATTCATTGGTGCCACGAGTCAAGGAAGCTGTCCTGCCCAGGTCACCACCTATGTTGTATGAAACTTGTCCCTACCCAAACTGTTCTCCACTCCACCACTGGAACTACATGGTTCTCTTTTAAAAATTTTGCATAAAGATCCTATGTCCTCTATCATTTGACTTTGTGCTGCATTTGGTTGCAATATGCTGGTGACTGAACGATGCTCTTAAATTCTACTATATGAGGACCTACACGCGGCCCACGGCTACTACGTAGCAGCAGCACTTTCTTCTTCGTAGCACTTGACACAATCCTAAGCTTCCTGATTTCCGTCGAAATGTGCTACGCATTTCCTATTCCTAGTCCCTACCAGAGGATCTTCTCCACTTAGTACTTCCCCTTGAAACCTGTTCTTAGGGTTCATGTACAGCTATTCTGCCTGCGTGCAGACAAACACAGAAATTTACACACCTTCTGTCTACTCTACTGTCTTGTCAAGGAACACTGTGTCCCTCTTATCTCTCCTCAACATTAACGCTCTTATCTTAAAAAAAAAATGGAACAAACACCTGCTCTTATCAGAGCAAAATCCTTTCTGCCCCTCTCCATCACTCAGCCATTCTCCCGAAGTCTTCTCAGAGACAGGAACCCTACTCTGGAATAAACTCAAACATTATATTAGAGAACTGAATAATATCTCCAGCTTCAGAAGACAGTTGATGACATGTTCCATAAAATTTCGGGTGTGCAGCCGCATCAGTTCAGCTTCTTCTTCTAATTTTTCGGCTGAATACCATCCAGCCATCTCCAGAGTGAGCCGAGGTGACTAACGCTCCAACACTTGCTCCGTCCTTTTAAACCCGAGGACCGAACGACTGCGTATGTGGCCAAAGATACACAAGGCGCTAGAGACGCTATTAGGCGGCAAAGAGGTGTAACATATGCATGGAAATAAAATCTATGGCTACGCAGTCGATCCACACGGTGATATCGACGTGTCACGGAAAGCTGCACCATCGCGACGTCTTTGTGATTTAATTACAGAAATTACGCCTCTTTGCCGCCTATCAACGTCTCTGGCGCCTTGTGTATCTTTGGCCGCATACGCAGTGGTTCGGTCCTCGGGTTTAAAAGGACGCAGCAAGTGTTGGAGCGTTAGTCACCTCGGCTCACTCTGGAGATGGCTGGACGGTATTCAGCCGAAAAATTAGAAGAAGAAGCTGAATTTATGCGGCTGCACGTACGAAATATTATGGAACAGTCTTTGCGCCACGAAAACATAAAGATGCACAGTTGATGGCGTATCTACTAAAGCAAAAATAAGGATAACCATCATATCTGTAGCATTCACTACCCTTTTACATCCTCTTTTCAACCTAATCTTCCTCATTTCACAGTATTCTTAGCCGATGCAGTCTCCATAAATTTCCTTTTCCCCAGGAATCGTTATATCAGAAAACATCTATCTTGCACACCTTTAATTTCTTTTTATAACTGCCAATATCATTATTGTTATTATTATCATTATTGTTATTATTATCCGTGGCAGCAACTGAAGTAGTACAAGTGGCTCTGAGCACTACGGGACTTAACATCTATGGTCATCAGTCCCCTAGAACTTAGAACTACTTAAACCTAACTAACCTAAGGACAGCACACAACACCCAGTCATCACGGGGCAGAGAAAATCCCTGACCCCGCCGGGAATCAAACCCGGGAACCCGGGCGTGGGAAGCGAGAACGCTACCGCACGACCACGAGCTGCGGACGAAAGTAGTACAAGTACTACCAGTATTAACTTAAGTAGTTCATAGTCAGTATAATTTACTCACACTGCCACTTCAGACACTCAAATCATTTCAATACTAGATGTCATATTAAAACTGTTCTTAGGTAAGTATGACGTAAAGAAAGATACTGTATGTCTGAAACCCCGGTCCGATGTCAGAGAGGGCCTGATGACCCTTACGAGATCAGATTGAATAACTAAATAAATTCAATGAAACTATCAGATTGCAATCTCGTTCTCCCTGCCAGTCACCAAACACCCTCCCACCCTCTGCCTCCCTTGATCCTGATCAGTTCCTTCCTTGCGTCCTCCAACTGTACCTGAAGGACACAGATCGCCTCCTCCTTTATCAAAATGATCTTGCTGCATACTCAGCAGTTCCAGAAGAGGCCTTTGCAGTTTACCCGATGTTCTGCCCATTAGATTCTCTCCCCCTCCCCCCCCCCCCCCCCCAGTGAAAATATTTTCTATAAGATTGGCTACAAATCCGCCTACTCACCGCCATATATCAGGTCGGTCCCACATTACTCGCTCATGTTCAAAGTCATTTTAGTAAGAATAATGAAATTACTCTGATTTGTTAATGAATCGTCATTAACTGTCTTAGTCACAGTACGTGGAAGTAGCTGGATCAGCTGGTTATTGGTTCACGTGTAATAAGTTTTCTTTGTTCGGCAGTTAACACGACTTCTTTTTCGCAGAATGGAAATGAAACACTTCTACCTAGTCATCCGGAATGGAATTACTGCATACTATTTTCTGCTATAAAGGAGTCAGGTAATGACGTCTGACTGAACTTCCAATACGATATCGATTTAACAATCAGCTAAATGGAGACTTTATGGCTGATGATTACAGTAGATAGTGGTCGCACATTAAAAGTGTCTTTCTTTTTGTACTCAGAGGTGATTACTTCCGAGAAAACTAACTCGTTATTTCATGTGCGTACATCCATAACGGTTCCTACACGGAAGGCAGTTAACATTGCTTTTCATTCCTCTACCAGGAATTTATTGATTTTCTATGTCCGTTATATAAAACTTTCTAAAGAGTAGTTAGTTACAATGAAATAATCATATGTAACTGAAAATTAATAACAACTTGAAGATACTTGGTATTGATTTGCTGGTGCTAATCTCAACCATGATAATACGAGGTGCTACTGATGTAGTTGCTACTGGAGAAGCGATTCTTTGGTTAGCGTTATCATTGTGGAATTGCTCAGGACTAACATGGTGGAGAGGGAAATGACAGTGGGCACGTAGCGGTCTATGAAGTTCTAACGATTTGTACGATAAAGAAAGAAATGGGATGTTTCAGAGCCCTGGTGGAACTGAAGAAGTAATCAAGTGAATTTGTAAGCATAGGCTTCTGCGGTCGTTGTCACTGTCAGTGCCAATAAAAATTTTCTGGGCTACTGACCGCATATATAAAATTGTCCAACTTATCGGCCACTGTTGCGAGTCGCCTTCCTCGGGGCTAGTGCTGAGCTGATTGCTGACTGAGAGAGACTTTAGATTTTATATAGTAGTGGAGGAAGGTATATCTTTCATATCATTGATAGGGTACTTGCGGATAGAAGGAGGGGTGCTAGGCGTTTTATTATTGGTCTTTATACTATTCTTTGTCATTGCTGGATAAAGACGTGCTTGGCTGATGTTTACATTATTTCTTGCCATTGGTGGAAACAGGCGAGGAGGAAACGGGCGGTAGCTGTGACTTAGCGCTGTTTACTTGTTACCAGGTGCGGGCTGCGGCGTGCCAGCGCTCTGTGTACGTACGACCACTGCGGTCTCCCGCGCCCTTGTGTGAGCTGCTTTGAGCGCGCTGTCCTTCCATAGCGTTGTCACTGTTGGCAGCCAGTACACCGGAAGCCTATACCCGTCCTCTCAATTCATGTTGGCGGGGGGCCTGGCTATTTCCATCGCCTCTCTAATCTTCCATCTTAATGTAAATGGCTGTTTCGTCAGTGCGCAGGCTTCACGGAGTATCATCTCTTTATCGCACTCACCCTGGTGTTCCGCAATCACTGACTAGTGCTTTGGGCCAGAGGGGTATATCTTTCATGCTCTGCGATCCGTCTGCTGATTGACCACCCCTGTCTTGCCTACATACACCAATCCACATTCGCAACCGATTTCGTTGACTCCTGCGGTGTTTATCTTGTCTTCCGCATCTTTCGTTGAGTCTAGAATATTGCTTCGAAAGTTTGGACTGATGCCGGATCGGGGGAGAATTTTGGTTCAAATGGCTCTGAGCACTATGGGACTTAACATCTTAGGTCATCAGTCCCCTAGAACGTAGAACTACTTAAACCTAGCCAACCTAAGGACATCACACACATCCATGCCCGAGGCAGGATTCGAACCTGCGACCGTGCGGTCGCGCGGCTCCAGACTGTAGCGCCTAGAACCGATGGGCCACTCCAGCCGGCCCGGAATAATACACTGTAGCGCCAAGGAAACTGGTATAGGCATGTGTACTCAAATACAGAGATATGTAAACAGGATGAATACGGCGCGGCGCTCGGTAACGCCTACATAAGGCAACAAGTGTCTGGTGCAGTTGTTAGATCGGTTTATACTCCTACAAAGACACGTTATCAAAATGTAAGTGAGTTTGAACGTGGTGTTATAGTCGCAGCACCTGCGTTGAGACACTGCATCTCCGAGGTAGCGATGAGGCCGCGCGGGATTAGCTGAGCGGTTATCCGGCACAGGACCGAGCGAGGTGGAGCAGTGGATAGCACAATGGACTCGCATTCGGGAGGACGACGGTTCAACCCCGCGTCCGGCCATCCTGATTTAGGTTTTCCGTGATTTCCCTAAATCCCTCCAGGTAAATGCCGGGATGGTTCCTTTGAAAGGGCACGGCCGACTTCCTTCCCAATCCTTCCCTAATCCGATAAGACCGATCATCTCGCTGTTTGGTCTCTCTCCCCCCCCCCCCCCCCCCCCCCCCCCCACACACAACCCAACCCAACTATCCGGCACGGTAGCTCAGCGTGTTCGGTCAGAGAGCTGCTTGGCCTCTGTAATAAAAAAACTGAGTGGAAGGATCAACAAACGAACTTAACTGGATGTCATGTGACGTCCGCAACGACCAAACACAACGATCAGCAAGAAAAGCGGTCTAAGGCACTGCAGTCATGGACTGTGCGGCTGGTCCCGGCGGAGGTTCGAGTCCTCCCTCGGGCATGGGTGTGTGTCCTTAGGATAATTTAGGTTAAGTAGTGTTTAAGCTTAGGGACTGATGACCTTAGCAGTTAAGTCCCATAAGATTTCACACACATTTGAAAATTTTTTGGTAGCGATGAAGTGGGGATTTTCTCGTACAACCATTTCACGAATGTACCGTGTATATCAGGAATGCAGCAAAACATCAAATCTCCGACATAAAATCTGAGGCCGAAAAAAGATCCTGCAAGAACGGGACCAACGACGACTGAAGAGAATCGCTCAGCGTGACAGAAGTGCAATACTTCCGCAAATTGCTGCAGATTTCAGTGCTGGGCTATCAACAAGTGTCAGCGTACGAACCATTCAACAAAACATCATCGATATAGACTTTCAGAGTCTAAGGCCCACTCTTGTACCCTGGATGACTGCACGACACAAAGCTTTAGGCCTCGCCTGGGTCCGCCAATACTGACAGAGGACTGTTCACGACTGGAAACATGTTGGCTCTTCAGAGAATAAAGACCAATAAAGAACGCTTAACACCCCTCCTCCTGTCCTCAGGTACCCTATCAAATTACTTAAACACCTTCCTCCGCTAGGACATAAGATCTAAGTCTCTCATTCAGCAGACAGCTCAGCGCTAGCCCTGAGGAGAACCACTGGCTATAGCGGCCGAAACAACGTCGGACAATTTTATATATTGATAATGCGATTAACAGCCCAAGAGAATTTTATTGACGGTGGTTAAGCGAAGTATGAGAAGAATCTTCGTCACTGAGATCTCAGAAAAGATAGAGGTGTAAGGGCGCAATGTTAGAGTAATATGGATGATGCAGTGTCATCTTTCGGCCATGCTCACGTAAAACTGCTTTCTTTGCGTGACGAAATGTGGGCGTGCAATATAGTGTTGCAGCAGCACATTATTCAGTTTCCCCGGGCCATCCTTCTCTGTTGAGACGGCAGGATGTCTGAGTTGTTAGCAGTAAACATCAGCAGCTCCGGCTGAAGAGCAATATTTTTTCCACTAGATGGAAACGTTTTTAAATGGCGTCACCAGCAGCAATCTTGGGTGCGTCGATATCACTCACAAGGTAACTCAAGAAGAGCAGAAAGGACTGCAAAACCGATTACCTGACGATTTATTTGGCTGCCGCTCACTTCCCATGCGTCACACTTGTGCTAATGCCTTTTACGTGCAAGTGTCTCACAATGGATGTGTGTTTGAACGTCATCAAGCCTGATGATTTTACTGTCGATTGACTTACATCATCATTGATTCAAGGGGTTGAATGGGATGACCTTCAACAGCATGAAGAATCATTTTCACTAATGTGCATCTGTTCCAAACGGAAGAACCGTTTTATTAGCATGTTTTCACCAGCTGCAATCTCCTCTACGAACGCAACAAATACAGTGAAGGCGTCTGTATTCAAAAATGGTTCAAATGGCTCTGAGCACTATGGGACTTAACTTCTGAGGTCATCAGTCCTCTATAACTTAGAACTACTTAAACCTAACTAACCTAAGAACGTCACACACATACATGCCCGAGGCAGCATTCGAACCTGCGACCGTAGCGGTCTCGCGGTTCCAGACTGTAGAAGGCGTCTGTATTTAAATACAGAGATATGTAAACAGGCGGAATACGGCGCGGCGGTCGGTAACGCCTATATACGACAACAAGTGTCTGGTGCAGTTGTTAGATCAGTTACTACTCCTACAATGGCACGTTATCAAAATTTGAGTGAGTTTGAACGCGGTGTTATAGTCGCCGCACGTGCGATGGGACACGGTATCTCCGAGGTAGCGATGAAGTGGGGATTTTCTCGTGCAGCCATTTCACGAATGTACCGTGTATATCAGGAATCCAGCAAAACATCAACTCTCCGACATCAAGTCTGCGGCCGAAAAAAGATCCTGCAAGAACGAGACCAACGTCGCCTGAAGATGACCGTTCAGCGTGACAGAAGCGCAAACCTTCCGCAAATTGCTGCAGATGTCAGTGCTGGGCCATCAACAATTGTCAGCGTGCGAACCATTCAACAAAACATCATCGATATGGACTTTCGGGCCTAAGGCCCACTGTTTTGCCCTTGATGACTGCACGACACAAAGCTTTACGTCTCGCTCGGGCCAGCCAATTGGACTGTTGATGACAGGAAGCATGTTGTCTGGCCAGACGGGCATCGTTTCAAATTGTATCGAGCGGATGGACTTGTACGGGTATGTAGACAATGTAATCAATCCATAGACCCTGCATGTCAGCAGAGGATTGTTCGAGCTGGTGGAGGCTTTGTAATGGTGTGGGACGTGTGCAGTTGGAGTGATGTGGAACCCCTGATACGTCTAGTTACGTAAGAATCCTGTCTGATCACCTGCATCCATTCGTAAACACGAACAAACGTTGTGCATTACGACGGACTTGGCCAGTTTCAGCAGGACAATGCGACACCCCACACGTCCAGATTTGCTACAGTGTGTCTCTCCTCAGTTTAAACACTTCCACTGATCACCAAACTCCCCTGACATGATCATTATTGAACATGTCTGGGATGCCTTACAACGAGGTGTTCAGAAGAGATCTCCACCCCCTCGTATTCTTACGGAAGTATGGACAGCCACACACGATTCATGGTGTCAGTTCCCTTACTTACACTTGGCGGCCGAACTTCCCCGAATGGGGCCTCCCGGCCAACGATGCCATACGCTCATTTCATTTCCATTTTCGCACACGTCGGGGAGGTAGTTAGCAGACAGTTTTGTATTTCGATAGCGAGAATTCTATATCCGACGAATCAGCGTCTGCCTGGAGTATCAAATTGGTAAGATTATCTTATTGGAGCAATGTTCTGAGAAATCATGGGACGTGTTAGTCGGCGTCGTAGTGCATATTTAATGTGTGTAAAGCATCGTGTTTGAGGGTGTTTTGTTGGTGAAGACATTGAACAGTGAGACACGTCAGATGGCGTTGCATTGAACTATTCAGTCTGTTTAAGCCATCGTGTTTGGTGCTGCTGTGTGTCTGCACTGCCTCCTTGTAGACACATGTGCAGATAGCTATGGTTCTTCAGCTAGGTTCTGATGACATTAAGTTTTCGCTCCCAATTGTTCGTATCCATGAGCTTGGGATTCGTCCTTAACCATAATCCGAGCTGGAGTCTCTCTTCAGTTACATCAAACCAGTGCGCACCTATTGCACTATTGTAAGAACCGAGATGCATTATTCTGGATTTTTGAAGATTCAGTTTTGCGCCAAACGACCGTGAGTACTGGTGTACCAAACGCCGCACTTCATCGACCTCACTATTTGTATTTACAATAACCGTGACAAACTGTCTTAGTATTGAGGATCTGTATTCCTCTCCATTTCTGGTGCATTGTCGAAAGCAAAGGTAACACCGCGATCGTATATAATGTCATAGACAGTGGACATGCTTGATGTACTGATTGTTGAGCTGGAAACGTTTCAGTCAGTTGTCCATTGATTTTAATTCATGAACAAAAACCCCACTGATACATTTACGTATGACAGTCATAAAGTGGTCGTTGAAACCCATTTTCTGCATGGTGCTGAATAAGAAGCCATGACTGATCCTACCAAAGGCTTTATCCAAATCTAAAAACAATAAATAAAGACTATTGTCACTTATCCAAGTGAGATTTATGACGTCCCTATACTCATATAAGGCGTCTAGCACTGCTCTTCCATTTATTGCACTCGTTTGGTAAGGACCTATGACATTTTGCAGGAGTGGCTTCATCCTTCTCTTCAGGGTGCGAGTGAGAATTTTAAAGTCAGCGTTGAGTAAGGTTAAGTGGTCGTAAATCGTGAATCCTCTCGCTGCTTGTTTTTTTCGGAATGAGTACAATCTTTCCCTCCACAAATACAGGAGGGAACGCCTGGTTAGTTAATAACTCATTGAACATATCGGTGACCTCATTCCCTATTATGTCCCACATGCGTACGTACAATTCGCTCTGGAGCCCATTGCGACCAGCTGACTTGTTCCTCGGAGCGTCGTTAATTATCGTTTTATTTCGTCCTGAGTTATATGTTCGATTACACAGGCATTATCTTCCTCATGTATTCCCGTCGTAGCGTTTGCTAAAAGTTATTCATCGTACAGTCTCTCTACTTCCGTTCCATCTTATAGATCCCTATAATATTCCGCCATATGTTGTTTTATGGCGGTATGAGTAGTATACTCCGGTCTGAGTAGTATTCTTTTCTCCGTAATCGTCGGCTAGCGCGGTTATTATTCTCAGTTTCCCTTTACGTGTGTCCCTTATTACGTGGTATAACGACGTACATTCCTGTATAAGATCGTCCAAGCCTCGCGCCCGCATACGCACGCCGTCCAAGCGCTGCCGGGCTAGGGCCGTTATTTTGGACTTAAGCTGTTTCTGTATGATGATGTTAGCCGAAAGGCCATCTGGTTGTTGATAAAGGTCTCGCAAACAAGAGAAGTAATATTCCGCAGTTTGTCTGCACCAATATGCTTGGGCCTTTGCATACTGTATAATGCACTTACGAAATACGGGTTTTGCGTATTCGGTCCACCAAATGATCCGCTCCCGATACCTTGTTTGGGAGCTTAAGTATTTATGCCAAGTCAGTTTAATCTGTTGCTTAAGTTAAACATCCTGAAATAGTGAGACGTTAAATTGCTATACCCCACGGCCACGAAAAGTTTTTTATCGGATATACCTGAATGAAATATGGTATGCACAATGGTCGGAGAAGTTTATAGGCCATATCTCACAGTCATCAACATTGCACATGAATTCTTTAGTAACACAGACTCTATCTAACTTGCTTGCTGACGTGCTACTGACGTAAGTATATCCGATATGGTGGGGATTCAAGTAAGTCCAGGTGTCTTGCAGCTCTAATTGAGTCAGTAATGTTTGTAGCTCTTGACAAGTGTTAAAATAGGGCGTCTGGTCTTCACGGCGCAACACACAGTTAAAATCTCCGGCAAGCATGGCGGCGGCCCCAACGTTCTGTAACAGTTCAACTATCCCATTCCGATAAAAGTTACTTCCGTGCCGTCTTTCATGTCACAGATGGCGCATATATTTTAATTAAAATGAGGTCATGAAGTTGGACAGTTATATCACGACCAGTCTCTAAATTAGCTTGAGCTCTACACACGGTACCCTCTTTGAATAAAACCGCTGTTCCTCCTTCATTTCTGATGTTGATGATTGCTTCATAACCTGTTATGTCCGCTACTTTAGTTGTTGCAATCTCTTGTAACATGGCAACATCTATGTCAGCGGCATAAAGATAATCTTTCAAACATTGTAGCTTTGCCGCCGAACTTATTCGAGAGACATTAACTGTAGCCAGCTTGTAAGTCTGCATATAACTGTTTACCACTGCTCCGTATCTTCCGACCAAAGCGTGCTCGGAACCGGAAGAGCTGTCACGGTTGTAGTCATGTGATTTTCTAACTGCACCTGAACGACCTCATTCCGAATGGGAGCCATTACCCTCAATTCATTAACCACCGCCGTTTTCCCAGTCTGAAATTTCTTAAGGATTTTTCTTATGCGTCTTCTTTTCCTTTCAAATTTCTGTGTCTCTTCCTGACTTTGTATTCTAAGGGGCCGTTTCGTTTGTTTAGACTATATTTTTGAATTGTCCTTACTTGATACTGGGTGATCAGACCGGTCGCAAAATGTTGTGTCCTCGTCAATTAGCATATCGCTACCTACTGATGACACTGGAACATCATCGGAATTGCAACCTAGTGCTACGTCGGGATGCTTAACAGACATAGTAATTTATTTTCCAGGTGTCTTGCTACCGTCTAAGGTCTGGGGATTAGTATCTCCTGGAGAGGCCTGATTCGAACATGTTGTCAGGATAATCTTTGAACTCTGTTCATTTGTCAATACGCTACATGCAGTTGAATCCTGATTTCCTTCATTTTCTCCCTGACGTGAAATGTCAGGGACCTGCCCATTCCCGGTTTCCTGTGATGGGGATGACAAGGTCTCCGCAAACGACAGTTTTTGTTGATGTCGCCCATACCCCGCGGAGGTGTGTGCCTGGTTTTGCCTCCGTAAAGATTTGACACAGGGACAGGCTGTCTTAAAATGATCCGTGGATCCGCATACTACGCAGGTCTTAGGTTGGCCATCTTAAACAACTAATGCTCTGAAGCCTTGAACAATAATATACGACGGGATATGCTTATGAAGATCAACATTTCACACACCGTTGTCAACATTGAAATGTTTGCTGCCTGTCCATTTCTCACCAGTACCCTGCAAAACCGATCAATAAGGCGTTAAAGCTTGTTTGATGAGATCGAACCAGTTCAAATGGGAGGTTGAATATGCGCACAGATCGCAACCCTAAACCAGCGTAGCTGATCGCAATTAAACTAGATTTACCATTGGAATAAAGAAATTTTGCCAAACCGCCTGTTTTTGTCCTAATCCGGGTACATGTTTCAACGTCTCGCACTTGAAAATACACGACATTACCAAGGAAATCATATGACAAACCGTGAACGTCATTATCTTTAAACATATCTTTTCGAACAACGAATCGTCGATTTCATAAACTTTCGGCCTGTCATATCCGAAAGGGAACGAAAATTTTAACGCATACTTCCGAATCTGAGCTTCCATAAATGGATGGTTATGTTGTCCTCACAAGCTGCGAGCTTCGCACGCGGCGGCGGCTAGGCCAGCACTGTAGGGGCATGCTCTGGGGGGGGGGGGGGGGGGGGGGGGGAGGGAGACTGACGAGAATGAGCTGAACAGAATGCAGGAGAGATGACTATTTGACTATTGTGACAGAAGGTGGACCATCAGCTGTCTTTTGAAATTTGGGAGGTATTTAATTTCTCTGATTTTTTGAGGAAGATTGTTTCAGAGTCGAGCTCCTAATACAGAAAATGATTAAGAGAACATGGCAGTGCTCTGTGATGGTACAAAGATAATTTTGTTTGTTGTGGTATTTCTGCTATGCCGTTCAGCTAGTACAGTAATAATTGAGGACAAATAAGAGGCAGCGAAATGATTGAGAAGACGATAGAGCAACCATAAAGTATGATAGTCTCTACGCTTATCGGCACATAGTCACAATAATTGTTCGCAGGTTGATGTGATATGGTCGAAAAAGCGTTAAGTCGAAAACGTATCGTACACAAGCATTCATCAGTTTCAGCCTGCATGAGGTTTCTTACGAAAGTCCTCGTAGAACGGCATCAACATAGTCCAGCATGGGAAGTATTAGTATCTCTACGAGTGTCTTTTTGAACTCGAAAGGAAATACTTTTTTATATTTCTGTAGTGAGTGTAGTGACGCTGACATCTTCTTGCAGACTGAAGTTGCGTGTTCTGTCCAGTCTAAATGGCTTCTACCAATATGAACTGATAGCTTTATCTTGTCTTCCTGCTCACTGGATGAAGCTAATTGCTTGTTTTGTCGCACTACCGCCGGATGTGTCTCAGACATCTTGTTAAGTTCAGCTCCAGAAAAATGTTACTTCCATATTAATTAAAGGTAACTGTATAGAAATCTAAGTTGCAGTTCTGAAGACGGCCATTGTGGCCGAGCGGTTCTAGGCGTTTCAATCCGGAACCACGCTGCTGCTACGGTCGCAAGTTCGAATCCTGCCTCAGACATGGGTATATGTGATGTCCTTAGGTTTGTTACGTTTAAGTAGTTCTAAGTCTAGGAGACTGATGACCTCAGATGCTAAGTCCCATAGTTCTCAGAGCCATTTGAACCATTTGCAGTTCTGGAACATGACTTGCTGTCTCGATATAGAGATTAATCCGTGTAATTTTTTAAATTATGACTATCCATGATCGAGAGCCATGGGATCTCGCCTGAAACAAATAGGTGCGTTTACCGCGCAATTTAAATGACGCCAAACTCTACGGGCAGTTTGTGTCTTACAGTTCAGATCGAACTCTCTTGGTCAGCCGCGCTCTTACTGCATGCTTCACGTTCGCTGCTGGCTTCAGGGTGGGCCCTGCCGAACAAATTTGCCAGTGTTACCGCCTACCTGCTCCACTTGATTGTCCACCGCGTGGCGTCCGCATTCAGAACACGATCGCCAATTTGCGCAATTACGAAAGGCAGTTAGTCCGGTGCAAATAGGGCGCAATTATAGCCGTGATTACGGTAATGAAGCTCATTACGGGTCAACTTGTAGGTGGGAGCGCGCCTGTAATGGCCGCTCTGGCGCGAGCTGATCTGCCGATTGGCCGCTATTCATTAGCTAGCCTTCTTCGCTCCCCACAACAAGAGGCGAGCCGGTCGCCACATCAACTGAATCCAACTGATTGCTTCAATCTGCTCGAATCGAAGTGTAAATGCAAATGTAAATTTGATTCCAGTAACATCGGCCATACTTTTATGTGAGACTTAATCGGCCAACTGAGGCCATCTTTTTTTTCCGTTATGTTGTTCGAAACTACAAGCCCCTTGCCTGTTGTACAAGTATTTACATTCAGTGAATTTTGATGGTCTGAAGATTTGCATGTATTATAAACGGAGATATATAATATGAGGCTCTAATGCGTTAAAAGCGCAATTTTAAGTGCCTTTTCTGCAGCGTATTCATTTTGTATAACGAGTAGTACTCTCATAATAGGAGGGGATGAGATTTTTTTATGTTTTCGTTTGATTTACCCATTTTTATCGTAATTTATGGACGACATCTCTTCGTCGTTCCTTTTGCTTACATTCTAAAAGCCGCGCGGGATTAGCCGAGCGGTCTGCGGCGCTGAAAAAAAATAGTTCAAATGGCTCTGAGCACTATGTGACTTAACTTCTGAGGTCATCAGTCGCCTAGAACTTAGAACTAATTAAACATAACTAACCTAAATACATCACACACATCCATGCCCGAGGTAGGATTCGAACCTGCGACCGTAGCAGTCGCTCGGCTCCAGACTGTATAAGGCGCTGCGGTCATGGACTGTGAGGCTGGTCCCGGCGGAGGTTCGAGTCCTCCCTCGGGCATGGGTGTGTGTGTTTGTCCTTAGGATAATTAGGTTAAGTAGTGTGTAAGCTGGTGCGACCTTTTCTTGAGTACGGCTCGAGTGTTTGGGATCCACACCAGGTCGGATTGAAGGAAGATACCGAAGCAGTTCAGAGGCGGGGTGATAGATTTATTACCGGTAGGTTCGAATGGGTCTCACTTCGAACTGAGTCCTGATGACCTTAGCAGTTAAGTCCCGTGAGATTTCACACACATTTGAACATTTTTGAACATTCTAAAAGGAAGATAAGTCTGTATGACATTGCCAGTAGGGACGCTCTTCGTTTCATTCGGCTGCCAAATTACAAGGGGCATGCAATAAGTAATGTAAGCCATTTCTTTCCTGAAAGCAAGTTGGTGTTATTTAGGATCCCAATACATCATATTATTACTCACTCTTTTGACTGTAGAACCTTATTTTTAGACATAACGGCCTTACGTCAGCTTACTGGGAGGACCCGTATGCCCGCATGATACCCTTTGCTGGTCGACGTCGGACCCAACGTCTTGCTGCATCAGTAACCTCCCTATTATCGACGTACTTCTCCGTCAGAAGCTCGTGGTCTAGTGGGTGCCGTTGCTGCCTGTGGATCACGTGTCCCCTGTTCGAGTTCCGACCGGGTTGGTGATTTTCCCCGCTCAGGGGCTGACTGTTTGTGTTGTTCTCGTCATTTCGTCATCATTCATGGAAGTGGCGAGATTGGACTTAGTATATACTGGGAATTTGTACGGGTGCTGATAACCGCGCAGTTAATCGCCCCACAAACCAAACATCGTCAATCATCACGTACTTCCCGCGTCCTGCTTTCTTCATTTCGCCAAACACATGGAAGAAATGTGGAAAAATGAAAGTTAATGAGGATGAGTAGGAAGAACAACCCTGTAATGTTCGGATACAGGATTTGTAGCGTTCTGCTTGGCACAGTGATGTCGTTTAAATATCTGGGCGTAACGTTGCAAAGCGATATGAAATGGAACGAGTATGTGACAACTGTGGTACGGAAGGCGAATGGTCGACTTTGGTTTATTGGGAGAATTTTAGGAAAGATTGGTTTCTCTGTAAAGGAGACCGCTTATAGGACGCTGCTGCGACCTATTCTTGAGTACGGCTCGAGTGTTTGGGATCCATACCAGGTCGGGTTGAAGGAAGACATCGAAGCAGTTCAGAGGCGGGGTCCTAGATTTATTACCAGTAGCCTCGAATGGGTCTCAATTCGAACTGAGCCCTGATGGCCAGCAAAGACGTGTTTGAAGGTGCTCTGTGCAGAGGTGGGATACCATGCTCACTCTTGTCCTCCACATGGCCGGACAGCCAGGAGTGATGGTCTGGACTGCTATTTCTTTTCATAACAGGCCCCGTCCGGTGGTCATCCGTGGCAGCGTTACAGCAGAGCTGAACGTCAATGATATTCTAGTTTTTTTTTTTTTTTCCAAGGCAGTCCATTCTGGGATTACATTTCAGCAAGAGAATGCCCACCTCCATACGGCGAGAGTTTCTACTGCTTGTCTTTGTACTTGTCAAAACTTTTCTTGGCCAGCAAAGCCGCCGTATTTCTGTCCAGTTCTAGGAGCTTCAGTCTGGAACCGCGCGGCCGCTACGGTCGCAGGTTCGAATCCTGCCTCGGGCATGGATGTGTGTGACGTCCTTAGGTTGGTTAGGTTTAAGTAGTTCTAAGTTGTAGGGGACTGATGAGCTCAGATGTTAAGTCCCATAGTGTTCAGAGCCATTTCTCTCCAACTGAGATCTAACGCGCCAGCTAGACAGAATTTGCACGATGTCCCTCTTGAGGACGTCCAACAACTCTTTATCAATGAACACCAAGCCGAATAACTGCTTGCGTTAGGCCCAGAGGTGGGCCAACTCATCATTGACTTGTTCAATTTGTATAGATCTTTCTCTTGAATAAATCACCCAATTTTTCAGAATCTGTAATAATTTTCTTGTCTGTACATGTACACCACATCTATCGATTTCCGCCCCATTCGGAGAAGTCGTTTGTGGTGCGTCGATTTTTCTTTCTTTCTCTTACAATTTGTCTTTGGCCACAGAATTGTTATTATTTTATTTTAAGTGTGAAGTGGGCGTAGAAACAAAACTGTAGACAGTAAACACTGCCTGTTTTACGATATTAGGTAATAAGCTATGATGCAGTGTAAATAAATAGATGTTAACGATGGATACAGAGAAAAGGTACGGTGAAACCCTCTATCTGAACATAACCTACTCATCTTGAATAGCACCGAAGGATCTGTCGAGCCTAACGTTCCCATGCGATAGACTGGCTACTGTTTTACGCCCCCAGTTAACATAAAATCTTCTAAGGGAAAGAGTTGAACAGACTATCACTTGATGAGTAGCCACAGCACTGAAGCCTTTCAGCACCGCTGGCCATGGGGGATGGCAAGGTTAAACTGTCATGAAAGTTGGTTTGAAGACCGTGTGTTACAGGGGGTGGTGTGACCATGGCCTTGTCCCACCACTGATGTGGATTACTACATCAGTTCTAAAGAGACCTACGTCACCAGTTCATGGTCATGTGTTTAGTATTACTGACTGTCGATAACAGGGCCCTGGGTTTGACCCCCGGCCGTGTGTGTGTGCGTTGTCAGCACCATTTCATGACCATCGACGCGCAAGTCGCCGAAGGGGTGCCAAATACAAAAAATTGCACCAGGCTGCCGAACTCCTTGGAAGGGGCTCCCCGCCAGTTAGCCATATGCACATATCATTTTTAAGGAGTACTACAATGTATCGTAGTCTGCAGACGACGGTGCACCTTAGCATTTGTTACATGTACAAATTTTTACCAGGAGTGCGAAGAGCAGCAGACTGTCGACTGGCCGTCCGTGTAACAATTGAGGTGTGGACACACCAATTCAGTGCTTTCGATAGCGGCCAGATCATAGGTGACTAATTCAGTGCTGGACAACAGTTAATGGTGAGAAAGTACACCACAAAGAACCTTTCACTCCGTAGAGGATACAGGATGCACAACTCCACACGTGTAGAGTCTACGTTGGTTCGGAGCATGTTACAAAGCACAGAAATTATCATGGGCGAACGAACGAAAAAGTTCTGCTGGTCACGTGGTTCATGATGTACGGCGGCCGAAGGAGAGTACATGTACGTGTACAGGATACATGTTATATGAGTTGATCTAACAACAGGTTTTACTTTGTTCTACATCGACGCGTTCCACGGTGTTCTGGCAGAGACAGATGCCGTCGTATAATTTTACGGTTCATGACGTTGGTACTGGAAATTTGTGAGATGAATCTGCCGCAAGGCGAGAATCAGCCAAATTAGTTTCCTATCTGCTTAAGTTTGTGACGCTTGAAGAAAATATGTAACACAAACTGACTGTATGGTCTGGTCGCTGTGTCTGGCGGAACAGTAACTGGAGAGCTTTGGCGCTTCATTCTATGTGGTCAGCTGCAAGTACTTTACAGAAATACATCAAAAGTTTTTATATAAACGCCGTAGGCTTCCGGGGCCATTGTCACATCCAATAAAAATTTTCTCGGTTTGTGACCGCTTTGTCAATATATAAAACTACCAACGTTTCGGTCCCTGTTGCAAGTGACCTTCTTCAGGATGTTTGCAACAGGGGCCGAAACGTCGGTAGTTTTATATATTGACAATGCGGTCACAAACCCAGAAAAACTTTATTGAAAAAAGTTTTGATGTTCGGGTCATAGTTTCCTACTTCGTGACAGGAACTTCGCTATCGTTGAGAAAAGAAAGAAAGTGTCAAAAGTTATGGTTCCTTTAGAATGGAAGCATGTCATTGCTTAGGCCTTTGTCAGTCCTTCAAAACTGACCGTCTAGGAGACGATGATGGAAGACTTCAAGGGCATAGGGTCCATTAAGTTGGTTTTCAAAACACCACCTGCTTCGAAAGTTACTGGTGTCCTCTGGTTGAAGCTACGTAGTAACGATCCTCGAGGCATAAGCGTGTGCCGTAATCTCATAATCAAAACGTGCTTCGTCCATGGGAAAGACAGTGGATTGTGAAACGTGATTGTGAACATGAAGTAAACATGTGTCCGTAGCCTTCTGGTTTTCGGTTGCTCGACGGTACGGCACTGAAACTTCATAACGGGAAGAAAAGCGATCTATTGGACATGAAGAAATACATGAAGCCAAAATACAGGTATTTTTATGAAATCATGCAGTGTGACAACTGATTTTAATGAACCACATTTGTGTCTCAATTTGATAGCAAACTCATATTCTGTTAACTTTTTAAAACCAAAGTAATCAGTTTGCAATAAATATTAATTTATATCTTGTTATAATTTCCTTACTTACAAATTCTGGATTCTAGGCACCCTTATCATTGCAGCAGAGAACAGTTTATTTGGACCATTGCTGTATATTCGTTGCTATACAGAGTTTTTCCATTTTAATACTCAGTTATTTTTAAAAAGCTATGCTTAGCGCAATTTTAAAAAGCACAACCAAGTATTTTTAACTGTTTGTATGCACAAACAATACATATCAGCTATTACATTATTATTTTGCAATAATTCTCTGGAATTAACAATGTCACGTACCTGCAACATCGTTTGATACACTCCTGGAAATTGAAATAAGAACACCGTGAATTCATTGTCCCAGGAAGGGGAAACTTTATTGACACATTCCTGGGGTCAGATACATCACATGATCACACTGACAGAACCACAGGCACATAGACACAGGCAACAGAGCATGCACAATGTCGGCACTAGTACAGTGTATATCCACCTTTCGCAGCAATGCAGGCTGCTATTCTCCCATGGAGACGATCGTAGAGATGCTGGATGTAGTCCTGTAGAACGGCTTGCCATGCCATTTCCACCTGGCGCCTCAGTTGGACCAGCGTTCGTGCTGGACGTGCAGACCGCGTGAGACGACGCTTCATCCAGTCCCAAACATGCTCAATGGAGGGTGAGATCCGGAGATCTTGCTGGCCAGGGTAGTTGACTTACACCTTCTAGAGCACGTTGGGTGGCACGGTATACATGCGGACGTGCATTGTCCTGTTGGAACAGCAAGTTCCCTTGCCGGTCTAGGAATGGTAGAACGATGGGTTCGATGACGGTTTGGATGTACCGTGCACTATTCAGTGTCCCCTCGACGATCACCAGTGGTGTACGGCCAGTGTAGGAGATCGCTCCCCACACCATGATGCCGGGTGTTGGCCCTGTGTGCCTCGGTCGTATGCAGTCCTGATTGTGGCGCTCACCTGCACGGCGCCAAACACGCACACGACCATCATTGGCACCAAGGCAGAAGCGACTCTCATCGCTGAAGACGACACGTCTCCATTCGTCCCTCCATTCACGCCTGTCGCGACACCACTGGAGGCGGGCTGCACGATGTTGGGGCGTGAGCGGAAGACGGCCTAACGGTGTGTGGGACCGTAGTCCAGCTTCATGGAGACGGTTGCGAATGGTCCTCGCCGATACCCCAGGAGCAACAGTGTCCCTAATTTGCTGGGAAGTGGCGGTGCGGTCCCCTACGGCACTGCGTAGGATCCTAGGGTCTTGGCGTGCATCCGTGCGTCGCTGCGGTCCGGTCCCAGGTCGACGGGCACGTGCACCTTCCGCCGACCACTGGCGACAACATCGATGTACTGTGGAGACCTCACGCCCCACGTGTTGAGCAATTCGGCGGTACGTCCACCCGGCCTCCCGCATGCCCACTATACGCCCTCGCTCAAAGTCCGTCAACTGCACATACGGTTCACGTCTACGCTGTCGCGGGATGCTACCAGTGTTAAAGACTGCGATGGAGCTCCGTATGCCACGGCAAACTGGCTGACACTGACGGCGGCGGTGCACAAATGCTGCGCTGGTAGCGCCATTCGACGGCCAACACCGCGGTTCCTGGTGTGTCCGCTGTGCCGTGCGTGTGATCATTGCTTGTCCAGCCCTCTCGCAGTGTCCGGAGCAAGTATGGTGGGTCTGACACACCGGTGTCAATGTGTTCTTTTTTCCATTTCCAGGAGTGTATTTGTATAAGTAGCTTCGATAAATAACTACCTCTTTCGTCGATGTCTGCATAACCTTCATTTTCTAAGATGCTGAATTTGTTGCTTAATTTAATCTGGTGTACTTCCGTATTCTTACATGAATTCTGAAAATCTACACTTCTGACTTTCTGCCTGATCAGTCTCTTTCCTGCTCTGGTTACATTTTTACTGTGAATCTTGCGAATGTATGATCAAGAACATTTTGAAACTGGTTTAGGACTATCGTATCTAGTACAGTTTCCTCCTCTCTCTTTCCGTACTACACTTTTGTACGTCTTATTTTTTATATGCAATCACCACCCTGACGTAAGACAGTAAAACAAATTACAAAAGCACGGCGAATGACCGTCGTATGACACCGACTTACGTTTGACTGATTGGTGACACTTTTGCCACCCTTCTCGTTTATTTTGGTTCATATTGATCGTAAGGAGCTGCACAGTCGGGTGTTGTATGAAGTTTATTGAGGACTTGTTGTCGACTTATTGCCCGCAAGAGATAAAGCAGATCGAAAATACTTGGCGACAGCATTAGAACGCTCGTCTGAGAGAAGGCAGTATGCAACAGGAAGTATTTTTATTTAAATGCCTAATTAACCAAATGTTGAGCGTATCTGACCGATACGAGAAAGGTTCGAAACAATGCCATTGTCGTCAGTGAACTTTCCATGGTGGAAGGCCTGGAATGAAGTGTGATTAGCCTCTCGAGGACAATTCAGTAGCTGTTCTTGTTGTGATTTGCAGACCGAAGACTGGTTTGATACATCTGCCCACGTTACTCTAGCCTGTGAACCTGCTTACTGTCCTTGGTCTCCCTCTACAATACTCCTCCACCCCTCCAAACACACTCACACACACACACACACACACACACACACACACACACACACACACACTTCTCTCCATTACCAAGTTAACACCTCCTTGATCAGTTTGAGTCAGTACCTCTATTCGTTATTCACTCTAACCCATGTTCAGCATTCCTCTGTAGCACCACATTCTTGTCAGAACTGCGTATCGTCCATGTTCCCGTTCCGTACAAGGCCACCCTCCATACAAAATATTTTCAGAACGACTTGCTAACACTTAAATTTATATTAGATGCCAATAAATTCCTCTTTCTCATAAATACTTTTCTTGTTATTGCCAGTCCGTGTTTTGTATCCTCTCTACTTCAGCCATCGACAATTATATTTCTGCCCAAAAAACTAAACGGTTCTCCTATTGTTAGGGTTTCATTTCCCAATTTAATTATCTCAACATCACCTGATTTAATTCGGCTTAATTCCATTGTCATTGTTTTGCTTTTGTTAGAGTTCATGTTATTTCCTCCTTTCAAGATACTGTCCGTCCGATGCAACCGCTCTTGCAAGACTTTTGCTGTCTTTGATAGAATTATAATGTCTCTGGCAAAGCTGAAAGTTTTTATTTCTTGTCCCTGAACTTAAATTCCTTCTCCAAATTTTTCTCTGGTTTTCTTTACTGCTTGGTGAATGTACAGTTTGCATATCATTGGGGATAGGCGACAACCTTGTCTTACTCCCTTCTGAGCCACTGCTTCCCTTTCATCTCCTTCGACTTTTAAACTGCAGTCTGGTCCCTGTACAAATTTTAAATAACCTTCCGCTCTCTATATTTTACTCTCCCCACCTTAAAAGTTTTGAAAAGTGTAATCCAGTCCACAATAGGAGACGCTTTTCCAAAATCTATAAATGCTATAAACGTAGGTCTGCCTTCCTGCAACCTATCTTCTAAGATAACCGTAGGGTCAATAATGCCTCACGTTTTCCTACATTTTTCTGGGATCCGAAGTTGGCTTTTATCAATTTTCTATTCTTCTGTAAATAATTCGTGTCAGTATTTTGCAACCGTAAGTTATTAAACTGCCTAGACGTTTCAATAACTACTTGGAAAAGAAGAATAATAATAAGAAAAATCTCTAGTAATGGCCGTAAGAGCAGTTTGGTAACTAAATGCCGTTTCATATTACAGAAAATTTCAATGATGACACAGCCAATCGACATCACGGGGGCGTTCGTCACGAAGCCACCTCCAAGACGATCTTGCTGTTCAAGCCAAGCTTCAGATTGTGATCAGCGTTACTTTTTCATCATGTCGCAGTATTTGTGTGCTTGGTTCAAAAATGGTTCAAATGGCTCTGAGCACTATGGGACTTAACTTCTGAGGTGATCAGTCCCCTAGAACTTAGAACTACTTAAAGCTAACTAACCTAAGGACATCACACACATCCATGCCCGAGTCAGGATTCGAACCTGCGACCGTAGCGGTCGCGTGGTTCCAGACTGTAGCGCCTAGAACCGCTCGGCCACCTCGGCCGGCGCAATTATGTATTGTTTGTGCATACAAACAGTTGAAAATATTTGGTTGTGCTTTTTAAAATTACGCTAAGCATAGCCATTCCGGCCGACTGTGTGCTTGGTGGCTTAGTGAATATGAGCCAGATTACAAATACAATATAATGAATTTTCATTTCCAGTCATCAGTTAATGTATAGCTTTAAAAAAATTAAAAAATACTAAATTTAAAGTCTTAGGATTTGTATCTCTCATCGCTTCCTTCCCTTCCTGCAATGATTTGTTAATACGAAAAACGTCAGTTTGCACCGTGCCTCGTAATTTGTGTTGATCTGTAGCTCCCTCTATAACTTGGTGGGTAAGTTAGTTTGGAAGTCGGAAATAGGCGGGGGCACGCAATCTCCAATACGACCAAGCCTGATAATCAGCTGTGGTATTCCAAGCAAGCTTCCGGTCGAGGTAAGCTTTAGTTTTGCCTGCTCTCGTGCTGCTGTCAGTAAAGGCAGTTACAGCAAAAATTTGGCACTCGATTGTTTTGAAAACACAGTCAGGTAGCCTCATTGCGCACAAAAATGGAAATAACGGGCACAGTTTGGTGGGCAGAGATAACTGACCGGCAACGACGCCACGAGAGGTTGTCGTCCCATTCAGAAGCGGTAAGCCATCCACCACCGCTACCTGGAAAACCCTCGCAGTGGGCGCTTTTAATTGGGCAACAGGTCACGTTCCGCTGGAAGTGGGCGGCCCCAGACAGTGGGCAGTAACTGCACCCATTCGCAACGTTTCCGTGAAGCACGTCCGCAGCGACTGGGGGTCGTAACAACAGATGGCCGCATATTTCCCGTGTGGACGCTGCGGCCTTCCAATGCGGAAACCCAACTCGGTAATGGAGGCGTGCGTGGAGGTGGCCCGCTTTTTCGGGGCCGCCGCCGATTATTTTCGGAGCAATTTTACGCGTGCGGCGACGTATGTGACGCCCATTGACCGGTACAAGGCAATTATGTCCATATTCGCTGCGCCATTCGCGCTCACTGTTGCCGCGAGAGGAGAAAAAAAGGGATGCCTTCCTCGTACGCGGACCGGTTGCCACAGCGGACCTCCCGCACCTCGGGCGTTGACTGAGTGGCTGGCAGTCCGCCGTTGTGTCACTCGTCTTCCAGGTCTCCCCTTATGTCATCCGAACTCTGGACGGTACGCCATATAAGTCGGATGGACGCGCTCGCATGTTACAGCGCAGCAGCTGTATCCATAAAACACGTCTGAACTGGGAACATTCCAGTGGTTGTATCGGAATGAAATCTCGCGTTATACGATTTCATGTTAATGTTACGAGACCTCATTGCCGTAATTATACCTTTTGCGGTCATCTGTGTCAAAAGGAATCCAAACGACGATAGAAATGCTAGTAAGTCTGAGGCGACGTTGCGTAAATCACATAAATTTCTCGGCAATATGCACACGACAGTTTCTACATCTCCAACAACCGACTATTTATTCTCAGTCCAAAACCAGTCGATTCGATTTTAACTTCCTGAAATGCATCTTTTAACACTATGCCTTGGGTGCCAATTTAAGGGGGGTAAGACGTCAAACGGGCCGACTTGGAGCAGGAGAGGCATCACAGGACATTTTAATTTCCAGTGTCTATACTTTTACAAATAAATTCATAAAACTTTGTCAGCATGACCAGGAAGGATTTATGATTCACACTCATTGCTGTGGAAGTTCGAAAACATAACGAACTAATTTTTCTTCCTTGTGAAATTTCATCATTTTTTCACTTACTAATAGCAGCATTTGTTGCTATAGGTACACTTTTCTTCATAAGTTAGAGAGATACTTCAATGAATTTTGCACAGCATACATACCATACTTACAGGTGTATGAAACTGTAGAATTTATTTAATTTATGAAAAAACGAATGAGCTGTTGTATTTTAAACTTCATGTTTTGAAGATACACAAACTGTTTAGTTAATTACCTCAATTTTTACCACAGTTTTTAATATATTTGGAAAATTCTAGAGTTGCATACACCTTTAAGTATGGTTTGTATGCTGTGCAAAATTCATCGAAGAATCTCTCTTACTTATGAACAAAAGTGTACCTATAGCAACAAATGCTGCCATTAGTAAGTGAAAAAATGATGAAATTTCACATGTAAAAAATTATTTCGCTATGTTTTACAACTTCCACTGCTAAGAGTGTGAATTCTGAATCCTTCCTTGTCATGCTGACAAAGTCTTATAAATTTATTTGTAAAAGTATATACAGTGGAAATTGAAATGTCGTGTAGTGCCTCTCCTGCTCCAAGTCGGCCCGTTTGACGTCCTACGCACTTTAAGGCTATAGTCTGGACCCGAACAATGTTTTTCGGAAATAAAGTAACTGACACATGGTCTGACCAGGCAAAATACATTCAGAGACAATCAATTGTAAAGCACTACCTACTAGCTTGTAATAACCACATCAGCTCTAATGACGGCAACGTGGACACCACGAGACATCGAAAACAATGGGGATCCATCCAGGTACATTACTCCTATCGCTAAGGCGTCAACACAATTCATATACATTGTCGGAGCCAAGTACAAGGCAGGCTTATTTCCATCCATGGCATCCGCCCATACCATCTGTCTGCTTTGACCCATGATGCCATCAAAATGACTGACATAAACCGCTCATCGAATCGAAATCCAATACGCGTAAAATACGTGCCATAGCAAAAATGATACCTATTCATGTGATACCACATTTGTTTCCTTCATTAGCTCAAAACGAAACTGTCACCTTTCAGCTTAACCTGAATCTCGAGCTACGCTACAGACCAGTCAGTCACCGCAACCTTCGTTTCAAATAGTACAGAAGCAAAATAAATATTGTCAGTTCTTCGTACTGTCTCTGTCTGGTCACATATTGAAGGAAAGGAAGATTTTGGGTTTGATGAAACGTCGACGCTATTAGAGATGGCGCAAGAGTTCGGGTTGAGGGAGGGTGGGGAAAGAAAACATCCCGATGTGCGCCTTACGCGAATTAGGAAAATCACAGAAAGCATGCATATGGATAGCCTGACGGGGATCTGAACCGACGCCGTTCTGAATACCAGTCCCAATTCCACCATATAGATCTACATTTTCCACGATTTTCCTAAATCGCGAGCATGTGATGTCACTGGCCGCATCATCATTACATCGCCGATCAAAAGAGGACGCCCAGTATCCGTAAGCTCAACCCACGCCTCAGTATAACTGAGGGCAGCCGACAGTACAATCACATACGAGTAATATTCCTGGAACTATTCTGACTCAGTTCGCGAGGGATGAGTTGGACACGTTGTCTTGCTGAATGTACAGGTAGCCAGTGGGATACTGCAAATGGATAAACGGATCCATTTAATCGGGTGTACGGTGTGGCGTCATTCGTCAGTAAAAGGTGACGGCAGAATTGTCAAGCTCCCCATTTAATCCCATGTAAACATCACCATTAGAAGAATATCTTCACATCTCACTGAAAGGTTGTGGCGTCATTCGTCAGTAAAAGGTGACGGCAGAATTGTCAAGCACCCCATTTAATCCCATGTAAACATCACCATTAGAAGAATATCTTCACATCTCACTGAAAGGTACACTATTGGTGAAAGTTTTAATCTGGTTAGCACGTCATATGGTTACGACGTCCTGTATTTTGTTGTTCCTTTTAGCCATTTCCGAATGGTTTTCTAGCGCTTTGTATGCTTGGTCTCCTTTCGCATGACGGAACTGACTCTCAAGTTCGATGTTGTGCATTTCTATTTGGTCTGAAGCTGCGATCATAAACAATCGATACATTCTGCAGAGCAGGGACAGACATTGTTTTGACGATTTATTCTTGTTGTAATGGCTCATCTGCTTCTGATAGAGCGACCGCTACGGTCGCAGGTTCGAATCCTGCCTCGGGTATGGATGTGTGTGATGTCCTTAGGTTAGTTCGGTTTAATTAGTTCTAAGTTCTAGGCGACTGATGACCTCAGAAGTTAAGTCGCATAGTGATCAGAGCCATTTTGCTTCTGAAAATTCTAAATATGTCCCCGAATCAGAGTCTTGCCATCATTCGGTATGGCATGTGCCCTACTGAAATGTTTTCCTCCCCAGTCGTTAGGAGTGGTCATTTCAGCTTTCAGTTTACGTTGAAAAGTCTGTATATGTTGCTCAGTTTGCTTTAACAATAACATATGTTTCTGGGTGGGGCCTGCCTTTAGCAAAACACAATTTTGTTTTTTGTCCCAGATATGTTTCACTGCAGTTGCAGCATCATCAATGTTTTTTTTATTATTATGGCTGTTAAACAAAAGGAATGTTCTTTAATGTTTAATTATATGTAAATATTAGTTTTTAAGTCGTAATTACAGATTTTTGAAGAGTACATAACATTATACAGATAGCCGTACCGTAGGTGCAACCACAACGGTGGGGTATCTGTTGAGTGGCCACACAAACGTGTGGTTTCTGAAGAGGGGTAGCAGCCATTTCAGTAGTTGCAAGGGCAACAGTCTGGATGATTGACTGATCTGGCCTTGTAACACTAACCAAAACGGCCTTGCTGTGCTGGTACTGCGAACGGCTGAAAGCAAGGGGAAACTACAGCCGTAATTTTTCCCGAGGGCATGCAGCTTTACTGTATGGTTAAATGATGATGGCGTCCCCTTGGGTAAAATATTCCAGAGTTAAAATAGTCCCCCATTCGGATCTCCGGGCGGGGACTACTCAAGAGGATGTCGTTATCAGGAGAAAGAAAACTGGCGTTCTACGGATCGGAGCGTGGAATGTCAGATCCATTAGTCGGGCAGGTAGGTTAGAAAATTTAAAAAGCGAAATGGATAGGTTAAAGTTAGATATAGTGGGAATTAGTGAAGTTCGGTGCAGGGAGGAACAAGACATCTGGTCAGGTGACTACAGGGTTGTAATCACAAAATCAAACAGGGGTAATGCAGGAGTAGGTTTAATAATGAATAGGAAAATAGGAATGCGGGTACGCTACTACAAACAGCATAGTGAACGCATTATTGTGGCCAAGCCCACACCTACTACAGTAGTACAAGTTTATATGCCAACTAGCTCTGCAGATGACGAAGAAATTGAAGAAATGTATGATGAAATAAAAGAAATTATTCAGATTGTGAAGGGAGACGAAAATTTAATAGTCATGGGTGACTGGAATTCGGCAGTAGGAAAAGGGAGAGAAGGAAACGTAGTAGGTGAATATGGATTGGGGCTAAGAAATGAAAGAGGAAGCTGCCTGGTAGAATTTTGCACAGAGCACAACTTAATTATAGCTAACACATGGTTCAAGAATCATGAAAGAAGGTTGTATACACGAAAGAAGCCTGAAGGTACTGACAGGTTTCAGATAGATTATATAATGGTTAGACAGAGGTTTAGGAACCAGGTTTTAAATTGTAAGACATTTCCAGGGGCAGATGTGGACTCTGACCACAATCTATTGGTTATGACCTGTAGATTAAAATTGAAGAAACTGCAAAAAGGTGGGAATTTAAGGAGATGGGACTTGGATAAACTGACTAAACCAGAGGTTGTACAGAGTTTCAGGGAGAGCATAAGGGAACAATTGACAAGAATGGGGGAAAGAAATACAGTAGAAGAAGAATGGGTAGCTTTGAGGGATGAAGTAGTGAAGGCAGCAGAGGATCAAGTAGGTAAAAAGACGAGGGTTAGTAGAAATCCTTGGGTGACAGAAGAAATACTGAATTTAATTGATGAAAGGAGAAAATATAAAAATGCAGTAAACGAAGCAGGCAAAAAGGAATACAAACGTCTCAAAAATGAGATCGACAGGAAGTGCAAAATGGCTAAGCAGGCATAGCTAGAGGACAAATGTAAGGATGTAGAGGCTAATCTCACTAGGGGTAAGATAGATACTGCCTACAGGAAAATTAAAGAGACCTTTGGAGAAAAGAGAACCACTTGTATGAATATCAAAAGCTCAGATGGAAACCCAGTTCTAAGCAAAGAAGGGAAAGCAGAAAGGTGGAAGGAGTATATAGAGGGTCTATACAAGGGCGATGTACTTGAGAACAATATTATGGAAACGGAAGAGGATGTAGATGAAGATGAAATGGGTGACATAATACTGCGTGAAGAGTTTGCCAGAGCACTGAAAGACCTGAGCCGAAACAAGGCCCCGGGAGTAGACAACATACCATTAGAACTACTGACAGCCTTGGGAGAGCCAGTCCTGACGAAACTCTACCATCTGGTGAGCAAGATGTATGAAACAGGCGAAATACCCTCAGACTTCAAGAAGAATATAATAATTCCAATCCCAAAGAGAGCAGGTGTTGACAAATGTGAAAATTACCGAACTATCAGTTTAACAAGTCACGGCTGCAAAATACTAATGCGGATTCTTTACAGACGAATGGAAAAACTAGCAGAAGCCGACCTCGGGGAAGATCAGTTTGGATTCCGCAGAGGAACACGTGAGGCAATACTGACCCCACGAGTTATCTTAGAAGCTAGGTTAAGAAAAGGCAAACCTACGTTTCTAGCATTTGTAGAGTTGGAGAAAGATTTTGACAATGTTGACTGGAATACGCTCTTTCAAATTCTGAAGGTGGCAGGGGTAAAATACAGGGAGCGAAAGGCTATTTACAATTTGTACAGAAACCAGATGGCAGTTATAAGAGTAGAGGGACATGAAATGGAAGCAGTGGTTGGAAAGGGAGTGAGACAGGGTTGTAGTCTCTCCCCGATGTTATTCAATCTGTATATTGAGCAAGCAGTGAAGGAAGCAAAAGAAAAATTCGGAGTAGGTATTAAAATCCATGGAGAAGAAATAAAAGCTTTGAGGTTCGCCGATGACATTGTAATTCTGTCAGAGACAGCAAAGGACTTGGAAGAGCAGTTGAATGGAATGGATAGTGTTTTCAAAGGAGGGTATAAGATGAACATCAGCAAAAGCAAAACGAGGATAATGGAATGTAGTCAAATTAAGTCAGGTGATGTTGAGGGAATTAGATTAGGAAATGAGACACTTAAAGTAGTAAAGGAATTTTGCTATTTGGTGAGCAAAATAACTGATGATGGTCGAAGTAGAGAGGATATAATACGTAGACTGGCAATGGCAAGAAAAACGTTTCTGAAGAAGAGGAATTTGTTAACATCGAGTGTAGATTTAAGTGTCAGGAAGTCGTTTCTGAAAGTATTTGTATGGAGTGTAGCCATGTATGGAAGTGAAACATGGACGATAAATAGTTTGGACAAGAAGAGAATAGAAGCTTTTGAAATGTGGTGTTACAGAAGAATGCTGAAGATTAGATGGGTAGATCACATAAATAATGAGGAGGTATTGAATAGAATTGGGGAGAAGAGGAGTTTGTGGCACAACTTGACAAGAAGAAGGGATCGGTTGGTAGGAAATGTTCTGAGGCATAAAGGGATCACCAATTTAGTATTGGAGGGCAGTGTGAAGGGTAAAAATCGTAGAGTGAGACCAAGAGATGAATACACTAAGCAAATTCAGAAGGATGTAGGTTGCAGTAGGTACTGGGAGATGAAGAAGCTTGCACAGGATAGACTAGGATGGAGAGCTGCATCAAGCCAGTCTCAGGACTGAAGATCACAATAACAACACATAAAATTATGTATTCATACCTTCTTACCACATGGTATGGTTTTCCTCCTGTATTACGTTTTGACAGTGTTTTTTTATGCACAACTTAATGTAGACAAAATATTTACGCAAAAATTACGATTTCTAATCTGTTGTGGCTATACCTGAAAGTAATAGTTTACGTGAAAGGTTGTGTGTGTGTGTGTGTGTGTGTGTGTGTGTGTGTGTGTGTGTGTGTGTCTATTTACATTATGTTTCACTTCCATTTTCTTTTTTCATCATCTTCTTCACTGGCAAGTTCTGTGTATTGAGTTGCCACTGTCACTGTTTACCAGCTGTAAAAACAAGATGGCGGACAGGGGAACAGTTGAAGGTGTGAAAACAAGATACAACTCAGTAAAAAAAGAGACACTGTAAAAACGTAATACATCAGGAAAACCACATAATGAGGTAAGAAGGTGTGACGACATAAGTTTGTGTGCTCTTCAAAGGTCTGTAATTACGGTCTAACAACTAATATTTACATATAATTAAAAAGTAAAGAACATTCCTTATGTTTCACAGCCATAATAATAAAAAAACCACTGATGATTCTGAAACTGTAGTTAAACATATCTGGGACAAAAAACAAAACTGTGTTTTGCTAAAGGCAGATGCCAACCAAAAACATACATTATTGTTAAAGCAAACACAGGCAAAAGAGCTTCAACCTCAAGATGATTACCCATTCAAAAGAAGTGTATCAAAAAACATTGCTTGGCATATTCTGCATCACCCAGCAACAAATATAGACTCTCCAACGTAAACTGGTGGAGGAAAACAATTCTGTAGGGCACATGCCATACCGAATGATGACAGGGCTCTGATTCGGGAATATATTTAGTTTCCCGAAGCGGATCACAATAAAACACCTCGGTACACAACTGGACTCTCACAAGTTTGTGCACCCGAGAGGAGCTCACAAAACTTCATTGGACTGCTCTTCCTCATTCACCCTACGGCCTGGGTCTCGCACCTTGCGACATCTATTTGTTTGGACCAACGATGGATGCACTCCCGAATCCTGCCTCGGGCATGGGTGTGTGTGATATCCTTAGGTTAGTTAGGTTTAAGTAGTTCTAAGTCAAGGGGACTGATGACCTCAGCTGTTAAGTCCCACAGTGCTTAGAGCCACTTGAACCATTTGATGCACTCCGCTGGAATCAGTATGTGGATGATGGAAGGTTACTGATCCAGCAAGACATTACTGATCCAGCAAGACATTGGCCCTATGTCGACTGGTAGAGTGGTACCATGCGGGCATGCTGGCCCTCCCAGTACCGTGGCGTAAGGCCGTCGCATTGAACGGAGATTATGTTGAAAAATAGGGTTTCCTAGTAAAAAGAGTGGGGAGTAATATTTTATATAAAAAATCCTGAATGAAACCAACCTGCTTTCAGTTAAAAGTATTCGATTACGTATTGAACGCTCCGCGTATTAGATTCAAACATTTAATACTATTTGCCATTATTTGGTCAATACTCTATGTAATAAATGCATATCTTAAATTCTACACTGTTTCGTTGTATAGTGCATTCAGTAGCAGTGGGGTTCAAATTCCCAGTAATATTTAGAAGCTCGGTTGTTATCCTTTCAGGTAAATATCGCAGTGTTTTCTTTGACTAAACCACAACTGATTTCGTTCTTCATATTTGGGCAACAGGCTGACACTGTCTTCGATGATATCGATGTCACCGACACCTATATTATATTCTACCGTTCTCGGTTTCTCCACGGACATCTGACCTAAAGCTATAAACTGTTCAATACCAGTATTCACTAGTTGCTTAGGAATGTGTTTGCAGTTCTTATTTTCAAATCTGTTAAAGGTCATATATTCTTTCCCGTGTGCAAAGTGAAGAAGTTTCAGTTTTCCTAACAATTGCGATAATGTGATCGCCGAAATATTGCGCCCGCTGGGCGTTATGAACCGACGGAACACACATGAGCTGTTCCGTGAATAATTTTTTATTATTTCACCATTAAGAACGTTAAGTGTTGACTTATCGTAGACAGATGATATTGCTGAAATATTCGATAATGAAGACTAGGCATTTACTATTCTAAAATATTTGTATCTCTAATTAACTGCCAAAAATATTACACATAAATTCTACCTATTAAAGAACAATACATTACAGACAAACAAATTTGTAGAGGATATTTGAGATGGGTAATGTTTAAACATATGCTCTGAAACGTCCCCTTAGAAAAATTATAAATGACTTTGCTTAAACTGACACATAATATTTTTAGCGCAACGCAATCTGACTTTCAACAATCCCTTCGAAAGAATGGCCCTGACTAACAATAACCTATACCTTTCATGAATCACTTACCTCACAAAAATCTTCGTTACTCAAACTACTGCAATACAGCGTGCGCCAATATTGCCAGCTGAATAAAAGGTTCTAATTACTGAAGGCACTAACTACTGACAGGCGTAGTTAGCAAATGAAAGATTTTGATACAGAACAAACAATGTATTTACCTTAATAGTGTTCAAAAGTATATATATATATATATATATATATATATATATATATATATATATATATATATATATATATATATATATCAATTCATGATATCCAGTATTACAAATTTACTCTTTCTGGCGGACACACTTCGAGATCGTCCGCTCTTAAAATTCTGCCATCTCTCTTCCCACATCCACCAATGCTGGCGGCTCACCTCCAACTGCGCAACGCTACATGCTGTTCACATCCAACTGCCCAATACTACAATAGCGAATATTCCAACAATGCCAACCAGCCACAGACTGCACACAGCACAGTCAGTGATTTTCATACAGAGCGCTACGTGGTGTTACCAACATAAAAACCTAAACAGCCTACTTACAGCTCTACAACTATTCGGTGCATCAATACAGGCACCTAAGCTGCCCCTCTACTCTGACTCAATATTCATTTAGATTAGAAACCAGCCGCACTGTCCCTGACTGCAGCACCCTAGACCACTCGGGTAATCCCGCGCGGCTCGACGAGATTGATGTCAGACGATCTGAGTGGCCAAAGCATTCGCTCGAATTGTCCAGAATATTCTACAAACTAATCACGAACAATTGTGGCCCTGTAACATGACACTTGTTTGGGAACATGAAGTCCATGAATGGCTGCAGATGTTCTCCAAGCAACTGAACATTACCATTTCCAGTCAGTGATCAGTTCAGTTAGACCAGAGGGTCCAGTTCATTCCTTGTAAACCAAGCCCACAACATTGTGGAACTATCACCAGCTTGCACATTTCCTTATTGATAACATGGATTCATGACTTCGTGAGGTCTGTACCACACTCGAACCTATCATCAGCTCTTACCAATTGAAATAGGATCACATCTGACCAGCCCACGGTCTTCAGTCGACTAGAATCCAACCGATATGGTCACGAGCCCAGGAGAAGCGCTCCAGGCGATGTCGTACCGTTAGCAAAGGCACTCTCCTCGGTCGTCTGCTGACATAGTCCATTAACGCCAAATTTCGCTGCACTGTCCTAACGAATATGTTGGTCGTACATCCTACGTTGATTACTGCGGATATCTCACGCAGTGTTGCTTGTCTGTTAGCACTGACAACTCTGCGCAAACGCCGCAGCTCTCTGTCGTTAAGTGAAGGCTGTCGGTCACTGCCTTGTTCGTGGTGAGAGGTAATGCCTGAAATTTGGTATCTCGGCACGCTCTTGACACTTGTGAGTCTTTCAAATTTGAATTCTCTAACAGTTTCCGAAATGGAATGATCCTAGTGATAGCTCCAACTACCATTCCGCTTTCAAAGTCCGTTTACACCCGTCGTGTGGCCGTAATCACGTAGAAAACCTTTTCAAATGAGTAACCTGAGTATAAACGATAGCTCCACCAATGCATTGCCTTTTTATACCTTGATGTGCGATACTACCGTCATCTGCATGTGTGCATATTGCTATTCCAAGACTTTTGTCACCTCACTGTACATGTTACAGTACGATTCGCCAGCGCACAGAGTTGCAACATTCACTACACTCGAAAGTCAGCCTAACTACGCTGCAGTTGTGCAGTGCAGGAAGTTAATTAAAAAGCAGTAAAGTAAAGATACTACTGGCTGTTCCAAAGCTTTTATTTTTCTGGGATCACTTTCATATGGAAATGAGCATCTGGAATGGAGTAATGAATCGAGACAAGTTATATACGTCACGAAAAATGAATTTATACTTGAAAGAAGTAACTACTGAGAAAACGTCACCTTAAATGCAAATAGCGCTGTGCCAGAAGCTGGCAGAATTGTCGTGATTTCATTATCTTGCAATCTTCACGTGGCCGATAGGTTCTCCACTTAGAACGGATATCCTATCGTTCATTATTCGTCCACTATCACCTGTATTCGATTACGGCGTCAACCAGTTAAAAGCAAGAGTACTCGATGATTTACTGATTGGTAACCCAATGTTTGCGCTGTTACTTCAATGTACAATTTTTGACTAGCAAGGCCAGCTAGCATGCGCTACAGTAACCGATACTTAACTCTGTTTCATACTTTATCACAGATAACTTATTTACATAGATACATAGACTGCTTAAAATATTATACAGAGGAATTAGTGGTCACATTTAAAGTACAAGTTTTACCATTTAATATTTTTATGCTGCGTCACAACCGAAGTTACATGGCACATATGAGCCTCACTGTATTTGTGCTTCGACCCTCAGCCACAGCTTTCTACCTTACGGATGCTAGGGCAAAAATTTTCTATTTGACAAACATAGCAGTGGTGCAATAAATCAATAAATGATAGCTGAAACGTATTAACTGGAGAGGGCACATATAGAAAAGTGTGTGTATGCGTGTGAAAAAGAGAAAAAAGTATAGCGTGTGGGGAACAGGATGAGAGTGAGATTGAGGTGAGGGTGTGAGAGAAGGGAGTGGGACGCCAAGAGAAAGACTAGCTGGATGCTTGGATACCAGACAGAGGTGAGAGAGAAGTCAGAAAGATGAGAAAGACTAGAGAGGTGAGATAGGTGAGAGACAACATATGTGACAGATGAGACAGCGATGGCAAGAGGCGAGGGAGATATGGAAGAGGTGAGAGAAGGGTGAGAGTGTCGAGTGTGGTGAACGTGAGTGGGCCAAAGAATTGTAGCAGATTCCTAAAATATACTTGTGCAATGTCTGTTAGAAGAGCTGATGACTTACCGCGGTCTAAAACCAAACAAAATAGAAAATGAGTTGAAAAAGATACTTCGGTATTTTAAGTCTCACGAAAGAACCCATATTCACTGAAATGAGTTCCGATGTAGTACCCATTTACTGCATCATGTGATATCTATTGAAAACGGTTTGTCCTTCCTATTGTCCCTTTCGAAAGCGAGTATTTCTCAAGACTAACAAATACGCCATATTAATTTTGCATGTTTGGTGATAAACAAGATCGAATACTTAATATTTAGTGAGTAGTGGATATCTTTAGCAAAATGCTGACAAAGCGTTGACAATGCTGAAGCTGGACATGCAACGTGAGTAGATCTGAGGTCTTTGAGAGGTGTTCGAGTTTCTGTCTCGTACTTGTGGTGGACGGCAGGATATTATCTGTGTGAGCTGTCTTACGTCATCATGTTGACACTATTCTGGGTGCTGATCAATACCGCCACGTGGTACTGACAGTATTGAAAGTGCATATCTACTAGATGTGATTCAGATTTCCTATGTACCCGTCGGCACATTTGCTCTGCTCTTGAGGGTAAGGTAAAACGTGTCGGAGCCACAGATGTAGCAACGTTCCAACAGAGCAGACACCTGTGATTGCTCCCTCTTTTATTTGGTAAGCGAGCCATTTCATAGTAGCATGATGCTGGGGAGGCTTGTAGTGTCGTTATGTTTAGTCTTTCTATTTAGGTGTATATTTTTGTTGTAATTTCCTTTCTTTATCTATTATCATGACGAACATTGCGGAATGTATATGGTCGTTTGGCCGCTTTATGTAAATGTTCTGTTTTAAGGTGCAGAAAGGCCATGAGATGGCGCAATGAATGCGATTGGATGGCAGTATTTTACGACGTGGAAACGGACTACGATCGTAAACGCTGCATTCATCGATACCATAAGCTTCTGTAATGACACAATTACCTGGAATTAAAAACTAATCCTGACAAAGCGCATAGAGGTCGTATCAGAAGCCGTAAATTTTAACGGTTAACGACAAAGCAAGAGTCATAACGAAACTCTTTTTCCATGTTTCATTTTCACTACGATTCATTTACATTTCCTATAAAGTAGTAGACAAGACCGACGAGTGGCGCGTGATTCTCTCGTGCAAGCAGAACAGTAAAATTACAGAATAATTTAAACCTCTTTTAATGGCTCTTAGATACGCTAAAGCCATAAGATAGGATGGGAAAAACGAAGATAGCACTGTGGAACATAAACATTGTTGTAATACTAACTTCGATACAGGGCATTACCATCTTGTTGCTTACATCGCTTGCTTACTACGCGAGGTTCGAGTCCTCCCTCGGGCATGGGTGTGTGTGTTTGTCCTTAGGATAATTTAGGTTAAGTACTGTGTAAGCTTAGGGACTGATGACCTTAGCAGTTAAGTCCCATACGATTTCACACACATTTGATTTGAACAATCCCGTCGAAACTTTGTGGGTCATAATCGAGAGGTCAGTTCGTACACAAAATTAAGCCCTGGGAACACTTTCGCAGTTATGGACGGCTATGGAGGCAACATGGCTCTGTGTTTCTGCAGGGCACTTCCAGTGACTTGTGAAGTCCATGCCACGTCGAGTTGCTGAAATACGCCGGGTAAAAGGAACCCAGACAAGAGGCATCCCATGACTTTTGTCACCTCATTGTAAGTTCTGTTCAGAGGATATTTTCGTGCTAAGTGTGACTGGAATGTGAAAGTGCTGACTCGAATTTCATTGCCTGTGGATTTATACAGTTCAACCTATCCCGGTTCTGTTCCTGTTTTTACTTACTGCAAAGGTGCATCGAGAACAGTGTTGTCATTTATCTAGCATGAAATATTTTCACTTAGAGATTATAGATCTTAGAAAAGGATGGGGAAATTGTTGTTTAACTGTAGGTAGTGAAAACTGACTAACGATTAGCCTTAGTAAGAGTTTTTGGTTGCAACCATTTAATGAATAACTCTGGGTTGGTGATTGCTTTTTCAACAATTGTACGAGCTTCGTTACATGTATAATGTCCGAATCTATTTATGATTAAGAATTACAATTTCCTCATAATATAAATCAACATTTCATTTACATGTACTACTTTTCTACATTGTCCCTACCGAGTTCTATAACCTTAAGCCAGAGTTGTGTAAGAGCATGTACTACCTGTTGATAAAAGCTCTTGCTCTGTGCTCGTAGCGATGTTTTCACGACATGAATTACGCTCTTGTCGTCTTAAAAGTGTGCCCACGTAGCGAATCCGTAAGTGGCTCGAACAAATAAGGCTCAGGGCGCAGGAACAAGCTACAGTTCGATGAGGCAATGATGTTATATCCAATTTAGCGATGTTTTCCCAGTTTCTGAGACTTGTGTGTCGGTGTATATTGTCATGTTGGAGCAAGATTTCTTTTGGACTCTTATCAGACCGGATACGTCAGAAAGGTTCCTCGAGTTTGCTGAGAGACTTCGTATAAGTCTGAAAGAATGGTTGACTTTTACGGCAACGCATCCATGTGCTGACACCATCACTGTACCAGAAGACTGTCACCATGAGTGGCAGCAGAAGGAACTGCATAGAATTTCTTCTGTTTCCTTGATTGCAAATGGTGCGACTCTAGCGTCTGCCGTTTTGTTTCCGCACCAGAATTGTGTACCCAGGTTTCGATCAGCGGCAGAAAGGTCTCTCCATTGGCTTCAAACTGCTCCAACAGTTTCGATGATGTGACTTTTCTCATGTATCTTGTATGTATTGTGAGCGTTCGTAGGTTCCATCTCGAGCACAGCTTTGAATAACCAAGAATCTGTCAGTACACTCGTACTGCCAATGCTCACCGATAGCTGTGGAGCCAATTGTCGAGTTGTGGTGTGCCTGTCTGCATGAATAATAGCTTCCGCGCGGCTCACCATGTCGGGGGCAGTGATTGTCACAGGAGTCTGAAATGTGGCCGATCATGATGCTCAGTTTCCGCGCTTCCAAAGCTTCTTCAATTCTTTTCCCATCGCCCAAAAGTACTCCTATCAACTTCATCATTACTATAGGCTGCAAATAAACATTTATGGATGTTCAAAAAGGCTTCTTTTTACGCAACCAAAATTTCAGTTACAGCACGTTGTTTGTAAGGATCGTCATGCGTACAAGCCATACTGATAGTTCACTTTTGCTCTGCCTTTTGGCAGAATTGTAGAAAATAGCGGACAATTGCAAATCAATCATCAGATTTGAAGTACCCAAAACGACGTTTTCTTACATGTATACACTCATGGACAATTCGCATCTCCAAAAAAAATCAATGTAGAGTAATGAAATTTCGGGAATAGGCCTAAATTTGTCTACGTAACATATTTAAGTGATTAACATTGCAAGATCACAGTTTAATGCAAGTGCGCGATAACGCTTGCAAGTGTGAAATGCTGACACAAATGTTGAATGCAGGCATGCAAACGCGCATGCACTGTGTTGTACAGGTGCCGGGTGTCAGCTTGTGAATCGGAGTTCCATGCTTGTTGCACTTGGTCGGTCAACACACAGATGGTTAATTCTGTTTGTGAATGATGCTAGAGTTGTCATTCGATGTTCTAGATTGGAGACGGATATAGTGATCGAACAAGCCAAGCCAACGTGTCGACGCTCTGTAGAGCATGTTGGGCTACAACAGCAGTATGTGGGCGACCATTGTTCTGTTGGAAAACATCCCCTGGAATGCTGTACATGAACGGTTGGACAACAGGTCGAATCACCAGACTGACGTACAAATTTGCAGCGAGAGTGCGTGGGATATCCACGATAGTCTCCCTCTGTCATACGAAACCGCACCCCAGAACACAACTCCAAGTGTAGGTCAAGTGTGTCTAGGACGCAGACAGGTTAGTTGCTGGCTCTCAGCAGGCCTCATCCTGACCAACACACGGCCACCACTGGAACCGAGGTAGAACCAGCTTTCATCAGAAAACAAGAGAGAACTCCACCGTGCCCTACAATGAGCTCTCACTTGACCCCACTGAAGTCGCAAATGGTGATGGTTTGGTGTCAGAGGAATGCACATAACAGGGCGTCACGCACGGAGCTGTCCTTCAAGTAATCTATTTGTAACAGTTAGTTGTGTCACTGCGTTGTCAACTGTTGCTCTGATTGCTGCAGGTGCAGTACGATGCCTCAGAGCTCCACGCCGAACACGATGGTCTTACCTCTCGGTAGTGCCCCGTGGCCGTCCGGAGCCCGGTCTTCTTACGACTGTTCATTCCAGTGACAACAGCTGTCAGCGATCATGTAAAGTGACTACATTCCTCCCAAGTCTTTCTGTATTGTCGCGGAAGGAACGTCCAGCTTTTCGTAGCCCTATTTCACGATCTCGTTCAAACACAGTGAGGTTCTGACAATGACAACTTGTCTCAAAAGCATTCTTGACTAACATCAGCCCATCACGTCCAGTCTCGAAGGTAACTAGCGCTCACGATCGTTACATCGTGTATTTAAAACAAACTTGATTTGCATTCTCATTGTGGCGCTGCTATCGCCACACTTATGCGACTGGCGCGAAATTTGAATAGACATCATGTTTCAGATCTAGAAACACGTTTACCAAACTTCGTTTACGTCGCACAACTATTATTGGTGTACGATTTTTTTTCGTCAGTAAAATGAAACTGGGACATTATTTATTGAAGGCCCTCATAAACTGATAAGGACAAGTACCATCTATCCTACTCTTTTGTAAACGGGGTAAACTATATTTTAGAAAAGCGCGTTGTAGCTAGAACAGTTAGATGCTGAAACTCTATCCTATTGTTTTGTAAATGGTGCAAAATATATCTTAGAAAAGCGTTCTGTAGTTGGAAACAAACAATGGAATTAAAATCAAACCCTGACAGAAAGGACACAGAAGCGAAAGAAAAGGCGAATAAAAAGAAGAAACGTGTGTACAAACCTATAAAACTGAGACTCATGTACGAAAACTTGAACAAGAATAAAAACGTAAAGGACAGAATGAACTGGTTATGTCAACCGAGCAAGTAAGATCGAGAAGCAGACATAAATCAGTGTATGAAATGTAGAGGTTGGGTACATAATCTATGCGGTGGAGTGGAAAGTAAAATTAAGAAATATTTCTACGATATCTATGTTCTAACTAATTTTCGATATGCCAATTTAAGTAAATTAATTTATTTGGAATTTATATGTTGCTTCCTACATGTAATTTCATTACGTGTAACTTTAGAAGTAACGTCACGCTTATAGTTTGTAATTTGTTTTTGTGACGTTTTGTTACATTATTCCATAGATTTATTATGTGTCGCTGACTTTGTATCCTAAGTACGACTTAGGCTATAAAGGGTATGGGTTACGAATCCTGGCACATTATTCCTACCGAAAGTCCAGATTTAAAAATGGCTGAAAACTCATTTTGAGAAGATTTTTTGTATTTGTGAGGAAGCTGGCTGATAGCTTAAAAAATAAAGATTCAGCGTACAAAAACTAAGTTATTCAAATTATCTTATGAATTACAATAATTCTTCCTTAAGGGGTACGACTTGAGCAACCTTACCCTATCCATCTCGTAACCTCTAGTTTACAGGTATACAAAAACAACAAAATGTCTTTCAGTGCATTTTGTGGTGCTTAAAAAATATATAACCCTACGTTATACGGTATTGTTTCTCCACAAATACACTGACAGAAAAAAGTTTTAAAGGTTTCCATTTGACTCAAGATTTAGTGTTGCAACAGTGCATACGAAGTACATGAAATAATTACGTTTACATATCAATAGCAGAAGCGGTTATCAGGTAACAGGTATCGACCCATGCTGCAACACCCGTATTAGTACGTGGTGTAGCCTTCACGGGCGACATTGCAGTCACTGAATCTGGCATCCAGTCAATCGTACAGATGGCGAATACTGTCCTGGGATACGTCAAGCCACGCCTGCTTGACCTTTTCACGTAGTTCTGTAAAAGTTGTTGACGAACGGCACGAGTCACTTCTAGTATCATCATATCCCACACGTGCTCGGTTGTAGACAAGTCCGAAGACTGTGCTGGCCAGGGAAGTCGCTGCAGGTGTTGCAGAGCACGGTGAGTTTCACGGGCAGTGTGTGGCCGAGCAGTACCCTGTTGGAACAACAGATCACCTTCCTGTTGTAAGAACGGCAGAGAAGCGGGTCTAAAAACATTCTGCGCGTACCCAGCGCCGGTTAGTGCCCCCTCCAGAAATACCAAATGTGTACGAGATTTGTAGCATATCGCGCTCCACACCGTAAGGCCTGAGGTGGGGCCGGTGTATCTTGGATGAATGAACTCTACGAGACAGCGCTCGCTGGATCTACGTCGTATGCACAAACGACCGTTACTTGCGTGCAGGCATCATCTGCTTTCAGTCGTGAAGACCACCATTCTGTCTTCCAAGTGATTTTCTGACGGCACCAGTCGACCTGTGCACGTCGTTGGTGCGGCGTGAGTGGAAGACTGGCTGGAAGTGTGCGTGCCCGTAATCCCACAGCTAATAACCGATTCGCAACAGTTCGCGTTGACACATCTGGGCTCACAAGCCCTCTTATCTGTGCTGAGTTAGTTGTGCGATTTGCCACTGCTGCCCTTACCATACGACGACCCTGGCTGACGTCTATGCTACGTGGACGTTCAGAATCTCGTCTACAGGTGTGAGTGTTCACATGACCACTGTTACAGCATCATTCCACAACTGATGCGGATGTTCATCTTGTGTGACAATGCTCTGAAAGGGCCACCCGTCACTCAGGTGGCCACGATTTGATGCCCTTCAAACTCGCTCATTTGGCCGTAGGAAGCACGAGTGCTTCTTTGTGGGCATGGTTGTCGGCTTGCTTCACACATTTGCACCACACTGAGCCTTTTCGCTGCAAGTCTTCACTGTTAAAGTGTAGACACAAATTGCACTCTGGTAGCTATGCCACTACGTATCTGTTTGGGGGACGACGTTGAAACCATGGTCATTACATCAATATCCTCCAGGCGGCATATGCCGTTATAGAACCAAATTGACGCCGTGTTTCCAGACATACAAATTTTTTTCCAGCACTGTAGCTCATTAGTAATGTGAAGAGTTTTCTTTCTTTTCTGTCGGACTGGTACGATCTCTATGCAAGGAACGCACGTAAGTGATTAAAGCCCTAACGATAACCATAAACTCCTAATCTAATCATCATATAGCGTTCTGTGCGAAAATTTCGACGTGAAGAACTTGTCAACCAGGGGGCGGGGCACTTTATACGAGGTGCGACAATAAAGTAATGAGACCGATTTTCTTTGTACGATGTGGCAACCCTGCAGGCTTGCGTAGGCACAATATCTTTCACCTTGGTCTATAAGCTGCTTCTAGTCCAAGCGGTACATCGATGCAACTGCTCAGCCCTGAGTTGTGCTGTAATAAGTTAACACCTGTTTGTGTGTCTCGTCACAGAAATGGAACCACATAATACTATGCAACGGTATGCTATTTCTTTTTGCGTTAAATTCGGTGAAAACGCGACGACAACTTATGGTAAGCTTCAGAAGGCTTTTGGAGAGGAGGTTATGTCAAGATCTTAAGTTTTTCGTTGGCATAAAATGTTTAGTGAAGGCAGAACGAATGTTGAAGATGAAGGCCGCAGTGGACGACCATCAACCTCACGGACGGATGTCAACTTGGCCAGGGTGCGTGAATTCGTACGATCTGATCGAAGATTATCCGTGAAAATGATTGCAGAAGAACTGAACATCAATCGAGAAACGGTTCGTCTAATAACATCTGAAGATCTTGGTATGAGAAAGATTTGTGCAAAAACGGTCCCCAAAAATCTCACACCACAGCAGCGAGAAACACGGAAAAATGTGGCAGCCGATCTGTTAGAGCAAACGGAAATCAATCCAGAATTGTTGATCCGTGTTATCGCTGGTGATGAAAGTTGTTTTTTTTTCAGTACCATCCAGAGACAAAACGCCAAAGTACGCAATGGTGCTCAAAGGGATCACCCAGACCAAAAAAGCTCGCATGTCAAAGTCAAAAGTGAAATGCATGTTTGTGTACTTCATTGATTCCAAGGGAATTGTTCATAAAGAGTAAGTCCTCCTGGACAAACAGTTAAGCAGTATTACTACAAAGAAATTTTAGAAAGACTTCGTAAAAGAGTTCTTCGTGTCCGTGCCAACATTGCTGATAATTGGATTCTGCAACACGATAATGCGCCATCCCATACTACTCTGTCAGTACAGCAACTTTTAATCTCAAAACAAATTTCAGTACTGCCACAGCCACCTTATTCAGCAGATATCGATCCGTGCGACTTTTTTATATTTCAAGCGTCAAAACGGCGGTCAAGGGACACCATTTTCAAACAACACAAGATGGCCAAAAAGCTGTGACGAGGGTCTTGGTTGACATTACAGAAGATGAGTTCCAGAAATGTTACCATCAATGGCAGAAGCGCTGGAAATAGTGTGTGCAATCAGAAGGGAATTACTTTGAAGGAGACAACACTAAATTTGACTAAAGCGGTAAGCAACATTTTTTTCACATCAGTATTACTACTTTACAGCCGCACCTCGTATGGTCGTATGATCAATTTCCAGCAGTGTTTATAGAGGGTGTCCAGAAAAGGACTCCCTGATTTCAAAAATAAATATCTCGAAAACAAAGATCGATAGAGGAATGCAGTAAACGGTATGTTTATTGTGAAAGCTGTAAGAAGTTTATACAGCAGTTTGAAATAATAGTTACAGAAGCTGCTAACAGATGGCGCTGTATGCTGTACAGCTCATATCAGCATACATAAGTGAAATAATCGTATGAAAACAATCTTTGTAAACAATCACTTCACAATGTTTTCAAAATGTTCACCATTGGCGCTACAGAGGTGGCGAAAACGAAGAATGAAATTCGCCATCACATTTCGTAGTGTCTCAACCGAAATGGATTCACATGCCACAGAGATCGCCGATTCAAGCTCGTCCAGCGTGGCGGGATGCTTCGGGTAGACCATGTCTTTCACTGTGCCCCACAAAAAAAAGTCACAGGGAGTCGAATCCGGCGAATATGGAGGCCAATCCATGCCTGCACCAGTAAATTTGGGATATTCCAAAGCAATGACTCGATTCCCGAAGTATTCCTCAAGAAAGCGAAACACTTGTTCGGTCCGATGTGGTCGGGCTCCATCTGGCATAAACCATTCAGTACCTGGTCGATCCTGTAACGCTTGCTGTGTGGCGACAAATTGTTCCAAAATTGCAACGTAACGTGCACCAGTGACCGTTTCTCGAATGAAAAAAGGACCAACAATGCCTCTGCTGCATACTGCAGCCCACACAGTAACTTTAGGAGAGTACAGGGGTTTCGCTTCACACCAATATGGCTTTTAGGAACCCCAAAGTCGCCAGTTCTGCTTATTCACGTATCCATTCAGATGGAAGTGTGCTTCATCTGTAAACCAGATGCAGCCAGCATCAAATCCATCACTATCAATCATTGTGAGTGTTGTGGATTGGCAGGAGAGCCAACCTAGGAATACTAGAGGAAGCGGAAAGGCACGCGTTTTAGCTCACGCAGGCTGGCGTGAGGTCTGGAACAGGACAGGGAAATTAGACTTTAGAAAAACGGACGTAGCTGGTGTAATACTTAACTTTAATCCATTAATGGTGAACGTCGGTCTGACGGTACATGAATTACAAGATCAATAACAACTGATAATGGCGCCTTGCTAGGTCGTGGCAAATGACGTAGCTGAAGGCTATGCTAACTATCGTCTCGGCAAATGAGAGCGTAGTTTGTCAGTGAACCATCGCTAGCAAAGTCGGTTGTACCACTGAGGCGAGTGCTAGGAAGTCTCGCTAGACCTGCCATATGGCGGCGCTCGGTCTGCAATCACTGATAGTGGCGAGACGCGGATCCGACGTATACTAACGGACCGCGGCCGATTTAAAGGCTACCACCTAGCAAGTGTGGTGTCTAGCGGTGACACCACAGTGAGCATTTGGTTAGCAAAGGCAACCCTTTGTTGCACAGCTCGTACGGGTATGGCCTGGTGCGTTTGAATTTTGAATGGAAACGTGTGTAGGCTCTTTCTCAGTATTTTCTGCGTGCTGGAACGCTTCAAACCAGTCTCAGATGCAATTCTACGGGCGGATGACATTGGATTTCGCTGAATAATTCCAGAAACTGTGGCGATATTTTCAGGCGTAACTGCGGTTTGCTTGTGGCAAATATGCCCCACTAGATCATCAGTTACGCCGCCTGTTCGTTGAAATTTTGCGAAGAGCGTACCAATGGTTTTAGCATCGGGTCCTTTTGGAACATTAAATCGTGCTTGAAAACTTCGCCTTGTTGCCGTAGGACTCTCTTCTAACCTGTGGTACTCTAGCACCAGAAAAACCCGTTGTTCAATGGAGTACATGGTTTTAATCTCTTCCTTCGGTACGCTAACCTCCTTTCACGTTTCAATAGTGGAACTGATCGCTCTGGGCTTCGGATCACTATTTATACTAGGCATTACGTTTGGCGATTACAGCGCCATGTGATAGCAGCTTTTGTAACTATTATTTCAAACTGCTGTATAAACTTCTTACAGCTTTCACAATAAACATACCGTTTACTGCATTCCTCTATCGATCTTTGTTTTCGAGATATTTAATTTTGAAATCAGGGAGTCCTTTTCTGGACACCCTGGACACATTCCAGCATAATCCAAGAGACTATTACGGGATTCTTTGTTACAGAGTTTGAAACGTGGATAATTGTATTGCAGAAAGAGACATTTTTCGCCGGTTCCTCTCTTCTGTTACAGTGTTTTTGCCGCGCAGTGTGCTCGTTTGAAATGAATCATTAACGATAACTCGAAACGCAGTACGATCAGAGAGTATTTCTAATTCTGCTAAGTGACGTAGCAGGAGAAATTAGGTTCGGTGTCCAAGCGTGTGTCATGTTTTCACATCACATGGACGGAAGTGGCATTACCTACCAGATTCCACTCTCAGTTAGCAAGGAGAAAGTTAACAAGACGAGAAATAAGCGAACGTAGAGCAGCCGCGCGTAGTTGCAGCGCAGCGTAGTGTGCAATGGGGACCATAAAGAAAGGGACAAGCTGAGAATAAGTGAAAGCGTCTCTGTAACGCGGAAGGCGGCCGCTCATAAACACCCAGCACTGGCAGCTGCTGAGCGCTGCGACACGACGACACGAGCAAGTTCACGGCGGTGCAGGACGGGTCACGAAAGTGGGTTTATAGCGAACGGCTGCAACGAGAGGGAGATAACAGTCGTGCTGAAAGTCACCATCCTTTTTTGAGAATCAGTTCTGCACTGCCAAGTTAAAAATGTTGTAGTGCGCTCTGTGAATCATTGTTCGTAGGGAAACGCGTACGACAAGTGAGTAACTGTGGTATAACTAAGTTGTTAATGGTTCAGGCCAATAAACGTATTGACCGACATATGATCTGTGTTTCTTGAAGCTACCATGAGCTGAAATCAAAGCTGCTTCGCGTCAACACATACGATCCGAGCTGCATTTGGAGTGTTCCTAAGGCTGCTACGATCAAAGACCGCAGTTCATTGACAGTTACTGCCAGGGATACTGACAGACTAGTTGTCGAACCATAGAGTAACCAGTAGATTAACTACCTCCCAAACGCGCAGCTCTGAATAGAGGACTTCCCTGCTACATTGCCTAGCTGCAGTGTAACACCAGAAATTAAAGAAAAGAGGAGTATGTACACTACTGGCCATTAAAATTGTTACACCACGTGCTACAGACGCGAAATTTAACCGACAGGAAGAAGATGCTGTGACATGCAAATGATTAGCTTTTCAGACCATTCACACAAGGTTGGCGCCGGTGGCGACACCTACAACGTGCTGACATGAGGAAAGTTTTCAGCCGATTTCTCATACACAAACAGCAGTTGACCGGCGTTGCCTGGTGAAACGTTGTTGTGATGCCTCGTGTAAGGAGGATAAATCACGTTTCCGACTTTGATAAAAGTCGGATTGTAGCCTATCGCGATTGCGGTTCATCGTATCGCGACATTGCTGCTCGCGTTGGTCGAGATCCAATGACTGTTAGCAGAATATGGAATCGATGTGTTCAGGTGGGTAATACGCAACGCCGTGCTGGATCTCAACGACCTCGTATCACTAGCAGTCGAGATGTCAGGCATTTGATCCGCATGGCTGTAAAGGATCGTGCAGCCACGTATCGATCCCTGAGTCAACAGATGGGGACGTTTGCAAGACAACTATCTGCACGAACAGTTCGACGACGTCTGCAGCAGCATGGACTGTCAGCTCGGAGACCATGGCTGCGGTTACCCTTGACGCTGCATAACAGACAGGAGCGCCTGCGATGGTGTACACGACGAACCTCGGTGCATGAATAGCATAACGTCATTTTTTTGGATGAATCCAGGTTCTGTTTACAGCATCATGATGGTCGCATCCGCGTTTGGCGACATCGCGGTGAACGCACATTGGAAGCGTATATTCGTCATCGCCATTCTGGCGTGATGGTATGCGGTACCATTGGTTACACGTCTCGGTCACCTCTTGTTCATATCGACGGCACTTTGAACAGTGGACGTTACATTTCAGATGTGTTACGACCCGTGGCTCTACCCTTCATTCCATCCCGGCGAAACCCTACATTTCAGCAGGATAATGCACGACCGCATGTTGCAGGTCCTGTTCGCGCCTTTCTGGATACAGAAAATGTTCGACTGCTGCCTTGGCCAGCACGTTCTCCAGATCTCACAGCAATTGAAAACGTCTGGTCAATGGTGGCCGAGAAACTGGCTCGTCACAATACGCCAGTCACTACTCTTGATGAACTGTGGTATCGTGTTGAAGCTGCATGGGCAGCTTTACCTGTGCACGCCATCCAAGCTCTGTTTGACTCAATTCCCAGGCGTATCAAGGCCGTTATTACGGCCAGAGGTGGTTGTTCTGGGTTATGATTTCTCAGGATCTATGCACCCAAATTGCGTGAAAATGTAATCACATGTCGGTTCTAGTATAATATATTTGTCCAATGAATACCCGTTTATCATTTGCATTTCTTCTTGGTGTAGCAATTTTAATGGCCAGTAGTGTATTTTTCTTCTCAGTCCACCCTCAAGTAAGACTTTTAACTAGCGCTAACTGAAATCGTAGCAACCGTGATCTCTGATGACAACCAATGGAACGAAAGCGTGGCGTCCATATTCCATAGGCAAATGCCGGAATGGTTCCTTTGAAAAGACAAGGCCGATTTCCTCCGCCATCCGTTCTAAGTCAGAGCTTCTCGTCTGTTCTAATGAGTTCGTCGCCGACAGGACGTTGAAAGTTGGACGTCTGTGTTGCTGCTGTGTGCATACACGAACTCTTGAGTAAAGATATTATTATCGCGAGCAGTTGTGGAGGGGGGTTGAAAGGGATCGGACGCAGCGTGCGGTGGAGAGAAGCCGCGCAACATGAGAGGTCGCAGTCTGCTGTGATCGCGCTAGTAGCGCCGGAGGAGGCTTTGTTGTTAATTGAGGATTTTTGGTAATTTGCCTTTTTGCTGCACGTAGTTGTTGGTTGCTTCAGCACTGTAGGCATTTTGTCAGATCTGTGTATACATACATTGAGAGTAATCGTATTTTTGTTGTGGCTTCAAACGTGTTCATTGAATATATACATTGTGGAATATGTAAAAGTCTGTGTAAAGTTTGTCAGTGTTTATATAATATATTGCAGAAGTAATATAGACTTCATTGATTTCTTTCATTTTGTTTTACATCGTTTAAGGCTAGTTGCCAAAACCCCTCCTGATCTTCAATTTCTATGTATAAAAATATGGCAGTAATTGCTGCGGTTGGTCAATGCATTGCACTCTGCATGGATCGTAGTATTGCTTTTGATATATTTTAGCATATTGCTGATCACGGAGTTACAGCGCCAAGACGAGATTAAGTTGTCTGTTGCGTACAGGAGCATTCACAGTTGTTAAGAGACGATAGAGTATTATTTGTATAACTCGCAGTCGGATAGTTGAGAATTTTTTATTTACAATTCGTTTCTTGCTTGTTTGAGTTTACGATGGGGTAATTTAAGCCGAAATTGAACCTCGGATGGGGGCAAGGTGGGGAAGGAAATCATCCGTGCCCTTTAAAAGGAATCGTCCTGGAACTCGCCTTAAGCTATTTGGGCAATAGCTGAAAACCTAAATTTCGATGGATGATCAGGACCATGGTCCAGAAAACGGGTGAAGTGCCCCACCACTTTAAGCCGAAATTGAACCTCGGATAGGGGCAAGGTGGGGAAGGAAATCATCCGCGCCCCTTAAAAGGAATCGTCCTGGAACTCGCCTTAAGCTATTTGGGCAATAGCTGAAAACCTAAATTTCAATGGATGATCAGGACCATGGTCCCGAAAACGGGTCAAGTGCCCCACCACTGTGCATCCTTTAGCGGGAGGTAAGTGGGTATAAACGCAATCACTTGTGTGCTTGTAAGTCGCCCTAATTTGCCTTCAGTACCTCGGGATTCTCCAACTTCTCGCGCTGAGTTTCGCTGTCGTCTTCGCTGCACAGCAGGTGACGCCTCTGTCACACAATTATCCGGTAACTTTTAATTCATGATGGAACCTGACACATACGAATGTCATGAAGAAGTCAGTACGAACAAACTGGCAATTGAAACAAAACTACATTGCCTTTAAAAAGTAAGTTCTCTTGGTGCAAAGAGCCAGTTACAGCTGTTTATGGTTACGTCAAGAAATACGCAATTTTGAGCGGTAAGTTCTCTTGGTGCAAAGAGCGAGTTACAGCTGTTTATGGTTACGTCAAGAAATACGCAATTTTGAGCGGTCCAAAGCCAAAGCTCCGCCTCTGTGACCACATATGAATGCCTGTGATCCTCAGCCAGTGGGATAATCTGGATGTGGTATGAAAGGGCGTGGGCTCAGCACACCGCCCTTCCGACCGTTGTCGGCTTTCGAGATTTTAGAGCCGTAAACTTCTCATTGAAGTGGCTCCTCTCAATTGAGATCACGAGGCTAAACTGACCACAATCCAGGCCTCCCACCAGGCGAACATCTCTGGCAGTACCGCTAACTGAACCCGTCTTCTACAGACGACAGGCATCTACACTGAGTACTCACTTACAGGGCGGACGTTTTTATTGGTGTTGTCTTTTGAACTCAACCGTATTACAGCTGGGTTATAGGTGCCCTTGCTAAAATTGCCGGAAGTTGATGTAGTTTATATGTTTAAATGGTTCAAATGGCTCTGAGCACTATGGGACTCAACTGCTGAGGTCATTAGTCCCCTAGAACTTAGAACTAGTTAAACCTAACTAACCTAAGCACATCACAAACATCCATGCCCGAGGCAGGATACGAACCTGCGACCGTAGCGGTCTTGCGGTTCCAGACTGCAGCGCCTTTAACCGCACGGCCACTTCGGCCGGCTATATGTTTAAACTTAACATATTATGAGCACAACTAAAACCAAACTCGTACTCTCATTTCCATTCACAGCTATGAGAAAGCTATGAGAAAGCCTTAGGGCCTAAGTGCGCCACGTGGAAAATGCAGCATTCCATCATAGTATCAGTGAAATTAAAAGTGTTTGTTCTATCTATATAAACGCGAAAAAAGGAGCTACAAACTACAGAATTAAAGGCAGGTGCTGCGTTCAAAATGTGTGTATTACGCCACCTGAAGATGGGAGGAAACAAATCTAGGTGTAAATAAAGCAGTGTAAAAAGTGTCTGGTTGTTTCTCCTCAAGTAATTTTTAGGGTTCTGGGAAAGACGAGTGCATCTGTAGGCTTTGAGAGGGGGTCTCCGTGAGGCATTCTTACTCAAACACACACACACACACACACACACACACAAGCGCGCGCTCGCACGGACACACAAACACAGGCAGACAAACACACGAAAGAGAGAGAAAGAGAGACCTCTCAAAGTCTAAGGTCAAAAGAAGATTCAGCACTCCGGCCCAGAATAAATTCAACTGTTCGCCTCCTTTGTTTCGTATCTTGTAAACAGCGAGACAGTGTAAGTTACAAGTGCACTTTCACAGAGGGGACCATGTGAATATTTGTAAAAGTGTAAAAATATTACATTCACACACACACACACACACACACACACACAAAATGTCTCACATAACGTAAAATAATGTAAAGTATAACCGTTTAAAATTTTAGGCGTAATTTTCAATGTTAAAACATTTTCTATAATAACTTCACTACGGTTGCAGATGACAAACTCTCAAGAAGTAGCTGCTAACTGCACAGTTCAGGGAGCTACAGAAACCACAGCATATATCAAGAAGACATAAAAAAAATCTTTTTAATTTCGTGAAAACTTTATTTAAAAACTGAAAATCTATATGCACAGACAGTAAAAAATTGTTTTTTTTCTGATATTTGAGAAAAAGCAAATAAAATACGCACTAAAGATGCTGTAACCATTAGCGAAACTTATCTGGGCAAAAAAGAAGAAATAAATTGCGTTTGCTCACGGCCGAACTAACCCAAAAACAAATTTGTTTGGAGCCCTTATCGATTGGAAATGACAGCAAACACTGAATGAAACATGTCGTAACATGTCGATAAAACAGATACCAAAGTATAACAGAGATTCTCAGGAACATAAATGTAAATCTTTCGAAGAAAAGCGACATTATTCTCGCGAAACCGTAGTGCACCAATTTATGGAACTGATGCTGGAGGATGATGGTGCGACGGTTCTGTACATCTGAAGTAGTTATGACGAGAAAAAGCTAAGAACGATTGGGGCTTATAGCGAAGCATGTAGACTCATTTCTACCTCGATCAGTATGCGAATGCAGCAGAACAGAAGGTCTTTAATACTGTAACGAATTACTTAATCGTGCACATTGCAGTGGTATGCGGAATATGTATGTTGATATTCTGGACTGGCTATACGCAACAAATTACCGTATATACTTGAGGCTTATAAGCGGTGATTGTGGTAAATGTACCTTGAGAATAACACGCACTTTCGTACAGTAATGTAGTTTTATTAGTGTAAATATTTAATCAGTCAATCTTGTCAACATTTGATGAGTGTAACATGAATCTCAGTTTTCTTTGGTCGATCCTACATAGCATTTCATTTCCTCGTGAAAGATTTATGTCTACACAGAACAAACTGTGTATCATCCAGCGTCTTTGACCCAATGAGACAGTTTAAAAAACTTCTGTGTAGCTTATACTGGATGCTGCTCGGGTGTATGGGAAGATGTGGCACAGAACTTGAAGTCCATAAAATCCAAAACAAAGTGTGGTATGAGTTGTCATGAGCTTGAGCGATCACGGGGAAGTGTAACAAAAATACTGAAAAATCTCAAGTTTGAGTAGAATGTACTAATAATTTTCAGTTACTGGAGACTCCTACTAGGGAAACCCTGAAAATAAGAATTATAGTAGTAACAGTTCGCACAGAGGAAGACACGAATTACTTTTCCGCGCTTTTTCTGTGAATGAAGCTAAGAAAAAGTACCTCTGCCGTTCACTTTATAGTGTTTTTTTACGACATGGATGTTGTAGACTTTGAAAATTTTAGTGAACTACGCATTTTAATTTAGTGTTAGTCTGCCTGTACACATATCTAGAAGTTCCTTTCTGGTCTGACTGAGAAATTAGTAAGCTACTTCAGGTGCAGTTTTAAGTGTGCGTGTTATAATTAACTGAGAGATAACGGAAGTTAGCTCTTGCAAGTGTTAACTGCATATTTGGGTAGTTAAAATAGTTTAAGCTGTATACTGTACGTGTATCCTGGATCAAGTATTCATGAACGGAAACAATTTGATCCGCACTAGAAGGCGACCCTGCGCGCTCGATATACTACGTGAACTAATGCTACATGTTTAGCGTGACTGATCTTCAGTATCAAGATACAGCGTCAATAGAAAACTCCTTGCTGGTATTTGCAACTAAATGAGAACATTGGTCTGTTTACAGTTCTAGGAATATCTCAAGGCTGAACACGTCTGGCGATCTAGAAATTGCAAGCCGAGTGTAAGCAGAAACCTGTCACACTGCAAATGCTGTTGCGATAGCAGCAGCTAACTTGTGGAGGACATTCGTAAACTGCGGCAGCTATGAAAAATGTGACACAATAATATGCGTTTCCATAAAGTGGTCTGTAGCTTTTTTGTTGACATCAAGCGTGTGATGGATGAACTATGCAGCATAAGGATTTAAATGCCCACTTTTCTGTTGATAATTATTGTTATTTTTCTTGGTGATTTTTACTTCGTCAGAATATTGCCTTAGTGTTTACCAGTAAACCCCGTATCCTTAAAGAACAGAACTCCTACGGATAAAACAGCTTAAGACGTTTTATTACATTACGAATGAATTAGAGTGTGAAATATTTCACTATCAAATTGTAAAAAGGGTAGTTGCTACTCACAATATAGCGGAGATGCTGATTTGCAGATAAGCACAACAAAAAGACATTCAACCAGAGCTTTCGGCCAAACAGGCCTTCATCAGAATAGAGAACACAGACACACACACTCACGCAAACGCAACTCGCACACACATGACCACAGCCACTGGTAGTCAAGGCCCCCAGAGACTGTGGTCATATGTGTGTGAGTTGCGTTCGCATGAGTGTGTGTGTATGTGTGTGTGTGTGTGTGTGTGTGTTGTGTGTGTAAAGAGAGAGAGATAGAGAGAAGGGGGGAGCGAAGAGAAGGGAAGAGGAGGAGGAGGAGGAGGAAGATTTATTAGTTATTTGTTCCGGTTATGTTTCACATTTCTGTTTGCTATTGTTTTAGTGGCTAACATGATCAGTGAGTTACTGCTTATGTTCATTTGATCATTAATTACTTTCTTTTTCATTAGTAGGGCTATTTGTATATGAAATCTTTCCTGTAATGTCAGGTGTTTTTTGTTACAGTTGTTTACCCTAGTTTGTTTCATGTTGGTTGGTTCATTTCCGGGTTATTTCAGGTGTTCAGCAAAAGTAGAATGACTATTTCCATTCTTCCAGTCTCTTATATGTTCTTTACACGTATTTCTGGGATTATCACCTCGAAAAATGCAGCTGTGACCATGAAACCTGGTGATGGTTTTAGTTTAATGTTAGTGTAGTGTCATCTAAATGTTCGCTCTTCAATGCGACACGTTTTTTACCCTGGAGAACGATTTGGCGGAAACTTGGGTTGTAGAAGTTTTGGCTGTTCACGAAATGTTAAACCTCGAAAATCATGTCCTCGTCATTCTGGAAGAGTCTGCTGCGCAAAGCGGAAGACGTCACTGGGAGCCATGTCATGAAAATACGGGGTTGAGACTAAATTTGACATCCCAAAGAAGCACCATGTCTGACTATGTCCCGTACGCAATGAGGTGGGCGTTGTCGTGGAGTGAAAACATCCCTTTGGACAATATCCCGTGACGCTTCGTCTTCACAGCCTCCCGTAAACTCGTCAGAAGATTTCGGTGGTATGCTCTTGTGACGGTTACTGCGTACGAGCATAATTTGTTAGCACCACACACCGGAGTTCCTAAAAACACTCATCAGCATCTTGCCTCATGATGGTTGGTTGTTCTCAATTTTTGGACAGTGCCGAATCCACATGTTTTCACTACTTGCTTTGATCCTTTGTCTCCCGGCTGTAGCGACAGACTCGGCACTTGAACACTGTGATTAGGCAGCTAAAGAGGTGATTTGGATTGGTCTGACACAGTTGTTACTGTTATGTCGGCTACTGAGCGAGTCCGCACCGACACAAACAAGGAAGGAGAGAAGTTGCGATGGCCGGTGGCAGGAATCCAGAATACATAAACTTGCAGATTAACGGAACACTTTATTTCCAAAACGGAAAGAAACATAACTTCATTTCTCGTTATGAGGTGGCTTGATGCGCTTCCTGTGCCTCATACGTGCAATTACTTTTACACACTATTACTACTCGCAGAACGCAGGATAAGTATCGTCTTCCTATTACTACTGATGCTCTCGAAGTCTGCGACCGAATTGTGCCGGACCAGCTATGGAAGGCTGGTTAAGCCAGTGTTGACAGGGAGCGCTGAACTCTGTCTTCCTGGAGGAGAGACGCTGCCCGATCTTTCCATTCTACATTTACATCTACACTTATACTCTGCAAGCCACCCAACGGTGCGTGGCGGAGGGCACTTTACGTGCCACTGTCATTACATCCCTTTCCTGTTCCAGTCGCGTATGGTTCGCGGGAAGAACGACTGCCGGAAAGCCTCCGTGCGCGCTCGAATGTCTCTGATTTTACATTTGTGATCTACTCGGGAGGTATACGTAGGGGGAAGCAATATATTCGATACCTCATCCAGAAACGCACCCTCTCGAAACCTGGACAGCAAGCTACGCCGCGATGCAGAACGCCTCTCTTGCAGAGTCTGCCACTTGAGTTTGCTAAATTTCTCCGTAACGCTATCACGTTTGCCAAATAGCTCTGTGACGAAACGCGCAGCTCTTCTTTGGATCTTCTCTATCTCTTCTGTCAACCCGACCTGGTACGGATCCCACACTGATGAGCAATGGGGCTAGGGTCAGCATCTCCTTGATGCCATTCTCGTTCCCACAGGAGTGATACGAGGATCAACAAGACACGGCAGGCAGCAATAGTTGTGTGTGACTGCCAGACTCGTCGTGGACAACTTCCAAACATGTCACATATTTACTTGAGGAAGGATGTGTGGTTGTCCTTCCAGCGTCAAAAACAATTTAGATATGTTAGCTACATTTGGTGCGCAGCGATGTGTGACCCATAAATTCACGTAACACGAACTGGCCAGTGACTACCTTTTTCACCGCAAGCTTTTCAAAATATCAACTGTGTTTTACGTAATTTGGATGTATCGCAAAAAACTGTGAAATAGCGAAAAGGAAACCAGTTCACTACCAAGCTCTTTTATCTGACTAAAGATGCATTTTTTTCATTGAATATTTTCCTCAAAATCGAACGAGAAAGATTGCGTAGCAGAGAACATGCGTATCCCAAAACATGCTTTTCAAATTTTTAAGCGAAAATTAAAAGTTTTGTTAAAAACCTAACTCTAAAGACTAGCTATGCTTCATCTTCTTTTGAGGCACATGAGATGACTTGAATATTTCTAACTGTATCCAAAGGTATTTCACGGGTATACGAGAGCAGCAGAGCAGCATACCCATCCGCATACCCAAATTTACTCCCACTATGAGCTCACTAAATATAACTTACTTACTTACTTACTCACTGGTCATACCGGACTCGAGAGTCCATTACCGCAGCAACGTATTTTCGCCATCTGTCCCTGTCTTGGGCTATTTCCTTCCATTCACCTTCAGTACCTAGGCTCCTCAAATCAGCCCTCACATTGTCCTCCCATCTACGCCTCGGTCTCCCCACAGGACGTTTTCCCTCTAAGTGCCCTACCAGTACTCTGCGCGCTGCCCTGCCCTCATCCATTCGAGCTACGTGACCCGCCCATCGCAGCCTGCGTGATTTAATAATACTGATTATTTCAGGGCTTGAATAGAGTTCGTGAACCTCTTCATTATGCAGTTTTCGCCACTCTCTGCTAATGTCATCCCTTTTTTCCGAAAATTTTCTTCAAAATTTTATTTTCAAATACTCGAAACGGCTTTTCATTTTGTACAGTGAGACACCAAATCTCACACCCATACAGCGTAACTGGTAGAATAATAGTTTTGTATATTCTAATCTTTAAATTCCTAGACAATATCCGCGATGAAAGTAATCTATTCAGTGAGAAGTAGCACGCATTTCCCGCCCGTAATCTCTTCTTCAGTTCGGATTCAATCTCATTTCTCGAAGTGATGTCCCCGCCTAGATACTTAAATGTGTTCACTTTTTCAAACTGCATGTCTCCAATTCTTAACATTTCCTGATCTACTGCTGTTGGCATTCTAGTAGTAACCAGGTATTTAGTTTTGTCTTCACTTATCCTTAGACCTACATCTTGACTAGCCTTGATTAACGCAATCGCATTTGCTGTTACAGATTCTTTCCTATGGCTAATGATGTTTAGATCATCTGCATACTCTAATATATTAATATTTCCATTTAACTCCACACCCTCTGAATTATCTGCTGTCATTCGTACAATATATTCTAGGACTAAATTAAAAAGTAGCGGAGACAGGGCATCTCCCTGCTTAAGTCCGTTCTTTATTACAAATTTTTCTGACTCCAATTTCCCCACGCGTACTCTACCTTTTGTGTTTTTCAAACTCGCTTCTATAAGTCTAACATACTTCTTTGATATACCAAGCTCCAAAAGAATTCTGTACAATATTGACTGCAATACTGAATCATATGCTTTTGTAAAATCTATGGAAAGATTATGAACTGGTTTATTGTATTCCCATTTCTTTTCCAAAATTTGACGCAGGGTGTATATTTGGTCTATAGTTGATCTGTTCCTCCGAAAGCCGGCTTGGTAATCCCCCACAATTTCATCTGCATATGGTGTAAGCCTGCTTAACAGAATATTCGAGAAAATTTTGGAACATACTGGTAATAGCGATATCGCTCTATAATTACTACAATCCATTTTGTCACCTTTCTTAAAAATTGGGATCAGAATCGACACCTGCCACTCTTCAAGTATCATCTCTGAGTTCCATACTTTAGTTATCACTTTGTTAACTACTTCCACCAATTTCTGCCACCCATTTTTAACTAATTCTGCAGTTATGCAATCTGATCCTGGTGCTTTATGGTTTTTCAATTTGTTGATTGCATCTCTTACTTCCTTTAACGTTGGCTCAGGTATCTGGGTTCTGCTGTATGTATTTCGTACGCCTGCTCATTTCCTGCTTCTTGGTGTACATTTAATAGATGCTCAAAATACACCCTCCATTTACTTAATATAGCACTGGGGTCTGTCAGTATTCCCCCAGCATCCCCTCGAAGTGCATTTGTCCTAGCCTTGAAGCCCTTCCTGTACCCATTTATGTCTAGGTAAAGTTCCCTAATGTTTTTGTTTTACTGTTTGTTTCCATTTTTGTAATTTGATTGTTCAAATAATCCCTCTTCTTTGCCTGTAGCCTACGACCAACTTCCCTTCTCAAGTTCAAGAACTCCTCTCGTTTTCTGTCTCTCTTTCTAGCCCAATCTAATCGCGCTTTTCTCCTTTCCTCTACCAAATATAAGGAGTGGTCAAATAAAAACAGAACACCCGTCCCAACGGGACCATTTAATGGTTCCACTCAAAAGTAAGCACCACACACATTAAGATATTTACTATTGGGAGAGGAGACTATGTAATCCATTTTTGTAGAACGTGGTCGGCCGCTGGCAGATCTTCAGCCGCACCCGCTCTTGCAATTCGTCGTCCGACTGAAGCCGATGTCCACACATAACTTTCTTCAGATCGCAAAAGATGTAAAAATCACACGGTAAAATATCCAGGTTGTACGGAGGACACTGTAGTGTTTCCCAATCAAATCGTTGAAGCGTAGCTTCGTCCGATTGGCGGTGTGGTGGTGCGCATTATGGTGCAACAGGGTAATTCCATCCAACAGTATTGGTTCAAATGGCTCTGAGCACTATGGGACTCAACTGCTGAGGTCATTAGTCCCCTAGAACTTAGAACTAGTTAAACCTAACTAACCTAAGGACATCACAAACATCCATGCCCGAGGCAGGATTCGAACCTGCGACCGTAGCGGTCTTGCGGTTCCAGACTGCAGCGCCTTTAACCGCACGGCCACTTCGGCCGGCATCCAACAGTATTCCTGGGCGTTACCACCTCGCGTTGCTTGTGTCTCCACGCTCGAGGAACTTGACGAGCAGATATCCACTACAGTCGAAGAAAAAAGCCTTCATGACCTTACCGGAACTTGTGTGAACAGCTCTGGATTTCTTTGGCGAAGGAGATGTGCGATGTCTCAACTGCTGGTTGTGTCATTTGCCCTTGGGCTGTCGAACAGATTTTCACATCTTTGATAACCGGAAGAAAGATATGCTTGGACGCTGATTTCAGATGCACGAGTAAGTACAATAGCGGGTGCTGTTGTGGACTCGTCAACGGCCGACTGCTTTTTATGAAACAGAAATTCACCGTCTCGTCTCCTAGTGGGATAAATGTATTAACACGTGTGGTGATTACTTTGAATGGAACCATTCCACTGTTCCGTTGTGATGTCTGTTCAGTTCTCATTTGACTGCCCCTCATAGCATAAGGTGAACTCTGGAGTGATATCTTCAATTTGGAAACCGCTCTTACACTTTTGTACATCTAAGATGAGAAACGAAAAAGGACTTGCTTGCAGCTTAAAACGTAAGTGACATAAAGCTATTACATCCTGAATTCGTGTTTGTTATGTATCCACATACGGAGAGATCAGAAGACCTAAGCAAGCAGAGGAGTTTCATCAGAGATGCAAACCAGTGCCCTTTCGAATGGCCATAAGTGTGTCTGGCAGAGCAATTCTAGTAGTTTAAAAGCAGGCTTTAAAATTTATAACCTTGCGCCCATGTCGAGCTGTGATAATCTTGGCGAAATGAATTTGTGCTACTGAGACATGTTGGGAGGAGAATGGTTTATATGCCGTGGGTAGATGGTGTCGCCTAAGTGACGGTTGCTTTTAATAAATAATTTGGTTTACGTGATTGAAAACACAAACTGACCAATTGAATACAAGTCATACCCTGAATAAGATTTGTTACAGCAAATATAGGAATCTGAGACACATATTGATTTCTTCCGTGTTTGGACCTAAATTGACGGTTTCTGTCTCAAATGGTTCAAATGGCTCTGAGCACTATGGGACTTAACAGCTGTAATCATCAGTCCCCTAGAACTTAGAACTACTTAAACCTAACTAACCTAAGGACATCACACACATCCATGCCCGAGGAAGGATTCGAACCCGCGACCGTAGCAGTCACACGGTTCCGGACTGCGCGCCTAGAACCGCGAGACCACCGCGGCCGGCGTTTCTGTCTCAGAATTTACCTAGAATTTTCTGACACAGTCTAGCAGTCTCCTGATATAACCTCATAAATCGACTGCTGTGTTTAAGTCTTGCGTCTGCTACATTGGAAAAAATTCTCTGCCACAAAATCCTCTACTGGCACAGCGCACAAAAATAGAAATTTACACTCTATTGTTTAAAGTTTGCGTAGCAGTAGTAATTGTTCCATACGTAGGAAAAGGACCCTGAAATCATATTTAAAATTGGCAACAATTAGCTTAAATACCAACTCTGTATGAAAAATTTGCAAATTATTAAACGCTATGAACATAGTTTGTCAGGAATTGCACTGAAGTGAAGAAAGTAATCACTGCAGAATTTAGCTGTCAGCCTGTGGCGTAAAGGAAACAATTAAAGAAAATTACTCATCTGTATTCCATTCCTGTCTCTATCGTACATTATCCTGTTAGCATGTTTAATCGCAACTGCCACTCTCTAGTATATGCTGAAAATTAGCTGCTCGTCGTAAAGAAGCTGATGTGCAATAATCTGGTATAGTGTCTGATGAAATTTAATGCAAAATATGCAAAATATTTCTGTACGGGACGCATGACACAGTTGACATGAATAACTGCGCAGTTCACAGACCTGTAAGAGATCGAAAGAAGGCTTAGTAATTTGTGCACCAACTACTCTTGCTGTAAAAACCTGTGAGCGCTTGACACCTGTTAATACTTATGCGTGTCTTATATGTTTAAAAGTACTGCTTGGCCAATTTACACAACGAAAACTAGTCACAGTTCAGCAAATATTCTAGAAATGTCACTGGTTACATTTATTATTTAAGGGTCGGTTAACCATAAGGAAGTTGTGCGACATTAGATTTCTCAAAACGAAAGTCATATGGAGAATGCAAAAATTTTCATTAATCTAATCAAGTGAACAAATGGGATAGGGTAATACAGAGCAATGTCTTGAAAACAGCTGCAAATTGAAATGAAATTTTTCTAAACTCTGCATGACCCAAGTTTAATCGGAAGACTACAGAAACTTGCACACCTGGGAACCTTGCAAATGCAAAATAAATGAGAAAATTATGCGATACGGATTATTGAGCATTCAAGATGCCCAACCAAATGAGTCAACGAGCTCTTCATCTACATCTACATCTACATACATACTCCGCAATCCACCATACGGTGCGTGGCGGAGGGTACCTCGTACCACAACTAGAATCTTCTCTCCCTGTTCCACTCCCAAACAGAACGAGGGAAAAATGACTGCCTGTATGCTTCTGTACGAGCCCTAATCTCTCTTATCTTATCTTTGTGGTCTTTACGCGATATGTAAGTTGGCGGCAGCAAAATTGTTCTGCAGTCAGCCTCAAATGCTGGATCTCTAAATTTTCTCAGTAGCGATTCATGAAAAGAACGCCTTCTTTCCTATGGAGACTCCTACCCGAGTTCCTGAAGCATTTCCGTAACACTCGCGTGTGAACAAACCTACTAGTAACAAATCTAGCAGCCTGCTTCTGAATTGCTTCTATGTCCTTCCTCAATCCGACCTGATAGGGATCCCAAACGCTCGAGCAGTACTCAAGAATAGGTCGTATTAGTGTTTTATAAGCGGTCTCCTTTACCGATGAACCACATCTTCCCGAAATTCTACCAATGAACAGAAGACTATCCGCCTTCCCCACAACTGCCATTACATGCTTGTCCCACTTCATATCGCTCTGAAATGTTACGTCCAAATATTTAATTGACGTGACTGTGTCAAGCGCTAAACTACTACTGGAGTATTCAAACATTACAGGATTCTTTTTCCTATTCATCTGCATTAATTTACATTTATCTACATTTAGAGTTAGCTGCCATTCCTTACACCAATCACAAATCCTGTCCAAGTCATCTTGCATCCTCCTACAGTCACTCAACGACGACACCTTCCCGTACACCACAGCATCATCAGCAAACAGCCGCACATTGCTATCTACCCTATCCAAAAGATCTTTTATGTAGATCGAAAACAACAGCGGACCTACCACACTTCCCTTGGGCACTCCAGATGATACCCTCACCTCCGATGAACACTCACCATCGAAGACAACGTACTGGGTTCTCTTGCTTAAGAAGTCTTCGAGCCACTCACATACTTGGGAACCGATCCCATATGCTCGTACCTTAGTTAGGAGTCTGCAGTGGGGCACCGAGTCAAACGCTTTCCGGAAGTCAAGCTGCTCATAAAATGGATTAAACTACTACCTGATCGAAACTTACATTCTCCAGGTAAAGCGAGGGGGAGCCACTCAGCACCAGACGAGAGCTGAGAAGCCAATATTTTTTAAAACCCAAGTTCTCTCCTAAATCTTCTGCAATATCCCCATTTGGAGAGGAGATTGAATGCTGCTTGCTAAGTTGACGAATGAATATGTTATCTTTTTTTACATAAAAACAGAAGAAAACAACAGAAAATTTCCATTCAAATCTTGCAAATAGCGTCATTACTATACATAACGTTGGTACTGGTTTCGAACAGTCTCTTTCCATTGATCAGCATCGACCGCACAGTATCTGGTGACAGAGCTTTACTTTGGATTGAACAGCCCGTAATTTTGGACGGAAGCAAACTTTCTCACAGCAGGAAGTCAGTACATGTCTCCGCCCTGATGTGCGGACAAAACCAAATAACACGCACCAGTCTCACGGGAAAGCTATGGCGACTTGCGGCATCCGTGCCTGTATCAAACGGATTAGTACCAGGAGCTGTCCACAATGAGCATTTTGGGAGGCGTGACCATTTCTGTAAAAACTGCCGGGCATCCAGATGGAACTCGCTCTCTGGTATTCAGACACCGTGAGTAGCCTTCCGCCGACCTTACGGGAATGCCGAGCCCTACGGACTCACTCCCTTCTGGCGAGAAATAGAAATGTTGACACTCCCTGCAATATTCACCAAGCTTGCACAATTAATTATAGTGTAACCGTGAGAGAGCTGAAACAAAATCGCAGAGCGATATGCGACAGTCATGTCACAATGTGCTGGATTAAGTACTAAATGGTTAAAATTTGTTTATAGTATTATATGTACTGTCGGAAACAGCAAAGGACTTGGAAGAGCACTTGAACGGAATGGACGGTATCTTGAAAGGAGGAGATACGATGAAAATCAACAAAAGCAGAGGATAATGAAATTTTCTCGAATTCAATAAGGTGATGCTGAGAGAATTAGATTAGGAAATGAGACACTTAAAGTAGTAAATGAGTTTTGCTATTTGGGAAGCAAAATAACTGATGATGGACGAAGTACAGAGGATATAAAATGTAGACTGGCAATGGCAAGAAAAGCATTTCTGAAGAAGAGAAATTTGTAAACATCGAGTATATGTCTAAGTGTCAGGAAGCCCTTTCTGAAAGTATTCATGTGGAGAATGCTGATGATTAGATGGGTAGAACAGGTAATTAATGAGGAGGTACTGAAGAGAATTGGAGAGAAGAGATATTTGTGGTACAGCTTGACCAAAAAAATGGATCGGTTGGTAGGACACATTCTGAGGCATCAAGGGATCGCCAATTTAGTACTGGAGGAAAGCGTGGAGGGTAAAAATCGTAGACCAAGATTCAGAGGGATGTATGTTGCAGTAGTTGCTCGGAGATGAAGAGGCTTGTACAGGACAGAGTAGCATGGAGAACTGCATTAAACCAGTCTTTGGACTAAAGACAACAACACATCACATGTTACCCAAAAACCTTAAAATTACGACATTATAAACTCCTTAATGTGGTACATAAGAAATTGATCAGTACAGGCTCTTTTCGCATATCTGTGAATCACCACGGGTGAATGATGGGATGGATCCAGACGTCGACCAATTTCCTTCCCCATGCTTCTCCTACTGGGCTTCTTCTCTGTCTTTGATGACAACACTGTTGATGAGGCCACTGAGAATACTTTAGTGACACAGAATCTCCTTGCCTGACTCATTAAATTCTGCATCAACCAATATTCTTATAGTCTAATGGAGGCGTAGAACTGATGCATATATTCTTCACAATACTTACATATGTTTATTCTATGCCCCGTACAAATTTTATGGTACCTCAATCAAAAGTTTTCTGGACTATGTAAATTCTAAGTGAAGTATAGTGTATCAATAGTGGTTAGCACAACGGTCTCACATTTGGGAGCATGCCAGTTCAAATTTCCTTCCGGCCATCCAGGTTTGGATTTAAAGTGGTTTGGCTCACACGCGTGAGGACAATACCAGAACGGTTCGTTAGAAAAGAACGCGTCCGATCTAAGTCTCGGTCTCTACCCTGTCAGAGCTTATACACCAACACTAATAGCCCTTCGTCAGTGGAACATCGAACATTAATCTTGCTTCCTCTTTCCTTTGTTCTGTGTTTTCGTACGTGACTGACAAATGATCGGTTGTGATATGTCCACTTCTACGTATAGTATTTTATTTCTCTGGCTGTTACTGTGACAGACCTATTACCTAGTACATTGTGCCTAAATCATCTGTAATAATTCAGAGAAAACTCAATGCAGCGTAATTTACGTAATCTTTATGATTACGCTATCATAAAAGTTTACAGTAGAAAACAAAAGAAATCACACTTACTTGGCGCTTCTTAATCATTAATGCTAATTACGTCAGGAAGAACTCTGCATCGAACTTTCACTATCATTGAGGGCATATGTATCCCACGATAGATTATCAGGGAACCAGTGGAACTTTACTGCATCTTATTGCCATGTATCAATGTCCCACTGATGAAGGGAAGATTCGTGTCAATGAGTTTCACGCTCGAACTGACGTTTGCTACATCACAAACGTTGTCCATGCCGAGCACTTGTAACGTGAATTACGAAGTTGTAGAGATGCTCTATTCACTGATGTAAGTTTGTTTTCTGCGTAACTTGTTTTTGTACTGTCGTCTTCTGAAATTCCGGATGTATCTATGAATAGCCGTATACGTCCCTACCCTCCGTGTTGGGAAACGAAACGCTGAGAAATATTTTTTTTTTTTCATTTTACTTCTCACTCTGAAATTAATTAAAATAACCATGAATTAATGTCTTTCACTCCGAAAAGTATTGGTAGTGAAAGGGATAGGTTATAATATTTATTTTGTGCGCAGTGACTATGGGTTAGTAATCTAGGAAAGTGAATATATGCCGACTAATGAAATAATCACACTGGCTTGTGACTGGTGACGGTGTGAATACGATGGTAATTTCTCCAGAAATCAATTTATGGCATTCTAATACTACTATGTAAAATTTTGTTTGTGATTGTGCTTTTTCATAGCCATTACACTTCAATCATTCATTAAGCTATATGGGGTGAGAGAGATCGTTCTTTTGTTCCACTACAACCGAACTTGAGATGCGTATCTTGCTAATCATATGACGGTCTATCGAAGCATTCTTACACTTGATGGATTTGGCAAGCGTTGTGATTGTTTTAACCATGGGAATTAGATACAAATATAACCAATACTCCTCTTGGAGAGACTTATTGTAACTATGTGCGTGTTCCCGGATCTCTGTGAGAACGAAATGCACCAACACCGACTACCTTGTTGTCACTACAGGCTGACAGTCTTAATTCATTTTTACATAACCTATTGTTACAACATTTACATTTTTATTGTCTATACGTTATTGCGATGTGCCAAAATTTACAGTTTCCTGAATTTGCGCTGCATTCGCAATTGTCATTTAACCAAGTTCCTTCAATAATTCACTACATGGTGTTATAAATGGGTCTGAGCACTATGGGACTTAACAGCTGAGGGCATCAGTCACCTAGAACTTAGAACTACTTAAACCCAACTAACCTAAGGACATCACACACATCCATGCCCGAGGCAGGATTCGAACCTGCGACCGTAGCGGTCGCGCGGTTCCAGACTGAAGCCGGCCGGCATAGTGTTATATTCACATAGATAACTGCGAGACGCCACTGTGAAATTTGCGGAAGCTAACTTCTGTTAATTTCGCACATCACATGGAAAATACGCAAAATTAAGTAAAGACGAATTCCTAAAAGACATAAGTAAGGAATATCTCGGAACGATGACGCTTTTCCATCCAGTAAATGCTGCACACTAAATCTGTAACACGCTCCGGGGTCGTGCGTCATCAAAGGAATCTTTTGAGGCTACAAATTAGCAGACGCGCTTAGTCTTCATGCCGTTGCTCGGCTGGGAGCGGATAGCGGTCGCCGAGTGCCTCAATAATTTTCCGAGACAAACGGCGCCGCCAGCGGGATATCTTGTACATTTGCTCGGCCACGTCCTCCCGGAAATTACGTACACTTTTAAGAGTTACTCAAGAGGGCAGAGGAACAGTGGTTTATTCCCGTCTCGGTCTCCGAGGGAATAGCCAGCGCAACGTGTTCCACAGTCCTAATGTCGCCTATGGGGATGTTATGGGTAGCATGAGTCCCTCCAGTTATGTGGTACGTGGTATGCTTGTCGCAGTACTCGTACTTTTGCAAACGACGGCAGATCCGGTGATTTTGTTTCTGTCTTGAGAAATGGGACATACGATTAAAATAGATGTTTGGACTATAAGGATATAGTGCAGGGACGGATTTACGGCCACGACATGGGGGAAAAAAGAGATCCAATGAACATGTGTCCGGAGATGCATCGTCACCCCGGTAGATGGCACTGAGTGATGGAAGTTCTTTTGACCAAGGGCCGTGTCTGTTGCCCACAGATGACGAATATGCAGACTTATACTGATGATGCAAGTTCTAGTAAAAGTGGCTTCGTCGGTAAAGAGAACAGATGGCAGAAATCCCATAATTGTGATGATCTGGTGCAAAAATCATCGACAAAATCCTTCTCGTAGAGGGAAATCTGCTGTTGATACTCCTTGTAGTCGTTGCAGGTGATAAGGTTAGTAGTGGTTGTTATGCAGGATGCACTATAAATCCCTCCAAATCCTTGAACGCCATGCTCTCCGCCTTGCCTATCGCATCCGTCTCCCTTCCCCCACGCGGATCCTGTATGACCTTATCCCCTTCCCCCACCTCCTCCTCTTCCTCGAAAGGATACGAATCCTATACACCTCCCGTAAACTCGATCCACCTCACCCGCTCGTCTCCCCGGTCCTCTCCCACCCCCGCCCGCTGCCGCGCCTGTACTCCCATGTCCCACCCGGTCTCCATCTCTCCACCCTCCTTACCCTCTCCCAAGGTGGCTTCCGCCAGCTCCCCCTCCCTGATGATGTCCTCCTCCCCTGCATCTACCCCTCCTATCAACTTTGATCCTCCCCCCCCCTCCTGTGTCCTTTCCTTCAGGCACCCTCCCTCCCCCCCCTTTTCCCTTCCCTTCTCTTTCCTTTCCCCCCTCCCTCCTACCCTCTCCTCCGGGCTTCACTCCCCCTTCCTCCCTCCCCCTCTCTCATTTGCCCATGGCATCTCTGCTCTCCCCTCTCCCATTTCCCCTTCCTCCTCCTCCACCTCCTCTCTTGGCAGGTCCCCGGACTCGTACACGCTGAGTGGACATTCGCGCGCCGGAGATCATCGCCATCAGTGTCTCGTGAGTGCCGTCGTGTTTCGTGTTCAGTGTTCCCGTCATACTCCATCGTTCACCTGTGCCATCGCCATCTTCAGTGTTAGTGCGTCGTGACAACAGTTTGTAGTGAATTTTCGTCAAGTGTGAACGGCTCCGTGTTTGTCTTTATGTGTCTACTGTTTTATTACCCACCGTTATGTCACATTTGTGTATTCTTTCTGTTCTATCTTTATCTCCTCTACGGCTGAAGAGCGGCGTACCATGCTGCTGACAGCCTGCCTGTTTGTACGGGTTTGAAAATAACAATAAAGAAAAAAAAAAAAAAAAAGCAGGATGCACTTAATCGTACTTTGGCTTACACCGTGTTGACGGGTTACTTGCCTGGAGCTTGTACAAGGGTTCGTCTCAATAGCCTGTAGAACCCAGTCCTCCAAATCTGGTGTAAGCACAGCCCGACGCCTCCCTGAAAGTTCGTCATGGTCACACAAACTCCCGAAAAGAGCTTGAAATGCTATGCGATGTGGTAGGTGTCTATGAGGGTACAGCCGTGTTGCGTCTCGACAAATTCCATCTGCTTGACTACACACAAACACCATCTCGGCTTGTTACCAACATTAATACCGGATCATTCTGCTGCTTACAGTACGCTGCGTCAGTCACACGGTCTGCAACACACGGAGAACACACGGCCCGTGGTCAGAGGACCTTTCATTCGTCAGCGCTATCTACCGTGGCAACGATGCATTTCCGGATACATGTTCATAGGACCTTTTTTCTTCCATTTCCAGCCAGGAATCCGTCTCTGCAGTTTGTCGGTTTTATTAATGTTAACCCTTTATACTAGATAACAACAGTGAGAAAATTACAGGGTACTTCTGTTTTACAAATAATGCTAAAAAAACACCCAAAGAAATTTGCAGAAAGTGAGAAACAAGAAATATTTGAATAAGAGCCATACTATTCTCTAGATCATTTGGTTTTAGCACTGAACACTAGAGTATAAAATATGTCTAGCATTCTTTTGAATTTTTTAAGTGTTATAGTAAAGATGTAATTCTGTAACTGTTGAGTCGCACATGATCTTTCCAATAATATATGTCATTATATTTAACGTAATATATAGTTGACTCATCAAAAAGTGAGAAAATATGACTTATTTTAGTGGGCGATTTACAGATTTCACCGTTACCCACATTCATATCTTACTGTCATTCTTATTTACTTGCAGTTCCGTCTTTTTAAAAGATTCCATGTTTGCCCTATTATTTTTAGATGTCCACACATAACTGTTTCTTCCTAAACGTACCGAGCAAGATGGTACAGTGGTTCAAACCCCCTGCTCGGCCGTCCGATTTAATTCTCTTCTGTGATTTCGCGTGCTCTGTTTCTAATGACCTCGTCGTCGACGATATGTTAAAACATTAAGCACCAGCCATCCCATTCTTTCTACACGTGTGCTACATCTCCCACCATCGTTGCTCATTTTCTTCAAAGTAGAAAATTGTATCATTTGGAAACTGGAGGATTAGAAAGAGAAGAACATTCGAAAGACTTCGAATTGATGACTGTGCTTGTAAGTATCAGACTTTAGGGTTTTGCCCGTTGTGCCTATTAGGAAATTATATCAAAGAAAACGAACTGAGTGGTGGTGGCATTCCGTATTCAGCTATAGGTATAAATGGCCGGTTGAGCCTACACACGCGTCGAAGTGAGGCTAAACTACAATACCAATATGCCTATCAAAACGCTCTGGAGTAGAAATCAGCTTCCGAGTTGAGGTTAATTTTACTGTTTTTTCTTAACTTTACGATTAATGGACATAGAAACATCTCGTTCACATCGTTGAATCGACATGACACATATAACAATTTTCGATACTGTAATCTGCGTGACGGCTGACGGTATTTGTTGGTTGGGGGGTAACGTCCATAATGAACGGTTTCATGCATCCTATCAATTTTGCAACTCGAATTGGTCAACTTACACAAATAATGTTTTAAATAAAAATTAGTCACTCTCCAGAAACGATATCATATGCTGAAGAATAATACACCTTTCAGAGGCGATAGTTGCGAATACTCTATAACTATTTCAAAATACTGAAATTCTTGGCGAAAGAGCACAGAGAGAGAGAGGATGAAAAAACAACGAAATTAAAGAGGAGATGGTAATGAATTTCGTAATTCATTTGTTTTCAACTATTTCAGTTGTTTCTCTGTGCCTTGGAAGTCTCTGACAAGGAGCCCCTTGAGTGCGAGGTCGCAAATTCAATCGCTAGTGTGGCTCATTTGAAGTGCTGTATTAACAATTATGACAGAAAAATATTATCTGCTAATGACTCACAATGTGCATCAGGAGGGTGCCAGAAAGTAAATGTCCGGGATGTGCAGAGATCAAAATTCTGTGGAATGTATGCGTTACACTTCACATGGACATTGCCGACATTCAAGAAATGTTCAAAACAAAACATTAACTTTCAACGGAACACCGAATGAAAAATGGTGCGTCACAGCGATACAAAGGTTCGCACCATCAAGAACGAAGGCGAACTCCTTTGGAGTAAAAAACCGTGCAATACGTTCAGCTAGGTATCCCCTCTTAAAAATGCGTATATAATCATGTTGCTGTAACGGGGTGATGAGAACTGATGGGATGTGATGGCATGCAACCGAATGCGTAACAGCTTCTCATGGAGTTTATCGTGAAACTGGATATCCTTTAAGGTGTAGCTGCAGATAGTGCGATAAGAGCAATAATACGTTAACTTCGTCCGAAAGGCCTCGGAAGTCCCAACGGTACCGACCGACCGCTGTGTCATCGGCATACGAGAGGCGTCACTGGATGCGGATATGGAGGGCCATGTGGTCAGCACACCACTCGCATGCCGTTGTCAGTTTTCAGTCATGTAGTTCCTCTAGTGGCCCCACAAGAGCTGCACCCTGCTTGCCAACAGCGCTCAGCAGAACAACGGTCACCCACCCAAGTGCCAGCCAAGCCCGACAGCGCTTAACTTCGGTGATCTGACGGGAACAGGTATTAACACTGTGACAAGGCTGTTGGCAATTCTTTTTATAGGCACGGAAAAACAAAGATCCAGCGGCTGAATTTGTCCAGTGGTTCCAAATGGTATGAACTGCAATGTAACACTATTTTTAGAAGGGTTAGCTGCTCTAAAGGAGGATGACTGATGTACGCAGACCAGGAATCAGGCGAAAGGATGTTATTTTGACGAGCTATTGTCCAAAAGCAATGCTCAGCGCTGTAGTTCTCTTATGCCAGGTTTCCCACTACTGCTTGCTGTGACGTAAATATTCCCTATTGTCGTTGCAAGATCAGGCATACGAGAAAGAATCATAGGACGCAGAGCACTTCCAACTTTTCGCAGCACAATGATTAACTTTCCAGCCAATTACCATCTAGATTAACAGTCGGTATAGCTGTATACGAATGCCTCAAGACACTGATATTTGTTGATCTTTGTACAACTCTCTTGGTACCTCTAATTTCCGGGGTTCCTTTCATATGCGTTTCCTCGTCAAACGCCGGTTGGTCGAAGTTGAAAACAAATTCTTTATCGAAGGATGGAATCTGTTTGTTTATCTCATCTACAAATATTCTGACGATTTTGTAGTTTACTGCGCATCATAAAATTGATGCTTCGTTTGGAATTTCGTCATCTTACTACTTGCAATTATGTAGCACTGTTTGAAGTAATGCAACCATCCCCTGCTTACCTTGAAATCACCGTAACGTCTGTCGCACGCGGTCTGATGTGCATAACCGATTAGGTCACTATCATGGGCATCCTGTAAATTGTATCGAGCGTCCTTGAAACGCGCAAACACCAGTTCTTGTAGCAAGTGCATCTCATCCTCGATTAAATATCCATAGTTTTTCTTATGGCCTATCCGGTCATATTGCTGAGGACTTATTTGAAATCTGTTCATAATCGTTTTCTTACTGTGTTGCGGATGATCTTCCAAGTACCTAATTATGTTTAGTACGTGCTCCTTGGACAGAGATTGTCCTTTACTACTTTCCACTGGAGACGAGATTTGTGGCCCCCTGTTCAGCATGGATGATGAAGTACATTGCTCGAAACTCGTTTCAGTATCACTTTCACTTGTTCAACACGTACCGTCATCATTGCACTCCTCATGTCCATTGCCCGCACAATCGAGCCTATACGACACCACACATACCACCAACTCATCTTGTAGAAAAGGTAATATTTCATTTGCCACTTCTTTCTTACTCTGCAAAATTCTTTGGGTTCCTTCCTGTCGACATGTCAACTTTCGCAACTGTTGATGTAGATACAATGTTTTGTTTTGTTTATCGTTGTCATTGCTTAAATGTTCAAATGTGTGTGAGTTCCTAAGGGACCAAACTGCTGAGGTCATCAGTGCCTAGACTTACACATTACTTAATCTAACTTATGTCAAGAACAACACAGACACCCATACCCGAAGGAGGACTCGAACCTCTGGTGGGAGGGGACGTGGAGTTCGTGACATGGCGCCTCAAACCGCGCGGCCACTCCGCGCGGCGTTGTCATTGCTCTGATTGGTATCAACACTATTAGTACTGTTGTGACTTACTCGTCGACTAAGTAGTTCAACTACGTTTCGTAGGCCAATGCTGTGCTCACCAATGGATACTAGCAGTCCTGCCCCCTGCTGCCATTAGCAGCCAATATTGTGGTTGCATCGTAGACATTTGGAGCGTCGGGGGCTGTAAACTTCATTGGCCTTTCGCGACTTCGCACAGAAGGGGTTCCCACTGAGACGGTGTCTTTCAATAAGATAACGCAAGACAGTATATTGTCCGTGACCGAGCGAGGTGGCGCAGAGGTTAGTACACTGGACTCGCATTCGGGAGGACGACGGTTCAATCCCGCGTCCGGCCGTCCTGATTTAGGTTTTCCGTGATTTCCCTAAATAGTTCCAGGAAAATGCCGGAATGCCTCCTTTGAAAGGGCACGGCTGACTTCGTTCCCCGTCCTCCCCTAATCCGATGAGACCGACGACCTCGCTGTTTGGTCTCTTCCCCCAACCAATCCAATCCAATCCATATTGTCCGTTCTGTCCTGGTTCAAATGGCTCTGAGCACTATGGTACTTAACATCTGAGGTCATCAGTCCCCTTGAACTACTTAAACCTAACTAACCTAAGGAATATCACACACATCCATGTCCGAGGCAGGATTCGAACCTGCGCGGTTCTAGACTGAAGTGCCTAGAACTGCTCAGCCACAGCGGCCGGCATGTGCTGTCCTCATCTTGTTCGATACAGAGGGTGATCGGCTGTTGTCCTATTCAGCAGATTCTCCAAATATCTCACCTAATGAAAACATATTGTCGTTGGGTGGTCAGACACTACGATTGCTGAGCTCTGCCATAGAATCAGGGGATGACGGGCCCATATCTGCCAGCTAACATCAGTTAAACTCTTTGCGCAAGCAGGTTAGAGCCATCGTTGGTGTCAGGAGAGGCAGCCCTGTATACTAAATTTGGCACCCGTTACACCCCCAAATCACATAAAAATTTAGTGATGCGTTCCTCCTCTTGTAAAACATACGCACGATAGATAAAATTTCATTATACTCTACTCTTCTGGGTGTTGCAGTTTAAATGGCCCGGCGGTGTATGATTACTCCGCCACCCAGATGATGAAAAGCGATCTACAGCTAGTGGCTGCATGTTCTCACAGTGTAGTGCGTACAGCGGAGGCGGCGCCGCCGTGGCCGTGCAAGGTGTGGTGAGGTGAGGTGAGGGAGGTGCCAGCGGCAGCAGCGGCGGCGGCGGCGGCGGCGGTGCTGGCGCCGGTCGTTACGCAAGACGTACGCCGGAGCGAGGCCCGCCCTCGCACCAGCAGCCGGCGGCGCCCGCGCCGTGGCGGCGATTACCAATTATTGATGTGCCGGACGTGGCGAGTAATGCGGTGTCCACGCCGCTGTAATGCTACCTGCCGGCCGAGGCACACAACGGGCCTGTCAACGCCAGCCGCCGCGGCTGCCGTAATTACGACGGCCGGCGGCCAACCGACTCGCGTTCCCCGCCGTAATTGGGGCTCCGTGCGTGACTCGTAAGGGGAGGCGGCGCCTCCTAAAGCCGTCGGCACGCGGACCGTGCTGTCGAACGTCAACGTTGAGCGTGCCAAGTTCAACGTGCTGCTGAACGCTCAGGACTTGTGCGTACGGTACGTGGGCCCCAAGTGGTATACGCGATCGCAACGCACTCCAGCGGCAGTTTGAGGGATGTTTCTAGTTCGTAAATCACACTGTTTACTCAACGGGTGCGCGTAAAATTACCACGTTAGCTCTATTAAAACGCACATTTCCTCCATCGTCCACGAAAAGGAAAGTACCACGTCCAATCAATAAGTACATAAGCTCATAAAAGTTCCATTACAAACAATGCGGTACAAATTTGGAATACTTCTCCGCATAAGATAAACATTATTTCATCATTCCCACATTTTAGTAAAACCCCAAGGTCAGACTTACTTGATCACTGTTCCTACCCAGTAGCAGAATCTTTGCAACATGTGAATTACGAAGCGTAAAAGAAAAAGGAGCAAAATATCTTTATACAAGTAGCGCAAGCTGTCCTGTAGATTAAGCCAATCGAACAGTCACCCTTCAAAAAAAGGTGAACTTATATTTACATAAAATCAAATATTATAACATATACTTATATTAAACTAATAATAAAGTATCAGAACCTAATAAAAACGCGAATGTTAGGAAAAAAAAAATTTGGAAGTGTTAAGACGCGAACCACCGCCTCAACAAAAACTCATTGGTGGACCAAGACGCTACTGACTACACTAAACCAACATCATGCTCTAAGTACTGAATCATGTTAGCTTACACCTAATCAACACGTTAATCGTAGACAATTATGTTATTAATTGAAATTTAATTATAACAAATTGTACCAAGAACAATGCGTTTTGGGTGGATCTTCAGTGTGTCGCTGCCTTCAAATAGCCTACTCTCATCATACGCAAGTTACAATAATTCTTTTGCCACGAATATGATGTTTCTTATTACTTTATTGGAACGAATCACACAAATAACAACGGGTTTTCCAGTGATTCTCAATTTGCTGGTGCTCAGAAACAGCATATATACATATACGCTTGAAATGAATGCCAATATGGTGCCTCATAACTCTGTACTGAAGGGAGACGGCGTGCGTGTGACGTAGGTGGCGATGTGCCATCTCGTTGGTCAACGCTCAGTCGCACGCTCAGAATATCTGACATGCCAGATATCGCTCTGCACGTTCGCAAAGATTCCCGAACGTGCTATTCCACGCTATGACGTCAGAATCTCGGCACGCTCAACGCGCAACGCTCGGATGCACGGTCCGTGTGCCGACGGCTTAAGCGCTGGCCGAACATCGTAGGCCTTGCCGACTCACAGCGGAGAGCGTACTTCCGCCTGCAGTTCTGTCCAGAGCGTAAATAAACGGTAGGATATTGCAAAAAGATTCATCCGGATTGGTGAGGTAAAGTTCCGCGTTCTGGCCCTAGACGAACCGATAGTGCCCGAGCCGCCGCCGTGTCATCCTCTGCCAGTGGTGTAATCGGATGCGGCTGGAAGGGCCACACTCCCGGCCGTTGTCGGGTTTCTAGACCTTGGAACCGGTACTGGTCAGTCAAGTAGCTCCTCTATTGGCGTTATAATAATAATGTTAATAGGGGTACTCAGTGGTGATACCTAACATTATGCAACGTTGGGTAATACGAGGGTCACTCCAAAAGAAATGAACACTATTTTTGCAAAAATACAGTTTTCATTCTGCATGTGTGAAAGTTTTACAGTGTGTAGATACATCCTTCCCACTTGTTTTCAAACTTAGTTCAACCTGTTCCCGTGAGTGGCGCCGTCACAGCATGTCTTCAAGATGGCTGCTACACTTGATGTTCGTCAGAAGCAACGTGCTGTCATAGAATTCCTGTGCTGTGAAAATGAGACAGTGGGAAACATCCACAAGAGGTTGGAAAAGGTGTATGAAGATGCTGCTGTCGATCGCAGTACAAAAATGGTTCAAATGGCTCTGAGCACAATGGGACTTAACTTCTGAGATCATCAGTTCCCTAGAACTTAGAATTACTTAAACCTAACCTAAGGACGTCACACACATCCATGCCCGAGGCAGGATTCGAACCTGCGACCGTAGCGGTCGCGCGGTTCCAGACTGTAGCGCCTAGAACCGCTCGGCCACTCCGACCGGCGATCGCAGTACAGTGAGTCGGTGGGCAAGCAGGTTACGTGATGAAAGCGGGCACGGCAATATTGAGGATTGTCCTCGCAGCGGCAGGCCTCGTACTGCACACACTCCACACAGTGTGCAGAGAATTAACGAATTGGTGACTGTTGACAGACGCATAACAGTGAACGAATTGTCATGCTAAGTTGGGATAGGAGAAGGAAGTGTTTGCAAAATACTGAAAGTGTTGGCCTTAAAAAAGGTTTGTGCCAGGTGCGTTCCCAGGATGTTGACAATGGCTCACAAAGAATGGACAACACTGAAACACCCGCCTTACAGTCCTGACCTGGATCCATGTGGCTATCATCTCTTTGGGAAACTGAAAAACTCTCTTCGAGGAACAAGGTTTGTAGATAATGACTCCCTTGTGCACGCTGCCAAACAGTGGCTCCACAAGTTGGTCCAGAATTTTACCGTGCTGGTATTCATGCGCTGATTCCAAGATGGCGTAAGGCAGTTGAGAGGGATGGAAATTATGTGGAGAAATGAAAGTATTGTTCCTACAAGATGTATCTACACACTGTAAAACTTTCAAACATGTGGAATAAAAGATGGATTAAAAATTAAAGTTGTGTGCATTTCTTTCGGAGAGATCATCTTATGTTGTCACTGGATTGTGTGAGAGAGAGGGTAAATAAACTGGGAGACTGAGAACGTCTTGCACAGTGGCCCTGGTGACATAGCATTACATCAGTCACATAAGAAGACGGCCATTGGTCAACTCCAGAAGGCAACAGATATATAGGCAACAAAACGGAGAGATCTGGTTGGCCCAAAACCCAAGGAAGCACTTTCCAACCCTATGGCGAGGTAACAATAGGCAGTCGGGAAGAAATGGCGGAGGTGAGCAGTTGCGTGTTGGTCATAGATACGACTGATCACCGTAGAACATGACTTATCAGTTAAACTGTGGCACTGTCTAGAGTTTATTAAACGTAATTGTAATTGTTTTAGAGCGATACGTGACTGACTCTAAGACCGTTTTATTTGCATACGGCCGAGATAGATGAAAAGTGATTGTGGAGACATGTTTTGTAAAACAAAAAAAGAATATATAGGATTAAAAACGGCGCGCTGTTATTCGACCAGTAAGTCCCGTCAGACTTCACATGATTCATTACTGTTACAGCTACTCATGCAGATCCTGAGTCTCGCAAATCCACGACCAGCCGTTCTCTGCGCACAGGGGACATCATCAAACTGAAAGACGCAGGTCAGTGTATTTCAGGTACCTACAGCAAGATACGACGGACGTGTGTATCTCTAGATGCGATCTCGTCGAGTTCAGACGATCTACCACCAATAGGCTCCGTGACCGGTCTTGCTAACGCAAGGGCAGTGTTGAAGTGTCACCATACGCAGTGCACGTCATTCCAGTCCTCCCTAGCAGTACTGGGAATCGAACCTCAGTCTCCCACATGCCTGCCGACCGCTCTGACACTCTGCTACGGAGGAAGACTTTACAAGACTAAACGAGGTAAATTTGCTAAATGGGGACAAACTGCAGGAAATTATCCCTGAGAGGAAAAGGAGCTACAAACGGCGTTTAGACATATGGCCGGAAATACATTCCTAGGGAGATAGAGGCACTTGAACGTGAAGTCAGAAGACTTTTGACAGTTTAGGTTCCAATGACTGACAGAACACAATAGAACACAAGAGGACACGTCAGGCAAGTGAGAATTTTGTGCCTGTACTAGCATTTCAGCGCCATATTCAAGAGGGACTGTGGGCTGGAGCACCATTCCGTAGTAGCCACATTACCCTTCACACCACCAAACGCATGGCTTCCATCATGGGAGGCAAGGTTACTCAAAGGAAGTGCAGGTCACACCTGTGAAGCGTTGTGGAAGAATTGCTGGTCCCACTTGGCTGTTGCTATTAATCCCCACCCACACACTGAGGGCGAACTGGTGCTAATGGTTCGTTGCCACCATACCCTTGGGATTCTTGGGAGATTGATGTAGGTTGACGATAAGGCCCCTCGTAAATGTAGCCCCATCTGTGAACAGTATGGATGACAGAAAACACAGCATCTGCCTGGTCTGATACCGGAATCACTGTCTAAGATCTTTTAGCTTTGTCTTCATCTTCAAGTGTGTCTGCTGCCCTTGGACCTAATTTTCAGTGAAATATATCCACATGAGCTCTTTCCTTCCTTGTCCTCTCAGGTAGCGTTTTCTGCTGTTTGCCACCATTTAGCAAAATTACCCTGCACGTTCTACACAAATAAAGGTAGAAATTTAGCGTGTTTTGTAACTCATGTATCGAAACTAAGCGTTTACCATGGCATCTGTTGCTGGTTCATTTGGTTGCCAATTGGCTCGCTCTGGTGAGCTAGCCCTCTCGCTCCCTCCTTTATTACCAAATGCGCATCGAGTCGAGGTGTCGATAATCAAGTTGAATTCATGGAAGAGACAGAAATGACCTCTTCGAGGACTGTCAATTTACTGCGGCGAGGAGGTTTCTGCACTCTGCTATGATCCAGGAGCTTAAACTGCTTGAAAGGCAACCCTAATTAGATAGGTCTCTTGGGCAGGAGTGTCACACTAAGAGGACAACACACTACAGAGGGTCAGGCGGGGGCTCTTAAGCGTAGGGAAGCCGACAATCCTAGACAGCCCACCTGAAAAATAGCAGGGAAGGACATCCTATAAAGTTGGATCAATGGTTGTAGTGAAGGTAACCATCTAAGAGGGGGGAAACTCCCCTCTCCCCCTCACCCCCCCCCCCGATAAAACAGGTGTGCTGGGATACCTAAAGGTGACAGCGCCACTATTTAGCTACCTGGCTACAGGTCAGCATCCTGTAATGGAGGATCATAACATTACTCACAAAAATCAAGTAGAAAAAATGGACAGAAAATGAGCGTGAAAACACATACTTCAGAAAACAGAGGAGTACAGAAATAAATGGCATGAACGCATTCAAAGGATGCCAGACGAAAGATCACCTAAGATAATACACAACTACACACCTCAAAGGAGAAGAAATATAGGGCGCCCTAAAAGAGATGGAAAGATCTGTTGCAGTCTATTTAAACTGGAATAGGCAAGGGCGCCTAAACCAAAATAGGATATTTGACGATGATGATGATGATAGGAAATATTCAAAGAACTTCACTATCTGTCTAGCGACTGCTTCGTCACCGTGGTAATATCACAATAATTTTCAAATAACAGTAGCGGGAGATTTTACAAATGAGACGGTGACACGTGCGGCGCGGATAGCCTGACTCACAAAATCACGTTCTAAAGTGATACAGAAAACAGAAAAAACTTCCTCCAACAGACTGTTATTGTAGTGACCATTACGCTACAGTAATTAAAGACACTCTGGCTGATACACCAGGAAGGGCCAAAATGATTATTATTATTATATTATTATTGTTATTATTGTGACTATTATTATTATTATCATTATTAATACTATTTAATTCATTCATGTAAAGATCATCTCACAATGATATGGGAATTGTCAAGGAAATACAATACAAATCAATAGCTGAAAACATACAACACGCAGAATACCGTGGCCTTGATTAAAGAACCATTCTGGCATTTGCCTTAGTAATTTAGGAGGAGGAGGAGGAGGAGGAGGAGGAGGAGGAGCAGATTAGCGTTTAACGCCCCGTCGATAACAAGGTAACTAGAGACGGAGTCAATCTCGGATTAGAGAAGGATGGGGATGGAAAGCGGGAGTGCCATTTCGAAGGAACCATTCCGGCATTCGCCTTGAGTGATTTAGGAAAATCACGAAAAACCCAAATTAGGATAGTGGGACAAAGCAACTACTTGCTCTCGAAGATGAAGTCAGTATCTCAACAGCTGCATTGCTCCTGCAGTAGGTGTCTGTTTTACAATGTTCCTTGATATACACAGGATTTGTTAATTTGTTTCAGGTAAGTCGCAATATAAAACACAGTTCTATTCGTCAAAGAGAAACACACTAAGGACAGCCTCTGGAGTCACCTGGACTGTGAAGATGCTGGTGTGCCCCTTGCATCAACTTCAGTCAATTCAGAAAGCAGCTACAGTATAAACTATACACTGTAGAGAGACTTATCGATTACAGACGTAGATATAGATACACTAATGAGGCAAAATGTTATGTCCACTTGCTTAGTAAGGCGTTGGTGCACCTCTGGAGCACAATACAGCAACGATACTGCGTGACATGGATTGGACAAGTCGTCCTATGTTTCCAGAGCTACTGGAAACAGACGTCCAAGTAAAAGTCACATAACTGCCGCTAATTACAGAATGGCAGTTTGTGGTCGCGGGTCTGGCGCCTGACGTCGTTATTAATGTGATCCACCGGGTTCAGATCAGGCAAATTTCGAAGACTTGCTTAGTAAGGCGTTGGTGCACCTCTGGAGCACAATACAGCAGCGATACTGCGTGACATGGATTGGACAAGTCGTCCTATGTTTCCAGAGCTACTGGAAACAGACGTCCAAGTAAAAGTCACATAACTGCCGCTAATTACAGAATGGCAGTTTGTGGTCGCGGGTCTGGCGCCTGACGTCGTTATTAATGTGATCCACCGGGTTCAGATCAGGCAAATTTCGAAGACTTGCTTAGTAAGGCGTTGGTGCACCTCTGGAGCACAATACAGCAGCGATACTGCGTGACATGGATTGGACAAGTCGTCCTATGTTTCCAGAGCTACTGGAAACAGACGTCCAAGTAAAAGTCACATAACTGCCGCTAATTACAGAATGGCAGTTTGTGGTCGCGGGTCTGGCGCCTGACGTCGTTATTAATGTGATCCACCGGGTTCAGATCAGGCAAATTTCGAAGACATCAACGTGAGTTCGGTACCACGCTCCTCAAACTGCTATGGCAGGATTCTGAGTTTGTGCTACGGGCAGTTATCTTACTCGAAGATGCCGTCGCTGTCGGGAAAGCCTTCAAGCACGAAGTGATGGATGGAGTCTACACTTAAGTTTCACGAAGTCCATATCTGTCATGGTGCCGTGCGCTATTATACCAAGTTCCATGTGACCTAAGTTCAGTGTCTTGCCGTAGCACAATGCTACCCCGACCGGCCTGCGTCCGTGCTGCGGGGAACGTTTCGCAATGCGCTTCGCCTGGAATCTAACATATCCGGACACGACCATCGACATGGTGATCACGGTCCAGTCTCCATGATTCTCTGCTCACTGCAGTCGTAACTAACGATATCGTTGATGGTCAATATGGAACCACGTAGTGGTCGTCTACTATGAAGTCACATGTTCAACTACATGTGCTAAACGGTGTGCTTCGCAACATGTGCCTCCACCAGCGTTGTGCTCGCACTCTTTCGTGCCACTGACTGCCACCCATCCTGCTTTACAAAGCGGGTACGTCTCTGACCTTCATGTTCTGTGATGGGGCACGGACGCCCAGCACATTGCTGCCTACTCGTGGTCCCACCGACCTTCAACCGCTTTCCTTATATAGGCAAAGAATTTCGCCGTTTCCCAAATGTTCGTTCCCAGGCTCCGAGCCATAAAAATCAGACTTCTGTCAAAATCGCTTATCTCAGTGAATTTCCCCACTAGTGGAGCGTATCGTTGCTAGAATGGTTCCCATTCGCCTCTGCTCCTCCTAACGAGACCCTGGTCTGAGTGTAATTGAAATATTGTTGAATAACTGACGTAATAAAATTTTGAGAAGTCATTGGTTGAAAATAATACTCTTGATTCTCGCTGTAGCTATTGTTGCTTGTTGTCCTGAAAATAAACAGAATGATTTCGCCGAGAGGGTGCCTGGATCTTGAAACTGATTAAGAACAATATGTTAATCTTCTTCTTGATCTCAATGTTCAGTCGTAAATTATCAAATAAAATCGTCAATAATGCAGTTCTGTCGTATTCTCAAAATAATGTAACCAGGTATACATATAAATTCCTTCAAATGAAACATCAGTTGAAGACACCATTGAATATATTCTCTCTCTTGACTAAGCAGAGAACACAATTTTTCATTTTTTCATGCATCGACAATACATTTCACATGGGTGTAATGGAGACAAGTTACACTCTTCCCTCCCCAAGTTATATGACGCACACGGTTACAAAATGACCTTTTTCCGCCACAGATGTCAACCAAGTCTTCGCAGAAAAGACTAACATAAAACCAAAGATACAAACGTTTTACATCTATAACTTAAGAATTTGATTCATATCGATGATTGTTCGCAGATGACATTTAAATAGAACAGTTTACATCAAATAATAACTGCATTTTTGTTAAATTTGAATAAGCAATGAGTTTTGGAAACAATAACGTGCCCCTAAAAGTTTTGTTAAGATCAAAATTCTCTGCTGAAAACTGATAAGTGAGAATATAATTAGCTGCATATGATAAATTAATATTCTCAGAAGAAACTAGAAAATACAAAGACATCAGTTTTGAGATTAAAGAGAAGATAAATAAATGACATAAGAAATATGGACCCCCAAATATGGAAATAAACCAATAAACTCACATTGAGAAGATGTGCTTTACCAGCGTTACAAAATGTTATCAGATCGAAAGTCGTATCGTGTTATAGAATTAGTTACAGCCGTATCGCCATCTACTATACTCCAGAATTGCACTGATGTAGGATCGTTATATCCGCTTACGAACTTTCCTTACCACGTCACGTGCTCGCGAGGTCTTCAGTTTCACGTTGTGACTGGTCAAAATGTTTCGGTTCATCACTATACGTTTTTTGTGCTTTACATATTCATCTGCTTCTCTACATCATTTAGTAGAAGCTGAGTTATGACGAGTACCGTCGTCATGACAGATGACTGCCGCTGTAAATGGAGAACTGAGGGCTTGTTTCAGAAACCCTTGCTGTAATCGCGTCAGGTGGTGTATAACAATCACTCAAAAAGATTCGTCTCATGATAGTAAAATGAAGCTTCTCTCGCACAGGAATCTACTGTCTTCAGTATTGCTCCATTGCACTCACCAGAACTGATCATCATTTCAGGGTTAGGCAGGCAATATTTTTTAACTCCTACTACAGTTAAGCATCTACTTTTTATGGCTAATTGAAAGCCAGCTTTGTTCGGTACGAAGCGAATTTCTCATCTCATTTGTGTACTCCCTGTTGGTGTGCCAGGCAGCATTCACGATTTCATTAATATGTGATCTATTCCGGGCCTCAATCTCGCAGGCACTCATGAAGATTTTAGGCACGGTATTGCCGACAGGCTGTTTATCTCGCTGCCCTGGAGGCTGCGCGCACATTCCTGATGAGATAAGAAGCATTCTCCTCTCGTGACCTGCTCCGTTCTGCATCCGTAATTTCGCTCCCACAGCAATCGTGGCCTGCTTTCTTGGAAGACCCGCAATGGAACACTCCCGCCTGCATTCTGATTACCGGCCGCACAACTTTTAACTGCGGCAGTTTCATTCTATTGATCTAAGACTGTTACTTTCGGTTACTGTGCACAGGAAAAAATTCGCAAACTGAACACACAATTTTTTAGCTTCCTAAACGACCCCAACATTAATCGGAACATTATGCAGATCAGTCAAATCGTTACTACCGAATGCGCTTTCGAGAATTTTTATAATTATTACGAGAAAGACTGTGTGTATGTGAAAAGTGTTAATTTGATCCTCAATTAGCACTTCGGTTCAAGTTATAGGTTCCGCCACACCACTACTCGAATCAATCTGAGGCCATATTAGGAACGACAGAAAATACCTAGTAAATCAGTTTTGCGATCAAGCAAGCTTCCTTTTTCCTGATTCCAAGAGCCACTGCCTGTATTGAAACTTACAGACAGTGATTTTTGAAGTATTTTATCTGTTTCTTTTTTAACTTCTGCATCTATGAGAGTGTTCGTACAATAAGGATGGATTTCAAACCAACATTCATGACTATGGCGGAACGCGCACCTACCACCTCCATACCCAGGTTCCCACTAAATTAGACCACTGGTCGTGTTAATAGTACGCACAAATTCTATACGGGTGCGGCGCATCTCTCTGTCTCGCAAACCACAGTTAGGGACGGCGAAATTACCTGAAATATCGACGTATGGACTTTGCGACAAATCGTGTGAGCTTTCGATTCATCACAGGTATCTCATAGGGTCTTTCGATACATCGAATTTTCCATTTGTTGAAAATCGACGGTCGTCATTAGAAAGTAGTTATTTGGTTTGAAACAGAAAAGTATTATTATCTATATATTTTGTATGAAAGGCTTGTCATTGTTTATTCAGACACAAATTTTGGCCATAGATTCGTTTATTATAAAATGTTTTCAATGAAATTTAAAGTGTTGATTGTTGGCTCAGTCACAAAACCCATGAAGGGTAACGCTTTTCCCATTTTACATACTGGCTTCATATTATTCGGGACAATTGTGCCCATACCTACTATGGTTGTGTGAAAAATTTTCTCCAAGGTGGAGAAATTAGCTACTTGCTGAATTATGAAATAAAGTTTTATTTTAAAGCAAAACAACAGTCTATGAAGGAAAATTGCTTCCTTCAATAAAATTTATATATTAATACAGGTTTGAGAAAGTAAATAATTCTTTTAAAGAGGAAACAGTATTTGGAAATAAGCATCATAAACATTTTTAAAAGTTCAATGTTGGCTCAAAGGCGTGCAACTGAAAAATAGTGATACTCTAAAATTATCAATTCAAGAATAGAATAGTCACTAGTTTACAGATATCCGTCACTTTTGGTTGGTGGCTCTGAATTTATATCTCATACCCGTAACTTTGTCTTTTATTTTCCGAAGTTTCAACTGTGGTTCCATGAAAAATATTTTCCAGGATTTTTCGAAATGTTGTCACAAATGCTACAATAAGTTTTTTTAACTAAATTTTCACCGCACCACAGTTTCAGGGCCCACGTCTCACTGAACTAGCTTAGCGACCTACGCAACACTCTGTAAAAACTAATCGAAAAACACAATATATCAATTTACCGAGGGTAAAGCAAGAGATCATATAGGAAGCTCACTAAATATAACAGCCGAACTGAACAGATGGAGATGCATGACTACCTCATACGTCTTCATAAACAAGGGGGCGTGCGGTCTAGGGCGCCTTGACACAGTTCGCGCGGCTGCCTCCGTCGGAGGTTCGAGTCCTCCCTTGGGCATGGGTGTTTGTGTTGTCCTTAGCGTAAGTTAGTTTAAGTTAGATTAAGTAGTGTGTAAGCCTAGGGACCGATGACCTCAGCAGTTTGGTCCCACAGAACTTACCACAAAAAAGGGGAATTCCCGACTCGATACAGACAAGGAAATTCACTGACTAGGGAGTTTGAAATATATTCGAAATGAAACGATGTTTTCAGCGTTTGTGTAGACTTGAAAGTTGCGAATGATATGAAATATCTAGAGTTACTACAGGTCAAAACGAAGTCATTGAAAAATAATGAAGTATTTCCCATATAGATGTGATAGTTCATATATCAATTTGATACTAGAAATGCTTAATGGCTCCTCGTTTTGCTGAATATGTTTGACAGTATGTATGAAAAACAGGACTCCTTACATCCAACACACAGAAAGAGTACACTGATTTTACAATAATTAATACCCGATATATTGGTGAAAGATATCAATGTATGAGGTCAATGTATGTGTATCAATATAATTCCCAAAAAACATCCATGTACATGATATATCGATGTATGTCTTCCATCTCTAGCCGAAGCTTTACTCGTTACTCGTAATGACTATGCCACTGACACTATACATGAAATTGATTTGAAAGTTCACTTAACTCAGATTCTGAAGACAGTTTTCATTGGTTCCGTGTGCTGATGTCCCAGATCGTGGACTGTGCCTGCTTTCTGAAGACACAAGCACTATTTCTGACGCTGACGGATTCACATTAGTCAACAAAACGTTAGTAGGGTTAATAACGCCAAGGAAAACATTTAATAAGTATCCTGTCGTAATTATGAATAGGTTTAATAATCAATAATGATATATTTGAGTAGCGATCGCTGATGTTTACATAGGTAATATCTGAATATTTATGGGTTATTACGCTTTGCATGCTTATGAGATGAAATAGCTGCCTGTCACGAAGAATATATTAATGTCTCTTTGGGTTGTGACCGCAACGAATTTCCAGAACGATTAGAACAATTACGGGAGTCGAGCTTTCTAAAGATGCTTGGATCATTACGACTGATTTCAGAGACTTCCACGGTGGGTGGGGACGTGTCTTCATACGAATTCTGTACTCCGTAAAATACTTCAGTCGCTGTACGGTTCCTGGCAAAGGGTTTCTTGAACGTGCGCACACCAATATCCACGAAAATGTTTTGATTGCCTCGACACTTGAAGAAACTGTGCTTGGGCTCCAATATGACTTTTTAGCCGGGCCACAATTCTTAAAAATTACCTGTGGTAAAGATTTGAAACGAACACTTGATTTGCGCTTCGTATCAATACTTCAAATCCCCGTCAGGGCATGCAGATCTAGGTTATCCGAGATTTACCTAAATCACTGAATACAGATGTCGGTATGGTTTCTTTGAAAGGGAACTTGCGGTCTCCTTTCCTGTCTTTCACCAATTCGAACTTGTACACCTTCAGTAAAGATTTTCGTGTGCACACAATACCGAAACCTAATCATTCCTACGCAGAACAGTCAAAATGCTCTTCTTTCAGATCGACACACTCACATCAATCCGCGGTCGCATTCACGTCCTAGCCCTGACTTTATTCTTCGCGTACTGCGTATCGTTTCACTGCCTTTCTGCCATACGTGACCGAAGACTGTGTACATTTTGCGCCGGACTTTTCTACACAAGTCCCTTTAAAATCTCCCAGAAATAAAAGTCTAGTGCGCTTATATACTGAGAACGTCGAGTGTAGGGAGCTGATCCCGTATCTTTCCATTCATCTGTCTTGGAATTTCTTATGCGGATATAGATGACGTTAGCATTGAAATAAGGAGGAGTTCAATAGTTCATAAAGTACATGTTTCATCGCACTGATTGAGGAACATTATGTACAGTGCGATCGAAAAGTCGTGCACAAGAAAATAATTGTCTCGTGTTACCGACAACAAGTGAAGACGCCATTATAACGTGTAGAAGCCATATGACTTATGTAGTATTTCCAACTTGGGGGTTTTCCCCTTTATGTAAGGGGAATCAGGTGATTTAGGGGGAATTTAGAAGGATAAGTGCTTCGGAGGGAAATGTAGGGGGAGTGTGCTTCGTGAGAAATTTTTAGTGCTTCTCGATTATGAATAAAGCGTAGCAATTAAAAATTATGTAGCCCTAGCTAAATATTTCGATCTTCATTTTTGGTTGGCAGCTCTCCTTTACGACTGCTTCCACGACTTGAACTGTTCTTGAATTGGGCATTACCCCTATTACAGTTAACTGGGAACCCCTGAGGGAGAGTATGGATCAAATGAGTTAGTAGCAGTCTATCAGTAAAAAGGAGTGGCAAGCAAAACTTGTGGTGTGACATCCAGAGACAAAATACTTCCAGAGACACCAAAAGACATGGGAATCAGGACCCTTGCTGAAAGACACGTTTATCTCCAGTTAGTTTGATTTTACGTGTATAACTGTCAGTGACAATGTTTGCATAGATTGTCCTGTAGCCTATAGTGTACATCTTAGTATGTCATGTAGAAACTACTGCTTCTTTTTAGCAAACACTAAAGAGTAGAATATTAAAAAATCAGTATTTTTCCGCAATGACTTTTGGAATGAATGCATGAATATACCATTCGACATCCAGAGTTTTAATGGAGGTTTTATAGGTGAAAATACTTGCTACTAACTGCTGTCTGTGTATTTAGTATTTGTTATAAAGGAATTACTATTAATTAGTAACCCTCTCCCCTCCCTCGTACGTTTTCAGATTTTGTGGCCCCTAACCCGTCTGGTCAAGAACGAAGAGCTTTTTTCAAGAATTGTCATTCTACGCTTAAAGCTCATAAAAAGGATCTGCCAGTGCACGCAAAAATTAAAAACCACGAAGAAATACTAAAATGAAAGATATAGTAAAATTATGCCAAAAATAAAGCACCATGTTAAAGGATCGTAACCAAAAGTTGTTGTTCATCTTGTTCAACACTCTTGGAGTAGTGTAAATCGCCCAGGAGAACTGCTGGCAATATCAGGACCTTCAACATTTTTGCAGTGTCTGAAAATACATTGCACGAAAGGTACTATAATCATTATAAATGTAATGAGTGCTAGTATGTACGAGCATTTAATCCTAGAAATAGGATATGCTCTGTATTCTTTAATTATTTACAAAAGTACAGGTGTAATGAATGAAAAGTAGCTTTGTATTTTTCTTCGATAGTTTCCTGTTTTGAAGAAATGTACTGTAACTACATTTTATTGCGTTCTTCAGTTAACTGCCTGTCATATTTCACTCCATTTACAATGTCCTGAATTGGAAAAACGATGGTTTTAAAGTAAAACGTATGCTAGGAATTGGGGTGGATAGTGGAAGTGTAATAGTAGGAGACCATAGCTGCGTAACTGCTCTTCTGAAAGAAATAATTCCTGACTGTTAGGTACTCTTGTCATTATGATTAACTTCATGCAGAAAAGCATGATGGATTCCTCTCACGCAACTTGTAATTCCCTCTGAGAGAAACACACAATTGGTTTTCTTACAGTGCTAAGAGACTGGGCCAATACAAACAGTTGTATAAAACTACGAACAATAATTTCAATCTAAAAGCGATGATAAATAGTGCATGGAATAACAACTTTACAAGACAGTGGGCTGTTCAACACACAAAATCCCATTGATGTTTCTCAGGAATGAATTAAAATCCATAAGCTGAAATAACTTACTTTTTCAAAGTGAGATTGCTGAGGTTAAGAAAGTCTTGAAAGACGTCCTTTTGTTTTTCTGATCTCTAATCAGCAAAAATAAAAGATGACTAATTAGCAAATTTTCATCTTGAAAATTATTTAACGCATATATCAGATTCAAGATATTTCAAGTAGAATTTTGAAAGGAATTTCAAAAGCGACTACCAGAAAATATAGCAGTTTTGTAAAAGATGACTATACTTCACCTTTCCATTGCAACTTGCCAGCGGAGACTATATATTCTTCCACTTGTCTCCAGCTTTAGAAGTACAGAGGTAACTGGTAAAATAGATGATATCTTAGAAGGGAACGCCCTGTCAAATAAACAGAGGAAAAACGTTTCAGGTACTGTAGTTTTCTGGACAGAGATTTTGTAAGACAGAGATGCAGTTAGTAATCCCCGATTCTGGAATACAGCCAGTTTTGCAGCTTGGTTACTAACACCGTCAATTTCAAATGCTGCAGTTGAGCGTGAATATTCATTATTTGTTGCATAAAAAATAAACCCACGAATAGTTTTCTATAGAATTACTGAATGCTTTGCAACTACCAGATATTATTTAAAAAGGGATAATATTAATCCTACTCGCTTTGAGCCATCCTCTAAAAAGCTGAAGTTGAACAAATCCGCCTACGACCACAAACAGATTTAAACAAAGAGGCAGTAGTTCTGGATGACCTTCGAGTCTTCTAGAGACTACCATCTCCCTTTGTGAATTATGTAAAGATAAAATGCTTTGCAAGTAGTCTAAAATCATTGATGTATGAATAATGCATGCTCGGAATAATGACAAACGATCTCTCAGAAAGAATGCAACCATGCAGTTCTCTTTAGATGCTCCTAACAGTCCAAATATTATAATCCTTTGCTGAAATTCTCGCGTTACTGATGTCATTATCATGGTACCACTTCTTGCTGCTCCAACATATTCAAAATCTTAGACAGCTAGTGATAAGCGTTTGTCTTAGTCAAAAGCGTTAAATTCCATACTTCCTGCAGAGAAATCATCTTGATTAAAAACTGGAAACTTCAAAGTTTGAATGTGGAATGTCTTTTATTCTATATGAAGTTCATCTAAAATGCATAACAAACACAGAGGATATGCTTACGATCACCATAAAATTTCTTACAAGAACTTCATACAACTGCAAGTTCTTTTTAATGACTTAAACAATGAAGTATATTGTGCCATATTGTGAAATAACTGCAAATCACAGCTGGTCCACTAAAGTGTTACAAGTTATTTAAATGGATCCTAATTTCCACTTCCCCTCCTCCCCCGCCCCCAAAGAAAAATTATATGTTTAGTAGTATAGCCATTTAGTTCGATAAACTATTTATAGGATTTTGGGCCGACTTAGGGGAATCTGAGTACCGATATAGGAGAAAATTATGCTTCAGAGTTGGAAACACTGAGTACTGAGCAGTGAGTTGTCAACACTGAGTACTGAGCAGCTCACTACTTCGTAAGCATGCCGTTTAGCCGAGAGCAAAGAGTTTGCATTCTTGGAGAGTATTTTACAAGTCGTTCATATGCACGTGTTGTAGATAAGTTTTATGGGCAAGATCGAGATGTCGTACTGCCAGACTGTTCAATATCGAGATAAAGCACCCGTTTCCAGGAATGTGGATAAGTTGTAAACAACAAGAGGATCGGGAGACGGGACATTTTGACCGACGCTAACTGGCTGACGTGAGGAATGTAATGCTTCCGTTCGTCCTTAGAAAGTTTGAGACTTTCGTAAGGAAGTGCTTGGAAGCCGTTGCCAAAGTTAAATATTCGTGCATATTGTGTTTGTAGTGCGCAGGAACTGAAGGCGCCAGATAAAGAAAAACGTATTCGCTACGTACATGGTTTGGTCATTTGTTGAGATCCGTGGAATAACCGAACTGGTATTTTCTACACTGATAAGGTGTGGTTTCACTTTAGTGATTTTGTGAGTAGTCCAAACACAAGGATCTGGAGGAACGAAAACACCTTGCAACATCACAAGACTGAAATGTGGTTTTCTGTACTGTGTTGTTGAATTTTCATTGAAACTACTGTCGACGCTATTGTGTACCCAGACATAATTACAGTTTAATACGCTTCTCCAGTCAGATGAATGTTATTGTTTTCTTTAGCAAAGATTTTGGTGATCGGATCATTTCTAAAGAATTATGGCTTCTGATTTAATGTCCGTCGACTTCTACCAGCGGGACCATCTTTAAGGAATGGTCTATAAAATCAGGCCGCACACGCAGGTGAAACTGAAGCCTAACATAACGCCGAGGATTAACAACATGAGTGTTAAAGTGTTCCGCAAAGGGGCCTCAAACATGGCAAAACGAGTTCCTGCATCCGTTAGTAAACAGCAGCCTTTTTGAGCGTATGTTATAAGTGTGTGTGTGTGTGTGTGTGTGTGTGTGTGTGAGACGTTGTAAAATAAAATAAAATACATATTACACACACACGCACACACACACACACACAAATACAGTCTATGCAAAAAAAAGAAAAACGACGCACCACGAACGAATTCTGCAAATCGGTGTGATTGATACTGAAATCGTTGTCGATGGAAAATGAAAAACTGCAAACGCTGACGACCGATGGATCAATGTATGACGCTGCTGCGCAGTTTCACTGCGCAGCTGGCGAGGAAACTAATGGGGCTCAAAGAAGCCGGCTGGAGTAATCGGCTAATCGCTCGACATCTGAATAGGAGCGATGCCACAATTCGATGCTATTGGCTGGAATGGGTGAACCATGGCCGAACACAGCGTCAATAATGAAGCGATCGACATAGTGAGACGACTGAACGTTAGGACACAGCAGTCGTCATCACTCAGAGTCCAAGATTCATCATCATCATCATCGATCCGAGATGCAACTGGTGCTTCAGTGACCACAAGGACCATTAACAGGCAGCTCGCGGAATGGGGGGCGCCACTTGCGCAGCCACCACTGGCCATTGCCTACCAAGTCCGTTTGCTGCGGTGGACATTCGGCCTGGTAGCTCATTGACTGGAGCAGAATTGTCTTTAGTGATGAATCCCTCTTCGAACTTCGCCCCGATTACTAGCGAAGACGTGTCTGGAGATGCCCTGAACTGTGGCGGAATACCAACCTGACTGTCGCCCGCCATACACCCCGACAACCAGCAATGATAGTCTGGGGTACCGTCTCTTTTCATAGCAGGACCTCTTCGTTATCGTCAGCGACACCCTTACAGTCCAGCGCTACACGGACGATATTCGACGCCATGTTTTGTTTGTCTTTATGGCAAGCCATTCTGTGCTTACGTTTCATCAAGATAATGCCCGGCCGCTCACGACGTGAGTTTCCACTGCTTGTCTTCAAGCTTAACAAACCCTATCTCGGCCAGCAAGATCGCCGGTTCTCTCCCCAGTCGAGAAGGTTCGGAGCGTTATAGACAGGGCCCTCCAACTATCTTGGAGTCTTGACAATCTAATGCGCCAATTGGACAGAATTAGTCACGATTTTCCTCAGGAGGACATCCAACAACTCTGTCAATCGATGTTAAGCCAAACAATAGCTTGTATAATTGTAGGAGGCACATGGCATCAGCCCGGTTCATACCCGGGTCCGTAATTTTGTGTTTTAACGCGCACAGACAATTTGTATATTAAGTTTTCAATATTGATGTCTTGTGCATTTTATGTCACTGTTCTACTGGCACTGTTGTACATAACGTTGATATTATTGTGTTTGTCATTTTGGGTTTTTCTTTTGTTTCAAGTAAGTCTGTTTATATACTACGTTTCTGATATTGTTATACGACATTATTCGCAAAAAAAAAAAAAAAAAAAAAAAAAAAAAAAAAAAAAAAAAAAAAAAAAAACTCTGAGCACTATGGGACTTGGGAGTTAACTTCTGAAGTCATCAGTCCCCTAGAACTACTTAAACCTAACTAACCTAAGGACGTCACACACATCCATGCCCGAGGCAGGATTCGAACCTGCGACCGTAGCGTTCGCGCGGTTCCAAGCTGTAGCGCCTAGCCGGCCAGTGTGGCCGAGCGGTTCTAGGCGCATCAGTTCGGAACCGCGCGACCGCTATGGTCGCAGGTTCGAATCCTGCCTTGGGCATGGATGTGTGTGTGATGTCCTTAGGTTAGTTAGGTTTAAGTAGTTCTAAGTTCTAGGGGACTGATGACCTCAGATGTTAAGTCCCATAGTGCTCAGAGCCATTTGCACCATTTTTTGTAGCGCCTAGAACCGCTCGGCTACTTCGGCCGGCCGATGTTATTTGCAGTTTCGTTCTTCAGCTATTGTGTTTACTTATTGTATGATGTACGGTGTTTGCCCTTTCTTGTTTTGCTTTTTACTTTAAGAGCATAGGGAAGTTTGTCATGTTGTTGTATAGTGCTATTTAATTCTGCTCCAATGTCATTGTTATCATTGCCGCCGGCTGTCTGGTATTTGTATACCTGCGCTTTTATTTTACTTTAAGAGTGTGTTTGTATGCCAACTTCGTAATTTTGTTCTATTCTGCTTTTTCTCAATTACGTTTCTGTGGCACTTCATATCCGTTGTTGTCTGTATGGTCCTCGTAACCCAAAGCCAAAATAAAGCATTAAACAAATAAAACAATTGTTAGAGGTGAACCAAAGCGTTATTGACTGTGCAGTTCATTCTCTTGATAAATTATCCAGTTTTTCAGATTTTTTTTTTTTTGTCTGCACATGTGCATCAAATCTACTGATTCCGTCCAATTTGGATAATTCTTTCGTGGTCTTAAGAGTGTGTATATTACTTTTCGATGTGAGGACTTTTCTATCAGGTACAGTAAGCGTTGTGTGTTGTTCTGTTTAGCCAGGTGGAACACAATGAGGCATCAATAACGTCCGACATATCGAAGAGGACACTTGAACATTTCATGTAAGAATGAATCTCACTTTTTATACAAGTACTTTCATGTTTACCATGATCAATGTACTATGAAGAATAGCAGAAAGTGTTTTCTAAAACGGAAAGAAAGCATTTCCTTATCGGTGTCTGCACGACATATTTCCTTTTACTGTGTGTGAGGAATGTGTCATCCAAGCTTAGACGTACTCCTTGTTACACCTTGTATGGTAGAACTTGACAGATACAATGGTTGCGAGGTCTTTGCCTCAATGGGCGTTAAGACCGTCACAGAAGTAATACTGAGAACCTTCATAGTAGAAATGAACGGTAGTGGATTGAGTCAGTGGAGCAGTACGTTCGGCATTTCAGTAGAGTTTGCAGACCGTGGTACCTTTCGTCTGAGCAACAGTGCCCGTCTGCGCTGAACGGCCAGCTTCGCTGAGAAACGGCTGATAGAGCACACTGCGAAAATGGAGTGGTCTGCATATTCTCTGGGACGGCATTCTACGCAGATCTGAGAATTCGGCTCCAGGAAATCACTTTGGAAGAAGCACGTGGCAACACCCGTGTAGGACTTTTGAGCAACCTCGTGGAGTAGTTCCACGATCCTGCACTAGTGTTTGCCATGGGCCACAGACTGTTGTGGAGGAGGGGCAGTATTGTACTGATTGCATATTCATGCGCTCGTCACTATTTCGTATTGCGAAACTGAAATCGGTATATATATTTTTGTGGTATTTTGATGTTGCAGTATTAAATCGTAACACACAATATGATTAATGCTTAATAGTTGTCAACCAGAGTACACTAACGCGGTCTTCTAGCCTACACTGGGAACATTATTTGTAGATGTAAAAATAAACTGCAGTCTCTATTCAGTGTACTCGAAATCCCTAAAAGCATGACTAGTCACCTCTGAACTTCTACCACATTCCCATCAAATACCTCATTCACTCTATACAGATTTACACAAATTAAGCGTGAATTTCAGAGCATCTAAAATTCCATAAATACTTAGACAGCTACTTCTTTTTTATTGAACTATATGAAAATATATATGAAAATAAACGCAAATTAGTTACAAATTACGGCGTGCACAGACTTTATTCAACATGTAAACGTCACTACAGATATTCGGATTTAGGTTAGGACATGTTCGTTATGCATACCGTTATTGGCGATGATGTGGTGCAGACGAATAGCGAAATTCTGCAGACTCTCTGAAGCGTCGGAACATCGATGCTGGCGATGACCTCGTGAATGGCTGTTTCCAGGTCATCAATGGTTTTGGGGTTATTGCTGTACACCTTGTCTTTAATATAGCCCCATAAAAAGGAGACGCGTGGTTCAGATCCGGAGAATGTGGCGACCGATCGAGGCCCATGCCAGCGACCTTTGAGTACCCCAGAGCCAGAATGCGGTCCGCAGAGTGCTCCTCCAGGACAGCAAACACTCTCCTGCTTCGATGGGGTCGAGCTCCGTCTTGCATGAACGACATCTTGTCGAAATCAGGATCACTTTGAATAATGGGGATAAAATCATCTTCCAAAACCTTCACGTATCGTTCGGTAGCAACCGTGCCATCAAGGAGTATGGCACCGATTATTCCGTGACTGGACATTGCACACCACACAGTCACCCTTTGAGAGTGAAGAGACTTCTCGATCACGAAATGTGGAAACTCAGTCCCTCAAATTCGCCAAATTTGTTTATTGACTAACCTATCCAAAAGAAAGTGGGCTCCGTCGCTAAATCAAAACCATACAGCACATACCAATTCCCATCATGTGCCGCGCTCAACCGTGCGGTTTGCACGTCCTAACGCAAACCGTTCCGATGTTAAGACGATTTTATTTTATATAGTTCAATAAATGTCTCCCTGTATTTTGCTCTAGGCGAGTCTCTAACGCTCATTTCAGCTTGACGCCTCAACTGGCCCCTTGTGACCGTTAAGTGTTAAACAGGTGCTGCTTTTTCTACGGATTGTGTGCCACAACTAAATTTCTCTCCTTCGTGGAGAACATCTGAAACGTTTTCATTACCTGTGAAACACACCATCATCGTCCGATGTGTCCCATACTAATCAGCAGTTTCAGTAAATTGCTCGGCTTTCTCACCCCTATTCTGTATCACCATATTCGTATTGCGAGGTCCAGTTGACTCCACATTGACATAATACACTCCTGGAAATGGAAAAAAGAACACATTGACACCGGTGTGTCAGACCCACCATACTTGCTCCGGAAACTGCGAGAGGGCTGTACAAGCAATGATCACACGCACGGCACAGCGGACACACCAGGAACCGCGGTGTTGGCCGTCGAATGGCGCTAGCTGCGCAGCATTTGTGCACCGCCGCCGTCAGTGTCAGCCAGTTTGCCGTGGCATACGGAGCTCCATCGCAGTCTTTAACACTGGTAGCATGCCGCGACAGCATGGACGTGAACCGTATGTGCAGTTGACGGACTTTGAGCGAGGGCGTATAGTGGGCATGCGGGAGGCCGGGTGGACGTACCGCCGAATTGCTCAACATGTGGGGCGTGAGGTCTCCACAGTACATCGATGTTGTCGCCAGTGGTCGGCGGAAGGTGCACGTGCCCGTCGACCTGGGACCGGACCGCAGCGACGCACGGATGCACGCCAAGACCGTAGGATCCTACGCAGTGCCGTAGGGGACCGCACCGCCACTTCCCAGCAAATTAGGGACACTGTTGCTCCTGGGGTATCGGCGAGGACCATTCGCAACCGTCTCCATGAAGCTGGGCTACGGCCCCGCACACCGTTAGGCCGTCTTCCGCTCACGCCCCAACATCGTGCAGCCCGCCTCCAGTGGTGTCGCGACAGGCGTGAATGGAGGGACGAATGGAGACGTGTCGTCTTCAGCGATGAGAGTCGCTTCTGTCTTGGTGCCAATGATGGTCGTATGCGTGTTTGGCGCCGTGCAGGTGAGCGCCACAATCAGGACTGCATACGACCGAGGCACACAGGGCCAACACCCGGCATCATGGTGTGGGGAGCGATCTCCTACACTGGCCGTACACCACTGGTGATCGTCGAGGGAACACTGAATAGTGCACGGTACATCCAAACCGTCATCGAACCCATCGTTCTACCATTCCTAGACCGGCAAGGGAACTTGCTGTTCCAACAGGACAATGCACGTCCGCATGTATCCCGTGCCACCCAACGTGCTCTAGAAGGTGTAAGTCAACTACCCTGGCCAGCAAGATCTCCGGATCTGTCCCCCATTGAGCATGTTTGGGACTGGATGAAGCGTCGTCTCACGCGGTCTGCACGTCCAGCACGAACGCTGGTCCAACTGAGGCGCCAGGTGGAAATGGCATGGCAAGCCGTTCCACAGGACTACATCCAGCATCTCTACGATCGTCTCCATGGGAGAATAGCAGCGTGCATTGCTGCGAAAGGTGGATATACACTGTACTAGTGCCGACATTGTGCGTGCTCTGTTGCCTGTGTATGTGCCTGTGGTTCTGTCAGTGTGATCACGTGATGTATCTGACCCCAGGAATGTGTCAATAAAGTTTCCCCTTCCTGGGACAATGAATTCACGGTGTTCTTATTTCAATTTCCAGGAGTGTAGTTTAAAACTTGGGCACTGTTGTGGGCCCGTTGTAATAATATAACCGGAACCACAGTGAACCTGCAAGATCCAACTGGCGCAGAAGGTCGTATGACCAACGTGAGCTCTCACTCTGCATAGTAAGCGATCTTTAGACCCTTTGATGTCGACAAAGTAAAATGTTGAATGCTGTGGTATCAGTAATTATTTCATTTAAATTTAGTGGCATATAAGGTTTGCATTTTCCTTGTGTTTACTGAAGATCAGAAATAACAACCAATAAATGTCAGTTGCTAATTTATACATGGAAATCATAATTTTAGTATTTAGTAACTTGGATACCATGTAAAGATTTAATTAAACCCTTCCCCGTGACGTGTACAACAACCGAAAATGAACTGTTCCTCTACTGCACACAGTACATTATGCTGTAAAACATGTTTACATATTTCCAGATTTAGCCTTTTCTTAAGCGCAATAAGGGGACTACACCGAACAACGAACAACACATCCATACTGTAACATTGCCTCCACTGTACTTCACTGGTGGCGCTACACACGATGACAGGAACCGTTCCTACATGTTGCCAACGTTATTCCAAGTACGCTGCAGAAGTTTTGCTGGGAAACCCCTACACACATAGTTCATACAGTCGCAATCTCTCCCCGTATTGTCGCGGAAGGAATCATTATGGTTCCATCATTTTGAGCCGGAGAGTAAGCGTGAGAGCCAGCAATGGAAGCACATGGCGTCACCCCCACCAAAACAGCCCATAGCTGTGCATGCCAGCTGTGGGAATGTGGTGATGATCTTTTTCTTTGGCTCCAATGTCACGCTGCTCATTGACTTTCTGGACCACGGCTCCACAATTAACGCATAGCACTGTTCAGACGCCAAGGAATGATGACAGACGGCACTAGTCTGTTGAAGGGTAATGCCCAGACACGTGTTGCCAACGTTGTTTCAATTGTGCTGCAGACGTTTCGCTGGGAAGACCTTACAAACCTTCCATTACATCCCGGTCTCTCCTCATGCGATTTCCGTGTTTTTGGAATCCTAAAGAAAGACATTGGTGGCCGTCGATTTGCTTCGGACGAAGTGCACACCTGGATACAATCGTGGTTCCACAAGCAACCGCAACTATTTTTCCACGCAGGCATTGACCGTTTTGTCTCACAATAGGATAGACGTATTTTCAAATAATAAACAGATGACTTACTTTTTTCCCTCTGTCTCGTTTTCATTTGGCTGTCGCTTATAGCACTGAAACTCCGCACGAACAAGCCATGAAGGCCCAACGGTACCGACCGGCCGCCGTGTCATTCTCAGCCCACAGGCGTCACCTGATGCTGATATGGAGGCGCATGTGGTCAGCACGCCGTTCTCCCGGTCGTATGTCAGTTTCCGAGACAGGACCAGCTACTTTTCAATCAGGTACCTCCTCAGCTTGCCTCACAAGGGCTGACTGCACCCAGCTTGCCAACAGTGCTGGATACATCGGATGGTCACCCGTCCAAGTGCTTGCCCAGCCCGAAAGCGCTTAACTTCGGTGATCTGACGGAAGCCGGTGTTACCACTGCGGCAAGGCCGTTGACTGTAGCACTGAAACGTCACAATATTCTGCCCTATTATACGTGGAACTTCTCGAATCTCTCCTCCTCTCCATTATTCCCAGTCTTGTCAGATCCATCACAGCTTATTCGTTGTCTCCGTCCGCAACATCATATAGTTATTCACCACCCGATTACCTCGTTCATCTGTTCTCATTATAGCTTCGGACTTCGTCGACCACACAATGAGCAGCAACATCTCTATTATACCGTCATCTATTACTTTATTTGCCCAAATAACCATCTATATGGAAATTTAAAATAATTGTAACACACGTCATCAGCTTTCGAATGAAGTGTAGCAAAAACTCTGCCGTGCTGCCCCCCTGTTGAATCAAAATAAGTTTGCTTCATTCACAATTATGAATATGTTTGAAAATTGTCGGGTGACTTTTCCATTAATGTAACACTGATATTTACAAAGCTGGAGTATGAATATTTATAGCTTGTTATATACTGAATGAACACAGAGCGGACTCGTCTGTTGCACGAAAAATATTAATGTCAGTTCAGGCGCCAGTGTGATGGCACCACAGCGTACCTCCTAAGCGATTACCATAATTATACTGTCTGAAGCAGTCGGGGCAGTCTTTCAAATTAACCAAAATGCGAGGCGTATTTCAGTCCATGAGTGGAAGGCGGATCCGTAGAAACGTTATTTTACAGCGGAGCGGAGATCGCTATCGCTAATTGCAGACAGTGTCTCAGAACACTTCGTTGAGGGGCGTTGAAATGGAACACTGATATTAATTGAGCCAAGAACTGCGATTAAGGGGCCGTCACGCTTGCAAACAAGTCCAAGGTCACTGCGAATCCAGTTTTCTGAGCTTGCAAAGATTAGGGATATTATTAATTGACAGATAAGGAGTAAACGGAACGAAAATGTAAATCTCATTGTCCATGATTGCCTAACATGGGCTGAAACGGATGTCATCTCAAGGCTGAAGCAAGTTATGAGAACAATTTCCAAAAGTTAAATATGTCCAGTCATGGGGATTTTTTTATTAGGAAAATGCGGAATATCACTACAAAACAGGTTGCAATCAGTGACTTTTGTTGATCACTTATGCGTCTGTTGACACTGTGTCAATTTAGAGCGCTAGTGGCGTCTCATGAGTGACCATACGCTATAAGCTAATGTGGTTTGGGTGTGAAAAGCCTTAGAACGTCTACTTATACCTAGGTTGGCTCCCGTGCTGAACAGTCGATATGGAATCAGAGGAAGACAGCTGAAAACATAGAAATTGCATCAAAATTGGTATTATGACCGGGTCTCCAGAACGGTGAACAGTCCAATGAACCACGAGATTAAATGCACTAAAGTGTATTATATTAACATTAGTAATACGATTAGAAACGGATCAGCGTAGCATTACAAACGTGAATAAGCCTAATACGCTACTGGTTTTAACACATGACCCATCGTAACTGTATTCATATTTATTTATTTAGCGTATGGCATTTAGACACAATTGTTATTACAATCAATATGCAAAATTGTAATAATTTGGCATTAGATATTCTTACAGTTATTACAATAGTTATACAGAATTATACAAAACTATACAAAATTACACATAATACACATGTTACAGTAGTTATACAAAGTTATAGTAGTTTGGAAGTAATTACAAACAAACATCTAATGAGTTAATATATGCAATTGATTCTGGAGTCGCCATCAGGAAATCTTCTGGAGTCCCATCATAGGCTGTCCTGGGGCAGTCTTCTATTATGTGCTGGATAGTTTGATTTTCTCCACATTGACATAGCGGCGATTCTGTCATGCCCCACTGGTAGAGGGAATAGGCGCATCTGCCATGTTTAGTTCTAATTCTGTTTAAAGTTGCCCAGGTTTTGCGTGATAAGTCAAAACCTGGAGGCTTCTGGGAGATACATGGAAGTTTGCTGATGTTCCTTAAGGACCATTCTTGGTGCCAGGCGCTGGTTATGTTGAATTCTTCCTCTGTTGCAGATGTGGCTATTGCGGTTCTGATGGGTGACCTTCTGGAGCGGAGGCGGCTTTGGGTGGCATCTTCAAAATTCTGTATTCATAAAAATCATACACAAGTGTAATAAACGTAAATATCGTAAGTTTTGCAGGCAGAAACAAATTTCAAAGCTGCCGCCAACGACCAACGCGGCATACTACTCCACCTTCTTCAGCCCGCCAAGCCTACATGAAAAGTCAAAGCCACCACGTCATCGCTAGAAGTAAACCACGCCTCCCAGGAAAGTGAGACGCAGTTCTAGCCAGATGTCACTTAAGAAGTGCCAGCCAGTCCCAGAGCGGCTGCGCCCCCCACTGTCACTGCTTTTGTTATTATTTCTTTAATCTTTGCGTACATTACACTGCCTGACAGAAAAACGTGATCACCCAGAAGATATGGTCGGATGTCAATGTAACTTCGCCCACGTACACACCATCAGCGGGTATGTGAATAATTAGAGCTGCTATGACTGATGGGAAGGCCATCAGAGTGCATTAGCATCGTTCGCGTGTAGTTTTGTTTCTAGACCTTGTAGGAAATATTATAAGATGAATGAACGACATCAGATGTTGACTGATCACAGTGAATGCCACAAGGATGCCGCGTACTCATGTGAGACAGCGTTAGCAGAAACTGACAGAATTTGGAAGGGCCCTCATTGTGGGTCTCGAATTGATAGGCTGGTTGAATGGCGCAATATTCAGATACGTGCAGCATTCGGATGTGACAACTGGACTGCATGGGTACGTGAGCCCAAGCACACTCGTCGTCTACATCTACATCTACATTTACACTCCGCAAGCCACCCAACGGTGTGTGGCGGAGGGCACTTTACGTGCCACTGTCATTGCCTCCCTTTCCTGTTCCAGTCGCGTATGGTTCGCGGGAAGAACGACTGTCTGAAAGCCTCCGTGCGCGCTCTAATCTCTCTAATTTTACATTCGTGATCTCCTCGGGAGGTATAAGTAGGGGGAAGCAATATATTCGATACCGCATCCAGAAACGCACCCTCTCGAAACCTGGCGAGCAAGCTACACCCCGATGCAGAGCGCCTCTCTTGCAGAGTCTGCCACTTGAGTTTATTAAACATCTCCGTAACGCTATCACGGTTACCAAATAACCCTGTGACGAAACGCGCCGCTCTTCTTTGGATCTTCTCTATCTCCTCCGTCAGATCGATCTGGTACGGATCCCACACTGATGAGCAATACTCAAGTATAGGTCGAACGAGTGTTTTGTAAGCCACCTCCTTTGTTGATGGACTACATTTTCTAAGCACTCTCCCAATGAATCTCAACCTGGTACCCGCCTTACCAACAATTAATTTTATATGATCATTCCACTTCAAATCGTTCCGCACGCATACTCCCAGATATTTTACAGAAGTAACTGCTACCAGTGTTTGTTCCGCTATCATATAATCATACAATAAAGGATCCTTCTTTCTATGTATTCGCAATATATTACATTTGTCTATGTTAAGGGTCAGTTGCCACTCCCTGCACCAAGTGCCTATCCGCTGCAGATCTTCCTGCATTTCGCTACAATTTTCTAATGCTGCAACTTCTCTGTATACTACAGCATCATCCGCGAAAAGCCGCATGGAACTTCCGACACTATCTACTAGGTCATTTATATATATTGTGAAAAGCAATGGTCCCATAACACTCCCCTGTGGCACGCCAGAGGTTACTTTAACATCTGTAGACGTCTCTCCATTGATAACAACATGCTGTGTTCTGTTTGCTAAAAACTCTTCAATCCAGCCACACAGCTGGTCTGATATTCCGTAGGCTCTTACTTTGTTTATCAGACGACAGTGCGGAACTGTATCGAACGCCTTCCGGAAGTCAAGAAAAATAGCATCTACCTGGGAGCCTGTATCTAATATTTTCTGGGTCTCATGAACAAATAAAGCGAGTTGGGTCTCACACGATCGCTGTTTCCGGAATCCATGTTGATTCCTACATAGTAGATTCTGGGTTTCCAAAAACGACATGATACTCGAGCAAAAAACATGTTCTAAAATTCTACAACAGATCGACGTCAGAGATATAGTTTTGCGCATCTGCTCGACGACCCTTCTTGAAGACTAGGACTATCTGTGCTCTTTTCCAATCATTTGGAACCCTCCGTTCCTCTAGAGACTTGCGGTACACGGCTGTTAGAAGGGGGCAAGTTCTTTCGCGTACTCTGTGTAGAATCGAATTGGTATCCCGTCAGGTCCAGTGCACTTTCCTCTATTGAGTGATTCCAGTTGCTTTTCTATTCCTTGGACACTTATTTCGATGTCAGCCATTTTTTCGTTTGTGCGAGGATTTAGAGAAGGAACTGCAGTGCGGTCATCCTCTGTGAAACAGCTTTGGAAAAAGGTGTTTAGTATTTCAGCTTTACGCGTGTCATCCTCTGTTTCAATGCCATCATCATCCCGTAGTGTCTGGATATGCTGTTTCGAGCCACTTACTGATTTAACGTAAGACCAGAACTTCCTAGGATTTTCTGCCAAGTCGGTACATAGAATTTTACTTTCGAATTCACTGAACGCTTCACGCATAGCCCTCCTTACGCTAACTTTGACATCGTTGAGCTTCTGTTTGTCTGAGAGGTTTTGGCTGCGTTTAAACTTTGAGTGAAGCTCTCTTTGCTTTCGCAGTAGTAACCTAACTTTGTTGTTGTACCACGGTGGGTTTTTCCCGTCCCTCACAGTTTTACTCGGCACGTACTTGTCTAAAACGCATTTTACGATTGCCTTGAACTTTTTCCATAAACACTCAACATTGTCAGTGTCGGAACAGAAATTTTCGTTTTGATCTGTTAGGTAGTCTGAAATCTGCCTTCTATTACTCTTGCTAAACAGATAAACCTTCCTCCCTTTTTTTATATTCCTATTAACTTCCATATTCAGGGATGCTGCAACGGCCTTGTGATCACTGATTCCCTGTTCTGTACATACAGAGTCGAAAAGTTCGGGTCTGTTTGTTATCAGTAGGTCCAAGATGTTATCTCCACGAGTCGGTTCTCTGTTTAATTGCTCGAGGTAATTTTCGGATAGTGCATTCAGTATAATGTCACTCGATTTAGCGTCATGGTTCAGTCGACCATGACTCATCACCCAATGGGAGGATTGTAAATCCTTCACATTTACGCCTGCCATCCGAGATCAGGTAATGGACTGCCTGGAGTATTGTGTGTCATCCCGCAATATTGATCGTAGACTAGCAGCAACCGTACTAGGGGACTGCCGGCCATTGCATGATCTACAGTTAGCACCGCGTCTTGAGTAGCACAGTGACTGGGAAGCATGGTCTGCTGATGAATGACATCACATTGTGTTCAGAGATGAACTGCGGTTCTACACCAAGCCAGACGACCCTCGTCGGCGAATATGGCGGTGACCTGAGGAGACGTCCTATTCTTCCAAAGTTTTGGGGAGGTACAGCGGTATTACTGTTGGCGTCATGGTATGGGGAGCCATCGGGTATGACTTTAGGACAATGCTGGTAGTGACTGAGATAACTCTGATGGCACAACAGTACATCATGTACGTCCTGCGTCCTATGTGTTACCTATGATCCGACACTATCGTTGTGCCATTTTTGCTCGTTCACACATGGCACGAATGTCTATAAATCATCTCGTGGTTCTGAAGAACTCCTGTGGACAGCAAGGTACCCAGGTCGATCCTCGATAGAACACGTGTGGGGCCAGCTCGGACGTCAAACCCGTCCCAGTGGTATCAAGAACTGGTTAGAAAGGTTGTGAGTCAGATTTCCTCAGGAGGGGATGCAATGGCTTTATGATACCCTTCGCGACCGAATCGGCGCATGCATTCAGACCAGCGAGGAGGGGATGGGGGCGGTGGGGGTGGGGGTGCTGCAATGTTATACAGATAAGTGAGCTCATGCTGCACAGTCCGATTGTGTCCGAGATGACTTTCATCGCTTTCAGATACGACGAATTTGGTGACCAAGACACCAGCGTGAGTTCCTCTAATCACTGTAGCATGATTGTGGCTGTGCCACGGACTCTTGTCCTGCCGGAAGATGCCATCGTCGTAGAGGAAGACGTCAATCTCGAAGGGATGTAGGTTTGTGCGTAACAATTTACACGTAGTCCACAACGGCAATGATGCCTTAGAGCAGCACCACAGGTCCCACTGAAGTCCAGGTGAATGCTATCTACACCAGCTTGTATGTGTGGCACCGTGCATGTTTCGAACAGCAATTCTCCTGGTGTAACAGGAAACATTTTTCGTCCGACCAGGCGACACATTTCCATTGATTTAGCGTCCAGTGTGGATGATCCCGTGCCCACTCCATTCATAACTGACGACATCTTTTGGTCAACATGAAGACACTTAAGGGTCGTCAGCGGCAGAACCGCATGTTCAACAACGTGCGCTGAACTGTTCGCTCCGAAACACTTGTTACTGCACCGGCAATGTGCTCTGTCGTAAGACCTGCCACAGACTGTCACGTATTACAGAGTAGGCAAGCTTCCGATCTCAACGTTCTGTGATGAGGCGTGGACGTGCAATGTCTTGTCACCTGTTCGTGGTTTCCCTGCCCTTTAACCAGTTTCCGTAGACGCTCAGGTTAGTACCATACGAACAGACAATCAGCTTCCCGATACGGGGATGCTCATTCGTAGGTGCCGTCCACAAGAATTTGTCGAAATCGCTTACGTCATTGATTTTTACCATTTGTGGCCGGTAATGTCGCTAGAATGGTTACTCATTCGTCTCTTCTCCAGTTATTTTTTTTTTACAGCGCCAAGTGACCCCAACGCCAACAGTCCGTATTCAATTCACTGTCGGCAGGGGTCATCATGTTTTGGCTCATCTTTGCGTACTCTTTGCTGGTCGTCGGGCTCATTTCGAAGCGGAACTCATCCCCAAGACAATTCTACACCAGTCAACGACATTCCAGGCCGAAGACGCGTCTGGAGGCGACACAGACGCGGTGTCGCCAGTCAGACCGTACGACAGGCGGGAATAACGGTCTGGGGTTTCATCTCATTTCATAGCAGGAATCATTTGTTTTGTCATCCGCGGCACCTTTACACCACAGCGGTACGTGGACGGTATTCTACGTCCCGTTTAGTTGTCATTTATGGCATGCCATCTTGGGCTCCATTTCGGAGAGATAATACCCTGCCGCAAACGGCGAGAGTTTCCGCTGTGTGTCTTCATGCATGTCGAACCCTGGCTTGGCTAGTAAAGTCGCCGAAACTCTCCCCAACGGAGGACGTTTAGAGCATTATAGGTAGGGCTCTCCAACCAGTTACGCTCAAGTTAGTACCATACGAACAAACAATCAGCTTCCCGATTCGGAGATGCTCGTTCGTAAGAATCTGCCCTTTGTCGAAATCGCTGCTCCAGTTACTTTTTTTACATTATTTTTACTTTTTTTTTTTACATTATGACCCCTGCCGACAGTGAACTGAATGCCAACTTTGTCGCTGTCACAAAAGGAACTGGAGCAGAGATTTTGACGATTTAACGCGCTAATTGGACAGAATTTCCACTATATCTCCCACGGAGACATCCAAAAAATCTTATATGGATATGACACCATCGATGACCTGCAGCCGTCTAGAACGAAATTAGAATTATATTAATACCTTCAGCTGCTGACGGGCGTTGATATGTATCAGCGGGGACAGGTGAGAATGTGTGCCCCGACCGGGACTCGAAACCGGGACCTCCCGCTTACGTGGCAGACGCTCTATCCATCTGAGCCACCGAGGGCACAGAGGATACTGCGACTGCAGGGACTATCTCGCTCACGCTTCCCGCGGGACCCACTTTCTCATCTCTTTCGGGATTTGGTAAGAATGTCTTCCACCAGTAATGAGTGTGTTGGGGTGGGACACTGCGAATGTAGTATGTGGACATACAAGGTGAGAATGTGGGCCTCGCGGCAAGCGTGCGTGAGATAGTCCCTGCAGTCGCACTATCCACTGTGCCCTCGGTGGCTCAGCTGGATAGAGCGTCAGCCATGTAAGGAGGTCCTGGGATCGAGTCCCAGTCGGGACACACATTTTCACCCGACCCCGTCGATGTATATCAACGCCCGTCAGCAGCTGAAGGTATTAATACAATTATAATTCCAAAAAATATGTCTATCAACACCAAGTCGAATAATTGCTTGCGTAAGAGCCAGAGCTGGATGCATTACTGGCTTGCCCAGTTTGTGAAGCTCTTTCTCTTGAACAAATCATCCAGTTTCTGAAACTGGACTCATTTCTTTGTCTGTACATGTACATCACATCTACCAGTTTAGACGAGGTCGGATAGTTCCTTCGTGGTGAGTCCTTTTTTTTGTCTTATACACAGCAGGGAGTTTCGCTAAATTATCATATCATTAAGCGCCTGCTCGTCTATCGTTAACTCGCTTTTTAGTACTTTCATTTCAGCCAGAGGAGATGAATATATGGATACGACGGGAAGCAGACTGGTCTGAGTTGACTGCAGACGTTCGTGTAGAAACCCTTCTGCGTTCGCGTTCGCCCAGGCGATACGCTATGGCCTGGGACAAACGGCGGAGGGACTGCTTGAAACTGGATCGGATCGGTGGTCGTCGGCTTGTGCGTGTGTGCACTGAGGTGGCGTGTATGTTTTGAGACCGTGAGACGGAAGCGACACTAAATGGGAAGCAGGTCGGCCTCTTTAGGTGCGGAACCCGTGTGTAACATCCCGGCGAGAATCTGATAAATAATTCATCGCACTCTGTGGAATGACGTGTGGGACGTAAATACGTGATACGTCTCCGAGGCGCTTTTTGTTTTCGTTGGCCTGGAGGCTGCCGTGAGATTAGACGCTCCGACGCCACTCGTTAGGCGGAGAGCGGCCCGTGTGTTCCGGCCCGCTCTGCGGCGCCTTCCCCTTTATTAAATGCCGCAGATTAGCCGTCCCTGCGGAGGATGGCGCGTTCCCACCCCCGCTCTGGCGCCACCGTCTGGCTGCTATGCTCGTTTCTCACGTGGAAAGAAAGGCCGGATTGCTTTGTCCCCTGGGAGATCCTGAAAAACCGTAGCGTGGTCAGATCAGTCCCGATACAGTTGGTATGAGCTGAAGGTAGGGTTCGAATGTAGCGCAGAGCCTGTGAAGCTATGAACTCAAGTTGTCAACAAAGCACTGTGCAAGCTCCATAATGTGTGGTCTGTTTTTACGGATAATCGACTCGGTCTTGTGGTCCAACTGAAGCGATCACTGACCGCAAAAGGCTACGTTCGGCCACATGGAGACCGTTTGAAGCCATTCGTGTTCCTAGACAACGATGAAATTTTTATGGATGACAGTCCGCCCTGTTACTGGTCCATTGGTCCATTGGTTTGATGAACATTGTGGGCAACTCGAGCGAATTGTTTGGCAACACAATCGTCCGACATAAATCACATCGAATATTTGTGAGACGTAATTGAGAGGTCAGTTCGTGTACAAAATCCCGCACCGGCAACGCTATCGACGGCTGCAGCAGTAACATGGCTCAGAATTTCTACAGAGAACTTCCCAAAGACTTGTTGAGCCCACGTCACGTCGAGTTACTGTACTACGCCGTGCAAAAGGACGCGCAATACGATTCTGAGGAGGTATCCCAAGACACAGTTATAATAATGTTACCTCAGTGTATAATAATGTAATTAGTTCAGTTTCAGTGACAATTTACGGCCGACTTTTTCATTCATTGGTGTTCAAAACTTAAGGAAAAAAGTCACTTCTGCATGATAAGCCACTACCATGTAACATAGCTCGATGAAACTTGGACCACACATAGAAAGAACCTTTAGAAATACACTATGAGGCGGATATAAGTGATACTTTTATTCATAGAAAATAATTATTCTCGAGTCTCCGCGATTTATGGTGGTTCCCCTGATATTGCAAAAGGCGGGACGTGGCTCTTAATAGGGTGTGCGATCACCACGAACGACAGTGCATGCTCTTCAACGTGCTCCCATACTGACCACAAGATTGGTAGGGTGTTCTGTTCCTCCACCAGCGTGATTCACAATTGTTGGAGGAAGGGCAACACTCAGTTTTTATATTGGTAGATTTTCGAAGAGCGTTTGACCGAGTGCCGCAGTGCAGACTGTTAACGAAGGCAGGAGCATATGGAATCGGTTCCAGGTATGTGAGTGGCTCGAACACTTCTTAAATAACAAAACATAGTACGTTGTCCACGACGGCGAGTGTTGAGAGACAAAATGGTTCAAACGGCTCTGAGCTTTATGGGACTTAACAACTGAGGCCAACAGCCCCTAGAACTTAGAACTACTTAAACCTAACTAATCTAAGGACATCACACACATCCATGCCCGAGGCAGGATTCGAACCTGCAACCGTAGCGCCTAGGTCCGCTCGGCCACACCGGCCGGCTGTTGAGAGACACTTCAGGAGTGCTCTAGGGAAGTGTGACAGAATCGCTATTATTCTCGATAAACGTAAATAAACTGACGGACAGGGTGAGCAATAATCTGATGCAGTTTACTGATGACGCTGTGGTGTATGGGAGGGTGTTGTCGTTGAGTGACTGTAGGACGATACAAGATAACATTGACAAAATTTCTAGTCGATGAGAGTCTAGTTTAGTCATGTCATGTTCCGTAGATCATTATTACGATTATTTTACCGATATGATGTGGAACAAGTCAGAGTACAAAATATATATATATATATATATATATATATATATATATATATATATATATATATATATATATATATACCAGTTCTGAAACAGAAATTCGTCCATGGAATAGAAGGAGTTGTCCAAGAGAAATGATTTTAAGCTAGACTTAAAACTTGGTCAGCTATCGGCCAGACACTTTATGTTTTTGGGCAAATGACAAAGATTTTTGTTGTTGAATAATGTACACCTTTTTGAGCAATTGACAACTTCAATAACGGATAGGAAAGGTCATTTTTCCTTCTAGTATTGTACGTATGAATATCACTGTTCTTCGCGAATTGAGATAGATTGAATAGCAGCTAGCTCTAAATGTAGAAAAATGTAAGTTAGTGCGATATGAAGTAGAACGGGCATGTATAGATTATAGTAGAAAAGGCGAATGGTCGACGTCGTTTTATTTGGAGAATTTTAGGAAAGTGTGGGCCACCTGTAAGGAAGATGACTTATAGAACATTATTGCGACCCATTCTTGAGTAGTGTTCGAGTGCTTTGGATAGCAGTCAGTACGGATTAAAGAAAGACATCGAAGCAATTCAGAGAGCGGACTGCTAGGTTTGTTACCGGTAGGTTCGATTAACGTGCAAGTGTTACGGAGATGTTTTGGGAACTCTGATGGGAATCACTGAGACAAATCGGGGTTCTTTTCAAGGAACACTATTGAGAAAATCTGGAGAACCGCAACTCTGACGCTGACTGCAGTACGATTCTATTGCCCCCAACATACACTGCGCGTAAGGAACTCTAGGATAAGATAAGAGAAATTATTGCTCATAAGGAGACATATTGACATTCGTTTTTCCTTCGCTCTGTCAGCGAGTGGGACTGGAAAGGAAATGACTGTTAGTGGTACAAGATACCATTCGCCACGCACCTTAAGGTGGCTTGTGCAGTATGTATCTAGTTGCTGATGTAGATTTGCCTTGGCGCATGTGCAAGTGATACAGTACGTCTCTCCAACACGTCTCACACGTTCTCGGTGGAATTTAGATCGAGGAAGGGGCAGGTCTGTCTATTCACCGAATGTTCTGTCGTTCAAAGCTCTTCCACCCGTGCAGTTCGATGCGGTCACGCACTGTCTTCCATAAAAATGAAGTTGGGGCCGAAAGTACATCTGAAAAGACGCACATGGGAAAGGAGTACATAGTTACAATAATGCTGATCGTGACTGTATCGTGATTATAAATTTTGAGGTCAGTACGCTGAAGCAACCTTATGTCTCCCCACTGTATAACATTTGGACCACGAAAAGAATGATGTTCGTCAGCCTTTCTGCGAGCATTACGCGTTTCGTTTCCACCTCTCACCAAATGAGGGTACTTCCTGCTGCATGGGAATACTGATTTCCAAATATTTGAATACAGTATACTCACTGGTCAATGTTACTGTGACTCTATACCTCTTCTCCATCTGCGAGTTTTTAGGGGTGCGTTCGGCCTTGTCTTAATTTTTGTGCGTAGCAGTTCGCGATCGCATGGAATAGCATAGGTAGAGGAGCGCTTGGAATGCCAGGTTATTTGGCGAATAGACTGGCCTGCCCGTTTCCCCGACTTACATCTTATCTCGCACGTAAGGGATGCTGTGGTGAGACATATTACAACACACCCTCATGCACCAACGACCATGCAGCAATTGTCAATCTCTCTGGTGGAGGAAAGGAAGTACACTATCACAATAAATCATTACCAAACTTCAGGCCACCATGGGAACACTTTGCAGAGCGTGCGTTGCCGTCCGTGGTGATCTCACATCTTATTAAGGACCATATTTCGCCTTTTCTAATGTCCATGGGATCATCACAAATCACGGTGACATCAGTGTGATTATTGTCTTTGAATAGAAGTCTTCTTCATATTCGTCTCATAGCGTATTTCTTTCGGTTACCTTCTGTACTCTGCAATAGCAGTTAGATCCATTATTCATCGAATTATGTTACTTGGAGTGTCACAACATACGAAAATTACTTTCGTCCTTAAATTATGGGATCCTGTATCTTTAATCTCGTTGGATTGAACAAGGAAAACTGCCAGAAACATGCCCAGGCAGAGGAGTCGCCTGTACCTAGTTTCAATTTTACAGCTTATTCGTTAAATCCACGAGACAGGTGCTAATGAGAAGCAGCCGTTGCTCGTTTGAACGTGGATACCTCGTTGGGTCATCCATCGTCCACGCAGAGCCGGTGTCAGCAGGATGCAGTTACAGCGCTCCCTCCCCGGTCCGGTGAGTGACTAGACACTGGCGCCATCTGTACTAGCGAGTTGGTTGCGTCCAGACTTCAAACTGAGCTGTAATACGGCGAGTGCACCTCGCCTCGACCTCATTCTGCGCGTGTGCTTCGTTCCAATTAACTCTTGATTGAGACTAGTTGTCCTGCTCACAGACGTGCGCTAGGAGGGATAGGGGGTGGGGTGGAGGGGGGCGAGAGTGTCGCTTGTCCCCTACAGGAATCTGGGTACACGCTTTTTATTCATTACATAATTCTCTAGAATTTCTAGTAGTCATTGTCTGGACCTCCACCAAACTGCAGAAGTAACATTGCCGACTACGACAAGAAATCCTGCAAGTTTAGCAGTCATTCTATATCCTGAGTTTTCTTGGTTGCCATTCCGTTAACGAGAAATTACGCCGATTCCATCGTGCGGCTGTGGTTCCAGCAGTGGTCTGCAGTCAATATGGCTACAAACTGTGCCGAAATAATATCTTCAATCTTTTTCTGTCGCTTCCTCGTTCAGCCCTCGCCGAGCTGCAGAAAGGAGGCGGCCAGACAGCCTGGCGCTCGGGTCCGTCGCCGATTCTCAACTCAATAAACACCAAGCAATATGCGCGCCATTCATTCATCGCCAGTTTCCACAAGGATGCCCCGTCCCTTGACGCACAACGAAATCACAAAAATAGTCGTGGGAAAAAATTCATAATGGCTTGATGATTTTGCATTAAGTTTTACAAGAAAGAATTATTGTAGTGTACTGTTAAGAACACGGCTAACCTTTATTTTACGTGTTTACGTCTGTACTTAATCCTAAACACATCAGTCGGAAAAAAGAAAATATCATCTTCTGCTCTAAGAAAGAGGGAAAAACGTTTGAAACGTCATGGTAGGAAAAAAAAAATGCTCTCCTAGACTGTGACCTTCTCAGAGTTTATGGGTACTAGAGAGAGACACATACAATCACAGGACTAGGAGTTCTGCATTCCAGTTGGCGTGCTGCACAATAATGCGACAAAATGGAAGACGAGGATACCTTTCTTCAGTCTTAGGCTGCTAAAAATTGATTATACTGGTCAGAGTTACGATGGTTTTGGGAGGTTTCCCACATTGATCTAGTAGGATATTGGCCTAACCAACCTAAAAAATGTGCCTTTCAAAACACAAGTTGTTTAACTTCTGTTATGCCAGGCGACACTAGAAAACATATGTCTTGAAAGTAACGCAAAAAGTCAACCAGTGTGAACAGACGTGAATTTCTACAAGCAAGAAAAGAGTTACAGATGACATCAGAATTGAATAAGCCTCTATAACCTGTTTCTTCATTTGGAGGTGAATTAATGTGGCCTTTTTATTGGTAACCAACAGCACTTTCTCAGTCAGTCTCACTTTCTTTCCTGTTTCAGATTTTTAATTTTTAGTTTCAGTCTAACTTTATGAGAGCGTGAATAAATTATTTTATGAATGTTTTTTAGCTTTGTTTCATAACTCGTTGGATATTCTCAATTTAATGATATGAGGACGTAATTTCAGGCCGTTGACTGATATAGCTGGCACTCATATTCATGTTAGTAGCATAAAAGATTTACTTTCTATGTACTATTGAAATATGCTTACTGTTTAGGTACTAAAGTAATATATTTTAAAAATACTAAATACGTAGCTATCTGGCTTTTGACATACAATATGTTTTGTGTACTTCTTGTCAAGCGAATCAGAAATCTACATTAAAAAAAAAAAAAAAAAATACGTCGCTATCTGTCTTTTGACATACAATAAATTTTGTGTACTTCTTGTCAAGCAAATCGGTTACACAAATCTGGCGAGTTTTGAGTGTTACCCCCTTCTGGAAAAACTTCGGTGGACTCCCATCGTCCTGACTAGGACGAAGATTATGGACAGTTAGTAGAGCAGCCGCTAGGCTAGGGCACCCATCTGAGTCTGTTTTGTGTTGCCAACAAATGCGTGTATCTAGCAAGTGTCGGCCAGCAGAGAAAATCGTGGGTTCTTCTGCTCATTAAGTCACGGAGTATTAGTTATAACAGCCGCGTCATTATTTTTTTAGCCATGCACCACTGCCGAAGCCGCTACCGCCTACGCTCCACACTTTGCAACGACACCAGGTAACGAACTGATGGTGGGAAGTCAGTCACCAGGGTAATCCCCATCCTCGCTAACCCTACCCTTGCCGTTTTTACCACTTTTAAATATCACGTTCGTTTTGAATTACAAATGCTAGTATGTTCAACTGTTATTCATGTCAGAGATACGCTATGGTGAGATAAGATGGTTGTCGGTCTAAATACATTGCTTGCTTTAGGGACTGACGCTATTTTTCATTGGTGGTTATTTTTCTATTGAACTATTCCCATGAATTCTGAAGAGCTAGCGCCCACTTTCTGCGGTAAGAGTATTTATTCACGATCCCAATTTCAGTGTACTATGCCATAAAGCGACAAGTCATTATGAAGTGCGTGAACGTATAATCGTTTCTTTTAAAGAAACAGTATTCTCGTGTCAACTACGGTTACAGATTCCACGTGCATAACAAGACAAGCGTCTTCGTAATTCGTAATAATGAATGAATACACATAATGATGTCCCAGACGAAAAATATTATCATTAGCGTAGAATGATTCTGGACTGTGAAATGTACTCGTAACATTCAATGTCCCCTCAGTTTGGAACTTCTACAGCAGAGGTTAACAACCTTTCTTAGACCATTATCCCTCACTGCAATAACCGATTAGCTAGTACACCCCTCTCCTTCCTCGTTCCAACCATCAACTTTAGATTTTAGCACCAAACTAAACCTCATAATTCAAAAAGAATTTTCTTGCAGTTCTTTCATTTTTGAAATGAGAATAATATTTAGGTGTTGTTGTTGGTGTTTCACTAAGCCACGAACTAATGAATCAATGAGACAGTTGGCACTGCTTATGTCTAACTATATTTTTTTATACACTGACGGAAAAATATTCACAACACCAAGAAGGAGTTGTGCGGCATAAACGAAAGTTGGTAGCCGCAATCTGGCTGCAAATTTGTACATCAGTCTGGTGATTCGACCTGTTGTGCTGCCATTCATAAGCATTCCAGGTGGTGTTTTCCCACAGGATAACGCTCGCCCTCATGCCGCTGTTGTAACACAACATGCTCTACAGAGCGCCGACATGTTGCATTGGCCTGTTCAATCACCAGATATGTCTCCAGTCGAAAACAAATTGGACATCATCGGATGACAACTTCAGCGTCATCCACAAAACGACATTAACCGTTCCTGTATTGACCGACCAAGCACAACAGGCATGGCACTCCATCCCACAAACTGGCATCCGCACCTGTATAACACAATTCATGTACCTTTGTATGCTTGCATTCAACATTCTGGCTGTTATAAAGGTTATTATCGTACTAGTATTCCACATTTGGAATGGCTTATCTCGCGCTTACATTAACCTGTGATCTCACGATGTTAATCACTTACATATGTTACCTGGACAGATGTATTCCCTAAATTTCTTTACTCTACATTGATTGTTTTTGGTTTAGCGATTTTCTTCCGTCAGTGTATTTGAGCTGTTCTACAGGATATCTTAAGATCAGAAAGTTAACAGTCTACATTGGTGTAGACACTTCTTAGAAAACACTTCTTCTCCGAGGTGGGACTTGCTTCTCCTGCACCCTTCAACCTCATTTAAAACCAACCTCGTCGAAATGTGTGCACTGTAGGCCTACTTATTGTTTGTAAATTGCTTGATTGCCGGACTCCTTAATCCTGAAGTGGCAGAAATTTGAAAACTTAAGGCTCTTAGGCCGGCTTCACACGGGGCTACTTTGCAGCGCTGCTCAGTGGTTCTTGTTCGGTAGCTCCAAACGCGCGTTAGTGGGGCTCCAGAGGCACGTCAGTGTAGCTGCAAGCTCTTTTCACCTTGTGTAAAACACTGAACAATAACTGGAGGCTATTTCATTGATCGTTCAACAACATTTGGCAAAAATTACAACAGAAACTTGCTACCTCCTGCGTAACTTCGACGGAGAAAGACATGGGCATAGGTGCGAGGATACACTTTGTATTGCTGAGCTCGAGAACGAGATGGCAGAAGACAACTCACTACCTGGAAATGCTACTAAATGCATCCGAACAGCATTTGTTGATTATTTCATGAATGAGGGGATGTGGATGTGGCTTAAATGTATATCAAATTTGAAATCAGTATTAGCAGGCCGCTGAAATGTTTTCTTGAAATATATCTTTGTATGTACCGAATTTGTAAAGTATTTGCTGTATTACTGAAATCTGGTGAAAATGAACATTATTTTTCTTATCGATTAAGTTCTGCTATGTTGTGGACACGGCAGTGAAATTTGTTTCGGATTTCGGTATGATGTACTAGTATACATTCTTCTTCGCGATCTCGTTGCCGTAATCGTCGTGTTTTAGATCCCATATAGCAATCCACTTTTCAGTCTCAGGGGCAGTCCTATGTATCGAAGTCTGGTCAGTGTATACCCGCATCCAGATCCAATGTCCTACGACAGTGCACAATCAGCCTCTTCTGCTTCACAGCAGCTACTGCGCTAGGGACAAAGCGGCCCACGCCCAGTGTGTCAGCAACGCTTCGCTCGCTTGTTTGAGACGGTGGTGTGGCTGTGGTGCAGTCTGAACGCCGCCATCAAATGCTTTGTATAGTCCCTAACGGAGTCATTTTTTGTGGTTACCCCTCGCATCAAAGCAGACCACCGAGAAGGCCAGCAACGTCACTGTGCAGTGACTGTGGCTACGTGTGAAACCGCTAATATACCTGCAGCATTCGCCATCGGCAGCGCTGTTAAGAAGCGTTACTAAGTGGTTACGTCAGAAGGGGCCCTTAATGCTTTGTATCTGAGCATTCTAATAAAAATAATAATAATAAATCTCTTGCTTTGCGGTCCAACATCGCGACCACACAACTACGACGCCATGGCTGTTGAAGTCCGCTCGATGTTGCACATCGTGAGCTTGGTTCGCACACTGTTTCTGTTTCGCTTCTTTTTTCGCAGTTCAATACAGATTCTTTCTGTTTTCATGCTTGATCCGTGTTCAGTTTTTGACGGGCTATCTACTGGGTCGCCTTACCACTTAATCTGACGGGGGTACGATGGGGCGTTCTTCTTGTCAGCTGCTCACCGCGCAGCGCAAGAGGATGAGAGACAGAGAACTGGAAATTTGAAGACACTGTTACTCCAGTCTTCAGTGGGTGAGTATCGTGTGCTGAGAGCACCACTAGTTTAAGTCTTTCTCGATGTGGTTTGAGCTGGGGATAAGTTTTATGTTAATGATATCAACACCTTTAGCTGCTTCTTTTTGCAATTAATGGTGCTATGTTAATTTTTCCTGTCAAATTTTAATGCGAATCCAAATGATGCAGTTTGTAAGTCGCGGAGTTGTTCATTGAACCATACTGCAGCCTCAGTGCTATTGGCAGGTATCAGTGTTAGTCTCAGTGCTCAGATGTAGCGCCTTCCTTGCTTTCAACTTATCAGTTATGTTTGTTACATTTCTCTTCCAAATTTTTTCGAGTGAATCATTATACCCATTTTTTACCCTTGCTTAAACCGATTACCCCACATGTGCAGTTCGACTGTCCATCAAGCCATTAATCACTTTCCCTCTTCCGGGTTGTTCGTATGATATTCCGTATACCGTAACGACAGAGCATATGATGATATTTCTTAACGTGTGTGCTGTACTTGAGACGGAAGACGCTGCTATTCCTTATTGTCTTGTCTCCCCCTTCATCTTAGCTCTCCCTTTCATAGATGGTATATAGTACATTCTTGCAGATCATCTTAACGAATTCGGTACGGCACTGCACGAGAACTCTGTGCTGTCGTGTGTAAAGGAAGACTCTATTTTCCGAGCATTAAGCTGTTAGCTCCTCTTCGTACATTTTTTCTTATTCCAGTATCCGAATAATAAATTTTTTAGTGATGTTCATATCTCTTCCTTTTCAATTCAGAAAATTTACTCCCTAATCATCGAGTGGATTAACCCCACAAGTAATAACTTGTAACCCTGGATAAGTCTTAGGTGATTCTCGTTTCCTTGAGTAAACTCCTCGCCGGAATAAACGAAGACGCGATTCCTTTACGCAAGTTTTGTGAATAAAAATTTAGTCTCGATGGGGGGAAGAATATTGTCCACTGATAGTGCGGTAGAGTGAATGTAATTGACGTTTTCTCCCCGGTTTACGAAGTGCGGATGGTCTCTGTCACACGTCCCACTTGCCTAATTCCTTTTTAATACTATGTATGCTAGGCGCACTCCTGCATGATTCTGTTATAGCTCGCTAGGCGCGCTCCTACACGATTCTATTATAGCTCCATCCCAGATCAGTTAGGTAGGGGGTAGCTACGACAGAGGTCATGTTGCTCCCAATTAATTTTTAGAAGACAAGTGCACCTCTTATAGTACGAAGCATGAAGTGTATGTTTAGAGTCCGCCCCCAAGTCAAACACAGAAAATAGATCAGTAGAGCAGCAGATACGAGAATATAACGGCAAACATCTGGTATCTGTTATAAAGAAAGCTCTTGAACTCCTTAAGGGTGCGGTTAGCACGCTGAAACAGACAAAAATAACAAGGCAATGAAGCACTTTGCGACGTTGTTAGTCGGGACTGCTCTCTATCCCCATAATTTAGCTACAGAAGACTTAGGAACATACATCATGGGTTTACCGAATAAGTTGAGCCTGGGAAGTGATGAAGAGGAACCTGAGGCTGCAGAAGAAGAAACTGTGCATGCTGAACTGCCACTAGTTGAAGGTGACAGTGAAGATGCCAAATGTGTGCTGCTGCTAAAGACTAAATATCAATCCTCTTTTGTGAATGCTGTAATTTATGACTGCACTTAATGTCAATTCACTGTAATTTAGTCACTTTGTTACTGTTTTGTGGAATAAAAAAAAGGTCAACCTGTCTGCCTCCCATGCAGTGGACATGGGTTCGATTTCAGCCCAGCTCATAGATTTATCTCCGCCCAGGGACTGGGTGTTGTGTTGCCCCTATCATCATTTCACCATCAGCGAGACGCAAGTCGTCCAATGTGGCATCAAATAAAAAGACTTACAACTAGGCGGCCGAGCTTCCCCAGGTGGGGACTCCCGGCCATCGAAGTCATATGATCATTTCATTTCATTTTTGTGGGTAGCGGGTGGCCTATGTGAGGACCCTGTAACCTCCATTACATAGTGTCAAGCATTAATCCTAGCAATTGAGAAAAAGTTATGAATAATAACTTATATAATCAGTATTAGAGTCCTACGAACTTGTGATAATGGTAACAAACTTTTACACTACTGGCCATTAAAATTAAACACCAAGAAGGAATGCAGATGATAAACGGGAATTCATTGGACAAATATATTATACTAGAACTGACATGTGATTACATTTTCACGCAATTTGGGTGCATTGATCCTGAGAAATCAGTACCCAGAACAACCACCTCTGGCCGTAATAACGGCCTTGATACGCCTGGGCATTGAGTCAAACAGAGCTCGGATGGCGTGTACAGGTACAGCTACCCATGCAGCTTCAACACGATACCACAGTTCATCAAGAGTAGTGACTGGCGTATTGTGACGAGCCACTTGCTCGGCCACCATTGACCAGACGTTTTGAGTTGGTGAGAGATCTGGAGAACGGCCAGGGCAGCAGTCGAACATTTTCTGTATCCAGAAAGGCCCGTACGGGACCTGCAACATGCGGTCGTGCATTATCCTGCTGAAATGTAGGGTAGAGCCACGGGTCGTAACACATCTCAAATGTAACGTCCACTGTTCAAAGTGCCGTCAATACGAACAAGAGGTGACCGAGACGTGTAACCAATGGCATCCCATACCATCACGCCGGGTGATACGTCAGTATGGCGATGATGAATACACACTTCAATTGTGCGTTCACCGCGATGTCGCCATACACGGATGCGACCATCAGGTTGCTGTAAACAGAACCTGGATTCATCCGAAAAAATGACGTTTTGCCATTTGTGCACCCAGGTTCGTCGTTGAGTACACCATCGCAGGCGCTCCTGTCTGTGATGCAGCGTCAAGGGTAACCGCAGCCACGGTCTCCGAGCTGATAGTCCATGCTGCTGCAAACGTCGTCGAAGTGTTCGTGCGGATGGTTGTTGTCTTGCAAACGCCCCCATCTGTTGACTCAATGATTGAGACGTGGCTACACGATCCGTTACAGCCATGCGGATAAGATGCTTGTCATCTCGACTGCTTGTGATACGAGGCAATTGGGATCCAGCACGGCGTTCCGTATTACCCTCCTGAACCCACCGATTCAATATACTGCTAACAGTCATTGGATCTCGACCAACGCTAGCAGCAATGTCGCGATACGATAAACTGCAATCGCGATAGGCTACAATCCGACCTTTACCAAAGTCGGAAACGTGATGGTACGCATTTCTCCTCCTTACACGAGGCATCACAACAACGTTTCACCATGCAACGCCGGTCAACTGCTGTTTGTGTTTGAGAAACCGGTTGGAAAGCCGGCCGGAGTAGCCGAGCGGTTCTAGGCGCTACAGCCTGGAACCGCGCGACCGCTACAGTCGCAGGTTCGAATCCTGCCTCGGGTATGGATGTGTGTGATGTCCTTAGGTTAGTTAGGTTTAAGTAGTTCTAGGTTATAGGGGACTGATGACCTCAGAAGTTGGGTCCCATAGTGCTCAGAGCCATTTGAACCGGTTGGAAACATTCCTCATGTCAGCACGTTGTAGGTGTCCCCACCAGCGGCAACCTTGTGTGAATGCTCTGAAAAGCTAATCATTTGCATATCACAGCATCTTTTTCCTGTTGGTTAAATTTCGCGTGTGTAGTACATCTTCGTGGTGTAGCAATTTTAATGGCCAGTAGTGTAATAATATTTTAGATACTTGACTGAAATCAGACCTTCCTGTCTTTTATCGGCTCACAAAATTTGATTTTACCCCCCAGGAGGAATTACCTCCAAGTTGGGAGCCATTGCTGTACGGGATCAAATTATCAATGATTGGCCTCACATGGAGGTCGAATAGCTCGATAAACGTTTGGACAGGGTTAGGCGCTAAATTGTGGTCATTATCAAAAATGGGTAGATCACATAACTAATGAAGAGGTATTGAATAGAACTGGGGAGAAGAGGAGCTTGTGGCACAATTTGACCAGAAGAAGCGTTCGGTTGGTAGGACGTGTTCTGATGCATCGAGGGATCACCAATTTAGAATTGGAGGGCAGCGTGGAGGGTAAAGATCATAGAGGGAGACCAAGAGATGAATACACTAAGCAGATTCAGGAGGATGTAGGTTGCAGTAGGTACTGGGAGACGAAGAAGCTTGCACTGTATAGAGTAGCATGGAGAGCTGCATCAAACCAGTCTCAGAACTGAAGACCACAATAACAACAACATCAAGAATGGAGACGATATAACACGGTATTAGCGTTATGTCTCTTGCGGGTTACCTCTTTCTGGTGCTTATAGCTTTTATCGCTGAAATGTGTGATCCGGGAATTGTAGTGGAGGGCAGCTGGAAGAAAATCAAAATAAAGGCGGAAAACGAGAGCAGTCAGCACGGATGCTTGACTGCCGTGGTCTCTAGCGGTGTAGCCAGACAAAAGGAACGTACAAAAGGAGCGGAGAGATGCAGGGTAGCGCGTTCGTGCACCAGTGGCTCCTTCCGGGCCGTTGTCTATCGCGACGCGATCTGCAGAAGGCGGCAGAGCGGCGGGCTGCCTAACGTCTGGCCGCAGCGCGTTGCTACGCCCCCGCAGTCTCTCAGGGCTGGCTGGGCCTTTTGTGGCGCCCTCTTTGTCAGCACTCCGCGGGATGAACGCGCAGCGGCGCTGGCCCTAGTTGCCACAATGGACATTTGCATAACCACAAGGAGCGGCCCGCGGTGGCGCTATCTCGGTCGGCGGGCGAACACGGCGCACTGACAGGTGCTGTGAGCCGACGTCGATAAATTAGATTCAGGCTTACCGGTCACCGCTTTGTAGCGCGCCAACTCCATTTTGCAATTTGCATTCGCCGACTTGGAAGGTTAAACGCCAGCAGGTACATTTCCCGCGTTACCTCCGATTGATGTAAGGGACCCGATAAACACTGTAGGCTCTCTCGTCGATCGCCACGACGTAATGACAGGGCCATCTCCTTGAACTGCGGGTAGTAACACCTTTAGTCTTGTGCTAACGTGAAATATAACCGCGAAAATGTACAACATGGAAACCTCTCACAGCTGGAAGTTCATTTCCTTTTCCACCGGTGACGTGACTTTAAGCCGTAAGTCGCTTTCGTTGTACCATTGTATCAAGGCAGCGTCCTAAGACCTACGTTCATTAAAGAAACGCGTGGGATAGATTGCGTGCTTTCTCTTTTGTTCTATTTCTTTTTGCAAGGAGACGCTGAAAGCGCTACCTGTCATTGCAGACCCCTGTAACGTTCCGTTGGATTCCCACCGAGAGAAATATTCGTTCATGGTCGACTGCCGGCTATAGGAGAATTGCAACTTCAGCGGCGTTCTCATAAAACGAGCCATCCTAGACCGCTGTCAGCGATGGGCCTAACTTCTGTCATTACTATAGTGAACGAACTGATCATGGGGCTCAGATGACGATGTTACGAAGGTAGATGTTTGTTGAACACATTACGGAGCACTGAAACAAGCATACGCACAACTGTCCTAAGGTATCTGGCGGCTCTAGTGGTCTTAAATGGAATGACTTCGAAAGAAAAATGACCGCAAAGGATGATTCGAATTACTCGTCAAGGAACTTCACACCACGGAATGAAAAATGTGGTAGTAACATTATCTACACGTCAAGTCGCACAGTCCGTTACTGAACGTGCAAGCAACGTTATGAAGGACCGTTGGATACAACTTCACCTTACAGCTCAGCAATAATGAACGAACAATGGTAGGAGAATTTATCAGCTGGCATAGCCAAAACCATAATGATTATTCGTGACATAGATCGTAAGTTGAAATCTACATACTAATGAGAACTGAAAGAATGCGAAAATTGTCGTACAAACATTTCAAAATGTCCACATTTATTAGCTCGGTGAAATATGTACATACAAACAATACAACAACGTTCATTGGAAGATGCAAATTGCTCTTTTGCTTTATCAATTATGTTTTGTTTTCATTATAACCGCCAAATAACGCAATAAGAATTGCTTTGCTTCTTCAATAGAGCTGACTGCTCCATTGTTGAAGTAATTTCCATTTTCCGGTTTTCAGTCTTTTATTTCTGTTGTCATTTATTCTCGGTGCATTTCATTGTCGACGTACTGTGAGATCACGATATGGAACGATATGGAACCTATGAAATGACCAAGGCAATCCTGTAGCATGTTTACTGAGATTAACTGACGTCTGACGTTTAAGCATCTTGTTCTCAGGACATGTCAAAAGCTAGTGTATGAAATGTCAGCTGAGAAGAAAAGATCTCTTTGTTCCTAATGGTTCCTTCAGGTCAATCAAATGAAGCTAAAACGTGCACGGCAGTCAGGGCTCTGATGTTGTACATAATAAGTAGAAAATTACTGTCGCATATCCTGTTAACATGACTACCGTTCATGTGATATTACACGATCTTCTACAACACTTTTCTAAATGTTCTCCAGCATCACAAACTGACCTCAGGAATCAAAAGTTCCTATTCCAAATGTGTTTGCTTCGATGAAGGCCGAAAAGCAGACTAGAAACAATAGGGGACTCATCTCGCAGATTATATTCACTGAGCGGTAGTTTATTAGGAATTTTAAATTTTCAGTTTTCATTTTTGATAGAACCTCTGTGCATCCTGGACTTTCCCTGAATGCTAAACAGCCCGCAGGTCTAAAAGAGTCTTTCGCCAGTAAACAGTCAACCAGTTTGACGCCGGTCAATTCTGAGTTTCCTAACCTTCTCATCCAGCCTCAGTAAACAGTCTAGAAAAATCACCCTGGTTAAGTGTTAGACAGTCCCAACTACTGCATCTTTAGTCTCCAAAGAGCAGTAAAATCTGACGAGTAATACCAACGCTGAATAGATACCAAGGAAACATCCATGCAGTGAGTATAGTCCCAAGTCCGTGTCACACAAAGTATCCACTGTCGAACCCAGGTTAGGCATATTTATCAGTTAGTTCACACAAAAGCAATGGTACTTGATGGTGAATTTTTTTTCTAGCGCTTGACGATCCAGATGAGGGTAATTACACATTTTCTCTGCTACAGATATATGCTGTCAGCGTACGTTTGTTTCCTACATGCTTGGAATTCGGGCGTCAAGTAATCTGCCATATGATTTGACACGGCAGACAATGACTCTTCGATACTAGTAAATCAAGCAATGAGAGTGGAAGTACGAAAAAATTCTCCGTCACAATGTCACACACGCTCCTCCCATGTATTCGTGGTCAATTAATTTTTGCGATTCGTCACGTCAGCAGCTAATTTATCTTAGTTCTATTGCATTCCCCTGTCTGTAAATGAGTACCATGCTTTTGTTCATGCCGCAAGTATTTTGCGTGTTAATTTTTCATATATCATTAATATACAGAGTGTTAGAAAGAGTCAGTTATTCATACAGAAGGTGGTAACGACCAAACTAGAAGAAAAGTTCCCATAAATATATGTCAGGAAACAAGAATATGTAGAGATTTTGACTGCAAATTACAGCCTGCATTTTATTTAGAAATGAGGCAAGACAGGACTCAAAAGAGATGTCATAGTAAATTACCCCAATACTCACTTATGGACAATAGCAAATTCTCGAGGACTCGTGGGGGTGAGGTCTCGGAATCGCTTCAATATCTTCATATGGGCAAGGATGTTCTGTAGCAGTCTCATACAGGCATGCGCTTTAGCATATAGAATAAAAGATGGTGTGTATGAATTACCGGCGCTATTGGAGAACGTTACCATTGCAGAACTGCTGTTTCCACCAGCAGGAATGGTTGGCACGGTCAGAGATTCACCGTCCATTGTTGCTGTCAGACTAAAGTCGAGCTTGCAGCCGCATTTTATGTGTACCTGTCGCGCCAACGCCAGAGGGCTTTTCCGTGGTCATTCAATTGTTGTTCTCTCTTTGATGCCTGGAACAGTCGTGCTGCCGAAACGACAGAAAACTCATCGAACAAACGTCGGTCAAAGAGCCCTAGATAGAAGCCAACAGGCAGTTTGTCAGAAAATGCTCAAGCAAGCCTCAATATTTTTGTGCAAACTTTCATTTGCTGCTGAAGACGGGGGCCGAGTACCAGACGTCGGCCTCCATAGCTTCGATGCTCTATGGCGCCGCTGGATAACGTTTCGTTCAGCATCGGTTCCTACTTTCAATTTGTTCCTCAAGGCACCCAATAGACCTCGCGAACTGTGTCAGTATAGTTTTGTTACCCCTCACACGATGTTAACGCGTCACCCTTTTTTTGCAAATGCAGCGGCATACCTCCTCTAATGGGACAATGCTTAGTAAGGCATTGCAGTGTTTCAAGCAACCTCCAATACGCTGAAGATATTCGTGTGTGACATTGTTGTAAACTTCGACTTGAAATCTTTCTCTACTAACATCCTGGTAGCAGATATTATGGAGACCATAGAAGATGATGGGTACGAAACTCATTGAAACGTTGCGACAAGGCGAGGCCACCACTTGGCTGATAACCCGAGAAGAATTAACAAATCAACAAAAAATATTCGATTCACATGCGTTTGACCGGAACCAATTATGCCTACGATCAAGGAGTTTTAAAAATAAAGGGGAATTTTATGAAAAATCTGACGGTTTTTCTGTGGGGTCACAGTAGCAGCTGACATTTTTATGGAACATTTTGAACATTTCGAACGCGCCATTGAAGTCCTCTTATTGACCCCCCTATGTGGATGACACATTTGTTATAAGGCCACACAACAATAAACAGCTTCACAAATTCCACAATTTCTTAAATGAGATTTACCACAAAATCAACTTCTCGTTGGAGGTAGATCCTAGACTGCACAACGCAGTATAATACAAATAGGTATTTAGACACCACTTCGCACCAACACCCAGTTCAGAAGCAAGCGATGCTCAACACTTTGTCTTCATATGCATTCTATATCAGTGACAATAACAGCGGAGTTAGATTTCTTAAAGATAGCAATAGAGGTCAACAGCTACGATGGTATGTCCATAGACCGGGCTTTCGAATGAAACATTAATTACGCTAATAGCAAGGACGAGGAAGTACCTTCTCAATTTGTTACGTTACGTATAGTTTCTGGAGTGACTGTTAGCTTCAGTGAAACTCTACGGAAAAATGGAGTGCTGATCACATTTTACAATCAGAGCAAAATAAAAGACTTTTCTGACCGAAAACGGACGTACACGTCGTGTGGCTCTAGCAGCATGCATGTAGGCGAAAAGGGAAGGACCGTAAAAGAGTGTATTAAGAAACACCAAAGCTGCATGAAGTTAAAATAAAATGTGAAATCTGCGGTAGAGGAACATCAGGAGAATTGAGGCCAAGACATTGATTTCAAAAACGTACGTGTACTGGGCAAGGAAACCAACATTTATTCAAGTCCGAGAAGCGAATGAGATTCCTAAGAACGAATCTAACATCAATAGAGAACATGGCCATAGCCTTCCGGCTCCGTGGCTTTCCTCCGTCAAGGAAGCGATTGCGCGGCCGCAGTGCGCGATGAATACGGACGATAACCAGTATGCCACTTCTGCGGGCAATATTATTTTTGGTAAACATTCCTCCTCTCTTGCTCTGCCCGTTTATTTACTGTCCAATGAAAATGGTCACCAGTAGAAGCCAGAAGAATTTAAACTCGCTGTGTACCACCAGTGGCGCACGCTCGACTCTACCATATATGCTACCAGCGATACAGTAATTTGTGATGTATTGCCTATCAGTCAGGCGCAACGAACAGCTGTGTATACAATTTGTGTGAGAGCTTTCGGAACAAATGATATATCATGTAATTTGTGATTAAAGTAATGTAAAATTGTTTTATGTGGTCTCTCTTTTCTCTTCTGAAGAATGGGCTACACGACTATGAAGATAAAAGGTCAAGATATTAAAAGAGTAGCCTAGGGCGTTTGAAAACGACCGCCGCCCCACGGCGAGAAACAAAAAAACCGTGTCGCCTGTCGATGGAAAGCGTGAATACCAGCGCCTCCCTACAGTGAGAAACACAACTCTCAGCGTCGGTGTGAACTTGTTAATTAATAACTCTTCTTCGAAACAAGCGTAGAAAGACTCTCTTTACATCCAGTGACGGCCGGCCGAAGTGGCCGTGCGGTTAAAGGCGCTGCAGTCTGGAACCGCAAGACCGCTACGGTCGCAGGTTCGAATCCTGCCTCGGGCATGGATGTTTGTGATGTCCTTAGGTTAGTTAGGTTTAACTAGTTCTCAGTTCTAGGGGACTAATGACCTCAGCAGTTGAGTCCCATAGTGCTCAGAGCCATTTGAACCATTTGAACATCCAGTGACGATAGCTCATCAATAATAGCCGGAAGAATTTTATACAATAACCCCACTTATTCAGAATAAACCTGTTCCACTTTCGATACTGTAGTGCCTGTGTTGTTCAAAATTGCGATACAATGTTCCTTCGGAGAGGCATGCATATGGACAACCATCAGATGTACAATGAAATGACGACCAAGAAAATTTGTGTTGGACTGGGACTTGAGCCTGAATTTCCCGCCTGTTGCGATTGCGATTGGTTGCCTTACTATTAGACTGTCCGAGCACATCTTGCAGTCAGACCCATGGCTGACGACATACGGAAGTTGGGGTCTGGCCGTTACTAGTGATCAGGTAGCCTAATGATAAGGCGACCGCTCGAGTTAAGCGGAAAATCTGCGTTCGAATCACTGTCTGGCACAAATTTTCATTGTCGTCATTCCATTCTGTAGCTGATGGTTGTCCGCATTGGCAACTGCGTATACATTTCATGTCTTTCAGCTTCTATCCAATGATGATGGACCACCGGTACTGGCCAGAAGAATTTTGACCAATCATCCCACTTCTTCAGAACAAGCGCGGGAAACTCCCGTTTATAAGTGAATGTTGTCACTGATCTTTGATATTTGAGTTAAACTAACCGCGAACATCACAAGATCATAAAGAAGATTCCAGTGAAGGAGTCGAAACGTAGGTCGTGTAAAAGAAACTGAAGAATAACGTAATATGGCCTAGCAATCTGGAAGATGTTACCTTCAAGCTCCAGTTTGATGACAGCTGTGACGTGTCCTCAGATATGCTGAATATACCTGTTCCTGGGAAGACGTCAGTAGCTTAGCATCTACACTTTTCGTGAGCCGACTTCATCCGCTGCAGCCAGCTAGGTACCACATTAATCTTCCCCGGAGTAATGAGCACCGGAACAGACGACTCCAATTCCATTATTAAATATAATAACATCATTACTGTCACTCAGCAGAGCTAATTACGCAGACACCCCATTAGTAGGAAAAGTCCTACGGCGCGTCCAGGAGCTTCTGAGATCACAGGCTGCCAATTTGCTGCGAGTTCGACGGCCAGCAGCTGTCAAGGTGTCAGTGACCGCGTTGTCTCTGCCAAGCGAAGCTGAGCAAGCACGCCGCGCCGCGCCGCTGGCGGCACTCGGAATACCTTTCTCAAGAGCGCGAGGGCCCAGTGGAGGGGGGAGCGGAGGCGGTGGTGGGGATGAGCGAGCTGAGCGCTGCGCGGCCGTGATGGATGGAGCCGGCGGACACTCGCAAAAACCTCAGCCCCGGACAGGGCCAGGCAGCCGCTTAATCCCGCTGCCGCCAGTGGCCTCCTGCTGGAGATTACGCGCCACGTCCCCCCACCGCGCACTGCGACCTGGCCAGCGCGACGCGACGCCCGAAAATCCATCACGCCCCCAGCCTACTGTATCTCGCTGCAAAACCCGACTGCCTGCTCTCTAATCTCCCCTCATTCCTTCTGACAAACTGCTCTCAGTCTTCGTTGATACAATCTTTCCGTTTTGGGGACTCGGTTGCCTAGAATACCTCCCCGGATTTTCTTGCCAACTGGAAAGGTAAGGATAAAGCTAAAAGTTAAATGGGCTGTTTAGTGTCACTATTAATCCGCAATCGTAGCGAATGGTGCTTTACTGGACCATTGAGGCATTAGGGAATCTAAACGAAGATTTTTTAAATAGTCGTATTCGCAAGTTATTTTCGTAGTTCCATCTACACTACTGGCAATTAAAATTGCTACACCACGAAGACGACGTGCTACAGACGCGGAATTTAACCGACATTGAGAAGATGCTTTGATATGCAAATGATTAGCTTTTCAGAGCATTCACACAAGGTTGGTGCCGGTGATGACACCTACAACGTGCTGACATGAGGAGTTTCCAACCGATTTATCGTACACAAACAGCAGTTGACCAGCGTTGCCTGGTGAAATGTTGCTGTGATGCCACATGTAAGGAGGAGAAAAGCGTACCATCACGTTTCCGATTTTGGTAAAGGTCGGACTGTAGCCTATCGCGGTTGCGGTTTATCGTATCGCGACATTGCTGCTCGCGTTGGGCGAGATCCAATGACTGTTAGCAGAATATGGAATCGATGGGTTCAGGAGGGTAATACGCAACGCCGTACTGGATGCCAACGGCCTCCTATCACTAGCAGTCGAGATGACAGGCATCTTATCCGCATGGTTGTAACGGATCGTGCAGCCACGTCACGATCCCTGAGTTAACAGATGGGGACGTTTGCAAGACAACAACCATCTGCACGAACAGTTCGACGACGTTTGCAGCAGCATGGACTATCAGCTCGGAGACCGTGGCTGCGGTGACCCTTGACGCTGCATCACAGACAGGAGCGCCTGCGATGGTGTACTCGACGACGAACCTGGGTGCACGAATGGCAAAACGTAATTTTTTCGGATGAATCCAGATTCTGTTTACAGCATCATGATGGTCGCATTCGTGTTTGGCGACATCGCTGTGAACGCACATTGGAAGCGTGTATTCGTCATCTATCTACTGGCGTATCATCCGGCGTGATGGTATGGGGTGCCATTGGTTACACGTCTCGGTCACCTCCTGTTCGCATTGACGGCACTTTGAACAGTGGACGTTACATTTCAGATGTGTTACGACCCGTGGCTCTACCCTTCATTCGATCTCTGCAAAACCCTACATTTCAGCAGGATAATGCACGACCGCATGTTGCAGGTTCTGTACGGGCCTTTTATGTCTGTTGCGAACAGAAACCAGACTGTCGCCGTGTTTTTTAATTGTCTGTCTATTATTTTACCTGTCTCCTTCCCGTGTATTTTATTAACATCATCAACCCTTTGTTAAAACATAAACAAACGGTTTTCCGCGATTTTACCATTTAAGTCACCAATTTTATCGCCTGATTTTATTATTTATTATCTTCATCTTTTTAAAACAAATTCTGTAGACTGAAGAGCTGCTGCCAGCCCCCACCCGCCCTTCGAGGTGAATCGAAACTCAATAAAGTAAAAAAAAAAGTGGCATTCGTAGATACAAGAGCTGGATAAAAAGTAATTAGAACTATTAGTTTTCTCTGATATGACTTTACTGACAGAGGTACTCATAGTTACACACTTTCAGTATAATCGCCCCCATTTTTATGACCTTTTTCCAAGTGTCCGAAAGGAGCAGTATACCATCTGCACGTCTATTTCTGTTGATGTCCTGTACTGGGCGCCCTATGGCATGGATAATGTCATCTCTGGTGTTGTACTGGATCCCTCCCAAGAGTTCTCTCATTTTGACAAATAGATCATTATCGCAGGGATTCAAGTCGGGTGCGTATGGTGGGTGTTGCAGACTCTCCCATTGCCAGCGGCGCAAGAGGTCCCGGACAGCAGCAGTGCTGTGGCATCGTGCATTGTCATGCAAAATCATGGGGTGCTTTTCTGTGATATATCGTCGCTAGTGTCTACCGTCACCCTTAGTGGTACAGCGTGATGCTGTGTCATCGCCGCAATAAACATCACCTTCACAGCACTTGGTGTCGTGCGCACTTTCTGAGGATGAGGAGAACAGGGATACCTCCATTCTTTGGATTGGTGTTTCCAGTTTGGTTCGTACGAGCACGCCCAGGTTTCGTCGATAGTGCTGATGCGTCGAAGAAAGTCGTTACCTTCCCTTTGGTACCAGCCCATTAAATCCTGTGCGACGGCATAGCGGTGCTACTATTGCAGCTCCGACACTTCATGGGGTATGCAACGTGCTGCAACTTTGCGGTACCCCAAATGTCGTCAGAATGTAGAGCACGGTTTTGTGACATACTCCGATTCTGCTACTAACTAACGTGCAGTCAAGCGACGATCAACGTCCAACAAGAAATCGAGGAGTTGAACTGTATTGTCCTCCACGCGAGGTCGTCCTGTACGGGGTGATCCTTCGCAGCATCTCTGCCTTATCTGAATGCTTTTAACCCGTCGTGAACCGTGCTGTATGGCAACGTTGGGTCCCCACATGCTTGACGAAGTCCCTGGAAATATTCTTGCGTACTCCAACATCGTGCTACTTCAGTTTTGAACCAAGAAAGTTGCTCTGTCTTCGTAAACATGGTGTTAGGGTAGTTGCGCTATTGCTATGACGTTTAACGGTTTACACACTGCAGTAGATTGACAGAGAACTGTCCCCGCTCTCTGTACAACCTCGTCTCATATGCCTTCGTTGTATCAACACAGATTGTAGCTCTTCGACTCACCGGTTTGACGTTACAGCAATGTTATCACTACTTTGTATCAAGCACGTGTACAACACTAGGGACAAAAATAGCCTCCGTTTCCTCTACACTTGCACAGGAAGGAGCAAAGCAAGCAGCCATAAAAAAGTTTGTCTTCCTCCCTTCTGAAAAAAAAAAAAATGGCTCCAAGCACTATGGGACTTAACATCTGAGGTCATCAGTCCCCTAGACTTAGAACTACTTAAACCTAACTAACCTAAGGACATCACACACATCTATGCCCGAGGCAGGAACGGAACCTGCGACCGTAGCAGAATCGAAGTCACCGACTGAAGTGCCTAGAACCGCTCGGCCACAGCGGCCGGCCCTCCCTTCTGAATTAAAGGTGGTGACAGATATGAAAATCTTAAAAACAAACTGAAATCATTTGACTTAATAAATCCATGTATTCCAGAGATGAATTTTGAATGGGTTATGAATGGCTCAGGTTAAATTTATCAGACTTTTTGTAGATTAAGATTTAAAAAATACTGTTATTCAACGGCAAGCAAGTTTTCACAGAGAAAATGTATCTTTATAGACTTACTGACACGTTCCACAACATGGTGAGTTGTTGTGAATAAGATCCACAGAACAAATACACACACCACACACACACGCGCACACACACACACACACACACACACACACACACACACACACACAAACTAAACTTTTTCACGATCTCTAACAAAGATTATATGCGTTCATCGGGTACGTTTACTTGCGACGTCTTCCGAGCCACTAGTACTTGTCCTCAGGTAAAGTATTACGTCATCATCAGTTCTTTTCTGATGTCGGTTTCACTTACTGGAAAACTTTCAACAAGAACCAAACAAAATACATGAATTGTTTACGAATGCATAGTCCTTCTGCAATAAAATTCTAGAGTTTACTTTACATCAAGTCCCGTTGATAACGAGGTCATTAGGGGCAGAGTAATGACACGGACAGGGAAAATGCAAGTAAAGAATTCGGTCTTATATTTTGCAAAGAAAAGAGTCAGACATTTGTCCTATACGACTTCGGAATGCTCGGAAAACCTTTACAAGGATTTGAATCTCGGTTCTCCCAAATGCGAGTCCAGTCTTTCAACCGACTGTTCCACAACTATAGTCAATTGCTGTTCCCTTTATTCATTCTCTTTTTCTTTTTCATTTCCAATCTTACTGAGCAGAGCAGATAATTGCTATTTTTCAGCCAAATCGCACTGAGTATGGTGTAGGGATATGAGGTTTCCAACTGGGAATAAACGAGAAGGAATATTCAGTTCCTGAATTTGCCTCGTACCAAGACGAAATTCTAGAACGTCTTCTTGAACCGTGAGGTGTGGCCTATTTTAATATTCCCAGGCAATAATATACAGGTCTAATGTCTTCTTGTGCTGGCTGCAAAACTCGCGATGACTATGGACCACACCATGCTCAGCCATGAGGCACCGTCTTTATTTGACATGCTGGCTGCAGTTTTAATTTCTGTAGGTGCCCTTACGACGTACACCAAAAGCCACTTGCTGTCTGACGTTGAAAGTAATGTCGAACAGAGTCCACTTTCAACTCACATAAAAATTACCCTCACGCTTAATAAAGACTATGACCTAAAACTTTGCGCTGCGGAGGGCCAGCTATCGACAGGTTGAGCAGATACTGTTGATTCCACGGTTCATGATTTTCATTCGCGTATATGAAACTGTTCTACCAAGCTGCGACTGAAGATTCCATTAATATGATGGAGCACATCATCACAGCACGATTAACGAACATAATTAATTTTATGGTAGGCTGCTTAAACTGAAAGTAAAGTCGGTCCATTATGTTGGATATTAGATACAGTACCTGCAACAGAATCTTATGCTGAAGTCCGCCATGTGAATAGGAACATTTTCTGCTGTCAAGCGAGGATTAAAAGCCGCAAAATATTAAAATAATTTGAAGAAGTGGAGAAGAAATACTACATATGACCGAGGGCGAATCTTATCTGAAAGCAGTACACAGGCCCGTTACCGCGTCTCCTTACTAACAATATTTACTTGCAGAGAAAAATAAGATTTGCTACGTCAAGTGATCGTAGTGTACCCATCACCTCATTTAGCAACGAAAGTTCTCCGAAGGTATAATTTGCCGCACCGTTTTAGAAAAATTAAATAAAAACCCTTTTAACTAAATTGAAAATATTTGCCTGCCGCTAGCACATTCCACCGGTCTGCAACTAGTAGCAGTTACTGAAAAGCCATTCTGTAATTATCTCGAACTTTAATTTAAAGTGATTATCTCCCGTGTCCTCGGCCATACTGAATAAATGTTCCAGCTCGTGGAGAAATTTGCCCTGAGATGGCAAAAATCATAGATACCTCCTAATATCGCGTCGGATCTCCTTTTGACCGAAGTAGTGCGGCAACTCGCCGTGGCATGGACTCAACAAGACTTTGGAAATCACCTGCAGAAATATTGCGCCATGCTGTCTCTGTAGCTGTCCATATTTGCGAAAGTGTTGCCGGTGCAGGATTTTGTGCACACACTGACCTCTTAATTATGTCTCATAAATGTTATTCGATTGGATTCACGTCGGGTGGTCTGGGTGGCCAAATCATTCGCTCTAAATGTCCAGAATGTTCCTCAGACCAATCGCGAACATCTGTGGCGCAGCGATAAGGTGCATTGTCATTCGCAAAAATTTTATCGTTGTTTGGGAACATGATGTACATGAATGACTGCAAATCATCTCCAAGTAGCCGAAAATAGCCGTTTCCACTCAACGATCGGCTGAGTTGGACCACAGGACCCAGTTACTTCCCTTTAAACTCAGCCGACACCGTTATGGAGCCACCACCTGTGCCTCGTTAACAACTTGGGTCCACAGCTTCGTGCGGTTTGCACCAAGCTCGAGCCCTACGATTAGCTCTTACCAACTAAAATCGAGACTCGTCTGACCGGACCACGATTTTCCAGTCGTCGGGTTCAACTAATACGGTCGCGAGCTCCGGAGAGGCGCTGCAGGCGATGTCGTGCTGTTAGTAAAGGCATTCGCGGTGGTGCTGCCAAAGCCCATACCGCCAGATATCGGCACACTGTCCTAACGAATACGTCCTTCGTAAGTCCCATATTGATTTCTGCCGCCATTTCACGCAGTCTGTTAGCGGTGACTATGCTACGGTAATGGCGCTACTCTCGGTTGTTATGTGAAGGCCGTTGGCCACTGGGTTGCTCGTGGTGAGAGGTAATGCCTGAAATTTGGTATTCTTAGCACACTGTTGACACTGTAGATCTCGGAACATTTAGTTCGATAATGATTTCCGAAATAGAATGTCATGACGCGTGGCTTCAAATACCATTCGGCGTTCAGAATCTGTTAATTCTATCGTGTGGCCATAATCACGTCGGATACCTTCTCATATGAATCACCTAAGTGCAAATGACGGCTCTGCCGATGTACTTTCTTTTGTACAGTGTGGTTATGAATGAATATCGGGGTTTTAACGCTTTATAATATTTATTACATTAAAATTACAGTTAGAAATGATACGCCAAACGAAAGAGCAACTCAAAACAGTTTTACCAAGAACGTTATAAACCCAGAATTAGATCTCATTCTGGAAACATCCCCCAGGCTGTGGCTAAGCCGTGTCTCCGCAATATCCTTTCTTTCAGGAGTGCTAGTTCTGCAAGGTTCGCAGGAGAGCTTCTGTAGAGTTTGGAAGGTAGGAGACGAGGTACTGGCAGAAGTAAAGCTGTGAGTACCGGGCGTGAGTCGTGCTTGGGTAGCTCAGTTGGTAGAGCACTTGCCCGCGAAAGGCAAAGCTCCCGAGCTCGAGTCTCGGTCCGGCACACAGTTTTAATCTGCCAGCAAGTTTCAACATTGTAAATGTTCAATGTGAGCACTGGCATAGCGAAGTACGCGACTGGTTGAACAACAATGTACCCAAGCGCTGGATAGGCCGCAAGGGGCCCAATGACAGGGCTTGCTTTGTATAGCCTCCACGTTCACCCGACCTAGCGTCATGCGATTTTTTTCCTTTGGGGCTTCATGAAGGATCGTGTGTACGTGCCTCCGCTACCAGTAGACCTCCTTGAATTAAGAAACTGAGTTGAAGCAGCTGTTGCTACAATCACTGAAGACACACTTATCAACGTTTGGAAGCAACTCGGCTGTAGGCTTGATGTGTGCCGTCTGACAAATCGTGCCCGCATTGAACATTTATAAGGTTCTTGGTAAAACTGTTTGAGTTGCTCTTTCATTTGATATCATATTTATAACTGTAAGTTTAATATAATGATATTATAAAGCGTTAAAACCCCGATATTCATGTATAAACACCCTGTACTTCGAGTACGTGATACTACCGTCATCCGTATATGTGCATATCGCTATACCACGATTTTTATCGTCTCAGCGTAAGTTACGTCAGCGTTGGCAAACCGTATACTCTGAAAAATTCTGTGAAAAAACTCACGACTGAGTGAATTTCAATTAAACGCACTGCAGCAATTTTCACGAGAATTTGCTCTCAAGAAGCGGCCCGTCCTTGGCGGCTGCCACCGGTGTCTGCAGCCGTGCTGCAGGAAGCTGTTTTGTGCTGTCGCGGGACAAAGAAGCGTCACAAATCATTCGCAGGCCGGTTTCCCATCCTCCCTTTGTATCGGGCGGCTCTGTCTCCACATCCGCATCGCGGAGTCGCCCGCTGGGCTCTTTGGCTGTTTAATGCAACTTCTTGTCAAGCCGAATGACAGACCGTGAATGTCTGACTCCATCCGAATTCAGTTTTGCTTCGTTAGGAGACTTCTTGTCTCCACCAAGGAATGTACTCGTTGAAATATCATTATTGCTGAAACTGGATGGAATTGAACTGCCAGCACACAGATGCTACAGCAATATGTGCCACTGTGTTCCGTAATTTCACACTTTTGTTCGTCAATAACTCGTTTTCAACAATTTCTTTCAGTTTTGTTGTCAGAAGCTGTTTGATATAAATCTGAGATCCAAGCAAAATAGAATGAACAAGGCACACTTCGCAGTGGTTGCAAGTATGTAAATTGAAGGCGATCACTGCGGTCACGTACAGCGGGACATTAGGCGGAATGAGCTGCGAAGAGCGAAACTGTCCGAAAGTACAGACACCACGCATTCATATAACTGATACGCCTAGCTGGGCAATGGATCCACCTTCCTCAAGTGCGGATGCACAAATTCGTCCGATCTCCTGTGGGAATCTCAGAGTAGCGAACATGAAGTCTGTGGACAGGGAAAGCGGACAGGTGGGGCTCAATGAGAATGTGGATCGGCAGCGACGCGTGCCGAGGTAGTCCACGCGATAAAGCTGTGTGCCGGATGGCGCAGTGATTAACGCACCTGCCTAGTAACCATCAGATACCGGGTTCGAATCTCGGTCTGGCACCCAGTTCCACTCGTTGCCGCTGATTCCGCGTAGTGTACCTCTGTAGGTGACAGCACTGATCAACTTCAATTTACATACTTGTAAGATCGCAAGTGTTATCTGTGGTTTCTGTTCTTTAGGGCATGTCTTGACACTGTGGATCTCGGAATACTGAATTCCATAGCGATTTCTGAAATGGAATGTCCCATGCGTCTACCTCCAGCTACCATTCTGCGTTCCAAGTCTGTTAATTCCCGTCGTGCGGCCTTAATTACGTTGGAAACCTGTTCATATGAATCACCTGAGTACAAGTGACAGGCCGGCCGGTTTGGCCGAGCGGTTATATGCTCTTCAGTCTGGAACCGCGCGACCGCTACGGCCGCAGGTTCGAATCCTCCCTCGGGCATGGATGTGTGTGCTGTCCTTAGGTTAGTTAGGTTTAAGTAGTTCTAAGTTCTAGGGGACTGATGACCGCAGATGTTAAGTCCCATAGTGCTCAGAGCCGGTACAAATGACATGTCCGAACGAACAGACACCACGCATTAATATAACTTACAGGTTTTATTCAAATGGTTTAAATGGCTCTGAGCACTATAGGACTTTACACCTGAGGTCATCAGTGCCCTAGAACTTAGAACTACTTAAACCTAACTAACCTAAGGACATCACACACATGCATGCCCCAGCCAGGATTCGAACCTGCGACCGTAGCAGTCGCACGGTTCCGGACTGAAGCGCCTAGAACCCGCTCGGCCACCGCGGCCGGCTACGAGTTTTGTTCTCAAGCTTTTAATGATTTACTACAGTTTCAAAATCGTGACTTTCGACTCTCTGTATAGCCAGTGAAACATATTTTATTACGACACATTTTCAGTTTCGTAGAACAAAAAAGCTTCCTGTAGCTGAAAATCGTGTATGTCGTGCAAAACAACGACCTCACGCGAATTTAATTAGCCCAATATTCAAAAACGTGCATGTCTACTGCTGGAAATGAGGATTGGGGAACATAATCAGACGCAAAGACTTTAACGGGTAGGGGTACTAGCTGAAAACGCATCCTAATGTAAGTTGTGATAGAAACGCTGGATTTACAATTACTAAATAAGTTTTTGTTGAACGACACAAAATGAATTTTATAACAAATTAAGCGCTTTTACATGTGCGAACATGGAACACTAATAAATAATCTTTTTGTACACAGGTACTATGGCAGCACAAATCACTGTAAAGTAATGTTTCATAAAATGTTTATGGCCACTACTTCTTTCTTGCTTTTTTAAACGCAATTCATACCTTTCAAAGGCTTTCTTTTCAAAGATGAGGGCGTGGAATACTCTTCCCAAGGCATCCTCATCTTGCCCTGCTGCAAAATGTTATGCATGAGTCCACAGCGTCAGTAGCTTGTCCAAACGATGGAACTGTTAGTTTCAGCCTTGGGCTATTATCACATGCGTGCAGGTAATACCAGGTCAGTAAAAAGGTAAGACATATTATTTTCAGAAATGGCGTACAAAACTAGGCCGTTTTTAGAAAAAATGTAATAAGACCACGTAGAATCATTGTCGCAATATCGGAAGTTTAATTACGCCTATAATGATTATAAGTATTGTCGGAGTTCATCATGAAAGATGTTAAATGAGAAGTAACAACATATACGCTAGACTGTGACCACATGACGGCAGGCAGCTCCCTGTGGCGACCGCTTTGTGTCAGCAAAATAACAGTTTTTAGTATGCTTTTTGGTTGCTGCATGTTTATCGCGATTTATAACAGTTACGTGTACGAATGAGTGCGGAAATGTGCGTGGTATGCTGCTAAAGGTATGTGCAGGGACTAAAAATGGTTCAAATGGCTCTGACCATTATGGGACTTAACTTCTGAGGTCATCAGTCCCCTAGAACTTAGATCTACTTAAACCTAACTAACCTAAGAACATCACAAACATCCGTGCCCGAGGCAGGATTCGAACCTGCGATCGTAGCGGTCGTGCGGTTCAAGACTGTAGAGCCTAGAACCGCTCGGCCACCCCGACCGGCTGCAGGGGCTAGTACGCTACCTGTTATTAAGGTTTTTGCCTATATGACGTATTGTGAAAGATGTTCTTGAAAGCTGGTTGGTAACTGCAAGACTATATCTGTAAAATTCGACTTTTGCTATGAGACCAATATAGGCCCTCTGAAGTCGAGAGAATGCAAGGCGCTTGTATGATGAAATGGACGCCCTGCACAACATGGTAAATGGATTGCAACACATTGGCATTACGCCTCCCCGGCACTGATAGCGCCACACTGTTCTTCTTGGCATCCTACCTAGAGGACTCGAATTCGGAGCATAGCTGACGATAACCCTGGTACGGCCATTCATTCTGTGCAACCCTTAGTGTGACCATCTCTCTACCTCTATAGTTGTGTCAGTTGAGCTTACACCGTCGGAGGGTGTTACGGGACTTCAAATTCCACCGCCACACCTTCAACGTGCTATACATTGATATGATCGCAGTACCGTCATTGTGAGGTAGACAAACATTACTCCAGTATGTCTCGGAAAGTTATTTGAGGGCATTTGATTACAGTCTAAGGGGAAACCGGCCAGTAATGTAATTTATGTGCATGGCTCAGTCAAGAAATAAAATTGACATCCTACGGTGGTTCAAATGGTTCCATCATTTAGATGAATTTGAAAACATACTATGAATATGGTTTTTTGAATTTTCGCGAACAACTGCATGGTGACTATTATAGAACTATACGAAAAAAAACATAAATTAGCTACAGACTACAGCGTGCACACACTTTATTCAAGATGTTAAGATCACTACAGGTATTCGAATTTAGGTTATTACATGTTCGGTATGTCTGCGCCATTGGTGATGATGTGCCGTGGACGAATAGCGAAATTCTGTATGACCCGCCGAACAAATGACACACAAGTACACTTCTCTCCAAAATCCAAAACAGTTTGCCGTAGTTTGATAACAGATTTTGTGCATCCCTATCGTAAAAATTTGCATCTTGTAGCTGTCATCGGTTAGTGACAGTTTATTCAACTTCGTCACCGCCGCGGCAGTGACTTTTAACAATAAACGTTTTGAGATTCGGAGCACATCTTGTTCATACGGTTACTCTGTCACTTTTGTCGCACCCACCTCACCTCTAATTATCAACATACTTCCATCTGAAATGAATATTTGACTAGGCGCCTCGTCTCTATACACTCCGCTAATTTGGCTGTGAATATCTGCGCCTGTCATTTTCCCATAATGTTGCATGAATTTCATAGTTCACAACTAAATATGAAGGTCACATGTGCCTGTCGGAAACAAGAACACTTTGTAAGACACATGTACAAAATACGAACTCGGCAGCGGTATAACAAGCATTATCAACAGTACTTACTTTTTAAATGATCCATCACATTTTGAGGAAACTATGAGTCTGAAGTATGTTTGCCTGAAACACACATCCTGTTCAGTTCCCTCAGATGGTTCAAATGGCTCTGAGCACTATGGGACTTAACATCTGTGGTCATCAGTGCCCTAGAACTTAGAACTAATTAAACCTAACTAACCTAAGGACATCACACACATCCATGCCCGAGGCAGGATTCGAACCTGCGACCGTAGTAGTCGCGCGGTTCCGGACTGAGCGCCTAGAACCGCTAGACGACCGCGGCCGGCTCCCTCAGATGGATATTCGTCGTTCAGTGAAGGGTGGAAAAAGTGAAACTGTCCCGAAGAACATAGCCTAATCTCCAAAGAGGTCGTTACAAAATTACCTGAACTGCGCCCGAACACGAGAAAAGATGGCTCACGTGCAAAATAGCCCGCAAATGAGTAAGTTGAAATGGCAACGCTTGTTAGCTATGCAAGTGGGAATGAAAGAATCGTCGTATCAGTGGATTATCATAGAGAACCTATATCTTTATCGTTACAAATTTTCTGTTGTCAATGATTGAAAGTTTTCAGACGAACCTGCGCGTGTTCAGTTCTGCTAGTGGTTTCTGGATGAAGTTGCGCCGGCCGCTGGTGGCCGCGCGGTTCTGGCGCTTCAGTCTGGAACCGCGCGACCGCTACGGTCGCAGGTTCGAATCCTGCCTCGGGCATGGATGTGTGTGTTGTCCTTAGGTTAGTTAGGTTTAAGTAGTTCTAAGTTCTAGGGGACTTATGACCTCAGCAGTTGAGTCCCACAGTGCTCAGAGCCATTTGAACCATTTCTTTGATGAAGTTGCATCAGGTCTTACGTACTCAGATATATATTTTCTTTTCAGATAAGCCTAGTTCAGTCTGTCTCGATACACAAACTCACAGAACACGCGCCATTGTGCACCAGAAAAATCCTCACGTGTACTTTTAAAAGTTCTCATATAACGTTAAGATAGGTGGTGTGCGCAATTTACGGGAATTTTTTCTATCACCAAAGTGCATATATGTAACGAAATTTGCCGCAGTGTGACACTGCGTGAAAGTCTATTCCCAGAAATGTGAAGAGTGGCCTCACACTCACTGATAACGCGGCAAAACACGTTGGTTTTCTGGACAGACGAATAATATGGTGCATGTGCACTCACGGCGTCAGGATGACAAGCTGGGAGTGACTTATAAAGCTATACTATGCCCTCAACCCAGAATCGACGTTCCCACCCCAACTTGACATATTATTCCTTAACGACGTTCGGACAGTGCCCAGATAGGGTGCGGTGGTATTGGAGAAACATTGCCATCCTGATTATTGCACTGCTGCCAACAAAACTGTACAGAGCGTTCGAAATGGTGCTACAGCAAAGTTCTCAATGGCAGAGTGCATCAGATCACCTCGGGTTCAGTGGTGAATCAACATGTTCAATAGTAATTTTAAGAATCGTTAGCATCCAAGATTTTTCAAGGTAACTCAACCTCTGGTACATAAACATTGGAATGTACCAGGAAAATAACATCACTGTAAGACGCTTAGTTCAGGATATATGACGCAATAAACAGTGAGATGCATCATGCATGAAGTTTTAATTTATAATTTCTTTAGTACTAACTCTATTCACAATACATTTCGCAGGCAGTAGGTATGTTTGCCATTGGATGTACCTGCAAAATTATACCATTGTACAGCACATATTTCAGGAGATACGAGTGAAATATTACAAATACGCGTGAAATTTGTTAAATACATGGACAAGTATGCGGACAAGTCCATGGTTAAAAATCTCAACCTAAATCCGTGGAACGATTTCAGACAAATTTGGTACACACATTACTTACAATCTGGAAAGATATGTTGTAGGGGTAAGAACCACCACCCTCCTATGGGGTGAGTGTGGTAACATGGGGAGAGAAGGGAGGTCGTGGAGACAGACAGAGAACGAGGGAGATGGAGGAGACAGCCAGAGACAAAAGGAGAAGAAGATGGAGAGGGGAGGGGAAATGTACAGAGAGAGAGAGAGAAAGAGAAAGAGAGAGGAGAGAAGGAGGCGGACAGAGAAAGGAAAGAGGAGGGGAGGGACATTGACAAGAGGAAGGAAGAGATAGACAGAGACATGGGAGAGAAGGGGACTGACAAACAGAGGGGAAGGAGGTGATGAAATTAGAGGGGGAAGGTGGAGATAAATAAGAGGGAAGGAGCAAACAGAGAGCGGGGGGAGGAGGCGATGGGCAGTGAGAGAGGGTGGGAGGGGGAGATGGACAAAGAGAGGGGCAGGACGAAAAGGACAGAGTGTCGGGAAAGGAGGAGATGGACTAATAGAAAAACGGAGTACATACATACATACACAGGCAACGCCGGGCAATCGGTTAGTTCTGTCATGCAATAGTAGATTAATGACGTAAAAGTACATCGAATTTAAATTAAAAAGTTTTTAAGAAATTGAAGTGTTGCCTTTTTGGTGCTGGCTAGTGTAGTTGCTATTGGATGGATGGATGGAGAGGGTTTTAAGGGTGCACGACGGCAAGGTCTTCAGCGCCCGCTCAGTAACAGATCGAGATGGGTGCCAAGAAAAGACTCAGAACAATAAGATAAAACAGAACGTAAGACACAGGAAACTAGCTTGGAAAAATATGTGCCTACCCACACCGAAGCGTGGGACGAAGCATGCCGCCAGCAGTAAAACATGGACAATCCAGGAAGAAAGTGGTAGAGGGAGCTAAAACAATATAGCAGATGGTAGTGGCTGACTGGCCGCAAGGAAAAAGGGAGGAGCCAGTTACTTTGCAATACACTAAAAGCTCCAGCCTAGAAGTTTAGGTCAGAGTCCAGACGCATCACAAAACTTTAAAACCCTAGACACTCACGTCTCATCATTAGCTAAAACACAGTGCAGATCCCCATCAACTTGTGCTTCTGCCCTTGCATCACGGTATAAAATGCAGTCTGTTAAAATGTGCCGGACAAAGATTTGCACACCACAAGGATCACAAATAAGCGGATCCTCCCGCCGTAATAGAAAACTGTGTGTGAGAGGACAGCGCCCAATCTGAAGACGTGTGAGGGTCACTCCTTAAGCCTGAGCATCCGGCAGGAGGTACGCCACGGCCGAGTTGCTGACTTCACCAACCGCAGTTTATTGGCCGTCAGCGCCAGCCATTCTTCCCCCCACAACTCCATGCACTAGTGTAGTTTTAAAGCTATTGAAGTCTAACATTGTAAATATAATTTATGAACGCCCTGTTCAGCTAAGAGAATTGCCAGATGGAAGGCGTCGAGTGGTTAGCCATAACTTATTGCGAGTGCGTGTAAGGAGGAGATTCGATATTTTCCTGGTTGCCCGCTGCCTGCACTCATGTGCCGAGTAAACCGCGCTGACCTTGGCAAGGCGCGCGCGCGCACCTCGCTGCCGCCACGCGCCGCCTGCCGGCTTCCGCGGTGCGGCGCCACTGCTACAGGGCCTCCCCCGCGTCCTCCAGTTTCCCCCTTCTCTTCCGCGAAGCAGCCGGCCTTCCGAGTGGGCGGGGCAGTGGCAGTGGCTCTACGTCACCGTAGCTAGCCTACTGCTTCCCTCAGCTGAGCAGTCTGAGGTTGTAGCTTGGCGTCTCAGGACCCAAGTCTGTATGTGCCTCAAGTGAGTCGTGGTCCTCTATATCGATATACGAACATATATGATGAACTAAAACATTATGTCGACTGCTGTAAGGAGTGTGTCAGAAACCTCCATCACATTGAGAACAATATACACTACTGGCCATTAAAATTGCTACACCAAGAAGACATGCGGATGATAAACGGGTATTCATTGGACGAATACCTTATACTAGAACTGACATGTGATTACATTTTCACGAAATTTGGGTGCATAGATCCTGAGAAATCAGTACCCAGAACAACCACATCTCGCCGTAATAACGGCCTTGATACGCCTGGGCATTGAGTCAAACAGAGCTCGGATGGCGTGTACAGATACAGCTGCCCATGCAGCTTCAACACGATACCACAGTTCCTCAAGAGTAATGAGGGCATTGAGTCAAACAGAGCTCGGATGGCGTGTACAGATACAGCTGCCCATGCAGCTTCAACACGATACCACAGTTCCTCAAGAGTAATGACTGGCGTATTGTAACGAGCCAGTTGCTCGACCACCATTGACCAGACATTTTCAGTTGGAGAGAGATCTGGAGAATGTGCTGGCTAGGGCAGCAGTCGAACATTTTCTGTATCCAGAAAGGCCCGTACGGGACCTGCAACATGCGGTCGTGCATTATCCTGCTGAAATGTAGGGTTTCGCAGGGATCGAATGAAGGGTAGAGCCACGGGTCGTAACACATCTGAAATGTAATGTTCACAGTTCAAAGTGCCGTCAATGCGAACAAGAGGTGACCGAGACCTGTAACCAATGGCACCCGATACCATCACGCCGGGTGATACGCCAGTATGGCGATCACGAATACATGCTTCCAATGTGCGTTCACCGCGATGTCGCCAAGCATGGATGCGACCATCATGATACTGTAAACAGAACCGGGATTCATCCGAAAAAATGACGTTTTGCCATTCGTGCACCCGGTTCATCGCTGGGTACACCATCGCAGGCGCTCCTGTCTGTGATGCAGCGTCAAGGGTAACCGCAGCCATGGTCTCCCATCTGATAGTCCATGCTGCTGCAAGCGTCGTCGAACTGTTCGTGCAGATGGTTGTTGCCTTGCAAACGTCCCCATCTGTTGACTCAGGGATCGAGACGTGGCTGCACGCTCCGTTACAGCCAAGCGGATAAGATGCCTGTCATCTCGACTGCTAGTGATACGAGGCCGTTGGAATCCAGCACGGTGTTCCGTAATTTCCTCCTGAACTCACCGATTCCATATTCTGCTAACAGTCAGTGGATCTCGACCAACGCGAGCAGCAATGCCGCGATACGACAAACCGCAATCGCGATAGGCTACAATCTGACCTTTATCAAAGTCGGAAACATGATGGTACGCATTTCTCCTCCTTACACGAGGCATCACAACAACTTTTCACCAGGCAACGCCGGTCATCTGCTATTTATGTATGAGAAATCGGTTGGAAACTTTCTTCACGTCAGCACGTTGTAGGTGTCGCCATCGGCGCCAGCCTTGTGTGAATGCTCTCAAAAGCTAGTCATTTGTATATCACAGCATCTTCTTTGTGTTGGTTAAATTTCACGTCTGTAGCGCGTCATCTTCGTGGTGTAGCAATTTTAATGGCCAGTAGTGTAGTCAACTTAACGCTATTCTTTGCATTGCGTAAGCACTCAGATACCGATAGTAACAAACATGGGAGCGCGATTCTAACAAGGGAACCTCCCCATCGCACCCCCCTCAGATTTAGTTATAAGTTGGCACAGTGGATAGGCCTTGAAAGACTGAACACAAATCAATCGAGAAAACAGGAAGAAGTTGTATGGAACTATGAAAAAATAAGCAAAATATACAAACTGAGTTGTCTATGCGCAAGATAGGCAACATCTAGGGTAGACTGAGTTCAAGAGCACCGTGGTCCCGTAGTTAGCGTGAGCAGCGGCGGAACGAAAGCTCAACGGTTCAAGTCCGCCCTCAAGTTAAAATTTTAATTTCTTATTTTCGCAAAGTTATGATCTGTCCGTTCGTTCATTGAAATCTCTGTTCACTGTAATAAGTTTAGTTTCTGTGTTTTGCGACCGCACCGCAAAACCGTGCCATTAGTAGACGAAAGGACGTGCGTCTCCAATGGGAACCGAAAACATTTGATCGCCAGGTCATAGCTCAACCGATTCCTCCACAGGAAAACACGTCTGATATATTCTATACGACACTGGTGAAGGCATGTGCGTCACATGACAGGAATATGTTATTGACCCACCTAACTTGTACACTTGGCGAATGGGTAAAAAGATTCTTCTACCTTGCCCGATTTAGGTTTTCTTGTGGATGTGATAATCAATCCCAAAAAAGTGACGAAAACATAAGAGTTTGTCACATAAACTGAAAATAAAATATTAAACTTTTCACTGGAGGCAGGACTTGAACCAACGACCTCTCATGCCGCAGCTGCTCACGCTAACCACGGGACCACTGCGCTCCTGAGATCGCGCCCTCCTTGATGTTGCCTATCTTGCGTATGGACTACTCAAATTGTACATTTTACTTATTTTTTCATAGTTCCACATAACTTCTTCCTGTTTTCTCGATTGATCTGTGTTCAGTTTTTCAAGGCCTATCCACTGTGCCAACTTATAACTAAATCTGAGGGGGGTGCGATGGGGAGGTTCCCTTGTAAGCATTGTTGTGAGACGAGGTCTGTCTGCGAGAGCGGAAGTGGTAGTGTCGGTCGAGAGCTCGGAGAGAAAGACTTGTCACGCTGTCCTCACGTCGGTGATTTCATTTATATAGTCAGGGGAGATTTAAATGGCTTAACTACGCTTGAAGATGGAATGCAAGGTAATATTCGCAAGCATAGCGCAAAAGCAGTTGCAGGGTTAGGCTCGTGATTATTAGTCCGAGTTTGCAATAATCCTGTGGTTTTCTTATCATTTAAAGAAGCCTCCTTATCCTCCAGGTAATAATAATAATTCTCCACATTAATTAATAAATAAATGCTGTAGTTATTAAATGTTAATGTAACTTCGAAATTGAAATAATTTGTTAATCTGGCACTTAGTCATTATTGACACGTATGTCATTGTCATGACAATTTCTGAAGTTTTAAATAGATTTAATTTATTGAATCCCTTCTCACAAGTTATTTAGTGATTAACAGAACCCAAGCAAACTCCTTTTTATTAAATTCATTCTTAGTAACAATGAGCTTTAGGCGCTGCTGCTGCTGCATGCCGTTGTGTATTGCTGTAGACCACATGGAAAAAGGCAGTTATCTAAAGAGGTGAATGCAAAACTTAGGGCCAAAACAGAGACACTGAAACACCACATGTCATGTACTCTAATCCAGTAAACTCCGTTGCACAAGGCAGATTCTGTATCACTTGTAAATACTTGTTCAAGAACGCATACAGGTAACTTAGGTATTAGTTGTAACAGATTCATTTGTTTCTGTAGTTTTACATATTCAAATACGCAGCCAGATAGCTTATCCAAATGTTAGTTTTAAGTTTTTATGTAACAATCTGTTCAGGGCTTAAATGACAGTGAAACTGACACTCATACAAGACGCACACAGTGTTATGCAGGTTAGCTTTCGATTACTGATAGCTTAGGTTGTTTATCTAGTCCATTTTCACTGACGAACACACGCATATTAGTTTTAGGTACGACATATTGGTTGCATATGCGTTACATTGCCCACCGCGAGAATAAATACCTCCTGGTGCCTTTTCGGGCATGAGACACCATAAGATACCTGTACGACGGGCGTTCAGTAAGTAATGCAATACTTTATCTGAAAGCAGGTTGATTTGATTCACTATTCCAATACACCAATGTGGCGACAAACATGCTAATGTCGTTTCTTCAATTTCCTGAGGGTAGCACAACACACTTCAGAGTCGACACTTGTACCATGAGGGAGGCCATCAAACAGAATAACGCCTTCAGAGTCCTACAAGAGCGTCCTCATGACTTCATCAGTCGATGGTGCACCTTGAACATTATCTTCGGAGGACAGATGGTGTGGCGCCACTCCATAAGTTGCCGTTTTGTTTCCGGTTCGAAGTGATGAACGCGTGTTTCATCGCCTGTGACGACGTCCTACAAAAAATTGTCACGTTCAACCTCGAAATGTGCAAGAAATTCCCCACAGATGGTCCTTCGTTGCTCTTTGTATTCTCTTGTTAGGCGGTGAGAAACTCAGCGGGCACTCACATTTGCGTACCTCAACTAGTGGACGAGTGTGTCTGCACTATCGACAGGGACGTCCAGCTAAGCAGCGAGGTGTTTGATTGTGATCCATCAATCACCTCGAATGAGAGTATCCGCACGTTCCATCATGCCTGGAGTCACACCTGCGAGTAGCCGGCCAGCACACGGGATACTGAACAGTCGTGCTTTTGCTCACTGCCATGTCTCCGTAGACATTCTGCAAACGCCTATGAATGTCTGTGATGCTCTGGTTTTCCGCTAAGAGAAACTCAATGACAGTTCTCTGCTTGGAATGAACCTCCGTTGCAGACGCCATTATGGAGGCTACGTATAAAGTCGCCATTTATCTGCACTTCATGAAGCTATAGGGCTAAAGCGTGAATATTTCACCACGTCCCACAACATTTCGCATTTTTTTAACCGCTGTTGGCCGACAAAGAAAAAAAAGTGTTGTATTACTTCTTGAACGCGCCTCTTACAAGCAGAGCAGAAACGGAAGGGAAATTATTCTGGCGATGATACTGCCTGCAAAGGGGGAAATTCAAAAATATATGAAACTTTGACAAAGGACAGGTTATTATGGCCTGGCACCTGGAAACGAAACACACAGTGGTGCTGTTTGCCGTGCTACAGTCGTGCACATCTATGAAAAGTTGTTGAAAATCGCTGAAACCACAAGTAGGCGACAAGGTGTTGGACACCCACGGCTCATCACGGTACTTGGAGGTCCGAGGCCTGCCCTCACTGTAAACCGGGATAGGGGGTGGTTTGTGGCAGATCTGACGACAGACTACAGTGCTGGTGCAGGCACAAATGTATCGAAGCACATCGTTCAGCGCAAACGGGTGAACGTGCTGCTCCGCTGCTGCAGACAACCCCTCCCTGTATGTGATTCCATATTGACCACGGGATCATCGAGAGTGGTCCGTAAATCAGTGGAAACGAATGATCTAGCAGGATGATAGCGTTTCTTGTTCGACCGAGTCGATAGCTGTATAGATATGTGGTGTCTGTTCTGTCGACCTTACGCCTGTCACTGTTAGACAGCAAACGAATCGTTTAGCACATAGTCGGGGACTTCACTTCATCGTAGCTCACCATGTTAGCATAAAATTAAATTCATAAACCTCCCTGGTGAAACACTCTACCTATTACTGAAAACCACATGAAAATCTCTACAGAATTTTCTGAGGTTTCTGACAGATTAGGAATGAAATATAATTTTGCAGTCGGAAAAAAAAATATTTTTAGGTTATAATTACAAATTAACAATTTTTGGATTTTTTCCTTTAATTGTACTCTAATGCCTTGCTTCTTGCCAAACTTAACGGTTCTAGGTCAATGAGAAGTCTCCCACAGAATATGATGAGCGAGGTTGCAAGTATCAAAAAAGGCCACATCTTTTATTGTATTCACTAAGAAACTTAAATTTTTTGCACCACCAAGGGTCTGCAGACTGCAGTAAGTGACATAAATTTAGACGTGATACCTATACCAGTTCTTGAGAAAAAGGGGCAGGCAAGCAGAAGGACAACAAAGTGATGCTATAAGGGTTCCCTTATTGCCGACAGAGGTACGGAACCTTAAAAAGAACTTCTTCACATCACGACAGGGAATAAAAGAGGCCTCTGAAATATTGATGAATTTATACAGTAGTTTTCCAGGGTATTTGGATAGTAGTTCTTATTTCACCTTTAAGATGAGGGACAACCATTATCCTGTTGACGAATGACATCCTATGATCGTTCAACTAAATGCATTTCTGGCAGATCGAGAGGTCAGGGAGCAAACGCGTCTATGTGAACTGCGAAAAGGCCTGTGCATGCCGAGCATTATGTTGTTCCCATCTTGATCCAGGGACTTGGCCGCAACCATCCTCTGACTGAACGGGTTCACGCTGTGGTTAAACATTCGTCTCGCATTAAAGGGGCCAAGGCACAAATTTAAACTCGGATACGCCGATTTAAGCTTCTTCTGTTAAAAAAAAAAACAACAGAAGAAGCTTAAATCGGCGTATCCGAGTTTAAACTGATTAATGGAACAGTGAGATCAATCCTTCGAAAAGGTTGGAAGTTATTTTTCATAATGTCAGCTTTAAAAATCATTCTTTCTTCCACAGTTCTGAATCACAAATGTACTTAAAGGTATCACAGTGCTTGACTAGTTGAGTAGAGCCATGCCTAACAGGAGATACTTTGTAGGGTAGAGACCAATGAGAAGGCTGGACAATATGAAACCCTCGTGAACGGGCACAACTGTCTAATCTATTCATGTCCATGTTTATGGCCGGCATGTGCGAGTGACAGATGACATTGGGCTTGCTTTGTGATGGCTATTCTCAGGCAACAAGCCAGAAAAAGTATGGCGAGGTTGCACCTTACGTTTTGCAGCTTTGCGTAATATTTGCTTGCAGCAGTTTCAGATATTTACTCTGCCTTTACTTATGTTCAAATCTAATGTCCGTTGTTCAGTGAGGGGTTCTAGTTTTCTATACACGTGATACAGTATCGGGTTTTCATTATTTCCCTTGCTAAGTAGTTATGTTAACTACACCACACTGAAGTTCATGTAAATATGTCCAGGACTTTCTAATGTATTTATACACTCCTGGAAATGGAAAAAAGAACACATTGACACCGGTGTGTCAGACCCACCATACTTGCTCCGGACACTGCGAGAGGGCTGTACAAGCTATGATCACACGCACGGCACAGCGGACACACCAGGAACCGCGGTGTTGGCCGTCGAATGGCGCTAGCTGCGCAGCATTTGTGCACCGCCGCCGTCAGTGTCAGCCAGTTTGCCGTGGCATACGGAGCTCCATCGCAGTCTTTAACACTGGTAGCATGCCGCGACAGCGTGGACGTGAACCGTATGAGCAGTTGACGGACTTTGAGCGAGGGCGTATAGTGGGCATGCGGGAGGCCGGGTGGACGTACAGCCGAATTGCTCAACACGTGGGGCGTGAGGTCTCCACAGTACATCGATGTTGTCGCCAGTGGTCGGCGGAAGGTGCACGCGCCCGTCGACCTGGCACCGGACCGCAGCGACGCACGGATGCACGCCAAGACCGTAGGATCCTACGCAGTGCCGTAGGGGACCGCACCGCCACTTCCCAGCAAATTAGGGACACTGTTGCTCCTGGGGTATCGGCGAGGACCATTCGCAACCGTCTCCATGAAGCTGGGCTACGGTCCCGCACACCGTTAGGCCGTCTTCCGCTCACGCCCCAACATCGTGCAGCCCGCCTCCAGTGGTGTCGCGACAGGCGTGAATGGAGGGACGAATGGAGACGTGTCGTCTTCAGCGATGAGAGTCGCTTCTGCCTTGGTGCCAATGATGGTCGTATGCGTGTTTGGCGCCGTGCAGGTGAGCGCCACAATCAGGACTGCATACGACTGAGGCACACAGGGCCAACACCCGGCATCATGGTGTGGGGAGCGATCTCCTACACTGGCCGTACACCACTGGTGATCGTCGAGGGGACACTGAATAGTGCACGGTACATCCAAACCGTCATCGAACCCATCGTTCTACCATTCCTAGACCGGCAAGGGAACGTGCTGTTCCAACAGGACAATGCACGTCCGCATGTATCCCGTGCCACCCAGCGTGCTCTAGAAGGTGTAAGTCAACTACCCTGGCCAGCAAGATCTCCGGATCTGTCCCCCATTGAGCATGTTTGGGACTGGATGAAGCATCGTCTCACGCGGTCTGCACGTCCAGCACGAACGCTGGTCCAACTGAGGCGCCAGGTGGAAATGGCATGGCAAGCCGTTCCACAGGACTACATCCAGCATCTCTACGATCGTCTCCATGGGAGAATAGCAGCCTGCATTGCTGCGAAAGGTGGATATACACTGTACTAGCGCCGACATTGTGCATGCTCTGTTGCCTGTGTCTATGTGCCTGTGGTGTGTCAGTGTGATCATGTGATGTATCTGACCCCCGGAATGTGTCAATAAAGTTTCCCCTTCCTGGGACAATGAATTCACGGTGTTCTTATTTCAATTTCCAGGAGTGTAACTTTCCTTTGTTCAGTTCTTTCTAACGTGGTTGCTCTGTATGCCACATGCTACACGCATGGACAACTGAACTATTTCTTGTTTCTATGATTGGTGATTGAGTGGTAATAGTCATATTTAATTGAAGGTTCTACAGTTTATTTACATTACCTTACCACTATGAAATTCACATACAAATCTCAAGCTATGTGTGTGATTTTGTGTATATTTTCCAATCTACGAGGGGCAATCAGTAAGTAGTGCAACACATTTATTTCTCGGTCAATTTTGGTTGAAAAAATTCAGAATTTGTTGTGTGATATCGTGGAATATTCCCTATTTAAACCCAACAGTTTCGTGAAGTTTCAATTGGTGGCGGCAATACATAGCGTTCAAAACGGCGTCTGTAACGGAGGTGCGTTCCAAGCAGAGACATGTCATTGAATTTTGTTTGGTGAAATAGCGCCACAGATATTCGTAGGAGCTTACCCGCCAGGTTAGCCGAGAGCGTTAACGCGCTGCTTCCTGGACTCGGGTAGGCGCGCCGGCCCTGGATCGAATCCGCACGGCGGATCACCGACGCCGGCCGGTGTGTCGGCCAGCCTGGATGTGGTTTTTAGGCAATTTTCCACATCCTGCTAGGTGAATGCCAGGCTGGTCCCCACGTTCCACCTCAGTTACACGACGCACAGACATCTGAACACGTTCGCACTCTTCCATGGATTACACTGGACGCAGACAGCTGGGGTACACTAATTCTCCCCTGGGGGGTACGGGGTGGCGGCAGGAAGGGCATCCGGCCACCCCTTATAACTAACTTTGCCTAATCCGTGCCGACCCTGCGAAACTGCGGGACAAGGCACCAGCAAAAGAAGAAAGAAAGATATTCGTAGGAGCTTACGGAATATCTACAGAGACCTAGCAGTGAACAAAAACACAGTGAATTGTTGGGCGAGTCACCTGTCACCGAAACATGGTTACGCAAACCTGTCCGATGTCCCGCATGTCGGCCGGCCACACACAGCTGTTGCGCCTGCAGTTTTGGAACGTGCGGACCCTTCGTATCGATGGATCACAACCAAATATCTCGCTGTTCAAGTGGACATCTCTCGTGGTAGTGCCGAATACTCATCCATCACTCGGAGTACTCAAAGGTGTATGCCCGCTGGAATCCTCGCCACCTAACAGAAAAAAACAAAGAGCAACGAAGGACCATATGTGTGGAATTGCTTTCCCGTTACGAGGCTGGTCGTGACAACTTTTTGTCGAACTTCATCATAGGTGATGAAACATTGGTTCGTCACTTCGAACCTGAAGCAAAACGACAATACATGGAGTGGCGGCACACCATATCTCCTTCGAGGAAAAAGTTCAAAGCTGCACCCTCGGCCGATAAAGTCATGGAGACGCTCTTCTGGGACTCTGAAGGCGTTATTCTGTTTGATGTCTTCCTTCGCGGTACAACGATCAGCTCTGAATTTTATTGTGCTACCATCAGAAAATTGAAGAAACGGCTTCAGCGTATCCGTCAACACCAAAATGGAAACGAGCTTCTCCCTTTTCCTTGACAATGCAAGGTCTCACACAAGTTCGTGAAACCGAGAGGAGCTCACAATACTTCATTGGTGTGTTCTTCCTCATCCACCCTACACCCAGATTCGCGCCTCCTGACTTCCATCTGCTTGGTTCAATGAAAAATACGCTCTAAGGGAAGCAGTACGTGGGTGATGACGAGAGTATTGATGCAGCAAGACGTTGGCTCCGACGTGGACCACTAGAGTGGTACAATGCGGGAATACGAGGTCTTACCAGTAAGGCATTGAGCGGAGATTACGTTGAAAGAGTTTTTTAGTGAAAAGAGTGGGGTATAATATGGTGTATTGGAAACCTGAATAAAACCAACGTGATTTTTTTAAAAAAGAAAGTGTTCCAATATCAATTGAATGCCCCTCGCTCACTTAAGTTTCAGTTACGAATGACCATTCATACTCTGTGTTCAGCAGGTGCATTAGCCCGTGAGAGACAAAACTGCATTCAGCAAAAGCTTTTTCCAGAATTGCAGTGAGCAAAACCTTTTGCTACTCTTCGCATACATTACAGTTTGGAAGGTAAGTGACGGTGTGGATGCTACGGGGCTGTTTGTTGCCCATCAGATTATGTTCGACGTGGTTATTGCGCGTCCTTATGTTTCATGTTAGCTATAGAAAGGCGTTAAGCCATCAGGCGGGGCCATCATGCTCACTGAACATGATTTACCTATAAGGTGGATCATTTACACGTTTTCCGAATAAGATTATGAAATTACTGGAGGTAAATGTTATCTTAAAATTCCAGCTGGATCCTGTACCCTGTTTCAGATGACTTCCTCGTCAATGAAATACTAAATCCTAATCTGCCACTATTCCTTTCCTTTCCATCCTCTGCAACGTCACTGCAACATGACAGGTATCGCCATTCAGTAGTTCACTGCATTGTGGGGCTATAAGGAGGGGGGTGGGTGGCGGAGATATCAATCTGGTGAATATTTCAGGAATACTGGTCCAGTATTCTAATCTGACAGAATTTTGGACTTCCCTATTACCAGCACTTACAGCAGGAGTTTATGAGTTATGTCAGTTCCAGTTACCGTGGAAAGCGCTCGCTGAACTGACAACTCATTAAATATACCCACTAGCGCGGAACAGGAGCGACCATCCATAGTGCAGTATTTTCTCTGTGATTACATGTGACTCTCAACCTAATTGTTCGAACGTCAGACTGTCTCGCAATTCCGTGACACCGTGAATGGCATGTTACCGGCGTCACACTACTGACGTAAGGCTATTTCTGTGGCTGATGGCTTGCTTCTCGGTAACCGAGTGTCATTCATTCTCGCTATGAGAGCTTAAAGGGGCACTGTGCCCTCTTGGGCCACGCCATCCGTCAAAACGTGCTTGTTCTCGTTCTCCGGGCTTAAGGATCTGAAAAGAAAAATAGAGGAGCGAACCCCTGCAGCCAACTGGCTTAGTGCTACTTTTAGGTCTGGCACAACAGCTACACTCGAGCCTGTCCATCATTTAGGTACCGAATAAATTCTTATCGCATGAGGCGTCACAATGGAATTATCATATTTAGGTCACATCACACTCGCTGATTCGGATGTATGTCGTAGACAGAAATACGACTTGAAACACGATAGTACCTTCTTCTGATTACAGCAAATGCATTGTCCTTTTGCACACTAGCATGTAAACATCGGCTGAAAATTCACCGCTCAGACAGTTCACATTTGCTTTTGTATGTCTATTCTTTTAGCAAGACGTCTCTGGGACGACGGCCGTTTACTACCGTGACAAAAAATAAAAACGCCTACAGCCGTCTTTACGATTTTATTTTATTTTCTCGCTACCAGTTTGACAGTTGATTGTTCGAGTGCTGACACATTAACTGGGAATCAAGTAGTGCTCGCAACTGATGGGTTATGCATGGGGTATCGTATCAACCTGTACCGTATCCAAATAGCCTGAAGATGACGCAATGAAGCGTCGAAACTGGTAGCGACAAAATAAAATAAAATCATAAGGACGGCTGTACGTGTTTTTATTTTTTGTTACGACAGTTCACATTTGGGATGGTAGTAATTATGAACTGAGGTTTTTTAAACATGTCAGTTGTATCAATGAATTTATTTACAATTTTCTTTAGCTTTTTTTGAACGTAACTAAGCCAGTGTAAGTGGTAACAACACCTGCTTAATGGTAAACACGCGGTTTTTCATCGAAGTGATTTTGTTGCTGCACCCAGTGCTAGAGGCAGATACGACAACGAATTTAGCTCTGTGTTGTTGTTTTCATTGATAAATTACTATCCATTGACACATCCCTCATTGGGCATTTACAAAAAGTGGTAAACAACTTGATTCTTTTCTTTGCTTGTAGATGTGTTTCTATTTATAGACAAAAGGCTTCGGTTTGCATAGCACTTCCATTAACGTAGGTGCAATGCAGAAATATTGTCGTCTCGGAAGCCCCAAATCTTTCTGGGTTCACTGATCTTACCTGAAAAACAACTCTCTTATCCATAGCGATTCAATGATTCATTCCTTGTTTTAATGTGTGGCTACTGAAAACATTGTTTCTACAATACAGTAGACGAGCAGTGCACCAACCGCGCTGTTTGAGAAATACTGCTGTTCGTTTCGAAAAACAGTTACGCCTCTTCACAACCAAGACATGTAACTCTTATCAACGCTACACATGTGCAGCTAGTAAAATACGTACACTCCAAGTGAAAAGATTTTTGACAAATGGTAGAACGAAAAGGGAGGAGTATTTCCCTCTGGAATTAACGAAGTTACGTAAGTCATATTCCAGAACTTCACGACGTCGTCCCATGTACCAGGCTCACAGAGGCACTGAGATTCAGTTGCCTCAGATTTTGATTTAATCAACCTGCAATGCCTTCAAAAACCATCCACAACAGTTTCATATTCTTTCGCCCACTACATGCAAAGTATTACTTCTACAGAAAAAAATGAATCGGACATTTTCTTAAGAAATGTAATGGAATTAAATCTTGTACTAGGCTATGTTTTCGCTTGAGGCCATTGTTTTCGAGTCATTCAAGAAAAACGAGTTGACAGTCACTTCTGTATGTTTTTCTCGAATAATTTGAAAAGTTCTGCCTCATGATGACTGGGTGTTGTGTGATGTCCCTAGGTTAGTTAGGTTTAAGTAGTTCTAAGTTCTAGGGGACTGATGACCATAAGTCCCATAGTACTCAGAGCCATTTTTTTTTAATTTGAAATGTATGGACTCTAGCAAAAACGTATCCAACAACAAAATTTAAGTACTTTATGTTTCCTAAAACTGGTCTTGTTAATTTTTTTGTGGGACTAATAGTTTCGGTGTAGCAAGTGAGAGAATTTTGCGGGTGGTATTTGAAGGCGTTGTGGGTTGCATAAACCCAGCGGTAGGGGTAGCTGAATCACGCTGTATGCGACAGGCCATCTCATGAGGAACAACTTTCGTCAGAGGGAAAATATTCGCTGGCGCTTCCTGGTGACACTGGCCGTCATTTTATTCAATTCTCTGGCAGTGGGATGACATTTCACCGAAACAGCAGAGTTTAGTAAGCGTTTGTGCGACGTCTACATATTACCTACCCCAGTAAACTGATAGAGTGATTTGCAACGAGAAAACCGTAACACTGAGTGTCTCTAAACGGAGACAGAAGCTCGTCCTACTCCCTTTGACACAGAACAGATTTCTGGATTATAGGCAACACGCGCTGCCACATTGCATACGGACGCTGCAGTCTACCTATACCCTGCCGCGTTCCAGGGACGTATGGCGCCCAACGTAGTCGGGAAGCGTCAGCAAACATTTTGCCCCTAACTAAAGTTGTTTCCAAGGATGTGAACTATCACTCCTAGACGTTTGATGCAAAGACTTTGAAACACCATATATTTCTTTGTTTTTCATAATATGAGGCTACCTCAACGGCAGTCCGGTGTCTGGAAAGCTAGTTATTATGGTACGACCTTTTCAAGTCCGCTCATATGGAAGTTACGTTCGTTGCCTACTTCATGCTATTTGAGATGTACAGGTTATGTACCAGGATTTGCTTTCACAATTTCTCTACTTTTACTTTACACAATAGTTCAAACTCTATATTTTTAACTTTATCATCATTAAACCATCAGCTTCTTAATACTATGCCTCAGCACTTCATGTAATACTACAAACAACATTATAATGCTCTAGCGCTAATCATCCTCATCCTCCTAAAACGTATATACACTATTCTAGGAAAACAGGAGGGACTATGACACTGTATTTCAGTCTGTATTTCTCGTCGTGATGACTGGCTGTTGGGTGATGTCCTTAGGTTAGTTAGGTTTAAGTAGTTCTGAGTTCTAAGGGACTGATGACCATAGCTGTTAAGTCCCATAGTGCTCAGAGCCATTTGAACCATTTTTGTATTTCTCGAAAGCAGGATGTATGATGAACATCAAGGAAAGCAAAACAAGGGTAACAGAACGCAATCGAATTAAATCTGGTCTTTCTTTATTCGTGTCAGAGGTACACTAAAATGAACACATATACAATACATACAAAGAAAACTATACAATATTCACCCAGAATTGGGCAACTTTGATAGCACTGAGTGCTGCAGACGTTAAGTTATTCCTCTACAGCTGGTTGGGCATGAGTTACAACTGAAGAGATGCCGGATTGTCTGCAATTCACCGCATTCGCACAGTGTTGTGTTGGCAGTCGGCAGTTGGAAGTTCCATTTGAGGAGATTGTCCCTCGATCTTGCGACTTCGGTCCGTAGTCTGTTCAAGGACTTCCAGATAACCCACTTCTCCATGTGTCCAGGTGGCAGGGATTCTTGTGGTGTCACCCAGTTTGACCGATGTTGGCATCTTTCTTTCCACTTGGTGAGTCGGGTAGCCGCAGATGATCCTTGTAAGGGCTGTGAGGTTGTTAGGAAACTCTTCCTGGACTTCAGTCTTGGTTTGGCAGGTTGATGTCCAAAGAGTGGATGCGAGGTCACTGTATTTGATTTGTGTCTCTCGATGTTAGCGGCGACCTCTCTTCTGATGTCACATGGACCAATCCCAGAGATAAATCAAGAGATACTGAGGAATCAGATTAGGAAATTTGACACTTAAAGTAGTAGGCGAGTTTTGCTATTTGAGCAGTAAAATCACTGATGATGGCCGAGGTAGAGAGGATATAAAATGTAGACTGGCAACGGCAAGAAAAACGTATCTGCAGAAGAGAAATTTGTTAACACAAATGTAGAGTCAGGTGTTGGGAAGTCTTTGCTGAAAGTATTTGTGCGGAGTGTAGCCATGGAAGGGAAATATGGAGGATAAATAGTTTACACAAGAAGGAGAATAGAGGTTTCTGGAATGTGATGCTGCAGAAGAATGATAACATTAGATGGGTAGATCATGTAAGCAGTGAGAGGGCACTGAGCAGAACGGGGGTGACAAGAAATTTGTGGCACAACGTACTGTAAGCGGATTCAGAAGGATGTAGGTTGCAATAGTTATTCGGAGATGAAGTGGCTTGCACCGTACAGAGTAGCATGGAGAGCTGCATAAAACCAGTCATCAGACCACAGCAGACAGTAACATCAGAAACACCTCCGAACATGAGGCACAATTACCGGGTACGGAGCAACAATTTGTCAGATGTTATCTGAACGTGGAAAGTGCAGGAATACGCAGATGGTGCATACTGCTCTGAGGCTGACGCAAAGCGTTATCCCTTTGCCACAACTGCCATCCAACTACGTTCTGACGCGCACAAAGGACGCACACCGCAGTAAGGAGAAGGCGAAAGAAAACAAGAGAGCGTGACAGAGCCGCCGCCAGCAAACGGAAACAGGCGGGTCGCCCTGCAGCCTGCAGCCGTGAATAATGAGGAAACTGGTCCCGCCCTCCCGCGCCGCCGCTGCAAGCGAAACAGCAGCCGTTTAATATTCCGGAGTGCGGAGCGGGGGTTCCCCGGAGAGCGCGCTGTTCAATAGCGGAAGTTGGCAGCCCTGCGCCGCACCGCGCCGCGCACGCCGACCCGAGAGCATGATTAATTTCTCCGTCGCCGGCGGCACAACGACGCCCAAATGTCAAGCCCTGATTACTTCTGCCAATTAAACCTTTCCACGTTGCGCCCTGCGCCTGCCGTGCAAACATTCGACACTGGAGCCCTGGAGGCGGTGACGTCGCGTCGCGGTCGGGAATTGCGTGGCACAGAGAACTCGGTTCTCGGCGTCGTCGCGAGGTGTGCCACTGTGCCTATTCCTCCTCTCTCTCTCTCTCTCTCTCTCTCTCTCTCTCTCTTGTTCTCTTACTTTAGCTCGAAGATGGGAATAGCTCAGCTTACTTTGTCGTGTTATATTCGCAACAGGATTTCTATCCTCCCTACTGGCTGTTTGTGTACCATCTACAGTCCTGTTTATAATTCTAGGGGGTAGTCAGAAAGTTTTAATTATCACCTAAAAAAAAATGCAGTTACGTATTTAACTTTTGTTTACTTACAGGTCACCATCACTTTCCGCTATACTAGCAGATTCCTTGTGCCACTATTTCCTGCGATCCAGTTCTTCCTTCTTAATGTTGCTGTATGTGCTGTCATCCATCAAATCATCCAAGTTCCAAAATATGTTCCGCGCTCGCATGATCTTTCCTTCCACAGGCCGGCCTTCGTTCTCAATATTTGTCCTAACCAGCTTATTTTCTTTCATTTTATTACATTCAGTAATTTTCCTTGCTCTCCCACTCTTCTCAATTGCTCAGTCTATCAACCCAACAATGCCTCGAGCGGAACAGTGAAAGCTAGGCAAATGTTGTTCTATTCGACGTCACCTACACTATTCCGACACTGTCATGTTAGTTTTCTCCAGCATGTATGGGTTGAAGCACGTATTGCCCCGTTAATTCGGAAAGAAGCGATCGACCCTAAATGGGGGAAAAAAAACAGCGTGCGCCTTTCCTGACGGTGACAATGATAGGAAGAGTCTCAATAGGAATTGACAGATAAGCTGAGCAAAAGGAGTTGAGGTTGTTCCAACCGGCTTAGTCTATAATATTAGTGAGTTCTGGGAGTTCTTGATGAAAGGGAGTCAGTAAAACATGCTTACAATAGCTTATGAATTTTCCACGGTCGGCAAAACTCAGATAGTGGAACTGGCAGGGCATAATCCAAGGACTGCATCTTGCAAAGTTTTTCAGAGAATGGGAATTTGGATTCCAGGATAAGAAGATTATTAATAACTATCCTGATGTAACCAATCGGTTGGTTTTACGATATACTTTGGTAAGAAGGGGGAAGGGAGGGGGGTAGGAAGTATTGGGAGAAGAGAGAAGGGACTTGGACTAGAGATGAAAAGTGTCAGTTGTTAAGTGCAGAGACGGATGGCGAGTGAACGAAGGTGCTGGAGAAGTAGGGGACAAGAGCAGGAACGGGCAGCAAGCAGCCTTCCGACTGGTAAAAAGGTAAAATACTGAACCATTTCCTCTGCAGCAGATGTGTGACATTTAATGGAAAACACGGATGCTTTATAGCACTGAGAGGCACATTGGAATTAGAACAGCAGAGTATTCGATTGCAGACTGGGACGGATGTGCTCCCACTAAAGTACGTTTCCATGTTTGGGGTGGTGTACGCAAGTGTGGCGAACACAGAACCATGACGTTCATGTAAGTAAACATTATTTTGTAGTTTTATTTCTGTTCATCCTTTCCCTTCATTGTACTTGGTACATCCTCAAGAGTTTCAGTTCATTTTATTGAGTATGAAGTTGTTTGATGGTAATCTCCCCATATTTCTGCGAGGTAACGAACAAGTCGCAGATCTTGAAGACTGAAGTATTTAGATGCTACAGTCTATAAAGCATCGACAGCATTTCCTGGAGGATCGTGACTAACAAACTGTCGACCATGGGTGTACAAGACATATGCTCATGAGCGACGTGTCATTTGGACATACACGCCAAAGAAGTGGCAGACGTTCTTTGATGAAGCCTAGCACATTCCTCGCCACGTGCTGCCAGACTTGTTTCTGCTGCAACGTGGTGTGTGAGATTGCCTCAAGGAGGAGCAGTGCAATGAGGTCTGACAGTGGCCTGATGCGTCGGCATCTGTTCAGACTGTCCTCAACACGAGGAGGCTGAGGTCACTCGGTTTGCCTAGTTGGGGCTCAATGTTTCATACCAGCCGTGTGTTCGTTATGTTGCATGACAATGCGGGCTGCTAGATTAGCGTCACCACGAGAGCGTCTAATACACGTGCACACAGCGCTTTAGCAGAAATCGAACTGACAATTGTGCGAAAACACCGTATGTAGTAGTTCAGGACGATAGAAATGGAATTCACATGTCCACTTCTTATTAGTTCCATTTCTAGGCACCTCCTCTTCGGCGAGATGTTGCTCTTAAACAGTACTGATACAGAACGTACCGAGACACCCGTCAAAGGACTGCAGGAGAAGTACTGAATGACCTCGTAATGTGCACGTTTGACATATAAAGTCACTGACTACATGGACACTCTTTCTCCTCCTGAACAGTCCGTTCAGTTTTATTGGATCTATATTGTAAAATGTCGACGGCAGAGGAATGTGTGCAAAAGAGAATAAGGGTCTTTCTTTCCCTACATTGATGATAAGGAAGTGATCAGTTTCAACCTTAAATACGCTTGAGTCAGGATAGTGAACAATTGGAGAACGGAACATATTGGAGAGAAAGTCGTTAATTACGGCCTGTTATGAAAATGAAATGAATGTAGGAGGACGGAATACGTATCCAGGTGAATGGCTTTCAAATATAACAGTAAATTTCATTGCTGTATTTCAAAAGAAACGAATATACCGAAAGGACCACCTGGAGGAAGATCGGTAGACGACGTTACAAGGCACGCATGGACAATATGCAGAGGAGGTCTTTATCCAACAACGAATATTGAATGGTTACGAACAGTACGGTTCATAAAATACTAATGAACGCATAATTTTTCAACCAACTGTATAATACGTTCTGAGCCATTATTCATGATACATCTATTAGAGGAGCTACAACTAATAAAGAAACCGATAGATGCACACTCATCAGCTAGAACATTATGACCACCTACCCAAGAGCCCGTATATTCACCTATGGTACGGATAACAGCGGCGACGAGTCGTAGATGGAAGCAATGAGGCCTTGGTAGGTCGCTGGTGGGAGATGGCACCACATATGCACACACAAGTCACCTAATCCCCGTAAACTCCGGGGAGGGCGACGATGAGCTCTGACGTCACGTTCAGTCACCTCCCAGATGGGTTCGGCCAGATCAACTGTAACTCGCCACTGTGTTCCCCGAACCACTTCATCACAATCCTGGCCTCGCGACAGGCCACATTATTTTGTAGAAAGACATTACTGCCGTCGGGAAACATGATCGTCGTGAAGAGATGTACGTGGTCTGCAAGCAGTCTACGATACTCCTTGACCGTCATGGTGCTTGCACGAAGTCCACTGGACGTATGTATGCCCACGTGAATGTTTCCCAGAGAATAATGGTACCGCCGCCAGCTTGTCTCCGCCCCGCAGTACAGGTGTCATGGACTGGTCCCCTGGAAGACGACAGGACCGCACCCTCGCATCAGCTTGATAAATAACGTATCGGGATTCATCAGACCATGCACCGCCCTGTCATTGCGCCAACGTCCAGTGCCTATGGTCAAATGCTCATTTCAGTCGTAGTTGCGAACGTCGTTGTGTTGACATGTGCACATCCATGGGTCGTCGGCTGCCGGAGGCCCATCGTTAGGAATGTTCTGTGCACTGTGTGTTCGGACACACTTGTACTCTACCCAGCATTAAAGTCTGATGTTAGTTCCGCCACAGCTATCCGACTGTCCTGTTTTACCAGCCTGCGCAGCCTATGACCTCCAACATTTGTGATGAGGGGTGGCCGCCCAATCGCACGATGACTGGACTTGGTTTTGCTTTGGTTTCGCCATGTGGTGAAGGTACTTACCACAGCACTCCTCGATCACCCGACAAGTTATGCAGTTTCCGAAATGCTCGTGCCGAGCCTCGGGGTCACCACAATCCGCCCACGATCAAACGCAGATAGATCGCGTGACTTCCCCATTCTACACACGAACAGAAAGCTCACTGATACTACATTCACGGTGTGTCCGAATAGCAGTCATTCCTCGTCGGGTGACCCTGCTGTAGCCTGGACGGGTTTATATCGATAGTAGGTCGTTGGTCATGAAGTTATGGCTGATCAGTTTATATATTCTTGAGCTTGACAGTTTATTTACGAATTCGCAAGCCATTCTGTCGGTTGTTGGACACTGATCGAATAATTTTGGTTCACACATCTTTAATTCAAGGATTAACTTCATTGTATCAGAAAGAGAAGACATCGATCGATGGCTTACTGTAACCACTGTTTTGACAGTCATACGAAATGGTTTACGGAAGCCACGCGGAATGAAAGGTCAGGAGCAGCACGCCGTCATCTGAACTCTTCTGCGCCTAAAATGAATCGCGTATGTATGTTAACCATCACGGTAGTTCGGTGAAGGGTTCCGTCTGCAGGTAGGCAGGGAAGACGTCATACAAGATCGTCTTGTGACTGTATAAGCCTGGGTGGTTGCCTGTTTCAATCAGTTTCTTGCACACCACTGCGGCTCTACCGTCAAGAAGTCGCTAACGTAATAAGGGTGAACACCTGACATCGTCTAGAAGAAAGGGCTAGGCTGGAGTAAAATCGCTTGTTTACGGATCGGATTAGCCCGTGCAATAATTGAATAGTGGAAACATCAAACGTACTAAGTCAGGCGAATCAGAAAACATTGCATCCCTTTTTGTACATAGCTTATTTCTATCAAAAGACTGAGAAGGTGTTCTGATAACACAGAATTATGCTTCTCACTTTATCAATGCTAAAAATAATGAAACAAATTAGAACGTTCTAGCTGCCATACCAGGAAACTGAGTTGTCCAAAGTATCAACAAGAAAATTTTCCTTTTAAGAGCCATATTTTATTTGTGATAGTACAATTACAGAAATACAGCAGTAATACTTCATCTATTAGAATTGTAGTAAACGGAAAACATTTTTCATTTCCCTTTAAAATCTTAGAATACAATAACAAACTTAAATTCAAGACAAAATATCTCAGTATTAAACTCTATTTCTTACATGGTCTCATCCCTGGGCATAAGATTTTGCAACGTTTTCTGTAGAGTTCCACGTGATGTTGAAGAACAAATGGCAACATCACCAACAGGACTTTCTGTTTGGCAACTCATAAACATGACTGGTCTTTCAGATGAAGTAGCGTACGGCATACATCACCCATGCTGTTGCCTCTACAGTGTTCTATTCTTCTGTTTACATCTAGGAATTTTTGATAGCTTTTTGAGATGGATGTGTATAAAACACTTTGATCATACTGCATCTGGAGATCTTACACACCTTCTTTGACAACAATGTTCCAGTAGATTCTTTAAAAATCAAAGAAATCAGCATTGGAATTCCTTTACCTGACTCAGCCAATTTTTTGTCAGTCTTATGGAACAAAGACTTCAACGTAAGTCACTTGGAATTCCAGAGAGAAGCACTACTTGGCACAAAGACAATGCATCACTGCTACACTCCTGGAAATGGAAAAAAGAACACATTGACACCGGTGTGTCAGACCCACCATACTTGCTCCGGACACTGCGAGAGGGCTGTACAAGCTATGATCACACGCACGGCACAGCGGACACACCAGGAACCGCGGTGTTGGCCGTCGAATGGCGCTAGCTGCGCAGCATTTGTGCACCGCCGCCGTCAGTGTCAGCCAGTTTGCCGTGGCATACGGAGCTCCATCGCAGTCTTTAACACTGGTAGCATGCCGCGACAGCGTGGACGTGAACCGTATGTGCAGTTGACGGACTTTGAGCGAGGGCGTATAGTGGGCATGCGGGAGGCCGGGTGGACGTACCGCCGAATTGCTCAACACGTGGGGCGTGAGGTCTCCACAGTACATCGATGTTGTCGCCAGTGGTCGGCGGAAGGTGCACGTGCCCGTCGACCTGGGACCGGACCGCAGCGACGCACGGATGCACGCCAAGACCGTAGAAACCTACGCAGTGCCGTAGGGGACCGCACCGCCACTTCCCAGCAAATTAGGGACACTGTTGCTCCTGGGGTATCGGCGAGGACCATTCGCAACCGTCTCCATGAAGCTGGGCTACGGTCCCGCACACCGTTAGGCCGTCTTCCGCTCACGCCCCAACATCGTGCAGCCCGCCTCCAGTGGTGTCGCGACAGGCGTGAATGGAGGGACGAATGGAGACGTGCCGTCTTCAGCGATGAGAGTCGCTTCTGCCTTGGTGCCAATGATGGTCGTATGCGTGTTTGGCGCCGTGCAGGTGAGCGCCACAATCAGGACTGCATACGACCGAGGCACACAGGGCCAACACCCGGCATCATGGTGTGGGGAGCGATCTCCTACACTGGCCGTACACCACTGGTGATCGTCGAGGGGACACTGAATAGTGCACGGTACATCCAAACCGTCATCGAACCCATCGTTCTACCATTCCTAGACCGGCAAGGGAACTTGCTGTTCCAACAGGACAATGCACGTCCGCATGTATTCCGTGCCACCCAACGTGCTCTAGAAGGTGTAAGTCAACTACCCTGGCCAGCAAGATCTCCGGATCTGTCCCCCATTGAGCATGTTTGGGACTGGATGAAGCGTCGTCTCACGCGGTCTGCACGTCCAGCACGAACGCTGGTCCAACTGAGGCGCCAGGTGGAAATGGCATGGCAAGCCGTTCCACAGGACTAAATCCAGCATCTCTACGATCGTCTCCATGGGAGAATAGCAGCCTGCATTGCTGCGAAAGGTGGATATACACTGTACTAGTGCCGACATTGTGCATGCTCTGTTGCCTGTGTCTATGTGCCTGTGGTTCTGTCAGTGTGATCATGTGATGTATCTGACCCCAGGAATGTGTCAATAAAGTTTCGCCTTCCTGGGACAATGAATTCACGGTGTTCTTATTTCAATTTCCAGGAGTGTATTTAATGTCTGAAACGTTATCTCACTGATGTCGCACCTGGAACAAGACTAGGGGCATGGACCAGAATACCGAGAAAACAATAGCACTGGAAGAGTTAGAACGCTTGATATTTACACTTGTTTATTTCAAGATATTATGACGAAGTACGTTGTAATTTATGGTAAGTATCAGACAGATTCAGATGTTGACAAACATACACCACACACACACACACACACACACACACACACACACACACACACACACACACACAAACACAAACACACACACAGAGAGAGAGAGAGAGAGAGAGAGAATAAAGGCTAAGAGCAAAGTACTAAAGCTCTTGAAAGAAAATACAAATTTATTTACTGTCAAAGCACAGGAGAAAGTACAATTACATTTCTTGTTTCTCAAAAGTTATGCACACAAACGAAGTAAATTGAAAAGTCTAATTTTCCAAAGTTGTATTCATCAATGATACGCTTAATCATTTTGTAGTTTCTTCATGTCACTATTGTGATTCAGTGATATTTTAGCAACTAATAACTCAACAGTGCCTATTAATTACTGTTATATAGGGGTATTACGTTATTTTAGGGTAAAACCTGATAGTTTCAGGCTCCGTCTGCCAGCATCAATAATAACAGTTTTTTAAACTCAAAATTATGACCCGCCGAACTTTATAACTTCTTTGCATTTACTTTTTTGTGCAACTTGAAAACTAAGAAACTAACATCTCCTCTCGCAATTCCTATGCGTAAATTTTCGCTGAACTAGAGTTAATAAGATTCCCTTTTCTTCACTCAACAGAAGTTCACGTTCTTGTAGACGTCTGATTGCTCCATCGCGTTCGATTATCAGAACTTTAGAAATTGCTCTACTGCCAGAGGAGCTGGCTCCGGAAAGTTTATCACGGACTAACTTCTTTCGATAGGGCTTTCCAGATATTCCCTTAGTTCTTAATCACGTTACATATCCTAATACTACGTTAATCTGAGGCACATCAGTTCTCTTTATCTTAAAGAATCGCGAAGATGATAAAATGCTCTATGTGACTGACGCTACATAAACTGTTTCATTGTTGGAGTGAAGTTATTTAAAAAGTTAATATAGCTTATTACTTTTCTATTCCAAGAGTATTTCTTCGCCGGCCGCGGTGACCAAGCGGTTCTAGGCGCTTCAGTCCGGAACCGCGCGACTGCTGCGGTCTCAGTTTCGAATCCTGCCTCGGGCATGGATGTGTGTGATGTCCTTAGGTTAGTTAGGTTTAAGTAGTTCTAAGTTCCAGGGGACTGATGACCTCAGATGTCAAGTCCCATAGTGCTCAGAGCCATTTTTTGAAGTATTTCTTCACATTTGACAAATTGCCTTAATACTAACACGAATATAATTGCAAAGAGACTGAGAAAGCAGAGGCTTCAGGGAATGGGAAGAAAGGTTCGGCTTTGCCATGTTTTAAAACATGACACCAACAGACGAGAATACGGTTAAGTACCTGCAGCAGGGGTCTTCTTTCAAGTTCACGTTTCTGTGCATATGATATCGTCGCTCTGTCTTTGTGGCATCCATTTGAGAGATAGCAATGGTCGACTTCGACAAAAGCGCCCACTCCAAGCCAATAAGTTAAAACCGCAGACTTTTTTGTGAAACTGGAGGAAGGAAGCTTTTTAATACGCTGATAGATTATGGAGCGATCATCAGACTTAAGGGGTTAATTAAAAATATTGAAATTATATCCAATGAAAGAAAAGACAGCTTTATTACTAATTTGTTTGTCGTGGAGTTATACAGATTCCGAACAGTGAATGAAATATTGTTGGTTCTTGTGTTTTCATGTAAATTACAACGTTTTAGTTTAATTCGTAACACAAATCTATAAACTTCGATATTTCGGTGTATGAAATAGAAATTGTAAGTTGTAAAAGTTACGTACATATCGTCGTGTACGATCAAAATAACATTCTATGAAAATGAATGGGTGCGACTTATTGTCAAAATACTAATTGAACAGAAAATCATTTGTTATCGATTGAAAGTGATGTTACGTGAAACACATGTTGTTGTTGTGTTCTTGCGAAGAGTGATTTGAGGCGGCTGTCCAACCTAGTCTCTTTTCCAGCCCCTTCATCTCGAACAACTACTGCAACACACAACCATTTGACCCTGCTTACTGTATTCATCGCTGGATCTACCTCTATAACTTTTACCCCTCAAGCTCCGCACTATTACTGTATTGATGATTACTTGTACGATTCCTTGATACTTCAGGATCCCTTCTCTTAGTCAATTTTTTCTCCAATTCGATTCAGTACTTCCTCATTAGTTATTCGATCTACCAATCTAGTCTCCAGTACCCTTCCTTAGCATCACATTTCAAAATCTTCTAATGTCTTCTTGTCAGATCTGCTTATCGCCCGCCTTTCACTTCCATACAGAACTACAGTCAATACAAGTACCTCCAGAAAAGACTTCATAACATTAAATTTTAGAGTAGATATTAACAAGTCCCTTTCAGAAATTCTTTCCCAGATGTTGTTAGTCTGCATTTTATTGAGTTGTTGCATAAGTTCGTAACGTTTTTCCACAGCTTTAATAAAGAGAACAGATACAAATAAGAGAGACTTTCGTCGTCAATAACGTATTCTCCTTCTCTATTTACAACAGTTTCCCAACGCGGGGATAACTTTTCGATTCCGCGACTTTAGAAATTACGTGATTTTGGGAGAAGAACTCGTCGAGCAATCTTCGTAGAGCATTCTCATACGGCAAGGCAGTTCCTTGAAACCTGTTCGATAGAGAGCGGAAAAGGTGAAAATCTGAGGGCGCAAGATCAGGTAAGTTGGGCGAGTGTGGAATGACTCCCCAACCCAATTCCTGTACTGTGTTTTTCGCCAATTTTTCGGAATGCAGGCGGGCATTAACGTGGAGTTTTCCTGGTCTTTGTTCTTGGACTGCGTCTGCAAGACGTCCCAGTTATTGTCAATAAATGTCAGCAGTGGCGGTTACACCTCGGGGAAGCGATTCTTAGTAGACCAAACCGTCGTTGTTCGACCACATGCATAACATTATCTTTTTGTCGGCCCGTGCAGTTCTTTGTACTGGGAACTGCTGCTTAGTTTGGGCTCAACCACTCATTTCCTTTTTTTGTCGCCAGTAACGATACAGGATAGGAATAGTCGGTGTTGTTCACGAGCCAGTTGATGGCGAGAAAGCAGAGATGAACATATGGCCAGTCGCAGATTTTTGTGATTTTGGCTTAGAGCATATGTTAACCATACCATCGATATTTGAGCCTTACCCATTGCACGTAAATGTCGCAAGACTGTTGAATGATCACAGTTCACCGCAACTGGCAGTTCTCGAATACACTGACGTGGATCATTGTGGATGAATGCTTTTAAATGATCTTCATCAAATCTCGAATGTCTCCCCGAACCTGGGGAGTCACTAATGTCAAAACGATCCTCCGCAAAACAAGGAAACCATTTTCTTGTCGAGCTCTGTCCAATGGCGTTACCCCCATACAGGTCGCAAATGTTTCTAGCTGCCTCCGCCGCTGTTACCCTTCTACTGAACTCAGAAGAACATGTAGGAAACTTTCCTGTTTCTCCAATTGCCACTCAATTTTCTAGCGTCCACAGCTCTACTCATCATCTCCAAGTGACAAAACGACATTATGGAAACTCAAATAGCAACAGTGACTACAAATAAAAAAATGACAATCAATAAATAAACCCGTAGTCTCCGGAATACCAATATTGCAAAACAAAAACTCTATGAACTTATGTACGAAGCTAATATATCTCTCCACTTCGTACATCATCAGTTTTCTGCCCAAATAGCAAAATTTATCCACTACTTTTAGTGTCTCATTTCCAAATTTAATTCCCGCTGGAGCGCCTGATTTAATCCGACTACGCCAAATTACGCTCGGTTTAGTATTTTTGGTACTGATCTTACAACTTCTTTTCAAAACACTACCCGTTCCTTTCATCTGGCCGCCAAGTCCCTTGCCGTCTCTGACAGGATAGCAATGTCATCAGAAAACAACGAAATTTTAATTTCTTCTCCCTGAAAGCAATTAACATTTCAAAAATAATAACTTTGTTGAGATACGTAACCATCCTGTAGTATGGGTCAATTAGTGGCAGTAAGAGTCAGCTTGTAGTATACGGCAGTAGTAAGCGAGTTTGCCTGTGTGCAGTCGCCAGTTTTATTAATTAATACCAAGAAAGAGTTTTTAATGTTTTCAGAAAACACAGCCCACCTATATGTAAATCTATGCGGCACAGTGGAACCACATAAAAAAGAAGACATTGTAGTACCAACATTAGCGACAACAATCCATAGTGTCATTCTACAAAGAGGTATGTAATAGACCTTTTTTCATTCTCACGTGAATTCGTGGTAAGTGGACAAAATTAAATTTTTATCAGAACACAGAACTCTAATCGAATTTATGATTTCTGAGGCAGAAGTTGAATGGGTAGAATCTCCCATTTACATTTTTCAAGTGGAATCGTTTGTATCCCAGGTACGTTTAGATATAATCACGGGACGTAAAAGACTCTACACCAGCTAAGGAGGCCAAGAGCGAAAAACAAAAATTTTTGTATCAGGCAAAGTAAAGAATTGAAATAAAATTAAGTTCCATCTGCGGCGTGCTGTGTTTACTTGTGGCTGAACGAGAAAGTTGTTTCAGGAATCTTTGGCACAATATATTCTGGAATGCTGCTAAGGACAAGGAGCAGGTTCCGCCCATCCGTTGATACCGTTACGTCTGGGTGGACTGTGTAGAATCACACTGAGAAAACGCATCGATGTGTGTACAAGTTATCCATTATGTTATATCGAGAATAAAAACAGTATCCCATCAATAGTGTTTACGTCTGTGTACAATAGCACGACTGTAAATCGTGTTGTGAAAGCCAAATAAGTATATCATCACTTACGTTTTAACACGAAGTAGAGTGACAACTGCTCATAAAAATGACATTGTTTTTGATAAGTAGGTTTTCAGCATACTAACTTCGCTTGTTTCAACAGAATATGTCATCAGAAACCAAAATTGTTCCTCTGAGAAAACGATGAGCCACTGATCTCCTTTTAATTTTTCCGCTGGTTTTCCCCTTTTCCCCTTTTTAGCGTGTTTTAGAACTGATAATGTTTTAATAACTCTTTACGTTTTTATTCGGTTACCATATTAATTATTTTACTATCTTCCTCCATACTACTTTCATTATGTTTTCGCAATACCTTGTTACCGCGCGCCCACACGACATCATCACCGTCGTCATCGTCATCACCATTTAACAAAGCTATTGCAGATTGCTTGCCGCCCATTTATCACATCCTGGAAGCTACACCATCTCTCGTGATCATAGAGTCGATAGAACAACGAACATGTTATCAACAACTCTTTCGGCTTCTGAGATGAAGATTTGGAATAATTATGGTAAATTTGTTTACTCTTTTGATGCGATAAATTTTAGATTTATTTCTAGAAGACGAGATCGAATTTACTGATTTACCGCCGGCCGGGGTGGCCGAGCGGCTCTAGGCGCTACAGTCTGGAACCGCGCGACCGCTACGGTCGCAGGTTCGAATCCTGCCTCGGGCATGGACGTGTGTGATGTTCTTAGGTTAGTTAGGTGTAAGTAGTTCTAAGTTCTAGAGGACTGATGACCACAGCAGTTACGTCCCATAGTGCTCAGAGCCATTTGAACCATTTGAACCATTACTGATTTACGTCACGAATAGGGCGCGTTGGAAATGGGATGCGGGAGGCCTTTCCAGACTACGGGGCGGTGCAGCGTATTTGGTTGAGAAAGATGAGAGCTACGAAGTCTTAATAAAGGCTAACGTGAATCAGTTTTGAGTTTTCTGTTCGCTGCAGGGGAGAGCGTTCATTTGTCAAAAAGTCACGATGGATGTTTTCTAATCGATGTTATATAGGATTTAGTTTTCAGGCATCCGTTAACGACTTTCAGACTACCGTTTCAATAATGTATTAGAAAGCTTACTTTCTGACATGCATGAAGACTGGAAGGTAGGCAGCAACTCTGGAGGGAGAGCAATGAGGTATGCAAATGACATTCTCATCATAACTGCGATGCACGTTAAGACGACGTTGGGCGGCGGAGAAAAGACAGGAAACGCGTGGTCTGGTGATCAAGAATGCAAGGGCATGGATGATGATCATGGACTGGGAAAATGACAAGAAGCAGATTAAAGAACCGTTATATTTTAGTGCTTTGGCGTTAAATGACTCAGAGCCTCCATTTTCAACCCCGAAAGTACCCAGTGGGTATCACGATTAGCCTGGTGCTAGATAGAGCGGCAACCTAAACAATTATCATATTTTAGGGAAAAGATGCCTTATAAAGAACAATAATTCAGGCTGGAGTTACAAGTGCCTTCCTCGCTACACAATATCCATCGAGGGAAGCTGAAAGATCAGGATTTTGAGTGTGCTGACATGTCTTTCTATCACATAAGGTTGCAGCAACACGTGAACGCTGCTATTGTTAAAGCAGCGGAATGAAAAACACAGCATGGGGAAAGGACTGCAACGGGAGATGTTATCAACGTCGGTAGATAGAAGGGTGGAACACATACCGATATTTCTCTGTGTAGCAAAGCACTGTGAGCAACATCTGAAAGCATGGTGGGAGCTGTTGTACAAACACACGTGACAAATGTGTCATGATGCTCTGGGGAGAGAGGGCAGAGAGATGCTTGGTGCACTGGTACGACATCAGCATAGGGGAGATATACTGAAGCGCCAAAGAAACTGTTGTTGGCATGCGTGGTTCAAATGGCTCTGAGCACTATGACCTAACTAACCTAAGGACATCACACACATCCATGCCCGAGGCAGGATTCGAACCTGCGACCGTAGCGGTCGCGCGGTTCCGGACTGAGCGCCTAGAACCGCTAGACCACCGCGGCCGGCTGTTGGCATGCGTATTCAAACACAGAAATATATAAACAGGCAGAATAAGGCACTACGCTCGGCAAGCCTGTATAAGACAACAAGTATCTGGCTCAGTTGTTAGATCGGTTATTGCTGCTACAATGGCAGGTCATCAAGATTTAAGTGAGTTTGAAAGTGGTGTTATAGTTGCCGCACGAGCGATGGGACACAGCATCTCCGAGGTAGCGATGAAGTGGAGATTTTCCGGTACGACCATTTCACAAGTGTACCGTGAATATCAGGAATCCTGTAAAACATCTAATCTCCGACATCGCTGCGGTCGGAAAAAGATCCTGCAAGAACGGGACCAACGACGACTGAAGATAATCGTCCAACGTTATAGATGTGCAACCCCTCCGCAAATTCCTGCAGATTTCAATGCTGGGCCATCGAAAAGTGTCAGCGTGAGAACCATACAACGAAACATCATCAATATGGGCTTTCGGAGCCGGACGCCCACTCGTGTACCCTTGATGACTGCACGGCACAAAGCTTTGCGACTCACCTGGGCCCGTCTACACCGTCATTGGACTGTTCATGACTGGAAACACGTTGCCTGGTCGGACGAGTTTCGTTTCAAATTGTATCGAGCGGATGGACGTGTACGGGTATGGAGACAACCTCTCGAATCCATGGACCCTGCATGTCAGGCTCTGTAATGGTGTGGGGCGTGTGGGTTTGGAACGACATTGGACCCCTTATAAGTCTAGATACGACTCTGACAGGTGATACGTACGTAAACATTTCTGTCTGATCACCTGCATCTATTCATTTCCATTGTGCATCCCGACGGATTTGACCAATTCCAGCAGGACAACGCGACACCGCACACGTCCAGAATTGCCACAGAGTAGCTCCAGGAACACTCTTCCGAGTTTAAACACTTCCGATGGCCACCAGACTCTCATTAACATTATTCAGCATATCTGGGGATGCCTTGTGATGTGCTGTTCAGAAGAGATCTCCACCGCGTCGTACTCTTGCAGTCCTGGAGGCTTCATAGTGTCATTTCCCTCCATCACTACTTCGGACTTTAATCGAGTGCATGCTACGTCGTATTGTGGCACTTCAGCGTACTCGCGGGGACCCGAACGATATTAGGCTGGCGCACCTGCTTCTTTGACTCTTCATTATACATACATATATATACTGGAAGTATCCGACGAGCAGTATAGCTCTGAATACAAAACTTTCGTACTTTTTGGAGACAATTATTGACCATTATGCTTTTATTACACGTTACAATGTGTTCCAAGAACGAACATAACGTATAATAAACCATGTAATTTTTGCTACTTTTATTTTCAATATTTCTGGAATACAGTTGGCGCCACACAAAATCCCTATTAAGATCTCAAGTTTGCTTAAGAGCTCAACTTTACTATTTAAGCGCACTAGTACCGTTTTCTTTGTAAAATTCTATCATCTTTTCTCAACGGACCATTGTCACTTAACCTATCCACACGTACATCTATACACCACAAGCCAACTTCCGGCTTTTGGTGCATGCTACTTCTGATACCACTATCACTTAGACCCCATCCCGTCCCCTACTGCCTGTTCCATTCGTGAAAGGCATATGGGAAGTACAATTGTCTATAAAGCTACTCAGTATGTGCTCTAGTTTCTGTGATTTTCTTGTCGTGGTCATTTGGCTATACACGTGGGGGAGGAAATGATGTGTTGCCTGACTCTTCCTGGAACGTTCGCCTTCGGAATTTTAGCCGTAAGCCTCTCCGTGATGTACAACGCCTCTCTTGTAGCGTCTGCCATTGGAGGTTTTCCAGCATCTTCGCAACGGTCTCGTGCTTTCTAAACCACCCCGTCACGGAACATGCACCGCTCTTCGTTGGACATTCTCTCTCGGTTCTATTAATCCAGGCTGGTAAGAGGCCGAGCCTGAGGAGCAGTACTCAAAATCTATGAAGCCTTAATAATTAGATTTTAACGTCAGCCTTACTTACACACACAGCAAGTCACCATGCAACGCAAAATAAGTATTTTCCATCAGTGGAGTCAAGAGAAATACATTAGAGAATGGAATCTTAAAAAGACCCTGTACTGTCTGATCTAAATAAAAAAATGACTGTATACTACTGGCAAGTTTTTGCGACAAGTCGATGAAACAACAGCTTCTCGGTATTCTAACCGCGTCATGCCGCAAATCTTCTCTAACGATTTGTGAAGCGTAATTTTCTCTCCCATTTTCGTACGAAGAGCCCCTGAGTCACGATTCGTTGCCTTGTATAGGCATCGGTAGCGGCGGGCTGGAAAACTCAGTAATTGTCTCTCTAAAAGAATGTAAGGCCAGCCCGTACACGTTTAGATGGGCGAAAGCTTTTCTTCTAAGTCCCTCGGCAAACGGCAGGTGTTTACACGCAAAACTTGCGGAAACGACAGCTCCAAAAACTAAGGCAACGGGTTTTCTCCAGTAAAACTAGATGTCAGGCAGAAGCAACGCGACAGCAAACTCGACAGTGACTCGTCAGATGTGGTGAAAGGAATCTTGCCGATACGAATACATACTACGGCAGGGAAATACATGGTTGTTGGGGAAGTCGTCTAACATTTCGGGGCACGCGTGGTAGTCGCTAGTTTCCCAGTTCCCTTTCGGATACGATGCAACTCCTTGGCATGCTGCATGGTGACTACCTTTGAAACTGTCAGGAACTATCTATCCCTGCTGCTTAGGAGTAATTCTCAGGTTGTGTAAGAAGAGTTATAGAGGTGTGTGTGTGTGTGTGTGTGTGTGTGTGTGTGAAATCTTATGGGACTTCACTGTGATTGAGGTAATTTGTCTTCTACGATTACTCGTTGAGCGTGCTGAGAGAAGTTACACCAAAACGAGTAGAAATGTACTCATGGGTACGATGAGTAAGGTCTCGAGGGAACTTGCGTATAAAGGACCTGAGTCCTCGTGAGCCAGAGTGAACCTAGGTTCGATAGTGGGCAAGTTTGGTCAACTACGTTCTGTAGCCTTGTATGGGCCCCAGTTCGAAGTGATACTTACTGTACAGATAACTGTGCATAATTACATCGATGCAGATGTTCAGTGTTACTTGGCAGAGGTGCCTGCCCCCAGTCCCTCCCCCTCTTCGCAATGGGCTGTCATACACAGACCGCCGGTGTTCGCCAGGCGGTCGGTCGTAAAGTGTGCCCCTCCAGTTGGAGGTTCCGTCTCTTTGAGGGCTAGTTTTTCCTGTCTCAGATACTAATTCGCTGTCAGCAACGCTGATAGCAGATATTAGCAAAGATTTAACACCTAATCAGAGGGTATTGAAAGTGTACTGAAAATCACGCAGTTACGAATACGGGATCCGTTTAGTAAATGACGCAGGCCCGCACGCTCATCAAGGTATTCGCTGTCCACCGATACCGTGGGTCGTAGGAGATGGGACGTAACGTCGATTCCGCCCGATAAGAAACTCATCGGCATTTGGCTGACTGGCCGTAAAGAACCGAGACCCTATAACGGGACGGAGAAAGAAGTAAATACAGACAATTAGGCTTTAATATTTCGTTGACGACGACTTTGTCAGTGAGAGGGCACAAGTGTAGGCTGGACAAAAATGAGGAAATAATTCGGGTGTGCGCTTTTCAAATGTACCATCCTAGCGTTTGCCTTTGCCGATGTAGGATCACCACTAAATATCTAAACTTTACTGGCTGGACTAGGATTTGAACTCTGCCCCCCCCCCCCCCCCCCCCCCCCCTAGATAACGAGAAAAGTAGCTCAGCGGCTGAGTCCCTTCGCACGGTCTTCGCCATGGAACTGCACAAGCAGTGCAACATTTGTTCCCATGTCGTTCTATTGATCGAGCTGGCGTAATAGTTAACGCACTGTATTCGCCATTGAACTGTATCAACAATGTAACATCTGAACTGATGACTTTCTAATGTGCCTTAACTATTACGCCACCTAGATCAATAGACCGTCATGGGCGTAGACGTTGCGTTACAAGATTATGGAAGCTTTCTTGGTCACTGATTGACACACTGCCTGTTGGCTTCTTCCTTCTGTCTCAGGCTCTTCAGCGACATATTACTTGTCGGCTTATGTCTCGGGTTCTTCGACCGACGTTTGTTTCGCAATTTTTATAATGTTTTTCCGGCACGACAGCTTGAAGCTTTGACAATGCCAGCCACTCATGCCGGCAGAACGTCAGAAAAATCGTCAAACGAACGTCGGCCGAAGAACTCGAGACAGAAGCCAACAGCCAATGTGTCATATTTTGCACTGTTGGTGCAGTTCCATGGCGAACGCCGTGCAAAGTGGCATAGCAATTAAACTACTGTACAGGAATTCTACAGGACAAAGTTCAAATCCTCGTCTAGGCAATAAGGTTTAGATTTTTCGTGGTTTCCCTACATAAGACGAATTCCGAGTAGGTTACTTTGAAATGCACACGCTCGATTTCCCTGCTCATACTTCCCCAATGCGTGCTTATGTTCAGCCTCTATTGACCCAGCCGTTAATGAGAAATAATATTCCAATCTGTATTTCTTTCTTTCCTTAGTGTCCGTTGGAGCAGAGACAGTAGTGATTTGTATTATGGAGAGCCACTGTTTTCAGATTACGGTTTATACTTTCCCACATATACTATAATCGTTGGAACTGCAACGGATTACTCAGAACAATAAGCGTGGGATGCTTAGTGAAGACGTGATTACCCACAACGATGATTGCCCACATGCGAACGAGTGCTACATATTTGCTGTAGCCATTGCGCTGTGAGGTGTCTGAGCATCCAACATATACTACCAATCCTGCTTCTACCAAATCCCCTGAAACAGAATATACCCGTTGACCACTCTCAAAGTAATGAAGGTATGCGGACGGTGGCCACATACTGACTCCAGTCCGTAGCGGTAAAGTTATATAACACAGGAAAACAAAATCAGGTCACCCAGTATGATAAGTATCACAAATACAGCGATTAACACAGTGGGAAGTAGCTCAATGATTACTCTATATGTTCGAGTAACTGCTTCCAGCAACAAATTTTTCTTACTGATATTCGCTGATAGATTAAGTCCTTACAAGGAAACGGAAAAAGTCAGCATATTTCGTGCCAAAAATATATATTTATACGTAAATGTTTGTCGACGTTTTTATGCTAGCGACTTACTGCGTATGTGTCATATATTCGATCTCTCGTATGACATCTCTAGAGACCGAAAATCTCTTAACATGGATTCCGAAAACAACAACGGTGTGAAACCCATCTTGCTCTGTTCGTTCACGAGGGCCCGAACTGAGTCCAGGTAGATGCAGTGTTCTTTGACTTCCACAAGGCGTTCGATACAATTCCACCATACAACTTAGCGAAAAAATACGGGAGTACGGAACATCATACCAGTTATGTGACTGGACGGAAGAGTTCTGGTAAATCGATCACAGCATGTAATTCTTAACAGAGCGAAATCTTCAGATGTAAAAATAACTTCGGACGTAATTCAAGAGAATGTTATGAGTCATTATTTTTCACAATACTACACGTATTGAGCCGGTAAGCAAAGTCGGTTGTTCGATGAGGCTTTCCGCAGATGATGCTGTAGTATACAGCGATGTTGCAATGCAAAAAACAGGAGAGAAATACAGCAAATTCTGCAGAGGATGGACTCTTGGTGCAGTGAGTGACAACTGACTCTCAACGTAAACATATGTAACGCATTGCGCACAAACAGGCAGAAAGACTTGTTGTATAATTACGTGTTTGCAGAACACTCACTGGAAGCAGTCACATTCATTATATATCTGAGACTGTGTATAGGGAATGATTTAAATTGTGAAGTCCACAAAAAGAGTAATTGCAGGTAAGGCAGAAGCTAAGACGAGATTTATTGGTGGAATTCCCAGAAAATACAGTCCATCCACAAAGGAGGTAACTTAAGACCCCTCGTGAATCAATAGTTGGATACCATTCCTCAGTCTGGGATCCATACCAGACAGGGATTTTAGAGTAAATAAGGAAGATCCAAAGAAGAGCAGCGCGTTTCGTTTCAGGTTGACTTAGTAAGCGTGAAAACGTCACGGTGATGCTCATCCAGCTTCAGTGACAGACACTGCAAGAGAGGAGTTCGGCGTCACGGTGCAGTTTACTATAAATTTAGGAGAGTGTATTTTCCAGGAAGGGTCAGCTAGTATATTGGTCCCTCCTACGCTTACCTAGCAGGAAGATCATGAAGATAAAAGAAAGAGATTCGAGATCACACAGAGGCGTAGCAACAATCGTTCTTCCCGCGGACAGTTCGCAACTGTAAAAGGTAACATTAAAGGGGGGAATTACACAATGTACTCTCCGCCACACACCATAAGATTGCTTGCGAAAATAAATGTTGATGTAGGGTAACTGGCTGCTGCGATGGTCAAGCATGTAACCCCGTTTTGTAGCACTTTCTTACATGCTTTTTAGTCCAGTTTCACTTTGCGTTGCGTTTTTAACATTAAATAACATATCACAGTGCTCTCGTACATATTACCCCATTAAATATATGGATATAATTTTTCACAAGGACGTTAGTAGCGGAGTTTCTCCCCTCGAAAGATACTTGATCGGGATACCGTCACCGTGTTACACAATGAGGACTGTGCATGATGAAGACTGGGATGAATCTTCACTCTGAAAATCACTGTGAAGTGCGTAGCGCAGGTTGCTTCCCGCCATACCAGCTGCTAGGGCTTCTGCCCTTCCCATCCACGTACGGTGCGCGGAAAGAATGATTGCGTAAACACCTCTGTGTTCTCTGTAATTGGTCGGTTCTTGTCCTCGTGATCCTTATAGGAGAGATCCGTAGTGTTTGTAATATATTCCTAGAATCATCACTTACAGCTGGTTCTTGAAACTTTGGAAGTAGATTTTCTAGAAACAGTTTGCGTATACCTTCAAGTTCTGTCAGTTTATTTTCTTCAGCATCTTCGTAACACTTTGGCGTCGGTCAAACAAACCTGTCACCATTTGTGCTACTGCGCTATCCCTTGTTAAGTCTATATGGTACTGGTCCCACACTTTTGAGTAATATTTTAGGGTGGGTCACATGTGTGTTACATCCAAGTAAATGTACGAGTTGGCTGATTCCATTTGAGACCCGTTGATATCTTAGTCTTAGGATACTCCTTTTTCATTTTATGAAGCACATAATTTTACATTCCTGAATACTGAAAGTAAGTTCTGCGTTGATAGAGTAGGCATCACTTAGAAAAAGCATGAGGTTATTATTAATAGTGTCTGTTAGGTCATTAAGATACAACAGGAGCTGCAAGGGTCCCAACGGACTTTCCTGGGTCACTCCTAAGACTACTTCTTCAACCCAGAGATATTAGTATCACTACAAATATATTGAAACACTTGTACTTACGTAATACTTGAATGAACACCGTCCAAACATGTAATTTGTTAGCCAGTAGAGTTTTATCATCTCGGAGGTGGATCAAGATGGCTTCACTTACCTAGAAACACAAGAGAGATTGCACAATCAAAATAATGTTAAAGCTTTGGTGCAGTGTGTCTGGACCCGCGAAGAGTTTGGGGCGTGAGGAATCAGAGCAGACTTCCAACCCCAAAGCACTCTGCTGATCACAGACAAATCACTCTACAAGACTATGTAACATAGCAACTCTGAGACGTTTCGAGGCTTATAGAACGACCTCTCTGAGAAGTCGCTAGTGAGGTGGCTTACTCTCACCAGTATATGAAACTGGGTGAAATCAATTTCACAAAATTCTCTGGCGACAAATATTTTAGCTCAGGAATGTGGATGATCCAACCCTCGTGAAGGAGAGCTGTTGACTTCAGTTAGCGTAAGTCGGACGCTCTACGGTACAGTAAGAACCCCCTTAAGAGAAGCTACACTTGGAAGCGCTGGAAAGCATCTTTATTACCCGTGGACGACGAAGATGCCCAAACGTTTCGCTGTTTTTCATTGCAACTGTTTGCTATTGGTAACAAAAAAAAGAGAAATCTCACGAACTATCTATATTTATACTCCGCATGTCACCTCGTGGTATTTGGTAGTCTGTACTTCTGATAACCTATCTCTGTCTTTTCTCCATTTACCTGCTATTAGTGAGCCTACGTATCAGTTCTAATTTCTCTGATTTTCTCGTCATAATCATTTCGCGAGGCTAATGTAGGAGGAATTACTATGCTGCTCGATTTTTCTTGGAACTCATGCTCTCGGAATTTCAGCACAAAATTCTTCTTGTTGAACAACGAAACTCGTGCAGCCTCTGGAAATGGGGTTCGTCGAGCGTCTTCGTAGTGATCTCTCGCTTTTTAAACGATCTCATTTGCAGACTGATTGCATTTCCCCCGTATTCCACCAATGATCCAAAGTCTGCCATCTGCTTTGCCTACGACTGAATCTATGTGATCATTCCATTTCATATCCTTAAAGACTATTTCACCCAGGTATCTGTATGAGGTGAATACTTGCAGACTATAATCTTGTGTGTGAGTACGGAAATGAACGGAGCAGAGGGTACCTGTAAGGCGGTGAGATTAAAGACGCCATCCAAAGAGTGGATTACCATTAAGACGCACCCTCAGTAAGACAGTGCAGAAAGGTTTGGATTTGGCCCAAGATACTGGGGCATATTATCTAAGGCAGCATCATATTTGTAAGATACAATTCCTCTTACCATTAGCAGAAAATAATTAGCATTCAGTATTCGATAAGATCTAAGATGTAAATTTAATGCCAGGTCGTAAATAAGCTTTCGCTTTATAAGTGGTATGCTTGCATTTGAGCCACCTGTGGAAACCTTCAGTCAGTTGTCAACTTAAAGTTAATGACAAGCTCTCTAAGACCAGCATAGAAAGATTTAAATCCAACAACATTGTCCATGAAAAAGTATAGTAAAAATAAATTGCACTGCTTTAATTCCACTGCAAAGTCCCCTTCTGGTATATACTGCTAGTAAGTTGATCATTTTCCACATACAAATTTTCTCTGTTGCTGACGATATCAGATCACAATCAAGATTTCGTGCACACTATAAAACTGTGATGACTACAACAAGTTACTTGTTTTTATGTCCATGTTGGTAGTGGCTATGCCGATTTCACGTGGGCTGCATTAATGTACGCTGTTTCAAAGAAATAATCCTATGATGCCCTCACACGATCACCGCGCTTTATTTCTGTTTACAGAGGATGCGAGCAACTGACAACAGTTGCGTGCAACCAACCAAAGATTTTTACAGTGGTAGAAATTTTGTGGTTATTGAAGTTCGTACCACCACATCACCAAAAGTGGAACGAGTGTTATACCGATGAAATCTTCTCGAGTTATTAGCCAAGTAACATTGTGTTCTCGAAGCAAAGTTTCGCTTCCTATTCTATTCGTCACTTCACCTGAAGATGTTAAAACTCTGTTCTTACTAACCCGAAAACAGTAGAAGATTTCAGCCGCGGAAATCTGCCGAAACACATCACTCTCATTTACGGTGCGTTTCATTTCGAACAATAGCATCTGAAATGATTATTTGATGCAGTACCGTTACCTTGTAAGGTTTCAGTTTGAGTCAGTAATCAGCCGACGCTACGGACACGAAGGTCTGAAGCGCTACTGGGCGCAATGACTTCCTCGGAGTTCTTTCCAAGATCGCTCATTGCTCATTCAGCAAAAAGCGATGTTTACGACACCCATAGTCCGAGCAACGGATCAGAGCATATGCGGCGATCATAGCCTGTTTCACACGTATTGGGTCCCGCACAACGCCACACACACAGCGCTTGCATCGTATTATACGTATTCCATCTGTGTTAGACGTATTCCTGTTCAAGCATACTAGAAGTAATAAGACCTGCTTACGAAAGAGCAATCTAAAATCTGGACTGAGAATTTAGCACCTGTAGAAGATGACCTTATGGAAGATCAGTTTGGGTTCCGGAGAAATTTAGGAACATGAAAAACAGTACTCAGCCTTCGACTTCTCTTTGAAGATTAGAGAAAGGCATATCTGTGTTTACAGCATTTCTAGAATTACAGAAAGGTTTGACCGTGTTGACTGGCATACACTCTCTGAAATTATGAAGGTGGTAGAGATAGTATACAGGGAATGAAAGGCTATTTCGAATGTATACAGAAAACAGATTGACAAACAAGAATCGAAGGACACGAAGGGAAGCAGTGGTCAAGAACTGTGGGATGGGAATAGAGCAACTGAAAAGCAGCAAGTTTGCCGTCGACATAGTAGTCCTTAGAGAGATAACATAAGATTGGTAGAGTAGTGGCATCCTGCAAAGAAGTTATAAGATGAGCATCAACGAAAATAAAACAAGGGTAATGGAAGGTAGATTAAGGGGAGTTGGGACGCCCTATCCCGACAATGTTAAATTTAGTAACTTGGCTTCCCTGTATTTCAGGAACCACTGAACCATTGACATGAAACTTTTACAGGACGTTCTGAGTCTACCGAATTACAATAATTGAATTGTAGCCACTGCTTTCGAAAATACAATTTTTTAATTTCACGGTTAAAATTTTGTGCACTTTTTTGTACGTTATCCTAAATAATTTTAATTATTCTTCTTTTAGTTCAGTAGACTCAGAATATGTATGTTATTACTCCCTGAAAGTTTTAATACTCTACTCGAAGTGGTTTCTGAAATTTAGGGAAAAGGACTGTAACTCATTCAATATATGTTTTATTTTTTACTTTTTAGTCACTCAGAAGCAACCTGCACCACACTACATATCATCCTCTTGATCTTTTTCCAAGTTTTTTCTTCTTTCTGGATTCCTTAGTGGCCAACTGTGCTGTATACTCTGCTTTATCAATGCGAACCTTGTCCATCCGTTCAAGTTCTCTGATGCAGTTTGCTCCAGGATTGATTCCCATATGCTGTAGCACTTTCACCCTACCAATGTTGCCATCATTAAAAGCAATAACAGCATCACTGACCCCCCACTCTAGTATTTTCATTCCAGCAAAAACATTTTTTGGTAAGCGAGTCAATATAAGATTATTGAACGATTCATTGAGATTTTGAATCTAACCATGCAGACACTTCTTCAGTAATTCAGGATTTGCCAGGTATCTGTAAATAGGTTTTACGATATCCATGACTGCTGCTGGGATGGAATGTTTATGGCTGTATGAACTGTTTGAGTACTGGGCATTGCGGTAATTTCACCATGACTCAGGTCCAGGAGGGCAAAGATGGCGTACTGGTTTTTCATCAGTTGACAGTCTGTGGAAGAAGGTAGCCCATACTGCCTGCTCCATTTTCAACAAATCCTCAGTATTATTTCTAGTGGCCATCCCATAATACTGCTGTAGTTCATCAACCATTTTGTCTGTCCGCCTGCCTCTTATGGTTTTACCATCAGAAATTTTCTTGTCTCTCAAACTTTGTTTCAATTTCCTGGTGCCCATCCTCTTCTGGACATGACCAACACTCTTAGCCTTTATAACACAGCACTCCACAGCCTTCTGTATAAAAATTTACCGATTTTATTAGATCTTGAACAAATGCACATAAAAATTTTAACATTTTCAACCGGTGTAGATCATATTTTAAAAAATAAAATAAAATAGTTCCCATGCGAGTTTATAAGTGATATAATTTTATTCGGAAATTTGCAAATTTTATAATGAAATGAAAATCCGAAAATGTGAAAAAATTTCCCGTTCTAAATCCCCATAAATCAAGTGAAGCCAAGGGAATTGGATTAGGAAATGAGACACTAAAAGTAGCAGATGGGTTTTGCTATTTGGGTAGCAAAAAACTGATGATAACCGAGTTAGAAAGAAAATAAAAAGCAAACTGGCTATAGCTTGAAAAGTATTTCTGAAAAATGAGAATTTGTTACATTGATTTACGTTTCCGTCCGTTCTTGGTAGGATATTTTATACATTAGGAATAAAAACACGCACAACACTGGTGTAATATTCTATAAAATTTATTATTTATTTCACAAACCGGTTTTCGGCTCTTACACTATCATCAGGTACAAAGATAAGGAATTTATTAACGTCGAACATAGATTTAAGTGTTAAGAATTCTTTTCTGAATGTATTTGTCTGGACTGTAGCCGTAAACGGAAGTGCCACGCAGATGATGTGCAGTTCAGACAAGATGATTATAAAAGCTTCAGAAATGTGGTGCTATGGAAGAATCGTGGACACTAGATAGTTAGATCGAACAAGTGATGAGGAGGTACTGAACGAAACGGGGGAAGACGAAATTTGTGGCACAACTTGACTGAAAGAAGGGATCCGTTGACGGACACATCCTGAGGGATCAAGGATCTTCGGTTCGATAATGGAGGGAAGTGCTAGGGATAAACTTCATAGAGAGAGACCAATAGACGAATACAATAAGCAGGTTCAAATGAACCATAGCAATACCAAAGTGCTTTAGCACATACGAAAAAAAAATTAAAAAAGGGAATTCCTTATTTGTTGTTAAATTATATTAATACCATAGTTTTTAAAGAATTACTAATGTGTAAGTAGGGTCCAAAACCTGAAAAATAACTTTGGCACAGTCTTAACAATACTAACGCACGTTCAGTATCGTGTACTATCGACTTCATCGTCACCACAGAAGATTTGAAAAATGCGCATTTCGTTCACTTTTGTTGACTTTACTCTCAACATACCTTTAAAGAGATACTGTTGTTAAAGTACGGGCTTGCCTGAAAGCTCTGAATATGACATTCATAGGGGAAAGTGATATCAGCTACTGAGACTTAAATTCTTGGTTTAAGTTTAACTGAAAAATTAAAAACATACATAGAACCTGGTAGGGGAATTCATTCAAACCAATGAATCTTTTCTTCAAATTTTAAAAATTTAAAGTAAGTGATTAGAACAATATTTTCATAAGGTGGTCATAAAGTACACCCTGCCCCCTCCCTTGGCATTACGAGGGTTAATGTAGGATTTAACAGTTATGGAAGGACGAAGGAGCTTGCGCAGGATAGGCTAGGAGGGAGAGCAGCATAAAACTAGTCTCTTAATTGGAGACCTCAACAGTAACAACGGTATTCTATTCTAAGGCACACTTCACTTTATTTGTTAACTACTAACAATCTATCCATGCTCAACTTCTAATAAGTTTCGTTGATTTTAGACAATTATTATTTTCAGAACTGTCACACTCTATTAGGTAAACATCGGTAGATTATACCACATTTCTCTCTCGCCTAGCTCAGTAAGACGGGTTAACATGTGAGGGAAAATATGGCGTCTATTTCGAAACGGATTATTTTTTCACGCTTGTAGCCCGTCAATGAGATGTCAGTGACAGAAGATAGCGTCCAGGGTTTCGAAAACATGGCTAGCAGAAAACCTTTAGATGGCACTTGTTTGGCACCCAGCCCCTTAATTAACACGTTCTGCTCTGACATCGTTGACACTAATTTTGGTGACAAGGCTGACAGCTTGTTTATGGAATTGCAGACGATGAAACACAGAACTAGTTTTAAGCAGCCCCTTTGACAGATTGTCGGTCCTAATCCCAGAGTCGCAGATTGAGACACAATGTCTAGGTTACACTAATTTGGAACGCTGTCTCGGAAGGTTTTACGAAGACATAAGAATATAAATAAATGTAAGACAGAATAAAACGCATACTGGAAACGAAGAAAGGCAAATCAGCATTCTGGCAACCAACTAGGTACAGCGTCGCTTCGCGCTTTTATTGATTCGACAAAAGGCGAGGGAGTTGTTAAAAAACACGTGGGCAGAAGGTAGAAAGATTTAGTTCCTCAGCTTCGTTGCTAATGCTAAGCCACAACTATGAAACAACATGACAACCACTTGGAAAAACTAGCCAGTGACAAATAATTGCCGGCCGCTGTGGCCGAGCGGTTCTACGTGCTTTAGTCCGGAACCGCGCTGCTGCTACTGTCGCAAGTTCGAATCCTGCCTCGGGCATGGGTGTGTGTGATGTTCTTAGGTTAGTTAGGTTTAAGTAGTTCTAAGTCTAGGTGACTGATGACCTCAGATGTTAAGTCCCCTAGTGCTTGGAGCCATTTGAATCATTTGAAGAAATAATTACGGGGAAGACAGAGAGAGAGGGGGGGATGGCGAATTCTTGTTATTCCAACGGTAAATGTTTAATAATTTTATAAAGAAGAGATATTAGTATGTCAGTATCGAGGAGGCGTCGCTTTTGGCGCTCATGTCCATCTAATGAAACACGTATTCTGACATAAACATTCCAATAGTAAAAGAACACAGTTACACCTCTCCCAACCGACCTACTTTTTTGGGTGGGGACGAGTATTCTCGTAGATTGTGCGTCCCTGTCTAAAATTCAGAACTGAGTTTTATGTTATGGTGCACAAATGTATAATAGTTTACCGCCTGACACAATACGGGAAACTGGAAACCACCCGTTATTTAAAAACAACATAAATGGGTACCTCATAAGACACTCATTCTAGAATTTAAACAACATGTTGCCAAGGTTGTTTCCACTACGGTGCAGAAATTTTGCTGGGAAGCCCTTACACGTCCTCCGCACAGTCTCGATCTCTCCCCGTGCGATTTCCATATTTTTGGTGCCCTGAAGGAAGACTTTCGACTCTGTTGATTTGCTTCGGACGAAGATGTGCACGCCTGCGTGCAATCATGGTTACCTAGGCAACAGCAAACATTTTTCCATGAAGGCACTGACCGTCTTGTTTCGCAGTGGGGTGATGAATTAACTGATATGGAAGTACTTTTGAAGTAATGAACTGTTTACTTACTTTTTGCCTGTGTCTCGTTTACTTTTGACTGGCCATTATAATTTGTTGTTAGTATACCTTACAGACGAAGCCTGAAAGAAGCGTCCAATTAATGTGTACGTTGTTCGTTTCATATTTCTGAAGGCACTCCTTCATCATGGGGTTTACACAATGTCGTGTGTGAAGGAATGGATCAATGAATGAGTGACTGAATGAGTGAATGAATCACCGACCGTCTAGATATAATGCATCTTGGAACAGTATAGCCGGCCGCTGTGGCCGAGCGGCTCTAGGCGCTTCAGTCTGGAACCGCGCGACCGCTACGGTCGCAGGCTCGAATCCTGCCTCGAGCATGGATGTATGTGATGTACTTAGATCAGTTAGGTTTAAGTAGTTCTAAGTTCTAGGGGACTTATGACCTCAGATGTTAAGTCCCATAGTGCTCAGAGCCACTTGAACCATTTTTGAACAGTATATGTAAACAGACGAAAGCAACGTGAAAATTTGTATGACTTGCACAATAACGACGAAGATGCGATAACAAGATTGTTTTTGTTATGTTGGTACTAATGTGCAACAGCGTATGTAAAATGTCAAACTGGTGGGCAGAATATCTACACCGTCCGTCCAAGATGTTCCGAGTCTGACTTCTTTCCTGGCGTACAAGAGGCGTCAGCGCAATAACTACGGTAGCACCTTGAACTAACAATATTTAAGTAAGAGATATGCATTCGACAATCCAGTTGTGATGAGTCAGTGTTAAGCAGTGGATGTACGGCCGTAGTGTTTCGGCCGGCCGCTGTGGACGAGAGGTTCTAGGCGCTTCAGTCAGGAACCGCGCTGCTGCTACGGTCGCAGGTCCAAATCCTGCCTCGGGCATGGATGTTTGTGATGTCCTTAGGTTAGTTAGGTTTAAGTTGTTCTAAGTCCAGGGGACTGATGATCTCAGATTTTAAGTCCCATATTGCTTAGAGCCATTTCAACCGTAGTGTGTCGGCGTTGTTATGACACAAATCGCGCTTAGCAGCGCTTCTGAATCAAGTGTCAATACATGCTCCAGAATGATATTCTCGTAAATGTTCTGAGGAAGGAAAAAGTTTGTACGAAGTCTGTCTCTTACTCCTTGACTCCCGAACAACAGCAACAACGTGTGGATGTCTCCCGCGACTTGATTCCAATGAGAAATGTAGACAATCATGGGTGACGATACTTAATGTTGATCAGTACGAGCCTATCACAAAAGAACACAGTGCAGAAATTCAGGTGGAGGATCAACGCTTTGACGACATAACCGACACTCAAGCAATGTGGCGCGCAAGTTGAACAACATTTCAGAAAAGGATTTCTCTGGTTGTTTCACACGGTTGGTACTCAAGGGGAGACTATGCAGAACACCGGAACTATTAAAACCACCTTCTTAACTCTTCTTTACCCTTTATTAATTCAGTCACCAAACATTTTGGACTGATGGGGGTATGTTTGTGAAACATTCTAAAATAGTCGGACGTGTCTCATTCATACTGATAAGATTGAGATATTGCCACGTGGTAGAATCCTTTATTGTGGATGGTTTATCACTAAAGGAAATGCATTTGAAGTCGGTAAAAATGTTCAGGATATCAGCTCCTCCCTCTACAGCACGTGATAAAAAGCAACCTGAAATCAAACTCGGTCATTGTCTGCTGACGATGGTCACCGTGATTTCAAACAAAAACATCGAAAAAGTGCACAGTGTGGTGGCAGACGATCGGTGGATCGAGGTGTGTGAATCATATCACAAGAAAGAATATATATAGTTTATTGATTTTTTTATGGTAGAGCGAAAGTGGCGGTGCAAAAGAAAAAGTCGCTAAGGCACGCCAGTGCGGTGGTGCTCAACCCGGGGGTAAGAAGATCGAATCCTGGTGGTGGAAAAAATTTTCACTGCCAAGATTTCGCCAGAAAGGGAAGCAGAGGTGGTAGTGTACAGTTCCTGATCACCAGACGTATCGCCAATAAATACACACAATAGGTATATGTAGTATTACAAAAATTGTAATGGAGTATATTGTAAATAAATAGAAAAAGAAATAAATTTAAATAAACTGGAGAAGAATAAAGGAGATCAAGGGGAGGCGTTTCTCATCTCTGTACCATATGTACCCCATAGAAAAAATTCTGCTGAATATTCAAGCTGCTCTGCTTTTGGTCCGCCCGTCTGGTGAGGTAGTGGTACTCTGCCGGATGCCTGAGCATGAGGGAATCAACAGAATCGAGAAAGCTGACATAGCAGCCAAGGAGGCCTGTAAACGTGCTAGAGTTAAAACCATGCCGTCGCCCTATAAGGCTAGGAAATAGCTTGAGCCAGAAGGTCATCCATAAATGGCAGGAAGAGTGGCTGAGGTGAAGCGTAACACGTTGTCGGACGTGAAACCAATTACCGGTCCTTGGAGTTCCTCCTTCTGTCACATAAGTGAGGTGAAGTCTCACTTACCTATTTTGTATTGGACATAGTGGCCTTACAATAGACATTTTCTTCCGACGGGTGCATCCACCTGTTTTCAATGCCTGTGACGTACATATTTCCGATGAAGTGCATGTGCATGTTATGTTCTGATGAGAGAACAGCAATATAGTGGAGACATGCCCTCTATCTCAGTTTGGTCCATTATCCGGACTCCTGTCTATGGTGTTAGGTTACAGGTTTTAGTGTGTTCAGAGAGACTGTATTATAGTTTTTGATATGATGGCTCTTCCGTTTACGACGTCAGGTAGTGCATCCACATTTAATTCACAGTAAGAAATCGGTGCATAACAATTGCTGATTTCTTTTTAGAACAGTCCTGATCTAACTGAGGAAGTTTCTTAGCGTATCTACTGTACTAGTTTTGATATATTTCGTTGCGTTATTTTTATTTTAATCTAAAATTGTAGAGCTGACAGCTGAACTGATTTTAAAGTGTGTGTGTGTAGAGAGAGAGAGAGAGAGAGAGAGAGAGAGAGAGAGAGAGGGGGGGGGGGGGGGAGGGAGACAGTAATCTTTCTTTTTAGGAAACTGGAATAATTTCTTTCGTGTGCACGGTTTTACGCTTTTCTTTTAATCACATGCTTCCCATGTAAGACTTTAGTAAGAGCGCTAAAGCCCCAGATGTCATGTCCCAATCAAGAATATAATCAATAACTTGTGAATAGAGTCAACTGGATCAGGAAACATCTGAGATGATATCAGCATCGCACATGGAAGAAACAGCTTCCTTACTAATAATGAATTTTTCCCATTAGGTGCTTTGGCAATGGTAGAAGTTAGGTATTTGAAATACTTTTTATTGGGATCACTGCCCACATCATCAGATTTGGCATACTCTGACTTCAAACTGTTTCCACATCTGCAGAAATCAGTTTGGAAAAACTTTGTAATCCAACAAAGAATGTCTGATAGCCGTTAATCTACCAGAATCACGTTTTGTCGATTTAATTTACTCATGTTAACTCACTCTTTCGCCGTTATTTGGCAGAACAACCCTGTAAATTAAAAGCACAATATCGCGTATGTTTATTTACTTTGTTACCCGGTTTTCGACTTTCAAGGCTATCATCAGACTTAAATTGACTGTTGTCGTCAAAGCAGGTACAATATTTGTAAACAACAATGAAAAAGATGTTACACATCTCAGTGGCTATGTGGAGGACACAAGACTGGTGGCTGGTAGCTGGTATCACTGGTAGCTGATATCAGTGACCATGAAGGATACATGTGTCCTGCAACTCGATAAAAAAGCTGTGGTATCGTATATTCATATCTCATTGAGGAATTCGAAACATTTGGCTCTGGAAAGGAGCATGCAGCAGATCTGCGGCTTAGATTTAGAAGCGTAGATAGACATTTACCTATACTAGTAAACAGATCATGGTGGGAGGGACCCTCCAATGGTATACAGTCAATGTGCAGAAACTTTTAAGAAACAAAGACTACTGTACCGAATACAGATAGAAAGATGCTAAAAGAAACGTGTGTGGTTGTCAAGAGGACAATGCTTGAAGCCTTTAACGGCTACCGCAGAGTAACAGTATAGAAGGATCCCTACAAAACCCAACGAAGTTCTGGCTATTAATGTTAACGAAGGTAGGGTTCAGTCACTTGTGGGCGAGAGAGGAATTAAAAATGAGTGTAGCAAAACTAAAACAGAAACGCTTAACTCCTTTTTCAAATGTTCGTTTAACACCAATTTAATGAGTTATATAGGTATTATTGTCGGTGGCATTGAGAAAATGCCGAAGACGATAAAACTGAACAAAGCGTGAGGGCCCGATTGAATCCGTCGATTCCTCGAACAAAAGACCGTTCACGGTACTTAAAAGAGATCACATCCGTGTACATAAGGGTCTCAGAAGTGATCCAAAAAGTATCGTGCAATACCCAGCCTCCTTCCTCCCCTGCAATTTTTTTAAATTCGAATTTGTCTTTTGTCTCTAATGACCTTGTCGTCGACGGTACATTTAACGGTAGTCTTTGTTCCCTCTAAGCCCCGGTGGTAGAGATATAAGTATTAGACGACATGAGACAATTATCAGTTTTCGAAACTAAGCTGACTTTTATTTTGCCCTTCCGGCACTCACGTTTTTTGATTATCTCCCTCGCTCTGTCTAGGGAGTAAATTGATGTATGGAAATCTTGACAGTAAGTCTCCGAATTCCTCCGACATCTGCCTTTTTCGCAGATGGTTAAACTTTCTAAAAATTCTCTCTACAAAATGAAGCCTTTCACTCATGTTCAATGTAAGCAATTTTCGGTTTTCGTTGTGCTGTGTTTCTATCTGCAACGTTTTTCGTAGACATTTAAGCAGCGTGACTGAAGGCAGAGGACGGTTATTATTATTTTAATAAAGAACTGCTTTTACTACGACTTTTCATTTGTGTGGTGGCTGTAGTGGCTATTGCTGTTTTATCGTTATTGAAAGTACTTTAAATTCGTCTGTGCAACTACAACTTGCAGTCTTTGGAGGTAGCATGATGATTTGAGAGACGATTTGAATTTTACATCAAGTCATGTAACTGCACTCCCAATCAAAAGTAATGATGCTTATCTGTCGAGCGTATTCGGCAATTTTGAGTTTCTTGTGCAAAAGACAGAAGCAGAATATTTATTTTGACTTCTACAACACAATTATTCCGCAATACGGTAACGAGTAAAATCACTGAACGTGTAATAAAGCTGTAAGACACTTGCTTACGCAAATCACTTAATTTTTTCAGTTTTGTTTTATCATCACGTGGTCAGAATCTACCGATAGCTATGAAAATATTGTTTACTATTAGACACGTCCCTACGTAACTGAGCTGACTGAACTGGGTGGCTTTAAATGAGCAAATGAGTCTCGAAAAATCTGAATAATCGCAAATATCTTTCGTATAACTGTGCCTGATTACGGTTAAGAAATTTCAAACTGAGCACTGCCCTTAGAGCTATGTGTGTGGCAGTGCCACTCAATTACGAGAATGTACAACGCAGCGAAGACAGATGGTCGATGGATGCGGCAATTTATTTCCGCTCCGTGTTCCAGACGTCTTGTCACATCATGTTGCTGACATATTTCGCTGCTGCCTTCCCTAGCGAGAGACGACGGGACAGGTTCATTTCTCTTGCTCTACTCGCCATCTTGGCGCCGGACCAGCTAGCTGACTTGTTATCTATTGGCATTCTGGGTCTCTTCGGTGCTCCGCCTGCAGAACTGACTTCCAAAACACTGTTCTAATAAAGGAAGAACATACTGAAAATACCGCCATCATTAAGCTAATGGACACCAACGTCATTACCAGCATGAAAAGATTATACCAGAATAGGGAAGAAATGTGGCGTTGCTAGTACGGTCCATGAGACTTGGAAAATTCTGGAGGAGGAAATCATCCAACAGTGGGTATTAAATAACAACAATTTTTGCTGCTGATGACGATATAATAGTGATTAAGATTTATGCGCAAACTGTGACGGAGTTATCACTACAGAAAATGAAGTGATGAAATTGGGTCTGTTGAACCTCCGATACAGGACCTCAGGTTTAACTCGTGACGAAAGAATGTTGAAGTATGTGACATCATACTTGCGCAAACTGAGCTAAAACGGAACGCTGACGATATTTATTAGCCGGCCGTGGTGGCCGTGCGGTTCTAGGCCCTTCAGTCCGGAACCGCGCGACTGCTACTGTCGCAGGTTCGAATCCTGCCTCGGGCATGGATGTGTGTGATGCCCTTAGGTTAGTTAGGTTTAAGTAGTTCTAAATTTAGGGGACTGATGATCCCAGATATTAAGTCCCATAGTGCTCAGAGCCATTTTTGATATTTATTATATTTCTGTTTAAGTTTTTTGGCGTGATTATTGTGGCGATACTCTCACCTGTAGCCAAGTCAAATATCTAAGTTAGCTTGGAAGGTGACAGTTTGTTTATGAATTTTTGGCTCTGGGAGCCATACGGTTTATTCCCATGAACTCCATGCCTCAGCTGGGCGAAGAACAGTAGCTGTCACATGACGTCATACGGTGGAGTGAGGTGCGAACAACACATGGTACTACGAGCACACCTATCTTCAGAAATTGCTCCAAGTGAATAGTCTCGTCTGAGAGGCTGCTGTGGTAGAAGACTGAAGGATTACCCTTGGGCCAGTGCGCCAAAGCTCGTACTCTCATTAACTAATTATTAATAAAGTATAAATCAGATTTTGTTTACAATAGTAGAAGAGAATCTCTTAAGACTAAACTATTATCTTATAGTCAAAATTTTATTTTAGTATCAATTTTTGGAGAATATCTGAGTATCAAGATAGAGCAGAATCACTTCGTGTGTCAAGCGGTTCGTGTTATTCATTATAATCGTTATGTAGGGGCTCACTAATAAAGTAGACAGGCTGTCAGTGCACTTTCAAAATCGCTCCTCTGCAAGCAACGCAGAGAGAAATTGAGTACAGGAAGTGTAATTTAAATTGTGGAATACTAACAATACTTTCTATCATGTACATTAGTGTAGAAGGATTATACTTGTGAGTAACAAGAACGGTTAATGATTTATTCGTCCAGGTACCCGATACAGATGGAGACAGCTACGTAAAATTTGTGGTAACGGAGACAAGGGAACCGCAAGCGTACTCTGTCTGATGACTGGCTTACGTCATAGTCAGTAACGACGACAGTGTATACTAATTACACACACTCTAAGAGCAGAAGACTGCCGTCATTGGCGGAGACAACGAATGTGACGTCATGAGAATAAGAATAATTCTCGTAATGGTGCTTATCTTAAGCGTGTTGCATTTCGATAAATGGCCTAACTCCGCCATTTTGACTATGTCATGGCTCAAATCAAGGAAGGAAGATTAGTGTTCACTGCCTTGTCGACGGCGTTGTCATTCATGGTGGAGCGTCAGCACGATTCGCGCAAGTGGCGGTGAGCAAGTCGGTCGTGTCCAGAACTGAGATTCTGCGTCCTCAATGGTAACTCGCAAGTCCCAAGCGTACACAAGTAATTAACATTTGTACTTGCCGATTTACTACATCAACTGTTTTTAATGAAACTGTTTATTTTTTCTGTGGATTTGTAAAGAGCCTAGGAAGAGAACTTTAACGTCATAACATGTTTGGAACGTGATCAAATAGCAAAAAGATAACTGCTTCGCTAACCACTGTGCCGTCATCAGGAGAAGAAGTACCGCAAACGTATGCGTTCCTGTCCCAAATGAAAATATAAACATACTCCACTTATACTGCATTTGGAGTCCTAGAGCAAAGACTACCAGTGTCCTTACATGAAAGTATGGATTTATGTTATTACTAGATCAGAAACTTGGCGTTGACCAGGTATTCCTACGTGTGGAATTTATTTTGGACTTACAAAGCTTCTTTGTTTACAAAGCTTGAAGCAGCGTGATTGGAGACATTAACAAAGAGCTTGTTTGCTTCAATAGCATGGTAGAGAGCCACGTAGAGCTGGCTGCGCAAAAATGAACTGACACTAAGATCCAAACGCGCTACGACTGTCCTTGTGCATTGTTTACGGTCTTGATGTAACGTAAGCTTACCGGGAATTGTGCACTTTTAAAGACGAAGTGGTAAATTGTTAGGAGTAAGTGGGACTATGGGCATAAAATAGCCTCTCACCTACTCCATTTCCTTTCGAAGGTTCTGGCATTGTGATGTTACGTTGTAGGGAAGTAATTTTGAGCCTCTGCTCGTGGAGGGTTGTGAGGAGCGAGATAATGCATGATGCTCTGAGACTTACGTCATGTCTCACCTTAGGAAGGAGTTCCCAAAAAGCTAGTTAAAGTCTAAAGTTTTTGAGCTGCAGAAAGTCTCGCCTTAGGTCTTAATTGCTTAATTGGATTATTGACATTGCGTATTCCTCCGTTTTTTCGCCATTCTCGTGTATTCTGAAAGCCTCGATCGTTTTCTAAGTATTTTAATCACAAACATTACGAAATCAAAATGTAATGAGCAGTCACCCAAATCACAAAGCACACTTAATAAATTCGTTTTTCCTAGCGAAGTATATGAACAAAACCTATCTAAAAAGGAAGCAGCTTAGTCAAGTTTTTAATACACAAAGAGAAATCAGTAAGTTCGTATATCCTAGCCAAGTAAATTCAATGTCTGTTCGTATTCCTAAAGGTAGGCTCTTGACTGACACAATCTTATTGTGGTTAAAAAAATTGCTACGAAAGAAGTGAAATATAAACAAAAGCTATCGAAAGAACAAAGCAATGTCGTTAAGTGTTTAATACACATAACGAAATCAATAAATCCGTATATCCTAACCAAGCAAATTCGCTGTTAGTTTATTAAAAAACATAAGATTGAGGCGCGTAATTATGTCACTGACGCAAACTTCCGAAAATACTTCTGTCACTGAGTTAAAAAAGGTAAAGTTCCATTATTGGCTCTTTGGTATGCTACTAGAACAACAGCGCCATCTATCGCTTCTTTGATGTACTATGGCATGACGATTAATCATCAGAATTACTAAGCAGAGCAGACGATTTTAGATAAAAACTTTAAATTACGATCTTTTCTTCCGAGTTCCGATTTTGCTGAAAGAAAGCCTATATGCTACCCAAAGATACGCCCAATTTGCCTGTGAGAACCACATGAAAATTGTGTAGTAGTTTTATAGTTTACCGTGTTCAAACAGGCAAACTGGCAGACAGGACAGTTTTACAGTTTTATTATTAATATAGAAAGGTGCCGTAATGATTATTGAGTGAAACTTTCTTAGGCGGAAGTGTTGTATTGTATTGTATCGTATTTTAACCGGGGACCTAGAAACGACGGAGAGGCTCCGTCCCCGCCGCAGACGACTACCGCAGCCCACTTCGCCCCTCCACAGCCCCACACCGAACCCAGGGTTATTGTGCGGTTCGGCCCCGGTGGAACCCCCCAGGGAACGTCTCACACCAGACGAGTGTAACCCCTATGTTTACGCGGTAGAGCAATGGTGGTGTACGAGCAGCAATCGCCGACATAGTGTAACTGAGGCGGAATAAGGGGAACCAGCCCGCATTCTCCGAGGCAGATGGAAAACCGCCTAAAAACCATCCACAGACTAGCCGGTTCACCAGGGCGGATTCGTGCCGGGGACCAGGCGCTCTTTTCCGCCCGGAAAGCCGTGCGTTAGACCGCACGGCCAACCGGGCGGGATAGGTGCAGGTAACTTTCTATTGATTTGTCACATGGTTCAAGTGGCTCTCAGCACTATGCGACTTAACTTCTGAGGTCATCAGTCGCCTAGAACTTAGAACTAATTAAACCTAACTAACCTAAGGACTTTACACACATCCATGCCCGAGGCAGGATTCGAACCTGCGACCGTAGCGGTCGCTCGGTTCCAGACTGTAGCGCCTAGAACCGCACGGCCACTCCGGCAGGCATTGATTTGTCATCGTTCCGTTTCTGTAACTGAGATGCTACCCCGTCTCGACGCACACTGTTGACGCAACAACGAATCTTAACTTTCGTTTCTGTCCCTTCGTTTCTTTTGCTATGATCTGTAAGCGAATTTAATCGACTGATTTGGAAATCAGATTCGCGACGTCCTAGTGCAGGCAAAGTTGGGAACCACCGTGTCTGTTTGGAACACAGCATCTCGGTACTCGCTCATCTTCTTGTGCTCGACGTGAGACAAAGGAGTGTGCGGCAAATCCAGCTGTTCCATGTTCACGCTCCGTGCAAATACCCAGCCAGCTGGAATTGGCGAAGGTGAGACGGCAGCGAGGCGGGGCGGTATTTTGAGAGCAGGCGTGTGCGTCTCTGGCACGCCGCGGCCATACGTCTCGGCGGGCGCTTTTGAAGGTGCGGCCCGTGTGCCAGGCATGCGTCTTCCGAAGCTCTCCTCGCCCAACTTCGCCAGCGCTGGCAGGCAAGTGTCCGCGGTGGAGCGCCGCATATCACCCACCGTCTCACGCAGGCGCGAGTGCTCACCCTGCCGTTAGCCCTTTACACAATCGAGGCGAAAGGAGCCGTCGAGACTTGCATGGAACTGAAGAGGCAGGTTGAAAAAGGACGAACATAAAATTAGTAACGATGCCAGTCACCCGTCCTTTCCCAGCCACGTCCCTCTAAAAGACGACCTCTGCGTAGCGCGTGAAGTCACAGTGTCACTTGTTTGACAGTAATGCTTGGGCGAATACACTACTGGCCATTAAAATTGCTACACCAAGAAGAAATGCAGATCATAAACGGGTATTCATTGGACAAATATATTACACTAGAACTGGCATGACATTACATTCTCACGCAATTTGGGTGCATACATCCTGAGAAATCAGTACCCAGAACAACCACCTCTGGCCGTAATAACGGCCTTGATACTCCTGGGCATTGAGTCAAACAGAGCTTGGATGGTGTGTACAGGTATAGCTTCCCATGCAGCTTCAACACGATACCACAGTTCATCAAGAGTAGTGACTGGTGTATTGTGACGAGCCAGTTGCTCGGCCACCATTGACCAGACGTTTTCACTTGGCGAGAGATCTGGAGAATGTGCTGGCCAGGGCAGCAGTCGAACATTTTCTGTATCCAGAAAGGTCCGTACAGGACATGCAACAAGCGGTCGTGCATTATTCTGCTGAAATGTAGGGTTTCGCAGGGATTGAATGAAGGGTAGACCCACGGGTCGTAACACATGTGAAATGTAACGTCCACAGTTCAAAGTGCCGTCAGTGCGAACAAGAGGTGACCGAGACGTGTAACCAATGGCACTCCATACCATCACACCAGGTCGTACGCCAGTATGGCGATGACGAATACACGCTTTCAATGTGCGTTCACCGCAATGTCGCCAAACACGGATGCGACCATCATGATGCTGTAAACAGAACCTGGATTCATTAGAAAAAGGACGTTTTGCCATCCGTGCACCCGGTTCGTCGTTGAGTACACCATCACAGGCGCTCCTGTCTGTGATGCAGCGTCAAGGGTAACCGCAGCCATGGTCTCCGAGCTGATAGTCAATGCTGCTGCAAACGTCGTCCATCTGTTCGTGCAGATTGTTTTTGTCTTGCAAACGTCCCCATCTGTTGACTCAGGGATCGAGACGTGGCTGCACGATCCGTTACAGCCATGCGGATAAGATGCCTGTCATCTCGACTGCTAATGATACGAGGCCGTTGGGATCGAGCACGGCGTACCGTATTACCCTCCTGAACCCACCGATTCCATATTCTGCTAACAGTCATTTGAGCGAACAGCAATGTCGCGATACGATAAACCGCAATCGCGATAGGCTGCAATCCGACCTTTATCAAAGTCGGAAACGTGATAGTACGCATTTCTCCTCCTTACACGAGGCATCAAAACAACGTTTCACCAGGTAACGCCGGTCAACTGCTATTTGTGTATGAGAAATCAGTTGGAAACTCTCCTCATGTCAGCACGTTGTAGGTGTCGCCACCGGCGCCAACCTTGTGTGAATGCTCTGAAAAGCTAATCATTTGCATATCGCAGCATCTTCTTCGTGTCGGTTAAATTTCGCGTCTGTAGCACGTCATCTTCGTGATGTAGCAATTTTAATGGCCAGTAGTGTATGTAATGAATGGCATAACACATACCCTATAAACACTGCGGTAACAAAAGTCGTTGGGCAGTGACATGCACAGATACAGATGATGGTAGTATCGCGTACACAAAGTATAAAAGGGCAGTTCACTGGCGCAGCAGTCATTTGCACTTAGGTGATTCATGTGAAAAGGTTTCCGACGTGTTTGTGACCGCACGAAGGGAAATAACAGTCTCCGATCACGGAATGACAGTTGGAGCCAGACGCTCGGGATATTCCATGTCCGAAATCGTTAGTGATTTCAACATTCCGAGATACACTGTGTCGAAAGTGTGCCGAGAATACCAAATTTCAGGCATTATCTCACACGGCAGACAATGCAGTGGCCGACGGCCTTCACTTACGATCGAGAGCAGCGGTGTTTGCGTAGCGTTGTGAATCGAAACAGACAAGCAACACTGGGTGAAATAACCGCAGACATCAACGCGAGACGTACGACGAACGTATCCATTAGGACAATTCGTGAAATCGGTCATTTATGGGCTACGGCAGCACTATACCACACAAGAGGGTTGTAGTGAAATTGCGTGCGTATGGAATATCGTCTCAGTTATGTGACTGGATTTGTGATTTCCTGTCAGAGAGGTCACAGTTCGTAGTAATTGATGGAAAGTCATCGAGTAAAACAGAAGTGGTTTCTGGCATTCCCCAAGGTAGTGTTACAGGCCCATTGCTGTTCCTTACCTATATAAACGATTTGGGAGACAATCTGAGCGGCCGTCTTCGGTTGTTTGCAGATGACGCTGTCGTTTATCGACTAATAAAGTCATCATAAGATCAAAACAAATTGCAAAACGATTTAGAAAAGATATCTGAATGGTGCGAAAATTGGCAGTTCACCCTAAATACCGAAAAACGTGAGGTCACCCACAAGAGTGCGAAAAGGAATTCGTTAAACTTCGGTTAAACGGTAAATCATTCTAATCTAAAAGCCTTAAATTCAACTAAATGCCTAGGTATTACAATTACGAACAACTTACATTGGAAGGAACACACAGAAAATGTTGTGGGGAAGGCTAACCAAAGCCTGCGTTTTATTGGCAGGAAACTTAGAAAACGTAACAGATCTACTAAGGAGACTGCCTACACTACGCTTGTCCGTCCTCTTTTAGAATACTGATGGGCGGTGTGGGATCCTTACCAGATAGTACTGACGGAGTACATCGAAAAAGTTCAAAGAAGGGCAACACGTTTTGTATTATAGTGAAATATGGGAGAGAGTGTTACAGAAATGATACAGGATTTGAACTGGACGTCATTAAATGAAAGGCGTTTCTCGTTGCGACGGAATCCTCTCACGAAATTACTATCACCAACTTTCTCCTCGGAATGTGAAAATATTTCATTGACACCTACCTACATAGGGAGAAATGATCACCAGGGTAAAATAAAGGAAATCAGAGCTCATACGGGAAGATATAGGTTCGTTCTTTCCGCGCGCTATACGAGATTGGAATAATAGAGAATTGTGAAGGTGGTTCGATGAACCCCCTTCGTCCGCAGCTCGTGGTCGTGCGGTAGCGTTCTCGCTTCCCGCGCCCGGGTTCCCGGGTTCGATTCCCGGCGGGGTCAGGGATTTTCTCTGCCTCGTGATGACTGGGTGTTGTGTGATGTCCTTAGGTTAGTCAGGTTTAAGTAGTTCTAAGTTCTAGGGGACTGATGACCATAGATCTTAAGTCCCGTAGTGCTCAGAGCCATTTGAACCATTTTGAACCCTCTTCCAGGCACTTAAATGTGATTCGCAGAGTACCCATGTAGATGTAGATGTAGACAACCAATTCGAGTGACTCTACTAACAGCACGACATCGTCTGAAGCGCCTCTACTGAGTGGGTGACCATATAGGGCGGACCCTAAATAACTGTAAAACCGGGGCGTGGTCAGATGAGTCTCAATTTCTATTGGTAAGAGCTAATGAAAAGTTTGAAGTGTGGGCCAGAACCCACGAAGCTATGTACACAGGCCGTCAACAAGGCAGTGTGCAAGCTATTGGTGGCTCCATGATGGTGTGGGCTGTGTTTCCATGGAATGGACTGGGTTCTCTAGTCCAACTGAACCGGTCATTGACTGGATATGCTTATGTTCGGCTACGTGGAGACCATATGCAGCCTTTCATGTACAACATAATCCTAAACAACGATGTCACGTCAATGGACCACCATTGTTCACGACTGGTTTGAAGAACATTCTGGGCAGTTCGAGCGAATGAGCGAATTCGCCAGACATGAATCCCATCTAACATTCATGGGACATAGAAGAGAGGTCAGTTCGTGCGTAACATCCTGTACAGGCAACAATTCGCGATTGTGGACGGTTGTAGAGGCAGCATAGTTCACTATTTCTGCAGGGGACTTCCAACGACTTGTGGCGTCCATGCCACGCCGATTTGCTGCACTACACTGGCAAAACTGAAGTCCGATACGATATTGGGTGGTAACCCATGACTTTTATGACCTCAGTGTATAGGGTGGGCAAAATACAACTGGTCCGTAAAACATTCCGTGCATCTTAAGATAGGTAACCCAAATTACATTGTCCGCATCTAGGGCAGATGATATAAGTTGCATTGCCTACCTCAAGGTGCATGTAACATATTCTGGGAGTTTTATTTTGCTCACCCTGTCTATAAACTGGAAATTTAGGGCGAGCGGGAATTGAAAAATCACTCATCCGTGATGAAAATGCCCATAACAGGAGAACGTCGTGCCGAAGCCTTAAAACGTTGAGTATGGAGCAATGGAAGAGAGTCGCTTGATCGAATGAGTCTTGTTGCACACTGTTTCCAACTTCTGGCCGAGTTTGCATCCCAAGAGTGAAACATGGCAGAGTTTCGGTAATGATTTGGGTAGCCATGTCTTGGTATTCCACTGACCCCACGGTTACTCTGCAAAGTCTCATCACTGCCAAGGATTATGTGATCATTTTGCCGGATCAGGTGCACCCCATGGTGCAATGTTTGCTTCCTAACGTTGGTGATGTGTTCCAAGACGAAAGGGTCACTTGTCACACAGCTCGCTTCATCCAGGACTTGTTTTGTGAGCACGAGATTAAATTGTCGCATCTCTCCTGGGCACGACAGTCACCAGATCTCAATATTACCGAGTATTTGTAATCTGCTTTGGAGAGAAAGGTGCGTCACCGTTATCCACCTCCACCATGGTTATCTCAAGTTGCCACTAATTTGCAGGAAGAGTGGTATAAGATTTCCTTGAAAACCATACAGAACACGTATTTATCCATTTTCAGACGACTGGAAACTGTTTTGAAAGGCCATGGTTTTCGTACACCATTTTGGGCACGGTAATGTCTTGAGTTTGTGATGTTTCCACATTTGTGTCCAACCCCTTTAGATCTCTCGAACAGCACTACAGTTGCCACCAGAAGTGTGTGTGTGTGTGTGTGTGTGTGTGTGTGTAAGTGGACCTCAACTGCGCGGTTAACAACGCCCTTAATAGTAACTCATGCACGTACTTTGACTGTTCGCTGATGATACTCTTGTCTACAGGGCGATTCGCCACTGGAGTAATGTAAGGAGATACAGAAATACTTGGGAAAAATTCACGCAATGCTTGTAACAAAGAAAAAGAACTTGCTAGTATACAATTACTGGATTAGCATTTAAGGCACTGAGCACAGGGTAGGACCTTTTTGGCAGTGTTTTGGTGTAGTACTAAGAAGCGACATGTTCAAATTAGTTCAAATGGCTCTGAGCACTTTTGGACTTAACATCTGAGGTCATCAGTCCCCTAGAACTTAGAACTACTTAAACATAACTAACCTAAGGACATCACACACATCCATGCCCGAGGCAGGATTCGAACCTGCGACCGTAGCGGTCGCGCGGTTCCAGACTGAAGCGCCTAGAGCCGCTCGGTCACAACGGCCGGCGAAGCGACATGTAATGGGGTGTACATTTAAAATCAGTGTTAGGGACTGTGAATGGGTGCCTTGGTTTCGTTTGAAGGAATCTTCGAAAGTACACGGCGTCTGTAAAGAAAACTGCATAAAGGACCTGGAAGGGGAGGGGGGGGGGGTCAATCTTGGAGTATGTTTCAGCGGTTGGTGTCCTCATCTAGTAAGCATGACAACAGACATCGAACTAATCGAATTCAAGGTCACACTGCTTGCACCATGACATGTCGGTCTAACCCACGCGAAGGTATAACAAAGATTCTGGGGGAACTTAAATGGGTATCCTTGAAAGAGAGGAGGCATAGTTCTCATAAAAATCTGTTGAGTAATTTCAGAGAACTTGAACAGCTGTACGTGAGGGAGACTGTGTGGCCATACTGTTGGTACTACCGTGTACCTCCCGGAGGCATAATGAGAATAAGATAATAGAGTTTAATGTGAATACAGAGGCGCAGAGACAGTCCTTTTTCTCTCTCTCAATACGCAAATGGAATATGATAGAAAATGCATAACACTGGTGTTATGCACCCTTCATCATGCACTATACAGTAGCGGTGGATCTTACATAGGGATGCAAGTGTACTTTGTTAGTAATGCTGGACAGCTATTGTGGTATCACGTATCGGTACCATCCCACGTATGTCTTCAAGTTGGCGACAGAAATGCAAGTTTCCGTGACACAGCGACAGCGTTCGTGCGGGACCCGGCAGACCCAGTGGTGCGCTAAGCCACACCTCCAAGAGGCTCTGGACTACGAATGCCCTCTGCTGCCGCATTATAGGACGGCTGGCGGCAGTCTAACAACCCACTCGCACTCACAGCCACTTCGCCACGTGATGCTATGCAGACGCCACCTAGTTGTTGCTCTGACATCATCATTTGCGATTTAGTTCAGAGAGGCTCATCCTTTTTGCTGTTGTATGAGCTGGATTATATTTCTTGTTCCATTATTTGTAATGAGTCTCCGTATGCTTGGAGAAGTACAAGTTAAGTAAGTCATCTGTTTATTTGCTCACTAATCATTTTTACTCCTGTCCAACTTTCCTATGATGACTGTATCCCACCTCTCCGTAGCCTTGTGTATGAAGTCTTGCACAACAGCTATAGTTTATAGCGAAGGACGTTGACGCTCAGTCTGATGACCAAGAATAAGACAGTATCATTTATTTTCCGTGTACAGACCGCATAAGGATATCGAAATTTCTTCCACATCAAGAATAGGACTGGGACCCACAAGACCCATCACTACTGTTATGTGACCCCTCAAAATTGTAGGTTCAACTCTTGACAGGAACCGAAGTCTTAAGACCTGATACACTGCTTCTGGCATATTGGTTAAGACGGCACAGAGCTTAAGAATATGGATTTGCAGTTGGGACAGAGTTTTTCACAGTTCCCTCTAAATCGCCTGAGGCATAGCCCTTTTCTTTGAAAAAGGACACGGCTGATTTCCTTCTCTATTTGTGTCCAAACAGAGTTAGAGCTCCATTTCTAATGACCTCGTTGTTGAAGACACGTTAAACTCTAATCTTCCTTCCGTCTTCGCCTTTTGAAAGAGAGTAGTTCAAATCACCGTCCTTCAGTAGTGATGATGTCCCTAACTCAAATGGTTCAAATGGCTCTGAGGACTATGGGACTTAACATCTGAGGTCATTAGTCCCCTAGACTCAGAACTACCTAAACCTAACTAACCTAGAGACATCACACTCATCCATGTCCGAGGCAGGATTGGAACCTGCGAGCGTAGCGGTCGCGCGGTTCCAGACTGAAACGCCTAGAACCACTCGGTCACACCGGCCGACTGTCCTTAACTCACTTGATCGGAATGTGGCGACGGCTCCGATCGTGGCACATTCTCTTAAGCAGTACGAGCTTAACTCAGTCAGAGTTCGGTCTTACCGACCACTAGGTTAATGACAGGTTAGAAAAATTTTCGAAGAGATAAAGAATCTTGGCTGCAAAACAGGCTTTATTGTTTTATATTTTGCCAATAAGCGTTTCGGCTTGTTTAAGGCATCTTCAGACTGACCCACAAATGAAATTCAAACTTCTCTAAAATTGGCATCACCCTGATTTAGTAGAACTTTTGACTACCAAGGAAAATATTAAAACCAAGTTACTGGCACAACAGGTGTTAAGTACGTAGTCTTGTTAAGTACGTAGTCTGTCGTCCATGCAAATGTCTTAACAGGCAAACGCCATTGTCAATATTTTAACAACATTGTGTTGTTCCCTTTTAAAACAAGAGTAGATGGGATATAATAGCCGAAAGTACTCAGAATCCAGTAACCGATCTTGTCCATTAAAGACACCAATACACACAACAGAAAATTTTCTTAAAAAACTTGTGATATCACATAGTGTGAGTACACGGGTAGCCACGTCTAAAATACAAAAAAGAACTCAGTAGTTAGTCGCCCTTGTCGAGCTCTACGAGACTTGGCGCAGTTCCCTATTCATATAAAAAGAACCTAAAGATATCCAAAACGGTATTCAAGGAGGGTAATCTGCTTATGCCCCTAAGCCCTGTACTGCAAAATAACGAGACAACAGATTACATTGTTTTACTAAATCGCGCTCATGCCACTTTTAAGAAAAGTTTTTGTTTTCTTTGTAAGGCAGTTTGAAGATGCCTTAAACAAGACTCAACCCGTTATCGAAAAATATGAAATAATAAATCTTGTTTCGCGGCTAAGACTGTTTATCTCTTCAAAACATTTGTCAGTGGTTGCTGTATCATCCCTCCACGAACTAGAAGAATTTCTAGGTTAGAGGAATTAAGTGAGATTCTTATTTTTTTGGTTGAATTGCAATGAATATTGGATGGCTTATGAAATATGGATGTATGATACAGGAAGGAGAAAACTTTGGCTAGAGGATATTCTTCCACGTTGAGTTACTTTTCTAGACGTAGATGTGTTTAATACCTACTAGACGTCACAGTTAAAAGCAGAGAAAAACACTTTCCTGAATGCGTATGGTTCTTATAGTATGGCAAAAAGGTTTTTAGTCATGTAGCGTATGACATCATATCTCATTGTGTTCAATATGAAAAAGGTGTATTTTGCATGGTTTTATGATAAGTACTCGTATAACTCATCATTATTAACAAAAGATTTTTCGAAGAATGATAATGTACGATTCATTGTGCGTATCGGAGAAACAAAATGCACTTCGGGACAAATACAGCTGGATTTAAAAGCTCCTTCAACCACTTTCCCTGTTAACCGAAACAGAATGATGCCTCGTGGTGTTCAATTTTGACTCGAAGGGCGCAGCGAAGCATTAATATAACAACGAGTAAGAGCAAGAACAAAACAGAGATATTATGTGTTTGTCAGAATGTATAAAGTTTGTTCACTGAAGGGACCACGTGAAAATGAAACTAACATTTCTTTCTACCTAAATCATATTCCACTACAACGCCAGGTCAGACATAAAAGACCTCAGAAAGGATTTTTAAATAACATTTTGTCGTATTTTACCTCGTGTTTCTTGTTGGTATTCGAGTTCAGGTAGAGGTACTTAACAAAGTTTGTGCACAACAGATTTTCATTGCTATCTCTGGCTACAGTGTAAGCCAGACTGTTGCCAATCTCGGTGCATAAACTCTAGAAAAGCCGTCCGAACAGCAAACATACATGCATTAACAAAGTTACCTTCACTCTTTGAAAGCTGTTAAGTAGCTGCCCCACCATCATTACAGAGTAATCCTCGTCACAGACACAGCTCACGACCCAAATGTTGAGCGCAATCCGGTTTTAATGAGCGCGTTGGCAACTCCTCGTAAAATGCGTAAGTTACACACCGCTTTGCAAATTTATCAGGTCACTACTCGCTGAAATCTTCTTTTCTTTTTTTTTAAAAAAAGAAAAAAGTCCTCACGTCGTTCGAGAGCCCCAGCATTCACTGTGGGCAACAAGATCACTTCCCGTACAATCGTGTAAGTTGTATTTTATAGGAACGACAGCTTCTTACATAATAATTCGGCGCTAACTACTCGTTTACCACCAAGCGCTCTGACTTAAACCAACGCTCCAGCAAGGATGAAAATATGGTCAACTGAATAAAAATGTGTGTGAAGCAGAGGCACCTATTGAAAGTTTGTGGAATTTATTTTTAGGATCAAACAACAACAAAACTGGGAACGTATTAAAGCATCCTTGGAGAATTTTGTTCTGTGGGCAAGAGATGTTGTCCAACGTTTATTTCTGGGCCTAACGTTCGTCTTCTTATGTGTAGAAATCGTAAGACAGCAGTTTCAAGTCCAAACAAACTCAGCAAGCCGATCTTTTTTACGTATCTACGCAACGGTCGTATCATAACGTCACGGACCGCCGCCTACAATAGTGGTGTCGTGTCGACAGCTAACACTCATTTCACACACCACACACAAAAATGCGGGAAGCAGTGTGAAACGAGTGTCACCCGCGCGCCCGACGTGTATCATGGAGCCTGTAGTGGCGAAGGCTAGTAGTAGTATCAGTTGTAGTAGTAGCTTTATACATCCATAGATCTCTTTTTACAAGGATATAGGATATGCCAAAGTATTTACAAGTTCAGATCAATTTAAAATAAGCTACTTAGTATACACATATATTTACAGACTTCTAGTTAGAGACAATCATTAGATTTACTCCTGGTATACAATATCTTTTACAAATAACTTATTAAATAATGTAATGCTACACTGTTCACTCATATCTCACTATCAGTCACTGCACACACTATACACACATTGTTTCATAACACTTGACTCAGTACACACACACACACACACACACACACACACACTGGTGATGTCTGGGCCATTTTCTGTACCGCAACTTCCTCTACCGCAGCTTCCCATTTGCTATCCTGAAAAACTGAATTAGCATCCCTTCATAATGAGTGAGATGTTGAGCTCAGAAAGAGGAAGTGGTGTTAGTATTGTGCTATGCATAACTTGGTGGTAAGTATTTCTAGAAAGGAAAAAAAGAAGGAAAAAACATAAAATGAAGGTGTTATGTGGAATGTTGGATGTTTTATAGTCATTATTATTATTATTTATTTGTATAACATTTTTTATCAAACCCCTGCTATGTTTATCTAAGTAATCCTTCAATGTATAAAATGTATTACATAACAAGTAATTTTTAAATAAGTCTATTTTTGCAATTTCTTTAATCTCTTTTGGTAATTTGTTGTACAGTTTTATTCCTTGGTAGAAAATGCTGTTTTGAGTTTTATGGTTATTTTTTCTTGGTAAATATAAGTTGAGTCTATCTCTTGTTGCATGTCCATGGACAGAGCTGTTTCTGCAGTAATTGCCAATGTTATTTTTGGTGTGTACAACTGACTGGTAAATGTATTCACACGGAGCAGTTAAAACTGCTGAACTGATCTTTATAATGAGCTCGACTAGTATTTTTGCTTATTATTCTTATGGCTCTTTTCTGGTGTTTGAAAATTGTGTTCATATTTACATTGTATAATCTAGTGAATCTTTACAAGGTCATTTAACATTAAAGAAAAAATTATCACTTATTTACCTGCATCGTTTCATCTTAAAACCATTTGCGAACATGGTGTGACAGTTGAAAATTTCTGCCAGATAGAAAAGCTTCTGTTTACGAATCAGTACGAATTTAGAAAGCATTAATATTGGCAAACTCAGCTTGCCCATTTCTCGAACAATGTTCTACGAAGCTCGGAAGAAGAGCGACAAGCAAATTCCATATTCCTCGACTTCCGGAAAGCGTTTGACGCAGTGTTCTACTGCAGGCTATTAACGAACGTCCGAGCACGAGGAATACATTCTCAGGTATGTGAATGGCTAGGAAACTTCTTAAGTAATAGGACCCAGTAGTGCGGGAAGTGTTAATCAGAGACGAGGGTTTCGTCAAGAGCGCCTGATGGAACTGCGATGGGACCGCTCTTGTTGTCTATATAAATAAACGATCCGTCGGGTTTTTTCAACGAAATTTTATCATCGTCTTATGAACTAACATAATTAACTCAACATTTTAAACTGCAAATTATTTGACCCTTGGCACATCAATAATAATAATAAAATTAACGATAGTTCTTTCAATATTGCATATTCATGAGCCTTGTCTACTCACCGTAGCTGCATGTCTCTGGGAAATCGATTCCATTTAGAGGGATGCTGTAGTGTACGGGAAAGTGGCATCGTTGAGTAACTATAGGAGGGTACAGAATGATAGTCGGAATTTATGTTTAGTGTGATGAATGGCAGCCTGCTCTAAATGGAGAAAAATGTAAGTGAATGCACATGAGTAGGAAAAACAAGACTGTAATGTTCGAACACGGTATTAACAGTATGTTGCTTGACACAGGTATGTCTATTAAATATCTAGGCGTAATGTCGCAAATCGACAAGAAATGCAACGAACACATAAGGTCGGTGCTAGGGAAGGCGAATAGTCGACTTATGTTTATAGAGAAAGTTTTAGGAAAGTGTAGCTCATCTACAAAGGAGACCGCATATAGAACAACTGTGAAGTGTTGCCAACCGTTGTGGCCTAGCGGTTCTAGGCGCTTCAGTCCGGAACCGCGCTACTGCTACGGTCGCAGGTTCGAATCCTGCCTCTGGCATGGATGTGTGTGCTGTCCTTAGGTTAGCTAGGTTTAAGTAGTTCTAAGTTCTACGGGACTGATGACAGATGTTAAGTCCCATAATGCTCAGAGCCATTTGAACCATTTTGTGAACTGTTCTTGAGTACTGCTCGTGTGTTTGGGATCCCCATCAGGTCGCATTAAAGGAGGACATCGAAACGATTCAGAGAAGTGCTGCTACGCGCGAATATTACGGAAATTATACGTGAACTCGAATGGGAATTCCTAAAGGGAAGACTGCATTCATTTCGCGAAACACTTTTGAGAAAATTTAGAGAACTGGCACTTGCAGCTGACTGCAGAACGATTCTACTGCCGGCAACGTACATTTAGCGCAACTCATGCGAAGACAAGATAAGAGAAATGAGGGTTCGTGTGGATGCACACATGCAGCCGTCTCTCTCTCGATCCATTTGCGAGTGGACCAGGAAAGAGATTGACTAGTAGTGGGGCAATGTACCTTCCGCCACGCACCGTATGATGGGTTCCGTAGTATGTGTGCAGATGTAGAGGAACACTCAAAACCACTTTTCTGCTTATCGCTTTAACCTCAGCCTCACTCAAACTTTCATTATCAACGACGTTCCCAACGAAGGTTCTGTCATGGATGAACCTCTGGCAGTGGTATTCGGAAATCATAATTCGGAACATCTGTGGCAACGAGAGTTTGAGTAAGGCTTAAAGTTTTCACCAGCTAGCACAGATATCATTCCATGTCGTTGCTTCTTCATTGATTTCATCCCCATCAGCTTATTCATTTTACTCCAGTGCATTTAAATCTCTTTAAGCGTGTTCATGCGACGCGTTTCGGAATTTATCCATCATTAGATACCCAGGAGCTATTGCTGCACGTAGATATGGTGTTTCACATACAACTTGGAACGCCGTACCTACATGCAGTTATCGTTACTGGATATCTGATGACGAATAAATTCCGAAACGCGTCATATAAGCAATGAAGTCATTCCTTGCCTGATGTCTGACTTTTGCCATTGCGACCGAGTCAGCCCGACTGGAGAATCGCTGATTACTATAATAATAGTCACCTTCCTTCTGCATGGCTTATGTTATATTATTGAAAGTAAAACATTCTCGAAAATTTCGGTATCTCTGGGACCGATATCTAGCCATTATTAATGTCGATAACAGGCAAAAATGGTCGAGATTCTCGCTTCCTGGAATGGATGAACTGTCTACAAACATAATTAAGTTTGCGCGGAACCCTCAGTGCGATAGTCCTACTCGTACCTGGCCATTGTTATTATTTTATTTGTTAGTGTTTAACAATTGTGTGTGTGATGTAACAACAATGAAAAAGGATCCTGTGAGTACTGAAGACATTGCCACGGGTTACTCCAAAACCGTACAGTACAAATCTCATTCTAATCCATATAAATCCATTAAATGTTGGTGGTTTAAACCTCGAAATGTAATGGAAATAAATAGTGTCTGGTATCGGTACACTTCTTTGCATTTAATTCATATTATTTAAAAGCAGTTGTTTCAACGGAAAGCCAATGGACACGCAACAAGTAAGGCACGGCAGATTGAAAAATTTGGTATTATTTATCTATGTGGTTTCCTGTTTAGCGCAGATGAGTTCCTGTGAGAAAGATGACGAGAGTGTGAACTTTCATCCAACATCAGGCACACGAGGAGCTGTCGACTGGTAGGAGATTCATTTGTTTAGATTTCATATCGTTATGTAACGTAGAAAAGTTCACGCGATGCAAAACTGCATTAACTACACCGTTAGATATGATGTCATAGCACACTCATACACCGATGTGTTCTACGAAGGACATTACGTTGAGAGACATTTAACTTTTATTTCTCGTGTGGAGGTCGACATCGCTTTGTATCCTGACTGCGTAGGGAAGGTCCTAGAAAACCATCAGTGTACGAGGGGTTGTCAAAAATGGTTCAAATGGCTCTGAGCACTATGGGACTTAACATCTGAGGTCATCAGTCCCCTAGAACTAAGAAGTACTTAAACCTAACTAACCTAAGGACATCACACACATCCATGCCAGAGGCAGGATTCCAACCGTAGCAGTAGCGCGGTTCAGGACTGAAGCGCCTAGAACCACTCGGCCACCACGCCCGGCGAGAGGTTGTCATAACGTTTCAGTTAGAACACCTAAAACCTAAATTTGTGTAATTACTTTGTAGTTTGTTTGCAGATACATATCTACACTCCTGGAAATGGAAAAAAGAACACATTGACACCGGTGTGTCAGACCCACCATACTTGCTCCGGACACTGAGAGAGGGCTGTACAAGCAATGATCACACGCACGGCACAGCGGACACACCAGGAACCGCGGTGTTGGCCGTCGAATGGCGCTAGCTGCGCAGCATTTGTGCACCGCCGCCGTCAGTGTCAGCCAGTTTGCCGTGGCATACGGAGCTCCATCGCAGTCTTTAACACTGGTAGCATGCCGCGACAGCGTGGACGTGAACCGTATGTGCAGTTGACGGACTTTGAGCGAGGGCGTATAGTGGGCATGCGGGAGGCCGGGTGGACGTACCGCCGAATTGCTCAACACGTGGGGCGTGAGGTCTCCACAGTACATCGATGTTGTCGCCAGTGGTCGGCGGAAGGTGCACGTGCCCGTCGACCTGGGACCGGACCGCAGCGACGCACGGATGCACGCCAAGACCGTAGGATCCTACGCAGTGCCGTAGGGGACCGCACCGCCACTTCCCAGCAAATTAGGGACACTGTTGCTCCTGGGGTATCGGCGAGGACCATTCGCAACCGTCTCCATGAAGCTGGGCTACGGTCCCGCACACCGTTAGGCCGTCTTCCGCTCACGCCCCAACATCGTGCAGCCCGCCTCCAGTGGTGTCGCGACAGGCGTGAATGGAGGGACGAATGGAGACGTGTCGTCTTCAGCGATGAGAGTCGCTTCTGCCTTGGTGCCAATGATGGTCGTATGCGTGTTTGGCGCCGTGCAGGTGAGCGCCACAATCAGGACTGCATACGACCGAGGCACACAGGGCCAACACCCGGCATCATGGTGTGGGGAGCGATCTCCTACACTGGCCGTACACCACTGGTGATCGTCGAGGGGACACTGAATAGTGCACGGTACATCCAAACCGTCATCGAACCCATCGTTCTACCATTCCTAGACCGGCAAGGGAACTTGCTGTTCCAACAGGACAATGCACGTCCGCATGCATCCCGTGCCACCCAACGTGCTCTAGAAGGTGTAAGTCAACTACCCTGGCCAGCAAGATCTCCGGATCTGTCCCCCATTGAGCATGTTTGGGACTGGATGAAGCGTCGTCTCACGCGGTCTGCACATCCAGCACGAACGCTGGTCCAACTGAGGCGCCAGGTGGAAGTGGCATGGCAAGCCGTTCCACAGGACTACATCCAGCATCTCTACGATCGTCTCCATGGGAGAATAGCAGCCTGCATTGCTGCGAAAGGTGGATATACACTGTACTAGTGCCGACATTGTGCATGCTCTGTTGCCTGTGTCTATGTACCTGTGGTTCTGTCAGTGTGATCATGTGATGTATCTGACCCCAGGAATGTGTCAATAAAGTTTCCCCTTCCTGGGACAATGAATTCACGGTGTTCTTATTTCAATTTCCAGGAGTGTATATCTATCTTTCACATTGAAATATCAGCGCTACAGTTCCGCAGAGCCACGCTCGTGTAGCCAGAGCAAAATGGCGCAGACCGTTAATAAAGTGGAGATCGGCAACACCATATTGTTTTGGCTACACTAGCGCTGCGCTATGGTACTGAGGTGTCCCAAAACTGTAGACAAATTCCACAAACGAACAAAAACATAATTTTTGTACGTCAGCATTGCAGCACAGTCAGTAATCGCGATAATCTAATATATAAGAAACTATCAGCCTCGACTGCGGTAATGAAACCAACATTTACCTAGGTTTCTGCCCAAATAATTGAGCCTTCTTCAGAAGATATACCTGAATCTATAATTTGTCTAAGAGGGCATGGTCTAGAAGTAAAACCAAAACAGTCTGAATAGGCGTAGTCACATTTTAAAAATGCGTTACGTAAGTACTAAGTCAACACCAAGACTTGACGTAAGCTCTGGCGTGCGCCTCGTCTCCATGGACGCCGTGCGGTGGGCCTCGGGAGTTTTCTGTTCTGCTGTGTATAATACGTTTTCAAAACTCGTATGGTGCAAAGCGCCGTCGATCTCATTCGAGACGATGCACTGGCTCAGTGCGACGAGAGTGGGAAAAGACAGCGTGTCCCATACAAAACCGGTACGCCTCACACCTGACATTCAAGTAGCAATGAGGTAACTAAAAAAGAACAGGTAATAGTAACGTTAAAAGCATGTAGTTACCTGTTTATAAGAGATTTTGGAAGCGGGGCCATTGGCATCCAAGCACTGCTTACTTCGTGTGATGACGTTTTCAGCAACACGTTGTAGTTCTGCATGCGTGATGTTGTTAATTTTTCTAGTAATTTTCCGTTTAAAATCGTCTGTTGTGCGTGGATTGTCAGTATACACTTTGGTTTTTAGGGTGCCCCACAAACAAAAATCACACGACATTAAGTCCGAGGCCTGAGACCTCTACTGGCAAGTCTCTCTTCAGAGAAGAAATTGGTGTTGTGGGCCATATTTTGGTAGGATGTGTGAGAGGTTGCTCCATAGTGCTGGAAAACTGTGTACAGCTTCTCTGCATCTGTTAACTGTGCCTGGAAAGACTCAGAGACGCCTAGATACATGACACTGTTAATGTGTAACTGAAAAATATGAGGTCAATAAAGCACACGCCGGATAACACACACCAAACATATATCTTCTCTTACTGGAGAGGTTCTTCATGCAGAATATGTGGGTTGTCATGCGACCATTATCTAAAATTCTGGGAGTTTACATAACTTGCCAAATGGAACCAGGACTCATCTGACAAAGTAAAGCAAGTGGTCCATGTAACCGTTAGCAGTTGATCTAAACAGCCAGTTACAATAAGGAACTCTTTTTTCCTGATCCTCAGATTTCAACTCTTCCACCACACCCACACGATAGGCTTTTAATTTTATATCTTTTAGTACCCGACGACACGATGTACGAGATACGGTACATCAAAATGCTGAATTAATCTCCTTACCGACTTGCGGTGACTTCTTGGAATATCCATGCGATTTCTGTCTGTAGTTTCAGAGGTCCTCACTGTAAGTCGCCTATTCCTCTGCACATTCTGAACGGATCCCACAGCCCTCCATTTCATGTACAGATCTTGAATATTGCTGGTCGTGCGGAGTTTCCTACCACCGTACTTCGCTTGAAACATTTCTTTGCGTTCCTTGATGGAGCCTGTCTTTACATAACAATCCACAACACCAATTCGCTGTTCTAATGCAAGCTTCCCTATTTCTGTAACAACTCAACAAATGGTTCAAATGGCCCTGAGCACTATGGGACTTAACATCTGCGGTCGTCAGTCCCCTATAACTTAGAACTACTTAAACCTAACTAACCTAAGGACATCACACACATCCATGCCCGAGGCAGGATTCGAACCTGCGACCGTAGCAGTCGCGCGGTTCCGGACTGAAGCGCCTAGAACCTCTCGGCCACTGCTGCCGGCAACAACTCAACAACACGAACTTCTTACAACAACTGATGCATGAACACAGAGCTGCACTCAACTTTCCGATAAAATACAGTGTAGCCAACTTTCGAGGCAGTGTTGCCACTTCCAAGCAATTCGACTAGAGATGATGAACCAGTACATGTGGCGTATCGGTTTTATGCGGGAAATCAGACGTGGAGTGTCGAAGAGGCCATCTCGGCAATTTATTTCTGTTATTAAGAAAAGTAATACGAAATTTTAAGTAGGACGACGGAGAAACTGAAACAAACAACTTCGCAAGTTGTGTGACGTTACGACAACGTAGTCGCAAAGAAGTAATTCTTGCAAAAGAGACGAGCATGAATCCTGCCCTCAGTCAGATTACTAGGATTTGTGAATTTGTTTACACATTCTCTCTCCCTTTCTCCCTCCCTCTCTCTCTCTCTCTCTCTCTCTCTCTCTCTCTCTCTCTCTCTCTCTCTCCCGGGGATACTGACCTGTGAACATACATTCCTTTCCCAATATGGCTTCAACTGTGCTCAACAGGATGTTCCATAAGTCGATAAATAAGGTTATAGAATAATGTTTGTGTATCAATAATAAACAATAATTTAGGAAATATTTATTCGTTATTTTTTAAACTGACAGTGTCAAGAAATTTGGAAGATTTTCATATTTATCGTTGTTCACAACCACGATTCATATGTTACGTTGAATCCTAGCAAACCTCTTCTGACCACTGATATCCCGAATCATCCCGGTTATTGCTTTGAAAAAATAACGTGTGCATTGTTTTCGAATAGTGATCAAAAATTTAACTCTAATTGCACATTATCTCCGACGGCATTGACCAAAGAGCTGAATGACGTAGCGAAAAACAGTAGAAGTTACTCTACACATTTTTCCTTTAACGTGATGTCTAGTGAAAATCAGTTTATTTACTCAGTGGTCGCGTATACAGAAAGCGACTACTTAAAACTGATGTCTCGCCATGTGTTAACTCTGTTGTGTCTCGGCATCACGATCAGACAAATGATTTATTTCAGAACGCCACAGCTTATATGATAGTCACTGGCGTGAGACAAAAGTTACAGATGGTGATTTACACACGGCATTGTGGTGCTTCCATCTCGCAAACGGCTGCGAATGCTGGGGATCTCACAGGATCTCAGCTAAGTGGGTAACAAACGACGGCGGTGAGTGTGATGATGACATTCGTTTCAGGGGACTCAACAGCATGGTTATCAACGTCCCCACAGAATATGAACTAAATGTTTATTGAGAAGAACTAAGTGTTTTCTTGTAAGCAATCTTCGAGAGACAATGGCCTGTGGAACTATACTGGACAAGAAAAGGTGGCGCAATTGAGGAGGAAAACGAAGCGATGGATAACCTTAATTGTCAAGTGGATGCCAATGGTTGTATTCTTTCCCGTAAATGTATAACTATTTCCGTCCACTTAAAGAGAAAATAAATTAAAAAGTTAGTGTGCTCAAACTACAGCAATGAAGCAAACAGTCACTGAACAAATCAGACCTCGGGCGATTGACATTAACAGAAACTACTTTCTTGGATAAACTGCGCACCATGTGTTATGTATAACATACATTGTTCTGAAAAATCAGTTTTCTAGCCAAATTCTAATGATATTTGGTGACACTGCCGTGGGTTTTGTACTCCTCGCGTACAGAGTCCAGAACTCGGGTCAAGTGGGTGGCCTACGTGGCAAGAAATCGGAATTCTGATTCCTAGACGTGAAGACCAAGTGGTTCTGGTTTCTAGGTCTCCTTGCAGTATGAGTACACTCGGTAACGATGCATTCTTTCTTTGTTTTAAGACGAAAATGGACTAGTAATTGGACACATTTTATGCAGGAGTGCTTCCAGCGCTAGTGTGTGGCGATTCAGCATCTTTAAAGGGTCCTATACGCATCTTTTCTGTTTTACGGTTGTGAGTGGGCGCCGTAGAAAGAAGGTTAGAACTCGTCTCACGTCGACATCTACGTATATAGTGAGAGGTCTGTGTGGTGGTGGGGGGGGGGGGGGGGGAGGAGGGGAGGGGGACGAGGGAGAGTGAACTTCCTGCAATGAGACGGGCTGTTAAGTGATACATTTCTCGCCTGTGTGTCGATATAAAAGACTGTATCGCACGCGTGAGAACTGCCACACTGTTCACTCGGGTGGTCGCTAATCCACGACAGGTGAAAATATTCTGCACTGCGTTAACCTGCTAGTCACAAATCAACACTCAAATTGTATATTCTCTTTTCAAATTTGGTGCTTTTATCCAAAGAAAATATATGAAATGGTCGCTAGCATAGCGATACTATTTCACCCCGACTAAAACGTGCCGTTTACACTTCTGGGCACGGGAGAAACACGGGCAGCCAGCTCGCATACTAAACGGGTGTGGCATTTGTCCGCTTCTGACTCTAATCTTCGCTCTCTAGCATTGCTGGAGCCAACCACAGTGAAAGGTCACGTGAGCACAGAAATTTAAAGATAGGTACTGAATGCCTGGAGCACGACTTTGTAGCATAGTGACCTCAGAAAAATAGTGGCGAAGGTCGAGCGAAAGGCAAGCGCGAGCATAATTCATGTCACAAATAAGAAAAGTCAGGGGAATTAATTAACGTGATACGTCGCAGTTGAATAAATACTGCAAACCGGCTTGCAGAGTAAGATTACGGCGATGATCTCAACAATACCGGACAAAAAATATAATTTAAACGCACTCTCGGCCTGTGACAGTCACGAAACGAAATGCAAGTCTGACGAAGGACAGAAGGCGTGACAGACTCGCTCCGTTAGGATTCAGCAGTGTGTGTCATGATGAACAGCGGAAAGACACATTGGTAAAAGTATACATTAATAAAAAAAATAAAAATAAAAAATTCAAATAATTATACATCCACAAACTAACTGGTTTCGAGAAAATTGCGAAGTCCAAAAGTATTAGAAAGGTAAACTTTTCCATAACGTCCCTATAGAATTTCCTTATAATTCGCCCATTGACCACGGTTGGTGAATGTGGTACATGTATAATGGTACACCAGCACATTTTGCTGGTCATGTAAGACGATATCTAACGTGCCAATATGATCCATGATGGATAGGCCTCCAGGATCAAAAAATGGTTCAAATGACTCTGCGCACTATGGGACTTAACTTCTGAGGTCATCAGTCCCTTAGAACTTGGAACTACTTAAACCTAACTAACCTAAGGACATCACACACATCCATGCCCGAGGCTGTATTCAAACCTGCGACCGTAGCGGTCGCCAGGTTCCGGACTGTAGCGCCTAGAACCGCTCGGCCACCCCAGCCGGCCCTCCAGGATCGGCGGATGACAATCCTCCGGCTTTTTCTGCCGGACATCACCTCAAAAGTAAAGTGTACAGCACTCCCAATGTAAAGGGTGAAAACCTGGAGCAGGAGATATACGAGGAGATTAGGGAATGTTTGAATGAATTCGTAACTGAGTGCTGAGACGAGTGCAGTATTACAACCAAATGCGAAGAGATACGTGGGATATGTACTGTAAATAGGTATGAATGTACGGTACAGCGGCACATGTAACACTCTGAAGCTACATTGTATTTCTGGTTAACGCAGACTGCTGAAATACACTTAAAGACGAATAACGGAAAACAACGCGCCATGATGGTATTATCCGCTTGCGACGGAAATTGGTAGATGTGATGTATATGTACGGGTAAACAAATAATTCCAGTTTCAGGAAAATTGTATGATGTATTCAAGAGAAAGAGCTTCACAAATTGAACAAGACAATAACGCGCTGTCTCCCTCTGGCTCTTGTACAAGCAGTTATTCGGCTTGGGTTTCGCTGACAAGAGTTGTTGGATCGCGTCCTGAGGGATATCGTGCCAAATTCTGTCTAACTGGGGCGTTAGACTGTCAAAATCCTTAGATGGTTGGAGGGCTCTGCTATTAATGCTCCGAACATTGTAAGTTGCGGAGACATCCAGGACATTGTCCGCCAAGGTAGGACTTGGCAAGCACGAAGAGAGGAGTGCATTATCTTGCTGAAATATAAGCGCAGGATGGCTTGTTATAATGGGCAACAAAACGGTGAGTCGAATATTGTCAGCAGCACCCTAGGTCATCACTACGGAGAGTGACAGTCAGGTTGGTATACCACCACTGCCCGGGGCATCTCCAGACACGTCTTCGGCCTGGAATTTCACTGACTGGGGTAGATGAGTCCCGCTTCGAATTGAGCTACTATGAGCAGTGAAGACGTGTCTGGACAACGGTGGGATACTTCATACGGACCAACAAACAGGAGTGATGGTGAGTGGTGCCATTTCTTTTCTCAGTAAAACCCCTTTAGTTGTCATCCGCGCCACCCTTACAGCACAGCGGTACATCGAAGATATTCGACGACCCGTTTTGTTGCCGTTCATGGCAGACCATCCTGGGCTTACATTTCAGCAAGACAATTTCCACCTGCACACCTCGAGAGTATCTACTGCTTGTCTCCGTGTTTGCCAAATTCTGTCTTGGCCGGCATGGTCACCTGATCCGTTCCCCACGGAGAATGATTGGAGCATTATGGGCAGGGTCTTCAAACCAGCTCGATATGTTGACGATCCTTAGAGCGCATGAACGCAATTTGATAGGGACTTAATCCAAATGTTTACATATAAAATACATTTGTACAATATTACATACCCATGTCATTCGTGGCTGGTAAGCACATTCGGATCTAAGTTTACTGGAACGTTTTCGCTTCTATTTTGGTATAATTTCAGCCGTTTCAGTTTAAGCTAGTTATCTCTGTATATTAGCGACAGTAAAAGGGGGAATTATTAACACGATAAATTCGTATTCTGTATGATCAGGTTTTCAAATCCTCCTTCGGCCATCCAGATTAAGATTTCTCGAAGTTGCCCTGAACCACGCCAGGCGAATGTCGCGATGGTTTTGAAAAAGTCGTTACTCCTAATTTGTCTAGCGTCTTCGCTATAGTTGACATTTGAGACGATAACTTTACCATCTCCCGCTTATGGAGACGAACCTTGACTATTAAAACACCTTCGCCCATGAACACTATGAATAAATCTATAAAACTTTCACGTCCGTCTGGTTGTCTGTTTGAACATGCTTTTTTGAAACCGCTAGAAGAATTTTCATAGAGTTCTCACAAGTAACTTGGGACTATATATAGGCTTTATTTAATCAAAATCATATCACGGAAAAAAGGATATCGTAATTTTAAGTTTTTTCTCCTGTCTGTCTGAACAGGTTAATGTCTAAAACTAATACACGAATTTCTTCAGCATAGTTTGTGGCAGCGTATAGATTTTATTTCATCAAAATCGGAACAAGAAAAAAATCTTAATTTAAAATTATATTTGAAATCATCTGCTCAGCTTAGTATTTCGGATGGACCTCAGTGACAGAATCATCATGGCCTAGCGCAACAAAGACAAAATTTAAGCCCACCGTAATTTTGTGGCGAAGCGAGGCTTAAAGCTACTTCTGTCCAATGTAACATCATAGAAGTGGAAATTTTGACGAAAAGTGCAGAAGGCAGCTAGTTTTTGTACCCCGAATCCCACTTATTCCTAACAATTTACCACTTCGCTCTAAGCGTTTTCAATTCCCGGTTATGCCATGACCGTCACGGCACAAGGCCAGACACCTGCATGTTACGTTCGTAGATCTTCAGTTGATTTTCGGACAACCAGCTCTACCTGGCTTTCTCCCGTGTTGGTGACGCAAAAAAGCTCTTCTTTCACGTCTCCTGTCACAGTGCTTCCAAATTTATATACAAAGAAGCTTTATAAAATCGAGAATAAATTCCACAATTACGAAGTCTCGGGCACAACTATAAAGAAACATCCGGACAATGCTGGGCTTCTAAGTTGGCTACGAATATTTATCTTCGTGTAACGCTTGAAATTCATTCAGAATTTTTATTGTTTCCACAATTTCTTGTTTCTTCTGTCTTGCAAAGACAATTTATGCCACGAAATCGGATCTATGTGACTTCTCTTCATAGACTGATCGCACAAGGCTGCATTCTGCCAGGAATGGAAGAGTTTCGTTGTAACCAGAAAAAGGTACAGGAGATTAGTAACGCACTGTTTTATCACAGCAAACAAACTCATGGGACCCCATATTTTAAATGAAAAAAGAGCAATCTTAGAAAGAAGGAATGTTAGGAAAAGATTTGGTTCGACACTAAAGTGTGAGAACAGCTATGTCAGAAATGTCATTTGCTGTCCTCGTAAAAGCAAGTAGACAATCGAGCCGTAATTTCGTAGGTGTTTATCTAGATGCCTTTGAAAATCAATCGAAGAGGTCAATCTACAGGAAATGTTCCTGATATCGGATCGAGATTTAATGAGCATGTTATGTGCATATAGGGTAACGTTATATGATCCACCCTATGGAGATAATAACTTATCTCATTCGGCATTCAGAATACGATCCGCACGTTGAAGTATGAAATCTTTAGCTGGCGATATGAGCTACCAGCTCCAGACACAAACGCGAGCATACGGAATGAGCAGAACATCCGGAATTAACTGGATTCCACGAGATCAATAGACAGTGAGCGGTCCACATTCGCCGTACAGAAAGGCTGAATAGCTGCCCTTTAGATGCTCTCCAGTGCTACCGTATTCTTGACGGTAACTGAGCATATGTAAGATATTTGTCAAACCCTTCAAACTCTATAACGACTGAGAACCTGTGAGCTGATATTTTGATGTAGTTCACGCAGATGGCATCCCAAAGTGTGATGTCTTAGGTTTTTTCTGTGGAAGTGGTGCTCACAAAGTTTGTGAGGCTGCATCGGAGTTATAATATTCCTTACACGATATTCCGACCACCTACTCGTTGTCTCCTTGTGTGATGCAAGCCGTTCGGACTCCAACCACCCAGCATAAACAGAGAGCATCACCTGAGGAAGACAATTGGGAAAGTTGTCGAGACATCGTATAAAGATAAAAGCAATTCTTCTACAAACCCAAAACTTGTAAAACTAATTCCATATTTGGATATTCAGATTAACGTTCTGATGTCAAGATGCCGCAACGACAATGTACCGATGTGGCCGAGATTAGAGAAAATACGGTACGTATATTTTAAAAAGGAGGAGGAAGAGACATATTCATGGAAGTTTTATCTAAGACGACCAACCGTTTTCGAAATTAAGGTAGTTAATTCCGTAACTAATTTGTATGTCACTAGACCACGTATTGGGGTAATAGCGAGACATCACTTTGAAATATTTCTGTGAATTAAGATGATCCGAGGGGACTGAATATGCATAGTCCTTTAATAAACGGAGTGGCCATGTTGAAATCATAATGTATATCGAATTTATTTGTCCGTCGCTGATTGAGCACCATATGATAGAGGTTCCATCACGAAACACCAATTAGCGCCTGTCAGTTCTTCATATCTACAACCAGTTGCTCGGGAAGCACGGCAAAAAGCGGGAAGCCGAGAGAAAGCAAGTGGCTTGCGGGTTGTCAACACCTATGAAATGCTTTTGTTTCGTGTTCTCCACTGTAGTGAGTTGCTCGTGTGGATGCGTAAAAAGCTATGGAACACTACTGATCAGAACGTAAGACAATCGGGAGAAAATGGAATCGGTAGTAGAGTCGGCAGAATAGGCTACACGCACTCATATACAAATCACAGGTATTTTGAGAACTAACTACATCTTTAAGTGTAAACTACACTAACATCTGTGAAAATCGCAACGGCAACGACGAGCCGTCCACGCTCTTACGTCGACGTACGTGTTGCTAACACCTGTTACGAGTAGCAGAATGGAGTTAAGATATCGGAACAATTGATTTCCGTAGAAATGACATAACGATGATATGTTTTCGTTTCACTCGCGGTAAAAATTAATATTACTTTTGACTATGACAAGTCTGAAACAAACTATAATCTTCCACCCTCGCATAATGTTATTTCTCGATGGGCTAGAGACTTGAACTTTCAGTATAGCTCAGAACTGTATTACATGCAATATTAACGTGCTTTCTCGTCTACTGTGTGGCGGATAGTACTTTGTGTACCACTGCTGTTCGTCCCTTTTCCTGTTTGACTCGTGAATGGTTAGCGGCAACGGCGATTGCTGGGAATTCTCCGCGTGATGTCGGACCTTCATAATTTTTACCTTCATGATCTTTTCAGAAGATGTACGTAGGCGGAAACAATATATTCGTTGACTCAGCTGCAGAGTAACTGAAATAAACCTGAAACTGTCCACATGTTTCTGTTGTAACTCCATCAAAATATTTGAAGACGATTGAAAAATTTCAGACACGCAACATTAAAAAACAGAAAATAATTATTTAGATTAAATCATTTTTTAATGTATCACGTTTTATAATCGGTCTAAGAAGTATAAAATAATTCGTTCTAGTCGCATACAGATTTCCAGCTCCACGCAGACAGTCTTGACAATTTGTGATTGTGAGTAATAGCTGTGAAAATATTTGTACGATTTAAAACGGAAAACGTGGGGTGCATGCAATACATGAACGATGCATGAATAGTTCAGCCCCTTACTGTTAGCTATGGTATGCGCCGCAGGTTTTCGTTTTAAAACTTACTAGTATTTTCAAAGCTGTTAAAAATCCACAAAAACAAATTTTCGGGACTTCTGTATAGGGTTCGGAATCTGTGTGAGGCTAGGAGAAATTAATGTAAGCTTTTTAGTCAGATTAAAAACATGGTCTATTAAGAAGCGATTTTTATTTAAATACGTTTTTACTTGTAGCAGTTCTGAGAACTGACAAATAAGATCAAGCTGTTGATAATCTATTCATATTTTGGGGCCACAGTTGTGCAATAGTGTTTGAATAATATTTCTACCATTGACTGCACAGCCTTCTTTATTTTTCATCCTATCGTGATTTCAGCCTTAAGCCATTATCAAGTACAATAATGTTGGATTGTAATTGGACTTCGTTAAGTGAAATCATCCTCAGGATGTATTGAATTCGATGTTCCAGCGTGTAGATAAGTACAAAATTACCGAAATGAAGACACATAGGTAGCAAACATGATTCTAGCCGTAGAACAACTCAGCCACAAAGTGAACTTTAATAGAGTAGTTACTATATAGTGCCTGTGTTCTGCAGTGGAAACAACTCATAAGGAGACGGCTCCTATTCGTCATCACCGCTTTCGTCTGAATTTACGGTGTATGCAAGACTTGACCAGAAATGAAAGTGAAAGATACTGGAGCCACAGATGGACAAGCGTTTAGGTAAAAATAGCATCTTTGGCACGGGTTGGATGAGGCATGAGACATGAACACGTATATTAGCGTAGTTTCCAGGCAACAGCTGGCGTAGCTGAAACAGTGCAGAACAGCAATCCGAGGGTCACTGGGTTGAATCTCTATCGGGAACCTTTTTATTTATTTTCAATTTTTGGTTACTTATATTGCAAATAAAACCCTATGTGCACCAGAACAAATGTCTTCTGTTTATTGACTCCTTAGGTGGTGGTGGTGGGGGGGGGGGGGGGGGGGGGGAAGGGTGGCAACAAAGAGAGAAATCGACAATTATACGACGAGGTCTTTTAAGGTGAATAAGGATTGGTATCGTGCAGTATTAAAGTGATTCTCTCCAAATGTACTCCGCTAGTGCAAGCCGACGATGTCTATTTTAGTCGTCAGGTACAGAAAATTGAAAGAAAAGCATGAAAACTGCTCTTATCGCATCGAGAGAGAAAAGAATATCACATTCCTAGAGGACTGCATCAAAATACGTTCCATTGGACATCATAGCTATCGTCGCCAATATTTAGCGACACTATGTGTCATCGCGTGTTTTGATGTTGAACTGTCCGATGAGAGAGAACCTTTCATGAATGTGACTCAAGTTTGGTTTTCTAAAAAAACGTTAAAACAATCACGTATTTGTCAAATAGTGAGTTTTATAACGTGTACATGATGCCGAGACAATCATGGCTTCATCTTTGTATAGTATGACTTGTAAACCATTAACTATAAAATAATAAAAGTATTTAATTTTATGTACTAAGTTCTCGAGTGCGCACCGAGCGAGGTGGCGCAGTGGTTAGACACTGGACTCGCATTCGGGAGGACGATGGTTCAATCCCGCGTCCGGCCATCCTGATTTAGGTTTTACGTGATTTCCGTAAATCACACCAGGCACTTGCCGGGATGGTTCCTCTGAAAGGGCACGGCCGAATTCCTTCCCCATCTCTCCCTAATCCGATGAGACCGATAACATCGCTGTCTGGTCTCCTTCCCCAAACAACCAAACTCATCCCCTCACAAGGTAAATCTCGTGTCCGCCTTACAATTCGTTCTTGGAGGTTTATTTGCAGTCTGAAATTGCGATCATCGTATTATGGTCGTGTACTCTTTCCGCTGCTCCAATGGCTGTCTGAAAACTACGCTGACATAAATTGCTGCAGTCTCGCCTGACCCGCATCAGAAACGCTACTCTCTCTAAACTCTTTACCATCTGCAGCTTCCACTTTTGTCCCTTTCATTTCTGGCCAAGTCCTGCATCTACCGTGATTTGGACGAAATCGGTGATGACGAACAGGTGCGGTCCCCTTCTCAGTCGCACTGTACATCTACACTACTGGGCATTAAAATTGCTACACCAAAAAGAAATGCAGATGATAAACGGGTATTCATTGGACTAATATATTATACTAGAACTGACATGTGATTACATTTTCAAGCAGTTTGGATGCATACATCCTGAGAAACCAGCACCCATAACAACCACCTCTGGCCGTAATAACGGCTTGATACGCCTGGTCATTGAGTCAAACAGAGCTTGGATGGCATGTACAGGTACAGCTGCCCATGCAGCTTCAACACGATACCACAGTTCATCAAGAGTAGTGACTGGCGTATTGTGACGAGCCGGTTGCTCGGCCACCACTGACCAGACGTTTTCAAATTGGTGAGAGATCTGGAGAATCTGCTGGCCAGGGCAGCAGGCGAACATTTTCTGTATCCAGAAAGGCCCGTACAGGACCTGCAACATGGGGTCGTGCATTATCCTGCTGAAATGTAGGGTTTCGCAGGCATCGAATTAAGGGTAGAGACACGGGTCGTAACACATCTGAAATGTAACGTCCACTGTCCAAAGTGTCGTCAATGCGAACAAGAGGTGACCGAGACGTGTAACCAATGGCACCCCATACCATCACACCGGGTGATACGCCAGTATGGCGATGACGAATACACGCTTCCAATGTGTATTCACCGTCTTGTCGCCAAACACGGGTGCGACCATCATGATGCTGTAAACAGAACCTGGATTCATCCGATAAAATGTCGTTTTGCCATTCGTGCACCCAGGTTCGTCGTTGAGTACACCATCGCAGGTGCTCCTGTCTGTGATGCAGCGTCAAGGGTACCCGCAGCCATGGTCTCCGAGCTGATAGTCCATGCTGCTGCAAAACGTCGTCGAACTGTTCGTGCAGATGGTTTTTGTCTTGCCAACGTCCCCATCTGTTGACTCAGGGATCGAGACGTGGCTGCACGATCCGTTGCAGCCATGCGCACAAGATGCCTGTCATCTCGACTGCTAGTGATACGTGGCTTTTGGGATCCAGCACGGCGTACCGTATTACCCTCCTGAACCCACCGATTCCATATTCTGCTAACAGTCATTGGATCTCGACCAACGCGAGCAGCAGTGTCGCTATACGATAAACCGCAATCGCGATCGGCTACAATCCGACCTTTATCAAAGTCGGAAACGTGATGGTACGCATTTCTCCTCCTTACACGAGGCATCACGACAACGTTTCACCAGGAAACGCCGGTCAACTGCTGTTTGTGTATGAGAAATCGGTTGGAAACTTTCCTCATGTCAGCACGTTGTAGGTGTCGCCACCGGCGCCAACCTTGTGTGAATGCTCTGAAAAGTTAATCATTGCACATCACAACATATTCTTCCTGTCGGTTAAAGTTCTCGTCTGTAGCACGCCATCTTCGTGGTGTAGCAAATTTAATGGCCAGTAGTGTACATTGTCGACCACCGACTTGTTTGCTATGAAGGCAAAGTTTTAGCTGACGCATTCCGCACTTAAGTAGTCGGCGGTAATGTTGTACGGCTCTTGACTCCGAACTTTATGGCAATGCGTTGCCGCAATATTATTGTGCCAGCAATACTGAGCGAGAGAGGGTCGGTTAAGTGACAAAGTGTTGGCTTCCTTCATTAATCACTTAGTTGTCTTTATTTATTTTTTCCAAATTTTCTACCAGCGCCTATACAGGTAGTTGCGGAGACGGCAAACTGTACCGGCCAGCTGGCTGCCAGGAGGTGGCCCTCGACGTGCGTTCCGGAGCAGGTAGGTAGGCAGGCTTCTCCACTACACTGGTGCCGCCACTGGACTGACCGGCTCTCCACAAGTTCGCGGCACCTGACAGCCGCTAATTGGCACCCGTAGCGGGGCCTCCACCTCCCCTGCCGTGGGCGACGCCCGTAGTAGAGGAGGGCGCCGCAGTGCTTCGAATCCTAATGTGATGAGGCTGCCCTACGACGGACTCAATGGCCACCTGGATTTTGGTGTCCATTAACGATCGCAGGGCGGAAATACGGCGTACACTATCTAATCAAAAATACCCGGGCGACCCTATCAAAAGTGGAACTGGTTTTACGAGAGGCGAACCCTCCAGTATGAAATGAGGCGGGAAGTATCGTACTGTCAGCAGAGGAACAGTAATACCAAAATGGGTCAGCTAGAAAAGTTCAGGACTTGGAACGTACACGTCACGGGAACAACAAAGTCATCGGGGAAATTTCAGACCTAAAGCTGCCCATCGACTGTTGTTGATATGACTGTGCAGTGTAAACGTGAATGAGCAACCACAGGTAAACAAAGAGCAAGCGGACCTCATCTACTCACGTAGAGAGATCATGGAGCATTGCAGAGGGTGGTTGTTAAAAGTAGCCTGAAATCAGCGGAATGAGTCATTCCTGAGTTCGAATGTGCTACCAGCAGTCCAACTATCTCAATTAATATGCGGCGGCACGTAAAAAGAATTGGGTACAGTGGTCGACCAGCTTCTCTCAAGCCCACGTTTCTGTAGTCAATCCCAAGCGACGCTTGATGTAATCTAAAGACCGACGCCACGAGTGATATGGTGGTGACTAATAACACTATGGCCTGTGGTAGTCCGATGAAAGGATTTAGGTTGGGTGAATACCTAGAGAACGTTGCATACCTTCACGTGCATTGTCAACAGTAATTACGGAGAAGGTGGTGTTCTGGTATGGGGGCCTTTCTCGGAATTCGGGTGTGCTAACACAAAATGCGGACTGATATCAACACATTATACAGAGTTTTTGGGGACGATGATTGGCTGTATCAGCGTAACAATGTATCCTGTAAGGCAGTGGTCTGTGGACAATAACGATCCTGAAATGGACTATTCTGCTCAGAGTCCCCACAGTTTCAAATCAGCGCACATTCCACTCCAGAGTGGAATTTCCCTCTGGAGTGTTCATCTTGCTTAATAGGTAACTGAAATAAATCACACTTTCAGTGTGAGAGAACTTACTGTAAGTCTCTGCCAAGGATTACACACTAATCACAGTTGAAGGAGATCATAAAGAGAATTACGCGGCCGGCACCTTCATACCTTGTAGCAATAGACGTCCAGAATTTTTTCCGCAGAATGATGAGCTTCATGCGTATAGCCTGGAATTAGTTTCCAGGAAATGCTTCATTTAATACCCTTTACGAATTGGCAGAGAGTGTCATTCATCTCGTAGTAAGAATACTTCGTGGGTATGTCTTCTACACCCCAGATAGCTTACTTTGTTCGTTGTCAATAATAACAAGGAATTTTTTAAGTAGTTAATAAAATTGTTGCAATGCAACTTACTGATGGATTAAACCTGTGTATCAGATCAGGATTCGAACTCGGTATCTTGTGTTTCGCGGACAATGGCTGGCTCTGAATACTATGGGACAGTTTGGATGGCGTGTACAGGTACAGCTGCCCATGCAGCTTCAACACGATACCACAGTTAATCAAGAGTAGTGACTGGCGTATTGTGAAGAGCCAATTGCTCGGCCACCATTGACAAGACGTTCTCAATTGGTGAGAGATCAGGAGAATGTGCTGGCCAGGGCAGCGGTCGAACAATTTCTGTATCCAGAAAGACCCGTCCACGACCTGCAACATGCGGTCGTGCATTATCCTACTGAAATGTAAGGTTTCGCAGGGATCGAATGAAAGGTAGAGCCATGGGTCGTAACACATGTGAAATGTGACGTCCACTGTTCAAAGTGCCGTCAATGCGAACAAGAGGTAACCAATGGCACCCCATACCATCAGGCCGGGTGATACGCCAGTATGGCGATGACGAATACACGCTTCCAATGTGCGTTCACCGTGATGTTGCCGAACACGTATGCAACCATCATAATGCTGTAAATAGAACTTGGATTCATCCGAAAAAATGACATTTTGCCATTCGTGAACCCAGGTTCGTCGTTGAGTACACCATCGCAGGCGCTCCTCTCTGTGATGCAGCGTCAAGGCTAACCGCAGCCATGGTCTCCGAGCTGATAGTCCATGCTGCTGCAAACTTCGTCGAACTGTTCGTGCAGATGGTTGTTGTCTTGCAAACGTCCCCATCTGTTGACTCAGGGATAGAGACGTGGCTGCACGATCTGTAACAGCCATGCGGATAAGATGCCTGTCATCTCGACTGCTAGTGATACGTGGCTTTTGGGATCCAGCACGGCGTTCCGTATAACGCTCCTGAGCCCACCGATTCCATATTCTGCTAACAGTCATTGGATTTCGACCAATGAGAGCAGCAATGTCGCGATACGATAAACCGTAACGGCGATAGGCTACAATCCGACCTTTATCAAAGTCGGAAACGTGATGGTACGCATTTCTCCTCCTTACACGAGGCATCACAACAACGTTTCACCAGGCAACGCCGGTCCACTTCTGTTTGTGTATGAGAAATCGGTTGGAAACTTTCCTCATGTCAGCAGGTTGTAGGTGTCGCCACCGGCGCCAACCTTGTGTGAATGCTCTGAAAATCTAATCATTTGCATATTACAGAATCTTCTTCCTGTCGGCTATATTTCGCGTCTGTAGCACGTCATCTTCGTGGTGTAGCAATTTTAATGGCCAGTAGTGTGTATGTGATCTCCTTCAGAGATGAACGACACTTTCCTAAAATTATCCCAACAAACAGATGTCGACCATTCGGCTTTTTACGCCTAGGTATTTAATGGATGTGACTGTGTCAAGCAGCACAGTACTCATGTTTTACTCTATCATTATGGGCTCGTTTTCCTACTCAACAACATTAACTTATATTTTTTCTACATTTAGAGCTTGCTGCCATTCAACTCAGTAACTAGAAATTTCGTCTAAGTCATCCTGTATCCTCCTACAGTCACTGAACGGCGACACCTTACCGTACACCACAACATCATCAGAAACCACCCGCAGACTGCTGCTGACCCTGTCAGCTAGATCTATTCTGCATATAGAAAACAACAGGTGCCCTATCACACTTGCCTGGGGCGCTCCTAACGATATTCTTGTCTCAGATGAACACTCCCCGTCGAGGACAGCATACTGAGTTCGTTACTTAAGAAGTCTTCCAGTCACTCACATATCTGGGAAACTAATCCGCAGGCTTGTACCTACGTTCACGGAATCCGCCGGTTGCCCTTCATACATAGTTCGCAGGGTATTATGTGAGAAAAGTGCAAGCTGTGTTTTGCACGGGCTATGCTTTTGAAAACCGTGCTAACAGTGAGTGAAGAAGGCTTCATCAGAGCAGATAACGCGTCCTCTCATCAGTCCTGTGACTAACAGCGATGTTTATTGCGTCATCGTGACATACGTGAGTGTAAGAAACAAAGGCAAACGCAGCAGAGGATACCGTTCATGTGAGTCAGACGGCGATGTAGTTTTTGCCGAGAGCTTTAAACTCAGCAAACGTGACACAGATAGATAGCAAGCTCGCTGCTAATGCGGCAGTGTCGTCTGCTGCTGGGTAAAGACTGACATCATCTGTTTTACTTACAGTCCTTCTGCAGCACCTGGCTTATGTAATTTAAAAAGAACAACGAACCATTCGTACATATACAAAGCTACCGCAATAGTCAATGTACAAAGCATAATCTATCTTATGTGATGAATTCCGTCAATGAGAATCTCGAATGCTGAAACTTTGCTCTAGTTTGACACACGTTTTGACATACTCATTGATTTATGCGGCTTTGCCCTATGGTGCAATCGTTCGCTGATTTCAACAGTCGGCAATCACTACATTACAATTTCTAGTGCTTTTAATGTGATTTTAACTGTATTGCAAAGGAACACCTTGAGCGCATGGCTCTCCCGTTCATTAGCAAAGAAAACGGCGTATGGATGTACTTCTTACCTGCACCCACTATATTTTACTTTTGCTCGCAAGTTAAAAAATTGTAAATATTGTAGAGTCAGTATCATTGAACTAACAACCGATGCGGGTAAAGGTATTTACACGTCCTTCCTGTGACTATAGTGTATCGCAGGAGGAGGAGTATCCGGAGTAACATGGACTGTGAGAATAACCATAATACCAGTACACAGATAACTATAGACCATATGGTGACGTCATTATTCTGAACTGACAAGACGTGATGAAACAATGCGAAGGAGTAAGGCACTGTTTGTGCCGCAATTGCTGCACCCGAGAGAAAATGTTGCTATTCTCATTCAAAGTGTGGAAGAAATGCAGGACTTGTTGAAGTGAATGAACAGTCTACTGAACACACAAAATGAGTTATGAGTAAGCTACAGAAAGACGAAGGCACTGAGGAACAGCAGATGAGACTAACGTCAAATTTAGCGCCAAACTCAGGGTTAAAATCGTAGAAGAGGTGAAGGAATTCTGCTACTCTGAAAGCAAAACAACGGATAACGGACGGAGCAATGAGAATGTAAGAAGATGAATAGGACAGCCGAAGAGAACATTCATCGCCTAAAAATGCCTTGTCGCTTCAAATATAGGTCTAAATTTGGGGAAGAATCAGCTGAGCATCTACACCTGGACTACCGTTTTATATGAAAGTGATAACACACACACACACACACACACACACACACACACACACAAACAGTAGACATCGCAATAAATCAGTTATTTTTAAGTCTGATATGCGGTCTCGGTCTATATGACAGTCTTTTGACGAGAGGCGCAGATGACTTGAGGTACCGGTACAAGGAGCTGCTGTGCGTACCAACTGGTGTTTATGACCAACTGCAGTCGGCTCCTAACGTCATCTGAGCTTCTGGTCTGAAGATGGTCATGTAAACCGAAACCGCTTACCGAAATTAAAAACAAGTAATTTCTTGCAGTCAGGAATGTTAATTTGTTAAAAACGTAATTTGAGGTCGCCGTGACTCCTAAATGACGTCGGATGTTGTATGCAGAAGTGAGTTTTCTACTATCGAAAAACCGAAAAAAGAGATTCGAAGCGTTAGGGATGTGGTGTAATGGAAGTATGTTGAAATCAGGTAGACTGATAAGATACTAAATGAGGAGGTTCTTCTCAGAATTGGCGAGGAAAGTTGTATGGAAACTACTGATTTAAGAACGGACAGGGTGATAGGACATGTATTACGTCATGAACAGAGGGACTGTCTTGTATGGTACCACTACCTGAAGCAGATAACAGAGACTGTAGCGGAAGACCAACTAGTAGCGACTGAGAGACGATGGGTGTAAGCGGTTCTTTCAAATGAAGGCGTTTGGGACAAGAGAAGATGACGTGAAGCCCAGCATCAAAACAGCCAGAAGTCTGATGACTACTCCCTTCGACTTCTGGAGACGAAGAAAATCTGATCTCTCACTCGACGATCAGGACCAGAGGATGCAGCAATAGCGACTAACCGAAGATTCAGTACTGGATGGGCGAATGGATAGCAACCCAGTCTTCTAGCTTCTGAGCCAGAGCCAGTACTTTTCTCCTTTTTGCAGACCTTCAGTTGTCTTCAGCAAAATGGGGGGAACCCATTCTCGTGCTCCGATCCAGCAAACCTCCTGTACGCTAACGTGGGTTAAACCCGTATGCTTTGTGTGACATTCTGTACGATGACCGTTCCGCTAAGGAGGAGGACTATTATGGATATATTATTAAATTTCAAGAACCAGTTTTAAAGCACGAAGCCATACATACACACACACACACACACACACACACACACACACAAACACACACACACACACACACACACACACACACACACACACTTTAGAATCGTGGAAAAGGTTACAATCTTTTTCAAAGTCGTAACTCGATCATTGAGTCTTGTCAATTTTTAGCCTGACTGTCTGGAACTAGTTTTAATGTTTACGGAATTTCTGGCCTGTGACTCTTAAATACAACGTTCAGACCGAAATAAACGTCTGCAAGTTGCAAAGAGGCTGTGGATCTTTAACAGATAATGCATTACAATACATTTCCTATTAGTAGGTGATATTACGGGCAGGAAAGGTCAGCAACATTACAAATAAACCAAGTAAAGCTATAAAGACTCGTTCTCAGGTTCATAAGAAAATATGCCCACTGACAATCGCAGGATTGAATGCCTCCAGGTGGTGTCACTTCTCGGAAACTAAATGAGAGGAGCAGAGAAGATTGGAGATACTCTTTAGCGACGATATGGGTCCCAAATGGAGAGATCCGCTGACGTAAGTGATTTTGTCGAACGGTAAACTGTTATTGTCCTACGCCCGGGCACGAGTATCGATTGTTTGCACGCTACCGTTGTGAGCAACTATGGGTTGAAGGACGGCGAAACAACGAGTAGGCGACAAGGTGCTGGGTGTGACTGAACCTGGAGGTCGGAGACTTGCCTGCTCTCTAAAGCACTATGGGCGGCGACCCTAGTACATTAGCGATAGAGTACAATGCTGATGTCGACACAAACGTTTCAGAGCACACCGTTCAACACACATTGTTGGCACGGTGCTCCGCAGCCGACAACCCATCACTGTTCCCATGATTACCCAACAACACCATCAGTTACTATCCTGGTGAGCATTGGATTATCCAGTCTGGACTGTTCACCAACGGAAGAGCGTCGTCTGGTTGGGCAAATAACTTTTTTTTGTTTTCAGGTTGATGGTCGTGTACGGATACGGTGTTACCCAACTGAACTGCTGTTCGGAACATGAACCGCGCCACGGATGCAGGCCAATGTGGGCAGTATTATACATGGGGGGACATTCACCTGGGCTTCAGCTGTATCTGTGGTAGGAATGTAAGTTACAATGACAGCTGTGAACTACGTTAACATTATTGCGCACCACTTGCATCTATTCATCTTGATGTGTTCCTCGACGGTGATGACATCTTTCAGCCGCCAACTTCGTAACCTTTGCGTAGACATCCGATGCTGCATACCACCGGCAACATACCAAGACTTGTCGAATCCGTGAAACGTAGAATCCTAGCTGCATTGCTTTCCAAAGGTGGATTAAAACGCTATTAAACTGGTGGTCGTGATGAGTATTGTTTGGATTATCATGCATAGCACGAGAACATGACAAGCAGCGGCAAGTAGGAAATGGTGCTAATTTGCAACATCCCAAAAACGATATCAAAAACATTCATTAAAAACTAAATAAATTCCACGATGTGATGATCATACTATGAAAACAGACACACTGACATCAAAAGTAACTGGAGTCACTTAATGACAGAGAAAGCGAGTGACGACTTGCTCATGTGGAGAGAAATGCATGGTGCAGCGTGACTACCTGACTTGTTGACTGTGGCATGTTGGGTGTAGCGTTAGTGGTCCTATTCAGACGGTGCCTCGCATCGTTCAGTCGCCTTACTATGCGATGCGTTCGGCACGGACGAATCTTGTTGACATGTTGCTTCTTCTAAATATCTGGCACTGGTGTGGCTGGAGCGCTGAGGTCCAGCACTTAAAAAAACGGGGGCGAGATCTCGACGGGGAAAGAGCTCTACGGTTCGTTGCCAACCTGCTGAGGGGTACCAAAAGACATTCTGCCTGGGGAAGTTGTTGGATCTACAAGAATGACACGTTGTTCTTCAATTGTCCTATCCTGCAACGCTCCAAGTGCCAAAATGGTTCCTGGTCAAGTACCCAACCGCGTAAAATAGACAAGAAGGGCGTTTTGAATGAAATAGTCGTTGTTTAACAGGAGATAGGACTGTAAGTAAGTTGACGGATGTACTACAAACAGTTGGGAGATTGAAACATCGCCTACTGATTGGATTTCTGCTTTCATTCATATGTTGCGTAAGGAAAGAGATTTGAGTGACATCAGCAATTATCGACGGATTTCACTGATACCTCAAAAAATGGTTCAAATGGCTCTGAGCACTATGGGACTCAACTGCTGAGGTCATTAGTCCCCTAGAACTTAGAACTAGTTAAACCTAACTAACCTAAGAACATCACAAACAGCCATGCCCGAAGCAGGATTCGAACCTGCGACCGTAGCGGTCTTGCGGTTCCAGGCTGCAGCGCCTTTAACCGCACGGCCACTTCGGCCGGCACTGATACCTCATACATGCAAGATTTTCTCCAGGGTCGTATTAAACAGACACAGATCGCAACTAGACACACAACAAGGAGGACACCACGGGGGATTCAGAACTGTACTGAACAGATACCGAACCTAAAGTGAGTGCGACAGTTAGTGAAAGTGTCTGGTGAAAAATATGTTGTCTTTGTTGATTTTAAGAGGCGTGTTTCTCAATTGACAGACCTACTCTCATGAAGATCCTGTAGGAACTAGGACTGGATCAGAAGACACATAATTTTATCCAGCATGCCTTAAACAACTCTACATCACGAGTAAAGTTCATAGGAAGGCTTTCAGGAAGTTCTGAAATCAAGACAAGGAGTAATCCAGGGTGATAGTCTGTCTCCTCTCCTCTTTAATTGCGCACTGCAATAGGTGATAAAGAGAGATGAGAAAGATGTTAGCTAGACAGGGAATTCCAAACGGTATCTTTCTGGAAGACAAGCTCGTTGGACTCACTGTTGATTTCCTGGCGTGTGTCGATGACATCTGTCTAATTCAATAAAAACCTCAGTGAATCAGCTCAGTCTTCTCAGGCAATAAGCAGCGAAGGTAGGGATAAATGTGACACGTGAAAAAGCTCAGTACGTCACGAACATCAGAGACTCTCCTCACACACTGCACTTGGAAGAAGGAGAAATCAATAAAAGGAACAGGTTTTAATGCCTTGGAGAAAGACTGGAGCCCAGTCTTTCCTCAAGAATAGCATTATTGTCTCGAACAACCAAGCTGGAACTGGCTCAGCAAGTGACCGAGGCACGTATGACAAAACATGTCCATCCTGCAGCACAAAAGTGAACCATTATGAGACAAATATCCACCGTGAAACCCTACATCCTTCAGAGTATTAGGTACTCAGTAGGAGGATCTCACAGACAAATTTGAAATTCAAGAGAGAAATATAATGAGGAATGTACTGGGAACTGTCAAGGAAGGCAACGAATGTGAAATACGACAAACGAGGAGCTCTACAAATACTATGAAAAAATTGCGGATGTGGCTAGGAAGGGACGTCTACAGGATGGATTTGTCTACAGGATCCTTCTCAGCAGGTTGACCAATCAGTTTCTCGCTTACGGCGAAAGAGAGAGACCAAGTCATCCTGATTGATGGAAGTGATAAAAGATTTGCTGGAACTGGGTGGTAAGGAAAAAGACAGAAAACACCTAATATCTCCCAGGAAAAAGGTTAAACAAGTGAGGTTGCAGGACAAACCACCAAGAAATTCGATAAGTGCCCTCTGGACAAAGCACAGACAGGAAGAATTCAGCCAGAGAATGCGCAACTAATGGCAGAATGTAAAACAACATTCCTAGCACAATAAAATTTGGAAATTTGTGGTAAGTTCCTGTGGGACCAAACTGTTGAGGTCATCGGTCCCTAGGATTACACACTAGGTAATCTAAAGAAACTAACTTACGCTAAGGACAACACACACACCCACGTCCGAGGGAGGACTCGAACCCCGACGGGGGGGAGCCGCACGAACCGCGCTAAGGCGCCCCAGACCGCGCGGCCAAGCACTATAGCTGGTGTCGTTGCCCTTATGTGGTCTGTACTAAACAGAAGCGCATCGCGCGACGCTGTAGTTGTCGAGACAGGGAGGAGATGCTAACCCGGATCGAATTCGCACGGCGGATTCACGGCCGCTGGTCTGAGACACCATACAACTAGAGTGCGGTTTTTAGACCGTTTTCCACGCTCGTTTAGGCAAATGCTGAAGAGATGCAAATATTACTGATCGCTCTGGCAGAACCGGTACTCTAAAATCCCAACATTAAAAAGAATATGCAGGGGTACAGCCGGTCGTCTGACACTAGAGGGCGAACAAAAGAACGATGCGGTTTGCTAACGAGTATTTAGCAGGCAAAATATGGACGGTAATAAAGAGGGAACGATGAGATGGCGTACGAGCAGAACAAGCGCCGCTGTTAGGGCTATAATCGGAGCGGAGTACCCGAGTCTGGGGAGGGAGGGTGAGGGGGAGGCGGTCGTTTTTCTGGCCCGACGAACCCAAAGTGGCCGCAAGGAGCGTCCAGACCTGCTAATGACGGCAAGTGTTTTCCCGGCTACAGCGGCGCCGACGGCTGTCCAGCGCAGCGCCGGAGCGCTGATTGCGGGCGCCGCCCAAGGTCGCACGCGAGCCACAGCCAGCCCAGCAGCGTCACGGCCAACGGCTGCAGCTGCGGCAACCCGACCGGAGACCGCCCTGGACCAGCGCGGCACCTGCAGCGCGCACGCCTCACCAGCCACCACGTCCCGCGGTTGGCTTATGAGTGGCCGAGGAACCATAATCTTTGCGACGAGGCTTCAAGGGGTTGCATAAAGTGCGTCGAGGAAACCATCCCTTCTCTTCCCGCACTAGTAGCGGTCGAAAACGACAGTTGGCAATGCGATGAGTAACAGGACGACGTTCTCGGGTATCTTCGCCACTGCTGACACCCCCGCGGACGATTAAAACCTGCACCAAGTACGTCTTGGGGCTGCTACACCAATGATCGCGACCTGACTACTTTGGAGTCTGTTGCACGGGGTGCAACCAATAGGGATCGTTCAGAACCACTCGACGAAATTTCAACGTGATCCAAGCAGCGTAGAACGTTTATGCTTTTTTAGCCCTCCAGTTTCGCGCCCTCATGTGGCGTGATCACATGGAGAGGTGGGGGGGGGGGGGGGAGGGGGAGGGGGTGCTATATTGACACATTCATAACTGAATGTGATCGCTGCAATTTTGCAACACCTTCCGTGCCACATACGTACCTTTGCTGATCACTTAGAAAATGTAACTGTACAGAGACTACGACTCCCACTCAGCTCACTGGTGCTCCCCTATCCGAGGGGTGTCGAAGTGGCTGCATGCCTTCAAGCGTTAGAGCACCAGCGTCGGAGGACGCCGTGCTTTTGCACCATTACAGAAGGGCGTTGTTGACATCTTTGAGCCAAATTTCAAAATTATGCGTCGAAATAGGAGAAAACTTTGGAGCTCAAAAAATGATCCTTTAATTCTGTTGTGCAGTGTATCAGTAAGCTCCCTAACAGAGCACAGTGGTAACTCTGGAGCGCTGTAGACGGTGGCTGTCAGTTGACCCTCGACCGTTCACGTACGTCGTGGTAATGGAATTGTGTGTACAGTTGGTTGTATGGAATCAGCCCAGTCAGATGCTTTGATGTGTAGACATGTCTTACGTTAAATCAGTATATGGAAGTCATTTGTCCAGGCACTGTGTAACAATAATGGCATCAGAAAGGGGGATGACACAGAGAAGCCGAGATTCTATATGTCTTTTTCCAAAAATATTTCACTGACGACGATCACTGTGTAGATTGTCTTCAAATCGTCGCTCGAACGTCAGAATGACAGGAGCACTCCGTCTTGAGGCCACATGTGGCACATCGGGACCATCCGATCGCCGTGTCATCCCCAGGTGAGTATGTGGATAGGAGGGTCGTGTGGTCAGCACACCGCTCTCCCTGTCGTTAAGATGGTTTTCTTTGACCGGAGCCGCTACTATTCGGTCAAGTAGCTCTTCAGTTGGCATCACGAGGCTGAGTGCACCGCGAAAAATGGCAACAGCGCATGGTGGCCTGAATGGTCACCCATCCAAGTGCCGGCCACGCCCGACAGCGCTTAGCTTCGGTGATCTCACGGGAACCGGTATATCTACTGCGGCAAGGCCGCTGCCTCAAAATGGCAAAGGATGTACTAAATAGTCACGAGATAGAAAAGCAACAGAACGCTCAACAGATGAAAAGCAACTGACCCTAACGGGGTAGCAACGCGATTCAACATAGAGTAGTAGCACTGTACTACTAGTCGCTGGAGGAGCGAAGCGTTCCTGACAACTGAAAAAAGAACAAGAAAGCGAAGGTCATTGCCGATATCAAGAAGGGACGTAAAACAGACGCCTAAAATTACAGGCCTGTATCTCTGACGCCAGTCTGCTGTAGAATTTTGGAACATGGCTTCTGCTCGCGTTTTGTGATATTTCTGAAGACCGAAAATTTCCTCTCTAGGAATCAGTATGGCTTCCGTAAACGACGATCGTCTGAAAGCCAGCTCGCTCTGTTCGAATGTGAGACCCAGAGAGCAGTAGATACCAACGCCCACGTTGATGGCGTATTCCTCGACTTCCGGAATGTATACAAAGCGGTTCCGTAATGCCGCCAAACCCAGAAACTGCGAGCGTACGGAAAATTAAAGAAGCTGTGTGACTGGACTGAAGAGTTCATAGCAAAGAGAACAGAGCTTGTCGTTCTCAATGAAGAAAAAAGTTACTGCAGCCATGCCCAAAGGGAACTACTTTTACTGTACGCAGGGTATTAGAGTTTAAGTGCAGATACCTTTATTGGCAACTGAGGACAGTGTCCTGGACAATATTACATAAGTATTTACTTCATTTTCAGACTACTAATAAGCTATTAGGAGTAGCATATATTTATTTTGGTTAGTACCTCCAAGTAATGTGGCAACAGCCAGCCAGGCTTATTTTGCACTGGGCAGTAGGTCAGGTGCTGAAGTGTGGACGCAAAATAGTAAGTCTATACTGACAGACATAATCCACTCAGTGGTGCAGTTACGACCGCGCAGAAAACATCAGGTAGTAAATTATGTGACGTGTCCGAGGGAAGACTGTTAGAGAAAAAACCACTAACATACTGAAATGGGGACGTATTAAAATATCAGCGATAACGATATCTGCATTTATACGCCTAACGTCCCGTATATAAAGGAACCTGTTGCGTAATTCTGAAGTTCCATGAGGCTTTTCACGCATGGTGATAATGTATATAGAGCAGTTGCAACACTAGAAAATTCTAGCAAAATGCATAAAGACCTGCAGAGAATCGACGTTTGTGGCAACGGTTGTTGATCCTCAGCATAAACAAGTGTCTTATTGCGCATGAGTTGGCAGGAAAACCCATTATTGTATGATTACACTATTGCAGAACAATCATTACAAGAATTCACATCCATTAAATATCTTGGAGTACGGGTACGGAGCGACTTAAAGTGGAACAACCGTATAAGAGTAATCGCAGATAAATGAGATCCCAGACTGACAATAATTGGAAGAATCATGATGGAAAGTGGTCCACCAAATAGGAAGGTAGCTTAAAAAACCCACGTTCGATCAATACATGAATATTGCTCGTCAGTCTGGGATCCGTACCACATCGATCGAGAGAGGAAAAAGAGAAGATACGAAGCAGAGGAGCGCATTTCGTCACGGGTTCATTTAATAAGCGCGATAGCGTCACGAAGTGCTCAGCCAACTGCAGTGGCGTACACTGCAATAAAGGCGTACTGCATAACGGTGTGGCTTACTGTTAAACTGTCTAGAGCGCACTTTGCTGAAAGAGTCAACCAATGTATTGCTTCATCCTACGTATATCTCGCGATAAGTCGAAAAGTCCACGAGGGTAAAATTAGAGATATTCGAGCTCACGCGGAGGGTTACCAGCAATAATTCTTGCCGCGAACCAGTCGCGGCTCGAACAGGAAAGGAGCAAGCGACAGCGGTACACGAAGCATCCTTCGCCAAGCACCGTAAAGTGATTTATAGATGTAGATGTAGACGTGGTGGAATGGCAGAGAGTAGATATCGTGTTTGGACGTGTCTACGACCACACTATCCATGAAGTTGACAGATTTCACGTGGTATAAACGTGTTCTATGCAACGTGTCCACGAAGATTGGTGTACCAGTCATAGCTCATTAACACAACGTGAAGACAGTGCTAGTAAAAAAGATGCTAACCGACATGGGTTGGGGATGATAGTAATGAATGCAGGACCGTCTCAAAAAGCTTTCGAACAAATATTGATAACGTAGTTGCATACAATGGATATTTGCGGCCCGGTATCACACAAAAGGCTATTGCTCAAAGCGGCACAGCAGGCTTCACATCTTCAAGGAGACAGTAGCATATTGGAGGTGTGGAGAGCGGTCTGAAGAGTCGCTGCTTCACCTCTTTTCAAGCTACGCTAAGCGGCGAGAGCACTGACTGCCGTATGAGGCGTTTAACCTGCAGCGCGTGGAGGGTGTAGCTGATGTCGGCGAAGGTTGTGTTACATTTTGGGGGTCTCTTTCGTATCATATTTTGGGCCTGCTTATTCACATTTTTCAAAAACATTCTCCGTATTCAAGCACTAAAATGTATCAATGGATATAGGTGAAAATTTTTGCCGGACCGTGACCTGAACTCGGATCGCCCGCTCAATGAAAGCAGCCGCCTTAACCGCTTCGGCCATCCGAGCACGCTTCCCATCCGACCAAAATTCCCAGCCTGTCACAGACTACTGGCATAGCGTTATCAATCCCTTACTCGCCATTTCGGATTCCCACGAAAGATCAGGCTTAGAAAGAAAGGGAGAAACGGGTATAGGCATGCTTATTCAAATATGGGGATTTGTAGGCAGGCAGAGGACGCCGCTGAGGTCTTCAACGCCTATATAAGGCAAAAAGTTTCTGGTGCAGTTGTTAGCTCGGTTACTGCTGCTACAATGGCAGGTTACCAAGATTTAAGTGAGTTTGAACGTGGTATTATAGACGGCGCACTAGCGATGGGCCACAGCATCTCCGAGGGAGCAATGAAGTAGGAGATTTTAATGTACGACCATTTCACGAGTGTATCGTGAATATCAGGAATCCGGTAAAACATCAAATCTCCGACATCGTCGCGGCCGGGAAAAGATGCTGCAAGAACGGGACATCAACGACTGAAGAGAATCGTTAAACGTGAAAGAAGTGCAACCCTTCAGCAAATTTCTGCACATTTCAAAGCTGGGCCATAAACAAGTGAAAGTGTGCGAAACATTCAACGAAGCATCATCGATGTGGGCTTTCGGAGCCGAAGGCCAACTCGTGTACCATTGATGACTGCACGACACAAAGCTTTACGCCTCGCGTGGGTCCGTCAACACCGACATTGGACTGTTGATGACTAGAAACATGTTGCCTGGTCGAGTGAGTCTTGTTTCAAATTATATCGAGCGGATAGACGTGTACGGGTATGGAGACAATGTCATGTATCCATGGACTCTGCATGTCAGCAAGGGTCTGTTCAAGCTGGTGGAGGATCTGTAATGGTGTGGAGCGTGTGCAGTTGGAACGAAATGAGACCCCTGATACGTCTAGATACGACTCTGACAGGTGACACGTACGTAAGCATCCTGTCTGATCACTTGCATCCAATCATGTCCATTGTTCATTCCGATGGACTTGATAAATTCCAGCAGGACTATGTGACACCCCACACGTCCAGAATTGCTACAGAGTGGCTCCAGGAACACTCTTCTGTTTTCAAACATTTCCGCTGGTCGCCAAGCTCTTCTTTATCTTCTCTTGTTTACTTCTCATAGAATCGCCACTGTCACACACTTACCAATGAAATTACTCATTCGTGCGCGAATTTCATTTCCTGTACCAACGTAATCTTTATTCTAGTCTCTAACGCAGCCACTCACTTGTTGCAAAAGTAGCGCTGAAAGGAATCTTTTTATATCCTCATGTACACCCATGTTAAATATCAAGAACTTTCCAGTAACAATGTTCGATCTATAATGGACATTTGCAACTGAACGACTACCCCAAAACATCCATTGCGGATATTGGCCTTACCCATAAACTTCGAATTTTCTTTTGCATCTTTGCTTAATTTTCCTAGTAATACATCTCTTGTTCACTGTCAGAATATTACATTATTCATACCGTTCGATTATGTGTCGTCTGTGTGATATGGAATAGCTTCAAGTTTACACTTACATCGTGTTGGACCTCCTTTTGCCCGGCGTCGTGCAGCAACTCGACGAGGAATTATCTCAAGAAGTCGTTGGGACTCCCTTACTTGGGAACTACATGGAGCCCACCATTCAATACTGAGCCATGGTGTCTCTATTGCCGCCCATAACAGCGAACGTGCAGAAGTGTTGTGCAAGAACTGACCTCTCGATTATGTTCCATAAATGCTCGATGGGATTCATGTCGGGCGATCTGGGTGGCCAAATGATTGGCTTGAATTGTTCTTCAAACCAATTGAAAACAACTGTGGCCCGGTGACGTGGCGCATTGTGATCCATAAAACTTCCATAAATGGTTGAGGACATGAAGCTCATGAATGGACGCAAATTGTCGCCAGGTAACCGAACGTAACCATTTCCAGTTAATGATCGGTTCAATTGGACCAGAGGATCCAGTCCATTCCATATAAACACAGCCCACACCATTGTAAAGCCACCGTCAACTTGCAAAGCGAATTCTTGACAGCTTGAATTCATAGTTTTGTGGGGTCTGTACCACACTCTAAACCTACCATCAGCCCTTACCAACTGAAATCAGAAGTCATCTGATCTGGCGCGGTTTTCCAGTCGTCTAGGGTCCAACCGATATGGTCACGAGTCCATGAGAGGCGCTACAGGTGACGTTGCGCTGTTAGCAAAGCCATTCGCGTCGGTCGTCTGCTAACATATCCCATTAACGCCAAAATTCACTGCACTGTCCTAAAGGATACGTTCGTCGTACGTCCCATATGGATTTCTGCTGTTATTCCAAGCAATGGTACTTGTCTGTTAGCACTGACAGCTTTAGGCAAACGTCCCCATGCGTCTAGCTCCAACTACCATTCCGCGTTCAAAGTCTGTCAATTCTTGTCTGCGGCCATAACCACTTCGGAAAGTTTTTCACATGAATCACCTGAGCACAAATGACAGCTGGGCCAATGCACTGCCCCTTTATATCTTGTGTACGCAATATTACCGCCATCTATACATGTGCATATCGGTATCCCATGATTTTTATCAAAAATAAAAAAAAATGGTTCAAATGGCTCTGAGGACTATGGGACTTAACAGCTGAGGTCATCAGTCCCCTAGAACTTAGAACTACTTAAACCGCCGTGCGGTTAAAGGCGCTGCAGTCTGGAACCGCAAGACCTCTACGGTCACAGGTTCGAATCCTGCCTCGGGCATGGATGTTTGTGATGTCCTTAGGTTAGTTAGGTTTAACTAGTTCTAAGTTCTAGGGGACTAATGACCTCAGCAGTTGAGTCCCATAGTGCTCAGAGCCATTTGAACCATTTGAACTACTTAAACCTAACTAACCTAAGGACATCACACACGTTCATGCCCGAGGCAGGATTCGAACCTGCGACCGTAGCGTGATTTTTAACGCCTCAGTGTGTAAGCAGTGTGCCGGCCGGGTTGGCCGAGCGGTTCTAGGCGCTACAGTCTAGAACCGCGTGACCGCTACGGTCGCAGGTTCGAATCCTGCCTCGGGCATGGATGTGTGTGATGTCCTTAGGTTAGTTATGTTTAAGTAGTTCTAAGTTCTAGGGGACTGATGACCTTAGAAGTTAAGTCCCATAGTGCTCAGAGCCATTTTTTTTGTATAAGCAGTGTTCGTTCACTAACAATATAGAAGAAAAGAGCCGGAGGCGTGTTACATGTGGAATCTTGCTACTTTCTTTCCTTTAGCTGTCTCTGGGCAGTTCATAGTAGTATATGAAAGATGAAACTGATGAATGGTTTGGTGCATCGTCTCACTGCTCTATCAGCTTGTATTGAAAACAGTAGGGCGATAGGTTAAAACTCTGTACTGAACTGAGACTCAAACCCGGATACATGGTTTCCGTGGGCTAATTTTAACGGTGAGCGTGAGTCTTGTGTAGTGCCTAGACAACATAGCACATTAGAGCATTGTCATTCCAGAGGATCAGAGCACTTAAGTTGTATCACACCGTGCAGTAAAAGGGGAATAAGATGGAAAACATAGTATACTACAGCTTGTTCCTGTTCGGATCCCTGTTGAAATAATGACGCACACACACACACACACACACACACACACACACACACACACAAAACTAAAGGAGACTTCGTTTAATTAGAGATATTTCTTGCGTTGTCTATCGGATTCTGTGCCGTCCCCTACACACACCACACACACACACACACACACACACACACTCGCGAGCAGAGAGAGAGAGAGTGAGAGAGAGAGAGAGAGAGAGAGAGAGAGAACGACAGCGCTATTTCTTGAAGTCCAGGCACAGCCAACGACCGCTGAAACTACACGTCGGGAATGAATAAACAAAGCCTCGAAACAAATGAGCCTCACGTTTATTTTGGACGTTACGATAGTGTAGCGGAAATCAATTATAATGAAAATACAGCCACCGCAGCAACATAAAAACATGTAAACGAATCTTTCCGACCACTGTCACAACGAGAATAGCCCCTCTGCCATACACATAAAATGTGGAACGCGATTCCTTGTCAGCTGTCGTTGACGGTTGACACGCTTGAAGTATTTCGCCTGATTTAAAAGCTGATTTAAGGTACTACGAGCATTTCGTACTGGAGTCCAACGTAAGTATTAATTAATCTTTGTGCAAAGCGAATATTACAAAGGAACACGTGGTATATACTCTTGATGGAATATCCCGATGATTGTTGTGACTTCTGCTGAAAATTGAGGTGGTGCATTCTAATACTGATTCAGTCAATACATGTTACCCCTCCCTGACCAAATACTGTTTATGATAGAAACTGACGAGCACGTGATAGACTTGTACTTCATTGTCGTTTTATTTTAAGGGCGTGTGATTCATTTTGCTTTGTGTTTCTACTCATTTTATTTTATTTTGATTTTTATACGTATAATTTATGCAATGTTGTTTACTTTTTATTTTTTTATGTGGTAATATGAACCATACGCAATTTCGTGTTTCACAGTCAGGTGCAGCCCACACTGAAGGACATCTTCTATGGAAACTGACAACACTTGGTCTCCTGCCAAGAACATTGTGTCTGGTATAGCGTTATTCATTATTTTAAAGTGATCTATTACATGGCAAAAGTGACCTCCAGATCAGTAGGATCAGAATGGACTAATTCTGGAGTAAGTGTCACTGGATTAGCGTCCATTAGCGATAGGTTTGTTTATAAATAATTCTTCTGCTACCAGTCACGATTTTCTTTATTTTCCTTTTCACACGACGCGTTTCGGGAAATGATTCCCATTTTCAAGCGCGTTTTTTTGTGTGTTTGTTATGCCTTTCCTATGTGATGCTTCATTTCGTTGACTTTACTGCAATATATAAGAAACACGCGATTTTTAGTTGGTTGTCGATCTTTTTGTGAAGTTAATGGCGAAATTTAGAAGAATTTGTACTTACAGTATTCTTATAGTCCATTTGTGCAGTCTCACACACACTAAACATCACACACAACTTGGTGTACACTACACAAATGGACCGTAAGTCAACTGTAAGTACAAATTCTTTTAAATTTCGCCACTAACTTCATAAAAAGATCGACAACCAACTAAAAATCGCGTGCTTCTTATGTATTGCAGTGAAGTCAACGAAATGAAGCAGACTCTCACACATCGACAACATCACACAGAAAAGGCATAATAAACATAAAAAAAACGCACTTGAAAATGGGAATCATTTCCCGAAACGCGTCGTGTTGAAAGCAAAATAAAGAAAATCGTGACTGGTTGCAGAAGGATTATTTATAAACAAACCTATTTTTTTCACAGTCGCAGGCTTTCAGAACCATTTATAGTGGATCAAATGAGAGTGCATTAGCGACTTCGGCCAAGAGTGTGGATGCACAGTGATGGGAATAAGCAGGCCTGTGAGTAACGAGAAACCGAAGAAGAGTGTACAAAAGATAATTTAAACATCTGATTTTCCTTTGCCTTATAGTGAGATGATCCTACTTATACACAAGAAGCTGAAACTTCCCTGCGTAGCAGTCATGTAGCACTTGAAGCAGTCTCATATAAAGGTGAACAAATCGTCTCAGCATAAAAAACATGCAAGAATGAGAGCGTAGGGTGTCATATCACATCAAATGGGATTGCTGAGGCAACGCGAGTGCAATCGCTGCCGTTGTGTTTCGTATCGTGCAACTCTAGAGTGGACTGTGATGATATGGCAGAGACATTAGCGGTATCGAGTATGAAAGAAGAAGAAAGGACGTTAGAGGTGGGACACAAGCTCAAAATGGGAAGGCAAATCGGCCCTGCCATCTCGAAGGAACCAGTCGGGCATTCGCCTTAGGCGATTCAGGGAAACAAGTTAAACATAAATCTGTGTGGCCGGAAGGGGATTTGAAGCTCCGTCCTCTCGAATATGAGTCCAGTGTCTTGCCATTACGCCACCTCGATCGGTCAGAGCCGATGTCCGACACACAGGCGATAAATACCTGGGGGCGGCACGCCGGCAAGCCCTGCAGTGTACTGACGAAGCCCCCACTAACGTGGCATCATCATACCTGAACAACGTCACGGAGCTCTGTTAACGTTCACGGCCTTAGAAACTGGCATTACAGACGTCGGCTCGAGACAAATTTCGCTTCATCTTGGTTCCCTGTTTAGATTTTCAATTCAGTTCTTGAATCGAAATGAATTCCCGAATGTGAATAACTTGGCATCTGTTGGTCAGTTGTACTAGGTACAGATGATCGACCTGCTGGTGATATATGATGATTTTTACTAGATAGGACTCGAACCTTGATTTCACACTTATCGCGAGCGGTTGCATTGCCATTAAGCCATCCGTGCACACCTCGCTCACCGACCCAAACTTCCATCCTACGCAAACTACGTCCCTATACAATCGTCCCTTACTTTCATTACTGCATGTTCGCAGCTTAATTCTGTATTCCCAGAGTACTGAGAAGTTTAGATCGGTCCGGGATATGTGCACGGACGGTCTAATGATAAGACGACCGCTCGCAATAAGCGGGAAATCCAGGTTCGAATCGCGGCCCGGCAAGAATTTTTATGTGTCACCAACAGGCAGAACATCTGTCTCTAGTACAGTTGACGCCAAGTTACTCGCATTCACCGAATTCAGGTCGATATAATTTCAAACGACTGTTAATCATTATCAATGTATACAGAGATGACAAAAGTCATGGGGTACCGATATGCACATATACAAACTGCGGTAGTATTGCGTACACATGGTATAAAAGGGTAGTTGGAGTTAGACAGATGGGACATTTTACTTCGGAAATAGAGAATTAAAGATTCCGAGATCCGTAGCGTCAAAGATGTGCCGAGAATACCAAATTACAGGCATTACGGCTCACAACGGGCGAGGCAGTAGCTGATGACCTTCACTTAACGAACGAGAGCAGCGGCGTATGCGTGAAATTGTCAGTGCTAACAGACAACGAAGACTGTGTGAAATAACCGCAGTAATCAATACGGGACATACGATGAACGTATCCCTTAGGACAGTGCGGCGAAATTTTCGTTAACGTACTTTGGCAGCAGGCGACCGACGCGAGTGCCTTTGCTACAGCACGACATCTCCTGCAGCACCTCTACTGGGTTCGTGACCATATTGGTTGGACCCTAGACGACTGCAACCGTGGCCTAATTAGACGAGTCCCGATTTAAATTGGTAAGAGCTGATTGTGGGGTTCGAGTATGGCGCAGACCCCACGAAGCCACGTACCCAAGTTGTCAACAGGGCACTGTACAAGCTGGTCGTGGCTCCATAATGGTGTGGGTTGTGTTTTCGTGGAGTGGGCTGGTTCCACTGGTTCAATTGAGACCATCACTGACCGGAAATGCTCATGTTCGGCTACATGGAGACCATTTGCAGTCATTCGTGGACTTCATAATCCCAAATGCTAATATCATGTCATCAGGCCATAACTGTTTGCGTCGACATGAATCCCGTCCAACATTTATGAGACGTAAACGAGGGGTCAGTTCGTGCACATCCTGCACCGGCAACAGTTTCGCAATTATGGATTGCTATAGAGGCAATATGGCTTCATATTTCTGCAGGGGATCTCCATCGATTTGTTGAACCCAAGACACGTCGAGTTGCTACAGTACGCAGGACAAAGTAATGTCCGATTGGATGTTAGTATGTTTCCTATGACTTTCACCACCTCAGTAATTAAAAAACACTTTTGTATCTCCGCGTAAGTGTAACGACTGCCTGTGTCGGTTGCGGGTTCTGCAATAACACAACGGAAACGAATAATGACTTCCGCACTTGGACGACTATTAAGTACAGTCGCTTGGTATGCACCTTCGCTACTCCACTCAGCGCCCATATTTGACTAACACCATTGTGCATGTTAGTATGGTAAATATCTAATATGTATAGTTTTTACTTAGGTTTATCTTCGGTTCGGAATAAGTTGCTGTATAGCGATACCGCAGCTCAAGGCGACAATAGTGAGCACAATCAAACCACTGAGAGCAATCAGCTGCTGGATGACTTAACAACGATGAGCCAAAAAATTATGACCACCTGCTTAGCGTGTTGATCCACTTTAGAACACAACAAAGCAAAAGACTTTAAGTGACATGGATATGCTCTGTAGGAATCAGCATGGGTTTCGAAAAAGACGATCGTGTGAAACCCAGCTCGTGCTATTCGTCCAAGAGACTCAGGGGGGCATAGACACGGATCCCAGGTAGATGACGTGTTTCTTGACTTCCGCAAGGCATTTGATGCAGTTCCCCACAGTAGTTTAATGAAGAAAGTAAGAGCAAATCGACTATCAGACGAATTGTGTGATTGGATTGAAGAGTTCCTAGATAGCAGAACGCAGCATGTCATTCTCAATAGAGAGAAGTCTTCCGAAGTAAGAGTGATTTCAGCTGTGCCGCAGGGGAGTGTCGTAGGACCGTTGCTATTCACAAAATATATATATGAGCTTATGGATAACATTGGAAGTTCACTGAGGCTTTTTGCGGATGATGCTGTAGTACATCAAGAGCTTGTAACAATGTAAAATTGTACTGAAATGCAGGAGGATATGCAACGAATTGACGCATGGTGCAGGGAATGGCAACTGAATCTCAATGCAGACATGTGTAATGTGCTGCGAATACATAGAAAGAAAGATTCTTTATCATTTAGCTACAATATAGCTGGTCAGCAACTGGAAGCAGTTAATTCCATAAATTATCTGGGAGTAGGCATTAGGAGAGATTTAAAATGGAATGATCATATAAAGTTGATCGTCGGTAAAGCAGATGCCAGACTGAGATTCATTGGAAGAATCCTATGGAAATGCAATCCGAAAACAAAGAAAGTAGGTTACAGTACACTTGTTCGCCCACTGTTTGAATACTGCTCACCGGTGTGGGATACGTACCAGATAGCGTTGATAGAAGAGATAAAGAAGATCCAACGGAGAGCAGCGCGCTTCGTTACAGCATCATTTAGTAATCGCGAAAGCGTTACGGAGATGATAGATAAACTCCAGTGGAAGACTCTGCAAGAGACGCTCAGTAGCTCGGTACGGGCTTTTGTTGAAGTTTCGAGAACGTATCTTCACCGAGGAGTCAAGGAGTATATTGTTCCTCCTACGCATATCTCGTGAAGAGACCATGAGGATAAAATCAAAGAGATTAGAGCCCATACAGAGGCATACCGACAATCTTTCTTTTCACGAACAATACGAGACTGGAATAGAAGGGAGAACCGATAGAGGTACTCTAGGTAGTCTCCGCCACACACCGTCAGGTGGCTTGCGGAGTATGGATGTAGATGTAGATGTAGATTCGACAAGTCGTTCATAGGTTTCTGGAAGGATGATGCACCAGATAAATCTGCACACATGTCTCAAAATTCCCGTAAGTTACGGACCATTGGACTGTGGGTGCGGACCTGGTGCCCAGTAGGCGTGATGTGTTCCATCGGATTCAGATCAAGCAAAGTCGATGGTCAAGATATCAACGTGAGTTCACTACTTGCTTCTCTAAACCCTGTATAACGGTTCTGCTCTTGTGGCAGGGATAGTTATCCTGCTAAAAGATACCATGGCGTTAGGGAGGACTTCAACCGTGAAAGGGTGCAGATGGTTCACAGAAATGTTCACGTAGCCCTTAGCTGTCACGGAGACTTCGATTAACACGACAGGCACCATTGAAGACTAGGTGCATGTTCTCCATAACAGTACTGCCCCCACCGACTTGCGACCTTGGTTTGCAGCGTGTTTCGAGCATCCATTCACCTGGATGACGGTGAATCGGGACACGGCTATAGACCTGGTGTAACAAGAAACGTGATTCATCCTGCCAGGCGACACGCTTCCATTGATCCATCCGATATCGATAATCTCGAGCCCACTGCAGCCGTACTTTACGATGTTGGGTCAAAATCAGAACACGGACTGACTGTCTGCTGCGGAATCCTATGTTCGATAACCTTGGCTGAAGGGTGTACTCTGCAACACTGTGCCCAAACCTGCACCGTACTCTGTCCTTAGATTCGCCACAGATCACCATCTGTCATGCTTAATAGAACAGGCGAGTCTCCGACCTCTACTTTCTATGGCGAGGCTGGAACGTCGGATTCCGTGATGCTCGTTCCAAGGCTCCTTCCTTAGCAATCTGCCCTTTGTCAAAGATGGTTACATCAGTGAATTTCCGCATTCGCGGTCCTAGAACGGTCCCCCATTCAATGTGCATATATTGTTTCCCATAAGTGTATGTGGTTAACTTTATACATACAACACCACAGTTAGGCACTTGCAGTGTCTCAGTAAGCGTAGCGCTTGTATGAGAATCGCGAGTAATGTCAAATATGTCATGTACGTCATGTAGCGCTCATTATTAGGACTGTGCAATCGACTTCTCTGTATGAGCGTTATTGTTACTGGCTTACGTTGCCAGTAATAGGTCTGAGTGATTACTCGTAAATTATTAGCGAAGCAGAACTGTATTTACATTGTCTGGATGCCTCTTACCGGATGCGAAATGGAAGGCAGTATACTCAACTGCAATAAAAATAGTAATGATTAATTCCCCTGTGGGTCGGCGTTGAAGTCGAACGCTCCCACTGCATCATTAAAGAACTTGAAGCGGATTGTGAGAAAGTTTCATTCCACCTGTGATTCATGACCTCCATGTCAAGTCAATTGTAATAAATGGAAGCATTCATCTAGATATAACGGCGACGTAAGAAACTGTATTAGAACGCACGATTCGATTTCATATTCGGTCGGCAGGAGAAATATATCAGCATCAGCCAAAGTAATTTATTGTTTCTGCTTTCACATTAGCCGCCGTTTTTTCAGGACTTTTGACGTTATTCTAACTTCTAACTTTTGCTAAACAGTTTATCGTTCCTGAAACTCAGCTTGTAAGGAGCTAGAGCGAATTTTGTTCACTTTCTTTCTCAATTTAGAAATGTTCCTGGTAATACATATGACGATACTCCACATCTTGTACACAACGCATTAAAGATCTGGCGTCTCAAATACATTCCAATTCCATAGTGGTTTTCTATTGAATTTGAACAATTTAAAAGTTTCAAATTGCCATCCCACTTGATACGAAACCGAATGAGACCTACGAAAAATTAAACTATTCACAGATAGGACTATTGTTGTAATCGTGCTTCGGCAACGGACTTTGCGATTTTTTGCAATTGCATGTTCTTCCTAAATGAGAAAGCACGCATTGATACTTACGTAAGATTGCTATCTAATTGTTAGAAGTTCTGAGGAATTAAAGAATTGCACAATTTATGACGACCGTACGACGATCACAAGACTAGTGAATATACAATCAAAATAGTGACGGGCAACAAAACAACGACGTCATAACAAACTTTACGTAGTCGACATTGCTTCCATAGTGCAACGAGAAGATGAGTATGCAACGACGACATAACAAACGTTACGTAGTCCAGATTGCTTCCATAGTGCAACGAGAAGATGAGTATGCAACGCGTGAAAAAAGAACGAAGGGATGAAGCAAGGTTACTCTTACGTCTAAATTGTGACTCATTGATAATCAAGTCAATATGAGAGGCCCCCCACCACCCGCAAAAAATAAAAAAATAAAAAAAATATAAAAAAAATATAAAATGCGAAGAACACATTTGTAGGCCTACGAGTGGTTTGTTCGATTTAAAAATGGTTACATGTCGATTGGTGACATACCGTGATCTGGACGTCCATCAACTACCCGAATCAACGAAAATATTGAAAAAATTCGAAAGCTTTTGCTCACAGACCGACGACAAACAAGTAATCAACTGTCAGGGATTAGTGGGTTATCTTGGAGCTCGGTTCAGCCAAAGAAGATCCGATTTGTGGTAGAAGGGAGACTGCTTCTTCCACCACTACCCACCTGCACACACAGCCATCTCTATTAGACAGTTTTTCGCCAAAAATAGCATGATTCTGCTGCTCCACGCACCTTACTCACCTGATTTGCCTCCGTGCGACTTTTTTTTTATTTTTGTGACTGAAAAAGTGGCATTAGAGGACACAGATTTGAAACACTGAAGAAATCAAGAAAAAACGAGGTAGGAGCTGTCAGCCATATCTAAAGATGACTAAAAAAATGTTTCGAATGATGGAAGCACCGTTGGGACAAGTGAGAGTGTTTTAAAGGGAATAAGGTTGTTCCACGCTGAGGCGCCAAAAAAACTGGTATACGCATGCATATTCAAATACAGAGAGATGTAAACAGCCACAAATCGGTGCTGCGGACTGCAACGCCTATATAAAACAACAAACGTCTAGCGCAGTTTTTAGATCGGTTACTGCTGCTACAGTGGCAGGTTATCAAGAATTAAGTGAGTTTGAATGTGGCGTCATAGTCGGTGCATGAACGATGTGACACAGCATCTCCGAGATAGCGGTAAAGTGAGAATCCGATAAAACCTCAGATCTCCGACATCACTGTGGCCGGAAAAAGATCTTGCAAGTATGTGATCAACGACGACTGAAGAGAATCGTTCAACGTGATAGAAGTGCAACCTTCCGCAAATTGCTGCCTATTTCAGTGTTGAGCCATCAAGTGTCAGCGTGCAAACCATTCAACGAAACATCATCATTGATATGAGCTTTCGGAGCCGAAGACCCATTCGTGTACCCTTGATGGCTGCACGACAGAAGCTTTACGCGTGGCTTGGGCCTGTCAACACCGACATTGGACTGTTGATGACTGGAAACATGTTGCCCGGTCGGACGAGTCTCGTTCCAAATTGTATCAAGCGGGTAGACGTGTACGGGTATGGAGACAGCCTCATGTATCCATGGACCCTCCATGTCAACAGGGGACTGTTCAAGCTGGTAAAGGCTCTGCAATGGTGTGGAGTGCGTGAAGTTGGAGTGATATGGGACCCCTGATACGTCTAATTACGCCTCTGACATGTGACACTTACGTAAGCGTCCTGTCTGGTCACCTGCATGCATTAATGTCCATTGCGCGTTCCGACGGACTTGGGTGATTCCAGTAGGACAATGTGACACCCCACACGTCCAGAATTGCTACATGTTGGTTCCAGGAACACTCCTGAGCTTCAACACTTCCGCTGGCCACCAAGCTCTCCAGACATGAACATTATTGAGCATATCGGGGATGCCTTGCAACGTGCTGTTCAGAAGAGATCTCCACCCTCTCGTACTCTTAGGGATTTATGGACAGCCCTTGCAGGATCGATGGCGTCAATTCCCTCCAGCACCATTTCAGACATTAGTCGAGGCCATGTTTCGTCGTGTTGCGGCACTTTTGCGTGCTCGCGGGGGTCCTACATGATATTAGGCAGGCGTGCCAGTTTTTTTGGCTCTTCAGTGTATAATCATTTTCAAAATATACAGCTTTTAGAAAATAATTTAGATTTTTTTACGAACCTCCTCGTATTAGGTTGTTGCATTTTGTGAAGTGCAGAGTTTTGCATTTTGGAATGTCCACAGCAAATTGCCAGTCTTTACACTATTTCGAAATATTATCAAGATCTGAGTGAATATTTGCGCAGATTTTGTTCAGACAGTACTTCATCATACATAACTGCAACATCAAACTTTTCTGAACAGGCACTGGTGTGGTATTGATTCAAATGCTTTCTGGAAGTCAGTAAAACGAGAGTAACTGTAAATGATTCATTCGTTTTCAGAGTTATATATTTTCAAAAGTAATACCTGTACAGTTTGCATTGTGCTCGACAGTTGGCGTTTCAAGTGCAGTGCCTTGACAAAATGGCGAAGAAGCAAGGGAAGATGTTTGATGTGTTGGAACATGGGAGATGGTTATTTGTTGCAGTCAGCTTGCGTTCAGAAGAAATTGTGGGAAACAACCGCCGTATATACAGAACATTGGGTGTTGGTATCGACAGTTTAGGGACATTGATCGTTTCTCTAAACAAAAGGTACCGGACGATCAAGTATGCCAGGCGCTGGATTGGGCGTAGTGATGAAGATGGTGCGACTCTGTTCGTTTTTCCTTTGGGGGTACATTAAGGACTGCATGTGCATCCTCCCACAGCTCAGATAACGCATCAATGCTGCTTTCATGACCATTTACAGGATGTTGCCACGTAAGGTATGGAACGAGTTTGACTGTCGCTTGGACGTGTGTCGTGTGACCAGAGAGGCACTCATAGAAAATGTATACAGTGCAAAATATAAACTTGATGAGTTTGTGGTTCTATTAATCATGTTTGCACATATGAGAGTTTGGAAGCTATTGAGCTTTGAAATCGAATGTTCCTATACTCAACTGACTGTCGAGATCCACGGCTTCCAGGATGTCATGTGAGAGAAACCGGTATATCTTTCGTATGACCTATGTTTTCGGAATGCGTGCTAGCGAGCATGCAGGAGTCACTGTATTAGAGATACGACATTTCGTTTGTGTTCAGAATATATTCTATCATTTTAAAACAGATGATGGATGTAAAAGAGATCGTAATAAAAATTTTTTTGCTGATCATTTCTGGTACCCTTCTTGTAGACGTTTGTGATCTGTGGCTTCTGCCAACTTCCGTGTAGAGTTTCTTGTTTGAGGAATCTACAGCATGTTGGGATTAAAAGAAGAATTTACTTAGATGCAAATTCTGAAGTGAATCTGATGGGGATCCCATTAGGTGCTGGATTTACGTTCAGCTTTAGGGATTTAAACCGTTTGCCAACGCCTCTGACACTAATACCTGTATTATGCGTTTTGAAATGGCGAGAGAATTAATCTGGGGCAGCAGTTCTGGATTTTGCTTTGTAAACGAACATTTTAAAGTTTGGTTTAAGATTTCTGCTTTTGCTTCGTTACCTTCAATTTCAGTTTCTCTGTCATGCAAGAGTGTCTAGACAGCACCTTTGATGCCAACGACATTCTTTGAGTATGACAAGAATATCTTTGGGGTTTGTAAGAGGTGTTTTGACACGATGCTGCTAGATTACGTGTTGAAGTCTCTCCCACTGCCCATCTGACAGACAACCGCGTCACATTTAGTATCTCCTCATCTATAGCCCTATGCTTTGTTTAACACCTATTGTGAAGTAATCGCTGTTACTTTGTAGTTTTGTTTAGTGAGAATATATTGCACCACGTAGCATCCCTCCTATCATGAACTGTTCTACTGGGTTCATACACTGATGAGCCGAAGCATTACAACAGCCTTCTTCACAACGTGTTGGACCGCAATACAGCAGCGATTCTGAGTGTAATGGATCGATAAATCCTTGGTAGGTTTTCACACGTGTGCGGCAGCCAATGCCTACGGACAGCTCACACAACTTCCGTGAATTACGGGGCGGTGTTTTGTGGGCGTGGAGCGTGAGTCCCATAGCATCACAGATGTGGTCCATCAGGTTTAGATAAGAAGAATTTGATGTCTGAGACATCAACGCGAAATTGCAGTCATGCTCCTCAATTCACCGTAGCACTTCTGGCCTTGTGACACGGACACTTATCTCACTGAAGAATACTATCACTGTCGGGAGAGACATAGGGCATGATGGTCAAAATGTGCTCTCAACAGTATGCTCCGAAACACGAAACACTTGTGCCAGCACCAGATATGCCACAGCTCGCCGTCTATACCACTTTACAGAGGCGTGGAAGTTCAGTACATTGTAGTCTTTGTAAGTCTGCAGGCTTCCGTTGCCGTCGTCATTGAAGGTAAAATGTTCTAGGTTTCATGCTGCTCTTCAGTTTCTTCTTACACATATTATGTTTCGACCCCTCTGCTGGGATCGTCCTCAGGATATTTTGGTGTTCCTGGTTAACTGAACACTCGCGTACTTGTGGTTTCACCGTCCGTCAACCACTTTCCATGGATGTTCGTGACAGTACCACGCGAACAGCTGATTAGTTTGACCGTTTCCGAGCTGGTCGATTCCAGGAATCGCACCATAACCATCTGTCGTTTGCGAAAGTCCCCTCTGCCAGTGGATTTCCGCATTGCAGCCAGTATCCTCGCTGGAATGATTCCGTTTCGTCACTGCTTCGCTCATACACTTTTCTTACCACACCACGCTTTGCGTTGTGGTCATGATGTTCTGGCTTATCAGTATTATCAGTGCAGTGCCTGGTCAACTAGTCTTCTAAACTTGAGCCTCGTACTGTCAGAGGCGACCACCATGTACGTTATCAACGTGCACAGACTCTGCCCGCTGTGCACTGCGCCACAGCCAGTTCACCGTTTATGAAACCTTTAGTCGCGCGCCGTATACTGTCTAACTACAACGACACTGCCGTACTTTGGGTTTTTACGAGTGGATTGTTATTCCAAGGCTGACGAAGCGCTTGGCTGCAGTTGCTGGTAGTGTGCTGCTCGCAAATCTGTAAGCGCCTTTCGTGTTGGGATGGTGCTGCTCTGATAGAATATTCAACCGTGTTGCTAATACCTGCATACGGCGCAGAACGAACTGAAAGTTATATGGGATGTTTCTACGTTACTGCCTTAGCGTAATCCGGCGCAGTTTGTATCAGTCACTCATTTTTCTACGCTGCTGTGAGCACTACAACAAATCACAGATGGATGTGCTAACCACACAGGTAATGTAGGGACCATCGAATAAGGTACCACAAGTTCAGAAACAGAATGGAGAGGGGTTAGAATACAACACTGCAGCAACTCAAACTACTTGGGAGTCAGCCTAGATCCTACACTGTCATTTAAGAAGCACCGCACTGATCTAAAATGGAAAACATGTGTAAGAAACGGTATTACAAGAAACGAGAGTGGTTCAGCAAGGGTAGCGCAACGTGAAGTCCTTCAATCATCAGCAATGAGATCTGTTTTGCAGCAGTAAGCCGGCCGAAGTGGCCGTGCGGTTAAAGGCGCTGCAGTCTGGAACCGCAAGACCGCTACGGTCGCAGGTTCGAATCCTGCCTCGGGCATGGATGTTTGCGATGTCCTTAGGTTAGTTAGGTTTAACTAGTTCTAAGTTCTAGGGGACTAATGACCTCAGCAGTTGAGTCCCATAGTGCTCAGAGCCATTTTTTGCAGCAGTAAAATAAGCGGCGTCAATACTGGAGACGCTTCGTCATTCCAAACAAGCAGACGTAGCCTTAGATGACTATTAGGATTGTCATCGGATGTCTGACGCCTACATCTGTCTAAGAAGTTGCGGCCGTAGCAATACCAGATATCAGACAGTCGGTGAAATATACAGGGTGAACTTAATAAGGTTCTATGAACATGTGTCCGGAAATGCATCGCTGCCAGGGTAGATGGCGTTGACAAATACCAGTTCCTCTGACTCCCGTGCAGTGTGTTCCTTGTGCGATCGACGCAGCAGAATGGGCCGGTCTTCACGTTGGGAACAAGCCGAGATGGTGTCTGTGTACTGCCAAGCAGATGGAAACGGTCGAGAGGCAGCCCGGCATTCCAAAACAAGTACCCTCACAGACACCAACCACATCACACAACATTTCAAGCTCTTTTTAGGCGTTTGTCTGACCATGGGTTCTTTCAGACAGACTAACGTGCAGGGAGGCGGAAGACTGTGCGAGCAGCAGATTTGGAGGACCGGGTTCGACAGAATATTGAGACGAACCTTCGTACAAGCTCCAGGCAAGTATCTCGCCAACACAGTGTAACGTGCAAAAGAGTACAGCGGTCCATGATGCGATGAGTGAACGAGTGCATTGCATCCCGTGGAGGCCACTTTGTTGTGACGCACTGTACTATATTCCGGAAAAACATGTTGTCGTTGAACGCACTGTGTCCATGTTCATAGCACCTTTTTTTCCTCCGATTCTAGTCACAATGTGTCCCTGCAGTTTGTCGGTTTTATTAATGTTCATCCTATAGAGGAAGAAGATGACAAACCGACCCTCGGCACTTAATGTATAAACAACAAACACCTTCACCTCGTCGTAAATCAAGGAAGAGCTCTATCCAACGGACAGTACCGTTAGAAGACGAACCTGAAACCTGCCGCCTATCTTCATGTTTGGACTCTCTCCAAAATACAAACGTGCACCCCAAATCAGAAATCAGACAAGAGCATCAACTACAGTACAGTACGTGAAGAGAACTGAATAGATTAAGAACAGGAGTCCCAGAATGCAGGTTCGAATTCTGCCTCGGGCATGGATGTGTGTGATGTCCTTAGGTTAGTTAGGTTTAAGTAGTTCTAACTTCTAGGGGACTGATGACCACAGATGTTAAGTCCCATAGTGCTCAGAGCCATCTGAGCCATTTTTTAACCATTTGAACCCAGAATGCTAAGCACCATTAAACACGGTTAAGTGGGACTGCTCTGGAGAGACCGATAACCTCGCTGTTTGGTCTCTTCCCCCAACCAACAAACCAACTGTTCTGGAGATGACCAGTGCAAATGTGGAGAAACATAGACCACCTACGGATGGAGTTTATTTGCACAGCGGAAGATGAACTTTTGGACAATGACAAGTCCATTAAAGGTTGGTTGGTTGGTTGGTTTGGGGAAGGAGACCAGACAGCGTGGTCATCGGTCTCATCGGATTAGGGAAGGATTGGGAAGGAAGTCGGCCGTGCCCTTTCAGAGGAACCATCCCGGCATTTGCCTGGAGTGATTTAGGGAAATCACGGAAAACCTAAATCAGGATGGCCGGACGCGGGATTGAACCGTCGTCCTCCCGAATGCGAGTCCAGTGTCTAACCACTGCGCCACCTCGCTCGGTCAAGTCCATTAAAGCTGCAGGGGTTTGGAGGAAGACAGTTTACAGCTTCCCGCCCGGACACGGAAGGTAAAATAAAGTAAGTAGTTTAGAAATGCAATCGACTTCGTGTTGACAGACCTTCAATGAAATTTACGAACTGCACTGAAGATGTGAAAATGATAACAGTTCCCTTAGACGTTCAGGCTCACGATTATAGTCAGATCGTATTACTAATTCGTGTTACCGTAGAAGTAGACGTCGAATATTTAACGATCTAGTACCAAAACACTGTTTACAAGTACTGCTTGCGGTTGTCAGTTAACACGTTTCTAGACCGAAGTCACAGATTAATCTGGTAACAATAAAACAGTCCCCCATTAAAACTGTTACGTGTACCATAAAGATTCTCGATAGATCCAACACACTTCTCATAGCATTCAATTCGCATAGCACAAAAGTAATAATATTTAGCAGAAACGTAGCGACATTACGCACATCGCTTTTTACTTCTCTCCACGCCATGTGGATGCTGTTAACGATAGATCACTGTTGGCAGCGCATTTCTGGTGGCTGCGATGTCACTGATGTGCTGGAAGGTTCTGGAAGTTACCGTTTTACGCCTACGGTCGGTAAATCCCATCTAAACTTTCTGATCAAAAGTATCAGAACACATCTCTCGAACGCAGGATTGACTACTTTAATACGTCACGAGAGGCTGTCCCTCCAGTACAAAAGGAGGCAGGGAGCACTGTGTTGATGATGTTTGGTTTGTGGGGCGTTCAACTGAGCGGTCATCAGCGCCTGTACAAAGTCCCAATTTTTACACATTCCAATTCTTTCACAATCCAATCTAGCCACTGTCACGAATGATGACGATGAAATGATGAGTGCAACACAAACACCCAGTCCCTGGGCACAGAAAATCCACACAAACGGGCCGGGATTCGAACCCGGGGCCCGTGATCCAGAGGCAGCAAAGTTAGCCACTAGAGCACGAGCTGCGGACGGAACACTGTGTCGTCAGGAGTGAAGCAGTTACAGCGGAATGGGTGGGTCAGAAGAGCTCAGTGACTTCGAACGCAAATTAGTCGTTGGGTGTCACCCGAGTAACAAATCCATCAGGGGCATTTCAACCCTTCTAAAGCTGCCCATATCAACTGTTGGCGATTTGGTTGTGAAGTGGAACCAAGAAGGAACAACCTCAGCTAAACCAAGACCAGGCAGACCTCATGTTCCGAAGAACAGGGACCGCTGGATGTTACGGAGGGTGGTTGTAAAAATTGCATAAAATCAGCGTAAGAAATAACTCGTGAGTTCCAGCTAACAGCATTCCAGCAGGTAAAATTACTGTATGAAAAAAAAGTGTTACAATGCGGTACAGTGGTCAAGCAGCTCATTATAAGCCGCACATTTCCGTAATCAGTGTTATCGACACTCGAGGTGATGTAAAAGGTGGCGCCGGATAATGGACGGCTGGAAACGAGTAATGAACCACGATATACCGTGTGGCAATCCAATGGAAGTGTTTAGGTTTGGTGTGCCTGAGCAACAATATCTGCAATACAAAATTGTTAAGGCTTTCGTGGCCACTTGTTGACAAACTGCCTATTGGCTTCTGTCTCGGGTTCTTCGGCCGACGTTCATCTAATGATTTTTCTGACGTTTCGCCAGCACGAGTGGCTGGCATTTTCAAAGCTTCACCCTCCATTGCCGGTGGTGAACTGGAGGCGAGCTCGCGGCCGCAGACTATATGTACCTGGCGCGCCAACGTCCGAGGGCTTCTCCGCGGTCATTTCCGGTGCGGTTCTCCTCTTGCTACCTGCGACGGTCGTTCGCTGCAGTACGGGAAGCCAGGATCCGTTTACCTTAAGGCTTTCCTCTTTCTTGTTGAAACTGTTCGCGTGTTTTTGGATTTCTACAGCTTCTCTGAACAAGCGCGTGTGATAGTGCTTCTCTACAGCCAGAACTTCCGTGTCGGCGAATTTTATTACGTGGTCGGTCTCATTCAGTGCGTGCTCTGCCACGGCCGATTTCTCCACCTGCCCCAACCTGCAATGTCGCTTATGCTCTTTGATCCTGGTGTTAATGGATCGTCCAGTCATTCCGACATAAACTTTTCCGCATGTGCAAGGTATATGGTATATTCCCGACATTGCAAGTGGGTCTCTTTTCTCCTTCGCCGATCTAAGATACTCTTTGATCTTCCTTGTCGGTTTGAAAATCGTCTTTACGCCATGTTTGCGCAATATACGGCCGATTCTATCCGTCACTCTGGGAATGTATGGCGGAAAGGCCGTACCCGACATTTCTTTTTTTGGTTCCTTACTTCGCCGAGTGTTTGGCTCTGTTACACTTCTAATGTAATTTGTGGAGTACCCATTGCTCCTCAGAACAGTTTCCAGGTGTTGCATTTCTCGTTTGAGGTGTTGAGGCTCACATATTCGCCCTGCTCTCGTTACGAGCGTACTAATCGTGCCTCTTTTCTGGCTCGGGTGGTGGTTTGACAGTTTGTGCATGTATCGGTCCGCGTGTGTCGGTTTTCGATACACGCTGTGTCCCAGGTTTTCACCGTCCCTTGTGTCCAGCACATCTAGAAATGGCAGTTTCTTGTCCTTTTCTACTTCCATGGTAAATGTTATGTTGGCATGTAGGCTGTTCAAGTGTTTCAGGAATTCACCGAGCTGTTCTTCACCATGGCTCCACACCACGAAAGTATCATCGATGTACCTGTACCACACCTTAGGTTTGCAAGTCGCCGAGTCCAGTGCCTGTGCTTCGAATTGTTCCATGAAGAAGTTGGCCACCACTGGACTGAGAGGACTACCCATGGCGACGCTTTCCAGCATAAGCGACATTGCAGGTTGGGGCAGGTGGAGAAATCGGCCGTGGCAGAGCACGCACTGAATGAGACCGACCACGTAATAAAATTCGCCGACACGGAAGTTCTGGCTGTAGAGAAGCACTATCACACGTGCTTGTTCAGAGAAGCTGTAGAAATCCAAAAACACGCGAACAGTTTCAACAAGAAAGAGGAAAACCTTAAGGTAAACGGATCCTGGCTTCCCGTACTGCACCGAACGACCGTCGCAGGTAGCAAGAGGAGAACCGCACCGGAAATGACCGCGGAAAAGCCCTCGGACGTTGCCGCGCCAGGTACATATAGTCTGCGGCCGCGAGCTCGCCTCCAGTTCACCACCGGCAATGGTGGGTGAAGCTTTGAAAATGCCAGCCACTCGTGCTGGCGAAACGTCAGAAAAATCATTAGATGAACGTCGGCCGAAGAACCCGAGACAGAAGCCAATAGACTGTTTGTCAACAAGTGGCCACGAAAGCCTTAACAATTTTGTATTACGCCTCTACGGGGAGGAGATTTGCAGATTGTACCGACGCCTTGACCAACGACGGAAGAAGAAAGCGCTACTGATGTCCTCTCTCGCCTTTCTGTCACGGTGCCGAGATGAATGCGCTGCACCGAAGTTCTTGAGATGCAAGCGGCTGTTCACCACCGCCCAAGTACATCGTATTTACGACAGAATGGAACGAGCTTTTCTTCGTGAGCGAATTCATACAACACGGAGAGACTTGACAAGAACGGATCAGGAGCTTCTGGACATTTTCTATCAACTAAGTAGCAGAATGCATCGAGACGACTGTGACAAGATCGGCAGCATCACTCACAGGAGCATGCAGAACGAACTCGAGCGCTGCACCGAGCGGCAAAAGAAAAAGTTTGAAAGATGCCGGAAGCAGACCGACAAGGCGATTCTCGAGATGTCACACACAGTGGTCAACCTCACTGAACGACAATTGACCGAAGAGGAAGTGTCTGTTCTTCAAAAAGGAGGGAATTTTGCTATCATCCCGAGACCTATACCTATGGAGGACATCATTGCCAACTCCGAAGCAGCCATTCGGACCCTTCCTTGTGAAAGGGCAGAGGAAATACGCACTGAAACAGCCAGGATACTGCGCCGAGCAAAACCACCAGCTTGCAACCTGAAGAAAGAAGAGGTACAAGCCATTAAGAATCTCAACGCCGACAAGAGTATATTGGTACTGCCTGCCGATAAGGGGAATGCGACCGTCGTAATGAAGACCGAAGATTATGAGCAAAAGATCCATGACCTATTAGATCCGACGACGTACCGAAAACTAAGCGCAGATCCGACGCAGCGTATCACTCGGAATACGAATCGATTAATCAAGGCGTCTTCTCTGCCGGCGGACATACAGAGAAACCTGCGCGACACAGAAGCCCTACCACCTCGGCTGTATGGATTACCCAAGATCCATAAGAACAACGTTCCACTGAGACCGATCGTTAGCGCTCCTGGCTCACCAACGTATAAACTGGCGAAACACTTGGCCTCTCTGCTCCAGCCACACGTGGCAAAGACCGACACATACATTAAGGACTCAGGACATTTCATTGAGAAGCTGAAGAAACTGAAACTTGCGCCAAACGACATCCTGGTCAGTTTTGATGTTGTTTCGTTATTTACGAAAGTGCCACTCAGCGAGGCTCTGGAGCATATCGGTTCCATGTTCCCGCAAGACATCAAAAAGCTCTTCCATGCATGTCTAACCACGAGTTATTTCACGTGGAATGGCGATTTCTACGAACAGCTGGAAGGCGTCGCCACGGGTAGACCTCTCAGTCCAGTGGTGGCCAACTTCTTCATGGAACAATTCGAAGCACAGGCACTGGACTCGGCGACTTGCAAACCTAAGGTGTGGTACAGGTACGTCGATGATACTTTCGTGGTGTGGAGCCATGGTGAAGAACAGCTCGGTGAATTCCTGAGACACTTGAACAGCCTACATGCCAACATAACATTTACCATGGAAGTAGAAAAGGACAAGAAACTGCCATTTCTAGATGTGCTGGTCACAAGGGACGGCGAAAACCTGGGACACAGCGTGTATCGAAAACCGACACACGCGGACCGATACCTGCACAAACTGTCAAACCACCACCCGAGCCAGAAAAGAGGCACGATTAGTACGCTCGTAACGAGAGCAGGACGAATATGTGAGCCTCAACACCTCAAACGAGAAATGCAACACCTGGAAACTGTTCTGAGGAGCAATGGGTACTCCACAAATTACACTCCTGGAAATTGAATTAAGAACACCGTGAATTCATTGTCCCAGGAAGGGGAAACTTTATTGACACATTCCTGGGGTCAGATACATCACATGATCACACTGACAGAACCACAGGCACATAGACACAGGCAACAGAGCATACACAATGTCGGCACTAGTACAGTGTATATCCACCTTTGGCAGCAATGCAGGCTGCTATTCTCCCATGGAGACGATCGTAGAGATGCTGGATGTAGTCCTGTGGAACGGCTTGCCATGCCATTTCCACCTGGCGCCTCAGTTGGACCAGCGTTCGTGCTGGACGTGCAGACCGCGTGAGACGACGCTTCATCCAGTCCCAAACATGCTCAATGGGGGACAGATCCGGAGATCTTGCTGGCCAGGGTAGTTGGCTTACACCTTCTAGAGCACGTTGGGTGGCACGGGATACATGCGGACGTGCATTGTCCTGTTGGAACAGCAAGTTCCCTTGCCGGTCTAGGAATGGTAGAACGATGGGTTCGATGACGGTTTGGATGTACCGTGCACTATTCAGTGTCCCCTCGACGATCACCAGTGGTGTACGGCCAGTGTAGGAGATCGCTCCCCACACCATGATGCCGGGTGTTGGCCCTGTGTGCCTCGGTCGTATGCAGTCCTGATTGTGGCGCTCACCTGCACGGCGCCAAACACGCATACGACCATCATTGGCACCAAGGCAGAAGCGACTCTCATCGCTGAAGACGACACGTCTCCATTCGTCCCTCCATTCACGCCTGTCGCGACACCACTGGAGGCGGGCTGCACGATGTAATTTGCTGGGAAGTGGCGGTGCGGTCCCCTACGGCACTGCGTAGGATCCTACGGTCTTGGCGTGCATCCGTGCGTCGCTGCGGTCCGGTCCTAGGTCGACGGGCACGTGCACCTTCCGCCGACCACTGGCGACAACATCGATGTACTGTGGAGACCTCACGCCCCACGTGTTGAGCAATTCGGCGGTACGTCCACCCGACCTCCCGCATGCCCACTATACGCCCTCGCTCAAAGTCCGTCAACTGCACATACGGTTCACGTCCACGCTGTCGCGGCATGCTACCAGTGTTAAAGACTGCGATGGAGCTCCGTATGCCACGGCAAACTGGCTGACACTGACGGCGGCGGTGCACAAATGCTGCGCAGCTAGCGCCATTCGACGGCCAACACCGCGGTTCCTGGTGTGTCCGCTGTGCCGTGCGTGTGATCATTGCTTGTACAGCCCTCTAGCAGTGTCCGGAGCAAGTATGGTGGGTCTGACACACCGGTGTCAATGTGTTCTTTTTTTCCATTTCCAGGAGTGTACATTAGAAGTGTAACAGAGCCAAACACTCGGCGAAGTAAGGAACCAGAAAAAGAAATGTCGGGTAGGCCTTTCTGCCATACATTCCAAGAGTGACGGACAGAATCGGACGTATAGTGCGCAAACATGGCGTAAAGACGATTTTCAAACCGACGAGGAAGATCAAAGAGTGTCTTAGATCGGCGAAGGAGAAAAGAGACCCACTTGCAATGTCGGGAATATACCGTATACCTTGCACATGCGGAAAAGTTTATGTCGGAATGACTGGACGATCCATTAACACCAGGATCAAAGAGCATAAACGACATTGCAGGTTGGGGCAGGTGGAGAAATCGGCCGTGGCAGAGCACGCACTGAATGAGACCGACCACGTAATAAAATTCGCCGACACGGAAGTTCTGGCTGTAGAGAAGCACTATCACACGCGGTTGTTCAGAGAAGCTGTAGAAATCCCAACACACGCGAACAGTTTCAACAAGAAAGAGGAAAGCCTTAAGGTAAACGGATCCTGGCTTCCCGTACTGCAGCGAACGACCGTCGCAGGTAGCAAGAGGAGAACCGCACCGGAAATGACCGCGGAGAAGCCCTCGGACGTTGTCGTGCCAGGTACATATAGTCTGCGGCCGCGAGCTCGCCTCCAGTTCACCACCGGCAATGGAGGGTGAAGCTTTGAAAATGCCAGCCACTCGTGCTGGCGAAACGTCAGAAAAATCATTAGATGAACGTCGGCCGAAGAACCCGAGACAGAAGTCAATAGGCAGTTTGTCAATATCTGCCATCATGAGTAGTGCGAACAGTGAAGGACAGCGGAGGTGAAGTAACGGTATGGTGGTGCTTTTCATGGTTAGATTGTGGTTCCCTTATGGTGCTTAAGCAATCGCTAAACACGGAAGGATATGAACACTTATTATAGCATTGTGTACTGCGTACTATAGGGTAACAGCTCCGAGGTGATGATTGTATCAGCATGAAAATGCACACTGCCATAAAACAACATCTGTGGGGCCATGGTTTGTGTACAAAATGGTTCAAATGGCTCTGAGCACTATGGGACTTCTCATCTGAGGTCATCAGTCCCCTAAAACTTAGAACTAAATAAACCTAACTAACCTAAGGACATCACAGACATCCATGCCCGAGGCAGGATTCGAACCTGCGACCGTAGCGGTCGCGCGTTTCCAGACTGAAGCGCCTAGAACCACTCGGCCACAACGGCGTTTGTGTACAAAAATATTCCTGAAACGGACTGGCCTGCCCAGAGTTTCAGATTGCACGCAATGGAACACCTTTAGGAGGAGTCAGAATATCGATTTCGCTCTAGACCGAAGCGTCCAAGATCGCTAACTTATCTGGTTTCGGATCTTCAGGAAGACTGGGCTGCCATTTCTCCAGAGACGTTCATATATCCCAGCAAAAATGTCCCCAGCAGATTTCAAGTGTTGATAAAGGCGGAGAGTGGACACACCGCATACTGGTGTCCATTAATAGCTGTCCAGACATTTTCGGTCAGACGGCGAGCGCTTTCGGGACGTCGACCCATAAGTACGGACGAGACATTAATTTTGAAGAATAAATAATCTGAATGTGATAATAAGAATTATCTGAGTCGTGGTAGAAATTGAAACTAGTGAAGCTAATCTTGAAGAACAGTGAATTATGAGCAGTTTAAAGACAGCGGAGTTAGACATGTGCGGTTGCCATTAGTAGCACATGGCAATGTAACTGCCTCATAAAATGTTACAGAATTTCCCGTGAAGTAACTGAAAAACTGAAATATTCTTGACAGGAAATAAATGAAACAAACTGATTTATGTGGCTAAGAAGGATGTGTGATGTTGACCTGAGAGAGGCTAATCAGTGAACATAAAGCTGTTCTGTGTGAAGGAAAACTGTGCTTAAACTGAATGACTTATGTCTTTAGAACAATGTTATTTATAGTGTAGGATGCAGTGAACAGTTTAGTTTAGGCACATCGTTCAATTCTACAGCCACCTGCGTATCTCATATAAGGAACCTCTTTCACTTGCCCGACAGGTGAAAACTTGAATGAACATTATTATTAAAAAAAAATAGATAAAAAAGAAGGGGGTAGGGGCTTCACAAGGCCCAGATTACGAATGACTTATTGGCGCCTGTTTGTATTGGCAACAGGCCAAATCCGGCGACAATGCCTAAATGCAAATAGCTAGCGCTACGTTACGAAAACGTTCAGGTACTGAGTAAGACAGAATTATAGTGCGCTAACTAAGAATTCTGAACATTCGGTCGCCCCTGGCGACCTTGTCCAGATTGGATTGATCGTAGTGCAGTCGCAAGTAACAAGCTCTTTAGCGGAGTTTCCCGTGCGATATCAAAATTATTGCGCTCCTCATATGTGATGACTGGGTGTTGTGTGATGTCCTTAGGTTAGTTAGGTTTAAGTAGTTCTAAGTTCTAGGGGACTGATGACCATGGATGTTAAGTCCCATAGTGCTCAGAGCCGCTCTTCATATGTCTCTCTTTGTTAGTTCGAAGCGGCTGATAGGACTTTGCATTGTTTGAACACGCAATTATCATCAGCGGATGCCACATAATTTCTCCTCCATAAGCAATTTATCACCATAGACCTACCCGGAACTAAATTTTGCGCACACATCAAGAATGCAGGATGGGAGAGAGCTTGCTTAGCGAACAGCCTCATGTACATTAAATTATGGAAAACTCTTACTTGTGTGGCGTCATAATGATTACACCGACGCCCGTCCGGATAGCTGTGCGCAATGAAACGCGGCTTCCGGAACGGGGATATTCGCCGACCCGGATCGAAACCCCCGGCGGATTAACGAAAAGGGTCGGTATGCCGGCCAGCCTTGATGTGATTTTATGTGGTTTCCTACATCTCACCAGGTGAATACTGGACTGGTACCCAAGTCCCACCCCTAGTTACACGATTGTCTGGCCGGAGTGGCCGAGCAGTTCTAGGCGCTTCAGTCTGGAGCGGTGCGACCGCTACGGTCGCAGGTTCGAATCCTGCCTCGGGCATGGATGTGTGTGATGTCCTTAGGTTAGTTAGGTTTAAGTAGTTCTAAGTTCTAGGGGACTCATCACCTCAGATGTTTAGTCCCATAGTGCTCAGAGCCATTTAGTTACATGATTCCCTGACATTAAGTTACAGTGCTACTAGCCACATGCGTCAATAGAGGATTTTTGTAGTTTAGTACTGCTGTCACAGCGTAGAACTGAACCTAATAAGGGAGAGAGGGTAAAATGAAGTGTGTTTGCACTTGTAATTTACGTTAGCGTTGACAGCGATGAATTCGATTTTGGGTAACCGATGATTAAAATTTCTGTTCAATGAAGATGCTCTGAAGGTCAATGCGGATACCCTATGCGTGACCCGCAGGGCTCCCTACCAATCTAGCGAGCGGAGAGAACTAGCTGGAGGCTAACAAGTGAGTGTACGGCGCAGTATGCTGAACTATTGCACTTTAAGGTAAAACGTAAAATATAGCACTGCAAATACAAATAAAAAAGCGCGTCGTATTGCGCTATTTCTGATTCAGTTTCAGGCGAAGGGCTTGTAAAACTAGTTCTGAAACTCGTGGTCTGTCGTCGTTTCGTCTGTCAATTACAGAGCGACGTGGAGCGTGTATAAGTGAAATTACTGCGACGGACGGCGAATCGAATTTCACTCATCGCCATATTACATGCAGTACATTTTTACGACCGCATTAAGGCTGGCAGTCATTTCCAGAGGAACCTGAGTGCAAAAAATGTGAAATCGATAAGCAGTAATTCCGTGATCAGTGACCGCAAGTACAGCTCGAATTGGAAGTCTCTTTTTTTTTCTTTTTCTAGAATAAATTCGTGCGTAGCACTGCACCAACATCCTCAAAATTTAACACCTTATATGGGACTTGCGAAATCCCATGGACTCACTCGCAAAAGAGCTAAAATTCATCTCTCTTAACAAACTTAGGTCACAGCTAGTTTCACCGTGGTTTAGAATCGGCGTTAAACTGTAGGCCCTCTTACAACAGTTCAAAGATTAAACGGAGACAAGGGCATACCTCTTCCAAACGGACCGTGTCTCGTAGAACATTGTGTATGAGGCAGCTTTACTTTTTTATTTCACTTTTTTACACATCATTAATTATGAATGTTAAGAATTTATACTGTTGATGATTCTCACACAGAACAGCAGCTAGTTACGTGTTAAATAACTATACTTTTTTCTTTCTACTTATCTCGTTCTCTATGCCTAAATTTTATAAACTTTAAAGTATATGAGTAACACTGTATAGCTCTCGTAACACTAATAAACGTTTCATAGTTATGTAAAAAGTACAGACGTTGCCTATGACTTACCAGAAATAATATAAGGGCTAACTTTTATAGACAGTTTAAAGAACCGTTATCGTATGAAGACATTTCTGGTAGAAAAATAAATTAACAGCCGACTGAATGCAGAATATACTGAGCTGGGAAAGCATGGGTTAACGAAACTAGATTACTTGCAAAGGAGAAATATTGAGGCCTATTTTTAATCAATATATAGTGAATGAAAGTAAGCCTTGTTTGAAGACAGGATTTTCGCCATTCAATAAATATTTGTAGTGAGTGAAGATAAGGCTTCTCGCAAGGCACAAAATTTAGGTTTCCTAATACTAGTGCAACGAAGATTATGTTAAGTTGCAACAAATGGAACAGCAACTTACTTCACTGACAGCTGTGGAAGAAATGTACGTTGATATAAACTATCTAATCAAAATTATTCGGACACCTGTCACTGGACATTCACATGTGGTGTGTCCACCCTTCGCCAAACCCATCCAGTCATCCACTGTCCAATGGTGTAGCGGTTTATACCACCACGCGCGTCGCTTAGCACTGGCTACAGATGCGTTTAGCTTATGACAATCCACTAGACTATTGTATCACAGTCTTTTTAACGCTCTGGCACAGTCAGTGTGCTAGCTGTCCTGTGGCAGCACTTTGAAACTCACGAGTGATTCCTTCTGCTGATTTCAAGCTATTTTTTTACAAGAACCTCTCGTTATGCTGGACGGTCGCTGTCGATTAAAACATGAGATCTGTCTGGGCTCGGTTTAGCTGTCGTTGTACGTTTGCATCTCCATTTCACAGCCACAGCACCAACTGCCAAATTGAGCAGCTTTAGAGGGACTGAAATGTCTGTGCTGGATTTGTTACTCAGGTGACATCCAGTCACTACTCCACGTTCGTAGTTCCTGAGCTCTCCTGCTGTTACTGGTTCTCTACTGGCAGTAAAATACCCCCACCTATACTGAAGAACCAAAGAAACTGGTATAGGCATGCGTATTCAAATACAGAATCTGTAAACAGGCAGAGTACGGCGCTACGGTCGGCAACGTCTACATAAGACAAGTGCCAGGCGCAGTTGTTAGATCGGTTACTGCTGCTACAATGGCGGGTTATTAAGATTTAAGTGAGTTTGAACGTGCTGTTACAGTCGGCTCACGAGCGATGGGACACAGCATCTCCGAGGTAGCGATGAAGTGGGGATTTTCCCATAGGAGTGTGCCGTGAATATCAGGAATGCGGTAAAACATTAAATCTCCGACATCGCTGCGGCCAGAAAAAGATTCTGCAAGAACGGGACCAACGACGACTCAAGAGAATCGTTCAATGTGACGGAAGTGCAACCCTTCCGCAAATTGCTACACATTTCAATGCTGGAACGTTAACAAGTGTCAGAGTGCGAAACATTTAACGAAATATTATCGATATGGGCTTTCGGAGCCGAAGGCCCACCCGTGTGACTTTGCTGACTGCACGACACAAAGCTAGGCCCGTCAACACCAACATTTGACTGTTGATGATTGGAAACATGTTGCCAGGTCGGACGAATCTCGTTTCAAATTGTATCGAGCTGATGGAGGTGTACGGGTATGGAGACAATCTCATGAATCCATGGACACTGCATGTCAGCAGAGGATTGTTCGAGCTGGTTCAAAATGGCTCTGAGCACTATGGGACTCAACTTATAAGGTCATCAGTCCCCTAGAATCTAGTACTACTTAAACCTAACTAACCTAAGGACATCACACACATCGATTAGCGCCTAGAACCGCTCGACCACTCCGGCCGGCGTTCGAGCTGGTGGAGGCTCTGTAATAGTGTAGGGCGTGTGCAGTTGGAGTATAAGCGACCCCTGATACGTCTAGATGCGACTCTGATAGGAGAAATGTACGTAAGCATCATGTTTGATCACCTGCGTTGTGGCCGAGCGGTTCTAGACGCTTCAGTCCGGAACCGTGCTGCTGCTACGGTCGCAGGTTCGGATCCTGCCTCGGACATGGATGTGTATGATATCCTTAGGTTAGTTAGGTTTAAGTAGTTCTAAGTCCAGGGGACTGATAACCTCAGATGTTAAGTCCCATAGTGCTTACAGCAATTATTTTGATCTCCTCCATCCATTCAAGTCCATTGTGCATTCCGACGCGCTTGGGAAATTCCAGCAGGACAATGAGACATCCAACACGTCCAGAATTGCTACACTTCCCCTGCCACCAGACTCCCGAGACACGAACACCATTTTGCATATCTGGGATGCCTTGCAACGTGCTATTCAGAAGAGATCTCCACGCCCTCGTGCTCTTACGTATTTATGGACAGCCCTGCAGGATTTATGGTGTCAATTTTCTACATCACAGACATTAGTCGAGTCCTTGCCACGTCGTGTTGAGGCACTGCTGCGTGCTCGCGTGGGCTCTACACGATATTAGACAGTCGTACCAGTTTTTTTGGCTCTTCAGTGTACTTTTATACTGACTGGTTCGCCTCTCGTGAGATCTAATGTTCAATTCCGCATTATATAGTGGTGTCCGGATAATGGCTCTGAGCACTATGGGACTTAACATCTATGGTCATCAGTCCCCTAGAACTTAGAACTACTTAAACCTAACTGACCTAAGGACATCGCACACATCCATGCCCGAGGCAGGATTCGAACCTGCGACCGTAGCAGTCGCGCGGCTCCGGACTGAGCGCCTAGAACCGCTAGGTGTCCGGATATTTTGATCGGATAGATAAAGGATGTCCGGATACTTTGACCAGATAGCTTACATGTGGGTGTGTATGAAGATGTCTGAATTACTAGTCATTTGAGTTGGAACGTGTAAGAGTCAATCTGTTTTTGTGTGTTTTGAGAATTAAATGGTAAATGTCAGCAAGAACCCGCTTCGGCCTATAGATGTCAAGTCACATACACTTTGGATGAAATAGGTGAAATAAACACAGCCTTCAGCAGCGCAAATCCACACCTCCTTGCGTACCTCACTTCTCCGTCGCTGGGCGGCAGCGTAATACGACACACGGCGGTTTGCGAGGCGTGTACAGGATTAGGGGGCTGTTTGCAGACTCAGGTCCGCGACGGCGTAAGAAAGAGGCCGTTAATCAGAGCAGCAGGCAGGAGGCGCGTCTCAGGCAAAGCAAACCGGGTTTAGGAGGGATTACACGGCGTGGTGCCGCCGTAATCTAGTGCCGGCGGCAACGCGGACACGGCGGCGCTGTAGCTGCGGCGACCCGCCCAGGTCCACCACCACCACACGGCGCTGGCATCTACAAGTGTCTGGTACTGCACGCTTGTACTCTGATGCTCTGCGCGTAAATGCTAATACGACCCTGTAAACGTTGTACTAGTGACAGTTGGTACTCCTGCAACACGACCGTATTTACGTGGAGGCAAGTGACGCCGTGCTTAGAGCGCCTATCACAGGCGCCAAACGCTTTTTGAAACTAGAAGTAAGGGACGATGGAGTGGGATCCCATGAAGGGACGAGAAAGTTACGTCAATATTAATCAATTTTAAATTCGTGTTCATATTCACTGACATTTTTGTTGTCGTGCTTGATTTCCCTGTTTGTCCTCACTTATTCTGTGTTACTCCATTGTGGGTGTATTATTTGTCAAGTGCAAAGAGTTACAAGTGAAAATTGGCTTGGAAGTTAAGAAGTAATTAACTGGAATTATCAGATCAAAATCAATATAAATGACTTTAAAACTGCTGCTATTTTGAAACTTTAGCATCTTACTCACTTAAAACTTAAAACATGAGAGTTATCTTCACGTGTGGTGACTAAAGAGGTAAGCACTCCTAATAGTGATGGAAAAATGTGTGGCAAATGGCACTGCTAGAGAGTCAGTTTCAGTAATGACAGTTTGTAGCTTGAGAACTGGTCACTAACGAAAACTGTAACGAAAAATGAGGCAACGATTAAAGCTAAGAAACACTAAAAAGTACAGATAGTACTGTTTTGAGAAATTTACTATTCTGTCGGCTAAACAAAGCTTAATTTAAAAGACGATATCTGACAAGAATGACCGTTAACTGAAAGAGAACGCTGCTCAATGAAATTGTTCGATTCTAGCCTGATTAGAGATCGCTGTTCATGCCTGCCCCCCCCCCCCCCCTTTCTCTCTCTCGCTCTCTCTCTCTCTCTCTCTCTCTCTCTCTCTCTCTCTCTCTCTGTGTGTGTGTGTGTGTGTGTGTGTGTGTGTGTGTGTGTGTGTGTGTGTCTGTCTGTGTGTGTATTGAGGGATAACAGACAAGGTCTCTAATCTAAGCTATTGCTGGAAGCATTTAACATATCGTAATTCTGTTTTGACCCATGTGAACCGTAAGAATATCAGTCATACCAAGCCATAGGCTCCCCTCATGACAACATTAACTAAGAATATCGAGTCATAGTGTCCCCTCGTAACACCATTATGTAATCATGCCAAGCCAGAGTCTCTCCTCATAACAATAAGCTGAAAGACATCGATATCAACTTCGTTTTTTTTTTCCAAATGGAACTCCTTTATTTTTAAAAATATCCGTCTTATGGAATTTACTGATGTAGAATTTGTCAAATCAGTTGTTATTATTGTTCAACGCACAACACATTGTAAAACAATGTTGATGTATAGCTACGTGATTCGAGACTTCCGCTCTAATCAAAATGGTTCAAATGGCTCTGAGTACTATGGGACTTACCATCTGAACTCATGAGCCCCTAGAACTTAGAACTACTTAAACCTAACTAACCTAAGGACATCACACACATCCATGCCCGAGGCAGGATTCGAACCTGCGACCGTAGCGGTCGCGCGGTTCCAGACTGAAGCGCCTAGAACCGCTCGGCCACACCGGCCGGCCACGCTCTAATCATTTTGCGGTTCGTGTTTTAAGTCATCAGTCAGAAGTACTTGCATTTTTAAAACTCGCTCTCATACAATAAAGTTATTTGGATGAAACGAGTTCTCTTAAGGTTCCCAGTTTCCGTTCCACTATATGGTGCCATCGCACGTTGCAGAAATCAGCTGTTGTGACAAGTGAGCACGATTGGAAACCGCTTAAAAAAAAAAAAAATGGTAGTGCACTGGTCAACGAGTGATAGTGTGATGGGAGCGAACGGAAGATGGAAATTTTGGAAAAAGATGAAGACTTTTTATTGAGTTAAATTCATATCATGAAAGTTGAGTCGAAAAATTGAAGTACTGCTGGTTGGCAATTTACACACAGACAGTGAGATGACGAAAGCGTGGCTCCCGAAACGCTTAGCTGAATGTTAGCACTAATTTTCTGTGTTTTCTATGCTAAACAAATACAACAATAGCATTGTCAGTATAATTAATCCGAAAGAGACAAGAGACGGATTCAGTAACATTTAATTCTCCACAATTTAGTTAGAAGTTTCGGAAGGACTACAGTATTTATAGCTTAGGTCTTCGTTGTTTTGATAGTCAAACTTCGTTATTGTCTTATCACACCGTTTATTGTACATTGTTGAACATGGAGCTTCGCAGCAGACCATCCAAACGTGTTCACACGCTGACTCAAAGACGTCGTAAGTTACGATTGCAGCGGGCACGGGACCATCGGGATTCGACTGACGATCAATGGCTACTTGTCGATTCTTCGGGTGAATCACATTTTTGCTAGACTAGATCGATGACAGTCTCCGCAGACGCCGTCATCGTGGCGAACTTTGGCTCGAAACGTACAACGCGCCACGGACGCAGGCTGGTGGGAGCAGTAGTATGCCATGGGAGACATTCTCCCGCGCTTGCATGGCACGCTGATAGCTGCGAACCACCTGCATCCCTTCATGCTTGGTATCTTCTCCGATGGCGATGTCATCTTTCAGCAGTACTATTGTCCGTGTCTCGTAGCCAGAACCGAGCTACAGTGGTTTGAGGAGGAATATAGTGAACTGATGTCGATGTTTCGGCGACCAGATTCCTACGGAATCCATTAGGGTCGCTATCGCGCGTACGCAAATCAGCGGCCCGCTATTTAAGCGAATTATATGACCTGTGCGTCGACATCTAATGCCACATACGTCCACAAAACTACCAACAAACTGTCGGGCCACAGATACACCGAATCAGTGATGTATTTCGTTCCAGAGACTGACAAACAAGCTATTAAGCAGGTGGTCATAATGTCTTGGCTCATCAGCGTACATACAACGTTCAGACATGCTGGTACACAACTGCAGGGCAGCGTTCTCTTTGTGGCCTACTTAAGCATTTGCTCAAGAAGGAACTGACGCTAAATTACTGTTCATGTGTATGTTCTGAAATTACAGCTAAAGTCAGTTGCGTTATGGGATGATGGCTTTCAAATTTTATAGAACACTAAATCCAACAATAGATCTCTGTTGGTTGATGACCACAATGGCGAAGCTATTAACGTGCACGCAGAGAGCATTGGAAATTTAAAAGAATACATCAAATACAAATTGAAATGCATCTTTAGTCAACTAGAACATCGCCACGAATAATAACTAGAGACAAACTGTGGTAGGAGGAGTGAACTTAAACACAAATTTCGTGCCAAGTCGTCGTTACAGAAGACGAATATTTTGACCATTTCCAGAACAAATCAGAAATATTAGAAAACACTTGCTTAAAATATAAATGCGTCACTAATTTCTCGTGTTGGGAGTTCTTTCAACGCGAAATACGGCTAACATTATATCTGAAATATACACCTCACAAATACATCAACACTGAATGGTCACCTCTGATTTCGAAGCCTTTACGTTCCATGTTCATTGCTGTAACGGCTTAACTATTCGGACAAAAACTAATTAAAACGCAACTTTGAGCTGAAATCAATATAGCAAATTTGCCATCGACCTACACCAGTACACTCGGTATTATAAAGTATATAGGTACCCACCTGCTACTGATGTCGAAGTGGCCAACGACTTGCAACGGCGCCCAGTAGGGAGACAGCACACACTTCTCCGTCATCACAGCCTCCGTCCCCGCTTACAAATGCGTATAGCTTGGTTGACGTTTCCTGGGAAACGCTAGTCCATTATTGGAAAACGGAAATACAGAAGCGTCCGATCTTACCCGTCGGCTTTGACCCATGACGTCACAAATACCGCGGAAACGACTATAAACAATTCCAATATGGCGGATATAAAAACATCGCATACGTATTGTAAACACTGAAATACACAAGTTTCACAAAAAGCCTAATGACTGTAACGGGACAAGCGTGGGAAATTAGGGGTTTTTGGGTGCGGAGAAACTAAATATACAGAAATGTAGCCACCGACCGCCATTCAAAACCACGCAAAACAACGAAATAAATCAACATCACAAAACTGACCAAATACCAAAAAACACATTCCTATCCATAATCGGACACTTCCCTTAACCTATATAGCTCAACAGAACCTACCGATCACATCCCCCAATAGAAAACTAAGAAACGAAAGCTTCCCTTACACCTACATACATCGGCACTTATGCAGTTTAGCAGGTACGGAAAAAATTTTTCATTTTTTTTTGCAAAATTTGATCATCATGTGTCGTTATGCGGTGGGGGGAGTCTGCAGTGCCCCCCCATCCCCCCACAGGCTTCATTAGTGTCAAATAAATATTTTCGAATCATAGGCGGCCGCTGCCGCGGCCGCATTCCAAAAAAAAACTCCCAACCTAACCTCAAGTGGGCTACGCTACAGATCAATATGTTCATCAAATTGCTTCATATTACGTATACATGTTCATTAGTGTCAAATCAATATTTTCGAATCATAGGCGGCCGCTGCCGCGGCCGCATTCCAAAAAAAAAACTCCCAACCTAACCTCAAGTGGGCTACGCTACAGATCAATATGTTCATCAAATTGCTTCATATTACGTATACATGTTCTTTAGTGTCAAATCAATATTTTCGAATCATAGGCGGCCGCTGCCGCGGCCGCATTCCAAAAAAAAAAACTCCCAACCTAACCTCGTATTCAGGGCTACGCTACAGATCAATGTGTAGGTCCCTTACGTCACGGGTCAAAGCCGACGCGTGAGATCGGATGTTTCCAACCTATACCCAATACACAAAACATACATAAATAACCAAAAAAAAAAACGGAACTTACCTCAAAAAAGTTCCAGCTCCACAAACTAGATTGGCCACCACAATCACACACAAATGCACACACGCACGCACGCACACACACACACACACACACACACACACACACATACAAAAACACACACACACACACCAACGAAAAAATACTGAACTAAAATAAAAACCCAACCCACCCAAACGTCAACCCCCTCCCCCACAACTCCAAAATACAACACACAAACACTATACAACAAAATAAACCACCCACCCACCTACCCAGCCCACCCTAACTAACCACTTTCGGTCTATACATTTTACCCACAGCCCTTAAAAAAACCCGAAGAATGCAATAGCCCTCTGGGACACTCTTCCGCCAACAGTACTCATCTAAATGAGACTGAAGGTTGGAAGAGCGCCTCTTCCCCCTCCCAAGAACTGACTTAACCGCTCCCCACATCCCCTCAATTGTGTTAGTGCAAGCCCCAGTATCATAATTCTTAAACTCTAGACTGTGGTTCACTACTAAATGATTAAATCCCCTCTCACCCAACCCCCTATATGAAGAAAACGCATCTGACCGGCTCTACATACTCCTCAATTAACCCCACTAATTCAGGCTTCGACCTCCCCTCCACAACCCTAAAAACACATTCAGTACCCCCACCCCCCTGAACAACAGCCCCCCACACCCAAAGACCAGCCACAGACTTCCCCCTCCCATACTTCCTTTTACCAAACTGCGACTCATCCACCTCCACAAGCACCCCATGCCCACCCAACTTACCCCTGTACTTAATAAATTCGGAACACACCTCACGACAAAAGGAATACCAGTCTAAAACAGTCCTCTCACTCACACCAGTCTCAAACGCGCAAAAAATCTGCCCGCAACTATAACAAAAATAATACGTAATAAGCACAATCTCACGCATGGCCAATCTAGACTTCTCGAACCAGGTACCACGCCTTACAGAACGCCATACGCCATCTTTCCGGCAACACCACATGTATCCGTCCCTGGTCCGAGAGTCCGGAACTTTAACCAATTTCATAGGTTCACGGCACACACCGCACTTCACGACCTCGGCAATTAAGCCAAATAGCTGAAGAAATTTAATCAGCTCTAAAGCTGTCTCCCCCATCATCGCCCTCAACCGAACACTGTTAAGGCGGTCTTTCATATCCATTCCTGAACAAAAAACCACAACCAAATACACTCAATAACAAACTCACCCGACGTACAGCAATGAGCATTAAATTAACCATTAACTCACTAATAGAAATTCCGCTTCAAATCCAACACCTGAGCAACAGAAAACTGACCCCACCACACGAAACAAACGAAACAAACGAAAACCATGAACACACCACCAGAGAGCACGACAAACAAAAACAAGACATCTACAAACACGCCACAATCGCAAATCAAACTCCGCGCCGTAATGACGTCACACACCACAACACGCTTACGTCACGGGTCAAAGCCGACGGGTAAGATCGGACGCTTCTGTTGACCCTGGAAAACATTTGCAAAACAGTGACAATGCGTTTCTCATTTTACAAATGTGTCCCACATTCAATAATATTTAGCCCACTAAAAAACTGAATTCCGAGGACGCTAACCTATAGCTGGTACGCTAATCTCTTGAAATTGCTGCTCTGTGAACTATACGGAATGGACACAATGCGTATTACTCATTCGCGAATTGAGATGCCATAATAGGCAGCAAACTCTTGGCCACAGCAAACATGTTATCCTTTCCCGACTACGGCCGCGTACAGAAATCAAGCTGTCTCAACAAGAGACGAGATCATAGTGTATCGCTTTCAAGTGTGTGTGTGTGTGCGTGTGTGTGTGTGTGTGTGTGTGTGTGTGTGTTTTGCTGGAGGCAATATAACGTCGTTAATCAGATACACTGGTAAGCCTTAAGATTTCTTCAGAACATGGAGTGGTGCGATTTTCTGTTGACTTTCACTTAATGCCTTGTCTTCATATTGTGACTAAGTGGGTCGCAGTTACGCAGTATAATTCATGAAACTAAGAGTAGAACTTCAGTAGTTGTGTAAATTATGTTGCAACAACTGCACTACAACTAAACATCAAAAAAGTTTCAGCATACTGAAACCGATGAAGCACCTTTGGAATGAGTTAGAGGGCCTCTTCGTTCCAGACTCCAGCATCCAACATCACTCCCTCCTCCAGTTTCGGCTCTTGAGGAAGATTGGGCTGTTATTCCTCGACAGACATTCAGACACCTCTTTGAAAGTGTTGCAATCAGAGTTCAAGCCGTCATAAAGACGGGATTCTTTTAATCACATAATGCATTCTTTGTGCTGAACTATTCTTGAACCCGCCACATTACTTGCACAACGCTCTAACAAGATCATTAGAAAATTATCCCACTATTTTTGAACCACCAGGAAACACTGCTAGCCGGCCGCTGTGACCGAGCGGTTCTAGGCGCTTCCGTCCGGAACCTTGCGACTGCTACTGTCGCAGGTTCGAACCTGCCTAAGGCATGGATGTGTGTGATGTCCTTAGGTTAGTTAGGTTTAAGTAGTTCTAAGTTCTAGGGGACTGATGACCATAGCTGTTAAGTCCCATAGTGCTCAGAGCCATTTGAACCATTTTTGAAACACTGCTGAACTTGCAGTTAACTTCCACGAAGTCACAACGCCTATTATCTGGCCAAGAAGTTTAAAAATACCGACGAGTCAGATTATTATCGAAAGGTATCTGCCTCATTATGCATACACTTTTTGGTTATGCGTGTTTTAAAGATGCACGAATTCATTGCTACCGGTGATTTCCATGTGAAAAGGTTTCGGTGTACTTTCTTCCTCCGTCTTTCATTTGTTTAGGATTTGTGAACTCACAGAACACGCACAATTCTGCAGCAAAAAATTCTAATCAGTACGTTGAAGAGCTGTAGCATAATGTTAGGAGTGGTGTTTGATGAGCCTTTTGTGGGCCACTTTCATTTGACCCTTCTGCGTGCTTACAGTTACTACTGTTCCTACTGGCGGCTGGCCAATGGACCGACTGAAATTTGTTCACCTCTCCTTGATGCTGTCTTTCCATCAGAATACCAATACAGTCGTGAAAATACTTTATCCTGCTTAACATCCGCATCTTCACGGTTCCGTTCATAAGATAGTTGAAGACCATCCTCTTACGTCTTTCCAACATCTCTCTAATCAGTTGCTCCGTAGAGCAAAACCTTTTCCGGAGGCCTTTCGTCTTCCTTTTGTAAAACGGTTGTCATAACAATTACAATTTTTTTGTTCTTTTTCGGTCTTGTTAAATATCTCTTAATTCCTATCTATTGTTTCCGTTTTCTTATTTCGTTTCTAAGGGTGCAGCCAGCCATTCCAGAGAATTTCATTCCCACTATTTCAGTAGCTCTCTTCTCCATTATTGTGAAAGCCAAAGTCTTCTGCTCTAGAGTGCTAAATGTTGTCTTTGTCCTACCATATGAGACACCTCTTCCGTTAACAAATGGAACCCGATGAAGGTGACGTCATACCGTGTGGCCTATGAAGTATCTGACTCGATTATAGTTGTAGATATGAATCAAACTGTCACTTTCAACACTGATTAATCGAAGCTATTCATGACAATGTTGGTGAATAGGAACGAAGATCTGAAAATCAAAGCACAGGGGAAAGCCAAAATTCGACTCGTTGATACCTATATATTTTGCATTCAAGCATTACGGAGCAACGGAAAACGAATACTAAGCACTGAAATCGGGAGGAAAGAGTGCACTAGTATTCAGTATCAATTTAACATCCTATCAAGCATCAACAGAAATACAGTTCCATAACTGTAATCAATGAAGCCTGTATCAGTTGAAATGAGCGAGAGAGAACGACAGTGGGGCAACTATAGTGGAGCAACGACAGTGAGGCACGATGACGTGTTTCCTAAGTTGTAGGCCGTCAGATCTCTTCATGTTGTTCTGACGGTGGCTAGCGGACTTCCACGATGTCCTGCATGATGGACAATGGCGCCACGTGTTGACTGCTCATGGACATCGGCGATAGGGAGGCTGGGTGACCCTGCTAAGTTTTGTCTAAAACCTCGGTGCCAGCAAAAGAACAGCAGACTACCAGTGTAGGCTCTATTTTCTATTGCCAGTCTAAACTACCTTTTCTGCAAAAGCTGTCTGTCTTACCAACGCGTTCTGAGGGAACTCTATAGGTCTGCTAGGTTGGGATCTACGGGGTAGTTGAAACGACTCTGGCAACGTTTGGGCAGGTATTATGATGCCGTTTCGACTATGCTGTAGAAGTATAAATGGGGACCCCTTACACATCCTCCATACAGTCCCGATCTCTCCTATGTGAGTTCCATATTTTTGGAGCCCAGAAGGAAGATATTCGTGGCCGTCGATTTGCTTCGGTCGAAGATGTACACTCCTGTATACAATCATGGATCCGTATGCAACCGTAAACATTTTCGCATGAAGACATAGACCGTCATGTCCCACAGTATAATAAACGTATCAACAGTTACAGTGAATACTTTTGAAATAATACAGTTTACTTACTTTTTTGGACCTTTCTCGTTTTCGTTCGAGTGCCCCTTAAAATGTAGTGTCACATATTGATATGGACGACCAGTTGCGAATAGGGTTCACAATCCTCCTTTAAATAATTTAAGGGAAACAACAGAATGATTCTGTAATCCTAGTTTTCCAGGTACACGTGCGGTCATCGTACAATCATGCAGGGCACGGCAAGGGCCGATCCATTCACAAACTGAGGGCGATTAGCTACCACATAAGGTCGTGCAACGCATCAGAGCTACTTATCAGTGGCAAAGACGGAGACATGTTGCGACCTTAACTTCTGTATGTATAGTTAGCCGCTGCAAACAAGTGGAATGAACTGTAGGCCACTGCAGGCGAGTGCTATCTTGCGGAGAACTGGTTCTTGAGCGCCTAGCACGCAGATACAGCTCTTGGGTTTAAAATACATCCTCCATTACACTGCACTGCCTGTGGCTCGGAGATCATGATCAAGAACGCAGACAGCAGCTTCCTTACCATTACGCCAGTACAAGAGGTAAACGCCGCTGTGAAGTCGTAAGCTAGTTTACCAGTCGCTTACCTCTCTTTGGTAACTGTTTGATCGTGAACAGCAATCAAAATATTTGATAATAAATCAACTACATTCCACATATATGTCTACTGACATCACTGCAAGCAAATGCGTCAGTGTTATATTCGATCCCGATTCATCATCGTATGAAGCCAGCGTTCGTATAGTTACAATGAAGTTGTATGACACAGAGGCATACGGTTGATGATCACTGTGTTAGCGTGGTCATTGAAGTGCCAAAGAAATAGAAAAAATGTCTTATAACGCGACCGAAGTTAATGTGTTCTTATAAGAAAACTCAAATTCGAGTTTGGCTCGGTGACTAAGTGAGTAAAGGCTCGGCTTTCAGCCCTCAGGCGGTCCTAGTAATTTCTCACTGACTTACCATCTCTTTCATTTCTGGAAGTTATTTGTGGGTGTGACAAATGTCAAAATTGCACCGTGGTTCGGAGTCCATAGTAACTGTAGTTCCCCCATAACTGGCCGGGCAAGTCCGTTCAAAAGTCAGAGGAAGGCAATGATAAGATGCTTTCAATAGGAATACGTCTAGTACAGCACTGAAATATGAAATATTTAACAATCTTGGGCTGAGGATAGATTAACCTACCGCCGAGCTACCTCCTCTAACCACCAGTGTAACTTCTTACTGCCAAGGTGTGTTAGCCACTGTAGAATTTTGGAACACGTATTATGTTCGAGTATAATGACTTTTCTGGAGACTACAAATCTACTCTGTAAGAATCAGTATGGACTCAGAGGCCCATAGACACGGGTTCTCAGGTAGATGCCATGTTTCTTGACTTCCGCAAGGCGTTCGATACTGTTCCCCACAGTCGTTTAATCAACAAACTAAGAGCATATGGACTATCAGACCAATTGTGTGATTGGATTGAAGAGTTCCTAAATAACAGAACGCAGCATGTCATTCTCAATGGAGAGAAGTCTTCCGAAGTAAGAGTGATTTCAGGTGTGCCGCAGGGGACTGTCATAGGACCGTTGCTATTCACAATAAACATAAATGACCTTGTGGATGACATCGGAAGTTCACTGAGGCTTTTTGCGGATGATGCTGTGGTATATCTAGAAGTTGCAACAATGGAAAATTGTACTGAAATGCAGAAGGATCTGCAGCAAATTGACGCTTGGTGCAGGAAATGGCAATTGAATCTCAATGTAGACAAGTGTAATGTGCTGCGAATACATAGAAAGAAAGATTCATTATCATTTAGCTACAAAATAGCAGTTCAGCAACTGGAAGCATTTAATTCCGTAAATTACCTGGGAGTAGGCATTAGGAGTGATTTAAAATGGAATGATCATACGTATAAAGTTGATCGTCGGTAAAGCAGATACCAGACTGAGATTCATTGGAAGAATCCTAAGGAAATGCAATCCGAAAACAAAGGAAGTTGGTTACAGTACACTTGTTCGCCCACTGCTTGAATATTGCTTACCAGTGTGGGACCCGTACCAGATAGGGTTGATAGAAGAGATAGAGAAGCCCCATTAGAGAGCAGCGCGTTTCGTTACAGGATCATTTAGTAATCGCGAAAGCTTTACGGAGATGATAGATAAACTCCAGTGGAAGATTCTGCAGGAGAGACGCTCAGTAGCTCGGTACGGGCTTTTGTTAAAGTTTCGGTACGGGCTTTTATTAAAGTTTCGAGAATATACCTTCACCGAGGAGTCAAACAGTATATTGCTCCCTCCTACGTATGTCTCGCGAAGACACCATGAGGATAAATGTGGTGTCACCGCCAGACACCACACTTGCTAGGTGGTAGCCTTTAAATCGGCCGCGGTCCATTAGTATACGCCGGACCCGCGTGTCGCCACTGTCAGTAATTGCAGACCGAGCGCCACCACACGGCAGGTCTAGAGAGACGTACTAGCACTCGCCCCAGTTGTACAGCCGACTTTGCTAGCGATGCTACACTGACGAAGACTCTCTCATTTGCCGAGAAGATAGTTAGCATAGCCTTCAGTTAAGTCAATTGCTACGACCTAGCAAGGCGCCGTATTCAATTGATATTTATTATATGAAGCATGTATCATCAAGAGCGATGTTCTACAATTGTGGATTAAAGTTAAGTATTCCAGAAGCTACGTACTTTTCTTTATAGCATTCATTACGTATCCTGTTTCAGACCTCACGCCAGCCTGCGTGAGTTTAAGCGCGTGCCTTTCGGCTTCCTCACATTGTGTCTAGGCTGTCTTGTCTAGACACAACAATAAAATCAGAGCCGGCCGAGGTGGCCGAGCGGTTCTAGGCGCTACAGTCTGGAAGCGCGCGACCGCTACGGTCGCAGGTTCGAATCCTGCCTCGGGCATGGGTGTGTGTAATGTCCTTAGGTTAGTTAGGTTTAAGTAGTTCTAAGTTCTAGGGGACTGATGACCTCGGAAGTTAAGTCCCATAGTTTTCAGAGCCCTTTTTTTTTTTTTTTTTTTTTTGGTAGAATCAGAGAGATTAGAGCGCACACAGAGGAATACCGACAATATTTCTTTCCACGAACAATACGAGACTGGAATAGAAGGGAGAACCGATAGAGGTACTCAAGATACCCTCCGTCACACATCGTCAGGTGGCTTGCGGAGTATCGATGTAGATTTAGATGTAGATACAAAGCAGAAAAGACTGTAAGTTGGCTGATCTACATCTATATACTCATCTACATATATACTCCGCAAACCACAGTATAGAGCGTGGCGGAGGGTCCATGTACCACTCCCAGCTATTTCCTTTCTTGTTACACTCGGAGCGAGAGGAAAAAACTGTTCGTATGCCTCCGTACGAGACCTAATTTCTCTAATCGTATCTTCGTGGTCCTTACGCTAAATGTGCGTTGGCGGCAGTAGAATGGTTCTGCAGTCAGCTTCAAATGCCAGTTCTGTATATTTCCTCAACAGTGTTACTCCAGAAGAACATCGCCTTCCCTACACTGATTCCCATTTGATCTCACAAGCATCTCCTTAATACTTGCATGTTGATCGAATCTACCGGTAACGAATCTAGCGGCCGTATTTGAACCGCTCCCATGCTTTCCTATAAGCTGAGCTGGTGAGGATCACGAACTCTCGAGCAGTACTCAAGGATGGCTCGTACTCGTGTTCTATACGCGTTTCTTTTACAGATGAACCGCGCTTTCCTAAAATTCTCTTAATAAACCGAAGTCGAGCGTTCGCCTTCCTTACCAAAATACTTACATGGTCGTTCCATTCCATAAGAAAATGGTTCAAATGGCTCTGAGCACTATGGGACTTAACATCTGAGGTCATCAGTCCCGTAGAACTTAGAACTACTTAAACCTAACTAACCTAAGGACATCACACACTTCTATGCCCGAGGCAGGATTCGATACTGCGACTGGAGCGGTCGCGCGGTTCCAGACTGAAGCGCCTAGAACCGCTCGGCCTCACCGGCCAGCCCATTCCATAAGACTTTCCAATATTACGCCCAGATATTTAACCGACGTAGCTGTCAAGCAGCCCAACTTTCGCTTTGTGAGGGCAGGCATTATCTTGCCGAAATGTAGGCCCAGGAAGGCTTGTCATGAAGGGCAACAAATCGCATATCATTGACGTTCTGCTATGCTGTAAGAGTGCCACGGATGACAAAGAAACGGGTCCTGCTATGAAAAAAAAAAAAAAGAAACCAGCACCCCAGACCTCTTTGCTGATCATCGCGGCTTAGTTAGAGGCGAGTCTCATCACTGAAGACAATTCTACTCCAGTCAATGTGATGCCGTTTCTTTTCATAACGGCGCCTCTTTGGTTGCCCACCGCGGCACCCTTGTAGCAAAGCAGTACGTTGATCATATTCTACCCCCCGTTTTGTTGCCCTTCAAGCCATCCTGGGCTTAAATTGCAGCGATATCATGCCCGTGAGAATTTCTATTGCTTGTCTTCGTGCTTGACAAACTCTACCTTGTCCAGCAAGATGGCCGGATCTCTCACCAATTGAGAAAGTTTGGAGCATTATTGGCAGAGCCCTCTAACCTATCCGGAATTTTGTCAATGTGACGCTTCAATTCGACAGAATTTGGCACGGTATCCCTCAGGTGGACATCGGACAGCTATATCAATAAATTGCAAGCAGAATAACTGCTTGCATAAGTGCCAGAGGTGGACCAAGGCGTTATCGACTTGCTCAGTTTGTGAAGCTCTTTTCCTTGAACAAATCGTCCAATTTTTCTTAAACTGTAATCATTTGTTTGTCTGTACATGTATGTCACATTTACCGATTTACGCCCTATTCATATAATTTCTTCGTGCTGCGCCATTTTTTTCCCTATCACACTCCCATGTGCCACTTTTGGCGATACCCTACACTCTGTTGAACATCTATACCTACATTATACTCCGCAAGTCACTTATTGGTGTGTGGTGGAGGGTACTTACGGTACCACTATCTGATCCCCCCAACCCTGTTCCACTCGCGAATAGTAGCTGGGAAGAATGATTGTCGGTAAGCCTCTATTGGCTCTAATTTCTCCAATTTTCTCCTCCCGGTCAATATGCGAGATGTATGTGAGGAGAAGTAATATGTTGTCTGACTCCTTCTGAAAAGTGCTGTACCGAAATTTCAGTAGTAAATCTCTCCGTGACGCACAGCGTCTCTCTTGTAACGTCTGCCAGTGGAGTTTGTTTAGGATCTCCGTAACGCTCTCTCGCCAGCTAAACGATCCCATGACGAAACGCGCCGCTCTTCGTTGGGTCTTCTCTATCCCTCTATCAGTCATACCTGATAGGGATCCCAGATAGATGAACAGTACTCAAGAATCGGGCGAAAAAGCGCCTTATTAGCCACTGTTTCGTTTATGGGTTACATTTCGTTAAGATTCTTCTGATGACTATGAGGTTTGTGTCTGCTTTTCACACTATTTGTTTTACATGCTCATTCCAGTTAAGGTCGCTCTGGGTAGTTACGCCTAGATATTTTACGGCAGACACTGTCTCCAGCTGTTTGTGATCAATAATGTAGCTGTACAGTAGTGGATTTCTTTTCCTATGTATGCGCAATATGTTACATTTCTTACGTTCAGGGTCAACTGTCAGAGTCTGCTCCATTCATCAATTCTCTGCGTTTCGTTCTGCAAATTTTTACTATCTTCTGGCGTTGCTACATTGGTATAAACGACTGCATCATCTGCAAATATCCTTAAAGAGCATCCGACGCTTTCTACTAGATAATTTATATATATTGTGAACACCAACGGTCTTATCACACTTCCCTGTGGTACTCCGAATATTACCTTTACATCTGTCGATTTAGTTCCGTCAAGAGCGACGTGTTGAGTTCTATCTGCAAGAAAGTCTTGAATCCAATCGCAGGTCTCCTCCGATTGCGGGACGGTGTGAAATGCCTTACTGAAATCAAGGAACACGGCATCAGCCTGAGCGCCGTTGTCCACTGCGCGGTGGCTCCCATGGAGGAACAGAGCGAGCCGAGTTTCGCAGGATCTCTGTTTGCGGAATCCCTGTTGATTTTTATAGAGGAGCTGTCCATGTTCCAAGAACGTCATAATTCTTGAGCATAAAACATGTTCCATAATTCTACAACATTCGACATCGAAGACAACGTACTGAGTTCTATTACTTAAGAAATCTTCGAACCACTCAGATATCTGGTCACCTATTCCGTGTGCTCGTACTTTCGTCACTCTTCAGTGGGGTACCGTGCCAAACGCTGTTAAATTACAACTTCCAGTATTTAATTTCTTACTTTACAATTCAATCATTTTCGCTTACTACTTGTCACTGAGTTACTCCAAAGTTGCGATTTTGTATCAGTCAAATTTCGACTACAGACAACTTAATTGTCTTTGAAGTTAATGTCTGAGACATTGAGGAGGTTCCGGGAGACATCGAGGAGGTTCCGGGAGAGCCGACCAACCAGGTAACGGCTCGTTTGAGGAGACCGTTGGGTCATAAATTTGAACACGCACTCTTTTATTCTGTCGTGTTGGAGGAAGACGTGCTTTGTGTCGGAGGCCAATTGTAAATCGTTACGCTATAAAGAGTAAGTGTTCACTACGTAGGTAATTTCCTTGAAAATCTTGTAGTCATATCGCTTTGCTGAATTTGATTCATGAATGAATAGTTTGCATATGAAAGGGTATATTTTTCAGATGAGAGCATAAAATGGCTCTGAGCATTATGGGACTTAACTTCTGAGGTCATCAGTCCCCTAGAACTTAGAACTACTTAAACCTAACTAACCTAAGGACATCACACACATCCATGCCCGAGGCAGGATTCGAACCTGCGACCGTAGCAGCAGAGCGGTTCCGGACTGAAGCGCCTAGAACCGCGGGGCCACTGCGGCCGGCGATGAGAGCATATTCTGATTTACTTTCACGTCTAATCCATATTTTAAAACCTTGCAGGAACCTTACAAAGTGTAGGCTCTCATCGTTGCAGTTTGAGAAAATGATCTGGCCATTTTTCCTAACCTGCTTCTCTGTCACTGAAATACGTTGGTGTAGTTCTGTCGATTCCAGAAGGAAAAGTTGACTGTTCAATCACAATCAAATAACAGACAATTTAGGAAGCCATCCTGCAGGTACATGGAAACTTGTATTTAAATTTCAGTGTTTTTTCGCATTACTGGCACACACACACACACACACACACACACACACACACACTCACACACACACACACACACGTACACGTACACGTACACCTACACACACACACACGCACACGCGCTCACGCGCACACAGTCAGCTACACTCAATTTAAATTTTTCTGAGACAATTGGTAACAGTGTGCCATTAGTAAATGAACATAATACCAATCCCCAGTTCCACCCAAGGTTTCCGAGAGGGTCCCCTTGATTATCAGGTGAATGTCGGAGCTGTATTCGCCTCTCTAATATTTACAGCTGGGATTCACTCTTCCCCTAATCGCAGCAGGCTGGAATTTTAGTTGAAGAGAACAGCGACTCCTTAAGACACCCGATTTCAAACAGCCCACTTGGCTCTTTGGGGAAAGAACTGAAAACTACAAATAAATAAATAAAACTTTAAGAAGTACTCATTTGTTTCATTTATGAGCATACTTGTCGATGTAACAGCGACTTCTTGTTCAATGGGGTATTCTCCAACGGCAGCGCCGAGCGAGGTACCGCAGTGGCTAGAACACTGGATTTGCGTTCGGTGGGGATGAAGGTTCAAACTCGCGACCAGGCATTCCGATTTACATTTTTCTTGACTTCCCTAAACCGCTTAAGGAAAATGCTAGGATGGTTCCTTTGAAAGAACACAGCCGATTTCCTTCTCCATTCTTCCGTAATCGGAGCTTGTGCCCCGTCTCTAAACAATCTCCTCCTCGAATTGTAGTCCAATTACAATCAGGCTGACGATTTGTTTGGATACCACGGTGTATCGTCAACTATGGTGTGTTGCTGATGCTGTATCTTAGAATTTCACCTGTTCTAGAATTGGCTCAGCCTGGTAGTTGCAGGGGGGAGGGGGGGGGGCTACAGTTTAACGTAGAATACGAACCGTTACAGCTCTTACAGCACACAACTGGTGGATATAGTAACTGGGAAGAAGCTGACGGACTGGAAAATCAGGGACACGCACAGATTCTTAATCTGTCAGACTAAAAACGTGTGTTGATTTTGACGCTGCTGTGAGGCGAAGAAAAAAGAAAAATAAAATAAAAGCCTCTGACAGAAAACGAACGAAATTCTTCAAAATATCGATGAATCGTAAATTTACTGCAGCTAATGGTCATAACATTTTCGGGGCTAGAAACTCATAGAAGATAATATTTATAGGCATATTATTACAATAGCACACTCCGCAGTCGAAAACCTTTCCCTGTGGTTTATTGCCGAAGATCACTAAACAGTCCGCTACAAAGCAGCAAACCTCGAGACACAGATACCCTCTCAGAAACGTAACTGCGCATTTAAACGTCCTTGCTGCTTGTTACAAATCCCCTGCTTGTTTGTGTGTCTGAGGATCTAACTGCAGCTGGTGGCGACGTGCATCTTTTCAAACTAAGGAGTACAAGGTGGTGTTCCAAATAGAACGTTCATTTTGTGTTAGCTTGCTCTGACCGGAGCTGCACAAGCAATCGCATGGAGTAAAACGAAAACAAAGCTGCACCAGTTTGTGGAAGAATTATCAGTCTTTTTTGAGTAAACAGTAGCAGCCGCTTCGCAATGTGGCAGACGTCATCTGATCCGATAACGACTTTTAAAACGGAATGTTATGCTTGCTTCACTCATGGATCAAATTCATCATTCTGAAACTCCTGCCAAAGACCTTGACTGCGTAACAACAGGCTTCGACATAAAGAACTAGTTTCTGAGCTTGCCTTCCGCGCATTTTTAGTTCTGCTCGTCGTGTAGTATCTCAAGGAGAGTGAGTCGTTCCACTGACTCTCAAATTATTTTTACCATAAGAACGTAATATGCTACCAAACCTGGTGTCCATTCACAGGTATTACCACAGTACATGGTCTAACACACAGCTTATGGACAGATCACATTCAAGATAAAATGCTTCTTTAGACCTTGTCTTATCTAAATACTACAGAGTTAACGATATATTTTTTCCCTTTAAAACGTAATAGCATCATTTTCAATTGAACACAGACGGAAGTATCAGACCGTTGGTGACAATTATTTTTACTAACAGAGTGTCAAACTAGTCAACTGAAATAGCTCCATTCCTTTTTTCTGTCTGCTGGTATTTCCAAGTTTATTTTGAATTCACAGGACAAACAGTTAGATTGTCATTTTACGTGGGAGCTCGACGAAATGCACAAAGCTATGTAAGGCAGACCTGAGATAGTCTGAGCAGCTACTTATAGCATCCTACATCCACATCTGCATCTACATGGATACTCAGCAAATCACATTTAAGTGCCTGGCAGAGGGATCATAGAACCACCTTCACAATTCTCTATTATTCTAATCTCGTATAGCGCGGAAAGAACGAACATCTATATCTTTCCGTGCGAGCTCCGATTTCCCTTATATTATATATTATGGTGATATATTATTGTGATCGTTTCTTCCTATGTAGGTCTGAGTCAACGAAATATTTTCGAATTCTGGGGAGAAAGTTGGTGACTGGAATTTCGTGAGGAGATTCCTCCGCAACGAAAAGTGCCCCTGTTCTAATGATGTCCATCCCAATCCTCTATCATTTCAGTGACTCTCTCTCCTCTATTTCGCGATAATACAAAACATGCTGCCCTTCTTTGAACTTCTTCGATGTATTCCGTAAATCCTATCTGGTAAGGATCCCACACCGCGCATCAGTATTCTAAAAGAGGACTGGCAAGTGTAGTGTAGGCAGACTCTTTAGTAGATCCGCTACATTTTCTAAGAATCCTCCCAATAATAAAACACAGTCTATGATTAGTCTTCACCTCAACATTTTCTATGTGTTCCTTCCAATTTAAGTTGTTCGTAATTGTAATTCTTAGTTATTAAGTTGAATTTACGGCCTTTGGATTTGACTGATTCAACGTGTAACCGAAATTTAACGTTTTCGTTATAGCACTCTTATGGATGACCTCACACTTTTCGTTTAGGGCCAATTGCCAATCATCGCACCATTCAGATATTTTTTCTAAATTGTTTTGCAATTTGTCTTGATCTTCCGATGACTCTACTGGTCGATAAACAACAGCGTCATCTGCAAACAACCTAAGGCGGCTGCTCAGATTGTCTCCCAAATCGTTTATATCGATAAGGGACACAAAAGGGTCTATAACACATACATGGGGAACGCCAGAGATCACTTCTGTTTTACTCGACGACTATCCATCAATTACCACAAACTGTGACCTCTCTGACAGGAAATCATGAACCCGGTCACATAACTGAGACGATATTCTATAAACACGTAATTTCACTACAAGCCGCTTGTGTGGTACAGTGTCAAAAGTCTTCCGGAAACCCATGTTCCAAAATCCTGATACTTATCGGCGATTATGATATGGGCCTGTAATTTAGTGGATTACTCCTACTACCCTTCTTGAATCTTGGTGTGACCTGCGCAACTTTCCAGACTGGGTACGGATCTTTCGTCGAGTGAGCGGTTGCATACGATTGTTAAGTATGGAGCTATTTTATCAGCATACTCAGAAAGAAACCTAACTGGTATACAGTCTGGACCAGAAGACTTGCTTTTATTAAGTAATTTAAGTTGCTTCACTACTCCGAAGTTATCTACTTCTATATTACTCATGTTTGGCAGCTGTTCTTGATTCTAATTCTAGAAAATTTACTACGTCTTCTTTCGGGAAGGAATTTCGGAAGGCTGTGTTTAGTAACCCTGCTTTGGCAGCACTGTCTTCGATAGTATCTCCATTGCTATCGTGCAGAAAAGGCATTGATTGTGTCTCGCCGCTAGCACACTTCAGATACGACCAGAATCTCTTTGGATTTTCTGCCAGGTTTCTAGACAAAGTTTCGTTGTGGAAACTATTAGGAAAATTTCACATTTAAGTCCGTACTAAATTTCGAGCTTCTGCAAAAGATCGCCAATCTTGGGAATTTTGCGCCTGTTTAAATTTGGCATGTTTTTCGTTGTTTCTTCAACAGTGTTCTGACCCGTTTTGTGTACCAAGGGGCATCAACTCCGTCGTTCGTTAATTTATTTGGTATAAATCTCTCAATTGCTGCCGATACTATTTTTTTGAATTCAAGCCACATGGTCTACACTTACATTGTTAATTTGGAAGGAGTGGAGATTGTCTCTCAGGAAGGCGTCAAGTGAGTTTTTAATCTGGTTTTTTGAATAGGCATATTTTTCGTTTATTTTTGGAGGATTTGGGGGATTACAATGTTCAGTCTCACTACGACAACCATATCTTCACTAATGCCTGTATCCATTTTGATGCTCCTTATTAACTTAGGACTATTTTTGCTAAGGAGCCAAGTGTGTTGTCACAACCGGTTACTATTCGCGTGGGCTCATGAACTAAAATGCGTCTAGGACAATTTCGAATGGTGTTTTATGGGTACCTCCGGAATTAAACATGTATTTTCGCCAACACATCGAAGGTAAATTAAAGTCACCACCAACTACAATTATGGGAGCTGGGTACGTGTTTGAAATCAAACTCAAGTTTTCTTTGAACCTTTCAGCCACTCATCATCTGAATTAGGGGGACGGTAGAAGGATCCAGTTATTATCTTACTCCGGTTGCCAACAATGACCTCTGCCAATATTAACTCATAGGAACTATGTACTTCAATTTCGAGACAAGATAAACTACTTCTGACAGCAACAAACACGCCACTGCGAACCGTATTCAGCCTATCCTTTCGGAATACCGTTGGGTTCTTCGCAAAAATTTCGGCTGAACTTATATCCAGCTTTAGCCAGCTTTCAGTGCCTACATTCTTCCTGTGTTCAGGCTGCAACTTTTGTGACTGAGCCGGCCGGTGTGGCCGAGCGGTTCTAGACGCTACAGTCTGGAACCGCGCGACCGCTGCGATCGCAGGTTCGAATCCTGCCTCGGGCATGGATGTGTGTGATGTCTTTAGGTTAATTAGGTTTAAGTAGTTCTAAGTTCTAGGGGACTGATGACCTTAGATGTTGAGTCCCATAGTGCACAGAGCCATTTGAACAATTTTTGTGACTGAAGCCCCTTTTGCGTTTTCCCGAGACCCTCTAGCCTAAACAACAGCGCAGTCCACACCACACAGCTCTGATACCCGTGTAGCCGCCTCCGGCGTGTAGTGGACTCCTGAGCTAATGAGCAGAACCCGAGACCCATCCACCCTATGGCACAAATCGAGGAATCTACAACCTACACGGCCGCAGAACCGTCTGAGCCTCTGATTCAGACCCTCCACTCGGCTCTGTACAATCTGTACAATCGGTCCTGTCGACTATGTTGCAAATGGTCAGCTCTGCTTTCATCTTGCAAGCAAGGCCTGTACCACTTGTGTTAGCCGCTCGAAAGCAGAGACAATTTATTCAGATCCAAAGTGATACTCGAATTTTGTACCTAAATGAGCCACCACCTGGAGTTAACTGCACCCTGTGCTCTTCACGGCATCTGGAAGGGCCTGTTCCACGTCTGGAATGACTTCGCCTTTTCGGCAGCCATGTCCTTAATGGGACCCAAAACGCGCCTAACGATGGAGCTCCCAACCATCGATAATCCCATCCTGTGTGATTGCCCGGATCTTGCAGGCTGAGAGGTTTCTTCTGAAACAGGACAGGTGACTGCATCTGGCTGAGCGACAGTATCAGCCACAGACAGTACCTGGAACCTGTTTGTCAGACTAACCAGGGAGGCCTTACATGCGGTCCCCTGCGAAGTGTCCGCAGCTCGTGGTCGTGCGGTAGCGTTCTCGCTTCCCACGCCCGGGTTCCCGGATTCGATTCCCGGCGGGGTCAGGGATTTTCTCTGCCTCGAGATGACTGGGTGTTGTGTGATGTCCTTAGGTTAGTTAGGTTTAAGTAGTTCTAAGTTCTAGGGGATTGATGACCATAGATGTTAAGTCCCATAGTGCTCAGAGCCATTTGAACCATTTGAACCCCTGCGAAGTCTTTCACCGCCTGCCACGCCCCAGGGCCATCTCCCACTCGACCATAGGTGAGGGGTCAATCTGAGTGCGAGCTGTAACTGGGCCGGACACCGATAAGGACCGATCGGAGGACTCTGACGTGCTGGACGTCCGTTGGATCCCCACAGTCGGCCTATAGAAGTCGTGCGCATCCACTGCAACTTCAAGCTGTGTAACTGAAGCCATCACAGTCTGGAGCTGAGAGCAAAGTGTAACCAACTCGGCTCGCATCCGCACACAACAAACGCAGGCCCTATCCATGCTAAAGACCGTGGAAAACTGAACTACTGAGATAAACGAACTGTCGTCATGTGCTGTGGAACTCTATTGTAGACCGTGACGAAATGCAGGAACTGTCTCTAATAAATTAGAGTAATATGCAAAAATTCGAGAACATAACTACCGAAGCACTGAGGTGAAATTAAATAATTCGCCCCTGATTAGGAACTTGTAATATGTCACAAAATCCGTTTACTTTCCAGTGCAAACGAAGAGGCTATTAGATATTAAATAAACACGGAGAAACTCAAGAAACCAAACTATCAAAGCACACAGATGAAATTACACAAGCCGCTCCTGCCTGCGAATTAGTAATAGTAATAAAATCGGTTACTTCCCTGCCTGGGCGGTCGCTGCTGCCTGACTGGCTGTTATTCATTTGCGAAGAAAACAGTAAATAAAAGCATCTCCCCTTAACATTAAGTTAATTCAAGATCACATTCACTGTCGTTAAATTTGAATGTCGATCTTTTGCATTAAATTATCTAAATCCTCCTCAAAGCAAATTCGCACACTACTTGCGATCACCATGACTGCAGTACTCTTTTTGATTTTGTAGCAGGCACCGTCAACAAGGAAAAGCTTTGGATCCAGTTAACGCCGTAGAAGATATATCTTTTATATTTTATGAAGGACTTCGTCAGATGATCAAGTCTCAACAGGAATCATGCGAGGGATGTTCAATAAATAATGTAACGCATATTTTGTCGGCCAATTTCGGTTGAAAAAATGCAGAATTTGTTGTGAGACATCGTAGAACATTCCCGCATCAGTCCCTATTCTTTCATGAAGTTTCGATAGGTGGCTGTCTATATGCCTTCAAAATGGCGTCGCTAACGCAGCTGCGTTCCAAGCAGAAAGCTATTACAGAGTTTCTTTTGGCGGAAAAGCAGACCATCGTAGATATACATAGGCACTTTCAGAATGTCTGCGGAGACCTGGCAGGGAACAAAAGCACGGGGAGTCGTTGGGCGAGGAGTCTGTCATCATCAGAACAAGGGCGGACAAAGCTGTTCGATCTCCCGTGTGCTGTCTGGCCGCACAAAACTGTGACTCCTGCAATGTTGGCACTTCCGGACACCCTTGTTCGAGGTGATCGACGGATCACGATCAAACACCTCGCTGCTCAACTGTACGTCTCTGTTGGTAGTGCTGACACACTCGTCCATCTGTTGGTTACTCATAGATGTGTGACCGATGTGTTCCTCGCTGCCTACAGAAGACCATAAAGACCAACGGAGGACCGTCTGTTCTGAACGGCTTGGGTGTTATGAGGGTAATCATGAAAATTTTTTGTTGACCATCGCCACAGGCGAGACGCCACACAGCTCGTCTCCGAAAAAAAGTCCAGTGTCGCACTCTCAGCAGGTAGAGTCATGGCGACGGCCTCCTGGGACTCTGAAGCGGTTATTCTGTTTGACGTCCTCCCTCAAGGTAGAACGATCAACTCTGAAGTCTATTGTGCTACTCTCAGGAAACTGAAGAAATGACTTTAATGTGTTCGTCTCGACAATACATGCAAATGAACTTCTCCTTCTCCACGAAAACACAAGGCCTCACACAAGTGAGCACATCGGAGGGGAGCTCACAAACCTTCTCTGAACTCTTCTTCCTCGTCCACCCTTCAGCCTGGATTTTACGCCTTCAGACTTCCATCTGTTTGTCCCAATGAAAATTGTACTCCGCAGGTAAGCAGTACGTGGATGATGGGGAGCAGCAAGACGTTGGTTTCGACATCGACAAGCAGAGTGGTACCACGCTGGACTACAGGCCCTCCCAGTAAAGTCGGCCATCACACTGAACGGAGATTATATTGAAAACTAGGGTTTTGTATCTAAAAGAGTGGGGCGTAATCTGGCGTACTGGTATCGTGAATAAAACACACCTGTTATAAGAAAAATATGTTCCATTACTTACTGAACGCCCTTCGTATATTCATCGAAGCTGCTGGTATTGCAATGCATGTCGATATACAGTCTATCTCGACATCTACATGTACATAAATACTCCGCAAGACACCGTACAGTGCGTGATGGAAGGTACCCTGTACCAACATTAGTCGTTTCCCGTCCTGTTCCACTCGTAGATAGAGCGAGGGAAAAACGACTATCTATATGCCTCTGCATGAGCTCTGATTTCTCGTATGTTGTCTTCGTGGTCCGTACGGGAAATGTATGTTGGCGGCAGCAGGATCGTTCTGCAGTCAGCTTCAAATGGCGGTTCCTTTAATTTTCTCAATAGCGTTCTTCGGAAAGAACATCGCCGTCCCTGCAGGGATTCCCAATCTGTCACAGGTGCCACGTAGTGAATAAAGAAAGCTACATGTTTGATTTGGGTGTGAGGCCGTGTCATTATGAAACACTAAAACAACTACATAACCGTCTTCGCAGCTATACTTTTCAGGGCAGTTTCACACTCCGGGAGGAACGGTTGAAAACAAGGTCGAAAACGGGTTGTGTAGCTGTTTTAGAGTTTCATAAAAATAACGCCTAGAATCCTGAAGTATTTTATGAAATGTTACTCTGTCCGAGGAATCTTACGAACTTATATTACATTTCTCAGTTTGTTAGCTATCTAAAATTGTCATTTCTTATAATATGATTGTTCGATCTCTACGCAATACTGAATGCACGTGTAGAAGCCGTTTCATTGAATAGCTGTAGGATATTAGGCTGTTCGCACACATTTTCAAAACTAATATTCGTCATGTAAGTTGTTTCTGACGAACACATCTAACAAATACAAATTAGTATAATTAATTATCTTCTAAAGTATTGTAGTGGTGACTTCGTTAGTTGAAATAAAGAAAACTGGTCCGTGCTTCAACTTTTTTTCCTTTAGTTCAGAGCTTTGTTTCACAAAACGTTTACCTTCCCTCAGTTGTCACCTTTCTAGCTATTATTGTAACTCCTGCCCCCGCTGGCGTCTGCAGGGTAGCGCCAGTGCATCAGTGCAAGTTACATGAAACTACTGTGCGGTGGAGTCACAGACATGTCTTACTACGTTAAAAACCGCCTGTGGTCTCAGGTACACTGACTGCCACCGTTTCATTCCCTTGGCTACCTAGAGCTGTAAAAATGTATGTATTTTTTACTTGCATAGTTCTTAAAATTCTGATAACCCCTTTCCATGGATCATTGACATGTGGTATTACCGTTTAGGAACAAAACCATAATAATTCATACATGTAGACATTTACATACTTACACGTCTATTTTGAAAAACAGTTGGTGAAGTAGTAAGCTGTGGCTGTATTTTTATAGTGTAAATCATCTCGACATTTATCTGCCGTAATTTGGGGAAACATTGAGAAACATAGTTCAGGATCGTCGCTCGAAGAATGCCGCATTCATCCTCCCCGAAACAAGGACAGTGTCAGTACAACAGCACAATCCTATTCGTTTTATCACGAGTGTTATACGTTCTTATAACGGACTTACTTATCAACGTAAAAAGCTAATGTTATATTTCTCATTCATTTCCCAGTGCCGGTCAGTATACATACTGCTTATGCTATACAAACATAATTTCATAAGAACACTACACACACTATCATCTGACGTGACAACGTTAGAGACTGTTTCTTTGTTTCCATTTTGCATGTCGCCACTTCCCATTGGACTGCATGAAAAATGAGTCAGTATCCCTCCATAATAAGTGAAGTGTTGTGTTCAAAAATGGAATAAGAGGATAATATCGTCTATTGCAGATGTTTGATGTAAGTTTTCCAGAACAAAAAATTATAGCCCGAATGTGTTGTAAAATGACAGATTTGCCTCATTATTATCAACTTGCGCTACATTTTTTACTGGACCTCTCTTCTCCCTCATCTAAGTAATTCTTGACTGCATACAACGAATTGCTGAAGAGGTACCCTTTAACTACCGTTTTAAATAAGTTTGTTTTAGCAATCTATTTTATGTTCATTTTTTCTGGGGAAATGTCAGATCTGTGGAAATTTTGTTCCATAGTCAGCGACAGAGCTGTTTGCGCAGTAATTCCCAAGGTTCTTTTTAATGTGCGTAATTGATTGTTGAATGTGCTCATATAGCATAGTTAAAAAATCGAATTTTTTGAACAGATCTTTATAATGAGGCTGATTATTATTTTTGGTTATTATTCTTACGGCCATTTTCTGTAATTCGAAAATTGTGTTCGTATTTTGTGCATTTTACACATATCAAGGACATTTCGGATGCAGCCTTCGCGTCTGAATGTGTTTGGAGCTATCCGTGATATTTTGTGCAAATAATAATGAGACGTGGGCTTTAAAGCGCTGCTTTGAAGTACATAAAATTCCAGTGCACTTTAGTGACATTTTTGGGAGATGCGCAAAATTTCATTTAGAGATACTGTTGCTCCAAGGCATTAATTTTTCAGAAAATATTTTCAGATGAGTTTTACTTTTTTTGAGAAGTAAAGGAAGATACAATTATCAATACAGGATGGTCAAAGAGCATGTCATCGTCAAAAAGCTAACTGATCGATTTAGTATTGACTGAATCAATCAGTCAATATCTTGTCTACCTATTTGAAATAACAAAATTATAACAACAGGATATCTAAAATTTAGAGAGAAATGTAAATTTGAACGTTATGATCTTTTCTAGTCTTTGCAGTATTATGGCAGACCACGTGAGCCTGGACTGGCAAAAGCTCAAAGAAACATCTCCACGTCTTCACCAACAATTATTTTTAAAATACGAGGAACAGACGTGGTGTGATGAATCATGAAATAGCTTGTTGTGCCGTACGAACGAGTGATGCTAGGACCTAGATGACAAAATTAGCTCAAATCTAAGAAATGAGATTCATCAAAACAGCGACTGAGCTACTGTGAAAGGATCGTAAAGTACTCCTACGCATGTAAATGCGGTAATATCTTCTGTGGTGCACTGCATAGCACATACGTGGATGTAGCAGTAATGTTTGCACTTACTACCGGAAATAGTTCTGAATGAGTTTAGTGGTTATTGATTGCGAAGTCTTCTGTAACATCTTTTCGTCAGCCGTGAGCAGCAGATATTTGTCTACTGATTCAACGCACACGACTCTACAACATGGCTCAAAGCTTTGTTATCTTTGGAAAAGTATTGCTTCTCATTGCTTCGTCTCTCCGTACCCTTCGTTCTTTTTTTTCGCTAGTCACGTTTCTGATATATATTTACTTATCACGCAATTAGCGATGACATTTACGACAGAATGCTCTTCATATGGCACGTTTCCCGATCTGTGTTTGTGTTGATCAAGCTGTCGTCTGTAGACGTTCATGATAAAATGTCGACCTTGTGACGAAAGTAGTTTTCGACGAAATGCGTATGTGAACGACCTAAAAGCGTGGTGCAGACTGAAGGGTGGCTACACTTCGCATTTCTGGCTCGCCTCCACGACTCCAAAGTAAGCGTCTAATGCGATGCGCTATCTGGGCAGGTTTCTCTCGTCAACGATCGTGTTCACAGTTTGGCGAGGTGCCTGAAATGGTAGAGTGATGTGGCGCAGCTTTCATTCGCCACAGCCAGGTTTCACATTACTATTTGGTGCCTAGATTTAGATAGAACAGGATTTTCATAAACCACTGGATGTTAATGCCTTTGCAGCTGAATTAGAGCTCTAATTAGCTGCTTCGATAAGAGGTTTCTCCTAACTTTCTATCAAGTTACATTACCAGTCAGTTTCTATCTGTCCTGGTAAATTAAGGAAATAATATACGCTGCGAAGTACTACAGCAATTCTGTACGAAATAAACGATAAACTAAGCTACAAAGTTTTATTTATAGTAATTTAAATGTTCATGACCTTGAGCGGTAATACCAGAGCAACCTTTGCACTATACATTTCCACGTATATAATATCTTATGATATCTTAGCAACAGACTGCTACAAATTACCCTTTATTTTTAGAGGATAATGGAGCAAATAAAGCATCACTTGCCAAAAATAACTTTTATGAATTTCTTCTTGTATGTCACAACTTTTACAGTTGTAATAGTAGTTTTATTGTGAAAAATTGGTGGCATTTATTGGTTTAAATAAGACATGTTACCCTCCTTCTGAAACAAGTCCATCCGCTTGGCCCCTTTTCAGTTGCATGAATATCAGTGTAGCTCCTTATTTATTCAGAGAAATTCTCATTTGATCTCACAGTTAATAATGAATCCAATTCCTGATCTTGTTATCTAAGAAAAATCCTAGATTCTTCACAGACTTCGTTGTCAATGGATAGGTGAAACATTTCCGTTTGGATAACAGATATTTCTTGTCCTCGAGCTACTCTTAACTGAAGTGCCAGTACGAAATTCTGTATTTAATGCGCAACAAATTTATAATGGTGTCATGAAATGCGTGTAGCTCGTAACGCAGCACATCCAAAGTTGTGTGTCTACGATAAATGTTTCTGATATTTGCTGATATCCACAAAATTGAATGTTGTTATTCTCAGACTTAGTTAAGGGGAAATAAGGCAGAAAAGGTACTTCTAGTACAATGATGGACAGCAGTTAATTAGCAGGTATTGTTTTCAACACAAATGCAACAATCTGCGATATTTAAGGCATTGATTCGGAGAGTCAGACGGCTGAAGAGCTAACATTAGCAACAACGTTTCTTACACGTGTAGCTAGGAGTAGCTGGTAAAGTGAAAGGGAGCTAGTATTTCTCAGTAAACGTAAGACATACGTACTTCCTTTCAGCAGCGTTGTTACATTTTTTAACGTTGCAGCACAGATTTCTTGTAGAGCCTACGCAACTCTTTGAGCTGCTCAAAGAGAGAAGCTATGAGCCAGGAAGAGTCTCTTGGCAGGCTTGTTAAGTCGAGCGCACAACTTCTTGGAATACCGCTACGCCTACACAAGCAATTCTAGGACTTCAGCGGAAAAGAACGCATCCACGTGTCTGCTACTGGTGTCGAATAACTCACCATCAAACCCTTTGCAATCGTTTAACAAACAGAATTTTAAATGCGATAAGGCTCTGGCAGAGAGTAATTACAAACAGAGGATACTGTTAGACTAAAAAGTTTCTAAATACACAGTAACAATGAAGCGTTTCTGATAATGCGCTCCATTTGTGCCTTTGAGGGTCATTATAGTACTGATTATAGTAGATTAAGAATGGAAGAATGAGAAGATACAAGTTAAAATCTCGTCACCATGGCCACTGGGATATGGAAATGCTAATAAACCATGTTTTTTTCTTCCACTCACACTTCTTTTATCCTATATTTCCATTCCTCTCAAATGTATGAATGGTTGAAACTGTCTTTGTGAAGACAGCAGAAAGCAAAAAACTAACCAAGCTGGAAAGTGGTGGTTTGCAAAGAAAGAACAGTGGAAAAGGCTGACGAAACAGAGTAGCAAGGTCTTCCCCCAAGTATCGATAGTACAGGGAGAGGGAGCTCGCTCATCCAATGGAAGTCGTCTTCTTCGCGGTGATTCAAATCGAAGAGACGTTGGTACGGGGATTCGACATGGGCGCCCCTGTGTAGGCGGAGGGCCCAGGGTGCAGATGTCTTCACGTCAGGTCTTCAACTGGTAAGAAAATTGGGTAGCAAAATTAACTACTTATTCGTCATCGTTAATCAGGTTCATAACCTGCTAGTTAAAGTTACCTTTGACAGCGAAACGCTTGATGATGTAGTGTTTTTGCCCTTCTGACTGATTAGCTCATAGAGTAAGCGTACAACTAAAACTGATACTGGCCTTCAGCCTGGCACCTTTCCGTTAAGGAAATCTTCATTTAAATGTTTCTCAGTAAGAAGACCGCGCAAAATGAATTACACTATGTGATCAAAAGTATCCGGACACCTTGCTGAAAAGACTTACAAGTTCGTGGAGCCCTCCATCGGTAATGCTGGAATTCTATATGGTGTTGGCCCACACTTAGCTTCCACTCTCGCAAGTATACGTTCAATCAGGTGCTGGAAGGTTTCTTGCGGAATGGCAGCCCATTCTTCACGGAGTGCTGCACTAAGTAGAGGTATCGATGTCGGTCGGTGAGGTCTGGCACGAAGTCTGCGTTCCAAAACATCCCAGAGGTGTTCTATAGAAATCAGGACAAGACTGTGCAGGCTAGTCCATTACAGGGATATATTGTCGTGTAACACTCGGCCACAGGCAGTGCATTATGAACAGGTGCTCGATCGTGTTGAAAGATGCAATTGCCATATCCGAATTTGGGAAGCAAGAAGGTGCTTAAAACATCAATGTAGGCCAGCGCTGTGTAGTGCCACGTGAAACAACAAGTGGTGCAAGCCCCCTCCATGAAAAACACGACCACACCATAACACCACCGCCTCCGAATTTTACTGTTGGCACTACACACGCTGGCAGATGCTCACCGGGCATTCGCCATACCCACACCCTCCCATAGGATCGCCACGTTGTGGTACCGTGATTCGTCACTCTCCACAACTTTTTTCCACTGTTCAATCGTCCAATGTTTACGCTCCTTACACCAAGTGAGGCGTCGTTTGTCATTTACCGGCGTGACTTGTGGCTTATGAGCAGCCGCTCGACCATGAAATCCAAGTTTTCTCACCTCCCGCCTAACTGTCATAGTACTTGCAGTGGATCCTGATGCAGTTTGGAATTCCGGTGTGATCTGGATAGATATCTGCCTAATGCACATTACGACCCTCTTCAACTGTCGGCGGTTTCTGTCAGTCAACAGACGAAGTCGCTATGTAGGCTTTTGTGGTGTACGTGTCACTTCACGTTTCCACTTCACTATCGCATTGGAAACAGTGGACCTAGGGATGTTTTGGAAGGTGGAAACCTCGCGTATAGACGTATGACACAATTGACATCCAATCACCTGACCACCTTTGAACTCTGTGAGCTCCGCGGAGCGCCCCATTCTGCTGTCTCATGACGTCTAATGACTACTGAGGTCGCTAATATGGAGTACCTGGCAATAGGTGGCAGCATAATGCACCTAATATGAAAAATGTCTGTTTCTGGGAGTGTCCGGATACTTTTGATCACATAGTGTGTTTTCATGTACGGCGTTACGAAGTTTTTGTTGGAATTGACGAACCTTTCTTTGTATGGTAGTGTTGAACACACTTGGCGCCAAACTCTTTACGTGGCTTACGATGTTGAATCTCAATGTTTTGGATTCGTAATCGCCCCGAAATGTGTGTCGTATGTGTGGGAAAGATAATCTGAATAGCTTAACGGGATCAGTCTTGATATCTCAAGGGTTTTTCCTTGTAACTTGAGCTTCCATAACGGTTCGTACCACTTGCTGGTAACGAACATCAAACTTCTGAAGTTGGTGGGATCCAGCAAGAATCTCTACTGCTTAAATTATTTAACGGATTTTAAATTAACCTGAGGTCATTCTCTGGAATTAATTGTTGAATTCGGGACATGTTTCCTTTGTATGTAGTGGGGATGCGTGTTTCGGTTCAAAGTGCGAGAGCCAGTTCTCACAGTGGTCTTGATCATTAACGCATTTCTTTCTCGTACAACGGTTGCGACAGGTAATAGTAGGCTAGTGAAAATGATTTGTTTCATCATGACTATTTTGTATATGTTCTTTGTGATTAGTAGTGGTAACATACTCACATGTGGCTATGCATGCCTTGTGCCCGCTACAAAAGCTTAGGAATTGACAGTTTTATGGTGAATAGTAGAATCGTGATCTTAGGTATGTGATTACTACTGGGTATTATACTGTGGCTAAATTCTGAGTGTTTGCATACATTGATCTGATTTGGTAATTATGATGTTAGCTAGCTCAAGGCAGATCTCGTTAATTTTTGTGTTAGATACATGTCATAGCACATCATGGTAGAGATGATAAGAAAGAAGAATATTTTGCTTGTAACTTCAGTTAGTTCAATTAGTGGGTTTTGTTGAAGAATTACGAGAGTGGCCGAATGGCTATTTTTGCGGTCATCTCCACCTTCGGTGACAATCAATAAAATCGAACAGTACTCAACTCCTTATTAAAATAATTTGAATGAATTCCTGCCCTCACAAAGGCCCCTCCGGTGATACGTAGTGAGAATACCTATCGAACAGAACGGCAATCTCCTGGTCTTGGTTGGCTATCCTGCCACTAATTTTATATTTAGATCGTAGTGGTTAATGTAAAGAGTGTTTTCCATGCTAATGAGTGCTGAGTGAAACGAGCACTATTCAATTTTTTTAAAACCCTTCTCCATTTTCTAACAGTGTGACACACTTACAGTAGTTGTAGGAGAGCACATAAACTCCCCAGAAGGAAACAAAATTTGTAGTAACGTAAATAAAAGCTGTCATCAGACGTTTTAACGTAAATAAATGCTATAATCAGCAGTTTTAACGTAAATAAATGCCATACTACTACTGCAGTGGATGACCGCTACCTACGGATTATGGCTTGGAAAAACCCAGAGAGCAACGCCACCATGTCGAATAATGCTTTTCGTGCAGCCACAGGACGTCGTGTTACGTCTCAAACTGTGCGCAGCAGGTTGCATGATGGCAGCTTCACTCCCGACGTCCTTGGCGAGGTCCATCTTTGCATCCACGACACAATACAGCGTGGTAGAGATGGCCCCAACAACATGCCGAATGGACCGCTCAGGATTGGCATCGCGTTCTCTTCACCGATGAGTGTCGCATATGCCCTCAACCAAACAATTGTCGGAGACGTGTTTGGAGGCAACCCGGTTAGGCTGAACGCCTTAGACACACTGTCTAACGAGTGCAGCAAGGTGGAGGTTCCCTGCTGTTTTGGGCTAGCATTATGTGGGGCCGACGTACGCCACGGGTGGTCATGGAAGGCGGCGTAGCGACTGTACGATACGTGAATGCCATCCTCCGACCGAATCTCTATTCCAAATTTCCAATTTTTTTATATGTGTGTATGTTTCTTGCTGCCAGTACAACAGATACGTAGATGTGATTCAGTTACTGTAAATTGTCAATGGGTGTTTAAAGTAATCACATACAATACGTACATTTCTGGACATACATACCATGCCATTTTACTTCTATGAAGGAGATACTGACATCTGCTAAACTAATACTAAGTAAGTTTCTTTAATATAGTTTTTACACTTCACATGGAGCCAAGGTCTAAGGATTTATGATATCCCTAATTTTCTAGGTTTCTGAAGATGACAAATTAATTTGTTGGAATCGGTAAAGCATAATGAAATTTATTTGTGACTGATAATTAAATTTTATACTGAAAAAAATATGATTTTCTTGTATGATTTCCACTAATGCTCTCGAGATGACAATAACCTCCCGCCATCTCTTCTTAAGGGGAGCCGGAGGTGCCTATGCTGCCCATGTTAAAATAACTAAGTTTGAGGAACATTTATGAATAAACTACGAAATAGAAAAATTTGAATTTTTTTACATATAGAGTGGTTTAGTATTGCAGTTATGACAGAGGGATTTTGGAGTATCTTTTCTAGTTTCCTTCCAATTTTTTTTTATTAATGACCCAAATTTTTTTACAAGTAATTGCTTCATAATTAAACTGAAATGAAACTACTGAACATATTGCCAAATGGCTGTGTTAAATGTAAGTTGGACCACTAGGAGTGCTGTATAAAAATTTCGTCTCTCTAGCTTGAGTGGATTTTGAGAAAATGTTCCTTATATTCGAAAAATTCTAATTTACGTGAAATGGCTATCAAAGTTTCTCAATACATTCCTGCACTATAGGATGGATTATCAGGGTCTTCTTCTTCATTCTCCAAAAGCTTCCTCTTCTGTCTTCTTTTCTGGCCTGTCGTTGCATCATACTTCGTATGCCTTTCTCTTCTTTCTGCTCCTCTTATCCTTTCTCTGTCAATATTTCTTAGTGCTCGTACAGTGATCCCCCCAGCCGTAAATCCTAATGCCTTCAGAACTTCACACTTCGCACTGTTCCCTTGGTTGTAGGTTGCTATTGCATCATAAATGCCAAAGTGCAGTGTTTTTATGCTTACAAACACCCTTTTAGGAATCACTTTCCAAATCAAATTGTTTACGCTCTCATTAGGATTCTGCGTCTTTCCGTGTAGACATTTGTGTAACAATTCTGGCTGTGCTAAGTCATGAAAAATTGGTTTTATTGCATTTATCACAGCTGCTGGCAAATCATGTTTGTGATCATAGTCCTTTTTTGCATTATATTTGCACCAGGAATCTTTTGGGCACAGGCTGTGTTGAGGGCATTCATTGGAAGAGGCAGTATGAAGGAACAATGCCCACACTGCTTTTCGCATGTCACTAACATTACTAGTATTTTGCTTTATAGCATACCCATAGTATCTCTGTAGACGTTCAATCACCTCATCAGTAAGCCTGCCTCTCCCTCCTATTGTCTTTCCATCACTGAGCTTACTTGAACCCAAAGTTTGTTTGAGCCTTCGAAGCCGTGCACCCATACACTTTTGCACATGCCCAATGCGTTCCAACTTTTCAACTACAAATTCATTTTCATATGGTTTCAGTTCCTCTATAGTCTTGAAACCTTTGGAGTCACCATCCCCAAGGTAGTATTTGTACCTAACGCTGTATCTGGGAACTGAATGTTCAAAAATTTGTTTCACTCCATCCACTTCCATTGCTTTACTTGATCCACTAAAATTTGCCTCACAGGTTCAACTGTGCTCTCCTTTGATTTTAGTTTTGCACCTACAATGTTTTGATAATATTGCAACATCTATCACTTTTGCACTATCACCACAAGTAGCAGTTACAACCCCATTCAGGGATTTATGACCCCTCTTTTGCCAGGAACCATCTAAAGCCACTACCAAATCCCAAGAACCACCGTTCATTTCTACAGATTCCTCCACTGCTTCCTTTAAGGTTTTTCAAAGCCACATCTTCAACAGAGGATCCTACCAGTTCACATTAGTACCCAAATTTGCTTGGAGGCGATGGCAAGTTCATAATACCACAAAAGAGTTTACCAGCAGGAGACCCTTTTCCAATGGATCAAAGACCATACACAAGTCGAACATTCACATCAAACACTCTAGATCGTCCATTTTCACCAAAGAGACTGGCATGTGGATTGTAGAAAGTCACTTGATACTTGCAACATGCACAGATTATCTTCATCTCACAAGCTAAACCAAAGTGCTTTGTTATCTCTAGTCCTACTCCTACATTTGAACACATTTTGCACAGAACACTTTCTTTCAGCACAGAAGATAATAATCCAATATTCAGTACTTGTTAATATCATCACTGTCACTAACATATTCACGAAATCTGTCACTTCTACCAGTCAGCTTCTTGCTAGAAGATGTCACAGGGCTATGGCCGGCCATGTGTTGCTTAGCAGAAGAACGCACTGTTTCAGTAATTGTAGTATCGCAACTTGGTATTAGTGTTAATTTTCTTTTCCCTACGTTCTTCCTCTTCTTATATACACGGTTACTAAAACGTGGCATCGTAACCAGAACAACGCTTTACACAAGAAGTATAATACTACCAACAACAGGCGCAACACTGAACTAATTCGAAACGGTAAACAGCAAAGAGACGATATTCCGCGCTCTTAACGCTTCATTTGTCACAGAAAACAATGTAGCCAACCCTTGCACACTCGCTGTATGCGTAACGTAAGGCGCTGTATGCGTAACAGGCCGAGAAAATCCCAAGCAGTTCGCCAGGAAGTCACGAGAGGTTGTTAGATGCATTCAGCGGCCGCCCATTTCCTCGGCAGGCGTGGGGGAAAATGGTAATAACTCCACTTCTAGGGCGAGTAGAACAATAATTCAAAGTTTACATTAAAGAGGAATGTTCAAAAATGGTTCAAATGGCTCTGAGCACTATGGGACTTAACATCTATGGTCATCAGTCCCCTAGGACTTAGAACTACTTAAACCTAACTAACCTAAGGACATCACACACATCCATGCCCGAGGCAGGATTCGAACCTGCGACCGTAGCAGTCGCGCGGTTCCGGACTGAGCGCCTAGAACCGCGAGACCACCGCGGCCGGCAGGAATGTTCCAATTAATTTTCGGTAGCAAAAAGAAAAAAAAAAATCTTATTTTTTTGGATTTGACCACCTCCGGCTCCCCTTAAGTGAATCCAAAAGTAATTAACAACAATCAAATTCAATAGCAAAATCAAATAATTAGTAATGGGAAAAAAAAGGAAATTCGCTCCCTCCTCTAGTCTGCTTGTTCTCATTAGACATAGGTCCAGAAGAGTTATCCTTTGCTTATCATTACATTAAAGGGAGCTCAGTTACTAACCTTAGCTTTATTTATTCGGGCTAATAGTAATAATTAAAGAAAGACGCATGCTGTCCTCAGCCACGACAGACAGAAAGAGATAGCTTCAATTTTAAAATCAGGATTGTAAAAAGATGAAATAAAAACCGCTTATGCCCATACAACACGTAATAAAATAAATGAGAGGCAATAACGAGTAATAAGCAGTAAGCTTTTTAAGCAAAGATTCAAACAGAAACAAGAAGGAGGAGGTAAGTTTGCAACGATTTCTAGATTATCTCGCCACTGTAGGAAACCGGAAACGAGAACACGCAAACTGTCTGAGAACAGTGGAAGAATCTGAGAAAGTTGTCTGTTAACAGATAAGGGAGTATCACTGACTGCGGAATAGATGGATTCGATCCTCGGTACTGTCTAGGTGGGAGAACTGGAGCAGACAAAACCCAGTCCCTTGAGAAAAACAGAGGAACTACTGCTCTGAAATTGGACATTAAAGTCTGCATCAAACTTGCGCGAAACACGTACACTCCAGCACTGCCGCCCAGTGGAGCGTAAGGTACAGGAATACGTGGCAGTCTGTTCAACTATTGTTAGACAATACAGTGAAATCACTTAAGCAAACTGCGGAGAGTAGAATGTAGAGAAAACTGTTGTGGAACTGTTCCAAGACAGGAGTAGCACATTCGGAAAATGCTGGGGAAGGGACACGGCTGTTGGTTGTTGCGCCGTTAATTCAACCATCCCTGCTGTTGTTGTTGTTTCGAAAAGCCATGTCAAATCTAGAATATGATTTTAGTACACGATTATCATCTCTGATGATTCTTAATACGGGTTAAGTGCGTCAATAACAGCTTCATCTCTTTCTCTAACATAAATCAGAATGGCTGGAAGAATCACAGTTACTGAATGAAAAATCAAGCAGTTTTCTAGCGTCTCGCCCATTACGTAAATAATAAGTCAAAATCATTTAAAAATATGTGAGAATTACCCGGCTAAACCAGGGCTCCACCGACAAACTTTCATACGTTGTTCAGGAATATTTTCTGAGTATTTCGGCACGAGGGACCCCTCCATCTCCAGCGGCGTGTTACAGTGTAATAATGTAATTACAATTTGTTCTGTTTGCTAGCGCAATCATCGTTGTTTCTGTGAAGATAGCTGCACAACAGTGAAGAAGCCTGTAATATACAATAAGCAAACGTACAACACGCAACACAGAATAAAGCAACAACCCACAGACGAAACACGCTCACTGTTTTCAGAGTTTGTTCGACCTGTTATGTCAGTGTACAGTGCGGCACGTAACAAATGCAGAACTATTCCCTTACTGGTAATGTCCAGAATTACGACCACGATGATCACGGCAGAGTGCATAGTGACTCACCAATGACTCTCTTACAATCTCAAGAATTTCACGAGTCTGGCATACTACTTTCGCACCGGCAAAAATCCTAGCAACAAGGTCCGCAGTAGTATCGACAAGAGTCTTGTAAATTAGGCCCTTCACAAGTCCGCAGAAGAAGAAGAAGAAGTCCACTGTTGTCATGTCTGATGACCGAGATGACCATCGGGATCAGTCCATTGTCATCGAGACTCTACTTGAATGTGTTTCCATATACCGAGTGCAAAGTGTGTCGGCGCCCCGTCATGTTGAAAACACGTAAGCCGAGGAATTATCAACGGCGCTCTTCTAGGAACTGTAGGAGGACATGATGAAGAGACGTTTTGTACTCGACTGCATTCAGTGCATGAGGAAGTAAGTAAGCCCCAATTACAAAATCGTTGACAATATCAACCTGTACTTTCGCAGCAAACTTCTTTTGATGAGACGGACATCCCAGTGCACGTGGATTTTCGTCATCCCATGCGCAGCGATTCTTACTGTTGAACATATCCTCTCTTGCCATCACGGCCTCGTCTGTAAGCAAAACTAAAGTGTGGATGCTGTGACTTCAGCTATTGTTTTGTATTCAGAGCTCGTGCAACACGCCGACAACTTCAGGTAGGATTGTCAGCAATCGCGTGTAACACATTCTCTGCCATGCCTCAGACAGTCAACATATTCCTTTCTAACACGGAAGGATGTAGTTTCTCGTAGATGCCTATATGCAGCTGCGAAAGTTTTCTGATGTGGTTGGCGTCGGTGCGAGAACAGTTCAGCATAGGCGTCTCTGTGCCGCTCTTCCATTGCGTTCTAAGAAGTCATTCATGAGATCCATATCGGTCAAGTCATCATGAGCAAATCTATCCGTAGAACTGGTATGTATCAGTGTTAACGCACAGCTAACACTAGACAGAACGCAGCAGTACTGGATGTCATGGTAAGGAGGGCAATACTGCTGTTGACAGCAGGTACAATGAACGAACAGGAGTAAGTCACACAGCGCTTACGCTTGCAGTTGCACTTTTCTTCACTAATTTTCAGTGTCGTGCAGATACAAAGCTAATTTGGTCAACAAACAAAACGAAATTCAACAGCTCTTTAGCGAACCTCCAGAGACCGTGGGTCTGTTATACTAAAATATTTAGAAGGTATCCCTGAAAAACTTTCGAGAGTTTATCGGTGAATTGTGGTTCGACCTGTATATCACCAGGTTTCAGTCATACTTTGTACGAGGAGCATTAAGCCCCTATACTTTCGTGAAGACTGTATAGGTGGCGGCGCTATATGAGGCCATCAAAATGACATCTACACTCCTGGAAATGGAAAAAAGAACACATTGACACCGGTGTGTCAGACCCACCATACTTGCTCCGGACACTGCGAGAGGGCTGTACAAGCAATGATCACACGCATGGCACAGCGGACACACCAGGAACCGCGGTGTTGGCCGTCGAATGGCGCTAGCTGCGCAGCATTTGTGCACCGCCGCCGTCAGTGTCAGCCAGTTTGCCGTGGCATACGGAGCTCCATCGCAGTCTTTAACACTGGTAGCATGCCGCGACAGCGTGGACGTGAACCGTATGTGCAGTTGACGGACTTTGAGCGAGGGCGTATAGTGGGCATGCGGGAGGCCGGGTGGACGTACCGCCGAATTGCTCAACACGTGGGGCGTGAGGTCTCCACAGTACATCGATGTTGTCGCCAGTGGTCGGCGGAAGGTGCACGTGCCCGTCGACCTGGGACCGGACCGCAGCGACGCACGGATGCACGCCAAGACCGTAGGATCCTACGCAGTGCCGTAGGGGACCGCACCGCCACTTCCCAGTAAATTAGGGACACTGTTGCTCCTGGGGTATCGGCGAGGACCATTCGCAACCGTCTCCATGAAGCTGGGCTACGGTCCCGCACACCGTTAGGCCGTCTTCCGCTCACGCCCCAACATCGTGCAGCCCGCCTCCAGTGGTGTCGCGACAGGCGTGAATGGAGGGACGAATGGAGACGTGTCGTCTTCAGCGATGAGAGTCGCTTCTGCCTTGGTGCCAATGATGGTCGTATGCGTGTTTGGCGCCGTGCAGGTGAGCGCCACAATCAGGACTGCATACGACCGAGGCACACAGGGCCAACACCCGGCATCATGGTGTGGGGAGCGATTTCCTACACTGGCCGTACACCACTGGTGATCGTCGAGGGGACACTGAATAGTGCACGGTACATCCAAACCGTCATCGAACCCATCGTTCTACCATTCCTAGACCGGCAAGGGAACTTGCTGTTCCAACAGGACAATGCACGTCCGCATGTATCCCGTGCCACCCAACGTGCTCTAGAAGGTGTAAGTCAACTACCCTGGCCAGCAAGATCTCCGGATTTGTCCCCCATTGAGCATGTTTGGGACTGGATGAAGCGTCGTCTCACGCGGTCTGCACGTCCAGCACGAACGCTGGTCCAACTGAGGCGCCAGGTGGAAATGGCATGGCAAGCCGTTCCACAGGACTACATCCAGCATCTCTACGATCGTCTCCATGGGAGAATAGCAGCCTGCATTGCTGCGAAAGGTGGATATACACTGTACTAGTGCCGACATTGTGCATGCTCTGTTGCCTGTGTCTATGTGCCTGTGGTTCTGTCAGTGTGATCATGTGATGTATCTGACCCCAGGAATGTGTCAATAAAGTTTCCCCTTCCTGGGACAATGAATTCACGGTGTTCTTATTTCAATTTCCAGGAGTGTATAACAGAGATGCGTTCCAAGCAGAGAGCTATCACTGAGTTTCTGTTGACCGACAACTAGACCATCGCAGATATTCACAGGCGCGTGCAGAATGTCTACGGAGAGCTGGCAGTGAACAAAAGCATGGGGAGTCGTTGGGTGACGGGTCAGTCATCTTCGCAACAAGGTCGTGCAAACCTGTCCAGTCTCCTGCGTTTCGGCTGGCCATACACATCAGTGATTCTTCAATTATGGAACGTGCGGACACTCTCATTCGACGTGATCGACGAATCACAATCAAACCCCTCGTTGCACAACTGGACGTCTCTGTTGATAGACGCTGAGAGGTTCTAGGCGCTTCAGTCCGGAACCGCGCTGCTGCTACGGTCGCAGGTTCGAATCCTGCCTCGGGCATGGATGTGTGTGATGTCCTTAGGTTAGTTAGGTTTAAGTAGTTCTACGTTTCGGGGACTGATGACCTCAGATGTTGAGTCCCATAGTGTTTAGAGCCATTTGAACCATCTGCTGGTAGAGCTGACACAATCGTCGATCATTTGGGGTGCTCAAAGTTGTGCGTCCGCTGGGATTCTCGGCACCTAACAAAAGACATAAAGAACAACGAAGAACCATCTGTGCGGAATTGCTTGCGCGTTACGAGGCTGATCGTGTTAATTTTTTGTCGAACTTAGTCACAAGCGATGAAACATGGGTTCATCACTTCGAATCGGAAACAGAACAGCAATCCATGGAATGGCGCCACACCAAATGCATTGCCACATCTTTAACCGGTAAAGTTATGGCAACGGTGTTCTGTGATTTTGAAGGTGTTATTCTGTTTTGTATCCTCCATTATAGTGGAAAGATGAACATTGAGTGTATCGTTCTACTCTCAGGAAATTGAAGAAACGATTTCAGCTTGTTCGTCGCACAGAAATGCAAACCAACTTCTGCTTCTGCCTGACAACGTAAGGCCTCACACAAGTCTGCGCACACGAGAGGACCTCAAAAAACATCACTGGACTGTTCTTGCTCAATCATCTTGCAGCCCGTATCTCGCACCTACCCGCTTTCATCCGTTTGGCCCACTGAATGATGCACTCCACAGGAAGCAGTACGTGAACAATGGGGAGGTTATCGATACAGCTGCTTGTTACAAGTCTCTAGCGAGCGCTCGTCCACTCTTGCTCGGGACTTGAAGTAGGAAACCAGTAAAGCCATCAGCTGATAGGAAGCAACCTCTAACAAGGTGTTTAGTTAAAGTATGGCCTATGTGATGCCTCTATTACTCTCTGTTTGTAATTATATTCCTCCTGACTATGAAGACTTCTGTACCACCAGTTAAGTGCAATATATTATTTTAATCAACGATTTCTAATTATTTTAGTCGTTGTAGACCCAAACCACGCAGCCAGCTCCTTATCGACTTCACTGACAAACCTGCTGTATATGCAAAGAAGAGATTTGTATGTTTCTATTTAGCATTGGTCACCAGTCATTCACATAACATAACAGCAAGACGTTGGCTCTGATGTCGACCCAGTAGGTGGCGTAATACTGTCGCATTGAACGGAGATTGTGTTGAAAAATAGGGTTTTGTAGCGAAAAGATTGTGTAAAAAATGGTGTATTGGAATTCTTAATAAAACCAACCTGATTTCAGAAAAAAGTGTTGCGTTACATATGATCGCTCCTCATAAATCAAGAGCTCGACAGCAATTCCTAAAACTGGAAATATTTACTATTAACGTCGGAAGTATTAACGACACACACACAGAACCATAACAAAAGCTTTTCATTGGAGTTAGAACTAAATTTCAAGTTCTACAAATAGAATTTTATAGCGCTCGTGCATCCGAATAACTGAGAATGTTTCCAATTTAATTTCAGTATAGTTTGAAAATAGCTAGTTGTATCTGGATTGCCTAAAGACTGAAAAATGGATGGCAGTGAAGAGGGTTGGAAAACACTGAAGGTAAACCGCATACTGTGCTTAAGGAATGGAGACAGGAGAAGCAATTTTGATTCGTGACAACAGTTATCAGATGTAAACCAGTTGTTCACCCTGTTGTTTAGTGTGTCTGGCAGCGTGGAAACGTCATCGAAATGAGAGCTAGATGTGCTAGAATTGTTGTTGTTCTTGGACTGCCAGCGATACCAGATCAAAAGGGATCATCAGGCGTTCAACCAAAGGAGCTCGTGTTTTCAGTGCGTGAAAAATTGTTACAGGGTACAATAATCGCTGAATACGCTGTCATGGGCATGAAAGCCTTACTACCGAGAAACTGTAATTCATGGCTTACTAGGGAATCTTACGGAGTGAAATAATTCGAGTTTTTCCAGACTTATAGGATCTGTAATTCATTGTCAGGGCATCAATTTCTTAAACAGTACGACGCATTTCTCAAAGAAATTCGATAAAGCTATCTTTAAGATAAGAATATTTCCGAGCGCTGTTAAGTATAAAACACTTACAGCCTGTTAACGAATTCGTTGGTAACCCACCGTTTAGTGAAACTGGATTGTAAACAAAGTCGCTGCCAACAACATTTTTTACTTTTTCAGTTCCATATTTTTAACATATGAAAAACCTAATTATCAAATATGGTATCATGTTATTGAAAAATAACACGAAAACGCAAGTATACACAACAAAGTAAAATTTGGTACAAGGATGCGAAACATCAAATAGAAAATGAAATACTTTTGTTATTTGTGGAGATTGAACAGTGTTATTAATACCAACATGTTTTAATTTAACATAATAGCATTTCGTGTGACTGTTATAACACGTCTCTTTCAATAATATTTGTACAATAACTTTTTCACGGTACGGATGGTAATTACTTTTAATTCACACTGGTAAGACGTGCATACGTTATTACACCAATAGGTTTCCCCTTAGCTGATTGCCTCTGTGTTGTATCAGTTGCCTCTTATCAGGGTTATGAAAATATCTACAGGTCTTGCTTGTACGAAGAAATCATACTATTTCCAGGATTGAAAAAGTTAGAGAATTCAGTAACTACTAAAAAAACCGTTTCTTCATTATATCTCCTGTATTCTTAATTATGAAATTTATTGATCCACAAAATAAAGGGTGTAACATAATTACTGTTCCAAACGCATACAGTTGAAAGTACTCGATACTAGAAGCACAAAAGCGTAGTAAAAGTGTGCTCTAAAATGCATACCGTACCACAAGAGGTATGAGCACTTCTTCACCTTCAATCTGTGAAAAGTAACTCTTGTACTGCAGTCTCTTTGCTTTCCATATCCTGGAAGAAGCTAATGGATAAAACAAGGTACGCTTTTAGAGCTCATGTTTACCACACAACTTTCCCTTAAGAGCTATGAGCAGCTGTTTATCTTCGCTATTGTGAAACACATTGTGGTGTCACCGCCAGACACCACACTTGCTAGGTGGTAGCCTTTAAATCGGCCGCGGTCCGTTAGTATACGCCGGACCCGCGTGTCGCCACTGTCAGTGATTGCAGACCGAGCGCCACCACACGGCAGGTCTAGTGAGACGTCCTAGCACTCGCCCCAGTTGTACAGCCGACGTTCATAGCAAAGGTTCACTGACAAATACGCTCTCATTTGCCGAGACGATAGTTAGCATAGCCTTCAGCTACGTCATTTGCTATGACCTAGCAAGGCGCCATTATCAATAGATATTTAACTTGTGATGCCTGTACCGTCAGACCGATGTACACCACTTATGGATTAAAGTTAAGTATTCTACCAGTTACATCCTGTTTTGCTAGTCTTATTTCTCTTACCTGTTCCAGACCTCACGCCAGACTGCGTGAGCTTAAACGCGTGTATTTCGGCATCCTCTAGCAACACGGTGTTGGCTCTTCTGCCAACACTTCACACATCTCTTCTAGTGAAGAATTGCTTATAGCTTTTAAGGTATGCATTTTAGAGCCCATGTTTACTGGACATTTTTGCTTCTACTGTAGTGTACTTTAAACTGTATGCATTTACGCCATTAATTATGATACAATTTGTACACTCCTGGAAATGGAAAAAAGAACACATTGACACAGGTGTGTCAGACCCACCATACTTGCTCCGGACACTGCGAGAGGGCTGTACAAGCAATGATCACACGCACGGCACAGCGGACACACCAGGAACCGCGGTGTTGGCCGTCGAATGGCGCTAGCTGCGCAGCATTTGTGCACCGCCGCCGTCAGTGTCAGCCAGTTTGCCGTGGCATACGGAGCTCCATCGCAGTCTTTAACACTGGTAGCATGCCGCGACAGCGTGGACGTGAACCGTATGTGCAGTTGACGGACTTTGAGCGAGGGCGTATAGTGGGCATGCGGGAGGCCGGGTGGACGTACCGCCGAATTGCTCAACACGTGGGGCGTGAGGTCTCCACAGTACATCGATGTTGTCGCCAGTGGTCGGCGGAAGGTTCACGTGCCCGTCGACCTGGGACCGGACCGCAGCGACGCACGGATGCACGCCAAGACCGTAGGATCCTACGCAGGGCCGTAGGGGACCGCACCGCCACTTCCCAGCAAATTAGGGACACTGTTGCTCCTGGGGTATCGGCGAGGACCATTCGCAACCGTCTCCATGAAGCTGGGCTACGGTCCCGCACACCGTTAGGCCGTCTTCCGCTCACGCCCCAACATCGTGCAGCCCGCCTCCAGTGGTGTCGCGACAGGCGTGAATGGAGGAACGAATGGAGACGTGTCGTCTTCAGCGATGAGAGTCGCTTCTGCCTTGGTGCCAATGATGGTCGTATGCGTGTTTGGCGCCGTGCAGGTGAGCGCCACAATCAGGACTGCATACGACCGAGGCACACAGGGCCAACACCCGGCATCATGGTGTGGGGAGCGATCTCCTACACTGGCCGTACACCACTGGTGATCGTCGAGGGGACACTGAATAGTGCACGGTACATCCAAACCGTCATCGAACCCATCGTTCTACCAATCCTAGACCGGCAAGGGAACTTGCTGTTCCAACAGGACAATGCACGTCCGCATGTATCCCGTGCCACCCAACGTGCTCTAGAAGGTGTAAGTCAACTACCCTGGCCAGCAAGATCTCCGGATCTGTCCCCCATTGAGCATGTTTGGGACTGGATGAAGCGTCGTCTCACGCGGTCTGCACGTCCAGCACGAACGCTGGTCCAACTGAGGCGCCAGGTGGAAATGGCATGGCAAGCCGTTCCACAGGACTACATCCAGCATCTCTACGATCGTCTCCATGGGAGAATAGCAGCCTGCATTGCTGCGAAAGGTGGATATACACTGTACTAGTGCCGACATTGTGCATGCTCTGTTGCCTGTGTCTATGTGCCTGTGGTTCTGTCAGTGTGATCATGTGATGTATCTGACCCCAGGAATGTGTCAATAAAGTTTCCCCTTCCTGGGACAATGAATTCACGGTGTTCTTATTTCAATTTCCAGGAGTGTATATGAGCTGCAAAGTTCTTTTTGTTACGAGCTACAAAGTTCTTTTTGTTACGTTTGCACAAAACCTACCCAACTGCTTCTGCTGTCCATTCTCTACACTCTTTCACAGCTACTGTTCTCGCCAAGTGCGAGAGAGAGAGAGAGAGAGAGAGAGAGCAAAGACTACTTACACATGCAAAGACCTTGATTATCTACGTCTCTGGTAAAGATCTTATTTAAATCAACTGATATATTTAAGAGAACTTATTGAAATTAAATGCATGTACATTCAAGTTAAAACTTCAAAATTTATCTTAATCACATAAAATGTAAACAGTCTAGCACGAATTAATGCATTTTAAAAAACGTAAGTTTTACATGAACTTCGTCATGTATAAATGAAGATATTGACATTCATCAGGATCGGAAGGTGGAAAATGCTTGTTAAGCTTCATTATATCACACTGTACCAGTTTTAATTTATTTTAATATAACAAGCAGTTAAGGAACTCTATTATTACGCTCCCACCATGCTATGCGCTTTCTAGCTACCGACGAATTTCTTAACAAACTACAAATATTTTATACTTAACTGCATTCGGAAACTTATTTTTCAAAGAGGATTTTTTGAGTTTATTTGAGAACTGAGCTGTATTGCTTTAGGATGTGATGTATGGCCACTAAACTTTTTATAAGTATGAAGAAAATCTGAAAGCTTATTCAGTAAGTCCCCCTTGTTAGAGAGAATTTCCTCTTTGGTGATTAATGAAAACTTATCTTGAAGGTCAATAAATGTTAATGAAGAGCGCGTAGGCAGGAGAAAACTTTAGTAGCGTTGGATTTCAGAATTACCGATTGGCACAGGAGTTCAGTAATATGGATTATGTATCTTGAGGAAGTATTAGAAAGTTTTGAAATCACAATCAAGTCGGGGAGAGGCATGGTGTTTGGGCTCCAACAACACGGTTCAGTCTTTGCGTAAGTGTTAAGAAATACTGAGGAACCTGTAATTGGCTCATTTGAAGAAAGAATGTGCTGTAGCAGAACTATTTGCCATATTTTGCGGATTATAAAACACCACGGACTACAAGATACACCTTAGTTTTTGAGTAGTTTTTTGCAAAAGTAACATTTTTATTATTTTTATTGTTAGATTGCAAATCTAAGCTAAAAGAACTCTTATTTTATAAAATCGAACTGACCTTTAAGATCCCCTTAAAATCATCATCTGAATTAAGTTCTTCTTCTTCTTCTTCTTCTTCTTCGTCGTCGTCGTCGTCGTCGTCGTCCTCTTCATCGTCATCGTTGTGCTTTTCATGCATAAGATCGTCTTCACTGCCATCGAAAGAGTTACTTATGCCACACATCTTGCAGGATTTAACAATAATGTCTTCTCTCACTCTAGACCACGACTGTTTTATTCACTGACACTCTTGTTTCATTGCAGGTCGTTTTAAAGTTCCCTTCAGCATGAATCCATGTTAGGCTTCATCCATCATACATTTGTTCCATTCCTCTCTCTTATACTCTTTAAATGATGGTTTATTTGTCGAGACATCCTCCGGAATAACAGCAAGCTCTGTATTTCCTTGTCCTAACAATCTCTTCAAATGTCTACTAAATTGATCTAGCAGAAGAAGACAATTCTTCTTCAGTAAAGCACCTTTCCTTCTCTCTTAAACTCTGTTAATGCATAATGTCATACCAGCCTCGTACATTCAACGCTTATTATGCACGCGAACAACAACGCCTGGCAGTATTTCAGAAGGTTTTGCCATTGGATTAAGCTTAGTTCCGTCAGCACAACATGAAAGGACAATAGTGTAGTACATATTTACATGTCCACTTGTTTTTGTAGTTACTGATGTAGCATCTTTCATGGAAACAGTTCTGTTACTCGGCACATCAAATGTCAGAGGAGTTTCGTCCATATTCACTATTTGGCTTAGTTCCACACGGATTTTCTTTCAATGTTTAGTAGTAAAACGATATACAGACAATATTTTCTCTTCACATTCTTGTGGCATTTTCTGACATTTTTTGTTCTGGTTCGCATACTAAGTCCATGATGCTTCATTCACCTGTAGCACCAATCAACTCAATCCTTAAAGTCTGTGAAGTTCCATTACGAGCGTGTATTTGAAACACTTTTCCATTAATTCCAATGCCAGTTTGACGGTGTCCTTGAATCCATTTCAATATGTCATCTTCTAAAAAAATGTTCAAATGTGTGTGAAATCTTATGGGACTTAACTGCTAAGGTCATCAGTCCCTAAGCTTATACACTACTTAAACTAAATTATCCTAACGACAAACACACACACCCATGCCCGAGGGAGGACTCGAACCTCCGCCGGGACCGGCCGCACAGTCTTTGACTGCAACGCCTGAGACCGCTCGGCTAATCCCGCGCGGTGTCATCTTCTAGCTTTGGCCATTTTGCATTCAGTCCTCTGTTTGCCTATTTAGTCTTCCTCATTTTGATCAGTTCTTGTTTACTAGCCCGCCAATCGCGAATGGTATTTTCTGTTGGTGGAAGGTCGATATGCCACTCAGCTACTCTGTTTCCATGTTATGCATATGCTATTACATTCAATTTATAGCCCGGATCATATGAAATCCTTTTATCTTTTTCCATTACGAAACTAGGTACTACAAATGTGGTGTCACCGCCAGACACCACACTTGCAAGGTGGTAGCTTTAAATCGGCCGCGGTCCATTAGTACATGTCGGACCCGCGTGTCGCCACTGTCAGGGATCGCAGACCGAGCGCCACCACAAGGCAGGTCTCGAGATACGGACTAGCACTCGCCCCAGTTGTACGGACGACGTAGCTAGCGACTACACTGACGAAGCCTCGCTACTTTGACGAACAGATAGTTAGAATAGCCTTCAGCTAAGTCAATGGCTACGACCTAGCAAGGCACCATTAGTAACATTGCATGTATCTAAAGAGTCTCACTTGTATCGCCACAATCTCCAGATGTACCAAAAGAATGGATTTAAGTTAAGTATTCCAGAAGCTACGTACTTTTCTTTATAGCATTCATTACGTACCCTGTTTCAGACCTCACGCCATCCTGCTTTAGCTTAGCGCGTGCCTTTCGGCTTCCTCTCATTGTGTCTAGGCTGTCTTGTCTAGACACAACAACAGAAATAATGTACTGCTACCGGTAACATAAATCACTGTCAATTCAAGTTCACTGGCACCATAGACTGCAATGATGCATCATAGGCTAGACAGTGTTCTGGGTTTGTGATGGCAGAGCGGAGAGGGAGACAATGTTATCAAGTTTTTGAATACACGCAACTCATGTTCGTCACATCAGTGTACTGTTGCTGCCAGTTGAACCCAATGTTGCCAGACAGAGATAGATTTCCCTCAGCATCGAACATATGGCGGTTTTTAAGACGTTGGAATTTTAAAGCAAACACTGGATATTTTTATATTTATTTCTAGTGTAGATGCACGTAAATTTCGGAACAATTTTTGAAGAAAAAAGTGTGTCTTACAGTCCATCATATATGGTAGCCAAACTTATAGGTATTTCTGATGCACGTATACCGATTTGTCTGCCTTTTGCACAAGAAAAATTAAGGGGAGGAGCATATCATTTTCCCCTCAATCAATCCGAGAATGTATCATAAAATGGCGCTAGTACTAATGATACGGCGTCCTCTGTCAAGCGCTGCACAGAAACGTGCTGTGTACAAATATTATATTGCTTCCTGTTAGACCAGTTAATCCAGCAATAGAGGGGCAGCCGTTCTGGACAGACACGGTTCTCCTCGTCGAAAGCCGACGACGGCATTCCGAAAGCAGGTGTGGGAGCATCATTAATGAACGAACATGGGAGACCGTATTTCACGAAAAGCTGCAGCCGTTTGTTTACCGCTCTCCCACACTGTCTCCTGTACTCACCTGACGACTCCATCAGTCTGCCCAGCCTCCGGCAGAACAGCTCGCTTATTCACTCTCAAGTTCCTGGTGTAGCGGCGTCACCGCCTCGGTCAACATCCTACGAGAATGAGGCACATGCTCTCTTGAATATTTTAAGGCTAAATTAGGGTGGCTGGACGACAATCTGATCCATACCGTCAAAGACTACGAGTACGGTCTTCAATGCGTCACCTCGACCGGTGATTCAAATGAAGTAGCGGTTAGCGACGTATCTAGGAACGGAAGAAGTTCAACAAGTTTCTTGGAAAACATATTTAATTTAATTTGTTGCAATGAAATCTCAGTCTGACGCACTATTGGATTCGAAAAGTGTCTGCTCGGAGACATTTCAGTTGACTGCTAGTGTTATTACTGATCACTTCTTTGTTTTGGAATCACTCACCCTCAGAAGAAAAGGCGTGGTGGCGCAGTGTTAAGATACGGGACTGGATTTTGGACGAACGATGGTTCAAAGCCCGCCCAGTCATCCCGGTTTAATAAATGAAATATATTCGAAGTCGCGAATACGAACGACCATCAGCTGTACAAGGGAACGACGACAGTAAAAATTTGTGTTGGAGCGGGACTCGAACCCGCAATTACCGCTTTAGGCGAGCGGCCGCCTTAACCGCTTTGGCTATCCATGCATGACTCACAGCCAGACCCAAAATCCCATATATCGTCGTTCCTGCCTCACGACCTGTACTCGTGCACACATTATGTGATACCGGTGTAGGGGAGGACATTTTAATTGAAAGTCACTAGCTGGCACACGCCGATAACCACAGCACTGCAGTCCCTGTGTTGTTAAGAAGGGACTTTTCCTGGTCGTTATTCCTTTATACAGCTGATGGCTGCTCGTATTCGCAACTGCGAGTACATTTCATATACGCTAATTTAGATTTTGCGTGGTTTTCGTAGGTCTCGTGGGAAAAATTCCGGGGTAGTTCCTTTGAAAAGGACACGGCCGATTTCCTTATGCATCCTTAGTCAATCCGAAGTTATTGTCCGTTTCTAACGACTTTTGGTTCATAGACGTTAAATCGAAATCTTCCTTCCGACAGCGTATCTTCGACATACATCCCGCGTTTTATTTATGACGGGGAAAACAGACAAACTGAAGCTTACATTCATATTCAGAGTGAACCAGTACTTCACCGACAAACTTTTAGAGGTTGTCCAGGGTTACCGTCTAAGTGTTTTTGTATGAGCGAGACACGGTCTCCGGTGGCTCGTCACAGAGTTTTTGCACTGCGTTTGGTTTGTTTCCCCAGTTAGCTTTTTATCTGTATTTCACTGAAAATGGCCTACAACAATGCAAACGTCCACGGCACGCGCGATGTGTCCTGGTTTTACTGTTTCAGAGTGCTTGCTCTTCACAACAGTAATAGCCTCCCTATCTCGTTGCCCTCAAGCTTGCATTCAGTGACCTTGTATATAATAGAGAGGCTACTGTTGAAATTCCGCTAGCTCCCGTTCGAAGAAGAATTCGTCATCATTACTTCCTCCCAAAAATGTCTCGCGAAATTATCACTGCAAGAAAATCAGTGTAAGTAAACCTCATACGAAGTTTTGGAGATAATCAGTCTTCCCGCGTATCATTTACGGATGGAACAAGGAACTTGGGAAATGACAGTGCTTCCAAAAGTACCATCCACCAAGGTCTCTTACGGTGTATAGGTATGTTCCGGGTGATCCAGAATTCGACCGACGTATTTTTAGGAGTTGCCCTCACACTTGTGCCGAAATGAGCTGCTCTTCATTGTACCTTCTCTGTCTCTCTTATTAATCCAAACTGGTAGGGCCTCCAGAGCAATGCCCAAGGATCGATCGAATAAGAGTTCCGTAAAGCTGTCGGCACAGCGACTGTGCTGTTTAACGTCAACATTGAGCGTGCCGACTTCAACGTGCTGCTAAACGCTCAGAAACGATGCGAAATGTGCATAGGGTACGTTGCCCCAACGTAGTATAAGCGATCGCAACGCGCTCAAGCGGCAGTTGTCGGGTGTATCTGGCTTGTAAGTCACACTGTTTACGGATTGGATGGGTGTAAGACTCCTATACTATGTCTATTAAAGCGAACTTTTCTCCCTTGTTGATATGCTCTGTCTTCAGTACGCATAAATGAAAAGTTCTTTATCCGCGAAAATATTATAAGACAGAAAGGAAAGCACCATGTCCAGTCAGTAAGGACATCAGCTTATAAAGGTTCCATTACAAATACTGCGATACAAATCTACAACAGTTCTACACATAAGATAAAAATTGTTGCATCGTTCTCACTTTTTAGTAAAACCCTTAGATCATTCTTATTTGATCACTGTTGCTACACAGTAGCAGAATCCCTACATATTAATGACAAAACTTAAAGCGCAAAATATCTTACTGCGATTAGCGTAAGCTTTCCTGTAGATTTTGTCAATTGAACAGACACTCCTCAAAACGAGCCATCTTATATTTACATAACATCGAATATTATTGCATATACTTACATTAAAGTATCAGTACCTATTAAAAACACGAAGGTTAGGATGCATTGGTACGTGAACCATCAACACGTCAAATTTGTTCTGCCTATCTAAGACACTTCTCATTTTTTTTACTTTTTTAAAATTTTGTTCGGTATTGTTAGGTTCGTTTGGTCTGGGCGGACGTCACATGACATCCGTTCATGTTGAGCGTTGATTGTTTTACTCAGTTTCTTTTTTTTTTATTACAGAGGACAATCGGCCTTCTGACCGAACACGCTGAGCTACCGCACCGGCACTCATTGCGTTACAACGACCGCAAATATTATACTACCATGTGTAGCTTGTTAAAATGTCTCGAAAGCTTTAATTTCAGCTATATTACTAATTGAAATTTAATTTTAACAAACTGTAAGTATAACATTGCGTTTTAATGTATCCTCAACATGCCGTTGCTTCCAAATGGCGTTCTATCATAATACGCTAGTTACAATAATTCTTTTACCACGAAAATGACGTTTCTCGTCACTATATTACAACGAATCATACAATTAACGGCGGGTTTTTGAGAGCTCCCCAGTTTCCTAGTGCTCATAAATGGCATATAAACATACGGGCTTCAACTGGAGTCAATATGGCGCCTCACAACTGAAGGGACATGATGTAGGTGGCATTCTGCCATCTCATTGGTCAACGTTCAAACGCACGTCCAGAATATCTGACATGATAGATATTGTTCTGCACATTGGGAAAGAGACCCCAACGTGCTATTTCACGCTATGACGTCAGAAACTCGGCACGCTGAACGCTTAACGTTCGGATGCACGGTCCGTGCGCCGACGACTGCAGCCATTCCTTTTGTGTGAGACGGCACTACTAGCACCCGACAGGGTTTGAAATGGGCCTGAATGTGGGCATCCATTTGGACGGCTGGATGAATCGTGCAGTATCCAGATTTGTGCGACACTCGGGTGTGACAGTGGTACGATGTTGGACTGCATACTTATCGTCAGGTTTCCCGGTAAACGCGTCTGACCCCATAAGAGACGATCGCCGTACTGCGAACCAAACACATCGCAACCCCTTCACATCTGTGCGTATCCGGGAAAGAATAATGGACTCCTTGCAACATTCTGTGCCAAGCTGCACCGTTTGTCGAAGACTAGAGGCATTCGAACTGGGGAATTTCTGTCCGATACGTAAGCTGCCATTAAGAATACAACACAAACGGCTGCATTTGGAGTGCTGCCGTGAGCGGAAAGGATGGACTGCAGATGAACACGTCTCCCTGTGTTCGGCAATGGATCGCAGTTCTGCACAACCACGGATGAGAATCGTTGCTGAGCATGGAGGCGACCTGGGGAGGTCCCATTCTTCCAATGGTTTGCAGAGGCAAGGCGGTGTTGCTCCTCACGCCGAGGTGTGGTGAGCAGTTGCGTATGACTTCAGGTCGTCGCTGTTAGTAATTAAGAGAACTCTGACATCGCAACATTATGTTGTGGGTAGCAGGTAGTGGCTGAGTGAACTTACTAAGCACGTCATGGACATCCTCCATCCTCATGTGTCATCTGTCGTGCGATAGTACTGTGGTGCCATATTTCAATAGGACAAGCCTAGCCCGCACATGGAAGGTGTCTCTATGAACTGTATACGTGATGTTGAAGTACTTCCATGGCCATCAAGATTCCCAGATCTGTCTCCGATGGGACACCTATGGCCCATTTCAGACTCAGCTTCATCCCAGTGTCGGTACCCAGATCAAGGCTGTGGGCCATCTTGCCTCAGAAGAGGTTACAGTTGATTTGTAACACCCTTTCCTAACGAATTTGGGGATGCATCCTCGACAAATGGGACACAACGTCATTCTGGTAAGTGGGATCATGGTCAAGTCTTTGTAAATTTGACACGATGATGTAATCTCTGAAATAACGTGATGTACCCTCTTATCCTGTCAAGTTTCGTTTCCTGCTCCCATTCTGAGCCTCTTTTTTTGTCAGATAGTGTGTTATGGTAACCATTTACACTTGTCAGTTATTGGTGTTAATAATGATAAATGCTACAGAAATTAATATTATGAAAACCCAATGTGGTATCACGTATTGATACCACTCTACCAAAGTCTTCAAGTTGCCAGTGGAATTGCAAGGTTCCGTCTGACGGCGATAGCTGTCGTGAGGGATCTGGTGGACCCAATGGTGCATGCCTGCTGAGCCACACCCCCAGTGTATCCATTCCATAAGCGCTCTCTCCCGTCACAATATAAGACAGGCAGAGGTAGCCACTCAACCCAACGCCACGCGCTCCACCTCGCCTTCCGCATCCACCTTCCGTCTCCCACGTGCATCCTCTACGACCTCATCCCCTTCCCCCACCTTCTCCTTTTCCTTGAACACATCCGCATATTATATATTGTCCGCTGCCTTGATCCCCCTCACCCCCTGGTGTCTCCCTTTCTCTCCATCCCCATCCCGTTGCCGCGCCTTTACCGTTGTGTCCCACCCTCTCTCCATCTCCACATCCTCCATCTCCTTTCCCAACACAACTTCCACCATCTACCCCTCCCGGATGATGAGCTTCGTCCTGACATCTAACCTTCCTACCAACTCTAACCGCATCTTCCTGCCTCCTCCTCAGGGCCCCCTCTCCTCCCCCTCCCTTCTCCTGAGCGGCTTCCCCCTCCTACTCTCTGTCCCTCTCTTGTGCTCCCTTTCAGTGTCTCTGCACTCCCTCCTGACTTGTCTTCCCTCTTCATCTCCTGCCCCACCAGTCTCCTGCCTCTTCGTGTACCTGCTGGCGCCCCTGCTCTCTACATCCCGCCACCTCCCCTGCTGCCACTTGCTCTCCCCTCCTTTTTCACCTCTCTGACCTTTCCTTCGGCAGGTCTCACCTGGCAGTTTTATTCTCGATTGTGTGTGCTCCAAGTGGGTTTTAAGTGTGTTGTTCTGGAGTGTTTTTAATACTGTGGCCGATTTTTAACCTATGCATGTGCATTCGGTGTCTTCTTTGTGTTCTATGAATCGCCAACTGTGTTTTTTAACTTTCTGGTGGCTTTTTTGATTGTCCCCCATGAACGTCTCCATGTCAGTGTTTTACGTCCATTTGCTCTCCTTACTCTGTTTTACGTCCCCCTTTTTTATCGCCTTATATATGTAACATTTTATTCTTGTTTTAGTTGTCATGTCACTCGGCTGGAGAGCGGCGGATTGTGCCGCTGTCAGCCCTCCCCTGCCCATATGAGCAAGGGGAATGAAATTACAATAAAGAAAAAAAAAAACATTCATCCCACTTGCACTTGTCGCCTCTTCGCCACCACACCACTGTTAGTGTTTAGTAGAATAGCCTCTTCCTTGTTAACATTGACAGATGGACTTTGTTTCTTGCTGTATTATTTCTAATGAGTCTTTGTGCGCTTGGAGACGTACAAATTAAGTAAATTTTCTGTTTGTTGTGCTATCTTGTTCGCTAATTACTTCGGCTCCTGTCCAGCTTCCCACAACGACAGTTGCTGCACCACTCTGTAGTCCACTTCTCCTTACTGTTGTCTACGAAGTCGTACGCAACACTGGATATATTAAGAAAATGTATTGATACTACCGATAATTTTATAGTGTAATATCGTTGTATGTATATCGATATTATTCCTACTAAACATCGATATTTCCGATATATCGTAGCGACCCTTAGCCCTGATAATTAATTCGCAGCATTTTAAATTCCGAAAACGTCGGTGTTTTGAGTATTTGAGGCGCAGAGCGAAATGTGGAGGTGGAGAGGTGGGATCACGGTCTGGGACGGACGCGTCGTATGAGTGAATGGGAGCCGGTGGCCATTGAGGGCAGGGCAAGACCCGCGCCGCCAGCCGGCAGGTCCCAGTCTGCTGCTCCGCGACGGCTCGACCGCATTCTTGGCGACTGCGTCCCCCGACGTCGCCCGGCCTATAAATACGACGCTGCGGAGCGCAGCGCGACGCAGGGCCTCGAAAATCCGCGAACGCCTCGCGCGGCCACCGACCAGTCGGACCTCCGGCCGCCGCGCTTGTGACACCGGAGGAGATTTGTCTGCGGTAACTGTACAGGCGGAACCTGGCGCCGCTTTTGTCTGCGCGCCTCCGGCCGGTTCCGCCGCGTTGCCTCACCCACTCGGCTCCGACAACAAAGACGCCGCCAGTGAGGCTGACTCGTGCGACACTCGTTTGTCTCTTTCTTAACGCACGCCAGTGGCGTGTCTCGCACCAGGTTATGAATACAATGGCAGCTGTTCTTCGGAGAACACGGGTAGTTGACAGCACGGGTGACCAACTTTTTGGAACTACAGTCCACTGAGCGAGACAGAGGTTAGTGGTCGTATTTACCGCAACCAAATTTTGCAGTTTTAATCGCAGTCGGCGGTATTATGAAACGGTAAAAATAAGTACCATTCCTCAGTCCTAATTACTTTACATTAACGAAATACAGGGTGTCCGAAAAGTCTTTCCCTGATTACGTAAATTGATAACTCAGGCTAGAAGTAAGAAACAAATATGAAACTGGTGTCTAATTGTTAACAAACTAGCCGATATTCAATTTCCGTCCACACATTAGCCAACATCACTGGAGGGACCGATTAAACGACTGTGGTTATCCGTTGCCGCAGGGTTTCAAGATCTGGTACACGTGTTCGGTAGACCTCGTCCTTGACATAACCCCATAAAAAGAAGTCTAATGGGGTTATGTCAGGAGAGCGTTGAGGTCAAACCGTTGGCCCATCACGACCAATCCATCGCCCAGGAAAGGTCATATCGAGATAGGCACGGACGTCCAAACCCCAATGAGGCGGTGCACCGTCTTACTGAAACAAGACATCGGGGTGACACTGAAGCAGGTGAGGAACAGCATATATTTGCAACATGTCCAGATACACTGCAGATGTGATGGTAGCCTCAGCAAAGAAGAATGTCCCCATAATTCGATAGTGCAATAGCGCGCACCAAACATTCACCTTTGGACGTGCTACGAAGGGTGCTCATGTGGAAGTTTACTGATGTGTGAAAAAAACTTTGTTAGTTTGTAAACAATAAGGCACCAGTTTCATATTTGTATCTTACTTCTAGCCTGAGTTATCAATTTATGTAATCAGGGAAAGACTTTTCCGACACCCTGTACAAGTCGTCTGCAACTGGAGTTGGCTGAGTACCATCTTGACGCTCTTCCTTCGACTTCCTCTACATCACGTTAATACTACTTAGTTTGAATCCCAACTGTTGAGCAGTACACAAGGATCACTCACACGAGGATTTTGTAACCAACATCGTAAGCTCAGAAGTATCTGCACAGCTATTAATGGATATTGATATTGTGACATGTCCATCCTTCTCCTTTATGACCGCTGGACTTCTGCTGGGGACACTTTCATTGAGGTTTCTGAATGTCTGCGGAGGATTAGTAGCCATTTTTTCTCAAGAGCTGAAACCAGAGAAGGCTGTGATGTTGGACGCTGCGATCTGGAGCGAAGCCAACGACATAACTCATCCCAAAGGTGTTCAGTTGGGTTCACGTCGGGACTCTGGACAGGCCAAACCATTTCAGGAATATTACTGCCCACAAACCATGGCCTCAAGATGCGGCTTTAGGGTCGAACGAAGCGTCCGATCCCACCCGTCGGCTTTGAGCCGAGACGTAAGGCTGTTATGGTGTGTGACGTCACGACGGCGTGGAATTTAGTTTGTGCGCGTGGCGTGTTTGTAGGTGTCGTTTTGATGTGATCGGTGGTGCTCTCTGGTGGTGCGTTATGTGATGTTTCTGGTTTAGTTTGCGTGTGTGGTATGTTTATATTTTTTTTATTTAAATGGTTCAAATGGCTCTGAGCACTATGGGACTTAACATCTGAGGTCATCAGTCCCCTAGAACTTAGAACTACTTAAACCTAACTAACCTAAGGACATCATACACATCCATGCCCGAGGCAGGATTCGAACCTGCGACCGTAGCAGTCCCGCGGTTCCGGACTGAGCGCCTAGAACCGCTAGACCACGGTATGTTTATAGGTGGCGTATTGTCGCAGTCGGTGGTTATGGGATTCATTTGCGTGATGGCATTGCACGTGTGTGGTATCGGGACTGTGCTTTCAGCGGAATATTTTTCAGTGAGTGAACGATTTTAGTTTTGTTATTTCGACGTTATTGTAGTTTTTTTTCTGTTCGTCGTGTGTGAATTTTGGTAAACTGCGTTTTTTTTTAATGTCTTTGGTAGGTATGGATATGACTGACTAGGTCAATAGTTTTCGTTTGTCGGCGATGATGGGGGGCAGTGGGTTGTCTCTAATAAAATTTCTTCAACGATTCGGATTTTTGGATGAAGTCGTGAAGTGTTCAGTATGTCGTGAAGAGATGAGGCTTACTAAAATTCCGGCGTCTCGGACCAGGGACGGCGTATGTGGAGATGTCGTAAGAATAACAGGTCAAGGGAAGTGTTATATTCCAATTTTGTTGGTTTGTTGTGTTTTTTGAGGTAGTGATGGTTGTGGACGTGGTTGTAGTTTTGGATTTTATGATTTGGTACTGGTAGTTTCTGTTGACCTATATAGGTCAAGGGAAGCGTTCTATTCCAATGTGTGGTTGTGGCTGTGGGTGTTCCGGTATCGAGAGTTGCTGTTGAGCTATATAGGCCAAGGAAAGTGTTCGAGTCCAATTTGTGGGATCGGGAGCTGCTGTTGAGCTATGTAGGTCAATGGAAGTGTCCGATTCTAGAGGATATTGTGTTTAGTGGAATTTGGGGAGTTTTGTGTTGTTGGTTTTTTTCGTCGTTTTGTGTGTTTTGGTGTGGTGGTGTGTGTCTAAATTTGTTTATATTTACTTTGAGCCCACCCAAAAAACCCCAATTTCCCACGCTTGTCCCGTTAGTTTCATTACGTCTTTTGTGGAACGTGTGTGTGTTGGTTTTTCAATGTATTTTCGTGTTTGTGATCATGTTTACGTAATGACGTCATAGGCGCCATATTGAAGTCGTAGTGTATGGTCGTTTCCACCATATTTTTGACGTCATGGATTAAAGCAGACGGAGGGAATCGGAAGCTTATGTATTTCCCCGCTTTATGACAGCCCTGCTGATCGGATCTGTCATCATCTGCAAAATATTCCTCTACAGAATACTATGAAATGTGTTCATATCTTTCCGCATTTAGAGTTATCTTAAGCACAATAACGGGGCCACTCCCTAACCCGAAGAGAGAGTCAGTCCATACCGTAACACCACGTTCTCCAGACATTCGCCAAACCTAAAACCTTCCAAACCTAAAACCTGCCACACGGTGTAACGTGTTCCATCATTTCAGATCACTCCTTTTCTAGTCAGCTCTGCATTACAAGGTGGTGTCTGGAATCCTTTGATCAGGTGATGTACTACTTTCCTAAATAAATTTTATTTCCTTACTATTCTTCCAGTTAATCTCACCCTGCTTAATCTCAGCCTGCGGTCTACTTTTCCTCCAACTAGTTTTACCTGGTCGCTCCACATTTAGTCGCTCTGGGTTGAGGCTCCTAGAATTATTTGGAATTTTTAGAATTTTTACTGAGTCATTCCCAATTGAGTAATAGTGCAGCGAAAGGTATTTCTGTTTACTTACGCTCATGAAGTTACAGTTGTTAACGTAGATGGTCCATTACCAGCCCCTGCACCGAACGTCGATTCTCGGCAGGTCTTCCTGCATTTGTCTACGATTTTCTGATGGTTCAAATGGCTCTGAGCACTATGGGACTTAACATCTATGGTCATCAGTTCCCTAGAACTTAGAACTACTTAAACCTAACTAACCTAAGGACATCACACTACACCCAGTCATCACGAGGCAGAGAAAATTCCTGACCCTGCCGGGAATCGAACCCGGGAACCCGGGCGCGGGAAGCGAGAACGCTACCGCACTTCCACGAGCTGCGGACTACGATTTTCTCAGGTTGCAACTTTACTACGTACAAAAGTATCATATGTGGATTTCGTAGTGGAGCTTCCCACGTTAACCATCAAATCGTATACAGGATGCTGCAAACTTCGAGAGGTTTTAGAGTGTGTCGTGAAGAACAAATTTAGTATAGGAACATGTGTCCGGAAACATTATCCACTGAGGCAACAGAGAATCCTATTCGTAGAACACGAGTTGTGTCTACTCCGAAGCTAGCTCCGTCTTCTCCACTAGGGTCCGTGCCACCTGTCGCGATCACTGAATAACAAAAAACATTGAGAGACATGCTGCCTGCGGCCCGACACTGTACAAACTCACGTCTGTTGCTGGGGGGGATGGTCTAACGCCAGCTGCCGGCGACTATGACTTTTATGCTATGAAGCGTCATTGGATGATGTTTCCGGTTGCGGCTTTCTATCCTCAACGTGTTCCTCAAGACAGCCTCTAGAAACCCTTGAAGTTTGTCGGCATCGTTTTGTAACATCCTGTATACTAACCACCCTTTAATACTCCCATCAGGTACTTTCAAAGTGAATCTTGTATATCTGACGATTTTGCCTCGTCGAGCTCTATCTACTAGGTAGCTCTGGTAGGAGTTATCTCTAGTCACAAAGCTGCTCTGATATTCCATAAACTATTTTGTTTAGTGAGTGACAGTACAGAACTGTATCGAATATGTTCTGAAGGTCAAAGAAGACGGCATCAGCTTATGCCTCAAGACCTCATGGACTAACAGAGCGTTGTGAGTTTCACTATATAGCAGAGAACTCATGTTGATTCCTGTAAAGGAGATTTACGTTCTCCAAGAAGGTCATAACGCGCCAGCATAGAAATCTTTCCATAATTATACATCAGCCCACCCCAGTTTAGTCTGTTAGTTGTTTTTTTTTTTGTGTCTAACAGTCTTCTCTCAAAAATGTCACAATTTACTGCCTGATGCTTTGTGCACGGTCGGAAGTGCGCCACGAAGAGGACTACACCTTTCATTTTGGACTACTCATTCTGCGTCCACGTGTTAAGACCTCAATACCTCACGTGATGCCCAGGAGAAAATAAACACTAACGTAATACGTGTGCCTTGCGTACTTGGATGTACTAACCATAACATACTACTCGTAATGGCTGTAATTATTAGTCTGTAAATGAAAGTGAAGTAGAGACTGATGAATTGTTGTTCAGTACACACACACACACACACACACACACACACACACACACACACACACGGTACACACACACCAAATTTATGGTCTAAGCAGGGCTGAACAAAAAATAAAAGTGACGGAAGTGGGAGCTTCAGATGGCCAAGAGTTTAGAAAAAATAGTATAGTCTTCTTGATAATGAATATGCTTTTTTCCAATCACTTGCAGTCCGTTTTACGCCAGTGATCTCAATAAATTGCTACCACAAATGGACTAAATGCTATATCGGATCCTAGCAGAAGGCTCCTCAAACAATGAACCTTCGTGTTTCATCACAGTATACTCGATTTTCCAAAACTGCTCTGTATTTTCTTAAGCTGTTAATTTTTTGTGATTTCTGTCCTCCTAATTTAAATTAAGGAGCCACCGAGCTGCCCGCCTTGGCAACAGTCAGATCAGCGTGCTTGAATACTAGTTCAATTCCCAGGCCTACCACTGCTTTTGTCTTGGTTAGAAGGACTTAAACGTGTTGAGTGAGCTTCGTAAAGTCAACTGAGAATTTACTTGAAGAAGAAGTCGTGGCTGGAGTTCGAAAAAGCGTACAGCAACGACCGGGAGAGCCAAGCAAGCCACAGGGTCTCTAAACAGAGATGTCCAATGACGCCACTGACGAACAATAATACAGCAGTCGGTCGCCATCGCTTGAAATATTGGGCTTAGTGCGAATGTTAGGTGCTATCTAGATGCTCCATGAAACCGCTCTCCCGGCCGTTGACAGTTTCCCAAACCTTGGAGCCGCTACTTCTCGTTCAAGTAGCTCTTTCATTGTCATCACAAGGCTGAGTGCACCGCGTTCCAGTCCTGACACCAAGAAAAACTCCATGTTAGCACGGGGAGTTGAAACCGGGTCTTCCGCATGAGAGTTAGATGCGTTGACCAGTCGGTTATGAAGACGGATAGTTTATCACAAAGTCGTCCAAAAAGATTTTCACCACGTGCAAAACTGCGAACATGTGTGGTAAAACATTCCAGTGGAGCAGCGAATAAGGCAATAGGCACAATGCAATAAAAAATAATTATCCTGATACAAAAAATAAAAGTGAACGAAATAAAGGCAGTTCCTTCGGACATATGTGAAGCCAAAATCTGCTGCTGGGTAGCTCTTCAGCACGATACTACTCCACCACGAGCCTGGGATCCTCCTTGGGATGTTCCACGCAAGGTGTGCACACGGTGGTGGAGTAGCTTGTGCCTCTCTTAGATGGCGGGTCTTTTGAGGTTATTCAATTTGTGAAGCGGTTCTCTGTGACGATGCACTGCAAAGCTAAACAGGTCGTAGTAATGTTCATTCAGTTTCATGACAGCAAATACCGCAGACATTTCCGTTTGGTGGATTCATCCTCCTGGAAGGAGGTGTTCACGAATTGGACACGGTGTCCTTCTATATTGTCGTGTTCTAAAGAAAAATGCATCTCTGAAATTTTGACTGTAGTTCTATTATAATACTGCACAACTTGTAAATTACCCTCAGTAGCGATGATATGTATCTGATATCCTTACTTGATATGGGACCAAAAACGTGACTGATCCACCACCACGCTGAAACTGTGAGATTACGTGCTGAGACCAAAATTGGTACCTGGCCGCCTCCATCCTCTTTTACGACGGTCACCAGGCGTCAGAGAAACCTGGCCCTCGTCGATTGCGGGCACCCGACGGCACTGATCCTGGTTCCATTCCACCTTCTTGACACACTTCGTTGCAGGGCAATTTGTTCTGTTGTTCGTAGTGGACTCCTAGAGGCCAAATTGGTCGTATGGAGATGGTTTGTGGACTGTCACCGTTGACACAGCCCTACCAGTTGCTTCCAAAATGAAAGAGCGCAGTTCTGTTGCATTGTCCTTGGTTTACCTGCGAACCATAATTTTTAGGTGGCGGTTTACAGCTAGTAGCTGATGACTCAGAGATTTTTTCTTCGTTGTTGACAACGTACGACCACTATGAAGCAGTGCATTAATGATCTGTGTCTCATGATAGCGGCTGAATGTTCGAATGACGTAGCTGTAGCGTACGCCAGTTCAGAGGACAACTCCCCTTGCTGACAATCCTTACAGTGAAGTGATAATGTACCCACAGTTTAAGCTTGAAGTGCCTCCGTACAGTCTACACAAGTCGCGCTGTTGCATCTACGATCGGAGACAGAGCGCACTCTACCAGACTGTGGTGAGAATGCAGGTTTAGTGTACTTCACTTACACCGCAACACAAGAGTCCACGTTTGGAGTGGTGTCGTGACCGCGAAGCAAGGACAGCTGACGAATGGTGTCGCACTGTGTTCAGCGATGAATCGAGGTTCTGTACTACCTAGACGTTCATCGTCAGTGTGTACTGCAGCGACGTGGAGTGAGGTCCTACTCTTCCAGTTTTGCAGAGGCAAAGTGGTGTTGCTCCTGGTGGCATGATGTGGGTTATCCACCTGGTAGCACTTGACGTCATGGCTGATAGTGACTGACGGAGCTCTAATGGAACATCAGCACGCCACAGACATCCTGTGTCCTTATGTACTACCCTCTCATTGTGCCATATTTCAACAGGACATCGCTCGTCCACGCGTGACAGGTATCTCTACGAACTGTCTGCATGAGGAACTCCCGTGGCCGGCATGACGAATACCTGCTGCTAGCTATGTAAATGAAACGTCAAAAATTTCATCTCTTCAAGGGCTAGCTATTTTGCGTCTAAAAAGTTACATTGGAATAGTAATTGTGTATTTTGTTCTTTCATATTAAAGATATAAAATAAATATTAAGTTACAGCATAAACTGAAACTTTTCTGCTTCCACTAGACTTACATAGTCGTAACAATTTTAGAACAGCCATCGATATTTAAATATATTATATTTCATGCTTTCTGGACAAAAGTTGAAAATAAAGAAAAACAAATTATTTTTCTAAAAGTAAGAAATAAAATCCTCATTTGCTATACATGATTTCATTCGAAGGCACATTATATGGTTCTCTAATCTATTTTGTTTCTTGTTTTTAGAAAAATAATTTTATAAAACATTACTATTTTTGTTTTTTCAAAAACAGTTTTTCCGGTAATCGTACCATACTTATGATCAATAAGAAAACTAATCGGACGTTCATTCGCAATAAACAACACGTTACATAGCTTCAGTACCATACGAAGTGCCTAGTGGTTGAGTCACGTCACTTTATGCTGCCGCTTTTTTCGTAAGTCGATAGATTAAAGGGCAACCGCATTAGCAACGCTTTGAATAGTTCCACACCCGCGAGGAGCGCTTATGACATCGCCTTTGGAACACGGGTAGAAAATGTTTTTAAGTAGCGGCAGTTTATCTGTCTCGGCGTCCCGAAAAATGACCTGGCCACCTGGCCCCTCGGCTTGTCTGAGGTCGCGCGTAAAAGAAGAGCGACATAAACACTCCCACGAGAGTTCCTTTTCTGAGCCGCAAGCAGTAAATCCTTACTAATGGTGGCCAGGATGAAACTAAATCATCTTTCTCTTAACGAAAATTGTCACTTCATGTTTCACAAAATATATAAAGGGATTTTTTTTCCAGAGATATCAAAAGAGAAGTGATAAAGGGGTAAACTTGCCCTTCATCGATTACTGTGAAGAGATGTGAAAAATGACACAGCCAGGCACCTTACTTCTGTCTCATTTCCGTTTAAGAAACTAATTACTTCACTGTGTCCTTCACGACCACGACTCTAAATATCTGTCCTCAAATATACTATTCTTACTTCAACAACAATCGCGATACACACAAACTTTGAATTCTACTAAACTTGATGTTTTCCTTTCTGACATAACTGCTTTCAGACACGTCTTTCTATCTTGTGGGCACTCGATTATGTTGTGATCTGCCCCTTAAATTCAGAACAAGTGCAAACTTTGCTAATTTCAAAAATATAGTGACTGATATCTTGGATTAAGGGTTGCTCTCCTTGTACTTCTCACTGTGTCCAATGGCACAGTTATCTTAAATTAACCAGGTCTTAAACATATGTTAAGTTCTTGCCTTCTTTCAGCACATCCCCTTTCTTTTGTTCTCTTTGTTGTTCCTTTTGTCTTTAGGGTTTAGACTGCACTGCAGTTACTGTAATCAGTAAGATAGCTATATTACAAATAATTTACATACTATGATGTACAGGGTGGTCAAAACAAAACTGGTCCGGAAGATAATTTCATGCACTTTAAGATAGCAACCAAACTCACAACTTCTGCAAGTGGTTGTCCTTGTCGCGTAAAAATAAATATGTCTACAATGTAAACTGTAAGGTGTCTAGTCTGATGGCAGAAAGAGCACAATCTGACCAGAGTAAATAGTGGAGTGAGTAAAAAAATATTTTCAAATTCGCGAGGGAAAAACAGTGGTCTGTTTCGATCCGTGTCCACTCATTGCCGTGAGACTCTAAGGGACTCGTTGCCAGAGAGATATAGAGATACAGGATACTACTAACGATGTTGTTGTTGTTGTTGTTGTCTTCAGTCCAGAGACTGTTTTGATGCAGCTCTAAAAGTTCAAATGGCTCTGAGCACTATGCGACTTAACTTCTGAGGTAATCAGTCGCCTAGAACTTAGAACTAATTAAACCTAACTAACCTAAGGACATCACACACATCCATGCCCGAGGCAGGATTCGAACATGTGACCGTAGCGGTCGCTCGGCTCCAGACTATAGCGCCTAGAACCGCACGGCCACTCCGGCCGGCTGATGCAGCTCTCCATGCTACTCTATCCTGTGCAAGTTTCTTCATCTCCCAGTACCTACTGCAACCTACATACTTCTGAATCTGTTTAGTGTATTCATCTCTTGGTCTCCCTCTACGATTTTTACCATCCGCGCTGCCCTCCAATACTAAATTGGTGATCCCTTGATGCCTCATAGCATGTCCTACCAACCGATCCCTTCTTCTAGTCACGTTGTGCCACAAATTTCTCTTCTCCCTAATTCCATTCAATACCTCCTCATTAGTTATGTGATCTACCCCTCTAATCTTTAGCATCCTTCTGTAGCAGCACATTTCGAAAGCTTCTATTCTCTTTTTGTCTAAACTTATTTATCGTCCACGTTTCACTTCCATACATGGCTACACTCCATACAAATACTTTCAGAAATGACTTCCTGACACTTAAAACTGTACTCGATGTTAACAAATTTCTCTTCTTCCGAAACGCTTTCCTTGCCACTGCCAGTCTACATTTTATATCTCCTCTAATCCGACCATCCTCAGTTATTTTTCTCCCCAAATAGCAAAACTCATTTACTATTTTAAGCGTCTCAGTTCCTAATCTAATATCCTCAGCATCACCCGATTTAATTCGACAACATTCCATTATCACCGTTTTGCTTTTGTTGATGTTCATCTTATATCCTCCTTTCAAGACACTGTCCATTCCGTTCAGCTGTCTTCCCAGGTTCTGTGCTGTCTCTGACAGAATTACAATGTCATCGGCGAACCTCAAAGTTTTAATTTCTCCTCCATGGATTTTAATTCCTACTCCGAATTTTCCTTTTGTTTCCTTTACTGCTTGCTCAATATACAGATTGAATAACATACTACTAACGATAGTCCTAGCAAATAACTACATCGAGGAATAAGCCATGAAATAACAAAACGGGAACAGTTTCCGCTGTGTTGAAAATACACTTGGAAACAAAAGAGTGTTAAGACATTGGGTACTGATACAAGTGCGAGGGCTTCCACGGTGACACTTTATCTTATAAAACTCCCCTGAAGTCCTATTTCAAACAGTTGTTCTTAACGATGATAGTGGATGCGCGTTATTGTTGTTCGGAAACAATTGCTGGATTACACTCGCGCAACGTCGGTCTGTATATTAGAATGGCTCGATGGCGCACTGGGCGACACGTCCATCTCCAGTCTGGGCGACACGTCCATTCGAACCCGAAAATCGACCACACACATATGATCTTTCCTACCAGTCACTCTCTCACAAAGCACCCAGTCTGGTTACACTATAACTTCACTATTAATAAACTCGTCCAATCTTTTGTATTATGTAACAGTAATTGCATATGATATTCGATATTAAATTCTTGTATATACTAGTATTCAGCCACACTTTGTTAATCAACTTACTTATCTTTTTTTTAACTCATAATACAGATGTTCCTGTTTAATTACAAACATTGACAGAAATAGACGGTATAATTTTCTTCTCAAGTTCTCAAGACTATGTGAGTAAATAAATTGATTAAACATTGAGTATATTACATCTAACATATTTTCCGCCCCCCGGTAGCTTAGAGGTCAGAGCGACAGAATGTCAACCCTAAGGGCCCGGGTTCGATTTCCGGCTGGATCCGAAATTTTCTCCGCTCAGGGACTGGGTGTTGTGTTGTCCTAATCATCATCATTTCATCCCCATCGACGCGCAAGTTCCCGAAGTGGCGTCATCTCGAAAGACTTGCACCCGGCGAACGGTCTACCCGACGGGAGGCCCTAGTCACACGACATTTACATTTATCTAACTTATTTATATCTTTTTAGTACTATAAGGTCCAGACAGTTCGTCATATATTTGAAACTTGTGGTGTCATCATTGAAGACTGAATTTGTGGAACTTGAGGCATTACTTCATTGTAATTTTTTATACAAAATAAATAAATAAAGTTTGCAAGTGTACCATAAATAAAAAAATCTACCTTATGTGTAAGTCAGCCTGCACTGCCTGACAGAAAAAGTGAAGTACCCAGAAAGGGAGGAGGAAACGAAATAAAACTTCTCTGGTTGAAAGGATATGCTATGTTATTTCATTGATTACTATATTGAGTCAAATTTGTAAAGAACTTGGCAGTATTAGCCCACTTATTAGAAGGAAGGAAAACTAGATTTACCACTTATTAGTATGACTTGCAACATTTATGGCCTGGATGAAAGCACTCATTCGAGTGGAAAAGGTGTCATAAAGCTGTTTTATCCTTTCCTGAGACAAGATGGCCCAAAACTGTTGTAACGGCCTCTGATACTGACACTGGGACGTAATTGACTGCCGAGCTGATTCCACACATATTATGTTGTATTGTGGACAGATGTGAGGATCTTGCTGCCCACAACAGTTTCTCAACATCACGCATACACCTTCGCACAGGCACATGGCATGTGTGGACGAACAGTGTCCTGTAAAAATCGTGCACCGCTATACTATCGCATGATAGGTAACACACAAGGTCGCAACATGTCTGTGACGTAGCGCTGTGTCGTCAGAGGTTCCACAGATACTGTTAGCCATCTTCTGTAGTTGTACCTGGTGGATCGTAGCTCTATCCCTCTGCTGTGTCCCACCAAAACATTGGGAGAAAGGAATCTCTTCCCAGGTCACCACCATGATAGTCGACGATGGTCATTGATGATAGTGGAGAAGCGTGAGTCATCGCTGAAGACTGTGCGACGCCGTTCATCAACGGCCTGTTTACTGGTCACGGCACCATTCCAGACGCAGCTGTTCGTCTTGTGGTTTTAACGACAATCTACGCATGGGATGGTTATTCCATATCCCAGCGGCTGCTATTCTCCGAACAGAGGTTTGGGGAGATGCAGAATGTTGTGGCGAAAATATTATTTGTTCACGGATGGCAGGTGCAGATGTTACTGGCTTAGTGTTTTCGTGGTACACACTACGGCGATCCACCCTTGTGGTGGTCAGTCGTGATCAAAGATTTGACGACAAGTATTTCTTCCTCACGCTTCCATGCAGTCTGCCATCGGACCACTTGGTTCAAAATGGTTCAAATGGCTCTGAGCACTATGGGACTTAACTTCTGAGGTCATCAGTCCTCTAGATCTCAGAAGTACTTAAACCTAACTAACCTAAGGACATCACACACATCCATACCCGAGGCAGGATTCGAACCTGCGACCGCAGCGGTCGCGCGGGTCCAGACTGTAGCGCCTAGAACCGCTAGGCCACCCCGGCCGCCACATCGGACCACTGTCACATTCGAATGCCTCACAAATCTGAATATTATACGATTCGACCAGCCAGCCAAATGAAGACCTACAATAAGACTCATGCAATGAAAACTTTCACGAGTGGATGTCATATTTGCTGCTCTGGACATCTTCGGAGACTCTCCCGGCGACTCTGAATCTTGTCGACTGATGAGTCGGATATCGGAGAGCGAAATACACGGAAGCGCCACAGAAACTGGTATAGGCATGCGTATTCAAATCCAGATATATGTAAACAGAATACGGCGCTGCTGTCGGCAACGCACATATAAAACAGGTGTCTGGCGCAGTTGTTAGAACGGTTACTGCTGCTACAATAACAGGTTATCAAAACTTAACTGAGTTTGAACGTGGTGTTGCAGTCGGCGCACGAGCGACGGGACATAGCATCTCTGAGGTAGCGATGAAATGAGAATTTTCCCGTACAACCATTTCACAAGTGAACCGTGAATATCACGATCCGGTAAAACATCAAATCTCCGACATCGCTGGGGCTGAAAAAAGATCCTGCAAGAACGGGACCAACGACGACTGAAGAGAATCGTTCAAAGTGACGGAAGTGCAATCCTTCCGCAAATTGCTGCAGATTTCAATGCTGGGCCATCAACGAGTGTCAGCGTGCGAATCATTCAACGAAACATCATCGATATGGGCTTTCGGAGCCGAAGGCGCAGTCGTGTACCCTTGATGGCTGCACGACACAAAGCTTTACACCTCGCCTGGGCCCGTCAACACCGACATTGGAGTGTTAAGGAGTGAAAACAAGTTGCCTGGTCGGACGAGTCTCGTTTCAGATTGTATCGAACGGATGGACGTGTACGGGTATGGAGGCAACATCATGAGTCCATGGACCCCGCGTTGCAGCAGGGGACTGGTGGAGGCTCTGTAATGGTGTGGTGCGTGTGCAGTTGGAGTGGTATGGGCCCTCGGATACGTCTAGACACGACTGTGACAGTTGACACGTATGTAAGCATGCTGTCTCATCACCTGTATGCATTCAGGTCCATTGTGCATTCCGCCAGACTTGAGCAGTTCCAGCAGGACATTGGGACAGCCCACACGTCCCGAATTGCTACAGAGTGGCTCCAGGAACACTCTTCTGAGTTTAAACACTTCCGCTGCCCACCACACTCCCCATACACGAACATTATTGACCATAACTGGGATGCCTTGCAACGTCGTTTTAAGAAGAGATCTCCCCCCCCGTTGTACTCTTACAGATTTTTGGACAGCCCGCAGGATTAATGGTGTCAGTTCCCTCCAGTACTACATCAGACATTAGTCGAGCCATTCCACGTCGCGTTGCAGCACTTCTGCGTACTTGCGGGAGCCATACACGATACTAAGCAGATGTACCAATTTCTTTGGCTCTTCAGTGTAAGTATTATGTAAAGGTGGCGTGATCACGTTTACACGTCATCGGGAAGGATAATTAATCTTTGTCAGAGATAAAACTTATCTGCTGATCAATAGTAAACTCGACCACGCCCACTTTACACAGTACATATTTCGCTCACCCACGTCCGACTCGTCAGTCGGCAAGACTCAGCGTCACCAGCAGCACCTCCGGAGATGTCCAGCGCAGCTCTGCACGAAACGTCAGGAACCGAAAAGTTTCTTCGTCCACGGCCATACAGCCCGGAATACTCATCAGCAGGCGGCTGTAGTGACCGTGCGGTTCTTGGCGCTACAGTCTGGAACCGCGCGACCTCTCCAGTCGCAGGTTCGAATCCTGCCTCGGGCATGGATGTGTGTGATGTCCTTAGGTTAGTTAGGTTTAAGCAGTTCTAAGTTCTAGGGGACTGATGACATCCGATGTTAAGTCCCATAGTGCTCAGAGCCATTTGAACCATTTGAACTCATCAGCAAGTACACAATGAGACTCCCTTCAAAGTCTGTCGATTGCCGGACGTTGTCTCACACGACTATGTGGTATCTCATTGTACTTCTCAGAGATAATATATGACGCTGGTCACGTCCCTCATATACCCATATAGGCCCGGTTACAAGACACAGCCTGATGGCCGTTCTACCTGTCACCTGTCACAGGAACTGCAACTGTAATGATTTAGATACTCGCCGGCGATGTGTGTGTGTGTGTGTGTGTGTGTGTGTGTGTGTGTGTGTGTAAGAAACTACACTGACAGCCAACCACATCCTCTGGATCCATTACTTTTTTAGCAGGCAGTGTATATTCCAGCACAATTTCTCAGACTGCAGTTAAGTCTTTACCTCACAGTCAGGGTCATCACATGAAACGTGAAGTCCTGGTGGTCACGCTGTGAATGGCAAATGCACCAAGGCATAATAAAAATGCTGTAAAAGACGGTAGCCGGATTTTGCTAAAACGTTTCCACTTATGATTTGTTACAGGCACCACCCTGGGGTGCTTCTCATGTTGGGTAGAGATACACGCTCCAGAATGTGCTGCGAACGCAACCGTTTTCTAGGTCAGAATTTCCCATACCGGTCTGTCAGACGGACAGTTATAGCCCGTCCGCTGCGCCTGGTGGCGCCACGGTGTGTGTAAGACGCCACCTTTGTAAACGGCCGCGTGTTTGTTTGCGGGGCCTTGCGCTTTCGCGCTTGGCCCGCGTGCAAGCGTGTGCGCGTAAGACGATCGCCAGCCGGACGTACGTGCTACGTGGGAGGCGCAAGGCCGCCAGGCGCCGCTCATTTGTTTGCAGACTGCGCTCTGACCAGGGCCGCCGGTCACAAGTGTTTGCGGACCGTCGGAGTGCAAACGAGAGAGCGCTGCCCAACATTACGTCAGAGTCTGAGATCGCCAGTGCCGCTTCACGGCCCGCAATATGACGACCTCCGGCACAACCACCACATGCATACCTCGCCCTTCTCTCTCCTAACGCTTCGTGCACCCGTCCCCATTCTGTCGAGATCCCTTGTCTTCTCCACTGCCTTGCGGAGCGATGTAGTGTCCTAAATTACATTAGCCCATTACGTTTCAACGTTAGAAATAGGGGTGACATGGTTTCTAACCACCCGTATTGTAACATATTAAACGAAGCGTTACAGAAATAACTGGAGCATAGTTCAGTAAAGGAAATACATTCGCAGTTGCGAATATGAAACGCCTTCGGCTGTATACTGGAATGACGACAATGAAAATTTGTGCCAGAGCGTGACTTGAACCCAGATTTGCCGCTTTACGCGAGCGGCCGTCTTAGGCGCTTCGGCTATCAGTGCACGAATCACGGCCAGACCTAAACTTCAGTATGTCATCGTCTATGTCTCACATCCTGTACAGTACGTACATTCCAGTCCAGGAAGGCTATATTTATTGAGAGTCGAGGGCCTGATATTGGCGAATAAATACGCGCCTGCATGTCCCAAGGAAAATTGTGCTTCATACTTCTTAATAATACAGACACCACTACTTCGTATTCGTACAGTTCAGTAAGCTAGATAGTGAATGAAAGCACACTCTTCCAATCACAAGTCCTCCATGTAACCACTGCAGCTTAGCAGTCTTATACGAGAGCTTCTTGGAAAGTAATACCTCCGAATATTTATGTGTATACTCTTCCAGCCTTTTAAATAAATCATACGCTATCAACTTTCTACATCTTTATTATTTATGTCTACATGTTTATTTCTCAACATAAGCCCCCTGTCGAGAAACAAATTTATCCCAACGAGAGATCGGCTTTTTTGATACAGTCACTGTAGAATGTTTGACTTCGTTGTCGGAGCTACAATCTCACCTCTGCTTGCAGTTTCACCAGTATCAAACTAAAGTCCTAGAAGGTGGTTTTTAAGTTTTGTAAACAGATTAGAATCGGATGGAGCTAAGTCGAGACTGTATGGAGGACGATCGAACACAGTGAACCCAAAGAGTCAGATTATTCCAGAAGTCACAGTAGTCGCGTGTCGTCTTGCATTGTCGTGCTGAAGGAGAGGGAGCTCCATGTATGGACGAACTCTTCGAATTCGAAACACTATAACGGAGAGCTGTTCCTCACGCACCGACGCAGTTCGTTACACGCCGCCGTGTTATACGCTACAATTCGAAGCCTTCTGGCAGCGGAGAACTTCAGACACGTAGGCACAAAGAATAGAGGTGTAAATATCAATAACGTTTGTTTTATTTGAGAAGCTTTAAGGGTTTTCATATACATCCTGAGGCAGTAGTTTTCAGAAGGCTCTCGTACTTGTTCGGGAGCAGTGTACATCTACATTCACAACTATGCTCTACAAAACACTGTGAAGGGCATGGCAGGTGGTACTTCCCATATGAACACTTACTAGGATTTTTCCTATTTCCCTTAGCTCTAATGTCTCAAATTATATTACAGTGATCATTTCAACATATGTAGGTGAGCGCCAGAAAATTATTTTCTCGTTTGGAGGAAAATGTTGGTGATAAAAATTTCGTGAAAAAATCATGCTGCGACGAAAACGCCTTTATTATAAATATTGTCTCCCCAACTCGCGTGTCATGTCAGTGACACTCACATGACTATTTCGTAATAGCACAAAACGAACAAAATTTTTGCTCAAACGCCTCTCTGCGCGCTGTAATTCGTCTAGTATTGTCTTCACAACTGTACATTGGGGTTTGCAGTGTGTTCCAAGGTTCGTCACGTAAAGCAGCTCACCTTGGTAAATAGGCTTTTGCGGGATATGAAAAAGTTTTTTAGAGACCGCTACCAGTTACAAAATTACTTTACTTATTTAAATTACTCCACGAAGCGACACGTTTCGAGGTATAAACTTCATCTTCAGACTACAGTGGCAATATGAAAAAAGATTACCACAACATATGCGAAGACTAACAGAACAAATTTAACAACTATGTGTACTTTTGTTAAATGGCCTTTCATTGCCACTGTAGCCTGAAGATGCTGTTTATATCTGGAAACATGTTGCTATGGAAGAAAGAAGGAAAGTATGGTTAGGGTTTAACGTCCCGCCGACATCGAGGACTTTAGGGACGGATCACAAGCTCTGATTGTTTCAAGGATGAAGAAGGAAATCGACCGTGCCCGTCCAAAGGGACCTTCTCGGCAATTACCTGCAACGATTTAGGTAACTCACAGAAAACCTAAATCTGGATGACTGGACGCGAATTTCAACCATAGACTTCACGAATGCGAGTCCAGTGTGCTAAGAACTGCCTTTACCTCGCTCGGTCATGTCGCTGCATTAAGTAATTTAAGAGTGTAAGCAAATTTTGTGACTGTCTCTGAAAAAACTTTTTTTATTTTTAAAACAAATGGCACTATATCGTTCGACCTTCACAAGTCTCAAATATATATTATGTATATATACATTTCAGTAACATTAACGATGGATCGTACGAACGTTTTGTAAAGTCATTGTATTTACAGCGAGGTATACTGTATATTGACGTCTGTATGTGGTCAGAGAAAACACAACGTCCTGTTCGTTGATAGACAGAGCCTGCTACGTCAAAACTAGCAACTCATCTGGAATCGTATAGAAATCAGTGAGCTATATCGAGCTCTTTAGCAGTGAAATTAATATAACTATATTATTATTCATATTTCCAGTGCTGAAACCCCAAAAACAATTAGAAACAACGGATTCTGTTACAATAATGAGGAACGTGCTCTTCCCCATCTTTCCTACAAGACCTTCTGAAATTGATACATTCTGCCCCCGAAATGTTTAAGAAATGTACTACCATGTAGACAGTTCCAACTACACAATGCGCTTCGGTTAGAAAGTACTGGGTTTGAAATCATAGCACTGGCAAAGACAACGTACACAGCTTAATCTGATCAGTTGAGTCAAAGACAGATGAAACATAAACGACGGGTTTTGAATTGAAGAAGAAAATTTCTTTTAGCCTATGGTGAATTCTGGACGTCTGGAAAACAGCAATAGGGACTCCCCTAGATGGAACTTGACGTAAATATTGAATCCCCCCGTGTTCAGACGTAGCCATCGGCCGAGATGTTTCTATGGACTACTGAAGACGACTGATCAGCCAAAACTGGGTCATCCCTTAAAGAATTTGCGTGAGAATGTGACTGCAGTAAACTTCACTGGTACGAACTGTGCTGGCGCACGCGTTCTATAAGCAACATGGTAGATATGAATAAGGAGCTTCACGTACTTCTGTTTCTGTTTCTAGAGCATCTCGCTATTACAGCTAAACATGAAGTAAAAAGACCTTTGACGCCAGAAAATTTTCATGCATCCTAAGATTTAACTAAGTCATAAGCGCTGGAGGCTGTAATACTATACAATGCTCCAACTCTTTTGAGTCCTCTATGCCCAGCATTTGGTAATGTCACGATGTATGTGTGGGGAAAGTTATTAGTAGCATTGTCCCACAAGAAATCTAGTTATGTAAATGAAGCAAGATGTAAGGTTTTTCACCCTCGGTGGAAAATGACCCCTTTTTTCGCTGTATATGAAATATATGTATTAAATACATCTTTTACGTTTAGGTTACTGTACATATGGATGAGTATATAGTGTGGTGAGACGTTTATGTTGTGTGATGACGAGAGAAGGGAAACGCTGAAATTCAGTGTCGAAACAAAACCTTATTTTCTCAATTAACACAAAGAGGGCCATAGATCTTAACTGCGCCTTACGACCGGTGGATCATCGTCAACGTGTCACATGTTTTCACTCCAAGATAAACAGTGGAGAGTTTGGAGAGCGCCGCGCGGAGTGACCGCGCGGTTTGATGCGTCAAGTCATGGACTGCATGGCCCCTCCCGCCGGAGGTTCGAGTCCTCCCTCGGGCATGTGTGTGTGTGTGTTGTTCTTAGCATAAGTTAGTTTAAGTAGTGTGTAAGTCTAGGGACCGATGACCTAAGCAGTTTGGTCCCTTAAGAATTCACACATATTTGAACATTTTTGGAGAGCAATCCAGAAAGTTTGCCGAAAGCCTGACAGTCATCAACTTTACCACCCTCCACACGCTCCCGGGACGGGCAAATACTGGGGATAAAAATCTCTTCCGCCCCTAGGATTCAAACCAATTAACACCAATTCGAGCAACAACGCACAGGCGTGCGTTAGCAATCTCGGCTATTGAGAGGAATGGGTTAACATCAACACATTGCACGAAATGAAAAGTAAACCAACCCGAAGGATTGAAGGAAACGTAATAAAACTTCATGGGTAGAAAAAGAGTATGTGACATTATTTCAGTGATTAGAAAATCGAGTCAAATTTACAAAGAACTTAGTAGTACAAACCCTCCCATCAGTATAATGTTGTGTCCCTTCTGGCCAAGATGCACGCACCGATTCGGCTGGGAAGGCTGCCATAGCCGCTGTACACTCTCCTGAGGCAAGCTGACCCTCAATTGTTGTGACTGACACTTGACATCCTGGACACTGGCACTTGAATATACTTAACGTCCGATTTGGCTCTACTCATGTTCTATCGCGACATATCTAAGGATCTTGCCAGGAACGGGAGTACCTCAGCATCATACACAGGCAATTCATAGACACACGTGCTATGCGTGGACGACCATTGTCCTATTGAAAAATGACAACAAGATACTGTCACATGGGTAATAAAACATAAGGGTGACGATGAGTCTATGATGTCCTGTTGTACGGTCAAAGTTCCCTCAGTTACTGCCAAACAAAACCTGAAGTCTTTTCTGATAGTTCCACACACCGTGATGCCAAGGGTAATACAGCTGTGCCTCTCCAGAACATTGGAGGAATGAGACGTCTCCTCATGTTGGCGCCATACTCGCCGATGACGGTCATCCAGCGAAGCGCAGAACAGTGATTTATCTGCTTACGCGATATGACGTCATTCATCAGTAGTTCTTGCTTCCCGGTCACGGCACAACTCCAGACGCAGCCGTTTGTATCGTGGTGTTAACAGCACACTACCCATGAGACAGTAATTCGCTACTCCGAGGAGCTGCTAGTCTCTGACTAATGGTGCGGGGTGACACAGACTGTTGTAGGGAATCCATACTGGTCGTGGGATGGCAAGCGCAGATGTGAGGGGCTTACTATTGCTTGGTGCACAATACGGCGAACGTCACCTGTCGTGTTCAGACACTGTTGACGGGGACCTTAGCAACAAGTTGCCTTGTAGTCCCACATCGGGCCACCGTCAAATCCGAAAGCCTCACAAATCTGGATATTACACGATCGATTAGTTGGACAAAAGAAGACCCACAATAAAAGGTCTTCTATACTCTGCTGGTGTTGATAACTCTATCTCACACGATTATCCCCATCCCTGCGTCCTTTACAATGAACAGTCAACAGACACCGAGTTGCCAGAAGTCATGGGGTACTACAGATGGCGATAGTATCGCCTACACAAGGTATAAAGTGCAGTGCATTAGCGGAGTTGTCGTTCGTACTCAGGTGATTCGTGTGAAATGGTTTGCGACGTCATTATGGCCACGAGACAGGAATTAACAGACTATGAATCTGGAATGACCGTTGGAGCTAGAAGCAAGGGACCTTCCCTATTGGAAATCGTTAGGGAATTCAGTATACCGAAATCCACAGTTTCAAGAATGAGCCGAGAATACCAAGTTTCAGGCATTAGCTCTCACCACAGACAACACAGTGGCCGACGGTCTTCTCTTAACGACCGAGAGCAGCGGCGATTGGGTATTGTTGTCAATGCTCATAGGCAAGCAGCACTGCGAGAAGTAACTGCAGAAATTAATGTGAGACCTATGACGACCAACGTATCAGCTAGGACAGTGCAGCACAATCTGGTGTTAATGGGTTACGGCAGCAGACCACTGACGCGAGTGCTTTTGCTAACAGCACGACATCGCCTGCAACGAATCTCTTGGTCTTGTGACGACATCTCTTGGTCTTGTGACCATATCTAGTGACCGTATCGCGACTACTGGAAAAGCGGGAGCTGGTCAGATGAGTATCGATTTCAGTTGGTAAGAGCTGAATGTATGATTCGAGTGTAGCGCAGACCCAACGAAGCCATGGGCCCAGGCTATCAACAAGGCACTGTGCAAGCTGTGTTTACATTGAATGTACTGAGACCTCTGGTCCAACTGAACCGATCATTGACTGGAAACCGTTATGTTCTTGGAGACCATTTGCAACCATTCATGGATTCGTGTTCCCAAAGAACGATGAAATTCGTATGGATGATAATACGCCATGTCACCAGGCCACTATTGTTCGCGACTGGTTTGAAGAACATTCTTGACAGTTCGAGCGAATGATTTGGCCACCATGAATCACATTTATGGGACGCAATCGAGAGGCCAGTTCGTGCACAGAATCCTGCAACGAAAGCAGTTTCGCAGTTACGAATGCCTATAGAGGCAGGATGGCTGAATATTTCTGCAGGGGACATCCAACGACTTGTTGAGTCCATGCCACGTTGAGATGCTGCACTACGCCCAGAAAACGAAGGTCCGACACGATATTAGGAGGTGTCCCACGGCTTTTGTCGCCTCAGTGTTTGATTCATTTCGAGCCCCTTATGTATCCTACCAGGCTGGGTAATTACATTAAACATGCAGAACACTAATCCCACTCTGGTGACCGTTCTACTTATCATAGATAATTGAAACCGTAAGCACTTACATAGCCCCCGGTGGTGTGAACATGTACGCAGTCACTCTTGACATTCGACCACGTCTTCTGCCGGTTTTACTTTTTTGTTGGGTAGTGTATCTTCTCGTTTGCAATGGTGCATCGGTTATGTGGATATTTATGAGTAGCCGGCCTGCGTCCCCCCTGGGCAGACCGCGGTAGTCGTCGGAAGCAAGTAGGCGAGCCGAATCAATTGCGGCGGCGTGTCGCAGTAAATTCGCAGCCAGCGCCCCCGAACTGCCCGCGGCGGCGCCGCTGATTATCGTGCAAAACCGAGCGCCGGCCAGGATTAATTGGCCATTTGGCGCCGTATCCGGTGGCCGGTGACCCTGCTGCGTAATAGATGGCACCCTACCGCGGTCGCCTCGACCCCGGCTACCCATAAGGCCGCACCGATGCCCCATCGGCGTTAGTGGCGTGCACAGCGAACATCTGCGGGCGTTCACCACGAGCGTCGATTTATCTTGCAGACTGAGCCCCGGATGTAATACGGTGTAAAAAGTATAATCTAGCCCCCAGAAAGACTCTTTGGCAATGGACTGGAATATGCACTATCAGTACATTGAAGAGCCAAAGAAACTGGTAGGCTACACCTGCCTAATATCGTGTAGGACCCCGTGACTACGCAGAAGCGCTGCAACGCAATGTGGCATGGACTCGGCTAATGTCTGAAGTAGTGCTGGAAGGAACTGAGACCGTGAATCTAGCAGGGATGTCGACAAATCTGTAAGAGTACGAGGGGGGAGATATCTTGTGAACAGCACGATCCAAGGCATCCCAGATATGCTCAATAATGTTCATGTCTACGGAGTTTGGTGGCCAGAGGAAGTGTTTAAACTGAGAAGACTGTTCCGTAGCAATTCTGGACGTGTAAGGTGTCGCATTGTCCTGCTGTAATTGCCCAAGTCCGTCGGGATGCACAATGGACATGAATGTATGTAGGTAATGAGACAGGATGCTTACGTACGTGTCACCTGTCAGAGCTGCATCTAGACGTATCATGGGTGCCACACCTGCACTACCCAATTTCACATCCTTCCTCCCCCCTGTCCATTACAGAGCTGCAACAGCTTGAACAGTTCTCTGTTGACATGCAGGGTCTACATCTACATCTACATTTATACTCCGCAAGCCACCCAGCGGTGTGTGGCGGAGGGCACTTTACGTGCCACTGTCATTACCTCCCTTTCCTGTTCCAGTCGCGTATGGTTCGCGGGAAGAACGACTGCCGGAAAGCCTCCGTGCGCGCTCGAATCTCTCTAATTTTACATTCGTGATCTCCTCGGGAGGTATAAGCAGGGGGAAGTAATATATTCGATACTTCATCCAGAAACGCACCCTCTCGAAACCTGGACAGCAAGCTACACCGCGATGCAGAGTGCCTCTTTTGCAGAGTCTGCCACTTGAGTTTGGTAAACATCTCTGTAACGCTATCACGCTTACCCAATAACCCTGTGACGAAACGCGCCGCTCTTCTTTGGATCTTCTCTATCTCCTCTGTCAACCCGACCTGGTACGGATCCCACACTGATAAGCAATACTCAAGTATAGGTCGAACGAGTGTTTTGTAAGCCACCTCCTTTATTGATGGACTACATTTTCTAAGGACTTTCCCAATGAATCTCAACCTGGCACCCACCTTACCAACAATTGCATGATGGATTCATGAGGTTGTCTCCTTAGCCGTACACGTCCACCCGCTTGATACAATTTGAAACCAGAGTCATCCGACCAGCAATATGTTCCGAGTCATCATCAGCCTAATGTCGGTGTTGACGGGCCCAGGCGATACGTAAAGCTATATGTCGTGCAGTCACCAATACTACACGAGTGGACCTTTGGCTCCGAAACCCCAATTCGACGATGTTTCGTTGAATGGTTCGCACGCTGACACTTGTTTGTGGCCCAGCATTGAAATCTGCAGAAATTTGCGTCTGTACTCCCCTATGGTGTAATTTCGACAATCGTTGCATAGTATGGTGAATGATTCCTCTACAGATGATTCCACAAGTATGTCACAGTTCTTTTATGTAGTACTGCCGAATTACAGTTCTCGTGTCTTGAAAGTAATACATTATTTGTACCTCGTGTTCAATTTGCGTTATCTAGTTTTGTTCAGTCAGGAATAATTGGCTGAGGATTGTATTTAATGTACATTGAATACCAATATGTAATATTGGCATTTACATGCGCCGCTTCATAGTCTTGACCCGAAGTATTGTGTTTGACGAGGATACTAAACTAATATTTAAGGACGTATTATCAGAATGGATACCACTCTTAAAATATAAAATATATCAATTCAAGGGGAACATCCACAGTTAAAGACATCATCTATTAGCAACAGTAAGGGGAAGTCAATGAGAAACAGAGTTATTGCACTAAGACATGTTACATGATGTCCTTTTGTTGATTTCAGTTGGTAGTTCCACGATAAACCGAGAAATGGTAGCACTAACTCTAATTTCAGATTCTTGCTAATGGAAGCTCTCTCAGGATGTGAGCGTATAAACAGCGTTAAAGTGCCAAAAACGTGGCGGCCACTAGTAGTAATGCGTGTGGTGTTTGTGTTAGGAGAATGCTTTCCAGGGACGATTTGTACGAATCTGAGGATCCCGGGGATAACTACGACACTGGTAAAGGCCGTGAATATGTCCCTGAACGCGACTGCGCTTCAAAAGATGTTCTTTTTAGGTACATTTGGATGTCAGCAAAGTTAATCGTGTCTCTTATAATAGTTTAGGTCAATTTACTTGACGAAGTGATGGCGTAAATGTTAAGGGCCATCTTTAAGTCTGTTTACTTGCTGTAGGAAAGCGTTCGCTAAAATTAATTTTATATTGTGCTAAGTCTCAGAGTGAGTTGTGAGGTTGTGGCGCACTATAATTGCAAAAGTTGTTAATACAGAAGTTAGTATAAAGAACTGAAACAATTTAGATATTTTAAATTTCTGGTTTGAGAATTTCGCAGTAATATTTCGTTAATTCACAAAGCAGGTAAACAGTGGTGAATCAATTCGTACCATGTTAAGTACACTCAGTGGGCAATAAAATCCGTTGACGTATTTTTAAGAATAATTGTTTTGGTAGAAGTTACCATTTTAAGGATACGTCGCTACTGCAGGTATATTTGAAAACAATGACTAATATACATAAAAAAGAATTGGCCAACAGCAGATAGGACTCGTGCGGTCAGGGTTTGGTACAAATTGAATTATGTACAGAATGAAATTTTCACTCTACAGCGGAGTGTGCACTGATATGAAACTTCCTGGCAGGTTAAAACTGTGTGCCGGATCCCGAGTTCGTGTCTCGGTCCGGCACACAGTTATAACCTGCCGGGAAGTTTCATATCAGCGCACACTCCGCTGTAGAGTGAAAATTTCATTCTAGAAACAACCCCAAGGCTGTGGCAAAGCCATGTCTCCGCAATATCCTTTCTTCCAGGAGTGCTAGTTCTGCAAGGTTCGCAGGTGAGCTTCTGTGAAGTTTGGATGGTAGGAGACGAGGTACTGGCGGAATTAAAGCTGTGGGGACGGGGCGTGAGTCGTGCTTGGGTAGCTCAGATGGTAGAGCACTTGCCCGCGAAAGGTAAAGGTCCCGAGTTCGAGTCTCGGTCTGGCACACAGTTTTAATCTGCCAGGAAGTTTAAATTATGTACAAATGTCATTCATCCATCCCAGAAATCGAGAATCTCTATGACTTTTGCCTGTTGTCGATATCAATATTGGCATGACATCGATCACAGAAATTCCAAGATCGTATCGAAATCTCCACGGTAGTTCCTGAGACAAGCCCGGACTTACAGAAAGAAGCAAGCAGGGAACTTCAGTTTACACATGTAGAGAGAAAAGATTTAACCAAATATTTTTACATACTTACTAAAACATGAGTGCAACTTAAATTTTGTGTCTACATGCAGCAATATTTTTCTATCAATCTTTCGGCGAATGATGATGGCAATGTAAGTTACAATGGTAAAAAAATATTTTTTATGTGATGCAATTACAATTTGACAATTTTAGGATTTTCTTCCTTTAGTTGCAGCGTAAAACCTTGATTCTCGGAACATTTCATGATGCCGGGTCAACATGTAGTAGGCTGTAGGTTTTGATGAGTGAGTTTGCGAGTATCAAAATATGTGACATGAACGGCCGTATCTTTTGATTGCATAGACTTAGCAGTTTAAATGTTTTACAGTGACAAGACGCCGTACCTTAATGTTTGAGATACCATTTCCGGAGGAAAATGTGTTTTAACAATCAGACAGACAGCAGACAGACAGGCGGACATGCAAAATGACCCTATAAGGATTCTATTTTTATCGACTAAGGTATGGAACCCTAAAAATCACATTGCATATAACTGAAATGTATAATTTATGATATTTTATTAGATGTTTACTGCGTAGTTTCTCGAATCTCCAGCTTTTCGCTAACCGTTATTAACAGCCGAGGTCTTTTTATGTTTTCAGCCACAGTTAGAGAGTAGGAAGTCTGACACTTAATCGGAGAACCTCATAAATAAAGAACAGAAGATTTACTACATTTCAATAATTTAAACAAGACCGGTACGAGCCATCTAATTAAGCTTGATTAGTTAGCAGCTACCCTCCTCTACAAGCTGCTGAAAATTCATGAAACCCTAGCGGAAATGGGCCTTTACATTATTCACTCAGCGTTTCTTTAATTTAACGGCAGTCTTGATGTTGAAATCGGTCTTATGCCGCCAGTAACACTACGTGTTTGAAGTTTCGTTCCTCTAAGAAGTAGACAGCTACTGCTAATGTGTAGGTGGTAAGTTCAGTCACCAGTGCACATATAATTCGTTCTCAGTGTGCAGTACAAGGTGATTCGGAGTTCCTCAGACAACATTTCGGAGGTTGTTCAAGTATGTATTTTCTGAGTACTCTGAGCCAAGAAATCCGTGGTCACCGGAGGCCCATTACAGAGTAAGTGCATTTGCTTTGCTTTCCTACCCCAGTCTTTCTTTGCATCTGAAAATATCTGCACAAGAATGCAATATCGGCTGTTTGCGCTTGTCTTATTTGGAAAAAAAAACTTGTTCCATTCAGTCACGGTAACGCTCTTGACAGCAGTTATGCCCACTTTGCATTCATTAGTGCTCGTTCTGTCCCGGATTCGTTTTCCCGGCAGTCTTATTTCTACGTTAACACTGATACGCAGCAGTGTGAATAGGTCAGTTATCGATAAGTTGGTCGATTTGTACCGCGCGTATGAGTTCACAACGACGCTTTGCCAAGTCAACCCCACAGTGATGGCAGCCACATTACAGTACACATTACGAAATTTGATTTGCAAATTACAAATCAGAATAGATTTCAGCTGTACTATTTATCGGAGACGTCCGAGAATTTGCGCTAACTGGAACTCGGACCCGAATTTACCGCTTAAAGTGAGGGGTCACTTCAACAACTTTGGCTATGCGAGGACGCCTCCAGGGCCAACCCAAACATCCATACCTTACACTTGTCCACATCTCGTAATGCGCTCTCTCTCTCTCTCTCTCTCTCTCTCTCTCTCTCTCTCTCTCTCTCTCGCACACACACACACACACACACACACACACACACACACACACACACACACACACGCACACACACTATGTAATAAGCGCCATAGATGGACATTCGATATGATCGTCGTTTTAATCCTTCGAGGCACGTAATAATTATAAGTTAGGCAACGTCTAAAAAGTAGAAAACTTTGATAATTCGGACAAAACATAATCACAAAGAGAGTTCAATTATGGGTCCAACTGTAAGCATCTGTGAACGACCTCACATTTAACACTCAGCAAGCAAAATTGGTGCTTTTCGCAGATGATACTAGTGTTACAATAAATCCCATGGGGGTGGGGGGGTAACACATCACTTAGGAAGAAAGTTTTGCTTGCACAAAAGCGAACAGTCAGAATACTGTATGGTATTCATCGACGAACGTCGTGTAGGTACCTATTAAAGAAGCTAAACATTTTAATTGCGTCGTCACAATACATATATTCGCTAACGAAATTCGTCATAACTAATCCATCGCATTTTGAGAAGGACACTGCTGTCCGTCCCAACAACACTAGGGGGAAAAATACCTTTATTACGCATTGTTAAAGCTGTCAGTGACTCAGAAAGGAGTTCAATATGCAGCAACAAAAATGGTTGATCATTTGCCATTTAACATAAAACTCTGACAGGTAACGAAGCAGAGTTTCTTAAATCTAATGTAAAATCATTTCACCCGGGCAACTCCTTTTATTCTGTCGACGAGTTTCCACTTAAATACTGGTAGCCAATGAAAAAAAAGGGTTATTCGCAGTTACATGAGAAGGACTAAAAATGGTAATGTTTTCATTAATGTTAAAACTAATAATGTATACACATCCTGTAAACTGACATGTTCCTCATCATTTAGATAAAAAGAATCGTTAACGTGATCTACGGAACATGAAACTAACGGCTAGCTAACTACCTTTAATCCGTCCAGACATGTAAAACACACAATGTTATTGTATAAGGCGTATTTCCATAACTCACACTATACAATAACATTATACAGGAAAAAACTGAGCTATAAGAAAAAAACGTAAATTTATTCAACTCGGATTTAGGTTATGAAAGGTTCGACATGCTTGCCATATTGGCGGTGATGTGGCGCAGACGAACAGCAATATTCTGCATGACTCGCTGGAATGCAGAACACAGATGCTGTCGATGACTTCCTGAATGCCTGTTTTCAGCTCAGCAATGGTTTTGGTGTTATTGCTGTATCCCTTGTCTTCTTAACAGCTTCACAAAAAGGAGTTGGATGTGCTCAGATCCGGAGAATATGGTGGCCTATCGAGGCCCATGCTAGTGGTCTCTGGTTACCGCAGAGCCAGAATGCGGTCCCCAGACTGCTCCTCCGGGACATCAATCACTGTCCTGCTTCGATGGGGTCAAGCTCTGTCTTACGTGAACCACATCTTGTCGGAATCAGGGTCGCTTTGGATAATGGGGAGGGAATAATTTTCCAAACCTTCACTTACCATTCGGTAGTCACCGTGCCGTCGAGGAACATCGCACCGGCTATTGCCTGACTGGGCATTGCATACCATACAGTCACCCGTTGAGGGGTTGGGTTGTTTGAGGGCGGGGACCAAACAGCGAGGTCATCGGTCCCATCGGATTAGGGAAGGACGGGGAAGGAACTCGGCCGTGCCCTTTCAAAGGAACCATCTCGGCATTTGCCTGCAGCGATTTAGGGAAATCACGGAAAACCTAAATCAGGATGGCCGGACGCGGGATTGAACCGTCGTCCTCCCGAATGCGAGTCCAGTCACCCGTTGAGGGTGAAGAGACTTCTCGATCGCGAAAAGCGGGTTCCCAGTTTCCCAAAAGCGCCAATTTTGTTTATTGTCGAACGTATCCAAATTAAAGTGGGCTTGGCCGCTAAGCCCAGCCATACAGCACATATTTATTCTCATCATGTCCCGCGGCCAACCGCGCAATTTGAAAGTCCTAACGCAAACAATTCAGAAGTTATGGCGATTTTATTTCATATTGTTCAATAGCTGTCGCCCTGCAAGTAAACATCACAGTAATGTCGCGTTACTCAGTATTTGTATTTCACGTTTTCGTGTTTTCATATTAGTTTTTTCTCTGTTGCAGGGTATTTTCACGTAGACAAAGGTGACTGGGTAACAAAACGAATAGATCATAATGACATTATTATCCTGTAACGAGTCACTGGAGAGACCGCGGGACCCTTACATGAAGAAAAGGAGTAGGACAGAGAGGAATGTGTCAGATTGCTAACACCCCCGGTGAACCGGCCAGTCTGTGGATGGTTTTTAGGCGGTTTTCCATCTGCCTCGGCGAATGCGGGCTGGTTCCCCTTATTCCGCCTCAGTTACACTATGTCGGCGATTGCTGCGCAAACAAGTTCTTCACGTACGCGTTCACCACCATTACCCTACCACGCAAACATAGGGGTTACACTCGTCTGGTGTGAGACGTTCACTGGGGGTCCACAGGGGGCCGAACCGCACAATAACCCTGGGTCCGGTTTGGGGCGGCGGAGGAGTGAAGTGGACTGCAGTAGTTGTCGTGGGGTTGTGGACCACTGCGGCTGCTGCGGGGACGGAGCCACTCCGTCGTTTCTAGGCCCCCGGTTAACATACGAAACGATACGATACTCTTAACACCCAGTCGACAACTGCGTAATCAGAGGCAGAGAGATCTACTTGAAGCTCACGGAACCGTTGTCTGACCGGTTCTCGTAGAATATCCAAATATGTACAAACTGCTAACTGGCCTTTCCGCAGTGCGGGCTAACTTGGTTGTCCGATTATCTCTAAGCACTTTAATGGGATTGCGTGGAAAGAATTCGTACAGGAATGTTGTTCGGAGGAGGAAGGGAGGGAGAGGTGTGTGGAGGAATAATGACGCTGTCCTTGACGTGCACTCGAGGTGGCCAGCGTTGTCGAATGCAGCCGAGTTCCTACCCCAAGCTGAGACAGCCTCAGCGGGGAACACGCGAGTTCGCAGGCCAGAGCCGCGCTGGCTCGCCATTAATCAAAGTCGTCTAGCAGCGGCGGCAGTGCTGGGCTGCGTGAGCTATTTGCAGCCGTGATGGCCGGGGTGCAGTTCACGTGCAAAAAGAACAAGAGCGCGCCGGTCCCAGCGATAAACAGAGAGCGGGCCGGAGTCAATTAGCTGTCGCCACAGTTGGGCGGACACCCATTGCGCGGCGCTCACCGATAACCCGTCCCCACCACGAGATTTAATACTCTGCATTGTTTACGTCGCAAAAAAATATGATCAGGAGCTTTTTGCCTTCAACTGTACTCCGCGCATTACTGCTAATAGCATACCGGAGGCTACTGTTTCAGTGCTGTTCTGATCGAACTGCAGTGATACCTCTCACTGCGAGTACGAAGGAAAAATGTCGGCTGTATGTTGTACTTCAGATCGTTCATCGTACCTTAACTACGTACTCTGTAATACTTCGATGAAGGAAGGAAATGGTGTTACCGAGCCAGAAAAGAAACGAATCATGAGGCTAGATCGAAGTACATTACTAAGTTGAAGTTTCCTGTCCGTATGTGAAGTCTAATCTCAGAAACTATAGCAGGGAGGCGCCCTGGACGGCAGTGGGATACCAACATCACTTTCGCCCGCCATACGGCACGACTACCACGAGCGATGGTGCGGGGTGCCATTTATTTTTATAGCAGAACTCCTGTATTATCATAAGTGACACGCTTACAGCACAGTGGAAATCTACGATCGTAACGTCGCAAGTCATCTTGCGCTTACTTTTCAGCAAGATAATGTCGGCCCGCACACCGGAAGAAATCCTACTAGGACTGTTGATATTTTTAAAAATAACGGGAGTCAAATACATAGTTATTTGAAAAATATCACTGTCGGCTCACGATATATCGACGGAAAAGGTATCGACTTACGAGCCTACAATAATTCAGCTGCACATTGTAAATATACTGACAGTTTTAGAGCTGTATATTTAAGTGCCGATTTATTATTGGATATTCCGTACATCAACAAGCTGGCAGTCTTCTTATCCCCCTTAGAGCAAGAAATGAAAGTAAAACAATGCACGTTCACCCTTTCAGGCACAGGTTTGTGTTAATTTTGACCTCAGTTTGTTCCCGAAGGATTCAACTCCCGAACTGACCCATCGCTGCAAATTTCTCGAACTTCGCTCACAACTTGCCGATAGCGTACTTTTATACACTGATGGTTCCCAGTCCGCCCACGGTATTGGCTGTGCTTTTGTTGTCGGAAATGATAAGTTTCAATACCGGCTTCTCGACCAGTGCACAATTTTTACCGCGGAGCTTTTTGCCCTCTATCAGGCTGTTTACTACGTCCGGAGGCACCAGCCCACTCTCTGCGTGATTTGTTCTGACTCCCTCAGTGCCAGTCTGGATGATCCCAATCCAGTCCACCCCATCGTTCGACAGATCCAGGACTGCCTCCATTTGTTTCCGGATGGGGGAGTCCAAGTGCTGTTCATGTGGGTTCCTGGCCATGTTGGTGTGCCTGGGGATGACGCTGCTGCTGCTGCAGCCAAGGCCACAGCCCATCTCGGTCGGCCCGCCTCTTACTCTGTTCCCTCGCAAGATATTGGTAATTCTCTCTCTCGGCGTATCATGTCACTTTGGCATGACCATTGGTGCTTCCATCATAGGAAAAAGTCAGACGAGTCAATCCTCTCCCAGCAGCCTGGTCGACTTCCTCCTGGCCGTCTCGCCCTGAGAAAGTAATGTTAGCTCGGTTGCGAATAGTGCACTGCCGCTTTAGTCACCGCCACTTGTTGAGTGGCTACCCTGCACCCAGCTGTCCTTTCTGTAGCCAGCCATTAACAGTCAGACATTTCATGATCCTGTGCCCCTATTTTAGCCACTTACGTCTCAGGGTCGGGCTGCCGCCCGCTTTGCCGGACATTTTAGTGGATGAAGTGTGAGCTGAGGCCCGCGTTTTAAGTTTTTTAAAAATCAGTAATATGACAAAAGAGATTTGATTTCTACCTGGTGACTCCGGTGTCTTATCGACATCTTTTAGATACTCTTCCGTAACGTTTTGACGTTTTGGATTTGTTTTTTTTTCCGTTCTGTATTGGACCTCGAAACGGTTTCTTACCCTCGTGGTCCCAGCATTCTATGGTTCTATACTGGGCGCCTATGACCTTAGATATTTTGCGCCCTAACAACCCTCCCTCCCCCCCCCCCCCCAAGAAAAAAATACCTTCACGCTTGGTGACTACCACTTTGCCAGCGATGGTAGCAGCATATAAGTGGAACAATAAAACGTGTCCGATGAGTACGTCTTTCGGTTTAGTCACGTATCGGATTTATCCGGAACAATTCATGTCGACTTCCCCAGTGTCAAAAATGCAGGGTGAAGTTAAATGCTGCAGTTCCTGTTGGTAGCGCCGAACGCCAATTACGTCAGAATTTCCCCTCACACGTCTCCGCCCACAGAAAGACCGAGCATGTCATTTAGATTATTGTTCATTTTTTTCAACAGCTGTTTGTGAAGACTGCCGATGTGAAGAAATAGCACGCTAGTTGCGCTAAAAATTATTTTTTAAAGCAACTAGTGTGCTATTTCTTCACATTGGGAATCTTGTATTTTGTTCACTCCGCCAGCCTCCAGTGTAATGGAACTTCTTTTCTGTGCCACCTATACTTCATCACATAGACTGGACGTGACGAAAGCTACAAAATAGTAAGACTCCTTCACACGGTAAAGGGAAAACTCTGTTGTACTACACTATCCAAACAATTATTTCAAACATTTAACGAAAAATACGAAAGAAATATAATGTAAAATAAAAAAATATTAACACCTGATACTGACATTTCGTTATCTATATATCGGTGGGAAAATTATCGCCGATATGAACCGATATTTTATGGAAATAATATCGATATATCGATACATCGTTGTTTTATCAACAATCTTAGTTCCTACCGATAGCCTTCATGCTTGTCAAACCTTACATTGGCTAGCAAGGTCGCCGAATCTCTCCCTCTTCCCAACTGGAGCATTTTACACTCTAAGTACCCAGCATGACAATATGTCCACGTCACCAAATGGCTCTAAGCACTACGGGACTTAACATCCTAGGTCATCAGTCCCCTAGACTTAGAACTACCGGGTGATCAAAAAGTCAGCATTAATTCGAAAATTTAATAAACCATGGAATAATGTAGATAGAGAGGTAAAAATTGACACACATGCTTGGAATGACATGGGGTTTTATTAGCACAAAAAAAAAAATCGAAGTTCACAAAATGTCCGACGGATGGCGCTGGACAGCAAAACTGCTATCGTGACGGGTGAGAGTACGCCGATATGTTACAGAATCGCATCATCCCCAGCCTGCCTGACAAACACCTGCTGGAACGTACGATGTTTATGCAGGATGGTGCTCCAACCCATATTGCTAGACGCGTGAAAGATCTCTTGCGCGCGTCGTTTGGTGATGATCGTGTGCCCAACCGCCACTTTCGTCATGCGTGGCCTCCCAGGTCCCCAGACCTCAGTCTGCGCGATTATTGGCTTTGGGGTTACCTGAAGTCGCAAGTGTATCGTGATCGACCGACATCTCTAGGAATGCTGAAAGACAACATCCGACGCCATTGCCTCCGGACATGCTTTACAGGGTTTTCACAACATTATTCCTCGACTACAGCTATTGTTGAGGAATGATGGTGGGCATATTGAGCATTTCCTGTAAAGAACATCATCTTTGCTTTGTCTTACTTTGTTATGCTAATTATTGCTATTCTGATCAGATGAAGCGCCATCTGTCGGACATTTTTTGAGCGTTTATATTTTTTTGGTTGTAATAAAACCCCATGTCATTCAAGCATGTGTGTCAATTTGTACCCATATATCTACATTATTCTCTGATTTATTCAGTTTTCAAATTTATACTGACTTTCTGATCACCCTGTGCTTAAACCTAACTAACCTAAGGACATATGACACTTTTCCTTTTTGCACATATCCATGCCCGAGGCAGATTTGAACCTACGACCGTAGTAGCAGCGTGGTTCCGGACTGAAGCGCCTAGAACCGCTCGGCCACAGCGGCCGGAGGCACGTCACCCCTGAGGAGGACATCCAGCAATTATGTCAATCAATGCTTAGCCGAATAACTGATTGCATAAGGGCCAGAGGTGGACTAACGCTTTATTGACTTGTACAAATTGTGAAGCTTTTTCTCCTCTCTCTATTTTTTATCTTTCTAAAGGGTGTACAATGATGAGTGTATACATTTAATTGGCGTTTGGAATGACATCTCGTGGCAACGCGGAAGCAATTATATGGCCAGCTTCAGGGTACCAACTCCTCAACCGTCTGTTGATGTAGAAGGCCTAAAAAAATCTTTCAAATATCTGTTTGTTCGTGATCTCATCTGCGGTTGGGAAGTAATGCTGCTGATCCTTGGAAACAGAAGGTAAAAATTCTTACAAAATTAAATACTGACTTTCGATATTAATTAAATCACAACGACAGCTGTAAATCAAACTTTCTTTTTTATTTTAAATAGCGCTACAAAAGAGCTTTACATGCCACAAGCTGTTTAATTTTTTTTACTCAAACAAGTGAAACTTTTTACTAATTTTGTATGAGAGACGAATTTAGGCCCGCGTAGACATAAAAATTTTCAACACGGCGTAGTTCATCTCTCTGGACGTCATTGAATCTAATGAGAATGTCATAGGTAAGTGCGCCGTCATAGAGAAGACAACATTAAAAATAAGGCAAAGACAAACAAGGAGACGTTACAAGAGGAGATGGTACCTGGCGGGAAAAGCCGTAATGTAATCAGCACCGCAAATACGGAGAGCGATGAAGCTTGACCAGAATCAAAAAATAGTTCAAATGGCTCTGAGCACTATGGGACTCAACTGCTGAGGTCATTAGTCCCCTAGAAATTAGAACTAGTTAAACCTAACTTACCTAAGGACATCACAAACATCCATGCCCGAGGCAGGATTCGAACCTGCGACCGTAGCGGTCTTGCGGTTCCAGACTTCAGCGCCTTTAACCGCACGGCCACTTCGGCCGGCCTGACCAGAATCCATTCATATCTATACATACAGCACCTGTACATATTATATATTAATTTACCCAACACTTTTTTACGTTTGCGTATGAGGGCTAATCTCAAGATCTGTTTTAGTCTGCTTGATACGATTTTCAGTAATAGATAAACTTATGCACGAGGAAGGTTAACACGTAGAATTTAATACCGCTACGTCACGCAAGTCATCCAGCCGTAGACACTAACTGCTACCTGGGAGAATCCAGGGCAGGTCACTAGTTTCATTTTTAAAAAAATGCTTATAGTTTCTTTCAAAGAATTTCCGCGAAACCAGCATTTGTTATCATAAGATGATTAGATCATCTACAAAGTCTAACATTTTACGTTCTCTTGAAAGAATTACTTTAAGGATCTTAAGCAGCAAGCCCAAGGCTTTGTTTACTTTCCGTAATGAACTTCTCGCCCTCCACATTTCAATGTGTACTGTTTTGCGCTTTCTGTGAGATCTGAGATAGCTGGACTGGGACTCGAAGCCGGCACTTGCTTCCAACGGGCACTGCTCTTACTGAGTGAACTATCCACGTACGACCCGCGACCCTCCCTCGTAGCTCGTCCGGTACTTTCTTCTTGCATTGCTAAAGACTATTCCTATCCCAGAAAAGGATTAAGAACGATCTGCAGTGTCACTTCGCGACTTTCGTGTTGGGCGTCGTTCAGCGATTCGGAATTTGAATTATGACATCTGCGTACTTTTACTCACTTGTGGGATTCATGATAAAAAGTACTTTGACAGTATTCCGTGAAGTTTCGGGATTTCAGCCGGATAACGTCGACTTCTTGCCACGATATTTCGGCTGACAACCATTCAGCCATCGTCAGGTGACTGTTGTGCAAAACACTCTTTACACCGGGATCTGTGAGGGTTTTCTGCGAAACCGGATCAGTAGCAGTATGGGCAAGTAACACTGTTAAACTATTTTTGTTTATGTTCTAATGATGGCGTTTTTGATCGAATGTAGTTATTCGCGACTTAAAATAGCTCTAACGAGCAAATACTTTGCTTTCTAGCGAAAACCTTTTCATCTAAACGTACAAGTCTTCAATCAATAGTAAGAAATTAAAACATGTTCTGTTATTTACTTCGATTCAATGTCATCGCTGCTTTATTGTATAGCAGCCACAGTACTTGCTTTCTTCTGGTAAAGTTCATACTGGTTGCCTCCCAGTCTAGTACGCTGCGCGATTATTGCTGCGATGCCGCTGTGTGTGCACTGATACGATTTCTGACGCTGCGATTCACGTGCGGCTGTTACTCGCTCATGTGCATCGAGCCATAAAGTCAACGTACACAAAACCTTGAGTGCCCTAGTACGCAATCGACAGCGCCTCGCCAAGTAACGACGGTTTCTTCACCTTCAACACAGCATGTTATTTTTGTACTAGGTCTCTCACTCCTGCTATTGTACGCTTGTACCTTCGAAAGTGTTTCACTGTCAACCTGCGCAGTGAGCTTGAGCCAAATTTTTGCTGGTGAGTATGTTGTGATCTTCTGGACTGGATACCGAAGTGCTGCGCGTATGACACTTTGCCTTATTGCACACATCACAATAATAATAAACAGATAAAAAAGGAAAGCATATCCGAGGCTCGATGAGCGAGGCTGACCCTCTTAACAAATGTTTAGAATAGAATATGGACATATGTGGAGGGATACCACGCAAGCTGAGGAATTCTGATTGAGGGAGAGACAGATTACAGTCAACGACAAGACTATTACAGATGGAGACCAGTCTCGTACGGGGCGAAGGAAAAATCCCAGAATTCATTTCAGGCGACTTTTGTGAACCACGGAAAGTCAAAATTTTGAGGGCCTTCCGGGTGCCAGTCCACTATATTATCCACAGAGCCTCTTCATTTGATGGCTTCTGTAAGTTATAATATTGGTGTATAATGTATGATCTTTAATTACATACAGTGAAGAGTGAATAAACAATGATATTTGATGCCTCTATTGCCATCGTGATACGAGCAGAATATTGTTAGGTGCGAGGACAAGTGAACAAAGAGCGAGATCATTTTTCTTTCTTTTCTGAGGGAGTGCCACATAATTATGTCAATATAATGATGAGAGAGAGATGCACTTGACTATAAACATTGGCGCTAAGTATGACAAGTAAACAGTAAAAAGTAGAGTTACCTAATGGCTTGGAACTTTTGCTTCCTTCTGTAGAAAGTCATCACGAAAACACCAAATATTGGAGTAGGGATGATGTGAAGTGAATAACGTGTACCAACTACTACGACCAATGTCGCATTCTAGATCATGAGCAGTATGGTTGCAGTTAGTGAAGGTGGTTCTCAATGAAGAAGGCTAAATACACCGGCAGAGATAAACGCTCCTCGTGGATGTAGAGTCCTCTCTTTTCATACTCGCTTACACACGAGATATGTCCTCGTACGTTATTTATGAGAATTGCCAACTCAAAAACCTGTCTTGAGCAGCTAGTTCGGCAATCCACACGCAACGGAAATATCTCGGACCTCGTAGCTACAAACAGGCCGAACCTTATAGATGGTGTCAGTATGGAGACTGGCATTAGTGATGACGATGTCATCATAGCGACTGTGGTTACGGAAGTTAATGAATCTGTCAACAGGGCTAGGAGAGTGTTTCTACTAGAAAGAGCAGATAAGCAGTCATTAGCATATCACTTAGACAACGAACTGCAATCATTTTTTAGTTTCAGAATGATGGAACTAGAGGAATTATGACCAAAGTTTAAACAGATTGTGAATCGTGCTCCGGATAAGTATGTGCCTTGTAAATGGATTAAGGACGGAGAAGACCCACCCCGGTTTAATAACGAAATTTGGAGAATGCTGAGGAAGCAAAGGCTGTTGCACCCTCGGTTCAACAGAGGCTGCGTAAATGGACGACAGGCATGGATTAGTAGAGATTTGTGAGTCTGAAAATATCTATGCGCAAAGCATACAACAGCTACAAACGTCTTACCTTGGCTAAAGATGTGGCGCAGAACCCGAAAAAAATGGTCAAGTGGCTCTGAGCACTATGAGACTTAACTTCTGAGGTCATCAGTCCCCTAGAACTTAGAACTACTTAAACCTAACTAACCTAAGGACATCACACACATCCATGCCCGAGGCAGGATTCGAACCTGCGACCGTAGCGGTCGCGTGGTTCCAGACTGTAGCGCCGAGAACCGCTCGGCCACCCCGGCCGGCAACGCGAAAAAATTCAGGTCCTGTGTGAAATCACTAAGCGGGTCTAAGGCTTCCATCCAGTCACTCGTTGACCAGTCTGGTTTGACAGTAGAGGACAGCAAAACACGCAGGAGAATCGTACCGTCGTTTGACCATCGCACTGAGACTCGTATTAATGACATAGTAATAAGCACCCCTGCGTAGAGAAACAACTGAAAGAGTTGGAAACAAATAAGTCGCCAGGTCCGGATGGGATCCCAATTCGGTTTTACAAAGAATACTCTACTTCATTAGCCCCTTACTTAGTTTGCACTTATCATGAATCTCTCAACCAGCGCAAAGTGGGGAGGGACTCGAAAAAAAGCGCAGGTGACTCCTGTATATAAGTAGGGTTAAAGAACGGACCTTCAAAATTACAAGCCAATATCCTTAAAATTGGTATTTTGCAGAACTCTAGAGCATATTCTGAGTTCGAACATAATAAATTTCCTAGAGACAGAAAAGCTCATGTCCACGAATCAGCACGACTTTAGAAAGCATCGCTCGTGCGAAACCCAGGTCGCTGTTTTATTGCGTGATGTACTGCGAACTATGAATGGAGGACAACAGGCAGATTCTATATTTCTAGTTTTCGGAAAAGCATTCGACACGGTACCTCACTGCAGATTGTTATCGAAGGTACTTGCATACAGAACAGGTTCCTCGACATGTGACTGGCTCGAAGACTTCTTAAGTAATAGAACAAAGTATGTTGTCCTCGACGGTGGGTGTTCATCGGAGATAGGGTAACATCAAGAGAGCCCCAGAAAAGTGTGATAGGACCATTGCTTTTTTCCAAATAAATAAATGATCTGGCAGACAGGGTGGGCAGAAATTTGTGGTTGTTCACCGATGATGCTGTGGAGTACAGGACGGTGTCGAAGGTAAGTGACTGTAGATTTATATAAGGTAACCTAGATAAAATTTCTAGTTGGTGTAATGAATGGCAGCAGGATATTAACGTAGAATAATGTAAGTTAATGCGGATGGGTAGGAAAAACAAACACGCAGTGTTCGGGTACGGCATTAGTTGTATCCTGATTGACACACTCACGTCGTTTAAATATCTGGGCGTAACGTTGCGACATGAAGTGGATCGAACATGTGAGGATTGTGGTAGGGAAGGCGAATGGTCGGCTTCAGTTTATTGGGAGAGTTTTAGGAAAGAGTAAAGGAGACCAATTATAGTATGCTTGTGCAACCTATTCTTGAGTACTGCTCGAATGTTCTCGATTCGCACCAGGTCAGATTGCAAGAATAAATCGAAGTAATTCAGAGGCGAGCTGCTAGATATGTTACAGGTCAGTTCGATCAGAATAAAGGTGTTACGGATATGCTTCGGGAATCTAATGGGAATTCCTGGAGGGAAGAAGAAATTCATTTCGAAGAACACTACTGAGAAAGTTTAGGGAACCGGCGTTTGAAGCTGACTGCAGAACGATCGTACTGTCGCCAACATACATTTCGTGTAGGGGCCACGAAGATAAGATAAATTAGGGTTCCTACGGAGACATATACACAGGCGTTTTACCCTCGCTCTATCTGCGAGTGGAACAGGAAATGAAACGACTAGTTGTGGTACAGGGTACCCTCCACCACGCACCGTACGGTGGGTTGCGGAGTATGTATGTAGATGTAGATGAAAGTAGTTGCGAATTCCTGTGTTAGTTTCATAATTACGATGATGAAAGCGGGTAGCACCATTACCATCCCAAGCCAATACGCAAGCGCGGTATTTAAATACCACGGCTCATGTCGGAACCAAAGAAGTTCCAAGATGATCGTTATGCTCATTTCTATTGCTGTAAAATGAAGGAAGAAAGCTTAGAAATAAAATCTCGTCGATGTCGAATTCGTTGCAGTGCAGGAGCAATTGATCAGAATAGGGAGAGGAAGCGGCAGTGATCCTTTAAGAGACGATTCTGGATGTCTTATGAGGATATTTAGCTCTTGCAGCTTATCCGTTGTGCCATCTCGATCGGTTTCTTTGATTACCCTGGAAAGGCTTATCAAAATGAAATTCCTTCACGAACATCATTTTCCAGACCATAATTGCACCATCTTTTGGTACTCCTCGCTGAAAATATTCACGTAAAACGCCGAGATCTGTGTCTGTGTGACTATCGGCCACTTCACAATGATGCTTACCATTAATTCTCGACCATTTTCATACAGTAGTCGGCTTAAAATGAACTACAAAACTTTTTACAACCTCCTCATAGTTCAGGATCTAGCCTCGCTTTTAACCTATTTATTCTCTGTGATCTGAAATTTCAGAAAGCATTTCGATTCATAAAGCGTCGGTGTAAAAACTGGCGAACGTTTGAAGGTCATGTCTGAATAAGAGTTTTAATACGTCCTCTAGCGGCTGTACAACTATTTTATGTATTTTACCTCACGTTCTACATTTCTGTTTGATAAAGTTGATGTTATTTGAGGTATTTTACCCCACATTACTATACTTCTATATAGAGTCTTTATATCTTTTATACTATTTTGTAACTTTTAATACTATTTGATACACTTCTCTTTCGAAATTTAAGTATATTCTGCATTTTACCCCATATTCTACATTTTTGTATTATAACTTTTGATGTTATTTGAGGCAATTGAAAATCTAAATACCTTATCGATTTTACCTCACATTGTTTTCCTCTGTTTTGTAAATTTTGATGGTATTTGATACACTTCTATCAATAACATAACGTCTGATGTCTATGCCCTAAATTTATGTGTTTCTGTTTTGTACATTTTTATGTTCTTTGATTCACTGCAATTTGACAATCTAATGATATCATGCATTTTACTTCACATTCTATGTTTCTATTGGTGAATTTTATTGCTGTGTAATACTCTTTTAATTAGAATACTGTGTATGCTTTGCATTGTATCTTAACACTGTATTTTTTTGCGAATTTCGTGGGGAAATCTGTGCTAACTGCACAGATCCCCCCACAAAATTCTGGTCCAGTGGACCAGGGGGTTATGAACGGTATGTACTAAGGTCTGATCAGGGTAGCTCCAGAAAATAGTCGGTAGTTGCCAACCGCAAGGTGGAACGAGTATAATATCTTTGAGTAGGAGGATCTTTGATGGTTAAGAGAGCCGGGCGTGCGCAGCAAAAAAAAAAAAAAAAAAAAAAAAAAACGGCGTGTGCAGACAGCTTTAAGGTAAGAGTCGCAGCTAGGTGCCCGGAGGAAGCAGACGTGTGGTGACAGCGTTAAGGTAGGTCGCTGCCCCTCACCAAACTTTAGAGAAGATATATAATCATTTCAAATTGGTTTTTGTTAGATAATGTTCAGAGTTAGGATTTGTATGTCCTAGGTTTGACGCAATAAGCGTTTTGTAAAATTTTTGATAAGAGTGATTCCTCCTATGAAAATGTTATAAATGGTAGGTTTTGTGTATGACTTACAATTTTAACAATATATATATATATATGTATATATATATATATATATATATATATATATATATATATATATATATATATATATATATATATGCACAAACGACATTGTTCTCTTAAACTTGATTGCTGAGTCAAATACATGTTGCATTTCTGGCAAAATGGAGGAGTGCAAGAAACAAGTTCACAGACGCAGTCAGATGCAGGTTTGCTGAATAATTAATTTAGAACAATCTTATCACTGATACTTTCACAGAATAAAACGATACAATTTTGGTCCTCTTAGCATTATCCAACATGGGTTTGCTATGATGGTACTAAAGCACAGCCGTAGGTAAAGGAAAACTACAGCTATTACACGAGTACCGTCATATTAATGTCATCGCGACCTACGTTTCACATCAAAGTGCAATAACCACTCAGAGGGGGCAGATGGCAGCACTAGCAATGGAGGGCATATAAAGCATGTCGGGTGGGGATGGGGAAGAGTGGGCGGAACACAATGCAGTCGCTGTCATAACGTGGAAATGGGGCGATTCATCTGATGTCTCCAGAAGGGCGTGACCATTGGCTTTCGGGCTAAGGGTAGAAGCATTTCCGAAACGGCTGAATTTTAAGCTTTTCGGGTTCCGCCATGGTTAAACGGCACTGCGCAAAACTGGCGCCGAGACAGCTGCGGTGCACAAAATGGCTCTAACAAGGGAACCTCCCCATCGCACCCCCTTCAGAATTAGTTATAAGTTGGCACAGTGGATAGGCCTTGAAAAACTGAACATAGATCAACCGAGAAAACAGGAAGAAGTTGTGTGGAACTATGAAAAAAATAAGCAAAATATACAAACTGAGTAGTCTATGCGCAAGATAGTCAACATCAAGGAAGGTGTGAGCTCAGGAACGCTGTGGTCCCGTGGTTAGCGTGGGCAGCTGCGGAACGAGAGGTCCTTGGTTCGAGTCTTCCCTCGAGTGAAAAGTTTGATTTTTTATTGTCAGACAATTATTATCTGTCCGGCCGTCCGTCCGATGCGAGGTAACTGCACCGTAGGATGGGGACGCTACACCTAAACAAACATCGAAACACACGACGTCAGTCAACTACAGCGCACGGAAGAGAGAGTATTCCTGCTAACGAGGCTCCCTGGCTGGCAGCTGACTGTTCGCTACTTTGGACGAGAGTGCATTAAATACGCGAGATTTATTCCGTGAGCAATATGAATCCAGCAAATATAGCTCGCGACTTCAATAACAAGGTCAACGAATATTTTCCGAACTCTAAGTTTGCGGTGCGGTCGCAAAACACAGACACTAAACTTATTACAGTGAACAGAGACGTCAATGAACGAACGGACAGATCATAACTTTGCGAAAATAAAGAAAGTAAACTTTTCACTCGGGGAAAGACTTCAACCAAGGACCTCTCGATCCGCAGCTGCTCACGCTAACCACGGAACCACGGCGCTCCAGAGTTCACAGTATCGTTGTTGTTGCCTATCTTGCGCATGGAGTACTCAGTTTGTATATTTTGCTTATTTTTTTCATAGTTGCACACAACTTCTTCCTGTTTTTTCGATTGATCTGTGTTCAGTTTTTCAAGGCCTATCCACTGTGCCAACTTATAACTAAATCTGAGGGGGGTGCGATGGGGAGGTTCCCTCATGGGGGGTAGGATGTCAAACGGGCCGACTTGGAGCAGGAGAGGCACCACGGGACATTTTAATTTCCACTGTCTATACTTTTACAAATAAATTCATAAAACTTTAACAGAATGACCAGAAAGGGTTCAGGATTCATACTCATAGCAGTGTAAGCTCAAAAAGTAACAAAACATTTTTTTTACATGTGAAATTTCATCATTTTTTTCACTTACTACTGGCTGCATTTGTTGCTATAGGTACACTTTTCTTCCTAAGTGAGAGAGATTCTTCGATGAATTTTTCATAGCATACAAACAGTAGTTGCAGGTGTATGAAACTCTAGAATTTTCCAAATCTATTAAAAACCTGTGGAAAAAATTGAGATAATTAAATATAAAACTTGAATTTTTTCTAAACATGAAGTTTAAAATGTAACAGTTCAATCATTTTTTCATAAATTAAATAACTTCTAGTGTTCCATACATCTGTAAGTATGGTTTGTATGCTGTGCAAAAGTCATTGAAGAATCTCTCTTACTTAGGAAGAAAAGTGTACCTATAGCAACAAATGCAGCCGGTAGTAAGTGAAAAAAAGATGAAATTTCACATGTAAAAAAATGTGTTTTGTTACTTTTTGAGCTTCCACTGCTATGAGTATGAATCCTGAATCCTTGCTGGTCATGCTGTTAAAGTTTTATGAATTTATTTGTAAAAGTATAGACAGTGGAAATTAAAATGTCCTGTGGTGCCTCTCCTGCTCCAAGTCGGCCCGTTTGACGTCCTACCCACTTAGCATCTGAGGTAATCAGTCCCCTACATTAGAACTACTTAAACCTAACTAACCTAAGGACATCATACACACGCGCCCGAGGCAGGATTCGAACCTGCGGCCGTAGCAGCAGCGCGGTTCTGGACTAGAGCGCCTAGAACTGCTCGGTCACAGTGGCCGGGTGTGGTGCAGAAAGAGGCCACAGATAACAAGGGTGAACGATTGCTGCAGAGAAGTAGACGTGCAACTGTTGAGCTACTAGTCACTCAGATGAACAAAGGGGCTGCCAACAATATCTCCCGAACGACTGTTCAGCGAACCACGCTGCGTATAGGCCTCGATAGCAGGCAACTGGTTCATGTACCCATGTTGACTGCTGTTCATCGCCGTTGAAGGCGGGAATTTGCATGTCAATACAGCGACTTGACGTATACCGAGTGTGGGACATGTAGATTTTTTCGGATGAATCACGTTCTATGCTTCACCGGACTGAAAGCAAACAACATACAACAATCGTCTGGAGAGTCCAAGCCTAAGGAAGGAACACTATGGTTTGGGGAATGTTTCGCGGCATTCACTGGGTGATCACGTCATTCTGGAAGGCTCAAGGATCAACACAAGTATGCGTCTATCCTTGGGGACAATGTCGACCCCTACATGCAATTTGATTTTTCCTCAAAATGGTTCAAATGGCTGAACACAATGGGACTTAACTTCTGAGTTCATCAGTCCCCTAGAACTTAGAACTACTTAAACCTAACCAACCTAAGGACATGAGCACTTACCAGCAGGATAACGCAACGTATCACACAACTCGCAGTGCACTTGTTCGAAGAGCACCAGGATGAATTTACCGTACTAACCTGGCCGCCACATTCCTCATTTAAACCGAATCGAGAATCTGTGGGACCACATCGATCGGGCTGTTCGCGCCTGAATCCTCAACCTAGCGTTCCTGGCCACGGCACTTGAGTAGCATGGGAGGTATGTCGGTAACTTCCAGAACCTCACTGAGATTCTTCCTGCAGGTCTGCACTGCAAAAGATGGTAATTCAGGTTTTTGACAGACGGCCACATTAATGAGTACGTGAAACTCTACTGTGTGGCTAGCAAGGTGGGTTGCGCCCAACTAGTCTTCCGAACGGAGGCCACAACGACAACATAAAATCGTTCTCAGTTTGTACGAAACCCGCTAACGTTGCACCAATATCACAAGCATTGGCCTCCGTACCGGAGTGGTCAGCTTACATGAGCGCCATACGTAGGTCCTGGTTTAAAAAAAAAAAAAAAAAAAAAAAAAAAAAAAAGTGAGAGAGATATTACGATTTGATTAGAGTAGTGAAATGAGGTTCCCTTAGCGTAAGAAGAACTACTGAACAGCTACCTGAAAAAACAGAAGCGGCTCCAATTTCGAAAGCTGTCGTTAACGGCAGGGAAAAATGTGTGTCGGCCACGTGGCGCATCAATACTACTGTTCAATGACATCTTAGGTGAAGTTCGGTGAGCACGCCGTTATCATTTAAGGACAGTGGAGGCTTATTGCTTAGCTGTGTTTTGGTGGGACAAGAAAATCAGTTTCTAAATTACAATGAAATGAGTACCCCTAGCTGCATACAAGCGTTGAAGTAAGTCAACGGGGAGAGTTGAAAATGTGTGCCCCTATCGGAACTCGAACCCGTGATCTGCTGCTTACATGGCAGACGCTCTATCCATTTTTTTTCATTAATCTCATTTTGTTCGTTTTTGTTCGTTGTATCTGCTCGGGGCGGACGTCGCAAGACACCCGTTTCAGTTCGTCGTTGATCCATTAACTGTTTATTTATTTATTTATTACAGAGGGCAGCTAACCCTCTGACCGAACACGCTGAGTTACCGTGCCGGCCCCATCTGAGCCACCGAGGACACAGAGGATAGCGCGACTGCAGGGACTGGAACGTCTCCCGTGGGACCCACATGCACAACTTACTGTCCCGCACTATATTCATAGTGCCCCTGCCCGTTACACCCATTACTCGCGGCTTTACCGCCGGTTCCCGTAAGAGTTCGGGCACTGTTCGTGCATTCGCACAGAAGAATATGGTCAAATGGCCGGTGAGCCTTAACTACATATATATGAAGATGGTATCTGTTCTTTCGGTCATGTCCGAAAGAACAGATACGATCTTCATACATATATGTCAGGTTATAAACTCAGGGCACCCTCCAATTATTCCTCTATGTAAAAATATTCTCGCGGGCAAATTACCTGTAATAGTCACATTGTAATTCACGGTTACGAAACGTCTTCCTATAGCGCCTGACATCTTAAAGAGGTGTTCTGTTTGATGCATGGCATTCCTAAACGGACAGTTCAGTTCCCGAGCCCTCATTCTGGCATATCTGCGATCCTAGCTGGGGACGCCACCGAGTGGACGTGATAGTCTCCTTGTTTACAATCACTGTGAAGTCGTAAACACTCAAGACGGCCGCTGCACAATTTACTCTCTGGGTCGACGTCGCGTCTATTGTTACGGGCGCCACGCGGAGAAACTGAATGCCGTCAAACCGTCAAAAGGCCGGCGCGAGCGGCGTAGCGGCGAGGCTCGGAGGACAAGCGTGGGAGAGCGCCGGAGAACAGTAAGAGCTCCTGAATGGCCACGAGAATGCTGGCGGGCAGCGAACCGTCTGCATACAATAGCCGGCCACATTGCAGTGCGTTACCCCGTGACCCATAATTCCGTTTACAACACGACGCCGCTGCCACTCGCTCCACTAACCGGAAGATTAGTTGGACGAAACCTGGTTTTGAAGCAGGAAAGTTGACGGTGTGATGTCCTAAAGCTGATTTTGAAAGTTATTTGATCGCTATTTGTTGCAGGATGCTAAGAGCTCTCCGAATTGTTTACAAATTCGTTAAAAATTGTGACACCATAGTAACGCGCTTTTATAACACCTAGTGTAATAAAGTTCTTCGTTATATTGCAACATAACACGGTGCAGGTTTTTATTTTTGATAGCGTCGTATACGAGGGTTGGAACTTTAATAGTGGCAACGATTTATTTACAGCTCGTACAAAATAGATACGTGTTTCAAAGTTTTACTGACCTTCAAGGTAGTCACCAGCTTTGTATATAACCCGTTGCCAGCGATGAGGAAGTCGTCGGATATTCTTAGCAATGCCAGTTGTGTTGGCAGTTCGAGCGGCGCGGTCTATTGCCCGACGAATTTGTAGCAGTTCTGAAGCGAATGCCGTAAAGTGTTTGCTTCAGTTTAGAAATCGAATTGCACTTACGAGGGCTTAAGTCAGGGGACTGTAGTAGGTGGTATAGCATTTAGCAGTCCCATCAGTCAAACAAATCAAAAAATAGTTCAAATGGCTCTGAGCACTATGGGACCTAACATCTGAGGTCATCAATCCCCTAGAACTTAGAACTACTTAAACCTAACTAACCTAAGGACATCACACACATCCATGCCCGAGGAACCGTAGCGGCCGAGCGGTTCCAGACTGAAGCGCCTGGAACCGCTCGGCCACACCGGCGGCTCAAACAAATCAGTAACAGCTCGCACTGTACGTGCTTGAGCATTGTCCTGCAAAATGACGGTCAGGTCCTGCAGGAAGTGTCATCACTTCTGTCTCTATGCTGTTTATTTTTGGAACACAACCTACCACGAGCTTAGAGACAGATGTTATGATACTTTCTGCAGGACCTGATCATCATTATACAGGACAATGCTCAAACACGTACAGTGCAAGCTGTTACTGATTTGTTTGACTGATGGGGCTGCTAAGAGCTATACCACCTACTGCACACCCCTGACTTAAGCCCTCGTGAGCTCAACTCGATTTCTAAACCGAAGGAAACACTTCACGACATTCGTTTCAAAACTGTTACAAATTCGTCGAACAATAGACCGCGCCGCTCGAACTGCCAACACAACTGGCACTGCTAAGAGTATCCTACGACTTTTACATCGCTGGCAACGGGTTTTACACAATGCTGGTGACAACTTTGAAGGTCAGTAAAACTTTGAAACACGTATCTATTTTGTACGAGCTGTAAACAAATAGTTGCCACTATTAAAGTTCCAACCTTTGTAATTGCCTTATATGGTAGGTGGAAAGAAGGAATTAAAAGACCTTAAATAATCTTGTAGTAACTAAGGACGCTGTGGCCACACAAATGGCTAAAATTAAAAATATGGTCAGTTGAATTTCTTCACTACCCACTCGTCTGGCAGATAATTTATTATTATGTCGTTTTTTTTTTTGGGAAGGAGACCAGACAGCTAGGTCATGGGTCTCATCGGATTAGGGAAGGATGGGGAAGGAAGTCGGCCGTGCCTTTTGAAAGGAACCATCCCGGCATTTGATTTATTCTTATGAAACTGGGTCATATTGCCTGAGCAGTTTTCAGCGTCACACGTTATGTTTAGATCAAACTGCCATCAATGCAAAATGTCTCGGGAAACGAAAGGAAAGAAAAAAAAACCGGTGACCAGTGCACACGCAAGGATCGAAGTAGATTTACTCTTCATACTATTCGCGTCTAGGTGAATTCTCTAAATATCAGCATAATATTACATAACATTTTCTGGCAATTAAGGTCCTTTGCAATGCTCTGTCTTTGGAATACACTTCACAAAATTTTTAGACCTTTTTGTGCTAATGGTTTGCAAGACAACGCTTGGTTACTTCAAAGTATACTCAGGTGACAAAAGTCTTGGGTCAGCCGTATGCATGAAATACAGATGACAGTAGTATCGCACACACAAGGCATAAAAGGTCATTGCATTGGTGGACGTGTCATTTGCACTCAGGTGATGGATGTGATAAGGTTTCCAACGTGTTTATGGCTGCACTACGGGAATAACAGAATTTGAACGCGGAATGGTAACTGGAGCTAGACGTATGGGACTTTCTGTTTCGGACATCTTGAGGGAATTCAGTATTCTAAGATCCACAGTGTCAAGAGTGTGCCGAGAAGGCCAAATTTCAGGCATTTGCTTGGACAACTCAGTGGTCGACGGCCTTCACTTAACGACCGAGAGCAGCAGCGTTTGCTTAGAGTTGTCACTGCTAACAGACATGCAACACCGCGTGAAATAACAGCAGAATGCATGTGGGAGGTATCACGAACGTATCCGTTAAGACAGTGCGGCGAAATGTGGTGTTAATGGGGTATGGCAACAGATGACCGACGCAGAAGCCTCTCCTGTGCCACGGAGCCATGGACCCAAGTTATCTACAAGACACTGTGCATGCTGGTGGTGGTTCCAAAATGGTGTGGGCCGTGTTAACAAGGAACGGACTGGGTCCCATGGTCCAACACAACGATCATTGACTCTAAATTGTTATGTTTGGGTACTTGGAGACCCGTTGCAGCTAGTCATCGACTTCGCGTTGTGGATGATAATGCTCTATGTCACGAGGCCACAATTGTTCGCGGTTGATTTGGAGAACATTCTTGATAACTCGAGTGAATGATTTGCCTTCCAGATCGGGCGACATGATTTCCATCGAACATTTATAGGACATAATCGAGAGGAAAGTTCGCGCAAACAATCCTGCACTGGCAATGCTTTAGCAGTTAAGGACGGCTACAGAGACAACATGGCTCAACATTTCTGCTTGTGACTTCCAACGATTCGTTAAGTTCATACCACGTCTACTCGCTGCACCACGCCGGGTAAAAGGAGTTCCGGCACTGTATTAGGATGTATCCCATGACTTTTGTCGCCTCAGTGCATTTCCAGTTCCATCGTAACATGGTAACGGTTTCCTGTCTTAGTATTTGATAACGTCTTATTATAACCGCCCTAAATGGTAAATGGAAAGACGAATTTGAAATACTTCAAATATTTTCACAGCAACTACGGATGCTATAACCGCACAAATGACGAAAATTAAAAAAAAATGTCAACGAATTCTTTTACTGCCCACACGTCTAGCGGATAGTTTATTTTGATGAAACAAGGGACGGTTCATACGTCAGTTTAACTGAGCAGTCATCAGTGCGATAGTTAATATTTTGATAAAACCACTATAAATGCAGAATGACTTGGCAAACGAATAGAAGGAAACACCGTGACGAAGTCGTACTGCCTGCGTCCGTGGCAGAACGTTATCTGCAGCGCAACGACCGGCAGCAAGAGTGTTTGGACACTGCTTCTCTGCTCTGCTGAAATGGCGTCCAAAGTATTTTAAACCTTTGAGGAAATACATTATTCCAAGGGGCTGTATTTTAAAAACTAACTTTATACAGCATCGATGGCCACGCGGGGTAGCCGCGTGGTCTAGGGCGCATTGCCGCGGTCCGCGCGGCTCCCCCTGTCGGAGGTTCGAGTCCTACCTAGGGCATGGGTGAGTGTGTTGCCCTTAGCGTAAGTTAGTTAAAGTTAGATTCGGTAGTGTGTAAGCCTAGGGACCGATGAGCTTAGCAGTTTCGTCCCATAGAACGTACCACAAATTTCCAAAATTTCCAGCACCGATGGTTTCGGACATGGTCCATTTTCAAATCCATTAATAACGGGTATGGGAACATCGCCCTCGTTTTGTTGTACAAAAATCATGTGCCATGCTTAGCCCTCATTGTGCTCAACACCATCTAAAAGTGTATCATCTCTTGATGCATAGCCACAAAACGCAACTATACATAGCTGTTAATGGTAATGACGCTTTAAATGGAACAGCGATGTTTACGCCACTTTGTGATAACTGATGTCTCTGTCGGGCTGATAGACGAGTATGGGTGTAGCTTTATAGTATATATGCCTACAATGAACTTGGAGGCATCACGTACCTGATGAACTGCCTGCAGGCGCATCTCAGGTGGTCACGTGACTAAAGATTTGCTCTTCAGAGCACCTGGAAGCGCAAGGGAAACACAGACAGCATCTACGTCACATGACACTGACCGACATAAGCTGTTACTTACGAGAAGGAAGAGCACTGACTCCTCTTGCTGCAGCCAGCGGAAGGGTGATATCACCCAGTATTGTGTGCAGATAGCTCTCTGAAGGCGGTGTGTACGAGCCTTGTGTGTACCGCCCACTGACTGTCAAATATGAACGTGAGTTGTGGGCACGTAAACCCGTTCAGAGGATTGCAGCTCAATGGAAAAGCGTTCTCTTCATAGATGAGACTCACTTTCGAAAGTGAAAACACGATTATTATGATCTGACAATGTGCTGGAAGCCGTTACCATCCGTCAAACAGACATAAAAGGGATGCAGCCGGACGTCATGGTGTCCGTAGGTGCGTGGTGCTAAGCTGTCTGATCGGACACTTATTACTGGATATTAATATGGGATGTGTCCACCTTTCGCCTTCATGCAGACTTGAACTCTTCTGGGGATGCTTCCAGCGAGGTGTCTGAATTTCTGTGGAGGAATGACGCCCATTATCCTCCAAAGAGCCGAATCAGAGAAGGTAGTGATGTCGGGCGCTGGACTTAAGTTCGTTGCCCGTGCCTTCCTCTCTCCCTTTCTCAATACCAGTTGTCGTACTACTTTCAAAAATGATATATTTTCCTATGAATATTTGTTAAAAGGAGTATTCGAATGGGTAAAAAAAAATATCCTTTTAGGAAGTGAAACAAGAAGCAGATTATTGATTACCTGGATTGTCAAAAATTCCTTTAAGAGACTGAAAAGTGTGGAATATGAACAGATAAAATTCTAGAGTCGTTGTGATATCTGGATTGCTACCAGTACCTCGAAACTAGCAAGTGATTCCTCCAGATGATTTCATGCAATTTTTTACTGTCATCTTCTGCAATTCTCGACGGTACCTGTCCTGTCCTGGGTTTGGTTTAGCTGAGGTTGTTCCTTCAGTTTTCCGTTTCTCAGTCACAATCAGCACGGTCCCTGATGGATGTTACTCAGATGACATCCAACGACTAGTCCACGTCCGGAATCAGTAAGCTCTCCTGACAGACCCGTTCTGCTGTTATTACTACCCTATTGACAACACAATACTCACCGTTTCCTTCATCTAACGGTGAATTCCGCAGTATTTATTTAGCGTATGCCTAATACAGACATATCATGAAATTAAATTACCTATACATATGTACATATTGACACACAAGAAACTTAAGTTTGTCTTTACAACTGAATATCCAGTCCTTCAATCCAGCTTACTGCATCTGGGGTTGCTAGCAGGAAGTCCTCTTTGGCGCCGTGATAGGCTCGAATCCTGCATTCACTGACAATGTGGTGAACAGTCTGGTATGGAGCCCCGCAGTCACAAGCTAGATCAGGCAGCTTCTTCCACTTAAAGAGAGCATCCCTGCATCGCCCATGGCCGGTACGGATTCTGTTGAGAGTAGACCAGGTCTTGCGTGGTAAGTCGAGTCCACTTGGAAGTTTAGCACCTGATAAGATGTTATGCAGGTGCACATCTGTCACTGCTTACCACCGACCTTTCCATTTTTCAAGAGGTTTGAAATTCTTACTTTTGGATACTTTTGATCTGACATTGTAGGCCGTCAGGCTTTTATTGTGAAAGTCTCTAGAAATAATATCATTGGTACATTACCTTAAGTCGGTGTCAGTACAAAATATAATTATCCACAAGACGACAACGCTCAGCCACATGATGAGAAAGACAGTCGCGAACGGCAGCCGATGCAACGTGTGGAATGGCCAGCTCGGTATCCCAACGTGAGTTCTATACAGTACGTTTGGCACGCATTGCTGTGGTGTGTTGAACCTTGTAGATTTTCTACCCAGTTTCCTCAACGGTGAGAGCTACATTGTATGAAGAATTACACTAACTTCCATTGAACGTAGGCACAGCCATTAAGGCTTCATATACTGCTATTTTTACTGTGTTGCTATTTCTTGTAGTAACTTTCTGTTCTGATGGAAGCTGTCACTTACTTTCATGTACCTTTACATATATCCTACGCTCTAATGTCAGTTCATCGTTCAACTTGAAATTACGTCTTACAGACTAGGGAATGTTAATTATATGGTGTGGTTCTAAGTTACTGCACTGAAGGGATTTAAGTATAGTCCATTTCGAATGTGTGTTCACAGCCACTAAGGATGAATTATAAATTTAACTTCTCTGTCAATTATGCGGAATTTCAGTTTAATTTGTCTATGGAAATTCTTGTCTGACACCATTTTTCCTGATTTACCGATTCTACCACGTGTAACCACATTCATGTTGGAATTTGAGTACTTGGCCTCGTGGGACAACGTACCTATAGAATATACGCTGCATGTTGCTTAACCGCTACACTGCACAGGTGTGTTCTCTTAGATTTGTTTTTTGTGAGTGGCTTTCAGCATATAAGGTAAGATTGATGCTGATGCAAGATTCCGAAGTCATCGGACTGTGGAGAAGACAAATTTGCAATTAATAACTTTCTTCAATAGGAATTATACGCTCAGTTTATTAGGTGCAATATATGAGTGCTAGTAAGGTACATTACTGGAGGTAGTTGGACATACAACGTGCACCTTACTATGCTTTGAGCTTGTATAGCGTGGAGTTTACAGTTCGCACTACAAATCTGTAATTCAAATGGTATTACGACCGAGTAACTTTCCGCGGCTGCTACACGTTGCGGGATCTTTACCATCTCCATATTACTAGTCTAAACTCGGATCGCTTTATAAGTCATGTTTTCTGTTCGAGGGTATATGTCAGGGAATCCCCAGATAGAATCCGCCTGGCGGATAACGACGAGGGCCGGTCTGCCAGCCAGTCAGGTTGTGAATACCGTTCTGGTCCCAATGTTCAGCCTCATTTACACGACTCGCAGACATTTGAAAACGTTCGCACTATTTCGTGGCTTACAGGCTTACACTAGACACAGACAGCTGGGGTACACTACTTCTGTCCCACGCTATTAAAGGGGGGGGGGGGGGGGTGGAGACTGGAAGGGCATCCGGCCACACTCTGACACTAACATTGCCAACCAAATCCATAGTGATAGGGCCGACCCCGCACTGAAGTGGCACAACGGCCCACGATGATGATGGTGTATGTCAGGGAATGAAAAGTGGTCATATGTCTGTATGAACATTTGTGGTTAGTTCAAGAAGGAGTGGTAACTTTCAACTTATACCATGTAACGTCTTCAAGATGTTCACTACTAATATTGTAATAGGATGGTTTGTGATTTTTTTATAGCTATTATCTTACATTTATCTATACTTATAAGGAGCCTCCACCAGCTTGAACAGTCCCCTACTGACATGCAGGATCCATGGATTCATGAGGTTGTTTCCATACCCGTACACGTCCATCCGCTCGATACAATTTTAAATGAGACTCGTCCGACCAAGCAACATGTTTCCAATCATCAACAGTCCAATGTCTGTGTTGATGGGCCCAGGCGAGGCGTAAAGACTTGTGCAGTTATTAATGGTACACGAGTGGGCCTTCGGCTCCGAACGCCCATATCTATGGTGTTTCGTTGAACGGTTCGCACGCTGACACTTGTCGTTGGTCCAGCATAGAACTGCAGAAATTTGTGGAAGGGTTTCACTTCTCTCACGTTGAACGATTCTCTTCAGTCGTCGTTGGTCCCGTTCTTGCAGAATCATTTTTCTGCCCGAGCGATGTCGGAGATACGATGTTTCACCGGATTCCTGATATTCACGGTACAGTCGCGATATGGTCGTACGAGAAAAGCTCCACTTCACCGCTACATCGGAGATGCTGTCTCCCATCGCTCGCGTGCCGACTGCAACATCACGTTCAAACTCTCTTAAATCTTGATAACCTGCCATTGTAGGAACAGTAACCGACCTGACAACTGCACCAGACCTTTGTTGTAGTATATGGGTGTTGCCGACTGCAGCGTCGTATTCTGACTGTTTGCATGTCTCTGTATTTGAATACGCATGCCTATACCAGTTTCTTTGGCGCTTCAGTATTTTTTCAAATTTAGGACCTTTAGTGCTGCTCCACGTCGTAACGTAGAGATTTCTGAATGTGAGGCGGCGGACAGCTAGCGGGGAGCCACCTCTGCCAACGGGGGCGACTCCCCTGGCAAACATGAGGGCGGCCAAAATAACTTCGCACTGTCACGGGCGCATCGCGACGCCCGCCGCTTCTGTGTCAAACACGTGCGCCGCTGCAGCCGCAGCCCGCGAGCACTCGCAATGACGGCGCAAGGTCGCGGCAATTCACGCGCCGTCGTGGCCCGCGGTAAAAAATTGACGCCTGCCTGCCGCTTTGCGACCATCCGCTGATAACGGATCAAGGCGTGTTGGGCCAAAGCGAGGATTTGTCACTCAGAATGAAATGGCATCACCTGCTCGCGTATTGCCGGGCTTTGAGCGCTGGCAATCGGCGCGTCAGAGTGAACTCCACATGGTTCCAATCCGAGTCGTGGATTAACGAACGTTGCTGTGGTGTACCGTACAGCACGATTACGGTGTTTAGATGGATTTCCATATTCATTCAGGCGAAAGAGGGGGTGGCAGCTTATTTCATTTGGAGCACACACAACATACAGGGTGCAAATAATTACGTATACAAAATTTTAGCTTGTTTAGAAGAGATAAAAAAAAGCACATTTTTATGTGACAAAAATGCTACAGTTGCATCGTTTCAGCGCTAGGAATTTTTTAAGGATTCGGCGCTGGACTTACGTTAGGCTAACGTTCAGCCACAATAACCATTTGTGCTCTCGAAAATACTAAGGCAGCTCGTGTGTTACACTCTCAACATACAGTTATAGTACATGTCAGGGATAATATCCTTCTGGCCATTTGGGATGTATATTTTGCCTAACAGGCTCAGTCGAGGAAATTATCGTATCTTTCTCATTGAAGTAATAAGTTGGAGCACAAGTTGGCAGCGTTTTTGTATCGCACGTTGAGTTCATTAGAGGGCTGAAAGCAGTGGAGGAAGCCACAAACATTTGCGCCGTGTACGGGGATAGCGCCATTGGACAGAACACGGAGGATTGTTTTGACATTAGTGACTCTCTACGTTCTGAAAGACTTTCGGGATCTGATGAAGATCGTTTAAACGCATTAAGCGACAATGGTTCATGTCAGTTTTCTCGATAACGCAGATGTGATGAAATGCGATCATACCACCATCGTCCGACATTTGTATGCAGTGGGGAAGGTTAAAAAAACCGATGTTTGGGCACCGAATGATATAAGCCAAAATCACAAGAACAGCAGGTGGTCGTGTGTGCATCTTTACAGGGGTTGTCTCTGCTTGCTCATTATCAGTTGGTTCGCGAACAACACAGACCATTCCTGTCCTGTATCGTAACTGGTGACGAGAAATGATGTCTTCATGCTAACATAAGGGAAAAAAGGAATGGTTGAACCGAAGAAAAGTTGCAACTCCCCGTAGAAAGACCTGCGCAAATCCACAAAAAAGAAGGTTAAGCATCTGGTGGAAAAGCGACGGTGTGGTATATTACGAATTGCTTACCCGAGAAGTAACCGTCAGTGCTGATATTTACTGTCAACAGCTTGCAGACGCAATCCAGGAACAACGACTAGGAAGACCGGGTGAAGTGATGCTACTCCACCTTGACGCCTGTCCGAATTCTGCTAGACTGACGAGGAACACTATATAGGGGTTGTCTCAGGAAGTCATTCCACACCCAACTTATTCCCTTGATCTTGCGCCCTCCGATTTTCACCTTTTCCTCTATCTATCGAACAACCTTCAAGGAACTCCCTTTCCGGATGAAAATGCGCTCCGAACGTTTTTGGACGAGTTCTTCACCTCAAAATCATGTGATTTCTACAGTGACGGAATCGGAAAGTTAACACTTCGTTGGCAGACTGTTGACTGTTGAAAATAGTGAAGGAGAATATATTATCGAGGAATGAAGTATCTGTTTCGTATATTCGTCGTGCTACTTATGGAAAAATGCAACGAACTTATGTACAATCCAAAGCTACCGGAAATGTTGGAGAATCTCTCGCTAGTAGTCAGGCTACGATTATGGTTCCAACATGACGGGGTCACTTCGCCGTTGATATCGAACGACATGTAAACAACGTTTTCCACTCTTATTCGATAGGAAGAGGTGTCCCAGTACCATAGCCATCATGTTAGACCCACCTAATTCCTAAGGAATTATTTTTGTGGGGCATGCGAAGCATTTGTTGCACGAGACACGAGACACCGATAACACTCCAGAAGAGTTGGTTGACTGTTTGGCTGAAGCTGCAGTCATTATCTGGGACACACATGGTTCTTTTGAGCGTATTAAACAATCGTTAAAGTGCAAATATCAGTTGTGTATTAATGTAAACAGGCGATATTTTCAGCAACATCTCTAAAACAATATTCATCGCATACTAGTTTCAACACCGTCTATGAACATCAGTAGCATCAGAACCTTCATGGATTACTGTCTGAGAAACGGCCTACTTATGACATTTTCGTTATGTAATAAAGTTTCTCCTTTTATCTCCTCTGAACACTATCAAAATCTGCATACGTAGTTTTTTCCGCCCTGTGCATAATTAAAATTTGTTAACGTGGTGGCTTTGGTTAATTCGATCCATTTTGACAAATCAGGAATACAGGATTCCTTCAGCCCATAAGATATCAATGTTGCTTCAGGAACATCGTCAGCCCGTGCAAACAACTGATAATTGTGTAAAGATTCTACAATTATAAGAAAGAAGAAGGTTAAGTTCATGTGAAGCCGGCCGTCGTGGCCGAGCCGTTCTAGGCGCTTCAATCTGGAACCGCGCGACCGCTACGGTCGCAGGTTCGAATCCTGCCTCGGGGATGGATGTGTGTGATGTCCTTAGGTTAGTTAGGTTTAAGTAGTTCTAAGTTCTAGGGGACTGATGACCTCAGATGTTAAGTCCCATAGTGCTCAGAGCCATACATCATGTGAAATTGTTAACACATTATACCTGTATATGTGAGAGCCGCAGTCCATCCCGATATACGTTATCAGTCGGTATCCTTAATAGCTTCAGATGAATAGTAGGAAGGTTCCGTCAAGGCCAAGGCACACCTCCATGCTTGTTCAACTCGAATAGTGCTCCGAATCTAATGATCATGACGTAGACGAATCGACGAGACGCTACGTTCATTCCTTCAAGAAGATATATATTGTGCAGAGTGATGTGTTTACTATTCTCGATCTCGCCTTCCGCGATATCAAGCCGTTCATCATGGCGCTGAGGTGGAGTCATAGTATAGACAGACAGCAGCTATATAAAGCTCTAGATGAAGTGGGTATTCCAAAAAAACTGATAACAGTACTAAGGATGGCAATGCGAGGAACGCAAGGTAGCGTAAAAACTGGAGGAATGTTGTCCAATGCTTTGGAAATTAAAAATGGAGTGCGGCAAGGTGATGCGCTGGCATGCCTCCTATCCAATGCCGCCTTGGAGAAGGCGATGAGAGAAGCAGATATATTGAATAGGGGAACTATTTTTCATAAATCTGTGCAGATACTGGCCTATGAGGACGACATAGACATAGCAACAAGAACTCTGACGGCAATGGAAGAGACATTCACTGAACTTGAGCAGGTCGGCAGGAATAAAGAACTAAATATCAAAAAGCAGAAAACAAAATATCTAGCTGCTGGGGAAGCGCACAGGGAGAACATGCCAGTCGAAATAACGATGGTTAGTTATACTTTTTAAAGAGAATATCATTTCAAATACTTGCGTTCGATTGTAACCAGCCTAAATGATACCTCATACGAAATAAGCAGAGACTAATTGCAGCCAATAAAGCTTATTTCAGCTTAACAAAGCTTCTATCTTCAAAGCTCCTGACCAGAACCACAAAATAACTATTTATAAAACACTGATCAGACCAGCGCTTACTTACGCCTCTGAAACCTGGGCTCTGACAGCAAAGAATGCTGAATCGCTGGATCCATCCGAGAGAAGATTACTCAGGAGAACCATCGGCCCAGTCTGGGAAAGGGAAGTATGGAGGAGGATCTACAAGCATGAGTTGTACGCCTTCTACAAAGGCCATCCTGTTAGAAGAATTGTGAAGTCATCAAGGCTAAGGTGGACTGGACACGTGGCACAGATGAATGATACAGAAATACCAGAAAAGATTTTGCACGGAAAGCCAGGTGGACAGAGACAATGCGCTCGACCGAAAACTAGATGTGAGGACGGAGTCATAGAAGACCTTCGAAAGTTGGGCTACAGGAACAGAAAAATGCTAGAAACGGGCCAAGATAAAGAGGAGATAGCTGAAGAGGCCAAGAGTCATTATGAGTTGTAGAATCGCAGAAAAAGAACGAGAAGAAGAAGAAGAATATGTTTACTAATTTAGATTTCGGCTTCCGCGATATAAAGCCTTTCTTCATGGCGTTGAGGTGGAGTCACAGCCTTCAACAGCAAGTGTCATGGGTTCGGCCCCGCCTCTGGCGTGGGTGTGTATTTTTAATTTTCTGTTAATGTTCGTGTCGCTACCGGGAAGTAAATAAAAATGATGGAAATGTTGACGTGTTGTGTATACCAATACCAAGCTCAAAGAATAAAAACAAAATTTCATTTGACGAAAATGTACACCTCCTGTTCACTTATCTAATATTATAGAACAAGTGGCCGCACGTTAGTTACATTTGCGTGAACAACTAAGAAACGTCAGCAAGGTTGGGTGGCTAGAAAATAATAGTACGACTGTACATACAGAGATGCAAGCCCTTTTATAGGACTGTTAGAAATAAACTGCTTCCTCTGTCCCATTTTCACAAAAAGAGTTCTCCGTACGTAAACGACCACTACAATAGTAAATACTAGTTGTCCAATAGAGTAGCTTCTACGTTACGGCTCTTCGCGTAAACATTTCATCACTTCCTATATCGGTGGATGATAGTGTTTTAATTTTATATCTTTTACTCTGTTTTATCTGCCATACAGGAAAGTACGCGGCAGATATTTAGGGAAGCTATGTTGTTTGATGTCATACGTCGTGTTCTCCTTTGTGAAAGTCATATGCAAGGAATATGCGTCGCTGCTGGCCCTACGTTTACCGGCATTCAGCTTCATCCGTGTGTATGACAGGCAGAAGGAGGCCACAAGAACAAACACGGAAACAGTTTTAGCAAGTAATTCGCATTAGTAACTAATTTTTACGCATTGTGACGCAAACTACAGTGACGTCTCTAAGGCCTCTTTTCAAAGTGAAGGAAATCGACGCTGAAACAAAATGTAAGTGTTAAAGATAAGCTTCTATCACGTTTAAAAGTGCGCATAAAACCATGTAAGGCGTAGAATACAGTGTTGTAAGCACTTCTTGGGACTCTCAGCGCATCAACAAACAAAATATATCGACGATCGTGAAGCATAGTCTCTCCTTTCATTTTCTGGAAAAGCTGAAATCCTTCATTTGCTCTCACTAAACTATAATGCGTGGAGAAAAGGAAGGAATCTACGCTACGTTTCTGCGAATAACGAGCTTGACTGGTCAGCAGAGGTCATCACAACTAGCTCTTCCATCGCTGCATCTGTAAACAAACATCTCTGCCGTTTTTCCTGTGAGATGGCAGAGTACCGCCGCGTGAAAACTAACCAGCACAGATCGCGCTCGAAGTTAGCATCAATATTAAGAAATAGAAAACGTCTCCTTTCATTGCAAATGTTTTAAAAACGAAGAAGAGCGTATGTAAACTGATCGATCAGGTCCCGAATAGCGCATGATTTGGTGAACATATCGAAGTAAACGAAAGAAAAAGTATTATTATCCAGCCTTCGCTAAATGCGCGTGCTGGCGTTCCCGTGTAAATATAAAGCACTGACCAATCAAGGTTTCATGGTGCAGCCTTTCCTCTTGCATGAAATACAAAGTATAGCGCAGCTGTCAGAACTGGCGACGGAGAGAAAAAGGCACGCACTGGGAATAGTTTGGAACTGTTCGTCAGTTAGATGTGAACCAGTCATAATGCCTGCTTGATAAATATCATTTGGTGCCGAAAATGACAGTCCGCCATTTCCATGAATATAGAACAAAAAGATTCATTTGCAGTTGTCGCGGACATGGCCTGGTTGTGAGTTATACGCTGTGCGGAGGTCGCTACATTCCGTGTCGCCCTATCAGCCAACCATTTTTGTGGACGCCATGCATAATGACATACTTTTTCACGGACATCAGACAGTTTTTTGTCATCAGTCTTCTAACTGGTTTGATAAGGCCCATCACGAATTCCTCTCCTGTGCCAACCTTTTCATCTCAGAGTAGCACATTCAACCTGCGTTCTTAATTTGTTGGATGTATTCCAGTCTCTGTGTGCGTCTACAGTTTTTACCCTCTACAGCTCACTTTAGCATCATGGAAATTATTCCCTAATGTCTCAACAGTGGCCTATTATCCTGTTCCTTCTTATTGTTAGTGTTTTCCATATACACTCCTGCAAATTGAAATAAGAACACAGTGAATTCATTGTCCCAGGAAGGGGAAACTTTATTGACACATTCCTGGGGTCAGATACATCACATGATCACACTGACAGAACCACAGGCACATAGACACAGGCAACAGAGCATGCACAATGTCGGCACTAGTACAGTGTATATCCACCTTTCGCAGCAATGCAGGCTGCTATTCTCCCATGGAGACGATCGTAGAGATGCTGGATGTAGTCCTGTGGAACGGCTTGCCATGCCATTTCCACCTGGCGCCTCAGTTGGACCAGCGTTCGTGCTGGACGTGCAGACCGCGTGAGACGACGCTTCATCCAGTCCCAAACATGCTCAATGGGGGACAGATCCGGAGATCTTGCTGGCCAGGGTAGTTGACTTACACCTTCTAGAGCACGTTGGGTGGCACGGGATACATGCGGACGTGCATTGTCCTGTTGGAACAGCAAGTTCCCTTGCGGGTCTAGGAATGGTAGAACGATGGGTTCGATGACGGTTTGGATGTACCGTGCACTATTCAGTGTCCCCTCGACGATCACCAGTGGTGTACGGCCAGTGTAGGAGATCGCTCCTCACACCATGATGCCGGGTGTTGGCCCTGTGTGCCTCGGTCGTATGCAGTCCTGATTGTGGCGCTCACCTGCACGGCGCCAAACACGCATACGACCATCATTGGCACCAAGGCAGAAGCGACTCTCATCGCTGAAGACGACACGTCTCCATTCGTCCCTCCATTCACGCCTGTCGCGACACCACTGGAGGCGGGCTGCACGATGTTGGGGCGTGAGCGGAAGACGGCCTAACGGTGTGCGGGACCGTAGCCCAGCTTCATGGAGACGGTTGCGAATGGTCCTCGCCGATACCCCAGGAGCAACAGTGTCCCTAATTTGCTGGGAAGTGGCGGTGCGGTCCCGTACGGCACTGCGTAGGATCCTACGGTCTTGGCGTGCATCCGTGCGTCGCTGCGGTCCGGTCCCAGGTCGACGGGCACGTGCACCTTCCTGGCGACAACATCGATGTACTGTGGAGACCTCACGCCCCACGTGTTGAGCAACTCGGCGGTACGTCCACCCGGCCTCCCGCATGCCCACTATACGCCCTCGCTCAAAGTCCGTCAACTGCACATACGGTTCACGTCCACGCTGTCGCGGCATGCTACCAGTGTTAAAGACTGCGATGGAGCTCCGTGTGCCACGGCAAACTGGCTGACACTGACGGCGGCGGTGCACAAATGCTGCGCAGCTAGCGCCATTCGACGGCCAACACCGCGGTTCCTGGTGTGTCCGCTGTGCCGTGCGTGTGATCATTGCTTGTACAGCCCTCTCGCAGTGTCTGGCGCAAGTATGGTGGGTCTGACACACCGGTGTCAATGTGTTCTTTTTTCCATTTCCAGGAGTGTATTTCTTTCTTCGCCGAATCTGCGGAGAACCTCCTCAGTCCCTGCATTACCAGGCCACCTAATTTTCAACATTCTTCTGTAGCACCACATCTCTAATGCTTCAATTCTCTCCTGTTCCGGTTTTAACACAGATCATGTTTCACTGCCATCCAATGCTGTGCTCCATACGTACTGTCTCAGAAATTTCTTCTTTAAATTAAGGCCTATATTTAATATCAATAGACTTCTGTTGGGCAGGAATGTCCTTTTTGCCAATGCTAGCCTGCTTTTTATGTCCCCCCCCCCCCCCAGGAGCTCAGTTCGTCAGTGCACCTGACGATGGTGACATGTCTGATCGCCGAAATATTGTGCGCGTTGGACAATATGGACCGGCAGCACACCCGTGGACTGTATTACTATATTGCTCCCAAACAAACAAGCACCAACCTTACTTTCAAAAAAGGTCTGTCTCTGCTGTGACAATACTAAGTTCGAAATAAATGGTTAGTAGCTTGCTTTTTCAGATGCAGAGGAGTTGAGAACATGGTGCAAATGTTATTCAGTTAGCAAACACTACTTATTCTGTATGTTTTGGAACCATGCTTGATGTACTAATGGTGAAATTCATGCAGCACCGTATTATGCCTGAAATATCTTGTATCCACACTTACAATTTACATGGGACGACGTCTTACTGCAAGAAATGCTGATTATCGACTTTTTCTGTGAACTGCACCATTATCAGCACAAAATAGTAAAATGTCGCAGAGCGCACTGTAACGTGAACCTTACCCAACCACTGCTCGCTGGGTACTCCCTCCACTGCAGTCAGTCTGCCGCCCACTTCTGTCAAAGAAAAGGACCGTCGAGAAATGGAAAAGACAAGGCCGCCGCCCAAATGTACAACGACACTGTTAGCTTCACATTTCTCCCAAAGAAAAGGCGTTCCACAAACGAAAACGACAGGGTAGCAACAGTTAAAAGGCATAATGGCTTCCCTGGTCCGATAGTTGAATGTCACCATTTTCTTTACAATAAGTTGTTTCTTGAAAACAACAGACACTCAAAATTATGATTGTTGAAAATACATATGTGCTTGAAATGTGCCGGCCGCTGTGGCCGAGCGGTTCTAGGCGCTTCAGTCCCCTAAGATCAAACAAGGCAGAAGGGATAGATAACATTCCATCGGAATTTCTAAAATCATTGTGGGAAGTCATAACAAAAGGACCATTGACTTGACGTTGGTATGCAGAATACCGGGTAATCAATTAGTCAGTATAAATTGGAAAACTTAATAAACCACGGAATAATGTAGATAGAGAAGTAAAAATTGACGCATATGCTTGGAATGACATGGGGTTTTATTAGAACCAAAAACAAAAGTTCACAAAATGTCTGACAGATCTCTTGCGCGCGTCATTTGGTAACGATCGTGTGCACAGCCGCCACTTTCGTCATGCTTGGCCTCCCAGGTCCCCAGACCTCAGTCCGTGCAATTATTGGCTTTGGGGTTACCTGAAGTCGAGAGTGTATCGTGATCGACCGACATCTCTAGGGATGCTGAAAGACAACATCCGACGCCAATGCCTCACCATAACTCCGAACGTGCTTTACAGTGTTGTTCACAACATTATTCCTCGACTACAGCTATTGTTGAGGAATGATGGTGGAGATATTGAACATTTCCTGTAAAGAACATCATCTTTGCTTTGTCTTACTTTGTTATACTAATTATTGTTATTCTGATCGGATGAAGCGCCATCTGTTGAACATTTTTTGAACTTTTGTATTTTTTTGGTTCTAATAATACCCCATGTCATTCCAAGCATGTGTGTCAATTTGTACCTCTCTATCTACATTATTCCACAGGAGCTCAGTTCGTCAGTGCACCTGACGATGGTGACATGTCTGATCGCCGAAATATTGTGCCCATTGGACACTATTGGACCAGCAGTACACCCGTGGACTGTTCGAGCAAGAAATACGCCGGGAGAAACTGAAGAATCACAATATAGCAATAATTTACTGTCGAAAGTGTCACAGTCTTTTTGCAAGTGCCTTGTAGTAGCGTTTGCTTAAATTCGGTACAAAAATATTATTAGTTAACTGGAAAAGGGACTGCAGTTAACGTAAAATTTGTGTAATTAATTTACACAAGGAAGTGGAGAAATGGAAATTTTATGGGTCGTATTGTAACAGTACTTGGTTAAATTAATTTGCTTAGTTTTCCAGGACGAAAGTAAATCGATATTACAGTGCCTGTTTTGTTCGGAAGTACGGTATGCAGGAACAGGTACTTTGGAGATTGTAGGCGTTATGAAATACGTGGGTGACGACATATGGAAGTTTGGGTCTGGCTGCGAGTCGTGCTCGGATAGCCAATGGTACGACGACCGCTTGCGATAAGCGGGCAACCTGGGTTCGAATCTCGGACAGGCACAGAGTTTCATTGTCGTCATTCCGCTATATAGCTGATGGTTGTCAATACTCGAGAAAGGGCAGTACATTTCACGTAAAACTAAATTCAGTCTAATATTAATAACCGAAATTCTATTTGAAAAGGGAAGAAGGAAGAAAGGGAGGAAGGATAATTAGAGTATGACGTCCCGTCTACAGCAGGTAATGGGAGGTGGAACCTAACCTCGAATTACGAAAGGATGGGGAAGAGAATCAGCCGTGCCCTTTTTTAAAGGAACTATCCCGGGACATACCTTGAGCGATTTAGGGAAGGCCAGACGAAGATGGCTAGATACGTATTTCAACCGTTGTCCTTCCAACTGCGTCACCTTGTTTGAAAAATTCCCTTAAACTTGATATGTAAAAAGACGGACGTTAAATACATTGTCAGTTTAAATCTGGCACTAGAATTAAAGCTACATTTATTTGAAGATAAAAGTACTAACTATTTCAAGTTCAATAAAAGAATTATTTTAGTAATTTGTCCCCTCCTGACTGACGACCGAATTTAAAGACAGAATTATTTATTTTCAGAGGGAAAACACTCACGGTGAACTGTACTGGTTCCAGGCTCAGTTTTAAATACTGGCACTGTGTTTTAATGGGAAAATCTGATTATCAAAACTATAATTATAATTTTAACAATACTCAAAAGGTTTACACGCGGCTGACATTAATAACAGAGTTCAGTTTATGTAAAAACAGTTCTCGACGTGTAAATTTTATTAATTTTTGCGAGTTCGTAGTTAGACGCTGCGACAGCCACTCAAGGTTGTAGCAAGGTCACGCAGTTTAGCAAGCATTCCCAGCCAATCGTAATGAAACGATCAAACTACACGACATTTAAGTAAAGAATAGAGTTATAGGTTCGTTACAGCTGATACCCATGTTCAGGTACCGAGGCACATAAAATACTTAAACGCTATTACGAAAACTCTTAACTTGGTTATGCCTAGTTTGTTGTCTAGTTGCAATGTTTTAAATTTGCTTAAAATTATATGCCTGTCTAGAATGAGATTTTCACTCTGCAGCGGAGTGTGCGCTGATATGTAACTTCCTGGCAGATTAAAACTGTACTCCGGACCGAGACTCAAACTCAGGACCTTTGCCTTTCGCGGGCACGGGCTCTACCACTGAGCTACCCAAGCACGACATAGGCCCTCTCTTCACAACTTTACTTCCGCCAGTACCTCGTCTCCCACTTTCCAAACTTCACAGAAGCTCTCCGCAGGATCCTTTCTTCCAGGAGTGCTAGTTCTGCAAGGTTCACAGGAGAGCTTCTGAGAAGTTTGGAAAGTGGGGACGAGTTACTGGTGGAAGTAAAGCTGTGAGTAGGGGGCGTGAGTCATGCTTGGGTAGCTCAGTGGTTTAGCAATTATCCGCGAAAGGCAAAGGGCCCGAGTTCGAGTCTCGGTCCTGCACATAGTTTTAATTTGCCAGGAAGTTTCATATGCCTGTCTACATAGAAACGTGCTGGTTCGTAATTAGGCGCCGAGTATTTTGTGTGACTTGATGTGCGAAGATGAGCACAGTAGCTCGAAATGTGTCGAAAATACGGTAAAGTTGTAAAATTACGATACACAAACATTGTTACTGGTTGTTACCCTGCGATGACTGGTTGTTGGATATGCTGCAGTACTTATTACAGAAACTAGCAGAAATGCTTCTACTGTGCGGTACAGCCTGATTGTGATGCCCATAAAGCCGGCCGAACCCTGAACAGTTTCGCAACTGGCGTCATCATAATTAGATGAAAGTTGTTACGGTGAACAAAAACGTATAGAAACCGGGACGATGAAGCCACAGAGCGCTGGTCAACGTTCTCGACGTCGAATTGTTCGCACAGTACAATTTTACGAGACGTTGTTGGATCATGAAGGAGAAGACTCATCAGAGAATGCTGTGTGCAGAGTAATGGCTGGCTCAGGCTCCCTGATCACTATGGGACTTAACTTCTGAGGTCATCAGTCCCCTAGAACGTAGAACTACTTAAACCTAACTAACGTATGGACATCACACACGTCCATGCCCGAGGCAGGATTCGAACCTGCGACCGTAGCGGTCGCGCAGCTCCAGACTGTAGCGCCTAGAACCGCTCGGCCACACCGGCCGGCGGAGAGTAATGGTGGAACGGCAATTACACCTTACACAAACAAAATGTGCAAGCAATGGAACCAATCGATTTGGAGCCAACAGTTCAGTCCTATCAGTGAGTTGCCCATTGCAGATCTACAGTGACAAATTTCCTTCAGTTTGTACTGGTCGCGGATGTACAAACGTGATTTTTTCATCTGCTACAAAAGTGTGACTCAAATGAGGAAAACGTCTTCGCCACGCTTGTCTCAGACTACCAGTGACGGATCTCTATCAAATTGTGGATTGGATTTGCTCAAAATCAACTAAAGGAACATTGCCTGGTGCAACCCCGTCTGAAAGAACTGGATGTTCTTTCTAGATGCTACCACAGAGCCGCGCGGGATTAGTCGAGCGGTCTTGGGCGCTGCAGTCATGTACTGTGGGGCTGGTCCCGGCGGAGGTTCGAGTCCTCCCTCGGGCATGGGTGTGTGTGTTTGTCCTTAGGATAATTTAGGTTAAAAGTGTGTAAGCTTAGAGACTGATGACCTTAGCAGTTAAGTCCCATAAGATTTCACACACATTTGAACATTTTTTGCTACCACAGAAATTACCTGTTTACAGTCCACGACGTGATGTAGCTTCAACACGACAGTGCAGCGTCCACTTTTGATATCAATCTTCGTGAGCGCTTGGACAGTAGGCGACCTCCCCGCTCTAATGCATACGTAGACAATGACGGTCGTCAGAGTTGCTGTGCGCGACTATAGGTAATGTTCATAAAAAAATTAAAAATAGCAAGAATTCATGTCCGGTCATTAGTTTCTACACTCAAAGTATTCAGTTTGGGATGCTCTACAGTCGGTATAATTTATATCATAAAGGTTGAGGTTCAAAATGGTTCAAATGGCTCTGAGCACTATGGGACTCATCTTCTGAGGTCATTAGTCCCCTAGAACTTAGAACTAGTTAAACCTAACTAACCTAAGGACATCACACACATCCATGCCCGAGGCAGGATTCGAACCTGCGACCGTAGCGATCTCGCGGTTCCAGACTGCAGCGCCTAGAACCGCACGGCCACTGCGGCTGGCAAAGGTTGAGGGGCATCATAATAACATACCAATGTTACGGATTCCAAGACGTCCTTGTACTGCCTGAGTTACCGTCAGTGCTTCCACTGGGCCGACATTACACGTTTTACTACACTGGACCCTGGTAGACGATCAATACATTCTGACATCCGTATCAAGTGCTTACTTAGTTGTCACTTCTATGGAGGTGCCGTTTGCTGCTTTTAAGAATCTGTAATTCACCAGACTTTCCGCGTAGCACAAGATCGTACGGATACAACTGCTTGCATCACTACAGGTATATAACGAAATAATAAGCAACCAGTTGCATAAAAGAAATTTAATTTCTTCTGAAGAACGGTACTACTTCATTATATACAACTACGGTTGCTGAGGATGCATAAAATGCACCCATGTACTAAATATGAGTCGCAGACAACCATAAGGACCTATGGTACATCATCGTCGATTGTGACTGTAACATTTATTCATGCTTGTGACATCTGTTAATTTTATGGTGAGTCAGGTTTATCTGTACTCTAGGACCACATTGTAGATATGAACATTCACTAAAAGCTACCTCACCAGTTTCTCTGATATTCACTTAAATATGAGCTCGAGAACGATGTGGATTATGTCCTTATGCCTCAGTGTCTTTTGAAACTGGTACAGCTTTCGAAATTCTTAGTAAGAGTGTGAAATTATTGTGTGATGGTGTACATATGGCTGCATTTGGCAACTGACGTGATTTTTTGCTTAATATTTTGCCTAAGAATTATGAAGACATTCCGGTGGTTTGAAATCGTTGCCGTATTCGAGCATACTCCGACTGGGTTGCTAACCGTAGAAGGACTGACAGCACAGATCAATTCTTTTCCTGGTAGCTGAAGTGACTATTGGCAAGATCCCAGAGGTACCTGCTGAACGATCTCACAGTTGGAAAGTCGTTACACAGTAAATACGAGTCACGCAAGTGTCAATTTTACTTTAAATGTTTTTGCTTATCAATCGGAGCTTTGAAAACAATTTCACGAATGAACTGAATACTTCGATCTTTTATTTATCGAGGTAGAGAATCCTCGTGGTCGGGTATAACAAAGTATATGGCCTGTGCAATTAGATCATATTCGATATTTCGTAGAACGATATAACTGTGCAAAGAAAGACCGGGTCTCCAGCCTTTTTTCACGTCAAATATTTCACTATTTCACCGCCAAGCTAAACTGTTTAGTGAATGAAGTCAAACGAGGAAAAAGATTCTATTAACTTATCGTAGTTATGATAACTCAAGAAGAGGAACTATACAGTACAGTTGCATTTCTGTAGCATAGAACTGTACGTGGAAGTAGCTGATTAACTACGTGACGGAAGTTCCGCAAGGAAACTCAGTACATTGGCATTAACATCGAGTATAATTTCAGAGCCGGCCGTGGTGGCCAAGCGGTTAAAGGCGCTACAGTCTGGAACCGCGCGGCCGCTACGGTTGCAGGTTCGAACCCTGCCTCGGGCATGGATGTGTGTGATGTCCTTAGGTTAGTTAGGTTTAAGTAGTTCTAAGTTCTAGGGGACTGATGACCTTAGAAGTTAAGTCCCATAGTGCTCAGAGCCATTTGAACCAAATTGCTATATTTGTCTATATTTCAGTACTGTCAACTGTGTTCAGCATTGCATCTGTGAATAACTCTTTTCTCCGCTAGTGCCACAGTGTATTTAGCGAAGCATGACACTCAGCAGTTTGTAGTTTCAGTTTTTGAAATACGGAGCAACCAGACATGTTTCAGTTGTTTGTATTAGTATAGCAAGCGAGATCATGTGTAGTGAAATGCCTGATTATGACTCACAGTTAACTGGAAACATTCATCGTGTTCAGCGAGTGCCTACTTAATACCAATGGCCAGGGTACACCAAAATAATGGGACACACAAAAGTAAGTGTTGTGAATATTCACAATGCCTGTTATACAAACAACTGTTCTTAATGGCCAAAAATATTTCAGCTCCTCATGACATCATCATTAAGTTCTCTAAAATGTTTGGTTAGTGGGTTAAAAAATCGCTTTATTCATAAACTTAATTTTTTTGCACGAAAATATTTTGCGGCTATATTTTGTGAATTCTTTCTGTAATATCTGCTCTCGTCTCTATGTTTACATGTTGTGGAAATATACATGTGCGACACATAAAGCGACGTGTTAACTTGTCAATCAAACCTGCACTACCAATATTTCGTTGTAGATGGCAAGCTACATAATACCGTAAAGAAATTCCTGCAGAACCCAACATTGTGGAAAACGTGGTAATGATCACAAAACATAAAATTTATTTTGACCAAATTTCTTCAAAATAATTATTGCTTGAAATACGTTTGCATTTTACAGATATAAATAAAAGTACCCGATGATAATAGCGCAAAGGAGCTGAAACATGTATGGGCATTAAGAAGAATGGTTGTTTGTATAAAGGGCACACCTGAATTTCGATAACCCCATACTTTTATTTTTCCTATTTTCTTCGTGTGCCGTTCGCAGCTCGTGGTCTCGCGGTCGCATTCTCGCTTCCCGAGCACGGGGTCCTGGGTCCGATTCCCGGCGGGGTCAGGGATTTTCACCTGCCTCGAGACGACTGGGTGTTTGCGTTGTTCTCATCATTTCATCAACATTAATGAAAGTGGCGGGATTGAACTGAGCAAAGGTTGGGAATTTGTACGGGCGCTGATAACCGCGCAGTTGAGCGCCCCCCAAACCAAACATCATCACCATCTTCGCGTGACCATTGGCATGTTTAGCGGCTGCGGACGTGACTGTACTGAATAAACTATTAAATACCGCCTTCAGTCACTAATATTTTCGTTTTATTACCCTACTCTTTGCATTTCAAGCCCTGTGGGCTTATTTTCAGGTGTGTCTAGATAGCTACGCTTGTTTTGCTCTTCTTGAGGGAGATGCTGCTTCAGAATAGTGCGTTATTTATAAGTTGAGTAGAGTATTCCTGGATGTTATCTATAAACAAACATTTGCGACTGGAGCGAACTGATGTGTGTAACACAATTATCGGTGTTACACAAAAACATAATACCTACGATTGTTCTATTAATATTATTTGGAGCGCACTACTCTGAAGCATCATATAGCTCCAGAGCAAGAAAACTGAAGTACCTCTCTACCTCTCTAGATACACCTGTAGATGTCCTCACAGGGTATAGAAAAGGAAATATCAGTAACGGAAGGCGTTGTTTAGTAGACTGTCAGTGAACATGATATAAGTTTCCGATTGGTCGGATGTCACAATTAGGCATCTAATTGGACATAGTCTTCCCTGCTGGTCTAACATGTAGAAACCCAAATAAACATTCAGTTGCAAACGATGGATGATATTTGTTCTTATTTACACGTTGAACGTAATTGAAGAAGAACTGAGGAAGGACTGCTGCAAATGTTGGCAATGAGACAAATATTTGCAGTTTCATAAAGCTGGACGTTATCTTTCTAATATCTATCGAGTACAAAGTATCTGTATTCATAAAAGGAGAGACTGTTTGCTTGTTCTACCACAAAGATGTTTCATTATAGTCGTGTCATCATCAGTCGACGTTTATTTACTTCTTCTAAAGATACGGGAAGTACGCGCACGTCTAACGTGGCGACATGAAATTTACCACCACTCTTTTTACATTACACTTCCATCCGCTAAAAATAAGTTCTTATCTGCATGATAAATACAACCTGTCAGTCAGGTATCAATCAAGATTTTCGACATAACACCCTATGGAAAAATCCTTGTCACACATAGGTGTCTTGTCAGTTAGGAGAATGTGGTGGACCAGTTGTCCAAATGTGTGGTTTATTTAATTTAAAAATGCAACATTTTTAGGGAAGACATGATTATTCTGCCATTATGCACAGTATACATGCATTGTCAAATATACACGGTGTTCCGAAATTCCTATTACAAACTTCTAGAATTTATAGAGGGGAGTGAGTACATAATATTTTGGGTAGGAACACATTTCCGAAAACGTACCGTTTCCTTTCTGGTACAGTTTCAATTCAGATGTTTAACTTATTCACTTCTGCTCGAGGAATTGAATTAGGCGTGACGCGGTCCAGTTATTGGGTAATAATTCGAAAGGAAACATAGCGAAACGTCCACTTATCACTTAAGAACATCCGTTTATATTAACGCTTGAACCTTACGTGTTCACATTAATAAAAAAAAAACCAGCGTAGTGTACATACAGAACGTAACGCTTAAGTGTTTATACAAACAAGTGTGCTCAAGTGATAAGAGAACGTTTCGTTTTGTTTCCTTTTGAACAGTTACTTAATAATTGTACTACCTCTCTTCTAACACAATTTTTCAAGCAGAATTGGATGAGTGAAATATCTAAATTGAAACTGCCGTAGAACGGACGCGGTACGCTTCAGGACATGGGTTCCTGTTGAAAGTAATATTTATCCACTGCCCTCTATAAGTCCTAGAAGTTTCTAATGGGAAATTCCGAACGCCCTGTATTAGATTCCCCATTTACGTATCATAGTATAACGTTCGTAATTACTCTTAGCATTAAAACTCTCACAGAGCTCTGATAACTAAGGAAGTGACCTACCATTTACCTACCAAAAATTATAGTATCTTGTTATGCTTGCTTATTGTTGACCGTGCCTAGTGGCATGAAACTTTTAATATCTTGATAATAGCATCATGTTTTCCAGAACATCTTGTGTTTTTAAATTAAGTAAAACATTTGGACAACTGGTGCATCGTAATCTCCGAACTGATGTAGTGACATCATTATAAAGGCATTGATATTTGCAGGAAAATTAACATTTTCGGTTGGAATAGTTGTGCACAGTTTATATGGAATTGTATGAGATACCGACAAATACAGTCAAACAGTATCGCATTTGATGTCAGTGGTACACCATATAACAAAATATCAAGGATTCAGATGGTAGAGGGTGGAACTTGGCATGAAGGCAGACGGCTCTGTGTAATGTTAGTGTATGATTAGGGCGCGTTTAATGAAGGGTAGGAAACAGACACTATTAATGACAGTTCGTGTTGTATACATATGCCACTATTGTGACAACACCACGCGGGAAACAGTTATCATGTGATGAAAAAGCAAAAATCGGCTCGTACAAGGCAATGGGACACACTGATCATGAAACTGCCAAGAAGTTGAACCGTTCCAGTACAGTGATCGATAGTTTCGTTAGATTGGGAGGATGATATGGACAGAACGGAAAATACGGGCAAAGTAGAAAATTATATGAGACATCTAAACGGTTACTTTTGCGTAAAGCAAGAGGGACAAACCGTTGTTCTTCTCAACTTGTTGTTGATTTACTGCCAGACGTGTACAACAAATTTTGTCAAATGACAAACATTTTGCAGTCAAGTAACGACTGCAGGAAAGTGCTCTAGCACCCAAACATAACAGGCTAGGGCTGAGTATGCTGAAAAATAAATGTCATTGAGTTCAGAATGGGATAAAGTGATCTTCAGTCATGAGAATAAGTTTAATTTAGATGCACCGGATGCGTTTCAGTATTACTGGCATGGTCTGAGTAGCAGGCAAGAATGGGCAGAAAGTTTGGTGGTGGAAGTGTTACCATTTGGGCAGCCTCCTGCACTGAAGGTATATCACACATTTCTTGGCTGAACTAGAATGCTAGCGACAGAACTGATCAGAACGTATGACTGTCTAGGGGACTAAAGTGTAATGTTTCAACAAGATGATGCATCTGTTCATTTTTCTGGTACGACCAAAAAGTGGTTTGAAGGTAAAGATATCGATGTCTCGCCCTGGACGGCACATAGCCTGGATTTGAACCCCACGGAAAACCTTTAGGGGAATACTTGCAAGGCGTGAGCATCGCAATGAAAGGCAATTTGAGGTCGTATGTGAGCTGAAAAGAGCGATGTGAGACGGGTCGGCGACAAATTTACTACAAGAAATAAAAGCCTCAACAAAATCAATGCCTAAGAGAATTTTTGAGATTTTTTATTTATTTATTTTTTATTTACACGTCAGGTTCCGTAGGACCAAATTGAGAAGCAAATGTTCAAGGTCATGGAACGTGTCAGTACATGAAATTACAACACAAAAGTAATAGCAGGTAAAAATAAATGTTCATGAACCTGAAAAAAGTCAGTACATAAGTTTAAGTAAACACTAACAGCAATACAATAAGAATCAGGTTAAACTTTCAAGGAACTCCTCGACAGAATAGGAGGAGTGACCCATGGGGAAACTCTTCAGTTTCGATTTGAAAGCGCGTGGATTACTGCTAAGATTTTTGAATTCGAGTGGCAGCTTATTGAAAATGGATGCAGCAGTATACTGCATACATTTTTGCACTAGCGTTAAGGAAGTCCGACCCAAATGCAGGTTTGATTTCTGCCGAGAATTAACCGAATGAAAGCTGCTTATTCTTGGAAATAAACCAATATTGGTAACAAGAAAAGACAATAAGGAATATACATATTGAAAGGCCAATGTCAAAATACCCAGACTCGTGAACAGAGGTCGACAAGAAGTTCGTGAGCTCACGCCACTTATTGCCCAAACCGCCCGTTTCTGAGCCAAAAATATCCTTGTAGTATGGGACGAGTTACCCCAAAATATAATAGCATACGACATAATCGAATGAAAATAAGCAAAGTAGACCAAGTATCACCCACTTCTGATACCGTTCGAATAGTAAAAATGGCAGTATTAAGTATTTAAAGAAGATCCTGAACGTGGGCTTTCCGCTACAGCTTACTATCTATCTGAACACCTAGAAGTTTGAACTGTTCAGTTTCACTAATCATATGCCCGTTCTGTGAAATTAAAACGTCAGGTTTTGGTCAATTGTGTGTTAGAAACTGTAAAAACTCAGTCTTACTGTGATTTAACGTTAGTCTATTTTCTACAAGCCATGAACTGATGTCATGTATTGCACTATTTGAAACCGAGCCAATGTTGCACACAACATCCTTTACAACCAAGCTAGTGTCATCAGCAAACAGAAATATTTTAGAGTTACCCGTATCACTGAAGGGCATATCATTTATATAAATAAGGAACGGGAGTGGCCCCAACACTGATCCCTGGGGCACCCCCTACTTGACAGGACCCCACTCAGATCCCACATCACAGCCGTTGTCAACATTGTGAATAATGACCTTTTGCTGCCTGTTGCTAAAGTAAGAGGTGAACCAATTGTGAGCTAATTAATTGTGAGATAATTAGGAATGACAGAGGTTGGACAAAGTACTAGCAGAACAGTAATACAACAGGGCACTGAGTGCCTTTATACCAATTTCCATCCAAGGTGGCGCAAGGAAAACCAGCCCCGACTACTAGACTGCTCATTGTTGCCAGTCAATTGTCATTTGTTGCTTGCATTAGCTCATCTGTTATTTCTTTGCTACCTAATTATCACATGTTTATCTATTTGTTGTTGTATCAGCTCGTGCGTAATTGGAGAGCGGTCTGTACTCGGGCCCGGTTTTTCGTGTATCACCTGTACTATGGCTTGGCGACAGATGACGTTGGTGCCTTGTTTATGAGAGTTTTGCTATAATATCTGAAGGCACAGGTGGGACTGCAGAGGGTCCCGCATTTAAGGAGTGAACAGGTGAGCTGGAATCATAAGGCGCCGCGCGGCAGAGGTGAGAGTGGTAGTGGGACTCACCGGCGGGGTCCTGGAGCGCGTGCGCCGTGGCGCCGACAGCGGCCAGTAGCGCCGCCAGGAAGAGCAGCAGCAGCGGCGGCGGCCGGACCGCGCCGGTGGCGTGCGAAGCGCGTGCCTGCCGCATCGCGACTGAGCCCACTCCGGCGGCGGGCCGCGCCAGCTCGGGCCGACACTCCGCCGGTCTGGGCGGCGCCTGCGCACCGCGCCGCGCACGCCGGCGGGCGTCCCCGTCCAGAGGATGCACTCTCAATGCCACTCCGTGGAGGGACTCCCTCACCACGTGACTTGCTTGAGGATCCCTCGGTAGGTAGGACACAGAATGCTGCGAGGGCTATACGCACAGTGAGGCCCGATAGGTCACGAAACGGAAACCACAGTGAAAATCAAAATCTTCTATCTGCAGTAGTTCGCTACATCTTCCGGCTACTTACATACAACAAAAAAAGTGTTGCATCGCCACGGTTCCAAGCATCCCGATCATTGACTTTGAATGTGTATGTTGTTGTTGTTGTTATGGTCTTCAGTCCTGAGACTGGTTTGCTGCAGCTCTCCATGCTACTCTATCCTATGCAAGCTTCTTCATCTCCCAGTACCTACTGCAGCCTACATCCTTCTGAATCTGTTCAGTGTATTCATCTCTTGGTCTCCCTCTACGATTTTACCCTCCACGCTGCCCTCCAATGCTAAATTTGTGATCCCTTGATGCCTCAGAACATGTCCTACCAACCAGTCCCTTCTTCTTGTCAAGCTGTGCCACAAACTCCTCTTCTCCCCAATTCTATTCAATACCTCCTCATTAGTTATGTGATCTACCCATCTAATCTTCTGTATTTTTCTGTAGCACCACATTTCGAAAGCTTCTATTCTCTTCTTGTCCAAACTGTTTATCATCCACATTTCACTTCCATATAAGACCACAATCCATGCAAATACTTTCAGAAACGACTTCCTGACACTTAAATCTATTCTCGATGTTAACAAATTTCTCTTCCTCAGAGACGCTTTCCTAGCCATCGCCAGTCTACATTTTATATCTTCTCTACTTCGACCGTCATCAGTTATTTTGCTCCCCAAATAGCAAAACTCCTTTACTACTTTAAGTGTCTCATTTCCTAATCTAATTCCCTCAGCATCACCCGACTTAATTGGACAACATTCCATTATCCTCGTTTTGCTTTTGTTCAAAAAAAATGGCTCTGAGCACTATGGGACTCAACTGCTGAGGTTATTAGTCCCCTAGAACTTAGAACTAGTTAAACCTAACTAACCTAAGGACATCACAAACATCCATGCCCGAGGCAGGATTCGAACCTGCGACCGTAGCGGTCTTGCGGTTCCAGACTGCAGCGCCTTTAACCGCACGGCCACTTCGGCCGGCTTGCTTTTGTTGATGTTCATCTTATATCCTCCTTTCAAGACACTGTCCATTCCGTTCAACTGCTCTTCCAAGTCCTTTTCTGTTTCTGACAGAATTACAATGTCATCGGCGAACGTCAAAGTTTTTATTTCTTCTCCATGGATTTTAATACCTACTTCGAATTTTTCTTTTGTTTCCTTTACTGCTTGCTCAATATACACAACAACCATGGATGCGCAGTGCCTTTCCCACGAAGTGGTTAAGGCAGCGAATCGGTTCCAGTCATAACAGTCGTGATGTCTGTAGTTCCGCCATGCTCAGAAGGTCATTTCCAAAGTCTGATCGTATACGCGTTGTTACGTTGTGTCCGGAACGGTTCTCATCATGAGAAGTGTCCAGACGTCTCACAGTGGTCCGACACAATGTCGTTCGTATATGGAGGAGGTGCAGAGATAAAAGAACTCTCGATGAATTGCCTCCATCAGGCCGTCCAAAGGTCTACTACTGCAGCTGATAACCGCTACTTACGGATTTCAGCTCGGAGGAACCCTGAGAGGAGTGCCACCATGCTGAACAATGATTTCGGCGCAAACTGTACGAAATAGGCTGCGTGATGTGCAACTTCACTCCCGACGTCCATGCCGAGGTCCATCTCTTACACCTAGACATCATGCAGCGCGGCACAGATGGACCCAACAACATGCTGAATGTACTCGTCAGAACTGGTTCAAAATGGCTCTGAGCACTATGGGACTTAACTTCTGAGATCATCAGTTCCCTAGAACTTACAACTACTTGAACCTAACTAACTTAAAGACATCACACACATCCATGCCCGAGGCAGGATTCGAACTTGCGACCGTAGCGACCGCGCGGTTCCAGACTGTAGCGTCTTTCTAGACGCTCGGCCACCCCGGCCGGCCGTCAGAACTGGCATCAAGTTCTGTTCCCAAATGAGACTCGCATATTCCTTCCACCAAACAATAGACAGAGACGTTTTTGGAGGCAGTCTGCTCACGCAGAACCTCTTAAGCACACTGTCTAGCGAGTGCAGCATGGTGGTAGTTCCCTCAAGTTTTGGGGTGGTATTATTTGGGGCTAACGTACGGCACTGGCGGTCATTGAAGTCAATCAAACAGCTATACAATACAGGGATGGAATGCTCCCGCATATAGTGCAAGCAAGCATATCGGCAGCATTTCAGAGAGGGGTTCGTCTTAATGAACGGTAATTCTCGCACTCATGGTGCACAGCTTCTGAATGCGTTCCTCCATGAAAACAAAATCGCATGGTTAGAATAACCAGCATGTTCTCCACACATGAACCCAATCGAACATGCCTGGGATACACTGAAAAGGGCTGTTTATGTACGAGATGACCCACCAACCAATCAGAGATCTACTCCAAGTCGCCGTTTAAGAGTGAGGCAATCTGGACCAACAGTGCCTTGATGATGTAGTGGACAGTATGCCACGACGAATACAGGGACGCATCAGTGAAAGAGGAGGTGTTACTAGGTGTTAGAGATATTGGTGTAAGCTGCAATCTGGAACACAAATTGGCCGGCCGTTGTGGCCGAGCGGTTCTAGGCGCTACAGTCTGGAACCGCGCGACCGCTACGGTCGCAGGTTCGAATCCTGCCTCGGGCATGGATGTGTGTGATGTCCTCAGGTTAGTTAGGTTTAAGTAGTTCTAAGTTCTAAGGGACTGATGACCTCAGATGTTAAGTCCCATAGTTCTCAGAGCCATTTGAACCATTTGGAACACAAATTCAGGTAATGTAGATTATTATTGTACAACTTGCGATTTTTTGTTTTCAAGAGCAATAAGAAGAGCTTAAATGTTTTTGTATATCTCTATTTCACTTTTTGGTACGAGGGTTGGAACTTAAATAGTGGTGACTATTTATTCGCAACCGATACAAAAGAGTCACATGTTTTGCACCTGTTACTGTCCTTCAAAGTAGTCACCAGCGTTGTGTAGAACCTGTTGCCAGCAGTGTGGAAGGCGTAGTACACCGTTAGCAGAGCTTGTTCTGTTGAGGGTGCGAACGGCGCGGTCTAAAGTTATGGTGATTCTCGTATACGACTGTGATGGTGTTATCCTAACGCATTACGTTCCTCCACGGCAGGCCGTCAATGCACAGTGTTACCGTTTGTTTTTGGAGCATCAACTGTGACCAGCTTTGCGAAAGAAGCGGCGGCACTTTCCGCGCAACCCATCCATCATTTTGCACGACAATGCGCGGGGGCATACAGCGCAAGCTGTGGCTGCTCTGTTCGGTCGATAGAACTGGAAGTAGTGTACCATCCACCATAGTTTGATTTGATTCCGAAGATGAAGGAACCACTTCGTGGCATTCGCTTCAGAACTGTTCCAGAGATTCGACAGGCAATAGACCCCTACATTCGCACCATCAACATAACTGGCTCTGCTAACGGTATACTATGCCTTCCACATCGCTGGCAACGAGTTCTACACAACGCTGGTGACTACTCTGAAGAACAGTAACAGGTGCAAACATGTAACTCTTTTGTATGGGTTGTGAATAAATAGTAGCCATTATTTAAGTTCCGACCCTCGTGAAAGGTCAGGAGCTCCTAGAACCACGGTGATGCAACACATTTAGCGTTGTACCAACTTTTCAATGCTCTCTCATAGAAAGCATCCGCCTGTGTTTTCCACCACTTCTCTACGCTGATCTGCAGTCCGTTGTCTGTCCCAAAGTGGCGTCTTCATATCCAGCGGTTCAAGCGAGCAGGGATGGACATGAGAGGGAGCCAAATCCGAGCTGTATGGTGGGTAATGAAATAGTTCCCATCTAAAACGCTATAGGGGCGTTCTCATTGTCTCTGCGGTTGTGTGGCAGAGAATTCTCATGAAGAAGGAAATGCTTGACAGGTACGTTATGTAGGGTTGCTTGAAATCAGGCGAAACCTCACAGTGGGTGCCCATACTTGGCGAGAGACTATTGTTCTAGGCATCTTTACGTGCTCACTGTGTGCTCAGAACTGAAAAGAGCGGCGTAAGGCGATCGACAGCTATACTAGAGACACTGCCCAACACATTTGTACAAAGCTTCGTCGGATTTTCACTTTCTTTTCCGTTTCGCAATCTATCTGACCTTACTTTCCATATAACCCTCGTATATTGGGTGGGAAATCATCGACAGATGTAGAAGTAACTTTGGGAGGGTTCCACGGAAATGTATTAGGACCCCAACTATCCATGTTGTATATGAGTGACCTGGCAGACAATGTTAAGAGTCAACTCAGACTTTTCGTAAATGATGCACTTCCTTACAGTGTGCAACACAGCTAATGGGTCACTTTTTCGCAACTCCGTAATTGTCTTCCATTGCGGCGGAGAAGTTTGAAATTTGGCTCCAAGGTGCCTGGAACATTTCCCTGTAATGGCGCAAAAACGTGGCGCCCTGATATGCCATCCTCAGGCTCGGCAACTCTTCAAATAGCAATATGTCAACACATGAGAAAAAAGGCCAGAGCCTATAAGTTCCACGTGAGGTGTAAGATGGATTAATGATATCACACTGGATGGGAAAGCCGTTACACCTCTCTTCCTCCCCTCTCCCCCCCCCCCCCACTTCCCCACCCACCACTTACTCACATTTCGCCCCTTCTTTTCCGCCTCCATCACAGAGGTCAGAACCGTAATACCCAGCATTGAAATCACGCTTTTTTCTTACGAGTAACAGAGGAAATTATTTCAGACAGGCCGCCGCTCAGAATCGATAAGAAAAGACCGCAGAGGCGTGGCATAAAGAGCGCCAATAAGACCCTCTCCTTTGGGGCGTTGATTCCCACTCAGTGCGCAGTATAATGAACAACAGGATGACATTTTTGACGACCTTTGACACTGCGAAACCCAATGGACGATTCAAGGCTTCTCTAAGGACACCGTAGCTCTGTAGTCCCTTTGTACGCGATTACAACTCTTTGGAGTGTAGCACGATCACAACCTTTGCTCTGTTTTACAGCTATGAACCACTAGGGACCTTTCAAAACCATTGGACGAAATCTGAACGGGAACTGGAATAGCAAAGAGTTTTTATGCTTTTTCAGACCTCCAGTTTCGTGCCCTCGTGTGTCGTGATCACAGAGAACTGCGACATTGACATATGCATTAATAAACCGACAAAGGGTCCGTCAGAGATCCTCCCAGCTCTAATCTGCTCATCTTTGCTAATCACATCAAAGCTGTTCCTATACAGAGACAACACTTGATCAATTCCCAGGTGCTTGCAGGCAGGGAACAAAAAAATGTTCAAATGTGTGTGAGTTCCTAAGGGATCAAACTGCAGAGGTCATAGGTCCCTAGACTTACACACTACTTAAACTAACGTAAACTAACCTATGCTGAGAACAACACACACACCCATGCCCGAGGGAGGACTCGAACCTCCGGCAGGTTCACACCTTTCAAGTCAGTGACTCTACGCTGCTGCATTATCACCTGCTGGCAGGTATGCAGAATCAGAGAGGTGCCGAAAGGGTTGCCTGCCTCCAGACGCCTAGGAATATGTCACAGGTTGTCTCTGTACAAGTACATTTTTAAAATGGTCAATAAAAGTGTACAGGCGACACGAAGTGTGTTAATAAACTGCATTGTCTTAGAAGAACCTTTTCCATTTTATTCACACACATGTCAATGTCGCACTCCTCTGTAATCACATCACAAGAGGGCACGGAACAGGAGGGCTGTAAAACCAGAGACGTGTGGAGGGAGCGTCTCTCCAAGTTTTTAACTCGCATAAGATGGCAAACATCAGTATGTGTGTGCATTTTATTGAAGTTGCTGTTGCTGTTGAGTTGAAACGATCACATAGTTAAAGCACCTGGGAGATTTCCGTTTATTGGTAGAGTACTAGGGAAATGCAATCAACAAAAGAGATTGCTTACAAATCACTTTCGTGACCCATCCTAGAACACTGTTCAAATGTGTGGAACCCATACTATATCTGACTAACAGGAGGTGCTGATCGCATACGAAGTAGGCCAGCACGAAAAGACACAGGTTTGTTTGGCTCACGGCAATGAGTTGTGAAGAGGCTGATAGACTTGAACTGCCCGCCGCTCAAAGATCGACACAAAATATATCGTCAATTTTATTCCTGAAACTCATCTTAGCTGTAGCAGGTATACATGTACTACCTAAAGCTACACGTGAAAAGTTTTGCTGTACTGGGATTCGAACCGGATTTCTCGTTCATCGCCACTGGTCGGCTTACCACTTTTTTTTTTTAACTCATTTTGTTCGATATAGTTCGTTGCGTATGGTCGGGGCGGACGTCACAAGACATCCGTTCAAAGTGATCGTTGGTTCCTTGACTCAGTTTTTTTATTACAGAGAGCACGCAGCCCTCTGACCGAACACGCTGAGCTACCGTGCCGGCGTCCACTTAGGCTATCTGAGCATTTTCCCCAAACCGACACAAACTTCCACATGTCACACACATACTTATTCCTTCTCATAGATTGTTAATTAATTTACGCACTCTCGCCCATGAATTAATAGTCTATGGAGAATAAATATATGAGTATGCAACTTATGGAAGTTTGTGTCAGTTTGGTGAACGTGCTCGGATAAGCTAAATGGTAAGGCGACCGGTCGCGATAAGCGGGGAATCTGGGTTCGAGTCCCAGTCCGGCACAAATTTTCGTGTATCACTTTACACAGTACATCTATACCTACTACACTTAAGTTGAATTTCAGGCAAAAACTTCAAAATTTCAGACTGTGATTTTTCAAGAAATATAAATATCTCGTGAAAGACTATTTACTAAATTTCAAAAACCAAGTGTAATTAATGAATCTAGGAGTATGCTACAAGCTCTTACGTATCGCGCTTAAGGGACCGAGAGGACAAGATAAGAGTAATTACATCGCATGTGGAGGCGTTTAAGCCCTTCTTCTTCCCACATTCCATACGTGAATTGAACTGAAGAAAGCCGCACCATCAGCCAGTAAAGTCATGGTGACAGTTTGTTTGATGTCCCACTTCACAGTGCGACGTTTACCTCAGAAGTGTATTGTGCTTCCTTCAGGAAACTGAAGAAATGACTTCAGCGTGAAATGAAATGAGCGTATGGCATCGTTGGAGGGGAGTCCCCATCCGGGGAAGTTCGGCCGCCAAGTGCAAGTCTTATTTCAGTCGACGCCAGAGATGAGGATGAAATGATGAGGAGGACAACAGAACACTCAGTTCCCGAGTGGAGAAAATCTCCAACTCGGCCGGGAATCGAACCCGGGCCCGCTTGCATGGGAGGCGAGCATGTTATCACCCAGCTAAGCAGGCGGACGACTTCATCGTATTCGTTGCCACAAAAATGCAAACGAGCTTCTCTTTGTCCATGACAACGCTTGGCCCCGCCAAGTCTGTGCATCCTCTCACAAAATTTCATCGGACGTTTCTTCCTCAACCGTCCTGCGGTCTGGATCTCGCACCTACTGACTTCCGTCTGTTTTGACAAACGAAGGATACATTCAGGGGGAAGCAACACGTGGATGACAGGGAACTTATTTAATCAGCAACATATTGGCTCCGATGTCCAAATATGATCCAAATGGCTCTGAGCACTACGGGACTTAACATATGAGGTCATCAGTCACTTAGAACTTAGAATTACTTAAACCTAACTAACCTAAGGACATCACGCACATCCATGCCCGAGGCAGAATTCGAACCTGCGTAGCGGTCGCGCGATTCCAGATTGAAGCGCCTAGAACCGCTCGGCCACAGCGGCCGGCGCTCAGATGTCGACAGTAGAATGGTAGCACCTGGGGACCAAGACCCTTTCAGTGAGATATGGTAAGGTCGTCGCAGTGAACAGAGATTATGTTGCAAAATAGGAATTTTCATCCAAAGAAGAGGGGAATAATTTGGTGTATTGGAATCCTGAATAAAACCAACCTGCTTAAAAAGAAAAGTGTTACACTACTTATTTACGCCGCTCGTATTGTGGGTGTACACTATAACAAATACAATACATGATTACATTGGATATTATTTTGGACTATATAGTGGACGTAATTTCGTACGCAGACATGCCACCTCTGGCCGCACCAGTAGCTATAACCCTACTAGTCACTGAATAGAAATGTGCTTGGATAACACATATGGGTTCTATGTTCCATGCTGGTTAAACTAAACGCATAGTCCATCAGTCGTACTGGCTGGCGAGTGGTGGTGCGTCAAACTCTCGACAACCTACGATAAGGTGTTTTCAGTGTGTCGGAGATATGAAGAATGTGCAGCAACAGCAACAGCTTGTGGAGGTAGGTCAGGATAGCACGCAAAACATGTCGTCTTGCATTACCTTCGAAAGATAACGTCACGGTCACCTCCACGGTAGAACACAACAACTTTAACACCTACTGTATAAATTGCCAGTTATGCGAGCCAGATGTGACCCTCTTGTGTACCCAGTGACTCCTCATGTCATCAAGCCAGGTGCTGCGCCCGTACGAATACGACGAATGTAGTGTGGCAACTTTCATTCTTTTCGGAACCTCCACACATAGAAGCAGGTGAGTCTGAAGGAAAGTTTCACGCTGTGAGGGGTGATAGTATTAGTGATTCTGAACATAATTCATATAAACGTATGTCCTGTTCTTAAAAATTTCCGAGGAAACTAAGAAAACAATAGCTAACAGGACAAATTCAGGTGATAGTAAATGAAACATTGTGCTATAAGGTTTTGTTTAATTGTATAAATTTCCTCACAAAAGTTGTTATAAAAGTGCACTGGCAACTGTAATGCATTTTGCAGCTCTAGTAACCAGCTGCTGTGTCGCTGATCTGAGCTCATTCGTACGGTCTTCTACTTGAGCACAATTATGCAAAATACGTGCGACGAGTTTCACTTTTCTGTCCACTCTACGCCCCTAGACTTCGTAGTTACGCCAACCGCACAAGCAATAGTATAATGGAGTAAGATCGGGTGATCTCTGTGGCCAAGAAATGACTCCACGGTGGCCGATCCACTACCCACGATACGTTTCAGTGAAGAATGTGAATGAACTAAGTCGTGCTGAAAGTACATATGACGTCGTGTTACCAAAGGAATATCCTCCATGTATTCTGGTTACACATTTTTAAGGACTTAGACTGAAGCCCGTTATTTTCAAACGGCATTATGTCAGATACGGCTGTGACTTCTGCAGCGTTTCCGAGGGGATGTGTTTGATCGCTCATCATACAGCCCGGACTTGGCTCCCTTTGATTTTCATCTCTGCTCAGATGAACCCGTGACTGTGAAGGTAACATTTTGGCACAGACAATGAGCTGCAGCCCAGCGTAGAAAACTGTCGGAAAGCACAGGAGGCTGCCTTCTACGACGAGGGTATTAGATAGTTGCTACAACGGTACGTCAAATGTATAAGTCGGAGGATCGACTATTTAGAGAAGTAGCTAACTGTTTCAAATAAACCGGTTTTGATTTTCACGACGGTTTCCATTTCGCGATCGATCGTTCCTTACTTTCTGAGCAGCCCTCGTACTTTCCTTGCAGAGTCACGTGGCCGTAGCGCCACCAGGTGGCATTCGGTCTAGCGATGGGCAGTGGTCGTTGTGTTCTGGCTCATCAGGATGATTCACGACAATCCTAAGTGAAACTTCCCATCTGTGCCAGCAAACACTGGTCCTTAAACTCGGTCATTGTATGGTAGCAACACTTGTACTGACTCCCTTTCCGTCGGAAGAGTCCTGGAAACATGATTGCGACTTATATGTTCTCGGTAGTTTCCTAAAAAATGGTTCAAATGGCTCTGAGCACTATGGGACTTAACATATGTGGTCATCAGTCCCCTAGAACTTAGAACTACTTAAACCTAACTAACCTAAGGACATCACACACATCCATGCCCGAGGCAGGATTCGAATCTGCGATCATAGCAGCAGCGCGGTTCCGGACTGAAGTGGTATCTCAAACTTCCGTAACAGTTATCTGTGGGGTAGTATGCAGAACCCCCATGATATGGTATGATATGGTGACAGCGAATCATCAGCGTCAGTACAGCCGGAATGTGTGGGCCGGGAAAATTGATGACCATATTTTGGGACCAGTCTTCCTTCCACGTCGCTTAACAGACCTGAATTATCGGCGTTTCTTGCGGGTGACATTGCCTCCACCACTAGAAGAGCCATTAGTGATTCGAAGGGTAATCTGGCTGCTACATGATGGTGCTCCAGACCACTTCGCCGTTAACGTCCGGACACATCTCAATCGTATCTTCCCTGATGGATGGATCGGACGAGGGGGTCCAGCTGTATTGCCTGCTCGTTAACCGGATCTCAACCCATGCGACTTCTGGTTATGGGACCATCTCAAAAATATCATTAATCCAGAGCACATTCTAGATGTGGAGATATTGGAGCAGCATATTCATGCTGCTTTTGACACTTTTCTGATGCAGCCTGGCAGATTTGAACGTGCGACGGAGAACACGCTGCAGCGCGTGCATGCATGCGTTGAGTCACATGCAAACCATTTTCAGCACATACTGTAACTGTGGCTGTATGGTGCAGCGTGTACTAGACCGCAGTCTCTGTGACAATATGTTGCTGTTGTTGTGGTCTTCAGTCCTGAGACTGATTTGATGCAGCTCTCCATGCTACTCTATCCTGTGCAAGCTTCTTCATCTCCCAGTACCTACTGCAACCTACATCCTTCTGAATCTGCTTAGTGTATTCATCTCTTGATCTCCCTCTACGATTTTTACCCTCCACGCTGCCCTTCAATGCTAAATTTGTGATCCCTTGATGCCTCAAAAAATGTCCTAGCAACCGATCCCTTCTTCTAGTCAAGTTGTGCCACAAACTTCTCTTCTCCCCAATCCTATTCAATACCTCCTCATTAGTTACGTGATCTACCCACCTTATCTTCAGCATTCTTCTGTAACACCACATTTCGAAAGCTTCTATTCTCTTCTTGTCCATACTAGTTATCGTCCATGTTTCACTCCCATACATGGCTACACTCCATACAAATACTTTCAGAAACGGCTTCCTGACACTTAAATCTATACTCGATGTTAACAAATTTCTCTTCTTCAGAAACGATTTCCTTGCCATTGCCAGTCTACATTTTATATCCTCTCTACTTCGACCATCATCAGTTATTTTACTCCCTAAATAGCAAAACTCCTTTACTACTTTAAGTTTCTCATTTCCTAATCTAATTCCCTCAGCATCACCCGATTTAATTTGACTACATTCCATTATCCTCGTTTTGCTTTTGTTGATGTTCATCTTATATCCTCCTTTCAAGATACTGTCCATTCCGTTCAACTGCTCTTCCAAGTCCTTTGCTGTCTCTGATAGAATTACAATGTCATCGGCGAACCTCAAAGTTTTTACTTCTTCTCCATGAATTTTAATACCTACTCCGAATTTTTCTTTTGTTTCCTTTACTGCTTGCTCAATATACAGATTGAACAACATCGGGGAGAGGCTACAACCCTGTCTCACTCCTTTCCCAACCACTGCTTCCCTTTCATGCCCCTCGACTCTTATAACTGCCATCTGGTTTCTGTACAAATTGTAAATAGCCTTTCGCTCCCTGTATTTTACCCCTGCCACCTTCAGAATGTGAAAGAGAGTATTCCAGTCAACATTGTCAAAAGCTTTCTCTAAGTCTACAAATGCTAGAAACGTAGATTTGCCTTTTCTTAATCTTTCTTCTAAGATAAGTCGTAAGGTTAGTATTGCCTCACGTGTTCCAACATTTCTACGGAATCCAAACTGATCTTCCCCGACGTCCGCTTCTACCAGTTTTTCCATTCGTCTGTAAAGAATTCGCGTTAGTATTTTGCAGCTGTGACTTATTAAACTGATAGTTCGGTAATTTTCACATATGTCAAAACCTGGTTTCTTTGGGATTGAAATTATTATATTCTTCTTGATGTCTGAGGGTATTTCACCTGTCTCATACATCTTGCTCACCAGATGGTAGAGTTTCGTCAGGACTGGCTCTCCCAAGGCCGTCAGTAGTTCTAATGGAATGTTGTCTACTCCCGGGGCCTTGTTTCGACTCAGGTCTTTCAGTGCTCTGTCAAACTCTTCACGCAGTATCGTATCTCCCATTTCATCTTCATCTACATCCTCTTCCATTTCCATAATATTGTCCTCAAGTGCATCGCCCTTGTATAGACTCTCTATATACTCCTTCCACCTTTCTGCTTTCCCTTCTTTAGTTAGAACTGGGTTTCCATCTGAGCTCTTGATGTTCATACATGTGGTTCTCTTATCTCCAAAGGTCTCTTTAATTTTCCTGTAGGCAGTATCTATCTTACCCCTAGTGAGATAAGCCTCTACATCCTTACATTTGTCCTCTAGCCATCCCTGCTTAGCCGTTTTGCACTTCCTGTCGATTTCATTTTTGAGACGTTTGTATTCCTTTTTGCCTGCTTCATTTACTGCATTTTTATATTTTCTCCTTTCATCAATTAAATTCAATATTTCTTCTGTTACCCAAGGATTTCTATTAGCCCTCGTCTTTTTACCTACTTGATCGTCTGCTGCTTTCACTACTTCATCCCTCAGAGCTACCCATTCTTCTTCTACTGTATTTCTTTCCCCCATTCCTGTCAATTGTTCCCTTAAGCTCTCCCTGAAACTCTCTACAACCTCTCGTTCTTTCAGTTTATCCGGGTCCCATATCCTTAAATTCCCACCTTTTTGCAGTTTCTTCAGTTTCAATCTGCAGTTCATAACCAAGAGATTGTGGTCAGAGTCCACATCTGCCCCTGGAAATGTCTTACAATTTAAAACCTGGTTCCTAAATCTCTGTCCTACCATTATATAATCTATCTGATACCTTTTAGTATCTCCAGGATTCTTCCAGGTATACAACCTTCTTTTATGATTCTTGAACCAAGTGTTAGCTATGATTAAGTTATGCTCTGTGCAAAATTCTACAAGGCGGCTTCCTCTTTCATTTCTTCCCCCCAATCCATATTCACCTACTATGTTTCCTTCTCTCCCTTTTCCTACTGACGAATTCCAGTCACCCATGACTATTAAATTTTCGTCTCCCTTCACTACCTGAATAATTTCTTTTATCTCGTCATACATTTCATCAATTTCTTCATCATCTGCAGAGCTAGTTGGCATATAAACTTGTACTACTGTAGTAGGCATGGGCTTTGTGTCTATCTTGGCCACAATAATGCGTTCACTATGCTGTTTGTAGTAGGTAAACCGCACTCCTATTTTTTATTCATTATTAAACCTACTCCTGCATTACCTCTATTTGATTTTGTATTTATAACCCTGTAATCACCTGACCAAAAGTCTTGTTCCTCCTGCCACCGAACGTCACTAATTCCCACTATATCTAACTTTAACCTATCCGTTTCCCTTTTTAAATTTTCTAACCTACCTGCCCGATTAAGGGATCTGACATTCCACGCTCCGATCCGTAGAACGCCAGTTTTCTTTCTCCTGATAACGACGTCCTCTTGAGTAGTCCCCTCCCGGAGATCCGAATGGGGGACTATTTTACCTCCGGAATATTTTACCCAAGAGGACGCCATCATCATTTAATCATACAGTAAAGCTGCATGTCCTCGGGAAAAATTACGGCTGTAGTTTCCCCTTGCTTTCAGCCGTTCGCAGTACCAGCACAGCAAGGCCGTTTTGGTTAATGTTACAAGGCCAGATCAGTCAATCATCCAGACTGTTGCCCATGCAACTACTGAAAAAATGCTGCCCCTCTTCAGGAACCACATGTTTGTCTGGCCTCTCAACAGATATCCCTACGTTGTGGTTGCACCTACGGTACGGTCATCTGTATCGCTGAGGCACGCAAGCCTCCCCACCAACGGCAAGGTCCATGGCTCATGGGGGGTGTGACAATGCATGAATGAATAAATTGAGTCTAGCATGGAAACCATGCATTTCCGGACATAAGTTGATTAGATTTTTCTTGTTCCGTATCTTCTCATCAATCAATCCCTAGAGTTTGTACACAGTGGGAAAAAAATCAGACACGAATGAGGAATTATTCTAGCGACGATGCCTGTCGGAAAAGTGGAAATCCTCTGACACAATAGAATCTGACAAATGAAAGATTTTAATTGCATCTTCTAGTTGGATAACAGACCGTGTCGCAATACAGTGATTTCAGGACCATTATAGTGATCTCATGTTGATGGTTCGACCGCCAAATTCACCTGATCTCGAGCTGATGGAACACGTGTGAGACGCGATCGGGCGCCGCTCCGCGCCCACGAATCACCTGTCCGTAATTTACGGGAATTGCGTAATCTATGCGTAGACATCAGGTACCGTATAGTTCAGAAAGATTTCCAGGACTTGTCGAATCCCTGCCATGCAGAATCGCTGCTTCATTGCGTTCCAAAGATAGACCACGATGGAATTAAGCAGATTTTCATAATGTTTCGTTTCATACGTGTGAATATGGATGGTGAAGAGGGATTTGTATCTTATTTCTTCTGGATTCGAGCCCAGTGGCTTACCACTGCACCACATCACACGATTACATTCTACCCAAACTCTTCTGACGGACAACTACATATTGGCCTGATCTACCTATCCTACTTCATTGACATCTACCCATTCATAATGAATCGGTTTATTACGTCATACAACTATGGATTCGTATATTATCGTATTCCGTTGGCAGAACTGTTCCACAACACATTTATCTTCATACTTTTCGGCTCAATCTTTTCCGGAAAAATTTTCCTTAATACAAATTCATGCAGTTATTCTCCATTACCCCTGAAAATTTGTAAAATATTCACGAAAACATCATCTCTCTGAGGCGGCCATCAAGTTTTGATTGTCACCTCGAAAGAATAATGATGCTCCAACGAAACTTAGTTATGCTGTTAGTCATTCCCCACATGTTCATCATCCTTCAGAGCGATAAATTTTCCCAACAGTGGATGATTTGGTGGAGAGCTTCGTTGCACAAGTTCTGGCTGGTCAGAAATGTTACACCTCGAAAGTCAGTTCGTCATCTTTCTAGAAATGTCTACAGCACAATGGTTTCTTCAGACGGGGTAGGAGGAAGAAGTCACTGGATGTCACGTTGAGGAAATGCGGGGGATGAGGTAAAATTTGATAGCGCAAAGGAGCAGCAGGTGCAAGTAGGACAGGACGTGCAGAATGAGCTATGGCATTGTCGAGAAGGAGTAACACACCTTCGGTCAGCTTCCTGCTGCGCTTCTTTTTGACAGCCTCTCGTTATCCCGTAGCAGATTTCGGTAGTACGCTGCTGCGATGGTTAGTGCCACAAATAACCTTCGGAATAATATTTGTGTCTTGCCCGTTCTCAATGGTGGTGAATCTACGTGTTTCAATGCTTGATTTGCTCCTTTGACACCGGGAAGTAGTGATGCACCCACCACTCATCCACAGTGGTTACGCGGCTTAAGAAATCATCAGGACTGGCCTGGCACAGCCGCAACAGTTCCGCTGCTGCCGTTGTACAGAAGACTTATTGAATAGGTGTGAACACACTTGGTGCTTAGCGCGTTCGAAATGTCATGAAAGACGTTGAAAGCTGATCCGCGGCGACTTTCACTTTTCTACTGTTGCCTCAATTTGGGATACGTAGGATTTCGAACACCAGGATCTCCACATCTCTTTCGATTGCAGGCTCCTCACACAGAGATGGTTTGCTACCTCGTTCACTATCATTCAGACTTGTCTGATCACACTGGAAATGTCCCCACCACCTAACCAACACAGTCTAAGATGTTGCACTGTTGCCGTACATTTCCGCCAACTCTACATGGAATAATCCAGTGTTTGCCTTCAGATACAAAAAACTAATTACCGCGTGGTACTCCACTTTACGGTCCATTGTGGCGTTTTGTTTCTGTTCTCCTAGCGGTGAGTTACGGTACTGGGCATTCTGGTGCCTGGATTTCACTGTATACTGGAACTGTCGACATGTACAGTAAAGCCCCTGTTAACCGAACTCGGGTCAACTGAAACCTGAGTTATCCTCAACGTCTCAGAAAATCCTAAATCAAGAATTAATATTGTACTGCACGGGAATAATTCGAGGGTGAGAGTTGCTTCTACAGCCACCAACTCACCAGTCTGAATATAGCCACACTACCAACAATACTGCATTCAAGTGGTTCGTTATATCCGCTGCGTGCGTATTTTTGTGCTATGGGGACTAAGTGCATGTGTGCTGCGATTACTTTCCCCCATAAATTAGTTACTATCAAAAAAGTCAAAACAGAAAGTTTATTGAAAACTGTTGACACTAATTACGGAGTTGGTGCTTCTATCGTACTGGAATTAGTGAATTCTAACTTTCTACAGCATGCTGTGAAAAATCTTCACAGAAAAAAATGAAAACATTCGACTTTGCTAAACTAGGCGAAGCTTTTATGTTTGGTTCACTCAAAAAAGAGAAAACCATGCCTTTCTCTGGTGCGATAACGCAAGAAAAAGCTAAAATGTTAAGTCAGTTGTTATATGAGCAACGAAAAGATTCTTTCCTCAATCTCTGAAGGGTTAGACAAGTTTAATAAGAGATATGGCATTCGGTAATCAAATATAGGAGGTGGAGAGTTATCTGCAGGCCCAAATGCAGTTGATGTTTTGAGAGCAGAGTTTGCAGACTGCAGCCGAGGCTACACTGAGGAAGATATTTACACTGCCGATGAAATGGGTGTTAATTGTAAGATGTTGCTTACCAGATCCGTAGCTTCCTGAAAAGTAACGTCTGCCTCAGGACACAAAATGAAAAATGAACGGAAAACGATTCCTTTCGCATCAGACGCTTCTGGCTCACATAAACTCCCCCACCCCCCCGGCCCCCCGCCCCACCGCCCCCCCCCCCCTCCCCAATACGTATCAGAAAGTCGGAAAGCTTCGAGTTTGAAGGATGAAATATACGACCAGGTTTTTATAGAGCCCAAAAACTTCTTGGATGTCTTGTGAAATTTTTGCTGATTGTTTTAGTGATCAGTTGTGTAGAAAGTTGTAAAGTTTTTGACAAAAAAGGGTCTCCCAAAAAAAGCGAACCTATTGATACTGCACCTACGCATCCTTGCGGGTTAAAAAGTGCCCATTTGTTGCGTCTTTCCCTCGCCCAAATGTTACAAGTCTAGCTCAACCACTGGATCAGGGCGCAATGGCGACATATAAACGCCACTACTGTGGGCTATTTTTGAGAGCGATTCTGCAAGATAGTGGTATGCAAAACAAAAATATGAATGAGCCGCTGAAGGCAGTAAATGTGAAACACTTAATTTACTAGTTTGCCGAAGCCTGGAACAATGTGAAAGCAGAAACGCTTCAAAGATGCTGAAGAAAATTATATGATGATATTGAAGGGGTTGACTTGGGAAATTTTGAAAACTTGACAGGAATGGTAAAAAGAATTTCCAGATGCAAAGACCTTTATCAGTGTAACGTGGAGGACCGGATTGCCACTGGCGATTCGCAAGAAATCAAGAAACAAGGAAACGGTAGAAATAGTTTTTCTCCTTCCAAGCCTTTCAAAAATACGCACTGTAATATGAAAACAAAATTGGTACTACTCCTCACTCCCCCCCCCCCCCCCGCTATTTTAGTTCGGTTAACCGTGGTTGTACTGTACCTACAAACAAAAAGAAAATTAATTAATTTACTTTATTTTTCCGAGCTGCGCGGGACTCTATTATTTTTAGGGCCGTACACAGATTTTTTAGATTTATGATCACAGACAAGTAAACAACTACCAAATGGCCCTGCTGAACAAGCTGATAAAAAAAAGTGCCATTGTGTTGCAAGCGAAAGCCAACACACGTGGACCGTTATTTACATAAGAAGTGAGTTCATCAGTCAGGCGAAAAAATTGATATAATTAAAATATTTCGTGACTGGCATATCTGTGATCTCCTAAGACATTATGTTAATTTAATACAGGCACAGGATATGCTGTCAAGAAAATGCGTCGGGCAGCTCCTTCTCGATATCAGCAGAGGACTAACAGGGGTAAAGAAACAAGAGAGTTACAGCTTCTGTATCACGCCTAAGAAATCGTGAAATAAAGTTTTGACAAACTCCTCTATGGATTTAGACTGAGAATTACATATTAACAAATAACATAAATAAAGCAGCTATTCGCCTCTGCGATGGACAAAGTCCCATCAGATTTATAGGGCGTCTTCAGAGGTTGGTGCAGCTGTCTTCTAATGTAAAGACGTGTCCACACATGGCTAAGCGAAAGTAGAAGCGATTTTAGACTGGGATGTACTGAGAAATATATAATATCACAGCACAAACACCATTTGAAATAAACATCTGTGGCCCGCACCATGATACACTATTAGCCATAACTGTATCATGAAGTAAGAGAGAGCATGAGAATGATTTCCGTAGGGCGAGGAGTCATCATCTCCTGGATTCTAGCTTTATACTTGTACAGAAGCCAGACTGCAGTTATACATATGTCGAAAGACTTGTTACGAAGGCAGTAACTCAGAAAAATGTGAGAAAGGGTTGTGGTCTGTTCTCGATATTATCCGGTCCGTACATTGAGCAAGCAGTAAAGGAAATCAAAGAGACGTGTACAAATACAATTAAATTTCATGGAGAAGAAGTAAGAGCTCTTAGATTTGCTGATGATATTGTAATCCTATCAGACACGGAGAAGGAGTCGGACAAACAGTTGAATAGAATGGATAGCGTCTTAAAAATATCTTACAAGACGAACATCAACACAAGTAAAGCAATGGTAACGGAATGTAGCCGAAATAAATCAGGCGACTCTGAGGGAATGATTGGGAAATGAGACAGTAAATGTAAATAGCAGATGAGTTTCCCATTTTAAGTACCAAAATGAAAGACGATGGCTGAAGTAAAGAGGGTATAAAGTTTAGACTTACGATAGCAAGAATCACCTTTCTGAAAATAAGGAATTTGTTAACGCTAAGTATAAACTTCAATGTCAAGAAATTATTAATTCTGAAGGAGTATATTTGGCGTGTAGCCTTACAAGCCTGGAAATTTGAGAATCAAGTAGTACAGACGAAATGAGAATGGAAACTTTTGAAATGAGGTACTTGTGAAGAATATTCAGTATTATATAGCTAGATGGAATAAATAATCTACTAAATCTCCTATACAATCTCTAGAAGTTTGCAACATGAATCGTGAAACACCCAGTATATTTATGTACCAAATGTATTATAAAACAAGGGTCGCCCTTGACGGTCCTAACGTTTAGTAGGGTATCATAAAAAAATCCCAAGTAAATCGGTCAATAACTTTTAAAAATTTTTAGTAACAGCCTTAAACTGCGACTGGTCTTCATGTAGTAGTATATATAATAAACATATAAATACGTCGCTTCAAACTGCATTTAAATCCATGAAACACTCATCGATACTCGTATGCATGGAATCGTTGGTTAATGTAAGTGACGTACATTCATCTGTATACCACAAAAATTGTGTCACGATGTTATAAAGGGGGAAGGGGGCTTAGTTTATGAAGCGGAAGCACATTTAGCTCCCAATAATTGTGGAAGTAGTAGTTTTAAATCTTAACTGATAATATCTTATTGGAGAGCTGCTATACTGATCGCCTTGTCTAAACAAGCGTTCTCAAGCTGTTGGTTTAAAAGTGGGGACAACGATGATAAATAACGTTATTATTAACACAAAACCGCAGTTTTAAAAATGGTTCAAATGGCTGTAAGCACTATGGGACTTTTCATCTGAGGTCATCAGTCCCCTTGACTTAGAACTACTTAAACCTAACTAACCCAAGGACATTACACACATTCATGCCCGAGGCAGGATTACAACCTGCGACCGTAGCAGCAGCGCGGTTCTGGACTGAAGCGCCTAGAACCGCTCGGTCACAAAGGCCGGCGCAGTTTTAACTTTTATCAGTTTTCATTTCCCATATCTCATCAACCTGTTCGGCAAATGATGCCCAGAAACTTCCATACGAGCAGTATTTCGAGATATTTGTGCAGTAAGCTGGAGATGAACTCACGTCGAACTGGAACTACACGTTTGCTAACTACTTGATTGACGACATATCATACCTACAGTTGCTTGTTTTCTTCTTGTTCTGTAAGTAATTGTCGTAGAACTAACTTGGAACATTGAAATACGATGTCGTGCGTCAGAAGTGTTATGAAACCAGCCTGGCGCCAGAAAGAAAAGACGAGAGAGAAAAAAAAGAAAAGCGTCAGCAAGTCCACAGCAATTCTTTCTAGCAATGCAATTTCTACAACTTTCGCCACGAACGTACTATGCTGTCATAGTAGGAGGAGAGGTGATACTCCTACGTGGCGCGTCCCAGGTGGCGGATAGGGAAGTCCTCACCGGTTTACTGGCGGACTTGAGTGAAATAAAATAGCTCTCACGGACCAAACACACCCTCTGCGGTTAACAACCGTAGTTGTAAATCGGACCTTGCTCCAACTAAGGTTGACAACCTTCGAAAGTCAAAAATGGAAAGGTCTTTTAGGAAAAAATTCCACCGTCCTGCCCAAAAAGGCAGGAAAAGGCTACATCGGATTCGGTGGGTAGTCAACTAGAAGACAGCAACGAATCGGATCGTTTGCAACCATCCAAATGCACACTAAAACACAAAAAGAAGATTAAACATGAGCAAATAAATTATATAGCAACACACAACATAAACTCACTACTTCAGACCGGAAAACTCAAGGAGCTCACAGATGTACTAAATAGACAAAAAATTTTAATAACAGGGATCCAAGAAATGAGAAACACCACAGAGGACCCATTCGAATCACAAGGATACAGAATTTATAATGGGAAACCAGGACCGAGGGCAATGAAACAATGTCCCCAGTTTGGAACAGAGTTTTTAGTAAACATAAAAATAATAGATTCATTAACGGATTTCCAAGCAGTATCGCCAAGAATTGCGACTCTAAGCATTAAAACAATGAATAAAACCTATACAATAACAAATGCTCATGCCCCAACAAATGAAAAAAATTGTCTAACAAAAACAAAGGAAGAGGTAGATAAATTTTGGGACCTTCTAGAACAAACTGTAAACAGAGTAAATAAAAAGAATGTAAAAATCTTATTGGGAGATTTCAACGCTCAGTTGGGAAAAGAAAGGAAATATAAAGATATAACTGGAAAATGGAGTCCACATAAAATTACGAACAAAAACGGTCAAAGACTTGTAGAACTCTGCAGAGAACACAACCTTATATCTAAATCAACATACTTTAACAGGGAGCCAAGTAAACTTAAAACATGGAAACATTCAGACTGGAGGAAGTGCGAGTAGCAGCTAGACCATGTCTGTATGGACAAAAATTTTCATAAGGAGATCCACAATGTTAAAGTACTGAGAGGAGTAGACACAGGCTCAGACCATTATATGGTTAAAATTAAAATCAAATTCACTCCGTTAAAGAAGAGGACCGGAAAAACTAATAAAATAAAAAGGAGTTTTGACCCACATCAGCTAATTAAAAATAATAAGTACCAACAAACAACACAAACCATCAAATTAACAGATGATCTAGAACAACTAGTGCCTAATCTTAAAAAAAAAAAGCAGAGAATCTAACTCCCTTGAACCCACGAAGGAAACATGCATGGTGGACATCAGAATGTGACAAATTCCATGAAGATAGACACCAAACATGGTTAAAGTTTCAAACACATAAAACTGAAGAAAATGCCATCAACCTAAAAAATGAAAGAAAAAAATTCACTCAAAATATTAAAAGAATCAAGAGAGGATTTTATAAAGATATTATAAACTCTATAGAAGGTAATTATCATAAAACCAACTCCAGGAACAGCTATAAAATCTTTGGGAACAACTACAACAATATGAGGCCCCTACACTAATACTGAAAGATGAAGATGGAAGAATGACACACAGTAACAAGGAAAATGCACAAATCTTGGCAAAAGCATTTAACAAACTTCTGAATTGCGAGGAACCCAAAGAACCCATGCAAATCAACATAAATACCCCAATAAAAACCAAACCTAACAAACTAGACCCTCAAACTTTCAAAGAAGTAGAAAAAATTCTTAAAGAGCAAAAACATTATAAGGCATGTGGAGAAGATCAGCTTTTTGTTGAAATGTGGAAATATGCAAGTGACACAGTCAAGACCTCGTTACACATGGCTATAACAAAAATTTGGGTAACAGAACGATTTCCCGAACATTGGACCACAGCTATCATCCACCCATTACACAAAAAGGGAGATAAGAGCAACCCAGACAACTACAGAGGAATCTCTCCCCTAGATTGCACATACAAAATTCTATCCAAGATCCTATATGAAAGAATCAAGGAGCAATTAGAACAGGAGTTAGGGGAATATCAGGGAGGTTTCAGACCATGGAGAAGCTGTGCAGAACAGATAATTAGTTTAAAATTGATTATGGCATACTACAAGAAACGGAACAAACCTCTGGCAATAACATTTGTAGATTTTAAGAAGGCATATGGCTGTCTCCACAGACCTTCAGTATTAAAAATTTTAAGGTATCTAGGACTCCATCCAAAACTAATTAAAATAATACAACTCACTCTAACCAACACCAAATCAAAAGTGAAGTTTAGAGGAGAAATTTCGGAACTATTCCTCATAAAAACAGGCTTAGGACAAGGTGACTGCCTATCACCATTACTGTTCAACTGTGCACTGGAATACATAATGAGAGAATGGTACAAGGACAATCCAAAGAGGATAAGAATTGGAAGTGCAAAAGATGATATTAGCTTAAACTGATTGGGATTCGCTGATGATCTTGCTCTCCTAGCCAAAACCGTTCAAGCAGCCAGGCATAAAGTGAAATCACTACAAGAAATAGCAGAGAAAGTAGGCCTTAGAATATCATTTCAAAAAAACGGAGGTTATGCTAACTGATCCACTACTTGCAAACAAAATTACAATAGGTGAACAGGAAATCGAAATTGTTGATAAATTTAAATATTTAGGCGAAATAATAACATACAAGCTAAATGAGAAGCCATCATGGCAGAATAGAATAAAAAAACTGAACTTCGCAAATTACATTACCAAAACTACATACAACAAAAAAAGCCTATCTATAGATGCAAAATTAAAACACTATAAAACAGTTACATAACTAGAAATAACGTATGCAGCTGAAACTATCTTCAAAACAACTAATACAGCAGAAATTGACAGAATACTAAAAATAGAAAGAAGAATAATTAGGACATGTATAAATAAACAGTACAAAACAAATGGACATTGGAGAATAGCATCAAATGAAATAGTATATAAGAAAATAGAGCCAGTCATGAGCACAATCAGGAAGAAACGCATCTCATTCTTTGGACATCTGATGAGAACTCCAGAAAACAGAATTATTAAAAAAATAATACAAAAATTGTGGAATAGCAAGAGCGACATCAAATGGATCACAGAAATTAAGGAAGATATAAAAGAACTTCAAATTAGAGTAGATGACCTAAAAAACAAGACAGAGAAAACCAGAATACTGCAAGACCCGCAAACCAGACTACAAATGAAAATCAATAAAAGGAGTACAGGAAGAGTGGTCTCAGATGAAGAAAGAAAGAAAATATCTGAAAGAATGAAGAAATATTGTGCAGACAGAAGAGCAAAACACCTTTCATACAAGAATAGACTCTAATAATTATATTACCTAAATATCATATTTAGTTATTGTTGAACCAAATTGTATCCCTGTGTAACAACTTGTTTCGAACTTCGTATTTTTGACTAGAGTGGTCCAATGAAGGCCAAAAAATAAATAATAATAATCTACAACTTTCGAAGGAGGCAGATTGACTCAATTGACCATTGCAACGATCATAAATAGCAGTGTTCGTTTTGTCGTCACCTCTCGCTTCTTCACTTACAGTAGCAGAAGTAATCAGAATAGGAAAATATCGAATGGAGGTTGATTGTAAATGGGGCGTATAAATGAGCATCCAGAAGTGACTGAGTAGATAACGTTTTTGTTACATGAAGTGCATTCATTACCTGTTATCTCGAAGTCCTTCGCCTGTACTCCATATGGCAACTTACTGTGTGTGGCAACGGTACCTTGTGACCGGTGTCATTTTTCACTTTCATTGTTCCATTTGCTAATGGTTCACGGGAAGAATAATTGTTGATACGTCTCTGTGATTGCTCGATTTCTCTAATTTTGCCTTTGTCATTTTATCGCAAGATATACGTAGAAACAAAAGTGTATTGATTCACTCCTGGACGTACGCTCTTGGAACGTAGAAAGTAAATCACACCATGATAAGTCAAACATCGTTTGTATCATGTGCCACTGGAACTGGATAGGTATCCGTCTGACGCTTTCGCTCTTAGTAAACGAAGCCGCGACGAAACATGCCACTCTTCTTTGAATCGTCTCTGTTCCCTGTGTCAGTTCTGCCTGCAAAGGGTTTCAGGCTGACGGACAGCATTCAGGGTATCGGTCGAATGAGGGCAACCTCCTTCGTGGATGGACTACATTTCCTCAGAAATCTTGCAATGAATCTCAGTTTGGCGTCTATCTTTCTTGCGATTAGTTTTATCAGGTCGTTCCAATTTAAATCGCTCCGTGTACTTACTCTCATATTTTTCTTCAATGTCATTTCTTCCAGTCATTGTGTGGCAATTGTGTAATTACACAATGACAGGTCTTTCGGCCTATTCATTCGCAATGTGTTGCATACAGTATTTTATATTGGCGATCAGATGCCAAACACTGCACCAAGCGTTTATCCTCTGCAGGTCTTAGTACATTTTGCTAAAACTTTTCAGCGTTCCGACAGCATAAATCACGAACAGCCTCATGGAACTTCCCACATTATCCACTAGATTACTTGTAAACATATGAACGATAGTGGTCCTCAATAGTTATCGTGTTACTGACTTAAGATACCACATCAGTCCGATATAGAGTGAAGGCTGTATCCATTCTTGAACGGGATGTGTTTGTTCACAAAGCTAGGTTAATTTTCAATGAATCTTAAACAGAGGCTTCGAATTCGTATTTTTTAGCAGTTCCCTCCTTTCTGCTAAAAGCAACATGGAAGACGACTCAACATTTCAGCCACTGGAGCATTACTTGGCAGGAACGTGATTCGAACACGCCACTGTTTTTCCTGCCTTACTTATTAGGCTTTCCGACGTTTATTATTCGTAGAGTAATTACTCATCACTTCAGAAATACAAATAAAATAGTGCATAATTTACCAATTTATGCACGTATTATTTATACAATTTATCACATATGCCGTAGTGTCCAAAAAGTCCAAAGTGGTTTTCCAGGGTACGAAGTTTGAGGGCAGTTTTCAACAATATACCTGACAGTCTCTCTTGGAGAGCAACAACTGCGCTTCGCTGTGGTAGTCTGTCCCCACAGTAGGTCACTGCATCTTCCCCGGCTCGTCCATGCATTGTTCAGTATACTCCATCTCCTCTGGGGCAGATCAGGTTCCGATGGTTTGTTTCTGGTTTGTAGAAAGCTATGCAGCTGTGATCGAGTGTCGTTATACCGTTCTTGCGTCCAAGCTTCGTGGAGATTGAAGCTATGGTCCGCCAGATTGCTGGCTGTTCTGAGTGGGGGATGTCTGGAGTGGATTTGTAGATGATGGAAGCAGGTATGTCCTCACGAACTGGCAGCTGCTGTTTGTTGCAGAATTTCTTATATTCCCTCGGATGATTATTCTTTCTTTTCAGGATAGATAGTGGAAAGCAGCTCAGGGTAGGTAGCTGGAATACTGTTAAGGACTTTATTGTGCTAGTAACAATCCCTACTCTCTGATATATTTGTGTATCTACTAGCTTCGTATGGCTGCTCTTTATCCAGACAAGTCTGCAATATTTTGTCGCTGAAAAGACAAAGACAAGGGTAGATGTTCGTAAGGTCGAAACTGCTGACTCTCATGTTGTACCACATAATTTGTGAAGAATATTATTTCTTGACCTCAGTTTAGCTGCAGTCTTTGTTAGATGCTGTTGTTCCGTCGCACGTTAAGTCTTTTTTTAATATATCTTCGGTGGCCTCGATTTGTCTGTGCTGTGTTGCTGTCATCCAGTCATCAGCATAAGCAGATTTCCTGGACTGATTGGCTGGTATATCTGAGATATACAAGCTAAATAGTACCGAAGCTAGGACTCAGCCTTCAGGTATTCCGTTGTTGAGGTCTCCTTTGGCACTTGTGGTACTGCCTATAATTACCTGAAATGGTCTGTTAGTCAACATATTTTTAAGAAGTTTGCTGTTTTTCTGCAGTGTATTATACGGCAGTGGCGAAGACAAAGGATACAGACAATTGATATTTTGGACCCAATATGTTTCCAGAAACGGAATGCAGAGACAGTATGGTAAAAAGTGGCACGCAGTTTGAAATTCTAGATGGCGATACAATTCGCATTTAGGAATATATTGCAAAATCACACAACGTGCAGCGATTTTTCTAGACTTGTACTGCTACGGGTCTTCCGATTTTCTATTTCTCTAATATGCATGGAACGCTGCTCGAGTAATCTTGACTTTGTCATCTTTGTTTTGGTTGGTGGTTGTTGATTGCTTTATTGATTGTCTTCCCGGGGATTCATTTCATTGTTCTTCGGACTTTAGTGGCTTAGCAATTTAATACGTAGACAGACGTTGTGTGAAGGCAGTACTCTTATGGTAGCGTTCTTACTTCTACTAGATGAAAAAGACCTGCTTCTCTTTGTATTCTGTTTTGCATTTCTCGTACACAAACGTCTGTTATGCGCTTGCAATTCTTGTCTTTCGCGAACTTCGCCCGTTATAACTCCAGTCAGTTGATTTAGTAATCTTGTTTCTTGAGTAGTTTCTCTGTGTCTGCTTGCTGAGTGTTTCACTCAATACTCTCTCTACTTTCATCTCATTTTTTCATCCATGAGCCGGCCGGTGTGGTCGAGCGGTTCTAGGCGCTACAGTCTGGAACGGCGCGACCGCTACGGTCGCAGGTTCGAATCCTGCCTCGGGCATGGATGTGTGTGATGTCCTTAGGTTAGTTAGGTTTAAGTAGTTCTAAGTTCTAGGGAACTGATGACCTCAGAAGTTAAGTCCCATAGTGCTCAGAGCCATTTGAACCATTTCATCCATGAAGTTTTCTCTCAGTTTGTTCATTCTGTGAAACTGAACATGCTTCTCGTTTCACAACTGCTCCATTTCTTCGTCATTCCTTCTGTTTACTTCTTTTTAGTTCACCACTGGCAAGCTCTCCTTCTCTTGTATGTTTTGGTGTTCCCTTAAATGTTAATATTACTTAATGCACTAAACATCTACTTAATACTTTGCTGACAACCTTAAGAAATTTTCACTTAAATTTATTTCTCTTTTTTTCACTTTTATCTTTCCTTGATCCGCTGTAATCAGTTTCCAAAACTATACTGACGCATGGATCTCGCCATAGCCTATACAGGGTGAATCATCTGAAACTTGCACAGCAGATATTGTGGAAATGGAAAGCGCTACTGATGTGCAGTTTTCACATAATGCACTGGTAGTCAGGGGCTCGTACCGTCAGTCGATCAACAGGTCGCCATAATAGGTAGAAAGTGTATTTTTTGTGCTAACACGCACTTCTTGAAACGGAACAATGTCTATCGACGTTAACAAACAAAACGTAGAGTAAATTAGAATGTCAGTGGTGTTTGTTGCAGGATTGTAGTGCGAGTCGTTTATGGGATATCGTATTTGGAAAAGTTTCCACACCGACACTTGTACTATACCTACGATAGCATACAATAGAGAACAACACAAGTGCACATACTAGTTATGTGGGTTCTAACCAGGAAGGAGACAACTGATCATCACAGGCTGTGTTCAAATTGACCACTGAGAGCGGCAATACACGCTTCCAGTCTGCCATGGAACGATGCTGTACACCTACTAGGAATTCAGCGGGGATGTCCGAGCAGGCTGCAGTAATACGTCGTACCATACCATCGGGTGTAGTTGGTATGTCCTTGTAGACAGCGTCTTTGAGCTTTCCCCACAGAAAAAAAGTCTACAGGCATACAATACGGAGAGCTGGCCAGCCAAGGTACAGGTCCTCTGCGTCCAATTCGTTAAAATGTGCTGTAGTACTTTGTGCAATATGGGCTGGGCAGTCGTCATGTTGGTACCACAGGTTCCTCCTAGTCTGCAGAGGAACGTCTTCTAGGAGCTGTGGAAGACAGTCTGTTAGGAGGCTACGATGCTTGTGCGCGTTCAGTGTTCAGGCTATGATAAACTGGCTTATGAGCTGACGGTTCACTATCCCACACCACATTTTTACACTCCATGGACGCTGGCGTCCCCTCTGACGAAACCAACTGGGACTCTCAGCAGATCAGTAGAGCTATGATTGTTAAATGTGGCTTCATCACTAAACAAGATACATGATACAGATGGAGTATCCTGTCTCAGGGACCATATCCAGAAATTAACACAAATCTCATAATCTTTTCCACGCAACTCTTGACGGAGAGAGATGTGATAATGATGGAACCTATGTTGATGGAGAATGCATTGGACACTTGCTCGACTCATGCCACTTCTTTGTGCGATTGCGCGGGAACTAACGTGCGGATCAACTGCAACAGCAGCAAGAACATTAATTTACCCCTCCGCTGTGGTCACTTGCTTCGTTCTGTTACGTTGTGTGGGTGTTCCACTATCACTTTCACGTAACTGGTGGAAGAGGTTGATAAATAATTAGCGAGATAGTTGACGTTTAATGGGATCTCTTGCTGCATGGACCGTACAAGAACGACCTGCATTCTTCTCCATACACCATGAGCATATCTACATTGGTAGATCCCACTGCCCTCTCACAACCTACTGCTTGGACTGCCAAACACTGACTAGCATGTCGCAATACATCCAAGGAACACACAAGCTCTGTAAGCAAACGTAACAACGGCCTACCTAGCAACAACGCAGGCTGAATGGCACAAGAAACCTGAGGTGAGAAAGTTATGGGATAAAGATACATGGTAATATCGCATACACATGGTATAAAAGGGCAGCGCATTGGCGGAGGTGTCATTTGTTTGCAGGTGATTCATGCGAAAAGATTTTCGACATTATTATGGCCACTCGACAGGAATTAATGGACTCTGAACTCGTAATGGGAGTTTTAACCAGACCATTGGACATTTCGGTTGAAAATCGCTAGGGAATTAAATACTGCGAGGTCCACAGTGTCCTTAACGACCGAGAGCAGTGGTGTTTTCGTAGAGTTGCTACTGCTGAAAGATAATTAACACTGCGTATTATAACCGCAGAAATTAATGTGAGACATATGCCGAACGTGTCCGTTAGCACAGTGCGGAGAAATTTGCCGTTAATGCACACGGCAGCAGACGACCGACGCGAGTGGCTTTGCTAACGCCACGACATCGCCTGCAGCGCCTCTCCTGAGCTCGTGACCATATCGGTTGGACCCTAGACGACTGGAAAAACGTAGCCTGGTCAGACGAGTCCCGATTTCAGTTGGTAGGAGCTGATGGTGGGACTAGAGAGTGGCGCAGGCCCCACTAAACCATAGACCAAATTGCCAACAACGCACTGTGTTATCAGGTAGTGGCTCCATAAAGGTGTGGGCTGTGTTTACACGGAATGGGTTGGGACCTCTGGTACAACTAAACTAATCATTTATGTTCGGCTATTTAACACTATCTGCAGCCATTCATGGACTAGATATTCCCAAATAATGATGGGATTTTTGTGGATGACTATCCGCCTTGTCACCGGACCATTACTGTTTGCGACTGGTTCGAAGAGCGTTGTGGGTGATTCGAGCAAATGATCTGGACAGCCAGATCGCCGATGTGAATCCCATCGAACATTTATGGCAAAGAGAATAGTTCTGTACAAAATCTGCACCAGCAAACTTTCGCAATTATGGAGGGATATAGACGCAGCATGGCTCAACATTTTTGCAAAGGACAGCCAATGACTTGTTGAATCGATGCCGTGTCGAGTTGCTGCATCATGCCGACAAAAGGAGGTCCGCCACGAAATTAGGAGGTATCTCACGATTTCTGTCACCTCAGTGGAAAGACAAGTCGTAGTTTAACGTTATTACCAAAAATCTCGAAAAGTTGTAGAACGATAAACATCATATTGTCACACGTTACTTTAATAATCGTTCAATCCGACATAGACTACACATTTTTTTAAATAAGTATAATACGTAAATATATACAGGATGGATATTGAAAAAATCGACGAACTGCATCGTCGGATTCCTGGCCGGTAATGGAGGGAAAAGGTCCTACGACCATGTGGTCGAAAACGCATCGTTGCCGCAGTAGATGGCGCTGACGAGTGACAGTTCCTCTGACCACTTGCCTTATGTTCGTTTTCTGCTGTAGGCTGTGTGATTGACGCAGGGAGCTGTAAGCAACAGAATTCCCAGCGTTCATGTGGGGAACAAACCGAGATGGTGTTTTTGCAGGGTTGAGCAGATAGAAAAAGGCGAGAAGTAGCGCGGCTACAACAAAACAAGTACCCTCACAGACAACAACCACATCAAAAAACATTTCAAGTTCTTTTTGAGCGTTTGTGTGATCATGGGTCCTTTCAGTCAAACGAACGTGCGGGGATGCGGCGGACTGTGCACACACCAGATTTCGAGGACTGGCTTCTACAGGATATACTACAAGCTCCACGCAAGTGGCCAGCCAACATGGTGTAAGCCAAAATACGAGTATGGGGATCCTGCACAACAACCGCTGCCATCTCTATCCAGTGAAATCCCATGGAAGCCACTTTGAACAGCTGTTGTGACGTGGATGCGATGCAGCTCTGTACTGTGTTCCGAGACGATTTGTTGTCGTTGCACGCACACCGTTCATTTCCAGACACATGTCCATAGCATCTTTTTTACCTCCATTTCCAGTCTGGAATCCGTCCATCCAGTTTGTAGGTTTTTATTAATGGTCACCCAGCATATACTATACAAAAGAGAAAAGCTTTTATCAAAATTATTGGAGTGTTCTTGACCGATTTACCTCAGATCTTTACATGATACTCTAATAGTCACTGAGACGCACATAGGCTATATATTTTTGAAACGTCACCTCACAAGTTTTCTATTAAAGCCGACTCCGAGAAAGAAACTGATGCGCTGTGCTGTGAAAATGTGTGGTTTAATTTTCTTTCTCACATTCAAATTTAACAATGATATCAGGCCATCTAAATCATTGTCCGCAGCTCGTGGTCTAGTGGCTAGCGTTGCTGCCTCTGGATCACGGGGTCCTGGGTTAGTCCTTATCATTTCATCATCATCATCATCATTCGTGACAGTGGCTAGATTGGACTATGTAAAAACTGGGGTGTGTAAGAATTGGGACTTTGTACAGGCGCCGGTGACAACGCAGTTGAGCGCTCCACAAACCAAACATTATCATTTAAATCATTAGACAAATTGTTTCTCCTATGTGTATTTTAAACAAAATTTACATACACAACAACATGCTGTTCGTTTTATTCCTCTCAGCCTGTTTTAATGAAAACAAAAAAGTAGCATTTGTGGCTTATCGGCTTACGTTTAGATAACTACTGCAGACTCTGAATGGCCTGAAACTTTGTGCCGGCCGGTGTGGCTGAGCGGTTCTAGGTGCTTCAGTTAGGTTAGTTAAGTTTAAGTAGTTTAAGGATATAGGGGACTGATGACCTCAGATGCTAAATCCCATAGTGCTCAGAGCTATTTGAGCCATTTGAACCATTTTGAAACTTTGTAATCACATCCATTTGCATGCTAAATATTGTCATTGGAACTACTATCCTTAGAGACCCAGCATCTGGAGAGCTCTCTGGCGTACCACATGTACCAATGATCCCAACCGATTTACACGTTCATTTCAAGCGACTTCAATTTCCAATAAAGGTTTCCTTTGCAGCGCGGATGAAAAAGGTTCAAAGTCAGAGAGGCAGGGGAAGGAAAGGTGAACAGAGAGGACGGACGAAATGGACGCAAAGAAGAGGAAGGAGGAGACAGAGAAGGAGGGAGGAGAACGAGAGAGAGAGAGACGGGGGAGGATGAAGCGATGGATAAAGAGAGAGAGGGGGGGGGGGGAGAGAGGAGATGGACACAAGCAAGGGTGATGGAGATTAGGAGGTACAAGAGACTCCCATATACATTTAGCAACCGTGAAGAATTGCCGGGTTCACTAGTACCTAACAATTTCAGTTTCACTCGGATTTGCTTTAGTATTGAGATGTAAAGCAAGAATGTGATTCGAAAGTAGGGAGAGTCTTGTACCATGGAAGACTTTTCAGAATTCTACTTCTAGCCAGGCCTACGATGGGAGTTTAAAATATTTTCTATTCCATTTGGAAATAACAAACATTGCATTATGTGTTGCATATTTTTGCTAAAATTAAAAAATTACTCGGAGATGAAAGATTTCACCAAATGTGAAAAACTGTTGCAAGGTACTTTTTGATTATGACCTAGGAACGAATCCTCTATTCAGATTTCAAAATGCTACAATCGAGAATATCTTGTGAGTATCGAATTTAATAGACTACGCATTACATTGTTACGCTACTGCAAACCAATAATCAGTAAGTGAAAACAAATTAAGAAAAAGTATTATCAGATACCAGTTACAAGTTACAAACACTTTGAAACAGTAGCTATTGGCAGGTAACACAACCTTCCATTTTCAAAACACGGAAAATTGTTAAGGCATTAAAGAAACTCTATTCACGTACAAACATCACGTTTTCTATGGTAAATACTTTCCATTTCACCGATCACAATGGTGCTTGACTGCCGAAGTATGGCTTAACTGCTCACATGATCTGTAACAAATTTTAAAAGTTTGCAGTATTTTACCCACTATGAAACGCCGTAACTGAAGAATCATCAATATGCTCCAAATAGATTTAATATATTATACAGCGTTTAAATATGCAGAACTCTTAATACAAGTATTCACAAATGCTGCATAAATCACAACCTTATATGTTGCACAACAACAGAAACATCACAAGATGCCGTAAACTGCTCACTGCGGTATCTGGTGCGCTTTCTGGACTATGCGGCTGGTCCCGGCGGAGGTTCGAATCCTCTCTCGTGCATGGGTTTATGTGTTTGTCCTTAGAATAATTTAGGTTATATAGTGTGTAAGCTTAGGGACTGATGACCTTAGCAGTTAAGTCCCATAATATTTCACACACATTTGAAGTGCGCTTTCCTTAATGTGATTCTAAAATCGGACACTAGACTGAAACACCGACCAGGAAACGTTATGTATGTTACGGCGCACAACAACAGAAACATCACAAGATGCCGTTAACTGCTCACTGCGGTATCTGGTACGCTTTCTGCATTGTGCGGCAGGTCCCGGCGGAGGTTCGAATCCCCCCTCAGGCATGGGTGTACGTGTTTGGCCTTAGGCTAATTTAGGTTAAGTAGTGTGTAAACTTAGGGACTGATGACCTTGGCAGTTAAGTCCCATAAGATTTCACACACATTTGAAGTGCGCTTTCCTTAATGTGATTCTAAAATCGGCCACTAGACTGAAACACCGACCAGGAAACATTATGTATGTTACGGCACACAACAACAGAAACATCACAAGATGCTGTAAACTGCTCACTGCGGTATCTGGTGTGCTTTCTGGAGTGTCCGGCTGGTCCCAGTGGAGGTTTGAATCCTCCCTTGGGCATGGGTGTATGTGTTTGTCCTTAGGCTAATTTAGGTTAAGTAGTGTGTAGGCTTAGGGACTGATAACCTTAGCAGTCAAGTCCCATAAGATTTCACACACATTTGAAGTACGCTTTCCTTAATGTGATTCTAAAATCGGCCACTAGACTGAAACACCGACCAGGAAACGTTATGTATGTTATGTCGCAGAACAACAGAAACATCACAAGATGCCGTAAACTGCTCACTGCGGTATCTGGTGCGCTTTCTGGACTGTCCGGCTTATCCCGGCGGAGGTTCGAATCCTCCCTCGGGCATGTGTGTATGTGTTTGCCCTTAGGCTAATTTAGGTTAAGTAGTGTGTAAGCTTAGGGACTGATGACCTTAGCAGTTAAGTCCCATAAGATTTCACACACATTTGAAGTGCGCTTTCCTTAATGTGATTCTAAAAACGGCCACTAGACTGAAACACCAACCAGGAAACATTATGTATGTTACGGTGCACAACAACAGAAACATCACAAGATGCCGTAAACTGCTCACTGCGGTATCTGGTGCGCTTTCTGGACTGTGCGGCTGGTCCCAGTGGAGGTTTGAATCCTCCCTCGGGCATGGGTGTATGTGTTTGTCCTTAGGCTAATTTAGGTTAAGTAGTGTGTAAGCTTAGGGACTGATAACCTTAGCAGTCAAGTCCCATAAGATTTCACACACATTTGAAGTGCGCTTTCCTTAATGTGATTCTAAAATCGGCCACTAGACTGAAACACCGACCAGGAAACGTTATGTATGTTATGTCGCAGAACAACAGAAACATCACAAGATGCCGTAAACTGCTCACTGCGGTATCTGGTGCGCTTTCTGGACTGTCCGGCTTATCCCGGCGGAGGTTCGAATCCTCCCTCGGGCATGTGTGTATGTGTTTGCCCTTAGGCTAATTTAGGTTAAGTAGTGTGTAAGCTTAGGGACTGATGACCTTAGCAGTTAAGTCCCATAAGATTTCACACACATTTGAAGTGCGCTTTCCTTAATGTGATTCTAAAAACGGCCACTAGACTGAAACACCAACCAGGAAACATTATGTATGTTACGGTGCACAACAACAGAAACATCACAAGATGCCGTAAACTGCTCACTGCGGTATCTGGTGCGCTTTCTGGACTGTGCGGCTGGTCCCAGTGGAGGTTTGAATCCTCCCTCGGGCATGGGTGTATGTGTTTGTCCTTAGGCTAATTTAGGTTAAGTAGTGTGTAAGCTTAGGGACTGATAACCTTAGCAGTCAAGTCCCATAAGATTTCACACACATTTTAAGTGCGCTTTCCTTAATGTGATTCTAAAATCGGCCACTAGACTGAAACACCGACCAGGAAACGTTATGTATGTTATGTCGCAGAACAACAGAAACATCACAAGATGCCGTAAACTGCTCACTGCGGTATCTGGTGCGCTTTCTGGACTGTCCGGCTTATCCCGGCGGAGGTTCGAATCCTCCCTCGGGCATGTGTGTATGTGTTTGCCCTTAGGCTAATTTAGGTTAAGTAGTGTGTAAGCTTAGGGACTGATGACCTTAGCAGTTAAGTCCCATAAGATTTCACACACATTTGAAGTGCGCTTTCCTTAATGTGATTCTAAAAACGGCCACTAGACTGAAACACCAACCAGGAAACATTATGTATGTTACGGTGCACAACAACAGAAACATCACAAGATGCCGTAAACTGCTCACTGCGGTATCTGGTGCGCTTTCTGGACTGTGCGGCTGGTCCCAGTGGAGGTTTGAATCCTCCCTCGGGCATGGGTGTATGTGTTTGTCCTTAGGCTAATTTAGGTTAAGTAGTGTGTAAGCTTAGGGACTGATAACCTTAGCAGTCAAGTCCCATAAGATTTCACACACATTTTAAGTGCGCTTTCCTTAATGTGATTCTAAAATCGGCCACTAGACTGAAACACCGATTAGGAAACGTTATGTATGTTATGTCGCACAACAACAGAAACATCACAAGATGCCGTAAACTGTTCACTGTGGTATCTGGTGCGCTTTCTGGACTGTGCGGCTTATCCCGGCGGAGGTTCGAATCCTCCCTCGGGCATGTGTGTATGTGTTTGCCCTTAGGCTAATTTAGGTTCAGTAGTGTGTAAGCTTAGGGACTGCTGAACTTAGTAGTTAAGTCCCATAAGATTTCACACACATTTGAAGTGCGCTTTCCTTAATGTGATTGTAAAATCGGCCACTAGACTGAAACACCGACCAGAAAACATTATGTATGTTACGGCGCACAACAACAGAAACATCACAAGATGCCACAAACTGCTCACTGCGGTATCTGGTGCGCTTTCTGGACTGTGCGGCTGGTCCCGGCGGAGGTTCGAATCCTCCCTCGGGCATGGATGTATGTGTTTTTCCATAGGCTAATTTAGGTTAAGTAGTGTATAAGCTTAGGTACTGCTGACCTTAGCAGTTAAGTCGCATAAGATTTCACACACATTTGAAGTGCACTTTCCTTAATGTGATTCTAAATTCGGCCACTATAATGAAACACCGACCAGGAAACATTATTTATGTTACGGAGTAAAGTCAAGCGCCGGCACGCCAGACGGAAACGAGAGAGCAGAGAGGGCTGTGACAAGACGTCAGCCAATCGCACGCTGACCGACCTCTCCAGGACGACAACGCAACAGCAGTGGCCTCTCAGCGAAGAGGACGTAAGCGCCGCCCCCGAGTGGCCGCAGCCCAGTTCAAGAATAGCTTCAAGACTAGTCATTTCGCTTCTAGTATGTAGTAATGTCTATACTGAAGGAACTTGCTTATTGTTTATGTTGCCCTTTGCTTTCGACACATCTCTGTAGTTCTCAATGTTAGGTTTTCCCATTTGCTTTTCGTGATAAAACTCCTTAATATGATTTGTTTGAATTGTTGTCTAGCGATCCGATAAAGCAGCTTTCCTAGATACCCTATATTCGACGACTAAGCAGGAGTCAACAATGTGTTCCTAAGTACACTAAAATATAGCAGTATACATTGGTATGAGTATTCATAAACAGTTAAAACTTAATCAAGAATGATAGACAGCAAACGACCATCAGAGAATATTACATTTTGCTATCCTCAATGTGTGGCCTACGCTCACACCATATCGTGATACCATCAGTGGCTCATCAGGCATCGTGGGATGTTCTTCTAATAATTCGACTCCATATAGGTCATCTATCCCTGCTCACCTGTTTTGTTTCACTGTATACACATTGGTTCTACGACTTACAAAATTTGCTGTTGTGTCCACCCATTATCATACTTCCTGATTGAAAATTAAACTTTTCCGTGAGCCTAAACTGTATAGAAGTACGTTACAGTTTCTTTTCAGATTGTTGGTGCTCCAAAAGCATCCTTAGATCTCTGTGCCAAACATAATTTTCCGTAAGTACTGGCTGCGCAGACTTTCGCTGAGGCGCTGTCGTCTCGTCACAGAGCTACGGCGCTAATTGTGATGAACTGCCAGCACACCGTCCCCGAGACATCCCGGCTGGCCACTACTGCCTCGTCCGACCGCGTCTAGATGAAGAACCTACTAAAATGCCGGAACGAAACAGCACTGAGTTATTCTCAGCCGTGTGATCATAGCTGCTTAAATAGCGTGGTGTCCCGGTCAAAGACCGAGCGCATGCCGTTCGGCTTTACTGCGCTCAAGAAACGCACATTGTAGTGGTTGCCATTAAGCTGAGTGGATCTCTAATATTAAAGTGTTTCCAGTCCATAATACTTAACTGCTGCGATTACAAATTTGTGGCTACTGAGTTATGCAAGCTCTGTACTCGGCATTGTTCGAGAACCAATGTCGTAAAACTGGGATGCAATCGCCGCATATACAGTCGGTCGGTCGTCCGTTTCTGTAAGGGGAAATATCGGTTTAGCCGAATCAGAAGTGGCCTCGGAAGGAAGTTGGAGAAAACTGTTACGTCATATAGCACTAAACATTGCTCTTTGAGTAGCATTTGCCCACGAAATCGTGCACAAACACAAACTCTTCTAGTGTGGCTGAAACGGGTACTCCATCCGAAAGAGTCAGATGAACGGGCCGGAGCGTATGGGGCGGTCGGAGTCTACCTCATCAGTACTGATATCCACGCCACGCTGGACCTGTGCTTGATCTGCACACGGAACACCCTCTAGATCAGCGAATATTGGGTTGCTATCGGTTTCTAAAATCTGGCCAATACAAATAGTCTAAGACATTTAATACAGATTTCGTATTGTCTCCAACTTAGTGTCATTCGAAAGCATTTTGATGAAACATTTGCTAGACGCATTATTTTTTTCTGTTCGAAAAGATAAATTTGTCTATAAAGCGGCTGTACTGAATATTTGTGCTACATTTCACCTTACAGTTTTAAGTACTATGATTGCGAATGTATTTCTTTTGACATTCTCGACGAATTAAACTCGATAAGCAGGCGAGAGTGCTGTACCTGGAAGATAGTGCTCCTAGCAACATATGTTTCCTGATCGGTGTTCCAGTCTAGTGACTGATTTTAGTACCACTTGAACGAAAACGCACTAGATACTGCCGTGAGCAGTTTGTTGCATTTTCCACTGGTTTTTTTGTTGTGAGACACGAGTTCTCTGAAGCATTTGTAAATACTCTTACTAAAAGTTCTTTGTATTTAAAGGAAGCATAATATATTAAATCTATTTGGAGCATATTGTTAACTCTTCAGTTACAGAGTTTTGTGGTGGGTAAAATTCTGTATACTTCTAAAATTGGTCACATGGGCAGTTATGGCATACTTCGTCAGCCATGCCCCATCTTGTTCGTTGAAATGGAAAGTTTTTTTACCGTGGAACACAACATAGTTGCACATGAACGGAGTTTCTTTAATTCCTCATCAATTTTCCGCGTTTTGAAAGTGGAAATTTTGGTTAGTTTCCAATATCTACTCTTCAGAACGTTTCTAGCTTGTAAATGGGTTCTCATAATACTTTTTCTCAATTTGATTTCACTTACTGATTATTTGTGTGTAGTAGTCTATTAAATACGGTATTCTTAACATTTTCTCGATTGCAGCACTTTTAAATTTGAACAGTATATTTGTTCCTAGGTGCATAATCATGATGTATCTTGGAACAGTTTTTGACAATTGGAAAAATCTTACATTTCCGGAGTAATTTTGTAGTTTCAGAAAAAGTATGCAACGAACATAAAGTGAATGCTGTCATTTCGAAATGTAATAAAATATATTAAATTTCTATTACACTCCGAAAAGTCTCCCAAAATGCAACACTCTCCCCTACTTTCGAGTCACATACGTGCTTTAAATCTCTATACTGAAGAAGCACCGTAGTGAAACTGCAGTTATTAGATGCTATCGAATCCCATAATGCCTTGCAATAGCTACATGCGAATGGGAATCGGATGTACGTCCTAATCTCTGTCGCTCCTCCACTGCCCATCTCCCCTCCTCTCTTTGTCCATTTCATCCGCCTCCCCATTTCTTTGTCTTTGTCCAGCGCCTCCTTCTCTCCACTCTCTCTGTTGTTCTCCTTCTCCCCACTCTCTCTGTCCATCTACCCATCCTCCTTCTCTACGTTAAATTCCTCTCCCCTCTCTCTCTACCCCCCCTCTCCCCATCTCCGTCTCCCCTTCTCTCTGACTTAGAAGCTTGTTTATCGGCGTTCCAAAGGAAACTTTGATGCGAAACTGAAGTTGCTTGCAATGAGTGAGTAAATCGATTTGGATCGTTAATATACGTGGTGATGGGATAAGGACCTTTTCAGCTACTGGCACTGAGAGGATACTAGCTTCAACGACAGTATTTCGCGTTATTTTAATCTGCAAACCGTTCGGATTACAAAGTTTCAGACCATTCGGATTTCATAGCAGTATTAATCATTAGCCGATAAGCCTAAATACTGCGAGGAATAAAACGACAGAACGTTCTTGTGCATATAAATTTTGTTTAAAATTATCTACAAGAAGAAAGAATATACGTAGAAGAAAGAATTTGTCTGATGGTTTAAATGGCCTGATATCGTAGCTAAAATTGACTGCGAAAAAGAAAACTAAACAACACATTTTCACAGTGCAGCAGTTTTTCCCTCGAAGTCCGTTTTAGATTAAAACCTGTACGGGGTTATTTAAAAAATATATAGCCTATGTCCGTCCAAATGTTTATTGGAGTACTGTGTAACAAGATACTCTTCGATATTTTTTGCCAAGAACGTATACCCTTCAGATAGTATATAGATATTTATATACTAAAACTAAAAACTAAACTCCGTCCGAACAGGCATTGGAAGGCCCAACGGCACCGACCGGCCGCCCAGTCATCCTCAGACCACAGGCGTCACTGGATGCGGATATGGAGGGGCGTATGTTCAACACACCGCTCTCGCGACCGTATGTCAGCTTACGAGACCGGAGCCGCTACTTCTCAGTCAAGTAGCTCCTCAGTTTGCCTCACAAGGGCTGAGTGCACCGCGCTTGCCAACAGCGCTCGGCAAAGTGGATGATCATCCATCCGAGGGCTAGCCCAGACCGACAGCGTTTAACTTCGGTGATCTTACGGGAACCACTGCGGCAAGGCCTTTGGCCAGATATTTATATACGACACATATTTAAATATGTAGTCTCTGTCCCCACAAAATTATGAATGATCACATACCTGTTACAAATGATTGTAAGTCAGACAGAAATCGAATATGACTGCTACGTCTACCAAATAAATAATTTACTAATGCAAATGAACTTCTCGCATGTTGCTGTTAAATAATCATATTTATCGAAAATTACATACAGTACGTGACGCATTAAGGTAACTGTAAAGTACCCTGAAATGGAATAACAACAGACAAATATTTACCATCTGAAAGCAGTGATTCTTAATCAGCATCTGTATTGGCAAAATAGTAAATACTTAGCCTTAGAGAGTAACATACATACTTTTGTTTGTTAACTTAAATATTCTTATTTTCCTTTGTATGTAATTGTGTGATAAACTGATAGATTTTTTAAAATGTTATCTGTTTTCATGTAGCTTCTTTTGTTTTTGAACCATCTTCATTTTCTTGTAATACATGATTTTGAAATTAAAGTTAAAACTGTTCACAAATATCTTGTTCAACCTCTAGAATATTTACATGAAAACAAATTATTAATTACATTTCGCTGTAGACGACCGAGAAACGAAAGATGTGTCGCTGAAATAACAAAAACTTATAAAGACTGTTTTTTCGGTTGAGTCACTTATCCGTAAGAAAGCAGATACCAACCCAATCGATATCAATAAACAAGGTGAATACCCCAAATAGCACCTGTACCATAGAAGATTTGTGTGTGTATGTGTGTGTGTGTTTACATTGCTTATTACATTTACGTCGTTATGGTATCTACCAAATTGTAAATGGCCGACATATAGTCACATACACTTTCCAGTCATATTAATAACACTGTATCAACTAAGTCAACCATTATAATTCGGTGAGCTCGAGAATGAGTGCTGTGTGTGCAGTCTATTTCAGTATGTGGCATAGCATTATAAAAGAGGGCGAAAAATGTCGTTCTACTCATTAGGCACGCCAACTACTGTAGCTTTAGTATTTGTCGGTAACAGGTTCTACGTCGTTCCTTTCTAAATAAAGGTGACGCAGTGTTTCACCAGTTGTTAACAGGGTAGAACCAGTCAAAGTGTGCCTTTTCAAATGCTAATGGAGTGTTCCAAAATGAACTTAACGACTACAGTTTCGCTTTCGATCAGGGGAAGGAATTCGGGAGAAGGTTGTTAGATCTTCTCCACAAATGGATAGAGAAATCCTTTCACAGGCCGGATAAGTTACGATTTCAGGCAGGGAAAAATATAACTCTGTTAAGGGGGGTAGAAACTCTAGAATTTTACAAATCTATTAAAAACTGTGGTTAAAATTGAGATAATTTGCCACAAAATTTGAGCTTTTTCTAAACATAAAGTTTAAAACGTAACAGCTCATTCATTTTTTCATAAATTAAATAGATTTTATAGTTTCAGACACCTGTAAGTATGGTTTGTATGCTGTGCAAAATTCATCGAACAGTCTCTCTTACTTATGAAGAAAAGTGTACCTATAGCAACAAATGCAGCCAACAGTAAGTGAAAAAAATGATGAAATTTCACATGTAAAAAAATTATTTTGTTATGTTTTTGAACTTCCGCTGCTACGAGTGTGAATCCCGAATCCTTCCTGGTCATGCTGACAAAGTTTTATGAATTTACTTGTAAAAGTATAGACAGTGGAAATTAAAAATGTCCTGTGGTGCCCCTCCTGCTCCAAGTCGGCCCGTTTGATGTCCTACGCCCCTTAATTAAAGATTGAAGCATTCAACATAGCAGAAAGGAGAAAGAAAAATGTTAATATAGTATTAGTTGACCGCAGGAGCCTGTAGGGAAAGGTCCCGGAAACAGTCTCTCTTATGAACGTCAATAACGCTCACATAGAAGTTGCTACAGAAACCTGGCTGAAACCGGATCTTAATAGCAATGTAATTCTAAATACTGATTTGACTGTATATCAGAAAGATAGGACGAACGCCGGTGCTGGAGGTGTGTTTGTAGCAGTAAAAATGCTATAACAACTAGCAAGGTTAGTACTGTTTTCGAACTCAAAATATTTCAGGTGAAGACAAGTTTTAAAGGTGGATCAAACATGGTCATAGGATGCTTTTATAGACCCCAATGCCTCAGAAGTGACAGAAGCAGAACATTTGAGGGGAAACGGAGAAGATTTCACGTAAGTTCCCTCGTCATTTTATACTATTAAGTGGACATTTCAACTTACCACTTAAAGACTGGGATCCTCAAGTGGTTAAGGCAAGCGGTAGGGAAATTGTTCGAAATGTCTTATCCAATAATTATCTTGAGAAACTAATCAGACAATCGACTTGTGAAAATAACAAGTCTTCTGGGCACCAACAGGACAGACATTTCGGCTCAGCGTAGAACAGGTAATCGGTGATCATAAGGCCGTAACATCACTGAATACGGTTGTAAATGGGGATATAAAAAAAGGTAGTATTTATTGCTAATAGGTTTTACGTCGCTCCGATTTGCGTAAAGGTGACGCAATGTTTCAACAACTATTAACAGGATCCAACAAGTCAAAGTGTGCCATTTCAAATTCCAGTGCAGCATGGCTGACAAGAAATAGATTTCAGATTACCTGAGCGGTCAACATGAAAATTTCATCCCCATCACTGAGAATGTTACGCACCAATGGACAAAGTTCAAGAGTATTGTGCAATACATTTTAGACACGTATGCGCAGAGCAAAGTTGTGAGGGATGGAAAATGTCCATCGTGGTTAAACAGCCGTAATGTGAATGTGCTACGGGAGCAAAAGAGAGTTTCACTGCAAATTTAAATGTCGCAAAAGCCTCACAGACAAACAAAAACCAAAAGATGTCGAAATGAGCATGAACCGTTCAACGAATTCGTAAGTAAAACTGTGTCTACCGCCTCGACATAAAATGCTAGGTAGTTTCGGTTTTATGTTAAATTGGAATATGGATTGAAGCCATCTGTTGAGGCATTCTGTGATCATAATGACGTCGAAACGAAGCATGACACATAGAAGGCCGAAACACGGAAAAGCCTTTCTCCAAAACAATACAGTTTCCAACTTTTCTAAACCTTTTACAAAACTGAATAATTTTTTCGAACAAAAAAAAACAAAAAAAAAAAGAAAAACATTCGGATCCCTTCATGCTTGAAGTATTCCACGGCAGCGATGGTCTCTTCCAGCAGGATAACTGTTTGTGTCACAAGGTCAGAATCGTGATAAAATAGTTTCAAGAGCATGAGAGTGACGCCCAGTTGACGTCTTGACCACCAAATTCAGCTGATGTGAATTCGACTGAACGTACTACAATGTGATTCTTCCTTTACAGCGTCGCACGAACGTCAAAATAACACATCGAACTAAGCGACCAAGGGGTAGAAAAGAAACTGATATCGCTTTACAGAGGGAAGGACACTGGACCAAGAAGGTTCTTCACAGAGTTTACGAAAAAACGTGCTCTTCATCTAAACGCTAGAGGAGCGAAGCATTTCAATTGATTGGACCCTGGATCAATGGAAAAGTGTCAGTTCGTCGGTTAACTCACGTTTGTCGTTACACTTGGTCGGTGTTCGTCTCCGGATACTTCGCTTCCCAGACGAACGGCTGCTTGGTACATGCACTGTACTAAGGACGCAGGCCGGTTAACGCAGTATTTTAGTGTGGGAGAGAATCACCTGAGCTACCATGAGATCTATGGTAGAAATCGAAGGCATCATGACTGCTGTGGATTACGTGAACAACTACGGACCACCTGAACCCTTCATGATTGATGACTCACTACTGTGATGGCATCTTTCAGCAGGAGAACTGTCCACGTTTCAAGGACAGAACCGTGATGCTCTTCAGTATGATCAGCGTTATAGTTAACTCGAGATGATGTCTTGCTCATGAAATTCGGCCAAGCTGAACCCTATGAAACACATCTGGGACGCGACCGGGCGCCAGCTCCCTGCCCATAGACCGACGGTCAGCAATTATGGGAATTGCATGACTCGTGCTTGTGTCACACACCTGCAGACACCTGCGAAAGGCTTATTTAATCCACGCCACGCATAGTCACTAAAGTACTGTGTTCCAAAGCTGACCATCGCGGTAATAAACAGGTAGTCATAATGTTTTGGCTTATCACTTCGTTGCCGTGAGACTACAATGTTTACTTCTTACGTATTGGCGACATCATGGTCGAATGCTGTAAGGAGGAACCACTCAGACTGTACGTTAACCAGACGCTACAACATATAAGCCGACGGTAACCTCCATAGAGCGGACGTCCACACCCGTAATAGTCAGTGACACAGGACGAAAAGTTGACCTCACGGAGTACGAGCAGTATTAATTACATTTTGTGCCGATAAAAAAGGTCACTCTAAGTTCATTTCATCAAACTCTTAACTCGGTTGTGATGTCTTGAGTTATGTGGTTTGTACAAAGCATACAGAATATACATATTTCAGAAGTATTGAAATGAAAATATATTCAAAGGATCACTGAGAGTTGTTACGTAGTTTGTATAGGGTGTCCGTTTCAAACCTCCCACATTTCAAAGGCCCAGGAAAAGAAACTACAGTCAATATGATAATGAAATGATGCTAGGGCATCTCAAAGAGTTTGTATTCACGCGTAAGGCAGAGTTGCGTGAAGTGGAAAGCGTCAAACAGTAGTGTGTTTCCCATAACCAAAACTGCCAATTACTGTGTTGTAAGTTTCTGGAAACTTGAAGTGTTCTGAAACATTCTGGCGGGGCACGTGGCGGTGTTTCGGAAGAGACAGTGGAAGACGTCAGACAAGAGTTTTCCAGAAGCCCACGTAAGTAAGTTCGGCAAGCATCTCGGTAACCTAATGTACTTCGAGCAACATTGTATCGTATAGTATATCAGCGTCTTCGTGTGTTTGTTTAAAAACCTCATATTCTGCAACATCTGATGCCGAACGACAAACCATACCGACAACAACTTGTTACGGATATGCTGCAGAGTATTGACGTGATTGCCAGCTTCCTGGGAAGATGTTTATTCTCGAATGACGCAACCTCTCATGTTACAGGCATCTTTAATCGGCATAATGTTCGCGTTTGGGGCTCGCAACATCCGCATGCTATGATTGAACACGTTTGTGATAGCTCTCTACTGAACGTCTTGTGTAGACTATTGCACGACAGGAATGTTGGACCGCTTTTCTTTGCAGAAAACACAGTGAATGGGTCGGTGTATCGGACTTGTTGCATCATTTTGCATACTCTCAGGTACAAGCTTACAACCCAACTTTATCTTACAACAAGATGAAGCTTCGCCGCACTGGTCAACTGTTGTTCGCAAATTGCTGGATAAGAAATTTCCCAATCACTGGATCGGACGCGAAAGACCCATTGTCTGGCCACCACGTTACCCCAACATCAACCCGCTGGATTTCTTCTTGTGGAGATTCGTGAAGGGCGACGAAAGTGAACGATATTCTTATGTTAAGACGTATCATTGATGCTACTGTTACGGTTACAGAGGACATGTTACGAAGAACACGGCAAAAAATTAAATACAGATTAGATATTCTACGTGGTACAAATGGTTTACTTGTAGAGGTGGACTGATGATTATTAAATAAATTCATTGAGATGCCCTGGCATATGGTGAAATTTCACTATCGTATCAACTGTAGTTTTTTTCCTGGGCCTTTGAAACATAGGAGGTTTGAAAGGGACATATTTTTGACGTTATACTAAAGAAAAAATATGCTAATAGGATATCTGAAAGTTATTTCTGTTGGTGACAGATCTTGAATCAGAAAACACATCTTGTCCAACTAAAATGCATTAAGTAGTTGTCGTACCGAATCTCTGGAAGAATAATAATTAATGTAATTCTTAAACAAAGCCTAATAAAAATTCGGCAAAAATTTTATTTAAATCTGGAGTTACTGCTGATAGCGTTAGATGGTGCTATGGAATTTTGGCCATTCTTAGCTAAGTTAACGATGTGAACTACATAACTGTCAGTAAATAGGAACTTTGTTGTCATGGGACCTACAGTAAGATGAACAGAAATCATTCAAGGCAACAGAGGTAATGCTATTCCGATGTATTTCAGTCCCGCCTAACGAAGTACCAAAATGAAATCGCATTCGTGACGGGAATGATTCACACTAAATTCATTATACTACCTAGTGACTGACCACCTGAAACTACATGGAAAACATCTGGATAAAACGTGGCAAACATGTATCATGATTTTTAGACCGAGAGCTGAACTGTTGACGTTCCCCAAATGAATTCGGCGAGTAACCCTTTTCGGCATCTCGCCAGACAGCATAAAATGTAAATGCACTTAAATGCACTCGGGAGCGTCGTAAAATTGTACCAACTCGTGACCAGCGCTACGTCTTTTGCCGCTCCTTTGAAAGTGTATGTCTTCTTTCATAAAGTGATTGCCCATTGCCTAACGAATGGTGATTGGTGTCCGTTATAATAGAGTCCCTATAATCCTGCAGCATCTCCCACCTCGTGTAACAAGTTTTTCTCAAAAAGGATATTAAGTTCTGAGGCTACAGTCATAACTGAAACAGGACCTACCGAAACGGGTTTCACGTGGTCCCCAAAGAGCTCCCAAATCACGACTGCTTTCCACCTTTTTTGAGTTTCAAGGGCGGGCGAAGGTCTTCTCTATGAAATCCCATCGTAATTTCCCCTCTGGAGAAAAAGTATCTCAATTTTCTCAAATAGTAAATACATGTTTGTCAAGCCCACGAGCTCCCGTCACAGTGAGTTTTCCGAAAATGAGGCAGTTAGAGACACCAAGAACAGACGCAGGAATTATGGTCCTCAGATTTAACTCTCGATAAAAGAGACACTATGACACAGGTCTAAGAGAGAGCAGCCAAAAGATGAGATCAGTCCTGTATCGGTTAGCGCTACTGCCGAGAGACCGCTTTACACTGTAGTAACTTCAGATGTTTATGATGCTTGTTTACGATTATGGAGTGCGGTACTTCGTTAAGAACAGCAAAGGAGGCCCAAAAATATGTCAGCAAGAAATTACAGATGGTAAGGTTAAGGTACTGCTGTGAATGAGACAAAACAAACGAGAATGCCGTTGCGACACACGGTGTTAATCTACCAGGAAGTTACAAATCAGCTTAAACTCCGCTGCAGAGTAAAAATTATTCTGGAAACAACCAGGCCTGTGGCTAAGCCATGTCTACGAAAAATCATTTCTTCCTGGTGTCCTAGTGCCGTAAAACATGCAGGACAACTTCTGTGAAGTTTTGAAGGCACGAGGCGAGATACTGGCGGAAGTGAAGCTGTGAGAGCGGGTGGTAAGTAGTGCTTGGGTAGTTCAGTCAGTGGAACACTTGACCGCAAAAGGCAAAGGTCCCAGGTGCCAGTCCTGGTCCGACATATAGATTTAATCTGCAAACATGATTCAACTTGTAACAACTCAGGAAACCTAGAAAAAACGCTTATTCGCAAGAGAAATTACAAAATTATAACTTAAGTGGCTGAAATTCGATTTTCCGTTATTTAGTAAATGACGTACTGTAGTTGGTTTTCCCCTGTATGTATAAATTGTTGAATCTGACGCTGAGGCATCCCTTTGGACGCTGGAAACTATCAATTCTGGTGTTGTGATTTCATTGGCTTCTTACACTCTGTGTCTTTGGCTGACTCGTATATATCCGACACTTTCGGTACCCTCACAAGAAATTAATCAGAAGTTAAAGAGCCTGGTAATTTTTGTATCCTAGGTTGTCACAAGATCTTGAAATGTCACGATTACCAAAAAATTCTCACCGTCACCGATTGCCTTACAGTATGCAGTATCATACCATTCTGTTGAAACCTTGCGTCGTGATAAATTTTACACTCCAGCATGTCAATAGCAAATATTCGAAGTGGTAGTCATTGCGTTCTACCCATCATTTGAAAAATAAAATGCATAGCCCAATGATCCCATTAGACATAACTCCACACTATACTACCCAGTTGTAGCTTTCTAAAGGACTCCAAGTGTTAATGAGCATCGAGAACCACAGTTCTCTTTTAACTGAATTTACACGCAGTGAAATGAAGTGAATGTATCGGTGGGGATGAAATTAGTGACGACGCAATGACATGAAATTATACGTGTAAACAATGACATGTGCTTAGCCTGATCAGTTTCCTAATGGTTAAGGCGACTACTTGCAGTTGAAGGAAAGCAAAGCTCGAATCCCGGTCTGACACTGTTTTTCAGTTGTAGGTACTATTCATTATAGGTATTTTACTTCGGTTACTTGTTACATGCAAGTGGGTTTCATCTGACATCGACATTTAGTTCAGAAACACAAAGTCATTAGCTATCTTTATTTACATTAATTACCATACGTTAATTGGAACTGTTAACAGTCACCTTTCAGCTCTTGCGTGATCTGCGCCTTCCGCCAGCGACAATATAAATCAACACGGAGAATTCCATAACACTCTCTCGGAACCATGTCACTGCAACTGCTTTCTTACAACCTTGAGCCTTCGACTGTACACGGGCGAAGACTACATACTAAATGTTCAGTGGAGGACGGTTTACTGCGTCGCTTTACAAGTTTGTTTTTCAGAGCTGATCAGTTCTTTTCAGAGTATACTGTCAACACGTGTAAACCGTTGAGGTATGTTTAACCTGCTCAGCCAGCCTAATGATTGAGAATATTCTGATGTGACGCTGCATTTAAACTAAATGACGAAGACGTCTCTAGTTACAACTATTCTTTCCCAGGTCTGCCAATTTAGGTGGCAGCCACGACGCATACATAATTTCTTACCTAATATGCGCTGGCGAGCTCAAATATTACGAGCATTGTTCACAATGAGCATGAATGCTACCTGGTGGGCCGCGTGGGATTAGCCGAGCTGTTTAAGGCGCTGCAGTCATGGACTGTGCGGCTGGTCCCGGCGGAGGTTCGAGTCCTCCCTCGGGCATGGGTGTATGTGTTTGTCCCTAGGATAATTTAGGTTAAGTAGTGTGTAAGCTTAGGGACTGATGACCTTAGCAGTTAAGTGCTATAAGATTTCACACACATTTGAACATTTTTTTTTTGCTACCTGGTGGCGTTGTGAACACGTGACGTGACGCTGTAAGGAAAGTATTTAAGCGGAGCAGAGACGAATAGAGAATCACTCCAGCGACGATACGGGCCTTAAATACGAAAATTCACTGACGTAAGTGACTTTGACAAATGAAGAATTGTGTAAGAGGCCAGTTGAGGAATTGTAACCAGCCTGCCTGCGTGGTAGTCACACTGACCTACACCTGGAGTTATGGTCTGCGGTGCCATTTCGTACGACAGCGGGAGCATTCTCGCGATTAACCCACACATCCTGTATGCAAATTTGTATGCCCATCGACATGTTGTGCAGCCACTTACGAACAGCATTCCAGACGGCGTTTTCTAACAAGAGAACACTCGCCCATATACCGTCGTTGTAAGTCAACATATGCCGGCCGGTGTGGCCGAGCGGTTCTAGGCGCTTCAGTCTGGAACCGCGCTACCGCTACGGACGCTGGTTCGAATCCTGCCTCGGGCATGGATGTGTGTGATATCCTTAGGTTAGTTGGGTTTAAGTAGGTCTAAGTTCTAGGGGACTGATGAAATCAGATGTTAAGTCCCATAGTGCTCAGATTCCTTTGAACCATTAAGTCAACATAATCTAGAGAGTATCGATACGTTGCTTTCGCCTGCTCAGTCACCAGATCAGTTTCCAATGGAGCACATATGGGACATCATCGGGCGAAAACTCTAGCATCATCCACAATCAGCATTAACAGTCCCTGTATTGAGTGCAAAAGATGTGGAACTCCATCCCACAAACGGACATCCGGCACCAGTACAATGCTATACATTCATATCTGCATGCCTCCATACAACCTCCCGGTGGTTAAGCTATTCATTTCACATTTGCCATGGAGTATCTCTCGCTTGAATCAACGCATGACCCTGCAATGTTAATCACTTAAATATGACTCTAAATCAATTATTTTTTATTGATGTGATTTTCTCCCGCAAGTGTATTAACTCTTTGAAAAAGCTATTTACTCTTCAACTTTTGAACTTTATCATATTAAAATTACAATCAAATTAATACCACTAGCTGCTTACAGGCGTTGATATAAGTCAACGGGGACAGTTGAAAATGTGTGCCCCGATCGGGATCTCCTGCTTACATGGCAGACACTCTAGCCATCTGAGCCACCGAGGACATAGAGGAATAGTGCGACTGCAGGGACTTATCTGTGACACGCCTCCTGTGTGACCCACATTCGCAACTTATTGTCCCGTACTATATTCGTAGTGCCCCTGCCCATTATACTCATTACTCGCGGCTTTACTGCCGATTCCCGTAAGGGTTCTGGCACTGTTTGTGCATCGTCGCAGAAGAAGGTGGTCAAATGGCCGGTGAACTTTATATATATATATATATGAAGATGGTATCTGTTCTGTCTGACATGTTCTATTCTACAATCTATCCTACAATTCTATCCTACAATCTGTTCTATCCTAAAATCTGTTAAAGGTAACGCATTTCTACTGACTGCAGATTCTTGTTTCAGCACTTGCTGAGATTGAATTTTTCAGCAGAGTGAGCCCTACGTTACCCTTCGACAACGGAATGTTGGGTAAGTCTGCGTTCAGGTCTCATTACCAGCTGGTACAACGCTTTACAAAACTTACGAGGTAGGTAATGCAACAGTCAGACCACAAAATTGTCGAGACTTTTGTGGACATTAGTTGGGCTATTGCCTGTCGGCTTCAGTCTTGGGTTCTTTTGCCCGCGTTTGTTTGAACGGTTTCCTTACAGTTCCCACGTCTGCCATCAGCAATGGAGATCGAATCTTTGATAATGCCAGTCTCTTGTGCTGGTGAAACGTCTGGAAAATCGTCCGCCCGAAGAATCCAGACAGAAGCCAAGAGGTAGTACGTCAAGAGTCAAAGTCAGTCAGTCGTCAGCAGGCGGGCCCAAAGTAAAATTAGCGTTCTTTTCTAACTTAAATTAACTTAGGCTAAGGACAACACAAGCACCCACGCCCAAGGGAGGACTCGAACCTCCGACGGGGGGAGCCGCGCGTATAGTGACAAGGCGCCTCAGACCATAAGGCTTCCCCGCGCGGCTTATTTTTGATTCTCTTGCTCCTAAGTGTTCTGCAAATAGAAAACTCATTCATCAGGCACTTCTCGCTATTCTTGCCAAAGCATCGGCAATAATTAAATTGTAATGACTGCGAGAGGAGGAGACTAACAACTATGTGATCAGGTGGGTACGGGGGGTTTCAGTGAATGATAAGTTGTTGCTCTGTCCAACTGACTTCAATTACATTACTAAATTAGCACCCAGTTTATCACTGACTATATAAAAGCATGATGGCCTCGTCGCAGTATTTCTTATGAGCAATAACTCTGATTAAGCCCTACATACTTCATCCTGCTGCGCAAGCAGTTGAATCTACAACGTTCACGTTTGTGTAATTTATCGTGTAATTGCATCCACGATGCACTTTTGTGCGAATAAGAACACCCGCCCTGCTACACAACCTCACGGTTCCCTCTATAACAAAAGAAGAATTGGAACAAATACTAACACTTGCAAGGAAAATCCACTCAAGATACACAGTCTAGCATGCGAAACACCTAACTCAGCAGCCATGAATGCTGCTGAAGAAAGGAAAGAAAATGACAGCAGTGTGAAGCTTCAAATAAATTTTCGCTTAATATGAATCGTGCTGTGCGTTGAACATATACTGTGGAGTATCATGACGTATTCTTTTTGAAACGAAGTCGCCATTTACCCTGTCTAACAATTGGTAACTACACCTTTGTCGAATGACAGTTATATTCAGTACCAACGCTTATGACTTCTTTTCGATTGCCATTTAATAATTATTTTGGTATGATTCAGAATCAATGTGCTTGTGGTCCGGCTTCGGTTCGTACTTCAAACAACCACTTTTAATAGATTTCCGCAGTCCCCATTCACCCCTTGTAACAAAGATTGACCAAGGTTCCAAATACGTCAAGGTCTCTAAGGAAGATGAGTGTTTTGGTTAGAAATCTGGTACCGCACAAGAAACTTCATCATGTAATTTCAAGCTGTAGCATGCACATACAAAATTAACGGTGAAAATTAAATACGATTTTCATCGACTCTTCACGCATTGGCAATGATAAATATAGGTACTGATTCACGGAATTTTTAGTCACGTCATCTACTTTGTACCTTTTGATCTTGCCACTCTAGTTCCAGTCATCTCGCTACTTGTGATAAAATTCGATATTTAACGTTTGACTGTGCTTCGTTATCAATCGATTAGGTGCCGGGTTCTAATTCCCATACATCACAAAACTTTTCCTTACGTCATTTCAAATTTAATATTCACCTACTTTGTTATTTGTGAGAACTTTTCGTGGATAGTAAACAGGGACAACCGTTGCTGAGTAGGAGTCCTGGGTACAGATCCAATAAAAAATTTTCCTCATATAATTTCAAGCTGAGGCTTGATTTTTGAAATCTCTCTTACTGTAATAAATTTGAGAATACAAGCGTTGAAGAGTGTCTCATAATGAATAACGTGTTTCTTGATGTTTGTAGTACGGTGGTTCTAATTTCTATCTGAACTAATTGCCATACAAAGCAGTTTTCTCCAGTGGCCCGGTGTGGTAGCCATTTTGTATAGTCGAACGACTATACCGGAAATATAGTTGCGGACCAGCGAGGCAGTTGCGTTACGTTGGGCTGCGTACAAGTGAAGCGGAACGCAGTTCAGATCTTTCTGATACTTCCGAGCATAATAGTACGTAGAAGTTATCATGTGTAAGCCGACGACCACCACCTGCTTTGATAATTTTAGTAATTGGTTGCTTCTTCGACACTCCCCTCCCCCTCCCCCCCTCCGATTGCGATGAAGCAGTTGCTGAAAGATTCAGTGCGAATTTGAGTTATATTTCGAACAGGTACCCTACACAAAATATCATCCGGAACTGTCCAGGGCTCACATGACTTGTAAATGTTTGCAACAAAATAATAGATCTCCTTGCGACATATGATTCTGGTCAAATAAAGAGCATTGTGACGGATATGGGGATTAGTTACCACGAGGTCGTTGTAGCGTGACTGAATTGTGCATCATCGAAGTTCACCAAAAGTAAACATGAAATAAATCTACTGAAAAAGATAAAAATTCGATTGACGCCTTCCTAAGAGACAACTGAAAGTGGCTAATTAATTTTTGTTGTATGGTAATGTATAATTATATTTATTGGTATTTTGTCTGTGTGTTAATGTGAAGTTGAACTCGTGATTACAGAAACAATTAAGGTCGTATTTAAGTTTATAAGTAATCTTGCAATTCTTGGAAAGTGATCAGCAGTGCAAAAGTTGATCACAAATGCACCATTAAACTGTGTACTGCAACACTCTTGAGAGAATACAGTCTGTTCTATGAAATTTAAGAACTCTCCTGTTAGCAATAATACAAGCAATCTGACTGCGACAAAAATATGAAATGTAAATAACTACCAAAAATGCCCTGTCTAAGAAGTACATTACTGTTGAAATCGTAATTGTATCACACGTAAATTATAAGTGGCCTACCTGTTTGCACAATGAATAAATGCTGTTCTACTGCTGTCTCCAAACTAATGTGGTTGCTAGTTAAAAAATAAAAATTCAGACTACTAGCAACGCGATGTGCAACGCATGTTTTAAACTATAGAGACATCCTGAAAACTTCCGTGTTAATGAATCTCATTACTGCAGTGATCATTGTCAATTACACTTCTGTTACTGAGTAACTCGGGAAAGCAAAATTGTATATGTGAAACTTCAACTAAAGAGACGAATGCTGACTGATGGAAAAACAATAAAGTAACTGTATTAATAAAACTTTACATCACTAAGACAAAATATTTAACACTTGAAATATTAAAAGTCACTTTACATTAGTAGTGAAAAACCTAAAAAAATTCTATTTACTTTCTTACAAGCATGAACGCTATCTATCTCCGAAGAAAAATCTGTGAATCACACATTGTTACATTATCATAAAGATCTCCAACTCTAAATCCCTGACATAATTAGATACTATGCTTAGATGTCTCAGAAAATACGCTAATACAGTACCTTTTGGAGTCTTCTGCATGAGTTTAAAAATGTCTCTCCACAAATGAAAAATAATATAGTAAAATTATTGCCGTCACACAGCATGGCCTAAACACATCTTCTATGTTGTATGTTAACCAGGGACCTAGAAGCGACGGAGAGGCTCCGACCCCGCCGCAGCCGCAGTGGTCCATAACCCTCCACCGCCCCACACCGAACCCAGGGTTATTGTGCGGTTCGGCCCCCGGTGCCATCTCTAAAGTCTTCAGGCGACAACAACGAACTGCGCATTGATTCAGACAAGATACCTGCGTTGTGCTAAAAGTGTTAACTGAGCGCAAATAACAAATATTGTGAGGTCCTTCCATGAGCACCAAAAAAATCCATTAAATCTCAATTATACGATAATTTACACAAACGTGAAAGTTGCAGATTCAACTAAATAGCAAAGGATAGTAATAGTAAAAAACATCTTAAATTGGTATCATCAGACAGTAAATATTGTGTGGAAGGCGAACCAAAAACTGTGTTTTTCGGCGGAATACTTAGAAGATGTAACAGATCTGCTATAGAGATTGCGTGTACTACGTTTCTCCGTCCTCTTCTGGAGTACTGCTGCGCGTTAGGGTATCCTTACCAGATAGGATTGAGGGATGTCATCGAAAAAGTTCAAAGCAGTGCTAAATTGAAGAAAGATTGTCACGTAGAAGGCAGGCGAGTTGGGCTGGCAGTCATTAAAACAAATTGCAGATAGACCTTTTCGCAAAGTTTCAATCACCAACTCTCTCCTCCAAATGTGAAAATATTTTGTTGACGCCCATCTAAACGGGAAGAAATGACCATAATAGTAATATAAGAACTCAGAGCTCGCACGGAAATACAGGGTCATCCAAGAATACCTTGTCATCACAAAATGGGTATACAGTTTTACTACACGCTACACGGGGGGGGGGACACATCAATACATTTCAGCGTGGTGACCCTGCAGATCTACGCATAGTTCTCATCTCTCTTGCGTGGCACGAAACAGGTCGCCAACACGTATTGTGTTGTTGCTCCTATTGCATCGGTTATTTGTTGTAGCATCTGATCTAGGCTATTAATCTTTACTTGTGACACCTCTGACATTATAAAACGTAACCAAAATAGCTCAAAGGCGTCAGGTCATAAGAGCTGGCAGCCCATAATCTAGGTATGAAACGATAGTATGGTATTGTTGGTCGGGATGTCCCATTCATGATCCAGGCGATGCGCGGCCAGTCCGTCTACCAGAAAATATTTCCTCCAGTAATCCCGAACGATGATTGTAAAAAGCGGAGGTGCGTCACCTTGTTGGAAAGCAACGAAGTCTTTTATTCGAACCAGTCCCAGTTGCGGTTCCAGATACTGTTGAAAGCGTATCTAGGTAAATGGTCCCTGTATTTGTCTTTTCGGCAAACATGAAAGGTCCGTACACTTTTGTTTTGGTCGCTCCCATCCAAACATTCACTTTAGGTGTGTTACGTTCCCAGTCCTGAATTGCGTTTGGCTGTTCATCCGCCCAACTGCTACAGTAGTGCCTATTCACCTTGCCACAAGTGTGAAATGTGGATTCATCACTGAACAGAACGTTTTCCATTAGATTTTCGTCCTCGATTGCTTGTAGCAGGTCTGCACACAATCCAACACGAGCAGCAGTATTTTCAGAATCAAAGTGGTACATAGTCTGGACGTGGTATGCACGTTTATTCAACAGGAATCTTAGTGACCGCCACACAGTTGTTTCCGGGGCAATTGCTCGCTACTGAGTCGTCATGTTGAGGCGGTTCGACTGCGCTTGATAGTATGCTGTATGGCGTCTATGGTCTCTGGTGATATTACTGGCCTCCCATGAAGTACTCTATCAGCAACACTTCCTGTTCTTTTGAATTTATTCACTAAATCCCTGATAGCTTGCTTAGATGGACCTGGCTTTCTAAACATCCTCAGGAAATCCTGTTGGATCTCTTGATAGGTCATGCTTCTCAGTCGAACAGAAACAACGGCTATTCTTTCTGAAATTGTGATGATTCTTCAGGAGCATCTGCAAAATATAAGATAGGCTTTGCAACAACTGCTCGAAAGTAATATGCTCCTAAAATAGCGTAAAACATCTCGGATGGATTTATTTTACGAGCGTAACATGGAGTAATAGGAGTAACGACATACACGGCATAAAAAACAATCCATAAAATAATTGAAAATGGCCTAAGGCCAAAACTGTACAATCGTACTTGAAATAAAAAGAACGACAACTGAGGGCTTCATGAAAACTTTCAAAAAATTCATCACAGCTACAGACCCTATCGCATTGAAAATTATAAAAATGAGACATTGGTCAGCAATTTCAAGGAAATTTCAAGCGAAGTTTGAATCACCCTTTATTTAGATGTTCATTTTCTCCAGGTCTATTCAAGCATGGAACGCTCGAGAAGTAATCTGGAACACTTAATTGTGAAGTGCAGAGTAGGTCTAATCACGCAAATGTAGATGCACTGAGTGGACGTCTGCACCTATAGTAGACGACACAGGGAGAAACTGTGATGTCAAGGACTACGAGCAATAGTAAACTTTTTTTTTTTTTTTTTTTTTTTTACAATGACGGAAAAAGTCTTCGTGATTCACACTTCATGTTTCATCAGCAAACGGAAAAGAACAGGTATTATTGTTATGTGATTCTAACATTCTGCGTGGTGTCTGTTTGTTATATATATTGTGTCTCCCTACCACTTTCGCGCAACGACGCTCTGAGCGTGTTTTTTAGGGAATTGACTAGTTTGAACCTGGGACCTGTTGCTGGTAAGGAGACGCCAGACCACACATGAAATGTAGAATTCAGATGAGTTCAGTGAGACTCGCGATGATATAAGCAAATACTTAATGTTTTCAGCATCAGCTCCACTGCACTCCCTGTAAAAGAATCTTAATACTAACTAAATTTAGTGGAAGAGGTTCAAGGCTTTCCTATTTTTAGTTAGCTGGTAAAATAACGTCGAAAAAGCAGTTAAGTCTACCATTGGAAATTTTATTCTACTCACAAAACATTGTTTATAAATTGCACTATTGATAAAAGGAAATGTTTTAATACAGGATGGTAAAAACCAACTGCATTCAACAAAAATGGGAACGGATATTCCCTGAGTGGGTTTCCAAGTTCTACAATGGATCGAAGGATGACCTATGCCATATCACATCTATAATCTAGGTTTAAATTAAGTTTCACAAGAGAGAAAACTATCAAAATGGTCTACAGTGACCCTAAATTATCTTCAATTACTTATCTAACTTGTCGTAAATTACAGTGGCTGATGTGGCTTCTCAATAACTATATAACATAAAAATCATCGCGTTTCAGATTTTTACGTCAAGTGGCAAATGTGAACACCATGAGCTTTAATTGACGATCGACACTAGTATTACGCAAAAAAGGGATGTAACAGATGAGACTTCTGCAGTTCTGAGTGGAGCCTTATGCACTCAAAAATGCGGCATCGCGTGCATTCATTACTTTGACGGTGTTCGTCAGGGGGGGCGGACAGCACAGCTCCGCTCACCCTGCCGTCTCGGAAGCAACTCTCTCCTAACTTCTGCTTACTACAATTTACCGAAGTTGGTTTAAAAAAAAAACTATCTGGCTGTGTTTTCATCTGACCAATCAGGGTCTCAATGTTAACCTTAAGCTCCGCCTTCAAAAATTCTGTCTATCCAATGAGAAACGTTATACTTTTCGTGGTGGGGCAATGTTTTTAAAGTTTGCAACGTAACAGATACGCGAAAAAGTCTCACGCTAAAACTTGCAGCTGGTGTGGTTCTTTTAATGTTATCGTAAGATCTATACTGTTCTTCAGGAGGGCTCTATCTTTTAACATGGGCTGGGGGTGGTCCTGACGTAACAGTGATGCGAGAAAGTCTCACGCTAAAACATGCGGCTGGGGTGTGGTCCTAGCGCTTAGCTGGCGACGTGGCTGTCCGTCCGTCCCTTATCGTAGGGCCTTCCAGCTTAACGCGGTTCTGCTCTCGGCTTCTGTTCTCGTTTCTCCCCTCAGAACTACGTCTGTCTCACGGTGGGAAGGTATGACATGCATTTAGGCATTCTTGTGTTAGTCTGTGGTATTCCATTTGTTCACTCGTTACTTGTATTACTTTGGTTAATTTAATGTCACGATTTATTCGGAGCTACTGGATTTGCTTATCATGTCAGGGTTTTCATGGAAGGTGTTGGATTTGCCTGACACATTACATATCACCACGCTTCGAACTTAATTTTTGTACTGAAGTTAGGCAATGATTGAATCGTTGTCTAAGCCAGTCAAAAATTATTCTGTTATCTAAATTTTGTTGTTTACTGTTCAGCCTCATTATTCTGGTTCTATGCTAGTTTGTATTACTAATTTATATTTTTATATTCTTCCACATTATTCTCAAAAATGACAAGAGAAGAATATTTTTATGCTATTATTAATTTTTAATTATTTTCTTTCTTTATTTAAGGGTGAAGTTTGCTTTTGAAGGTGTTTGTTATCGAAAGTGAGGAGTCTTTCATATCGATTTTCTTAGAAATACAGGGTTATTACAAATGATTGAAGCGATTTCACAGCTCTACAATAAATTTATTATTTGAGATATTTTCACAATGCTTTGCACACACGTACAAAAACTCAAAAAGTTTTTTTAGGCATTCACAAATGTTCGATATGTGCCCCTTTAGTGATTCGGCAGACATCAAGCCGATAATCAAGTTCCTCCCACACTCGGCGCAGCATGTCCGCATCAATGAGTTCGAAAGCATCGTTGATGTGACCTCGCAGTTCTGGCACGTTTCTTGGTAGAGGAGGTTTAAACACTGAATCTTTCACATAACCCCACAGAAAGAAATCGCATGGGGTTAAGTCGGGAGAGCGTGGAGGCCATGACATGAATTGCTGATCATGATCTCCACCACGACCGATCCATCGGTTTTCCAATCTCCTGTTTAAGAAATGCCGAACATCATGATGGAAGTGCGGTGGAGCACCATCCTGTTGAAAGATGAACTCGGCGCTGTCGGTCTCCAGTTGTGGCATGAGCCAATTTTCCAGCATGTCCAGATACATGTGTCCCGTAACGTTTTTTTCGCAGAAGAAAAAGGGGCCGTAAACTTTAAACCGTGAGATTGCACAAAACACGTAAACGTTTGGTGAATTTCGAATTTGCTGCACGAATGCATGAGGATTCTCTACCGCCCAGATTCGCACATTGTGTCTGTTCACTTCACCATTAAGAAAAAATGTTGCTTCATCACTGAAAACAAGTTTCGCACTGAACGCATCCTCTTCCATGAGCTTTTGCAACCGCGCCGAAAATTCAAAGCGTTTGACTTTGTCGTCGAGTGTCAGGGCTTGTAGCAATTGTAAATGGTAAGGCTTCTGCTTTAGCCTTTTCCGTAAGATTTTCCAAACCGTTGGCTGTGGTACGTTTAGCTCCCTGCTTGCTTTATTCGTCGACTTCCGCGGGCTATGTGTGAAACTTGCTCGCACGCGTTCAACCATTTCTTCGCTCACTGCAGGCCACCCGTTGATTTCCCCTTACAGAGGCATCCAGAAGCTTGAAACTGTGCATACCATCGCCGAATGGAGTTAGCAGTTGGTCGATCTTTGTTGAACTTCGTCCTGAAGTGTCGTTGCACTATTATGACTGACTGATGTGAGTGCATTTCAAGCACGACATACGCTTTCTCGGCTCCTGTCGCCATTTTGTCTCACTGCGCTCTCGAGCGCTCTGGCGGCAGAAACCTGAAGTGCGGCTTCAGCCGAACAAAACTTTACGAGTTTTTCTACGTATCTGTAGTGTGTTGTGACCATATGTCAATGAATGGAGCTACAGTGAATTTATGAAATCGCTTCAATCATTTGTAATAGCGCTGTATATTTTTTTATCAATGTAGTAATTATGTAAACTCTATTCCTAACACATTTTCTAAATATCATGTACAAGTAAAATGTTTTTGTTTCTAGACACTCATTTCAACATTGTTACACTAACAAATAAGAATTATTTCCAGGAATTGCTATGACAGAGAAATATACATACACAAGTATTGAGATATTGTCCTAACAAATAGTACAAATGTTAAAAAAAAGGGGAAACATCCAACAAGATAGTTTTTTGTTCTTTGTTTTTATAAGGAGAAAATAAGTAAAATATAGTTATTCTTTTATTTTTACGAGGAAGAAATAAGTGGCATGTAGTTTCAGTGCTTATTATGCCTTACTTTTGTTCTTTATATACTGTCCATTTCAGAACTAATGACTTATTTTTATCGATAGTCTATTTTTTAATTAAGTCCATAGTCAATGACTGTTATTTTGTAGTTTATTAGCTGTCTGGTGTACTTAACTTATTTAGTTTTTCACACATTTCTTTTGCACAATTCCTACATCACATAATTTGATTTCACACATTCACACAATCCTATGAATGTTTAAGCATGAGGTTGGCGAATGTTTTTGCACGAAGGTGATGGACTTGAGTGAGATGGATGTGGGCAAGTATTTGATGTGCAGCTATGTTCGTCGTTCCTTGTTGGCTTTGCAAGTGTGTGTTGCTGTTGTGGAGGTCCCATAATGGAATGGAGCTGTGAGTGCAGAATCTCATGGTTTACTGGCTTTGTATGCGTGAAAGTCATCGTTATGTGTAGCTGAAAGCGGTCGTTTTTCGTTGTAATACTTCGCAGACGACTAGTTTACAATCGGATAGGGATTTGGGAAGGTATGTCGTCTATTTTTCACCCATCTTCTTTCTTGGTCTCAGTCTTGCGAATCTTCAACTTCTGTTCTTCCTGCTTTTTCTCTGCTTCTTACTTGCTTCTTGGTTCTTCTCTGGGCAGGATATGGAAATATTTATTGATAACTAGTCGCTTTGAAGTTCTACTCCCAGTAACAGTTTGATAAATGGTTTGGGCATGTCATTTCTACTTTATGGACATTTTCTTCAGTTTCGTGCATCAGCGTGCTGTTTAATAGCGGTAGTGTGACTTTTACACGTATTTTTTGCCAGTGGTGGCTTGCCAAAGCCATCTTTTCGCCGGGCCATATTTTACTCACTCCGCTGAGTCGGGGCGCTCGGAGACCCTTCCGGCATTCGGCGTCCCGTCTTGTCTCTGCAGGGTTCCATCACTGTGTGGCTCTGTGTTCTGTCCCAGCAGGATTCTGCCTAGCGGGCGAATTTATTGTCCACTTTCGATACAAGGGCCTTCTGTTGGTCTCGCTGTCCTTTGCTTTCTCTCGATGCTTCTGCCTTGCAGGAATCGTGTCTTGCTAATCACGTCCTTTCCTTTCTTGATACTTCTCTCGTTGCAACTAGTGGGTCATTGCATCTTGTCCTTGCTGGAGTTTTTACAATGGTTCTTACTAAAAGTTTTACTTGTAATCATCTAACATATGTCTAGTACCTACATTAATTTACACCTTCTTAAAAAGCTTTACAAATTTCGGCGCCCTTTCCATGTTACAATTCTAAGATATTTTGAGTCTTAACTTATACAAGAAACCTCAAATTGGTTTTTTATTTTTGTGTAGTGTCGTGGTGTATAGCATTTTAGTATTTCATGCTGTTAGACTATCAATACTTTATCCCTTCACCTTAATCTATGGTACTATTGGTGTTATTTTTGTTTTTATTTTTATTGAAACTACTTTCTTTTCCCACCTTCCTCTCTCTTCATTCTTCTTTCTCCTGACGATCTTATCTGCAACATAATCTTGAAATATTGTGCTGATTATTTACCAGTAATAAAATTAATCTTCAAACTTGTACTGAAAGTGATTAATACTGCCAGTCTTAGGTAAAAATACCTCTGCTTTATCTCGTAAAATACCTTCTAATTCTCTTTTACTGTGTTCCGAAATACCTTGAACTTCTTGCAATTTTTCATCGATTTCTTTATGGACTTCTAACACGAGTTGAGGCGATTCCCCCTTTTGTGCATACCATTCTAATTCTTGATCCTCTTTATCTCGCGCCATTCATAATTGTTTGTTTATAACTGGTATTTCTTCTAATTTTAGCTTTTGCTCAAAGAGAAGTGTGACATTCCCCAATGTTACGCTATCTTTCCCCATATCTCTTATCGCACGTTTCTCATTTAAAAAATCTGCACCTATAATCAAATCTACAGTTAGTTTAGGTGTAATTACGAAGTTGGCTTCGATCTTTTGACCTTGGCACGAAAGAGTTAACCTTGTTTGTCTCGTAACTTCCACAGCATTGTTTCTAATAGGACCTCTCACTTTAATCTTACGTGTTTTCAGAACTGGCAATTCCTCATTGGCATTACACTGCATGAATAAATTTTCTGACATCGCAGTCAGTTCACTTCCACTATCAATTACAATATTGACCGGGATATGCTTTAGCATGGCCTTCACGAATTTGAAAGGGTTTGTTCTGTTCTTCTTCTTCTTGCATCAATGAATCCTCCACTGAATCATTCATTTGTCTTTTAAGGAATTGCCCTTGTGAATTCGAACTTTCAGTAGGATAAGCTTCGACTGCTACTTCTCTCTCTTTTATTTCCTCTTCTCTATTTCTTCCTTCATTTACGCTTTCTTCAACATCCTCCACTTTTTCCTCATCCTCATCTTTCTTCTCCTTCTTCGTCGCTGCTTCCATATAACCGCATCTAAATGCTCTAATTATTGCTTCATAGCTTCCTTCATTATATACGTTGGGTTGTGTGCCCACTCGTAACTTATTTTCAACTTCTGTCGACTGCGCATTATCCTCATTGAATTCGCTTTCCCTAGTTTCCATCTCAAATAGCTCTGCAATATTCATTACTTCGTCCTTTCCTCCTACATTCGTTGTGCATGCCTCTGGTAATTGGTCTTCCTCGTCAGTATTCTCCCAATTAATTTCGTCCCAACACGATATTGTGATTTTCTTGTCTTCGTTTTCATCTGGTACCTGCGGATTTGTTTCTTCCTTCTTCTCTTCTCGTGATAAGATTTTTACTTCTCTGTTCAAGGTGCTGCAATTGTCCTGGGTCGGTGCGTCATTCTCTTTGGCATGGGAGCTTAGCTGTCAATTTGAACGTTTATCAGGGTTGGGTGGTCTTACCTCCACCTCTTCTATCTGTATTCTCTTTTCTTGTTCAGGTTGTTGATAGTGGTATCTTTGTTGATAATTTTTCGGTATATTGGTTCTCCAGTACTCATTCTGGTTGTCGTTATTTCCTCTGTAATAGTTGTTGCCGTTCCTGGGTGAATTATAGTTATTGCCATATTCTCTTCTAAATCCATAACCGGTTCTTTGTTGAAATCTATTGTCGTTTCTTGGTGCGAAGTTATCATATGGTTCGTAATTATTGTTTCTTCGTACTGTGTCTTGTGGATTCCACTGATTTTTGCTTTCGTTTTCACGTGCGCTTCGTCTTTTTCTTGCGTCATCTTCCGAAAATATGAACTCTAGTTCCCTTAGAATACCTTTAAATGCTTCGACGTCATTGCCTCCGCGACCTACTAATGATTGCAGGTATTTCAATGGTAGCTTCATCGCGCATAATTTAATCAACACTCCGTCACTGTATGGTACATCTAAGCATTGATTTTTCTTTGCCATTAATTCGAAAAATTTGACGGGACTCTTCTCTCCTGAATTTTCAAAATATGGGTTCTGTAATAATTCGTACTTCACTCTGTTCTGTGCTTCGCTGGACCAATTTCGTGAGAGAAACTTCTCTCTGAAATCTTCGTACGATCAGCATGTCGCTGCAACATTCTGCATGGTTTCTGTGACTGTTCCTGACATGTGTGGACATATAAAGTCTAATTTGTGTGCTAGCATCCAGTGTTCTGGTGATCCTACTCGGAATTGATCGATAAAAGTTCGTGGATGTAATGAGTTTCCTTCTCGAAAGTGCTGAAATTTTATGACTGTGCAAAATTGATCGTAGTCGTACTTCGTCATAGTTCCATATGAAATTCGCGATTCTTCGCCACTTTTGTTTCTGATCATTTCTCCCGTCGTTCTTTCCGGTTGTGGTAGATCCATTGGATATTGTCCACTGTAACTTTCGCCTACCCTTGCGTGGTATCGTTGGAGTGGTACGCAACTATTTTCTTCCATCGGTTGTGAACGTGTAGCTGAATGCATTGCACTGTACTCTTTGCGACCTGGCTTTCCATTGTCACGTATGTTACTTTCTGCTTGTGATTGGAATCGCAAATGCATGATATCTTCGTTAATTGTTTGTTTTTCCGGTGCTGTTACAGATACGGATGAGGTTGCAGACTCAGTGCCTGTTCGATCCTGTTCACTACGCTCTTCAGTGGTTTGCAACAACTCTGTTCGCAATTTCTGAAATTGTCGCTTCGTTTGCGCTTCTATTTTGACTATGCGGTTATCATATCTTTTCAGCGCTGCTTTTGTTATACGTTTGTGTAACACACTGTTTTCAACAACTTCACTTGCTGTACCTGCTGCTTGTCTAGTAATTTCGTTTATCTGTTTCTCTAGTTTCTTGACTTCTCCCTGGGTTTCTTGTTTCTTTACTTACTCGGTTAGGCGGAGCGCGTGCGTCGTGGTATAACAACCCGGCGTCACGGTGTTCTCGAGCCAAGCGTGTTAGGGTTGCGTTCGCGCCGTGGCTCCGTGTCCGTGCGCCACAGCGTGCGGTGCGTGTGGGTGCAAGCCTGCGCGTGCCGTGCGTCCCGTGTGCGTCGGCGCGTCCACGTGTGCGGCGCAGTTTACTCCCTCGCGTGATCCGATTCGAGGACACTGCCAGGCGGGGAGTTTGACTGGGGCGGTACATCTGTCAAAAGAACAATACGAAAGAACTTGCCCCCCTTCTAACAGCCGTGTACCGCAAGTCTCTAGAGGAACGGAAGGTTCCAAATGATTGGAAAAGAGCACAGGTAGTCCCAGTCTTCAAGAAGGGTCGTCGAGCAGATGCGCAAATCTATAGACCTATATCTCTGACGTCGATCTGTTGTAGAATTTTAGAACATGTTTTTTGCTCGAGTATCATGTCGTTTTTGGAAACCCAGAATCTACTATGTAGGAATCAACATGGATTCCGGAAAGAGCGATCGTGTGAGACCTAACTCGCTTTATTTGTTCATGAGACCCAGAAAATATTAGATACAGGCTCCCAGGTAGACGCTATTTTTCTTGACTTCCGGAAGGCGTTCGATACAGTTCCGCACTATCGCCTGATAAACAAAGTAAGAGCCTACGGAATATCAGACCAGCTGTGTAGCTGGATTGAAGAGTTTTTAGCAAACAGAACACAGCATGTTGTTATCAATGGAGAGACGTCTACAGACGTTAAAGTAACCTCTGGCGTGCCACAGGGGAGTGTTATGGGACCATTGCTTTTCATAATATATATAAATGACCTAGTAGATAGTGTCGGAAGTTCCATGCGGCTTTTCGAGGATGATGCTGTAGTATACAGAGAAGTTGCAGCATTAGAAAATTGTTGCGAATTGCAGGAAGATCTGCAGCGGATAGGCACTTGGTACAGGGAGTGGCAACTGACCCTTAAAATAGACAAATGTAATGTATTGCGAATACATAGAAAGAAGTATCCTTTATTGTATGATTATATGACAGCGGAATAAACACTGGTAGCAGTTGCTTCTGTAAAATATCTGGGAGTATGCGTGCGGAACGATTTGAAGTGGAATGATCATATAAAATTAATTGTTGATAAGGCGGGTACCAGGTTGAGATTCATTGGGAGAGTCCTTAGAAAATGTAGTCCATCAACAAAGGAGGTGGCTTACAAAACACTCGTTCGACCTATACTTGAGTATTGCTCATCAGCGTGGGATCCGTACCAGATCGGGTTTATGGAGGAGGTAGAGAAGATCCAAAGAAGAGCGGCGCGTTTCGTCACAGGGTTATTTGGTAACCGTGATAGCGTTACAGAGATGTTTAACAAACTCAAGTGGCAGACTCTGCAAGAGAGGCGCTCTGCATCGCGGTGTAGCTTGCTCGCCAGGTTTCGAGAGGGTGCGTTTCTGGATGAGGTATCGAATATACTGCTTCCCCCTACGTATACCTCCCGAGGAGATCACGAATGTAAAATTAGAGAGATTAGAGCGTGCACGGAGGCTTTCAGACAGTCGTTCTTCCCGCGAACCATACGCGACTGGAACAGGAAAGGGAGGTAATGACAGTGGCACGTAAAGTGCCCTCCGCCGCACACCGTTGGGTGGCTTGCGGAGTATAAATGGAGATGTAGATGTAGATGTAGGTGTTGTTACGTAATGTTTTGATCTCGTCCTGAATGTCATTACGCAATGTTTGTACGTCTTCTTGCACCTTGTCAATGTCTGTCCACAATTGATTGTGACCTGTTATTAAGTTTCCTATTACTTCTCGAGATTCTTTTGCCTCGTCTTCAATATGACTTAGGTGTAACTGAATTGTTTTGTTTTGTTCTTTAATCTCACGCATTTGTCTCGTGGTTTCTGCATTCTGAATTTGAATTTGGTTCGCTATGTCTTTATTTTGCCTTGTCATGGCTTCCGTAATTTGTTGTAATAATTCTGCCAGATTGGTGGGTCCTATTGCGTTTTCTTCCGACGTCCTACGCTCTGTGTGTTCGCCCAAGTGTTGGTTCGCAACCGATTGCATTGAACTGTGCTGTGACACGTTTCTGCTCGCGTTCCTTGTACTCTGTGGTGAGGGAGCTCTGATTACTTGTACTATGGGTTCTACGTATTCAAGACGTAAGTTAGAGTCCTCATCGACTGTCTCTGTACCTTCCTGCTCCTCTGTCGTATGCTGATTTACGTTTTCTATGACTTGACGTACATTATCCTCGTTATGGTGCGTTATATGTCCTATTTCTCGCGATACTGCATCGTCTGTTGTACTGTCCTCTATTCTCTGTCCATTTTCATGCTGGGTCTCTACCTCAATTCGGTCAAGGTCTCGATCTGCCATTGCTAATCTTTCCGAATCCCTTATTTTCTGTTTTAAAAGCAATTCACGTGCCCTACTTCGCGTCAACATGCGCTCATACGATCTCACGCGTTTCATAAACTTTTTGTTCACACGACTTGACAAACCATTCACTTACTTGTTGGGTCAGAACCAACTTGTCAACGATGTATCCGCCACGTGTGCGCTTGCATTGGAGAGAAAACTTAATTCTAACAATATTAAAATTCACAACTTAATTATGCTATTGTCTCTGGCAGAATGTCTCACGTTTATTGAATACTTTCTTACTATCTATCGCTGCAGCTACTGGTTTCGACTATTTATAACGTTCAAAAAAATTTTTTTTATTACGAAAATTTTTCAACAGGAAATTTTTCTGATCTGGTTAGGCATGTGGTCGACCTTCAATCATGGTATTTTACCATCCTGGCAGGGTCGCCATTTTCTAACATTCTGCATGGTGTCTGTTTGTTCTATATCGTGTCTCCCTACCACTTTTGCGCAACGACGCTCTGAGTGTGTTTTTTAGGGAATTGACTAGTTTGAACCTGGGACCTGTTGCTGGTAAGGAGACGCCAGACCACACATGACATGTAGAATTCAGAAGAGATCAGTGAGACTCGCGATGATATAGCCAAATACTTAATGATATCAGCGTCAGCTTCACTGCACTCCCTGTAAAAGAATCTTAATACTAACTAAATTTAGTGGAAGGGGTTCAAAGCTTTCCTATTTTTAGTTAGCTGGTAAAATAACGTCGAAAAAGCAGTTAAGTTTACCATTGGAAATTTTGTTCTACTCACAAAACATTGTTTATAAATTGCACTATTGATAAAAGGAAATGTTTTAATACAGGATGGTAAAAACCAACTGCATTCAACAAAAATGGGAACGAATATTCCCTGAGTGAGTTTCCAAGTTCTACAATGGATCGAAGGATGACCTATGCCATATCACATCTATAATCTAGGTTTAAATTAAGTTTCACAAGAGAGAAAACTATCAAAATGGTCTACAGTGACCCTCAATTATCTATAATTACTTATCTAACTTGTCGTAAATTACAGTGGCTGATGTGGCTTCTCAACAACTATATAACATACACTCCTGGAAATGGAAAAAAGAACACATTGACACCGGTGTGTCAGACCCACCATACTTGCTCCGGACACTGCGAGAGGGCTGTACAAGCAATGATCACACGCACGGCACAGCGGACACACCAGGAACCGCGGTGTTGGCCGTCAAATGGCGCTAGCTGCGCAGCATTTGTGCACCGCCGCCGTCAGTGTCAGTCAGTTTGCCGTGGCATACGGAGCTCCATCGCAGTCTTTAACACTGGTAGCATGCCGCGACAGCGTGGACGTGAACCGTATGTGCAGTTGACGGACTTTGAACGGGGCGTATAGTGGGCATGCGGGAGGCCGGGTGGACGTACCGCCGAATTGCTCAACACGTGGGGCTGAGGTCTCCACAGTACATCGATGTTGTCGCCAGTGGTCGGCGGAAGGTGCACGTGCCCGTCGACCTGGGACCGGACCGCAGCGACGCACGGATGCACGCCAAGACCATAGGATCCTACGCAGTGCCGTAGGGGACCGCACCGCCACTTCCCAGCAAATTAGGGACACTGTTGCTCCTGGGGTATCGGCGAGGACCATTCGCAACCGTCTCCATGAAGCTGGGCTACGGTCCCGCACACCGTTAGGCCGTCTTCCGCTCACGCCCCAACATCGTGCAGCCCGCCTCCAGTGGTGTCGCGACAGGCGTGAATGGAGGGACGAATGGAGACGTGTCGTCTTCAGCGATGAGAGTCGCTTCTGCCTTGGTGCCAATGATGGTCGTATGCGTGTTTGGCGCCGTGCAGGTGAGCGCCACAATCAGGACTGCATACGACTGAGGCACACAGGGCCAACACCCGGCATCATGGTGTGGGGAGCGATCTCCTACACTGGCCGTACACCACTGGTGATCGTCGAGGGGACACTGAATAGTGCACGGTACATCCAAACCGTCATCGAACCCATCGTTCTACCATTCCTAGACCGGCAAGGGAACTTGCTGTTCCAACAGGACAATGCACGTCCGCATGTATCCCGTGCCACCCAACGTGCTCTAGAAGGTGTAAGTCAACTACCCTGGCCAGCAAGATCTCCGGATCTGTCCCCCATTGAGCATGTTTGGGACTGTATGAAGCGTCGTCTCACGCGGTCTGCACGTCCAGCACGAACGCTGGTCCAACTGAGGCGCCAGGTGGAAATGGCATGGCAAGCCGTTCCACAGGACTACATCCAGCATCTCTACGATCGTTTCCATGGGAGAATAGCAGCCTGCATTGCTGCGAAAGGTGGATATACACTGTACTAGTGCCGACATTGTGCATGCTCTGTTGCCTGTGTCTATGTGCCTGTGGTTCTGTCAGTGTGATCATGTGATGTATCTGACCCCAGGAATGTGTCAATAAAGTTTCCCCTTCCTGGGACAATGAATTCACGGTGTTCTTATTTCAATTTCCAGGAGTGTAAAAATCATCGCGTTTCAGATTTTTACTTCAAGTGGCAAATGTGAACACCATGAGCTTTAATTGACGATCGACACTAGTATTACGCAAAAAGGGGATGTAACAGGTGAGACTTCTGCAGTTCTGAGTGAAGCCTTATGCACTCAAAAATGCGGCATCGCGTGCATTCATTACCTTGTCGGTGTTCGTCAGGGGGCGACGGGCAGCACAGCTCCGCTCACCCTGCCGTCTCGGAAGCAACTCTCTCCTAACTTCTGCTTACTACAATTTACCGAAGTTGGTTTAAAAAAAAACTATCTGGCTGTGTTTTCATCTGACCAATCAGGGTCTCAATGTTAGCCTTAAGCTCCGCCTACAAAAATTCTGTCTATCCAATGAGAAACGTTATACTTTTCGTGGTGGGGCAATGTTTTTAAAGTTTGCAACGTAACAGAGACACGAAAAAGTCTCACGCTAAAACTTGCAGCTGGTGTGGTCCTTTTAATGTTATCGTAAGATCTATACTGTTCTTCTGGAGGGCTCTATCTTTTAACATGGGCTGGGGGGTGACCCTGACGTAACAGAGACGCGAAAAAGTCTCGCGCTAAAATATGCGGCTGGGGTGTGGTCCTAGCGGTTAGCTGGCAACGTGGCTGTCCGTCCGTCCCTTATCGTAGGGCCTCCCAGCTTAACACGGGTCTGCTCTCGGCTTCTGTTCTCGTTTCTCCCCTCGGAACTGCGTCTGTCTCATGGTGGGAAGGTATGACATGCATTTAGGCATTCTTGTGTTTGTCTGTGGTATTCCATTTGCTCACTCGTTACTCGTATTACTTTGGTTAATTTAATGTCACGATTTATTCGGAGCTATGTGACGTACTACTGGATTTGCTTATCATGTCAGGGTTTTCATGGAAGGTGTTGGATTTGCCTGACACCTTACATGATATGTAAAACATATCGACATTACGTACATTTCTGAAGCTATCTTGCTCTTTGGAGCCTACCTGTACTGAAGGTAAGTACAGTATTATTTTCTTAGCTTACAGCGTATCCAAGATCATCAGGTCTATGTAGCTATAGAGTGACTGAAAGAATGAGACTTGTTTACCAGATATATCGCAATTGTTAGGTACAGGGTAATTCAGAAATGTGTTCAAAATTATGTTACCGTTCATTTGAGGTGAGCCGAAAGAATAAGAGTTGTTCATCACGTTTATCGCAATTGTTAAGTACAGGGTTATTCATAATCGTGTTCAGAATTATGTTAGCGTTCGTATGAGCTGAATATGTGTCTATTAACCATACACCAAACATGTACGGTATTCAGCTTTAGCATAGCATATTTTTTCTGTTACGCCTGATAGCGAGCTAGTTGACATTAGTATGTAACTAACAAATTACGGCAACTTCCATTTTAATTCACGTAAATACACGTTTCATGATAAGGAATATATTTACCATTTGAGTGGTAAGATAATTTCACATTATGCTGGATACCCTAACTAAAATTACGACGTAGGTATTACTTAAATTCAGCGCTACCGCAGGTAACGTCAGACGATGCAAAAGGATCTGGATCTTTCGAAGCATTGTGGTTTAGGGGATACACAGTACTACTGCCCTGATTACTATGGAGTCTTCTTCTTCTTCTTTATCGTCCCATGTCACGTAGGATCGGCGTTGCTCTTCTAGATCCTTCTCCTCCATAGTACTCTATCCATTGCCTGTTCCTTCTTCCATCCTTTCTCCCACAGGTCCCCGGATATCTTATCCTTCCACTTCATCTTCGGTCTTCCTCTCCTTCTCGCTTCTTCAATCTTTATATCTTCAACTCTGTTTCCGATGTACTCTTCCCCTTTTCCCTGTAAGTGTCCGTACCACCTTAGTCTGCTTTCTTGTATCTTTTTCCCTATGGGTCCCACTTTCACAGCTCCTCTAACAAATTCATTTCTAATCCTGTCCTTCCTTGTTACCCCACACATCCACCTCAGCATCACCCTGATTACTATGGAGTGTGAAGAGGAAATTAACTGTGGCGCTGAGAAGCATAAGGGGCTAAGAAGCACCATAGCCGATTTTGAGATTACAGCAATTATGCATGCTCCTGACATCTTATGGTGAGCTAGCTTCATCTGTGCTGTGGGTTCACGTCGTATATATGAATATTACGAAGCTGTCTCACTGATTTCTTTGATATTCACTTCCACATGAGCCTGACGACGGTGTGCTGTAAGCTCTTGTGGTTCTCAGTTACGGCAAAGTTTAACAGAAATTATTGAAAACGATACAGTTAATGACATCCTGACGTATTTAAATCAAGGACATGCCTGTTGTAGTCTACCTGGGCTGCATAAGTTTGAACTCTCTATCACCTACACAGGGTGAAAACGGTAACTGTTTACAACGTACCGCAGTAGTGTGGACGAAGCAGAGACGAACAATTTGATATGGGGCACTTGTGGTGTTTCAAGCCATTAAACAGTCTCAGATTGACATAAAATAGCCAGATGTGCCACAGCGCAAGCGCTGCTCGAGATTCTGGCTAAAATAGTTCATGAATAATAAAAACCTCTTGCCCTTGCACTTAAAAAATGTAAGACTGACGTTTGTGTAAACTTTACCTCAAAATATTTTGAATATTAATAGCATAAAATTAACAATTATATCGTTTGGTGTGTTGTGCTTCTAACTGCGAAAATACTGTGATTGTAAGGGTTAAGGTTAGATCGAATTGTATACGTAATTAGTTTCTGCCTAACGTTTACAAAAAAACTTTTTTTCTTTTATTACCCTTACCGAAAAGTTTAAATTAATAATGTTAACTAAACAGCCGACTAAACCTGTGGCGTAAGAGAACTAGAGGGTATGGGAAAGCTCACGCCCCACAAACGCACTGTGGTTTACATGGCTTTTGTAAGCCAATTTAAAGTTTTTTCCCGGCTTAGTGCCCAGCAAGTGTCCTATATCAAATAGTTCATCTCCGTGTACATCACTGTGGAACGTTGTAAACGGTTATCGTTAACACGCCATATTTAACTACTCGTTTTATTTCGTGTCTCTTGCCTGTAACATTATTCAGAGTGCGTCGTAATTAGTAGTGCAAACTGACAAGGGTGGATGTATACAATAATACAAGCAACCTACCTGTAAACGCGGGTCCGCAGACGAGCCGTTTGCGAGATAACTGCCAATCTGTGGTTACGACAGGCCACTGGCTTCAATACAAAGTACTAGCATAATTCCATTAATTCTCCTTTTAACAGCGCTCAAATTTCATACGCCTCTTACGTTTGGGAAATGAGGAACATGCTTGATGGGGTGCTGCCACATACTGATGTTGATGTAAGACACCATCTAACGCGCCAGTGTGGTCCGAAATGGATAGGTCGAGCAGTGTCTGAGCGCTTGATCGCACTCTTCTGAATTTTTCTCTCTGGGATCATTGCTGAAGTGGAATATACTGCACTCTCGTGGATACTATTAAAGAAATGTAGCAGCGAATTGTCCAGTCTTGTCAAGATTTACGAGATGATCTGGGGTAGGTGGGGTCTTTGAAAGAACTTGTTATGCGCTGCAGAGGTGAGTACAGCATTGAATTTAAATTCGAGGAGTACTTGACGTACGGGTGGACAGTAGATTGCGACATGTAACTTGCTGAAGTACTATTGAACGAAGTGTGTTAAAAGTAATGAGTCTGATTTTTCATCTACCAGAGCTTTCAGTAATTTTTAAACAACAGTATTGTCCCCTTTAAAGTAGTTTCCTTCGGCAGTTATACACCAGCAGAGTAGTTGTTCCCCGACTTGGTTGCACCGCGGAAAGGCTTCAGGTGGTTGGGCCTTTAATATTTTGGCCACATTCTTTTGATTGTTCTCCAGAGCCCCAAAATGACGTCCTTTCAAGTCATTTTTCAATTTCGGGAAAAGAAAAAATTCACAAGAGCTCGGATCAGATAAAAAGTGGGGCTGTGGAAGAACAGGAACGTCTTTTGAGGTCAAAAATTCCATGATGGAAGTTTCCATGTGACATGGCGGAACTTCCTGATGCACATCCATTTCTCTGCAGTGTCCGGTCTCACTCGATTCGCCATTTTCCTGATCCTTTCAAAGATATCTCTATAGAGCACTCGGCTGAAGTTTGTCCTGGAGGAATCTCACAAGAGCACGCTCATGTTGGACGTTGTTGTCGGTTGTTGAAGTTGAAGGTCTCCCTTCGCGAGGTTCTTCTGCATCGTGTTGTTGGCCTTCCTAAAACCATTTGTGCCAGCGAAAAACTTGTGCTCTCGATAAGGAATGTTCCCCATAGCCCTGTTTCACGTTTTCAACAGTCACGCTCGTGGAGTCTCCAAGTTTAATGCAAAACTTGATGACACAACGTTGCTCTAAATCCCGCTGTTCTATTTTCAGAACACACAACAAAAACACTTCACTGATGGTCCTCTCAAAAATATGGCTGTACAGAAGTGAAACTCGGGCTGAGCATCTGGAAAGGATGAACACACCGGTCTACACAAGCAGATCAACACAGCGTTGGTAGACCGTTCGCAGTGTTCTTAGTCTCATGACTTTTCTGACACACCTCGTATTTGCGAACATTCACAGAGAGCTGTCTAACCGATTTCTCTTTTATTCAATTCCATATGAGCCCGACGATAGTGTGCTTCAGGCCTTCATGCTTATCAGCGCATCTGCTGTGCTGCAGTGAAAGATATGGCAAAGCTTAAGATGAACTCTTGAAAGCAGTACAGCTAACGACATTCTGACGTATTTAAACCAACCACATATGGGATACATTGTCTGATTTGATTCACTTGAGCTACATAAGTTTCAACTTGTATTGTGCTTACAGCGAGTAAAGGAGAACTGTTTACAATGTACCGCAGTGTTTTGGATGAAGTGGAGACGGACAATTTGATATAGGACACTTGTGGGGTATCAGGCCGGGAAACAGCCTCACATCGACCTTAGAAAGCCACCTAAACTACAACGCAAGCACGCTGCTCGAGATGTTGGCTATATCGTCTTTGAATATTAAAACATATAAGATTACCGTCTGTGTAAATTTTACTTCAAAATATTGTGAGGATTAAAAGCATAACATTAACAATTTACTATTACTGTAATTCTTGTAATACAGAACGTCTGTGAAATCTGAGCTCAATTAAAGGAGAAAGGTTCACATCTCAAGCAAATTTGTACTAACTAGGGCAATAATTCATACCGAAGTTGGTGATGGACCGTAAAAGCACTTTCAAAATTATCTCACAAACGGTTCCTTTTCGGATCAGTGATTAATGGAATGTGTTTGTTCCTTTTAACATATGCTTTCACCCGAGCCGGTGTCGGCTATTAATTACGACACTCTCTGGATGCTCATTTCTTATGCGCCTCGACAGTATGAATCACTCGCATTTCATACCGCGTCAGACATTGGAGCAGTAAACGCCATCTTGGTCCTTATATAAGTCACGCTACAAACTATATGAGCTACATTGAATCATTTTATTACTAATGCATATGTGATAGTTCATCCATGCCACTGGTACCTTCGCTGATGTATTAGTGTAATCAATAGGATATAGCATTGATATACATTCTAACATGTTGCCGGTGGATAGCAGTATTCATTACAAAACAGGATAATTTACGACATGTGAGTTACAAAATCATTGAATGATAGGCTATAAGTACACATAGAAGGCGTGTCAAGAAAAAGAAAAAAATCTGTGACAAAGTCCTACTTTTCATCCTTAGGCTAGTAATGACTGGTTAATTAATCTTCACATTAGCTTAAACACAAGTAACAGACATTGAAATTAATATTACAGAAAGACATAAAATATTAAGGCTGCTAGATTTTTAACCGCTTGTAAGATGAGTAATAATATACTTTGTTTACGACAAATAACCCCAAAACATATTTAGGAAAATCCGGTACACTTACCAAGTAGACCATTTGTATGACTAGTTGTTTCACTATTTATAGACCGTACAAAGCATGAACCAATTATAGAAGCTGAGCTGCTACGAACAAAACGCTTTTGTTCTCAAGTTGACGTTTCCTAGCAACGCAACACACCGCGTTTAGATACACTATTATTCGTACAAGTTTTATTAGTGGCAAATGAAGGATCCATTGAATCAAAGTTAATGAAGAAGATTGCACATGATGCTAAATATATTTCCTTTCTTTAGAAGTACGCAAAAATATTTCTCTGAAAAAATTATGACGTTCTCACTTTGATGGTGCGTACCCGTATTGAGGGCACATTGTAACGCGACCGCGAGCCGGCCGCTGTGACCGAGCGGATCTAGGCGCTTCAATTGGGAACCGCGCTGCTGCTACGGTCGTAGGTTCGAATCCTGCTTTGGGCATGGATGTGTGTGATGTCCTTAGGTTAGTTAGGTTTAAGTAGTTCTGAGTCTAGGGGACTGATGACCTCAGATGTTAAGTTCCATAGTGCTTAGAGCCATTTGAACCATTTGTAACGCGACCCTCCAGCATTGACTATTCTATGCACTGTTTATCCAATGCGAACACTGCGCAGGAATTACTTAAACTGATAGACACTCATGTATTATTTTTATTAATTTCTTTTTAGAACCTACAAATTAGTTCACGCTTTCAGTTAACAGCATTACCAACTTCCTCTTTCTGTAAATATGAACTTACCGACTCTTCTCCCCACATTGAGGCACTGGGCTGTGGCTTTTCTCCATCTCTCTCTGTCTCTCTCTCTGTCTCTCTCTCTAAAATCACATTGAGGGGACCCCTGATATAACCATGCGCTAAATCCACAAATATTGTTCGGCGACTATTTAGCTATTTCTTGGAGTAATACGTGTAGTAATAAATTCAGTTCATGATATTCGTGACTTCAGTAAACGCAGGGAAAGCACAGTTGTTTCATGGAAACTGTAGCAAAGCTTTCGAGTGGTGAGCGATGAATAGACGGTACCTACCAAAGCAGTCTGTATGTGTAAAAGACTGGGGACGGCCCAGACGTATGTTAAGAGCAAACTTCCTGCTCGTGTCCAGATAGCCCCCTGCAGTGAAAGTTCCGCAGATACCTACCGGAGAGAGGAAGTTCCTGATTGCAGCTTCCTGCCCGAGCAACTATTATTCTCGCGCTTTTACTGAGAGGAACTATGCCTACACGACTTGCATATAACACAAACTCTATTGTTCCCACCTCGTATTACATTCACAACTTACGATAAGGTAATATACACTAGATTATTGAAGATTACCGGTAATTTGAGTGAAACAGTTAAACTGTCAGAAGTCTCTGGACGAGATATTCTGTGTCCAACACGCGTTATATTCTCAATGATTCCTAGAGCATATTTTTAGTAAAGCAATACGCAGACGTAACCACGGACATCTACTGACAAATTTAAAAGATGTTCTGTACTACACTTCACCGCTACTTGGCGACCTGCAATTACAATGAATCAAAAACCAAAATTCGGAACTAAAAATGTGACACCAAATACATTAATTTCCTTAGATGTTTCTTTTTCTGTGACAATAATAATCAGTGTTACAAGAAAGCGCGTTCCACATTTTATGGTAATCAAGAATCCGATGTAGATAAATAATCTCACCGTTAGGCTGTAGCCTGAAATACATGTTTCCGAACTTTCCACGGCAATGTAACAATTTGTAGTGTGTGTGTTAGTCGGTGGAAATACTACTGTGACTTGTGTAGCAGAGTTTCTGTGGCAAAACAGAATCATTGTAACTGTAAGCAGATCCAAAACAGGATATAAAGTTAGCATAATATCACATTTGCCCACAATATTAAGATGTCCCCTGATTTTCCCCCATTACGTAGATAAATGACGATCCAGTGAATTTCAGAATATACACATGCAAACATCATGTTGTGCAGATGTAGGTGGCACAAAACTGTTGTTGAGAACGAGTAACTGAAACGCATAGTGTCTTACACAGTCAAGTGGTGTAGAAATTTTCTCCTTCGGAATCTATAGTTTTTATAATCATCAAAATAATTCGTTAACCAGGCAACACTGGAAATCAATCACTGAAAAAGACGAAATAATCAACGTAAAAGTGGTTACAACAGTTTTCTAATCTGTGAATCGGTACTACGTGTTTCTTAGTAAAACGCAAGTCGTGTTGCTGAAATGCAAATTGGGAGAGGAGGAAGGGGTCAGAGGTTAATCTGCGATCGGAGCCTGTTCGTGATTCGTGTAAACTCAGACCTACTTGAAGTCATGATCCCGAGCGGTTCTAGGCGCTTCAGTCCGGAACCGTGCGACTGCTACGGTCGTAGGTTCGAATCCTGCCTGGGGCATGGATGTGTGTGATGTCCTTAGGTTAGTTAGGATTAAGTAGTTCTAAGTTCTAAGGGACTAATGACCTCAGATGTTAAGTCCCATAGTGCTCAGAGCCATTTTGAAGTCATGACCCAAGCTGATGACACGTAACGATTCTGAGGCGGAAAAGGAGGTTCATACATACGTCTTCAGTGTGTAAAACAGTATAAAATTACAAAAAGGCTGATCTGTTTACGAGAACGACTGTTGTTGATAACGTATTTGAAGTTGAACCTAGTCTCACTTCACAAGCCAAGTCCGTGACGTCCGCTCTAAACGAGCAGGTGGCGTGAAGGGATCGTGCTGTTCTGTTCAGCAAGTAGCGCATCAGGTTCGACTGAGGACCTGTACCACGTTCCTTCACTTTAAGCATTGTCGTGCTGTGGCGCCCAGTGGATAGCTAGTTCACTGTGATGGAGCTGTAGCTGCGTTTTACCACACGTCTGTTAAAGTATTTACGGTCTTACATAAGTAACGATACAGTCACATATGCACTGTCTTCCGGGAAAAAATACGTTAAAGAAGCAAAGACGATAGGTTGAGATGCGATTTCTAAACACCGCTTTCCGTGATATACTGGAAATAACATGATTGCAAAGAGGAGCAGTAAATTCTCTTTTGTCGCTGAGGTATGATTTGTTTTCCTTGCCGGCCGATGTGGCCGAGAGGTTCTAGGCGCTTCAGACCGGAACCGCGCTGCTGCTACGGTCGCAGCTTCGAATCCTGCCTCGGGCATGGATGAGTGTGCTGTTCTTAGGTTAGTTAGGTTTAAGTCGTTCTAAGTCTAGAAGAATGATGACCTCAGATGTTGTCCCATAGTGCTCAGAGCCATCTTTTTGTTTTCCTATTTTAATCAGACTCATTGGGTAAGAATACTGTTTGCAAGCACATAATATACCAATGCAGAAAGTTTCTGAATGTAAAACATGATGTTACTGCGTCACATGATGTTCAAAGACCAATAAGTATTTCCTTATCTTTATAACTGTTGAGAATCCTTTCCTGCTAGTGGATTACAACTTTCTACTAAGGTTTATAGATTTACAATCTGGAGACAGGTATGTCATACCTTACTGTAATTTTTAGGTCGGGGAAAGCGTAGAATAGCTCCATGTCTTCTTCATAAGCCGATAATGTTGCTAATTAACCATTGGAATCCTATGACTAACGATATGTATATACACTTAATGTGCGGACAGCTGTGATTGGTGCTTATCGAGGGTAGAGCTACATTTCTATTACTTTTGACTAATATTCTACATGTACATCTATACTTGGTAAGCTGTACACCAAAAACCACCAGCCTCACAGGGCTAGCGCTGGGGGTTAAAAAGAAGGATAGCTCACTACCCGCAGGTAGCCACAATGTCGTTCAAACAAATTTTGGGCATCTAACCGGTCGTCTTTTAATTCATATCAGGATATGACCTGCCAGTCAGTTTCACGTGAGACATCGAAGACTTGCCCGTATCCACAATATACACACTGAAGCGCCAAAGAAACTGGTGCAGGCATGCGTATTCAAATACAGAGATGTGTAAACAGGCAGAAGGGTCAAACTAACCGGCAGCACCGCCGTCGCTGGTGGGACCGTGGAAGTCAGCTGTTCTCCGCGTAACCGTTCGCCGCGGCCGTTGGCGTCTTCGATCAGAACAAATCATTGAAATGATGGCGTTCCAACTGGCGGCCAATATCACGGGGTATCAGCTTTTCCGTCAGTCGTGTTTCCACGGATTATTTTATAATTGAGTCCCAAAACGATGTTGTTTTGGTCATAATCATGATTATATTGTACAGTGGAATTACAGTGTTGGGCGATAGTCGAATGGTTGGTTGCAAAAGGCTGGTGTTACATTTACATTCAGTACAAGGTTCTTGTACAGTTCGTGTGGTTTGTCCTCTGCAAGCCATACCAGAGTGACAAGATATTTGTAAATTCCAGCATCTGCAAATCAAGTGAAGCGTCTTGTATTTTGAGTGCGACGGGTTATCAATTCGACGATAAATGTAAAATACCTGCGCGAGAGCTAAATATTGTGTGAAATTCAAGCATCTCCGTGCGAACTCGATAACAAAGATATACAGACTGTATACTACGGCAAAGATATAAAAACTGTATGCTACGGCAAAGATATACAGACTGTACACTACGGCAAAGAGATAATTATTGCATGTTGGACAATGGAGGACAGATGTTCCATGTCTGAGAGGAGATTGTTGGAAGCCGCCATTAACGCAGTAATCTATGTTTTATGGTATTGAAGAAAATAAATACATATAAAAGCACAAAAGGAGTATCAGGTGTGTAGAGCTCATAACCCTTAATAATTTCAAAAGAAACATTCAGTGATTATAAAGACGCAAGTCGTTCGGAAGTGTTGTGTGGTTTGATGGTGCGAACCTGCAGTCTTACTCGGTTTTTGGATTCGTCGAGAATATTTCTCCGAAGACCTAAATAATTTCACGAACTAAAGTTGGACGCCACATTCCATACACATGATTCACCATAGCATTGGCTGTACCGATCGATTTCCGTAGAGCGATAAATTGTCTTTAGCGATTTCAGGTGGAGAAGTTCCAGCAAGGAGACTCAACGAGATCTGCTCCGGCGAAACGCAAATGGTATTACTGTATTCTTTAACTTACGGAGAACAGTAAGCAATATAAACTTCATAACCACCACAAACGTAATTAAAAGGACTCAACTTAAATAAAAGGAGCAAACAGTAAAAAGGAATCGCAAAACCAAACCATAAATAAAAATCAGTTAATAATAAAAACGAAATACATTAATGAAGCGCTCATTAAATAATAGAGAGAATAAAAATAAGAACTTCAAACAAGTCTTCTCACTGATCCCAAAAGGTCCGCAATCTCAGATGGTGGACGTAATATCACTTATACTGAAATTTACAGAGGATTCTAACTATTTTAAACTAAATGTTGGCCACCAGAGGAAGCAAAACTAAAAATTTTGACTACTTGTTTCCCTCTTTGTACATTTTCTGATTATTGGTTTTAACTGACAATACACTGCTAAGCTACAGTGTAGAATATCCATTTTTTCTGAACCCTGTCTGTAGGTGGGCGAGCTTTTCAGCTAAACTAGCTAGATCTGAGATAGTGTGAGCTCTGCGTACGAGTGTTTTAAGAACGCTTATAGGTTGCGTCAGGTGATGACAGTCTGTCGCTTGCAAATAAAAATCAATATGAGTGGGCTCACGCTAAACTGAATTCCCCGGAGAGTTATAATTGTTTTGTCTAACCAAGACATCCAAGAAAAGCTGACAGACAGGGACCGTCGAGCTTCGCAGAGAGTCGTGATAGTGAAAAACTGCGCAAGGATTCTGTAGTGAGTTCAAAAGTGCTACCAGCAGTCCAGCTAGTACAATGACTGTATGTATGGGGTAAAAAAATTGGGCGCAATGGTAGAGCAGCTCCTCGTACGTCACATATTTCTATACCAACGTTAAGCGACGCTTGAGGTGGTGTAAATACCGACGACACTGGACACTGGATTACTTGAAACGAGTGAGGAATCGCCCTATCCCGTGGTGGTAACCCGGTTTGACTTTGGCGAATGAGTGGAGAACGGTGCGTGCCATCATGTGTAGTGTCAACATTGAAGTACAGAAGAGATGGTGCTATAATATTGCGGTATTTTCCATATTTAGGGTTTGGTCCCATAATTGCCCTTTACGTTAAATACTGAAGGATATGAAGGCATTCTACTGAATTATGTGCTACATACATTAGAAGAACGGTTCGAACACGATGATATTTTGTAGGAGCATGACAAAGCACCATGTCGTAAAGCAGCATTTGTGAGGAAAAGGTTTGTCAGCAATAACCTTCCTGAAATGGACTGGCCTGCTCAGAGCTCCCATCTGAACCCCAGGGAATGCCTTTGGAAGTTCGCCCTAGATCATAACGTCCAGCATCACAACCTCCTATGGCTTCTACTCTTGAGGAAGAATGGCTTGCGATTCATCCACAGAAGTTGAGACACGTTATTGAAAGGGTCCCAGTAGAGTTCGAGCTGTGATAAAGGAGAAGGACGAACACATCTGCTAATACGTGTCAGGATACTTTTGATCAAATAGAGTGTGTTGCCGGACATACGTGTTACTGAAGTAGGCATCTTAATTTTAAATGGTGGACTGGCGTGTTTCTCTCTCGCGCAGTGTCTCAGATGAAATATTGTGACTAATATTCCAGGGCATTAAACAGCTTCTTTTCCCTTGGACATCAGGCGTAAACTGGAACTAGAATTATCCACACACATACATTCCAAATAGTGGTTCGTCTCCTCACTACCAGCCGGCTGGGACAGCTGGCTGAAGAGAAACTCAGCTCTTTAATGATTTGGTTTCAAACAGACCGCTTTCTATCCTCTAAACATACTGACATTTTATTTATGGTGATCCACATTTACACTCAGCTCAGCACCCACATTACATAGCACTGTCATTCGGAGACAAAGTCGACTACTGACAGATTGTTCGTATTATTGTATAAGAACAAATAGCTAGTGTAGGTTTCTCTTAAATGTTAACGAAATATCTACAAATAGATATTGTCTTTCATACTATACATACTACTATTTAGACTGGCTGACAAAGGAAAGGGAAGAACCCAGAAGGGGAGGAGGAAGCGAAATGAAACTTCAAGGGTTGAGGAAGTGAGTTGATGTTACTTCTGTGACTGCAAATTCGAGTCACATACAGAAAGAACTTGGCTCTATGACCCCACTTATTAGCAGGACGTTGCACCCTCTCTGGGCAGGATGCATACACCGATTCGATTAGGACTTGTGTCATAAGTAGCAATAATGACTGAGTGGACGATGTGGCCTGTTCTACATCTTATTTTAGATCTATGTGACAACGCTGTGCTGATTATATTTATATGTTTTGACGATGCCATTATGGCCTTATCACTTTAGGACATGGTGCAGAAAAGATCCGAGGATGGTCATTACGTACTGAAACTGGTCATCGTCAAAAGGAGTGATATTGTGATGAAAGACTGGAATAAAACATATTTGTGTGTCATAAAGCCATTGTATACTCTCCTGAGGCAACGTCGCCCACAAATTTTGTAGGTGATCCTTGATATCCTGAATGCTGCCAATGGGATGAAGGTGACCTTTGAACTGCCCCCACAAATGTTCTATCAGACACAGGAATGCTGGCCAAGGGAGTACCTAGACACCTCACAGCCAATTTATGGAAGCACATACTATTTGCAGGAAGGCGTTGTCCTGTTGAAAAGTGGCACAAAGTCATGTTTGTATGAGAGGTAACACATGAGGACGTTGGATGTCCATGACGTATCGTTGTGGCGTTATAGTTCCCTCAGTAACTACCAGCCACGGCCTGAAGTCATACGCAATGGTTCCCCACACCTAGACATTGGGAGTAACACCGCTGTGACGCTGCAAAATAACGTCGCAGCTGACGATGGTCTTCTGGGTTAATGCAGAACAACGATTGATCGCTGAACACAAAACGACCACATTCATCAGCAGTTCATGCTTTCAGGACACGGTATCATTCCAAATGCAGCCGTTTATTTTGTGGTGTTAATGGCAGGCAACCTGTACATGGGACATTAATGTTGTAGACCGGATGCTGCTGGTCTCCTACCAATGGTGCAGGGTGACGAGGAACGTTACAGAGATCTATTTCTTCTGGGATGCCAGAAGCATGCTTGAAGGGGTTACGATATGCATGGTACACGAAACAGCGATGTTTCCTTATGGTGGTCAGACGTTATCGACATGAACTTTGTCGACGAGTATGCCTTCCCTCACGTTCCATGGAGTCTACTATCGGGCCTCTGTCACATCTGGATGCATCACAAATGTTGATACTGCGCAATTCGACTAGCCTTTAAAACTCCGTCAGGCAGTCATAACGCTTTCTCACACGGGGACATTCCTGTCCATCACAGTGACCACTAAATATTTGATGCTGTTCACGCCCTTCATATACCCTACCATGGCTGCTACAAAACTAAAATCAAACAACACTCATGTACTTTGGTGGTCTTTCTACCTGTCACAGAGAATTGCAGCTCTAATCATTTACACACACGCCAACAGTCTGTATGGGTGATAAGACATCCAGCCACGTCTAATGGATCCTTAACATTTTTGTCGGGCAGTGTACATTTAATTTAAATCTTTAAGAAAAGGATCCAAAGTATATAAGTGAAACATATCTAAAAAAAGAATTTTTTAGACAGACTACAAAAACTGAAATATTTGCACATGGCATTGGTAGGTGACAGTGGTTGTTATTATCGTAGCACACTGATGGATATACTGAGATGTTGCAAAGTAAAGCTATATAAATAAAAATGTAAATGTTCGTTTGTTCAAAACGTGTATCTCAGAAAACTTTTGACCAATGGCTTTCAAATTTTGACACAACGTTGAACTCTAATATGGGTGTGCTTTTAGGTACCTAATTCTTTACAATATATATAACCAATAATCTCAACATGCATCTTTCAGATTTCTACACACTACAGTAATAAAGCTTTAGACACAAATGGAATTTATACTTCTCAATAAATAAATAAAATATACAATAGTGAAACGTAATTGGCAAACAGGAAAATTGTATTTATAATTTATTGCTTTATGATTAGAATACTACTACAGAATCTGAAATTGCAAAAACAATAAACAATGTTCAGTGTACGAGAGAGGGAAGAAGAGAAGATAGACAGAAGGGTGGGAGGAAATGGACACAGAAAACAGAAAGAAGGAGATGGACGGAGAGATGGGGCAGGAACGAGAGGGGGGAGAAGAAGATGAAGAAGGGAGGAAGTGATGGACTGAGAGAGGGGGGAGGGGTCATGGGGCAACAGGAGTTGGAGAGAGAGGAGGAGAGGATGGACAGAGAGCGGAGGAGGAGGTGATGGACAGAGAGAGGAGGAGGAAATGATGGACACAAAGAGGGGTAGGAGATGGGGAAGGAAAGGGAGAGGGCTAGATGAAAAGAGCAGAGAGGAAAGGTCATTATGACACATATCCAGTTCCCATACATATTAGAAATGTACGCTTTCTCTTTTCTTTCGTTTCCATTCAAGCAGATAGAGTCACAGCAAAGCGTGGGTGGGTACAGTTAGTTATATAATAAAATGAGAAAGAAGAGATTATACGCTTCCATCGTCATAAGAGACTGTAACGAAAGAGGATTGCAGATCACTCCCTGAATCCTGTGGCAAAGGATGTCCTGTGTTTCTCCTGGTAACAGGAAATGGTTGTTGTCCCCCCGGTGACAGCGGTACTCAGACGCCTCGGTGGAGAGACGGCAGACGGATGCGGTGCCGTCCCTTGAGGTGAGGGGAGGTAGAAACGGCCCGGCACCTGCTGTGCCACATACAACTGTGCAGTGACAGCGAGACGGACAGCCGTGGCTGGGCTTAGGCGAGAAAAATGTGTGCGTGCCGCCCGCCAGCAGAAGGGCTGAGGCAGCTGGCGTTGAGGAGGGCCGCCGCCCTACGCTCCCGTCACGAGCCGAGACAGCTCTCTTCTCTTCCCGGCACGGCGCAGCTGGCGGCGATCCCACCAATCAAGCCGTAGCACGGCGAGTTGCACCCGTTGGTGGTCGCATACGTTAGCTGAATGAGCTCCGGGACTGTTGTCGCTTACAGCTGACTACTAATGTACTACAAATGCACACAGCGTGGTTACAGTATAGTACACTCTAGGCGCTATTGCTCCATCATTCCTCCGGTAAACACAACACCAAATTTCTGTCGTCAGACTGTATTGCTACAAAAAATCACGCTAAAGAGAACCAATCCTCACTCTCTCCAACATTGTTTGTTCCATACTATACCAGAAACATCCAAGCACACTGTTTAAAGCTCACAACTTTGGAATTACTTGCCACGTAACATGAGAAAACAAGACAACTTTTCGTCTCAGTCTTTTGCCACAACCTCTCTTACTCATTGTAGCGACACAGACCTGTACAAGTGCTCATATCCCTAATTGTGTGGCTTACGACAGTCAGTGAGTGCAGTACTTCGTCACCATGCACATCTCGTTAGACCAGGAGGACCAGTCGGTCAATGACCAAAGATATTATCAAAACTCGGTACGCTTCAGCAACACTGGAGCAGCTAGAGTACGTGATACCTTGGTTGTCTGCTCGCCAACATTGCTGGTCTGGAGAGTATAAATACTGGCCTTCCAGTTGACAAATGGCCAACGGCCTTGTCGTAGTGGCAACACTGGTTCCCATCAGATCACCGAAATTAAGAGCTGTCAGGCTTGGCTAGCACTTGGATGGGTGACGATTCGGGTCTGCTTAGCGCGGTTGGTAAGCAGAGTGTATACGGCCCTTGTGAGGGCAGTCAAGGACCTACTTGACTGAGAATTCAGTCATGAAAATTGACAACGGCCGGGAGAGCGGTGTGCTGACTGCATGCCCCTCGCCATCTGCATCCAGTGACGCCTATTAGCGGAGGATGACACGATGGTCGGTCGGTACGGTTGAGCCTTTCGAGATCTGTTCATATGGAGTTTTAGCTAGTAAGTGGCATTGAATCCGCAACCGCTGTCGTCCTTCACCCGCCGTCCACTGGAGTAGCTATCTCCATTTGCAGTCCTATGGGACCACCTGCTTGAAGGTCAAACTGCAGCATTGAGGAAATGTAGGACGAACTGAGTCCCCCTCCCCCAGCCGCTGATCCTCAGAGCATCTGGCGACACACGCCATAGGGCAGGCCACCAGTCCAGTTTGCTAACCATTTTCGAACGACCATCCTCAACCTCACGTGGATAGTGGGGCAACAGCTGATGAATACATGAGAACTATCTGTATCTATCTACCTATTTACTTAAATGTAGCCGGTTTCAGTGAGCCACTCCACTCTCATCAGGCCCTATACGCAGCAAATATGACAAAAGCATTTGTTATCCCAGAAAAAAAGAGCACAATGTCAAAGTTAATTTTTACAGAACAAAATTATGTTAATAAACAGTAAACAGAACAAACCACTTACATCGATTCTCATTACCAGCGAGATCATGAAACCATAAAATAACCGCAATTAATTCTGTTCTGTAACAATATATCTACTGTTAAACCCCAAACAGCTACAACAACAGGCGCTTTGTTAATGAAATATGAACACTCAGACGAATTCTATCTCACAGTAGACACATTCAAACAGAGTAACAATCATATGTTCATTCAAAGTTAGACTTCCTGCCTACGAAGATCCAACCATTGTATCTAGAACAGGTACATATGTGAATAAAATGAAAAGTGTTAAATGGACAGTAAACATAAAAACAACCTCAGAAATGTGTAGGGTACTCTAAAGTAACTGTAAACACAGTTTCTCCAGCTCATGACAAATACGTAATTAATCTATGAACAGAATGTAGTCATGCATAAGGTAAATTATTAAGAATAAGTAACGAGTCATGTGAAGTAACGGATAACGTGAAACTTCCTGGCAGATTAAAACTGTGTGCCCGACCGAGACTCGAACTCGGGACCTTTGCCTTTCGCGGGCAAGTGCTCTACCATCTGAGCTACCGAAGCACGACTCACGCCCGGTACTCACAGCTTTACTTCTGCCAGTACCTCGTCTCCTACCTTCCAAACTTTACAGAAGCTCTCCTGCGAACCTTGCAGAACTAGCACTCCTGAAAGAAAGGATATTGCGGAGACATGGCTTAGCCACAGCCTGGGGGATGTTTCCAGAATTCTAGGAACGAATAACGTATCAACCGAGAAAACTCCAGTGACCGTAAAGCACAACTAACAGGAACAAAACCAGTCTACAGAGGACTCTTATGATACCATCGGTCGTAGGGTGGCCAATACATATACACTCACATACAACGCATGGCAAATAAGAAAACTATATCAGAACCTGCGTGTTACACTAAATAGGACACCACTAGCAGCCAGATGATACATACTTGACAGAAACCTGTAGATAGCCATCTGAAATGTGGCAAGAAGCTGGTGTTGAGTGGAAAGGTACTGAGCCATTATGAATTTATTAACGTTTCTAAAAACATTAATGAATTTATTTTCAAAAGCAAAAATCCAAGAATAACATTGACCGAAAAGACAATTTCAATAACCAACTGATGGCAAACGCCTCAAAACGGCAACAGTATAAAATCACTTCCTTTTTTGTAAATATTATTAAATGCAGTAAAATAACATATTTGCATTACACACAGCAAAACATTTGATCAAACGATTATGTCACAAATATCAACCGTCGGCTATTACCAGTAACTGTCAAAACGCCATTGCCTTCGAAGAGTTACTGATACATTTATGATGATAGAGGTGGTGGCAGAGGTGACGGCATTAGCAATAATTCCTCCTTCTCTACCAACATAGGACGGCGGTTGCCGCTACCACAGTGCTAGAAACCTTCATTAAAATTTTCAGTCATAGTACTCAGGCATCTTTGACGAGATCACAGTTAACAAGAGGTACCATCACCTATCCTGTAACACAGAGACAACACGGTAATTATTTAGTAAAAAAAATTAACGTACTACAGTATTTCTTCTTTATTTTTCTTTGTATTAGTAAATAGCTCGAGCTCGTGATACCAGCCAATAGGTAACTATAGACGTGCCTCAGAAATAAGGTAGCTAGGTTCAACAAATTTCATTGACTATAAAGTACGACGGCTGTTCAATCAAAGATTTTTTTTTTTTTTTTTTGAGAACGTACCTTTACTCATCCTCATAATTTTGATGGTCCTTCTCAAAGTAATCTCCGCGATGCACATGTCCCAGCGTTTCTGCCAGGCTTCAAATACATGCTGGAAACCATTTTTTGAGAGGTCCTTCAAAATCTCCTACGCAGCCTTCACCACTGCTTCTGATGATTGATAATGCCCCCCATGAAAGCGTTTCTTCGTGTTAGGGAATTGACAAAAGTCACATGGGGCTAAACCCGGTCTATAGGGATCGTGAGTGATTTACTTCACGTTGATTTTTGCAAGATATTTAGCAACAACACTGGCAATATGCGGTGGTGCATTATTGAGGTGCAGCATCCAGCCTGCTTCACGGAAATGTGGTCTTTTGCGCCTGATATGGACTTGCAATGTTTTAAGGACATCCCTGTAGTATTTTCCAGTTACTGATGTGTGTGTAGGTACAACATGCTGATAAACCGTTAAATGAATATCATAGAATTAGATGACCATAATCTTCCCAGCAGAAGCAACCACTTTTGCTTATTTTGGGGGTTGGTGATGGAGATTTCCACACTGAGCTTTGCTGTTTGCCCTCAGGATAAAAATAATGAAGCCAAGTTTCATCAGCATCTTCCTCTAACATCAACTTTAACTGCATGTAGACCTGCACGCAAATGTTCTTTTGTTCGGGAATCAACAGTCTTGGAACCCATCGTTCACAAACACGTGTCATGTGTTATTTTTCTGTCACCAACGTGTGGGTGGCACCCAGTAAAATTTTCAGTGTTTCAGAAAGTGATCTTAAGATAATCCGTCGATCCTCTCTCACAATGACAGCAGCGGTGGTGATGTTTTCTTCCGTAACAGCAGTAACTGGAGTACCAAGTCCTCTTTCCTTTGAAATTGATTGTCTCCCCTCTTTAAACATTTTAAACCACCTTCGAGCTGTGCTGTAGGGAAGAATAGACGCCGGCCGGGGTGGCTGAGCGGTTCTAGGTGCTCCAATCTGGAACCACGCGACCGCTACGTCGCATATTCGAATCCTGCCTCGGGCATGGATGTGTGTGATGTCCTTAGGTTAGCTAGGTTTAAGTAGTTCTAAGTTATAGGGGACTGATGACCTCAGCAGTTAAGTCCCATAGTGCTCAGAGCCATTTGAACCATTTTTTGAAGAATAAACTCTCCAAAGGCCCCCTGTAACATTTTATACGGTTCAGCAGAAGATTTGTTGAGACGAAAGCAGAATTTCAAAGCCGCATATTGTTCCTCGCGTCTTACCTCCAGCGGTAGGCGATACTGAACATGTCTGACCTTGCGTGACTCTCACAGGCGGGAACCAGGAGTCCCAACGATGAAATTACTACGGAGTGTTTGTTGCACATTAAGCTAACAGAATATCATAAGATTAAATTTTAGCGTGAGAAATTATGACCATAGAAATTATGATCATTCTTTATTGAACAGCCCTCGTACAATTCGTAAGTCAGAAGAATTACATCTGCATTCTGTACCCTTGGATTCTAAAATCATTAGGGGACAGTGACAGCCACAAGCCCACACACACTGACAGAGCTGGACTCAAGTAGTACCAAGCAAAACCTTCATAAATATCACATTTCTATACATAACAACGGGCAGCCAGGACATGGAGTCAAAATAACCACCACGTGACACCAAGTGACGTGCACACAATTGGATGCTCACCTTGATTTCTCGTAAAATTCCGCGCTCGTTGACAAACACTTACTTAGAGAGCGCCGAGAGAAGGATGTAACAAAGATTTCTCGTAGTCGGAAACCCACGGGTCCAGTACTTGCAAAGGTCAGAACGGACTCCAACCTGGCACCACAATGGACACAAACTGCTTGTAACTTCAATAGCAGAGGACATGCCGAATACTGTGCGTCCTGCCGAAGTAGCCTTTAAGGAGCAATGCCTATGGCTGCGACCAATACTCGCCTCCGCTAAAGCCACAGTGAGCAAAGGCACCACTCTTGCCAATGGGACACGGCAGACCTTGGCCACAACAACACGTCGTCTCCCTTGCGCTCCTCGACGCCCTCGCAGCGCTTAACTACCTTCTCCTCCGACCTGTCCCCTACCGGCGACAGTCACGCTCCATGCGCTCTTGCGGACAGAGGGATTCCAAATGCGCGGGAATTACGCGAAATTAAACGCGGGCGCACGGCACATAATCTATATAGCAGTTGCAAAACAATGAACAGACGTACAACAGCTTTCAGTTGTAGCGACGAGGCCACATAAAAGTATCTCGCAATGAGGAGCTAAATGACCCAAGATAATTGTACGTCATTTCCGGCTGGCGAAAGAACTGAACGGCCCTAGCATACTTATGTCATACAAAAAACAATAGGCATTGAAATGACATTTGACGGATAGTAAATACAATGCATAACAAGATAATAACAAAGTACAGCACAGGTCTGTGATGAAACCTGCTTTATGAGTAAGTTATAAATTATTATAGCTGTAATTGTAAAGCAATAGATCTCTTGTGATTCACTCCGCTGTTGCGATCGCAGGAGGATGGTGTAGATTATATCAGAAAGATTTCCAACACTTAGTAAAAAATGATATTTGTTAAATATGAAGAAATACGCAAATGATGCTTCTTCTAGTGAAAGCCCTCTAAAATATTAAAGTCCTGTTACTGTAGCTCTGGCTTTCGATGCCTATGGAGCGTAAGTCTCGCAGACGACGGACGACGGACAAACACTGCAGCTTGTAGACTCACAAAGGGACCCTCCATACTGTAAATCACAGATTTTGATGCGCTTCAAATATGTTGTAGAGGCACTTACTATCTGGTATTTTAGCGACGGGCCTTGGTTTTTAAGAAACTCGACTTTGAAGTTCATTGCGTGACTTTTATATCCGTAACATTACATATATTCCGATCAAGTCAGCGTAGCGCACCGGTAAAGGTTCACAACTACCGTTCTGGAGGTACCGTCTTCGAATCTTACTCGTGAACTATTTTTATTTTAAATAGACTAAATGTTTCAATTTTATTTCAAGAATATCAACAAACAGTGTAACGTGTGCGAAATTATAAAGATATATTCAGTTATTAATTTTTTCTGTCATACAATATTACAAAACCTAATTTTTCATCGTCCACAATGGTTGATGTGCCAGAACAATATTGTGAGTGATACTTATCATAGAAACAACCGAAGCACAAATTTTCGCAGTACCACGCGCATTTTATGAAAGCAACTGTCTTGCAGGCGCACGGTTTCTTCATGAGCGATACCAGGAAACACAATTCTTTTGCATTCAAAAATATTTCTCTTTCATCCGCTGATTTCGATGCGAACCGTGTGTATCTAATCATGCTTTCAAAATTAGGTGCGCTGAATTGATGTAGTATTAGCAAATTTAATTTTATTGAATCTTTCCGAGAAGCGATCTCTCTATTGTCTTTCATCAAGTCGGCAGCATTCTGAATAATTTTCGTAAAGATTTTCACCTGTTGGTAAAAATAAACATCGTCGGGCTGGCAATAAGGAGTGGACTTTTAGGATGGAGGCGCTCGCATTCCTTCCATCAGTGAATAGATGATCGTATAAATTTGAATCGGTTTGCTCTCCCCACGAATCGATAATTTACAAAAAAAATTTCTGTCCCACTGTAGGGAAGCAGCCTACTCACACTGTATAAAATTCACATCAGTCTTTCCATTGTGTACCAGCCCAGCTCTGATGTCATAAATGTTGTGCAATACTTTAAAAATCAAGTAAATAACCTGAAACGTTTCTAGCATGTCAGGAGTAATACTAAATCAATATGTGTTGAATATCAGTTTAATAACTTTAACCATTTTCGAAATTTGGACGTTTTTCTGCAAAAATCATTGATGTAACAGAAAAGAGCTAGAAACTTAAAAATTTATATTTCGATTCCTTTTTCATAATAATTTAGTAGAAACAGTATTCTGGATCTCACAAATTAGAATTTTAGTTCAAATTCATGACTTTCTGGTTTTTGTCTTAAAAATTAAGGAAGCAAGATAGATTAAGTAGGCGAATAAATAAGGCTAGGATGTTTAAATTTAAGTAGAAGGGAGATCCGCTATAATCATAAATATGTGAGAAGTTTCAATTGGATAACTATAAAACTATAGCGATAGCGTATCTCCAAAGGGCAAGTTCAGAGCTCGTCTACTGCGTGTAGTGTAATTAAATTACTTCTCTCGCCCTAAATATTTGACTTAGCCACGTCAGACTTTTATTGTGATTACTTACCTGTGTGCTGAATGCACATTTAAATTGAGAGCTTCATCGGCGATCAGCAAAAGAAACGATGATTTATTCAATAACTTAAAGTGGTGCATTACTAGCCCAGCGGCTAGTTGGGAGAGCCGATTTGATCAGGCGTTCCCATAGCCGTCCGCACCGCGGCTTTATATATAAGAACGCTGCGCGAGGAAGGAAGGCCCCAGTTCTCTCCAGACGCTGAATAGCACACCATCTGTGTCGGGAGTCGCGTCGCGTCGGTATCATTGCTATAAACAGCCTCGGATGCAGTATTAAGTTACTCGGGATACGCGTAACCATGAAATCATTTTCGAGTGAAGTGTTAATTCTGGGATGACTTTAATGATCTATCTTCAGCTGGCGTATGTCGTATTTTCACGTGCCGCCGCGGGACAAACATTCTACCATTATTTAGCGTGGCGTTTGATGAACATTATCATCAAATTATGGCGACCATTCACTTAAACATTTAATTTGGACAGTTATAGTTGCATCAGCACATTAGACTCTGAACTGCTCTGGTAGTTGGATTGTGTGGATTCTCTTTTTTTTTTTTTTTTTTTTTTTTTTTTTGTCTGTGACTTTCAGAATATGGCGAACGTTTTTACAGGATCGTTTTGATTATGAATCCCAGACAATCTCCTAATTCCACAGAGCTATAAGCTGTAGCTATTAGTGTATTTCTCAGGTGAAGGGGGCACTAGGAATTCTAATTACAGGCTTCACGTTTTGCTAATCACTTTCTGGTTGCCAATATTGTAGTTAGAGAGCCAGTGTTGAGAACGGCAAAAGACAGCATAAATAATAGGAACATTTATATAACAATTAATTCCACCCACCGCCCCACATATGGTGCATCGGCCGGGAAAGGAACTGAGTAAAAGTGAAAGTGATTTTCAAATATTCGGATTCGGAAGTGAAATGCAACACACAACTGAGTAATAGAACAGTGATAGTGTTATGTGTGCAGGTGGACGACGCAATTGGATTAACAACGCATCTGGATTGACAGAGCTGGCGCTGAGTCTAGCTGCACTGCTGGCATCGCGAGAAGCCAGTTTCGCCTCACCGCAGTCGTCCGCTGGAGCAACCGGAGCCGCGCCTGCAGTTGCGGGCCACGCAAACACACAGCAGCCGTCAAAGTGCCGTCTGCAGTTCAACGCGACGCGTCGCATCAGTAATCCTGTTACGCCGCGCCGGCAACGCCATACTCCGTGCAGAAGGAACTAAGTTAAGTGAAAAGCTGTTAAAAATTTTACTAACCTGCACTAAAAGACTGTCGGAGATGGAACTGCCAGAAGAAACTGAGGTTAAACTTAAATCAGAACCTATGTCTGTTGAGGGAACTATAAATCCAGACAATGGTTCAAGTGTAAATATGCATGAAAATAGTAATGTTAAGGTGAAATATCAAGTATTGCCTCCTGACAGAAGTGTGAAAAGGGGCAATGATTCAATAATAGAGACCGCTGTAATAAAGCAGAAATCAGAAATTGTTAATTTATTGGATGATAGTTTGTCTGATGAGTTAAAAACGAAAACAGTCATCAAAGGTGGTAGAGTTTAAACAGGAGAAGTTAGATATGACTGATCAATTAGAAGTTTCATTTAGTTTTGATGATTTTGGTGTTGGAGCTAGTTTTTCGTCACCTGAGTGTGATAAAAAACCAGCTAGTGAGCAACCCAAAGATACTGGGGCTATTGATTTAAATGTTATATTACAAGCAATAGCTACCAGTAATGCTGTATTAAAGTCTGAAATAACTGAGGTCAAAAGCAGTAATGCTAGAATGACAGCTGAGTTAAAATCGGATATAATTGAGGTAAATAACAGGATTGTGGCCAGCCAAACCAATTTTAATAAACGGTTTGAGGTAATGGACAATAAATTAGAATCCAATAAAGCTGAATTAGAAACTTCCTTCAAGACTGGCGGCAATAAGTTGAAAGAGGATCTGGACAGTTTAAATTATAAAATTGATTACAACCATGAGGATATTAAGAAAAAGGTTGCTCAACAATTTTCTGAAATGTATAAAACAGTAAAATCCGAAGTTGCTGAGGTTCGCAAAGACTTCCAAATGGAAGATGCGAAGCTGGAGCACAAGTTAACAGAAAAGATCGAGGCGGAATCTGAACTGTGCTAAGATAGGTTTAAAGATGTTAATATAAAAATAAACATATGTCAAGCAGAAGTAGATGCAATCAAAACTGATACTACTCATATTGTGCAAAGAGTAGATAATGTTGCAATGAGAGTAGAAAATATTAGTACTAACATTGCTGACATTGAGAGTAAAGTAGCTTCAGTAGCTTCTGGTAATGGTAGTATGCAACAAGTTGTAGCTGCAAACGCCGCTTTTATCGGGTGTCGGCAGTTCTTGCGGTTCGGTCGAGATAAAAATATCCACGCGTTAGATTTCTGGAACGATTTTGAAGATGTGATTCCACCAACTTGGTCTGAACGAGAGAAAATCTCATTTATTAGAAGCCATTTAGCAGGTGACGCCATGCATTGGTCAGCTGATGTTACGTTGAAGTGTAAAACATTAGCGGAATTTAAAACAGCTTTCATTAATGAGTATTGGTCTAGTAATAAGCAAAATGAAGTGTTGAGAGAATTTTGGAGTGGAAAACGCTTCAATGCACGCAAGGAATCTATAAAAGAGTTTGCTAGGTCATGGATCTCACGTTTGTCACATTTGGCCGAAAAGCTAAAACCTGAAATTATAATACTAGGTCTTGAAGCCAAACTGCCATGGTATTGGCAAACTAGAATTATATCTGCCTCTAGAGACAATCTTGATCGTTTCATTGAGTATTTGGAATGTGTAGAGCGTGTTGCCGCCAATGAGGAGCAAGCACGTAATAACAGAAATGCTAATAACACTAGTAGTAATTTTAAGAACGAGCAGAATGGCAACGTAAACATCAGAACAGTAGGTGTTCGCCATCCTAAGAGATATAGGAATTGGAGAAATAATTATCAGAACCAACAATGGCATCCAAATGATAGTAATTTTGTTCCAAACAAAATTATGCAGGTAAACAACAGTGCGGAAAGCAATGCTGTGCCAGTTAACTATAGTGGAAATAAAGGAAACAATAGTGGGCCGAGGCAGGAAAACTAGTTCCCGTCTATGAGGACACTGGCGCTCACCAGGCGGTTACTTTTCCTAAGACAGTAATTACAATAATTGGTAAGACAGATCAGAATACTCAAACTGAACATGTGGATGAAGGGTCGGTAGCATCTAAGGATACAGCAGAAATATTAGATCACTCACAGTATTTGATAGATACCGTGTTAGAGACGCTTTCTAAGTGGGAAGAGAAAGAGAAGACGCAGCAGTGTAACCGTAGGGAGGAGCTACAAAATACTGAATTGTCAGGTGAAGAAGCAGAAGAAATTCATGCTTATATTTACGATGAGGATGATGTGCTCTTATCTAAAGTGCCTGTGCAGGATGTTGATACTGTACTAATAGATCTAAGAAAGGAGGTAAGTGAGAATGTAGAGGATAGCCTGTTGGGGGTCGAAGAACCCAGTAGCTGTGACCAGTTGTCACTTGAGAAGGAACCCGACGTGAATAATGAAAGTGGTTTAGCTGTAACTAGTGTTATGCCCAGTCTGGAGGCGCAGAATCACTCAGACTACAGTAATTTGGGTCATGTTCAGCAAACTAAATGTAATGAAGTCGTGCGGTGTTGCGATTTGAAATTAATGGACCAACTGGAAAAGGCAGCTGAAAATGTAATTCGGGAAACCGCTACACACTTTGACCTAAATGTAATGAAGACAGATGTCGATCACTTTAGTTGGAGACAAATCCAAAAGGAACTATTGGATGAGTTTGAGGAACCCCCTGTACAAACTAGAATAAGCCACCCTATAATAATAGTGAATATGTTGGGTATCAATGTACGTTTTCTCTTAGACAGTGGAAGTGAGGTGAGTGCGATATCTCAGTCCTTCTTTGATGCATTACCTGGTAAAGACTAGCTTACAGTAATGAGGGTATCAGGACTAAGAATAATTGGTGCTACTGGCAAGGTGTCAAAAACGGTAAAGCAAGAAGCTTTGCTGCCCTTTGACATTAATGGTAATTTAATTGATCATCCATGCTTAATTGTAAATAATCTCAGTATTGAGGTTTCAATTGGCATAGATTTCTTGTCAAAATATCAGAGTTTTGTTGACTTTGAAAGATGCCAGTTAAAAATGGTCTTGCCGATAACCAGAGTAATTACGGTACCTTTTATTGATAAACATGTAGTAACTAATGATGAAACTTGGGAGCTGCCTATACGAGTTCTGAAAAATAGGAGATATTGGGACGAAGGTGTTAATCTCAGTAAAAGTAAGGTAAACACTGAAGAAGGAGAAGCAATTATTTTGGACAAAATAGAACCTAAATTGCAGCAAATCGATCAAATTTCAGCTAATCAGAAGGAAGAACTCAGACAGGTTTTAAAAAGGCATCATAAGGTATTTTGAAATCGACCTGGCGTGGTCAAAGGTTATGAATGTCAATTAAAGGTGAAACCTGGCCAAGTGTTTTTCAGGAAGCCGTACCAAATACATGTAGCTAGGAAGGAAGAGGTTCGAAAGGAGATACAGAGAATGCTAGAGTGGGGTGTGATTGAAAAAGCGGTCAGTGAGTACAATAATCCTCTTGTTGTTGTACCAAAAAGAGACGGGAGTGTCAGATTGGTCTTGGACGCTCGTTGGTTGAATGAAATAGTGGTTAGGGAAAGTGATAGACCGCAGAACATGGACGAGTTATTGCAAAAGTTCCGGGAAGTAAAACTCTTAACTTCTATGGACATCGCGTGTGGATATTGGAATTTGCAACTGGCGGAAAATTCAAGGAAGTACACAGCTTTCTTGTACGAAGGAGTTTGTTACCAATACCGTGTGGTACCTTTCGGACTTAATATCTCTGTTTGTGCCTTCGTACGTGTGATGTGCCATGTTTTAGGACCAGCCTTAATTAATAAAATAACAGTCTACGTAGATGATCTGTTAATAGCAACTTCTACCTAGGAAGAACACATAGTTTTATTAGAGGAAGTGTTAGAGGCTATTGAGAGAAGTAGCATGAAACTAAAGATTGAAAAGACACAGTGCGTTAAAGAGGAAATAGGTTTCTTGGGATATATGATAAGTGGAAAAGGTATTCTGCCTGACCCAGGCAAGCTAGCAGTCATTGAAAAATTTGAGGCTCCCAGAAACAAGAAGCAGTTGAGATCGATGTTCGGTCTTTTCGGCTTCTATAGGCGGTTTGTTAGTGATCAGGCTTTTAATGCGCCCTGTCTTCACCTCCTGCTAAAAAAGAATACCCCTTGGGTTTGGACAGCAGAATGTCAACAGCCGTTCGAGGTGCTTAAACAATCTTTAATTAATAGTCCTATTTTACATCATCCTGATTTTGAAAAACCATTCTGTATGTCTGTTGATGCTAGTGGCTATGGTATAGTTGTGGAGGTATTCCAAGTAGAAATAGAAAACGAACAAGAAGTGCACAAGACTATAGCTTTCGCAAGTCGATCTTTACAGGCAGCAGAGAGAAATTATGGCATCTCAGAACTGGAAGCATTGGCAATTGTATTTTGGGTACAGAAGTTTGAGCAGTATTTATTGGATCACAAGATAATTGTTTACAGAGACTATAAGGCGTTGACCTTTTTAAAGACCTGTAAGTTGAGGAATGCTCGTTTGGTAAGATGGTCATTGTATCTCCAGCAGTTTGACATTGAGGTTAGATATATTCAAGGGAAAGACAATCTGGTAGCTGATGGGTTATCTAGAAGTGCGGAGCTCTGTGATGACGCGGGAATTACAGCAACAGACCTAAGTGAAGTACGAATGTTTGCGTTGCACGAAGTAAAGGAAGAAAGTGCATTGAAGAGGGTGATTAAGAACTTGAGACGTGAGCAAAATGCAGATGACCAGCTGAAATTAGTAAAGAGCTATGTAGGAAATGCGAACTATCCTAAGGTTTCGCAATACTATTGTCTGCATAAAGGTATTCTGTTTAGGAGGAAAAAGGTAGGTGTTTCTGAGCGGAAGCTGTGCTTTCCCTCACAACATGTAGACTTATTAATCGACTATGTACACCTGAGGTATGGGCACTACGGTGCAAAGAAGTGCATTGCAAAATTAAAAGAGAAGGTTGTGTTTGACAACATGTACCGCAGTGTTGCCAAGCGTCTAGCATCTTGTGTAGTGTGCCAGAAAGTCCGTGCTGCTAACACAAGAATACAAGGTGATATGCATTCAGTAGAGCCAACTGAAATCCTAGAATTACTGGCTTGTGATTTGTTTGACCCTCTTCCTGCTTCGGGAGGTGGGTGCACCCATGTTTTTGTTGTTGTGGACGGATTTAGTAAATATGTTAAGCTATACCCATTTAAAAGAGCAAATGCAAAAACCTTGGTAGAAAAGTTGGAAAAGATTTCTTCGTGAACGTTGGCGTTCCGAAGAATCTGCTGTCAGGCAATGGGCCTCAATTTACTTCTGATAGATTTAAGGAATGTCTAGATAAGGCTGTAGTGAAACATCCGAAAATATCTGCGTATTTCCCCCAAGGAAATATGAGTGAACGTATTACGAGAGAATTGAATAGGCTTTGCAGGACTTATTGTGCTCGGAAACACTCAAGATGGGCAGAGCACATGAAGTATTTTGAGAATGTAATTAACAACTTAAGGCATGATGCAATTGGTTTTGCGCCGTGCGAATTGATGTTTGGCCAAGAACCGCACAATGTGATTGCAAATATGGTAGAATTCCCTATTCTAACGCAAATATCCACAGACGAGAAGAAGTTAAAGGCTAGGGCAAATATAAGAAAAAGAGCATTGGAAAGGAAGAAGCGTCATGACGCAAAAGCTGTACCCCCCAGTTTTGAAATAGGTCAGTTAGTCCTTGTCAAAACCAAGGAAAAATCAAAGAAAATAAATGCAGAAACAAAGAAATTCATGTTCGTATACCAAGGACCTTTCAGGATTATAGGAAAACCACATGCCAATGCATATAGGCTAGAGTACCCAAAAAGTAAAAAGCTATTATGTCTCAGGAACGTGATCGACCTAAAGAAGTTCATAGGCAGTGAATGAATTCTGTAGGGAGGAGGTTGTTCTGTAACCTCAACACAGTGTGGCAGCTGTGCAGTCCCAGCTGTGTGAGATCTTCTTTCCATTTCAGGTCTCACTCATTCTTCATCTTTACTATCCACCAAAATTTCGGCTCTTACTCACAAATACTAAAATTTTCCGTTATGGTTATCAAACCAATAATAAACTAATGAATTCTGTAGGGAGGAGGTTGTTCTGTAACCTCTACACAGTGTTGCAGCTGTGCAGTCCCAGCTGTGTGAGATCTTCTTTCCATTTCAGGTCTAACTCATTCTTCATCTTTCCTATCTACTAAAATTTCAACCTCTTCTTTCCAATATGAAAATTTTCTGAAACCAATGAATTCTGTAGGGAGGAGGTTGTTCTGTAACCTCTACACAGTGTGGCAGCTGTGCAGTCCCAGCTGTGTGAGATCTTCTTTCCTTTTCAGGTCTCACTCATTCTTCATCTTCCCTATCCACCAAAGTTTCGACTTCTTCTTTGCAATACAAAAATTTTCCGTCATGGCTATCAAGCCATGAGTTCTGTAACCATTCCATCCACCGATTAGTGAAGAAAATACCTAATGTGACAAACCTAACAGTGACATAAACAATAGAGAAGTATGAAGTAATTAAGATACAATGTATTTGAGTAACAAGTATGTATAGAACCCTGGTAATATTGTAAGTACAAAGTGTTGTTTTATTGGAAATGGTTCACCAACAGTAATTTAAAAAGATATACAAATTCGTGTACAAGCAGGGTCTGAAGTGGCAGTGAAACCTATTGTACACTGTAGAGCTAACTAATTAATAGTAAGAGAGAGTGCTTAGTGTTACGAAAATAAGCAGATAACTTGTAAGAGTAAACCCACCTTGTGTAGCAAGGAATGGCAGTGTAATAGAATTGAACAGTGTTTGTGGTTGAGACGTGAAGGACACGTCCCTGAAGTATTTATAAGGTTGGAGCTGGCAATTATTTGGTGTAGTGTGTGACAGAACACACCAACACGTATTGAGGTTATGAGTTAGAGGCGTGAATGCGACCATAGGTACCCTTATGTTAGATGAGACAGAGTAGCTCATGGTGTCCTATAGGTTTAAGGAATTTAGCATTACACTCGTCCATAATTACTTGATGCACTTTAGTGGTAGGTCGAGAAAGACTGCCTGTGGTTTCAGCGTCCGATCGAGTGAAAATGGATTGCCACGTGAGCAAACTGATCAGCTGCAATACACTATGGATATGAAATAAATGTGCTATCCTATGCTTTAAATGTTAATAGAGTGAGTGTTAAATAAGTACATACACTAGCAACATACACTCCTGGAAATTGAAATAAGAACACCGTGAATTCATTGTCCCAGGAAGGGGAAACTTTATTGACACATTCCTGGGGTCAGATACATCACATGATCAGACTGACAGAACCACAGGCACATAGACACAGGCAACAGAGCATGCACAATGTCGGCACTAGTACAGTGTATATCCACCTTTCGCAGCAATGCAGGCTGCTATTCTCCCATGGAGACGATCGTAGAGATGCTGGATGTAGTCCTGTGGAACGGCTTGCCATGCCATTTCCACCTGGCGCCTCAGTTGGACCAGCGTTCGTGCTGGACGTGCAGACCGCGTGAGACGACGCTTCATCCAGTCCCAAACATGCTCAATGGGGGACAGATCCGGAGATCTTGCTGGCCAGGGTAGTTGACTTACACCTTCTAGAGCACGTTGGGTGGCACGGGATACATGCGGACGTGCATTGTCCTGTTGGAACAGCAAGTTCCCTTGCCGGTCTAGGAATGGTAGAACGATGGGTTCGATGACGGTTTGGATGTACCGTGCACTATTCAGGGTCCCCTCGACGATCACCAGTGGTGTACGGCCAGTGTAGGAGATCACTCCCCACACCATGATGCTGGGTGTTGGCCCTGTGTGCCTCGGTCGTATGCAGTCCTGATTGTGGCGCTCACCTGCACGGCGCCAAACACGCATACGACCATCATTGGCACCAAGGCAGAAGCGACTCTCATCGGTGAAGACGACACGTCTCCATTCGTCCCTCCATTCACGCCTGTCGCGACACCACTGGAGGCGGACTGCACGATGTTGAGGCGTGAGCGGAAGACGGCCTAACGGTGTGCGGGACCGTAGCCCAGCTTCATGGAGACGGTTGCGAATGGTCCTCGCCGATACCCCAGGAGCAACAGTGTCCCTAATTTGCTGGGAAGTGGCGGTGCGGTCCCCTACGGCACTGCGTAGGATCCTACGGTCTTGGCGTGCATCCGTGCGTCGCTGCGGTCCGGTCCCAGGTCGACGGGCACGTGCACCTTCCGCCGACCACTGGCGACAACATCGATGTACTGTGGAGACCTCACGCCCCACGTGTTGAGCAATTCGGCGGTACGTCCACCCGGCCTCCCGCATGCCCACTATACGCCCTCGCTCAAAGTCCGTCAACTGCACATACGGTTCACGTCCACGCTGTCGCGGCATCCTACCAGTGTTAAAGACTGCGATGGAGCTCCGTATGCCACGGCAAACTGGCTGACACTGACGGCGGCGGTGCACAAATGCTGCGCAGCTAGCGCCATTCGACGGCCAACACCGCGGTTCCTGGTGTGTCCGCTGTGCCGTGCGTGTGATCATTGCTTGTACAGCCCTCTCGCAGTGTCCGGAGCAAGTATGGTGGGTCTGACACACCGGTGTCAATGTGTTCTTTTTTCCATTTCCAGGAGTGTAATTTAGTAACATAATGGCAGATGTGAAACATTACTTATAGCTCAGCATAAATACACTTCAATGAAGTAAGTACATAATTGCAGATGTGGGACTGACACAGCAGCAGAGGACCAATAAGTGGATTTAGTAGTCAACTAAACGTAGTGTGTTTTGAACACTCAGAACTGTACTATTACCACAAGTTACTCACATGTACAAAGAAGCTGAGAAGACAACTACTAATCAAATATACTCATACTATCTCTAAGAATATGGTAATCGAAGATGAGTTACTTAAGTAAATAAAATACAAATGTATCAGGAATGTACCGAGCATTGGTTCTGTGTTCCGGCCCAGAAATGATAAATTGAGATTAAATATGATTTATGATTGTATGCCTTGTGCATAAATTTTCTCTAGTACGTGACTAACGGCGTTTTGAGCCATTTGTTTACCGATTTTATGACAGTTAAGTAACCGCGAGAGTAAAATTGAAAAAGTTCTGTTAACTTTGTTCCAGCGACAGATTGAAAGATAATATGTATATATCCCCATTTCATTGAGACCCACCCTTAGATAATAAGTGAACAGAGTCTGAGGCACTCTTTTTGTTTGTTCTACAGGACAAACCAGATAATGGTAGCCTGGTAGCTGCGTGAAAGCGTGGAGTGACTTGGACACAACTCACAGTGACCTCTCCCCTTTCCCCATGTAATTTAGAGTGAACGTGAAGAAAGCACACCATTTCAGCTTCCCCTCCTCTACCCTTGTGAATGGAAGTGTAGAACGCCAGCCAAAGCGACTACAACCACGTGTGTAACAATGAAATTGTCATGATTTGTGAAATTTTCTTTCAGGTTTAGAAAGGACTGCTAAGATATAATTATCTGTTTATGTATCATGAATAACTGTGTTATTTTCTTTGAATTTGTGTATGTAAAAATGTATTTAATGAATTTAAGATTTTCATAGTTTTACATATTTTTATGTGTTTGTTTGCCTAAGGCAATATGTATGCCAAAGTGCTTCATTGATTTAGCTTAAATTTTGAGTGATAATGTTGCTTAAGAGGCAGTGAACATGCCAGCAATTTAAATAATTGAAGCAGGTAATAAGTTTTCTTTTGATATTTATATATGTTTACATTTCAATTTTAAATTTTCATAGGGAGTTAAGCTGTACTCTTCCTTCCCTTTTTGTAATTAAATTTTTTTTCGTTCATTAACATTCAAAAAAAATTTAAGTAGAGGGTGATGTAGGGAATCAGCCTACTCACGCTGTATAAAATTCACATCAGTCTTTCCATTGTGTACCAGCCCAGCTCTGATGTCATAAATGTTGTGCAATACTTTAAAAATCAAGTAAATAACCTGAAACGTTTCTAGCATGTCAGGAGTAATACTAAATCAATATGTGTTGAATATCAGTTCAATAACTTTAACCATGTTCGAAATTTGGACGTTTTTCTGTAAAAATCATTGACGCAACAGAAAAGAGCTAGAGACTTAAAAAATTATATTTCGATTCCTTTTTCATAATAATTTAGTAGAAACAGTATTCTGGATCTCACAAATTAGAATTTTAGTTGAAATTCATGATTTTCTGGTTTTTGTCTTAAAAATTAAGGAAGCAAGATAGATTAAGTAGGCGAATAAATTAGGCTAGGATGTTTAAATTTAAGTAGAAGGGAGATCCGCTATAATCATAAAGACGTGAGAAGTTTCAATTGAATAACTATAAAACTATAGCGATAGCGTATCTCCAAAGGGCAAGTTCAGAGCTCGTCTACTGCGTGTAGTGTAATTAAATTACTTCTCTCGCCCTAAATATTTGACTTAGCCACGTCAGACTTTTATTGTGATTACTTACCTGTGTGCTGAATGCACATTTAAATTGAGAGCTTCATCGGCGATCAGCAAAAGAAACGATGATTTATTCAATAACTTAAAGTGGTGCATTACTAGCCCAGCGGCTAGTTGGGAGAGCCGATTTGATCAGGCGTTCCCTTAGCCGTCCGCACCGCGGCTTTATACATAAGAACGCTGCGCGAGGAAGGAAGGCCCCAATTCTCTCCAGACGCTGAATAGCACACCATCTGTGTCGGGAGTCGCGTCGCGTCGGTATCATTGCTATAAACAGCCTCGGATGCTGTATTAAGTTACTCGGGATACGCGTAACCATGAAATCATTTTCGAGTGAAGTGTTAATTCTGGGATGACTTTAATGATCTATTTTCAGTTTGCGTACGTCGTATTTTCACATGCCGCCGTGGGACAAACATTCTACCATTATTTAGCGTGGCGTTTGATGAACATTATCATCAAATTATGGCGACCATTCACTTAAACATTTAATTTGAACAGTTATAGTTGCATCAGCACATTAGACTCTGAACTGCTCTGGTAGTTGGACTGTGTGGATTCTCTCCTTTTTTTTTTTTTTATCTGTGACTTTCAGAATATAGCGAAAGTTTTTACAGGATCGTTTTTGATTATGAATCCCAGACAATCTCCTAATTCCACAGAGCTATAAGCTGTAGCTATTAGTGTATTTCTCAGATGAAGTGGGCACTAGGAATTCTAATTACAGGCTTCACGTTTTGCTAATCACTTTCTGGTTGCCAATATTGTAGTTAGAGAGCCAGTGTTGAGAACGGCAAAAGACAGCATAAATAATAGGAACATTTATACAACAATTAATTCCACCCGCCGCCCCACACCACGTACGGAAGAATTATAGAAAGCAAAAATTCTTCATACACCAGTCTTGTGAACTTCCTGGATTTCGTGCAGGACACGACTACATTTCTGTATTTCCCAGTTAATTCGTCTACTCGTTTTTGAACGTTAGGATCAAATTTTTCGGACGGGTCTTGCATACATAAAAAAATATGGGAGCGAGATTCGAACACGGTACCTCTAGTGCCGTAGCCGTGGACCTTTCCGCTGCGCTACGCTCACTTGATCGGAATTTATGTAATGTTACGTTTATATAAATCATGCAATGAACTTAAAAATCGATTTTCTCACAAACCAACACCCTTCGCCGAAAAACCGGATTGCCAGGTACTCTGGGTAAGTGCCTCTACAACATATTTGAAGCGCATCAAAATCCGTGATTTGCAGTATGGGGGGTCCCTTGTCAGTGGTAACTGGAGGCTGTACACGATTCGGCGCACTGAAGAGAAATCTCCGCAGTAGCTCAGTGCTCCAGTATTTAACGAGACATCGACCAATCGCTTTCCACACACCTGAAACCCATGGGTTGGCAGATGCGGCTCCTGGCAGACCTCGGTATAGCTCTTAACTCCAACCCATACAGGTGCTGTGCTACGAGTGTTTCGAGAGGGCCTTATCGATTGCGGTGCGGCGCTCTGTGGAGTCGTAAATACCGTCACTACACTTTCCATCCTTCAAGTACACTAAAATAAGAATGTCTACTGACACGGAATCGAGTAACATGTTACGTCATAAAAATAGGATGCTACTCCAGCAAGATGCTGTAGTGGAAATCTTACGCATACCTCCGGCAGCCAGTGCAACACGCAGTAATATAACGTCTTTAGGTACACCGTAGATAGCTCCTAAACTTATTGATAGAAAGTAAGTACCCAGAACAGCAAAAATAACCGCATATGCAATACTGTGTTAATTTTTAGCGATGGGACAACTTTGGAGATGTGTCTACACCTCTTTTGGGAAATAGTGGTCCTATAACCAATTGCACACAGAGTCATGAAAGGGAATAAAAATCAGCGTCCATAGATCTGAATCCGAGATAACAAGACATAGAAATCAAAGACACAAGGAATGCCGAAACATGACGGCAAATACGAAGCCAAACATCCCACTTAGTGGGTTCGACGTCCACCACTAACGAACGAGATGTGAGCAAGAGTCTTCTATAGTAAGTTGTTGTAAACAAAAAAACGGATCAGCTGCCTTCCGGCTAAATATGACTGGAACTGCCTCATCTACCCACTGGAGAAGGCAAGCCGTTACATTATTAATTTGCAAAGAGTAGATAAAAGTCGTGTGATACCTTATAATATTGTGTCGGACGTCCTTTTGCCCAGTGTAGTGCACCAGATCGATGTGGCGTGGACTCAGAATGTTTTGGAATTCCCTTGCAGAAATGCCGGCCGAAGTGGCCGTGCGGTTAAAGGCGCTGCAATCTGGAACCGCAAGACCGCTACGGTCGCAGGTTCGAATCCTGCCTCGGGCATGGATGTTTGTGATGTCCTTAGGTTAGTTAGGTTTAACTAGTTCTAAGTTCTAGGGGACTAATGACCTCAGCAGTTGAGTCCCATAGTGCTCAGAGCCATTTGAACCTTGCAGAAATATTTCAGTATTGAGCCATACTGAATCTATGGCCATTCACAATTATGAAAGCGTTGCCGGTTCAGGTTTTTATGCACCTGGGTGGCTAAATCACTCGCTCGCCTTGTCGAGAATGTTCTTCAAACAAATAGTGAAAAGTTGCAGCTCATTGACATGGCGCATTGTCATCAATAAAAAGTCCATTGCGGAGTGGCTGAAAATGGTCTCCGACTACCGGAACATAAATATTTCCAGTCAATGATTGTTTCACGCTGGATGAGAGGACCAAGTGTGTTTCATGTAAACAAAGCCCGTTACCGTTACGGAGTCACCACCAGCTCGCACAGTGTGTTGTTCACAGCTTGGGTCCATGGCTTTGTGGGGTCTGCACCACGCTCGAACCCCACCATCAGCTCTTGCTAGCTGACATCGGGCCTCATCTGACCAGGCCCCGATTTTCCAGTAGTCTAGTGTCCAACCGATATGGTCACGAGCATAGGAGAGGCGCTGCAGGCGACTTTGTGCTGCAGGCAAAGGCACTCGCATCGGCCGTCCGCTGCCATATCCCATAAGCGCCAAATTTCGCGGCACTGTCCTAACGCATGCGTTCGTCGTACGTCCCACATTGATTTCTGCTGTTATTTCACGCAGTGTTGCTGTTCTGTTAGCACTGACAAATTCACGCAAACGCCACTGCTCTCTGTCGTTAAGTGAAGACCGCGGTCACTATGTTGTCCCTGGCGAGAGGTCATGCCTGAAATTTGCTATCCTCGGCACGCTCTTGACTCTAAGGATCTCGGAATATTGAATTCCCTAACGCTCTCCGAAATGGAATGTCCCATGCATCTAGCTTCAACTACCAATCCGCCCTCAAAATCTGTTAATTGCCTTAGTGCGGCCATAATCAGTCGGAAACCTTTTCACATGAACCACCTAAGTACACATGACAGCTCCGCCAATATACTGCCCATATATACGTTGTGTACGCAATACTACCGCCATATGTAAATGTGCATATTTCTATCCCACGACTTTTGTCACTTCAGTGTATTGTAATCTGGGCAGACAGCCCGTATAAGTTGTTGGTAGGGCGCTATATCCCGCTTGTCGCTGCCAAGGGTTTTATTTTCCCTGTTGCAAAAAAATGGTTCAAATGGCTCTGAGCACTATGGGACTTAACTTCTAAGGTCATCAGTCCCCTAGAACATAGAACTACTTAAACCTAACTAACCCAAGGACATCAGACACATCCATGCCCGAGGCAGGATTCGAACCTGCGACCGTAGCGATCGCGCGGTTCCAGACTGTAGCTCCTAGAACCGCTCGGCCACTCTGGCCGGCTTCCCTGTTGCACTTTCATCGTTTATGCCATTAGCAAGTCCTACAAACGTCACTATATTTCTGGAAGTGCATTTGTATTATTGTAGGTGCTTGATAATGGTGTAAACTATAAAACTGCAATTCCAAAAGTGAAGCCCTTGGCACCAATAAGCGGAATATGACGTCCTTTCAACTCTTCTGATTAGTTATCCGGGATCCTTTACTACTCTCTTTTTCACTTCCAGTTTCTTCTTCACTGCCTCTCTTTCTGCTTTTCTCTTTTTATATTCTTTAGTAGTTCGTGTTCTTCAATTAAGGTTGTTAAAATGCCCATCTCATGAATCGCCATTAATTGTTATGGAGTGTTGTAAAAAGATTTGTTGCAGCGTGTAAAGTGTCTGTTCCCATCATGGAGATGTTATGAAGGATCTAACTTATCGAAGGGAAGTAACTGAGCGATTAAAATATTCAGACAAGCTGTAACTAGGCAACAAATGTACGCTGTCAGGCAAATAAAATTATGCTCTGAAAGAGAAGCACAAAATTTATGTCACACTAGTCATAAAGAGGTAAACATCAATTGCAGCTAATATAACTATCTTAATGCTTTATTCTGCCATTTTTGCACCCAGCACTACGGGGCTATATCTACTCGAAACACCATATCAAAGACGATCTTGTTGTGCTTGTGATGCGCAGCTACTACTAATAACTGAAAAACATATATCATGCTGCATGTTTCTAATAGAAAAATGCTCGGACAATAGGCAGAGACTACAAGGAGCGATATATATAATGTCGTAACGAAAGTTTCTACGTTCCGTATGATGGTGATCGCCTTAGCGAATACAGTCCATAATTGAAGTAATGACAAGACTAAGCTGTATAACTCCTAACATTTCTCGTTATATCACCACTGTTTTCTCAAGTGGCTCTGAGCACTATGCGACTTAACTTCTGAGGTCATCAGTCACCTAGAGCTTAAAACTAACTAAACCTAACAAACCTAAGGACATCACACACATCCATGCCCGAGGCAGGATTCAAACCTGCTACCGTAGCGGTACTTCGTATCCAGACTGTAGCGCCTAGAACCGCTCGGCCACTTCGGCCGGCCCACTGTTTTCTAATGCATTATTTAAGTCAGAACTGCAGCTAACCGACTTTACAACGTTGAAACTAGAGATCGCGTATCATTTGACGGTATGTGGAACTATATTGTGTGGAAGAGTTGTAATTTATTCAGAAAGAGGATAATCTCTCATTACTGCCAATTTCACTTTAAAGCAGCTACATAGAGCAGCGTGTAACAATCCTTGGAGTCGTATACAGTGGGAATATTTCATCTTCTTGTAAAATATGACTATTTTAACACACGAAGTTGATAAGGAGAAATGCTGACTTCTTTTGAAAGTGTTACTAAGAACATCTGCCGTCACATTTCAAAATCGAGCTAAGGTTAACTGTAGTATCCTGAAACAGTTTTCTACTGTTTATTAATTCGTACGTTTAGTTACTGTTCAAAAATTGTCATTATTACTTATCTAATATGATTCCGGTCCGTAGGTCTGGCTAATCACCAATGAAGTCACTTCTAGTAGCGCTGAAGTCGACCCCTCCACCCATTTCTGCTATAAACTGCGGGAAAAATCCACGATGGCCGGCCGAAGAGGCCGAGCGGTTCCAGGCGCTACAGTCTGGAACCGAGTGACCGCTACGGTCGCAGGTTCGAATCCTGCCTCGGGCATGGATGTGTGTGATGTCCTTAGGTTAGTTAGGTTTAATTAGTTCTAAGTTCTAGGCGACTGATGACCTCAGATGTTAAGTCGCATAGTGCTCAGAGCCCAAAAATCCACGATATAAATAATCCACCTGTACTACGTAATTAAATATCCAAGATAGACGATGTAGAGACCTTTCCCTAACGTAAAAATGACAGGAATTTGCGAACTTGTCAGAGAATTCGCAAATTACTTCAAGCTAAAAAGGTGAGAAATTTGCATTAACCCCCTACGCCAAATATAAGAAATTCAAGATAGCAGCAACACATCACTCGTTATAATGGCAGGAAAACTGAGAGATATGCGTACTATAATTTAAAATAACACCGCACCATTTATAAGACGAGTTCTACTCCAGCCCCAGGATGTAATGCGGTTAAAGGCGCTGCAGTCTGGAACCGCAAGACCGCTACGGTCGCAGGTTCGAATCCTGCCTCGGGCATGGATGTTTGTGATATCCTTAGGTTAGTTAGGTTTAACTAGTTCTAAGTTCTAGGGGACTAATGACCTCAGCAGTTGAGTCGCATAGTGCTCAGAGCCATTTGAACCATTTTGAACCCCAGGATGTAAAAAGTTGTAAACAACAGGGTTGTTTGCGAATAATCTGATAGTGGTGCTGACACTACGTAATAAGTCGTTTAAGTAGAATATATGGTCCGTAAACAAAAACCTAGCTGTTTCTCAATGCTTACTGTTTTTTAAGGGACTATTCTGTTACTTCAAGAATACCGATCTTTCACAATTTTTGCAATCTTTTGTGACATGCGCTCTTTATGTTACGTCGCAGTACTCACTGCTCGCGAGGTTTTCAGTAAAAATGAACTACAGAAGCGGGCTAGTTCGATCGTGTATTCAACGTAAAAACGTATAGAAATTTGATCATACACTGGTGCCTTGTTTTCTATTAACGCAGGTGCTTATTTCCGTACCATCCGTTTGTGAGTTTTTGCGGCAGTCGAGCAGTCGGAAGTGAAAGCATCGTCATACATGAATGCGCCTTAAATGAAGAATTCAATCGTACTTCTTGCTCGGGATATTATTTGTAACAGTCTGGATTGACCATGGTAAACCAGACACATCGTGCGAGTTGCCCATTACGACACTCTGAAACATTCCACAAAGCGATCTTCTAGTCCGAGATTAGTGCGTCCCTCACAATTATGCATCTGTTGCAGACTGAATCATCATAGTTGAAGATTACGTCGACCACGCGTTTGCAGCGTCACTGAATCTTACGGGATGTACTGTAGCAGTGAGTCTCTGGTTAAAAAAAATAATTTGGCAATCTTACTTTTAAGCTAGCTTGTACTAATGATATATTCATGCTTCCTTCATATTGTTTTCGTCCCACATATAGATAAGTTTTATATCGTGGTACTCTGTCATCCTGAAGTATTCACACAGTAGCTGCAGATGTAAAATCAACGTTAATGCCGTCGATAGGAGACAATGAAGCTGTGCCAAGAACACAGAAGAGGATCAGTCGACGAATGGAAGTTCAACTGTCCGAATAAATTTCAGTGTTTGTAGCGATCAATTGACAGATGTACGAGTGAGTGGGAATGATATACGAGGGTCACTCACCAATTGTCCTCTCATTGTTCCAAACGAAAATAAGGTATGTAGGCCAGTCTAAACGGTCTTGTAGCCAGTACCCTAGCAGAAACGAACGTTTCACCTTTTCGACTTAACTGCAGATCTTGCTACATCGTGGTAGTTTCACGAAATTTTAGATGTGTGGCAGTTATTTCGTCAGAAAATTTAGATTTTCTTCTAGCAATTAACAGTCACAGCATGTTGATTTATTGTTTAAATTTTATTGATGTATCACTCTTAGACGTTTCCAATATAAAAACATTACTTAACGTAAGTATACGCCGAACAATGAAATAGTCTTATTAAGAAAAGAAATACTAAGTATTAATCTTCCACAATATTTCTTTTATATTTCGTTGTGCACTGGAATGCTTTGTAGAGCATAACCAGACAACTTCAAACTGAACAGAAAGTTCTCAAGACATCAGAGACGGCTCCTATCTGTATGAAGGTTGTTGCTCCCAAAGATATGTCAGCATTTTACGACTGTATATAGCAAAAATAGAAACAGTAATGCTTCAGTTTCATAGCGTAAAAAATCAAGAAATATTCTGTAATGATGCACTGCATGTTTGAAACTCTACAGATACGGGTAAAACATACTGTACTGAACAAGTTATAAAGATATTTGTTACGGTCTTGCAACTATACAAAAACTACTGGTAAACGTTTTTGCTTGTTTAAGTCAAGGTTAATTTCCTCACTTAAAATTCGGAATTCTTGGATATCAAATTTAGTATAGATAAGTGTATGACACGTTCTGCAAACTACTGACGTTTTATGGATGTTGGGGCTGGTTTCTATTGCGACAACTGTTCCATTTGCTTTCTGGGTGATGTACTCGTATATAGGGTTTGTTACGGCAAGTGAGTCTTTTCGGATTGCGTTATGAAATAAGTCACATTGACAAGGGCGCAGGGGTGTCTCAATTGCCACTTGAAAGACTCTCGAACATCGTTTCTTCTTTCATTCACGTTCTCATTTCACTTCTGGACACTTCTGAATTTTAAGTAATGGAATTACAAATCGACATTAACATCTAAAAACATATTTGTATATAGTAGAGAGATCGTAGCCAATATCTGTATACAGTAAGAAGTACAATACCTTCACGTCAGTCAGTCAGTGGGCTCAGGGATTTATATGCTCATCCTTAGCGTTTAAAAGATTCAGTTCATCATTACAGAGTTTTTACTGTTTTGTATCTATATAAAACAGAAGCACTGCAGTTTGCTTTTCTTGTATATATAGTTGTAAAATGGTCACCTATCTTTAGAAACAAAACCTGTATATAGGTCTCTGATATTGTTTGGACTTAAGTTGCCTGATGACGTCCAAAAAACCTAAAGCCAGTAACGAAACATAAAATAAACGTTGTGGAACATTAATACTGCCTATTTTAATTCTTAGTACAATCTGTGTTCTTCAAAGTGCCTACGGTATAACCCATAAATGTTGATTAATTAGTCTTTGTAATCTAATGAATACCCAATAATGATGTTTATGACTTTAATGCTTGTTGTAATTAAAATTTAAGTAGTAATTAACGAAATTGTGGCATCGATGATATTTAATTTTGACATACACTTGTATTCGAAAAAGAGATTATATGAGTTTAGATGTGTTAATCGCTAACTTGTGTCGTTATATAGGACACAAATTCTCTCTTTTGATGCTGTAATAGCGTTGTTATGTTTTTGTCCTGTAGTGTATGTATCTTATAGATATGGCCGCTACCCGCAGCACTCTTGCAACATTTTCGATGATAAGTGTCATATTAACCGAAACGACTGCCATAGTTGGCTTTGCGATCTGTAGCATCATTACTTCCTAGAAATCGCCCTCAACATCCCAAACCTTAGCATTAAATGTAAATTCCACCGTTTCCTATTGCTGGCACAAATCGTGCTGACATGAGCATCTTCGTGAGGAGCAGACTTTAAACTGATGTTTGGTGACACTGATTTGGCTTTTTTTCCGTTTACTCTAAATCACATAAGGATGTGTCGTCATCGAACAGAGATATTTATTATCCTTCAATACATTTTCGGTTTCATTGTGCCCCAAACCTAGACCAGAATAGTATGAAGTTGTGTTAAAACACTTAAGTTAATAGATTCCATGGCCTTCTGATCAGAATGCGACACATCTCTTACAGACCTCAGCATCTGCTTCTTTATGTGCAGTTAACGCTGATTTGAAGCTACATTGTATATTTCTATGTTCCTTTCTACAGCTATCAACGTTGTCTTTATACTACGTCAGGTAGGATCGCACTGTAGTTAGTGCACTTGGGAACCGCAAGGGATATAACAGAAGTAAATGAGATAGAACCACGAAAAAATTTATTGAAAAAAATAAACCTTATAATGTCAGCCTGTGAACAAGATGTGAGAAAGAAGTTTCAAAAAACTATACATAAGGAGCGCATTTCTATTTCAAAACGGAAAATAGATAGCAGAAAAAAGACAATAAAGATTTTGTAGGCATTTGGAAAGAAGAGTTTACTGAGGATGTTGAAAACTGATCATGAAAAGATGTTCTACAGATCTCTCGATGAAGGAAGTACTTGGAAATTTATGGAATGAGATGGTGGTGTGACATGTGCTAATGAAATGCCTATCGTATTTAACTCAGGGATACATTCAGAAGTAGAGATGAGAAGCACGCATACAACTAGAAAGTGACCAGTGCTAGTTTTATCCCGATAATTAACGGAAGAACAAAAATGAAGAACTTCTATGTCTTACATAAAACTGAAATTCTTTGGATATCCAGTACGCCTAGTTCGTGGAGGAAAAGTGCGTAGTACTTCCCTGTTATTGAGCTGGTGACCCTTGCTTCACGTTACACACGTTAAGAGATGCCAGTTGCGTAACTCATGCGTCACAGAAACTAATCCCATGCGGAAACTTCCTCATTTTCAACGCTGTCCTCTATTACGCACAATTGGCTCGTTCACTGCAGCACTATATTGTCAAAACAGATTAACAACCAAGAAAGACGTTCTTACCGCCCGTGTCCTATGATTGTGCATTTAAACATTACTCGACTTTCCTTATGCTATGGAGTAGAACTGTACTTTTCCTTTTGATTGGGAGTTCTGGGAATGACGTGCTGGTATTTTAGGTGAATGTTTTCAGGACTTTTGATGGGATTAAAATTTAATACTACTTGTAAAACAAGCGTATTAAGGTATGAATGGTATGACTGCTGCATTTTTATTTCATGTTATTAATCATCTTCAAAAGTGTTTAAAATGACTTATCATAAACAGTCGTATTTGTTAATAACACAGTTACATTGATCATAAACGCAAATGCAGATATGCTAGACGACTAGCCGAAATCTATATGATAACTGAACAAAGCTGCAACTGATTCTTAGCAAACAGCTTAAATATTAGTATCATGTGGACGCACTCGAGAGTACTTCAGATGAATACAGGTCATTTTCTGGTTCCAGCACCAGACATTATCCCAGATACTTTCTATCAAATTACTCAGAGTAATACTCAACCAGTCTACAGTAAAAACTAAATTAATTAATAATTTAAGGATGAAATTCAGTTAAGCAGATTTGGAAATCAGAAGTTTATTTCACTGTGTTCGGTTGACGCTAAAGGTCCTAGCTTAATGAACATATTTCAGTTGCCTGTTTTCTATGATCCTATTTTACAAGTTAATACAATGAAAAAATAAAATTAAAAATTTATTGATAAAAGTCCACCATCTAAACATATCTTATTTTTATTGTCCTTTGATTATTTCAGGAAGAAAGCTGCATCTTCAGGGATCACAAATTTAGTTTAATGTTTTTATCATGACTCAAGGGAGTAATAACAATACTGTGTAAAGTAAATAACCGTGTTATCTTGCCTAGACTATTTCCTACCGTCAAGTATACTCCTTAATAATGTTTATGGAGGCTTCCAATTTATCAGCGATTTACACAGAACACAGTACAATGCATGAAAATCATGATCATGTTAGCTTTGCCTCCTGGCATTGGACACAGTGTTATAGATGTTCTGCAGTTGTGTTTAACGAAATTCCAGCAGACATATGGCCCCTGAATAGAGAGCTCCTGCAATTTGAAAACAAAACTAACAATGAACTAAATGGGTCACTTCTTAAACTTACATTCTCACTGTATAGATTTGAAGAAAGAATTAGTTGAGTATGGAAGACAAGTATCAGTATTTCCTGTCACAGAAATCGCATAAAAATCTTCTCCCACTCTAAATGTCATAACCGGAAAAAGAAAGAAATGTGTTCAGTTAAGCAACAGATAAATAACTAATTTTGTCTTTTTAAGACGTATGAATTGTTATTGAGACATGAGGGAACTGACTGGACTGTTATATTAAATAAAAGTGTTGCTTATGAATCGTTGAGACTTTATTGTTACTGAATACGTCCACACGTGCATCGTCATACACTGTGGTGACAACTCATGGGGTGCCTACTAATATCGTGTAAGACCTTTCTTTGCCCTACGTGGCATGGACTCAAAATGTAGTTGGAAGTCCCCTGCAGAAATATTGAGCCATGTTACCTCTGTAACCGTCCATCATTGCGAAAGCGTTGGTGGTGCAGGATTTTGTGGACGAACTTACCTCTCGATTACGTCCCACAAATGTTCGATGGGATTCATGTGGGGCGAACTCGTGGTTACATCATTCGCTCGAACTGTCCAGCATATTCTCCAGACCAGTCGTGTATGATTGTGCCCCGGTCAGATGGCGCATTGTCGTCCATAAACATTCCATCGTTGTGTAGCCTACAGATAACCGAACATAGCCATCTCTAGCCAGCGATTGGTTCAGATGGACCAGAGAACCCAGTCCATTTCACATATCACAGCACACATCATTATGGAGCCATCACCAGTTCGCGCAGTGACCTATTGACAACTCGGATCCATGATTTCCTGTTAATGGAAATTTCCTTTCCATGCATGGGGGCTTAATTATTTAGAATGCAAATAATTTAAATTTTAGTAGCTGACTGTCCGGTTACGCAGTCTCGTAAACGGTTGGCCCTGACTAGTATTAGTACGCAATCTGACTGCATAGAATAACAACCAAGAACGAAAGGAAATTTCCGTTAACACAATTAATTAATTAAGTCCCCAGCAACTATAAAACCTAGGAAACAACAAAACACAAGTGTAGCTGTTCTGTGTGTGGAAGTGTGATTCAACGTACATACGAGGGCGGTTCAGAAAGTAACCTCCGATTGGTCACAGTGCGGGTTGTGGGGGGAGTAGCGACGCCATCTGTACGTTCACGCACTCAACAGGTCAGTCGGCATCAAGCCGTGGTCGAGTGAACGTCGTAGCTGCGCTAGTTTAGTTTTTGTGGCAGTTTGAAATGTGTGCTGCAATAGAAAACCCCGCCAAATGTGAAGTGCGTGCTGTCATAAGGTTTTTTACAGCCAAAGGATATTCTGCACCAGCTATTCATCGTGAGCTTTGTGCCGTGTACGGACCAAGAGTTATGAGTGAAGGAGTTGTCCGTGAATGGGTACGTTTATTTAAAAGTGGACGAGAAAACGTTCATGATGAAGAGAGGAGTGGTAGACCATCATTGGTGACTGACGAACTCGTTCAGACAGTTGATGCAAAAGTTCGTGAAAATCGACGTTTCTCAATGTCGGAGTTGTCTACTGGTTTTCCACAGATTTCTAAGACTCTCTTGTACGAGATAGTGACAGCAAGACTGGGTTACCGTAAGTTCTGTGCACGATGGGTGCCCAAAATTCTTACCGACCACCACAAAACTCAAAGAATGGCCTCTGCATTAGACTTTCTGTCACGTTATGAGGACGAAGGAGAACCATTGTTAAACAGAATCGTGACCGGTGACGAAACATGGATTAAGTACGTGAACCATGAGACAAAAGAACAATCAAAGATGTGGGCACATTCAAATTCGCCTACCAAACCAAGAAAAGCCTCGCAAGATTTTTCTGCCAGAAAACTGATGGCAACGGTGTTTTGGGATGCCAAAGGGGTGTTGTTGGTTGAATTCATGGAACGTGGTACGACCATTAATCAAGACGTGTACTGTGAAACAATAAAAAAGTTACGACGGGCTATACAGAACAAACGCCGTGGTATGCTGACTTCCGGTATCGTTTTTTTGCACGATAACGCCCGTCCTCACTCTGCTCACAGAACAACGGCCCTTCTTGAGTCCTTCAAGTGGGACGTTATCAACCATCCACCTTACAGCCCAGACCTGGCGCCAAGTGATTATCACCTCTTCATGCATTTGAAGAAATGGCTCGGGTCACAGCGGTTTGATGACGACGAAGAGCTCAAAGATGCGGTCACAGGCTGGCTCCAGGCACAAGCAGGTGATTTTTATGCAGAAGGAATTTCAAAGCTTGTGAAGAGATACGATAAGTGCCTCAATCGCTATGGAGACTATGTAGAAAAATAGTGCAAAGATGTAGTTGTAAGATGTATATATTAAAATATTTTTGTTTAACTTGGTGTATTTTTTTAAATCAACCGGAGGTTACTTTCTGAACGGCCCTCATATCTGGCACGGTTCCTCCTCAACACGACCAGATATTTTAAACACCATTTATACTGAAGTAATTAAAAAAAAAACAGAAATACTATAATTGCACATAGAAACCACAAATACAGTCTAATACAAGAACACGAGCCAGATGCTTTGTTGACTTAACCTGTGACCAAGAGGCATTATTGTTTAAGACATTGAAATAATAAAAAAAGGAATTTTTTTTCCTTCATATATATTGACGAAAAGCATACTCTTATCATTACAGCATCCCCAATCTCACAATATCTGGTGTCTAGCCCATCAAAACAATATGACAACATCTGAAAAAGCACTCTCCATGGGAACTTCTCAACAACGACTCACCACTGCTACATCTCAACAAGCACTGCCTACTGCTACTTCTCAATAAGCACTCTCCACTACCACATCTCAACAAACAATGCCGGTGGAGGCGGCTGAATAGTACTCTTTGGCGCAATCTCTGGCGCTGCAGCTCAGTGTAGCCACCTTTCATATGCCCCTCCTCCACGGTCCAGAATTTGATGGTATTTTTGCCAGCATTGGTGGTGAAAATACCACCAAATTCGTCCAAAAAAAATACAATATCACTTCACTAAATAAATTTTGGCTTTGCACTAACCCTTCAATAACCTAATATATAAAATACAGTAAGGAATAAAAAATGCTTTCATACACATGATTTTACATAATAGGTTACACAAGTATCATGTGGTTAAACAATTCAATCAATAGCGTCAGCAATGATGAATAGGTGCAGGTAAGAGTCTCATAACATTTCATAAACAGTATATACACAAAAAATCTGTTTATACAAATATTCACATAAAATCTTGTCAATAGTTCAATGACAAGAAGCACTCCTCAGAGAAGTTGACAGTTCCAACAGTAGCACCCAGCATTGGTCAACAGGTGCAAATAGCAGTCTCATAACATTTCATCAGCAGTAATTAAACAGCTCCAACAGTGGCACCCAGCACTGTTGAACAGGTGCAGACAGCAACAAGTGACATTATGTCAGTAGAAGCAGTTCCATCAGTGGCATCCAGCAATGTTGAACAGGTGCAGACACCAACAAGTGACATTATGTCAGTAGAAGCAGTTCCATCAGTGGCACCCAGCAATGTTGAGCAGGTGCAGACACCAACAAGTGACATTATTTCAGTAGATGCAGTTCCAACAGTGGCACCCACCAATGTTGAACAGGTGCAGACACCAACAAGTGACATTATGTCAGTAGAAGCAGTTCCATCAGTGGCACCCAGCAATGTTGAACAGGTGCAGACAGCAACAAGTGACATTATTTCAGTAGAATCAGTTCCATCTGTGGCACCCAGTAATGTTGAACAGGTGCAGACAGCAACAAGTGACATCATTTCAGTAGAAGCAGTTCCGTTAGTGACACCCAGTAATGTTGACAAGTGCAGACAGCAACAAGTGACATCTCATCACTGGTTGAGCATTTCCAACAGTGGCACCCAGCAATGTTAAACAGGTGCTGACAGCAAGTCACATTATTTCAGTAGAAGCAGTTCCATCAGTGGCACCCAGCAATGTTGAGCAGGTGCAGACAGCAACAAGTCACATTATTTCAGTAGAAGCATTTCCATCAGTGGCACCCAGTAATATTGAACAGGTGCAAACACGAACAAGTGACATTATTTCAGTAGAAGAAGTTCCAACAGTGGCACCCAGCAGTATTGAACAGGTGCAGACACCAACAAGTGACATTATGTTAGTAGAAGCAGTTCCATCAGTGGCACCTAGCAATGTTGAACAGGTGCAGACAGCAACAAGTAACCTCATCAGTAGTAACAGTTCCATCAGTGGCACCCAGCAATGTTGAACAGGTGCAGACACCAACAAGTGACATCATTTCAGTAGAAGCAGTTCCATCAGGGGCACCCAGTAATGTTGAGCAGGTGCAGACACCAACAAGTGACATTATCTCAGTAGAAGCAGTTCCATCAGTGGTATCCAGCAATGTTAAACAGGTGCAGGTAACAGTCCATAATATTCACTATCACTAATCAGACAGTTCATCAGAGATCATTAGCAGAAATTAAACATTTCCAAGTGGCACCCAGCAATGTTGAATAGGTGCAAGCACAAACAACAGTTTGAAGGCACACACAATTGCTTTTACAAAATTATTATCAATGCTCTTACACTAAACATACAAATAATAATAAACACACAAATGATATCAGATAATTGTCATATTAAATATTACAAATACACAAATATCAGTAAACCTATAATATTTACGGGTGTCAGTGCAAGCCACAACAAACAAGTAAAATAATATTTAGGAGATAGGTCGGCACCAATTATTTGGGATTAGGAAAGGAAAACACACAAAACACTCACTCATATTTCATCCACATTAAGTACTGCTGTGTAATTGAATAGTGTTAACTGTGTAAATGCAATTCTGTCAAAGATTTGATGTTCGACATGTGTATCAAGTAGTAGTGGCAGCAGTGTATAACAGTCAATAATAGTTAGTCAACGTCATAGTCATCATGTCAAGACCAATGTTTGATAAGCCAAATCAAAATGTACGGTTTCTGAACAACTGTCAGTGTGCCAAGATATGCAAACGCTTCCTTTCTTCAAAAAAAAGTATATACTGCTTAGTGATTTAACAAAGTGTGTGTGTAGACAATCTTCCTTCCACCTGAGTGTTCTAGTCTGCCATCTTCACCCTCCTTGTTCCATATAAACCAACAAAAAAAAAAAAATGCTCCTCACTTACTTTACCTCTTATCCACCAAAACTCCAATAATCATCAGCATCACATAATCTTAATGCTTCAATAATACCTCTTACGTCGATACATATAAACCTTATCATCAATATCATTTACCTTACCTCTTGTCCACCAAAACTCCAATAATTCAAATTTCTTCACAATCTCAATACCTCAATAATACCTCTTCAATACGTCGACACATATAAACCTTATCGCCAATATCATTTCTCATCCATAACAACTCTTTCCTCTAGTCAGTCTCCTCGAACAAGTACAGATAAAATCCTAGTGCAAACTTCAATTCATCATCCCATACAATCCGAAGTCACAATGTCCACACACAACCTCTGTGTAATCCATCTGACCCATATCTTCTACTCATTATGAATTATAAAATACATTTTGGTTATCTTGTCCATCATTAAACAAAAGAAATGCATACATGACCTCTAACAGCCTTTAGTTTGAATAACTTTCAGTAAGTAAGTACGAGTACGGAGTGTGAATGATAGTAATAATTCACAGTGTGTACACCACTTTAAGAATCATGGCAAAACAGAACCAAACATGTGGAGTATTTCTTGTGTCAAGTGTCACTTGCTATTTCAATTGCTCACGAAGAATGCAGTGTAATAACTGTCAATGGTCTAAACCTAGTGTTGGTATGTCATGTCGTTAGCTTCCTTCCTATTAGCACAAATTTGTGCAGCTTCCATAAAACCTCCAGCTCATGTGACTTCAATGAAGTTTCTTGTACTAATGTCGTTCGTAGCATTATAGTAGTTCATTTTCTATCTTAAAATGTAAGGTACTGAGCGTAAGCCAAACATGCAATAGCGAGTAAATATACCAGTAGAGAACAGAATGTCAACAAGTGGATGCAGCACAATCCCTACAACGAGGCTCTGCCAAGCAAACAATCTATAATTAATACCATAGAGTGACCTAAACTCCATGTTCGTACACAGTATATCAGCATTTCTATATACCAAATTAAAGAGTAGTTATGACAACAAAACAGAAATGTATAAATATGCAATCCATACGCAAAGCAGCAAATATGTATCTTACATAATAAACAGGTCATTAGCATCATATCAGCATAAGCAAATAAATGTTCATATGTAATGTTAATAAGAAAACATGAAGGTGCAAGCAGATAAATCACAAAGTATAACTTACATACATAACCACAGTCAGCACAATTAATCAGGTGACAATTATAATGTAAGTAAATAAGCACAGCAGGCACATAATAAAAAAAATGTGACATCAGTGAAAAAGCATAGCAGCCAAGCGATGCATAATATACATAAATAACAACCCTGTTCATTAATCAATCATTGTCAAAATCAGTTAACGTACGCAAGCACGTCGCTTCACAAGTAAATTCATAGAACATGAAATTAGCACAAAGTATGAATCACGTAATCGCGAGCAGCAAATTACGTCTAAAGTACGTACCTAAGTGGAAATATGTTACCCGAAAAATAAACTCAATTAACCATTACCTTTTTAGTTTATTAGTTTCTTCTTCGAAATCACATTCTTCCTGAAAATTTCTCGATAGCAAGTCGTCTTAACGTCGGACACACACAGAATTTACCTGAAGTTCTTAAATATTTTTTACAAGTGTATCATGAAAAATACTGAACGTTAATAACACAATTTATCAAGTCACTACAGCTTTATACTGAATTTAATCAGAGAAATTAAACTGTGTATTTGTTTACGGCTGTCAGTGCATTCGCACTGAGCGCTCGATCAGCTGTAGGTGCGCGTGACGTAGGAAGTAATTGTTTACGGTCAACGACTGCCTTGTGCGGCGCGCAGACTTGACTGTTGCTTTGAGTCTGTGCCGCCGCCGGAACACGGCGCGGTAGCCTGGTACTCTCCGTGTGTTGGTTTCTCAAAAGTACGTCATTCCACAAAAATTTTTACGTTCGATATATGATGTATTCCCTTAGAGCGCCAAGATTTAAGAGTTTCTACTTCGACAGTGTTATCATGAATAATTTTGCGAACACTATATGGACCGTTATAAAGCAGAAAAAATTTGCGACACAAGCCTTTTCCTTTGTGAGACAAACGATGAGACTTAATTAACACCTTTTGACCAACTGACAAGGTTTTTAAACGACCAGGACGTTTTGAAACGTCCCCTTTGAACAATTTATACACGACTGACCTTAAACTGACACACAATATTTTGTTAGCGCAACGCAATCTGACTTTCAAAATTCCCTACAAAAGAATGGACCTGACTAACATTAAACTATACCTTTCACAAATCACTTACCACACAAAAATCTTCGCTGCTCAAGCTACTGCAATACAGCAAGCGCCACTACTGCCAGCTAAATAAAAGATTCAAACTACTAAAGGCACTAACTACTGATAGGGATAGTTAGCAAATGAAAGATATTAATAGAGAACAAACAATGTATTTACCTTAATATCATCACAAGTCATAATATATATATCAGTTCATGACAAATTGCAAACCTCCGCCATCTCTCTCCCCACATCCACCACTGCTGGCGGCTCACCTCCAACTGCGCAACGCTACGCGCTGTTCACAGCCAGCTGCCTAACACTACAATGGCGAGTATTACAACAATGCAAACTAGCCACAGACTGCACACAGCACAGCCAGTGATTGTCATACAGAGGTGGCGTTACCAATAAAAAACCTAAACAGCCTACTTACATAGAGAAAACATAAACAGCCTACTTACATAGAGAAAACATAAACAGCCTACTTACATAGAGAAAACATAAACAGCCTACTTACATAGCCCCCATGCTCCTCACAAAAAATTTTACAAATTTTTTTTTGGGCAGTGGCCAATAATGATTTGATAAAATTTTTCATAATTACAATAACAAAGAAATCAAATGCACACACTTATTGATATTATGTTGGTCAAAAGCTAAAATTGTCTCACAGTCCATAAAGACAGTCCACATTGTTCATCACAGTGAAACTGCCGTTTCTTTTCTCAAAGTCTGAGCAGTAAAAGACAATGCACACAGAAGTAGTGGATTTCCATGCAGTCTTGAAGAAGTAGTGTTGTCCTTCCAATGGAAAGACGGTGCTGACTCTTGACATGCTGACAGGTAATGGGCCACAATGGAGCAAACCCACAGCAGAGTCATTCGAAGTTTTGAAGAATATTGGTAGGTAGGTCATCACAGAGCAGACCCACTGTAGTCCTGGTAGAGAGTATGGTATTGGTGGGCCACCAGAGGTGCAGACCCACTGTAGTCCTTGTAGAGATAATGGTATTGATGGATCATCAAAGATGTAGACCCACTGTAGTCCTTGTAGAGATAGCCAGCAGCCATCTGTTGTGACTGTGCAGGTGCACAATCACCATTGAAGAGTCTTGCGGATAATATAGCAAGTCCATAAACCATCACTTGTGCACTCACAACGTTTTTGGAATTGTCCTTAGAACCAGCAATGCTGTTATCCAGTCCCTTGCAGAATTATTAACAAACGTGCAAACACTAACAGCCCCTACTTCTCACATATTGTCCATATACTATGACCAACAGAAACGTGTGCAGTGAAAGGAATGCTTACAAGTTACTTAATTTGATGAACTGGTAACAATTACAATTTTATAACAGAAGAATACAATAACAAAGGTACAAAATACATCATTAAAAACATAATAATACAGATAACATTTGTAGTACAGGCTTTACAAAAGAATAGAAATAAACATATACATCAGTGTTACAAAAATAGTGACATAAGTACATACATAAAATAATGAGAATAGTTTTCGAAACATTAATTTCACACATGAACATTGAAACAGAACAGAATTGTAAACAACTTTACAAAGAAAATAACATATTATTAATGCAACTTATATTTGAGGATAACAGTATTCCTTCTCATAGTGAATATAGCTTAGTATTAGAAGAGAAAAAAATTTCTATGAAACAGTACACAGAGACAGGAAGAAAACAAATACTCAAGGGTACACAAACACATAGTGGGATAACACCAATAGGAAAGGACAGGGTTCGTTTTCAGTGTAACATTTGGTACTGCAGTCCAACCCAAAACTTCATATATCTTTCCTCTTATTTCATCCTTTGTTTCCACCAAAAAAATCCTATCCAAGCATGCTTTCTGTGTTTATATGTTCACACATTTCTTACCTCAACATTTATTTCCAAGAAAATCCTACCTAAACCTGTTTTCTCAATGCATTTCTTCCAATTCATCGCAACTCATTCTCTTAGAGGCTACCCCCTCTTAAGCTAACTTAAATCTACTGAGCTCAGATGCTAAACTAAGGGACGAGGCAATGCAGCAGCACGTAAAACAATTATTATAAACAGCAATGAAAAAAATGGAAAATTGCAAAGCAAGCTAGAGTATAAATTAGCAAAAGTCAAATTCAATAACACTATGCCTGGCAAACAGCAGCAACTTATACCTAAACATGACATAGCGCAAGCAGAAAAAATATTACACTAAAATGGCCATGTCTAATACCTATGTCACATCTTAACATTAGAGTGATGCATCACAATTTATTCTACAAAAGAAATTACCAAGTACTTGAAAAGAAAATTGTGTTACTGTTATTAGTTCCTTCTTATTGTTCTTTCCTTTCCAAGTGCTCCTTTTTTTTAAAGAATGTGGATCATAAAATAATTATTTAATAGATCTGTTGACAGAAAGTGTTCACATTAGCAAATGCATTTTATTTTATAAAAGCAATGCTGCAACACAGCTGAAACCAGATATCAAGTGAAATAAGCAACTACGAAAAGCAAAGTATAAAAATATCATTCAGTAGTCATGTGACATTTCATAAGTTAGTAGAAATTCTCTCAACTCTCGTAGAAAGACGCTTGTCGTAATCAGGTGTGCAGATGTAAAAATATTTCCGAGGATAATGGCCTCCCCTTTTTTTTGTTCTACCTGTGCCGCTGAAAAGGGCTCGCAATAATGGCTTTTTCTCCAGGCGTCTGACACAGCTGGGTGCCCGCGACGCATTACGTGCAGGTGGTCACTTAACTTTCGTACGGAAATATTTACGACAGCAGTTTCTGCTACCGTGGCAGTCATATAAAAATATTTCACAGGTCAAGAATTAGCGTTGCAAATCTGTAGAAACAAAATCCTATAAATATAAGTGTCCAAAAAATTTTCGTCTGCATTGTAATACATTCATGCATATACACACACATTTCATAACTCTTAAAGTACGATTCTTGGTTTCCAACATCCTTTTTCACAAGTCAAGAGTCCCTACCCACTATTCATTACTCCTTACCTTATTACACATATACGTATCCATCGACATTCGTCAATATTTCGTCATTATAAATATGAAGCATAATCAAATAACTCATATAGCCTCAGCCTATTAATCGTAAACATACCTCAGCAGCATAATACACATCGTCGTCGTAATAATAACATCATAACACCTCAGTCAAATCTCAAAATCGTCGTAGCTTCCTCCAATAATTTCTAAGCCTAAAAAGAATTCTCTGCTCACTTAAATAGTGTCATCTACCTCAAACGTACTTTAAAAATCATGATCTCATACCAAATATATCATTCAAAGCTCTCATAGTATCACAGTGATTCCGAAAAAATATGAACAGTTTACAAAGTACAGACAAAATACAGTTTCATAAGTGTGAAGTTATCCAACTGTGTAATTGCGTAAACATGTGTCACTGATGTAGTAAAAATAAATGTTTGTCTCTCTCAGTTAAATGATCAGATAGCTGTGTAATTTGAGTGTTAGAGAAATATGGTACCGATGTGTAAAGTTGTATAAGCAAATACCATATTAGCTAGGGTTCCTTGTGCTTGCCGAACACATGGTACACAAAGTAGGCGTGTACCCCCCTGAGGATTAATGTAATTATACCCTCAGGTGTTACAGATTACACCAATGGAATGAAATATATCACGGAAAACTTTCTTTGTAATTCAAAAATCTTTAAAAATAAATGTTTTAAGTACAAAATTAATCACTGAAATGCGTGTCCTGTAGCGCTAAATGTGCATATTGTTGTAAGTTAATCTCTGTGAAAGTGTCGTAGTTATTTTCCTTCAAAAGCTAAGTTCTGCAGAAGCCAATGTACTTACCTCATGATAAACAAAAGTGAAATGCTTTGCGTATAGATATCGTAGTTATTATACTTATTGGCGTGATGAAGAAAGCACTGTACAGTAACGTAATGTTGTGCCACGAAAAAGGCTGTCTCATTGTTGCTATACCACAAAAGTTACTACTAAAACATGTTTTTCTTTCCAGAAGAATTCAGAAAACTGTGCAGATATAAAACAGAAACACCGCAAAATCAACATTGTAAATTGTCACTCATTAGTTGCGTCGTGATAAAATCGTGTAGCTGTCACCTAAACTAACCTCTGTGTCATCTGGTATCTCTCAGAAAGCACTTTAAATTCAGAATGTATTTTCAAATAAACCAAAATGTTGCATTAAAATCTCATTAGCAGTACTGGTAAATGTTCTAAGTATGTGAGCCTTATAGTCGTTACGTAATCGTGCAACAAACAAGCAAGAATGTACACACACAATAACACTGTGACGTCTGTTCACTATAACAATGCATTCGTCATTTCTGTTTAAATAAGTTCTCTTGGTTCTTGACTGGATATTTCACTTCAAACATTGTTACATGTTAACAGTTTCTAAAGCATACTAGTAACGTGAAGTGAAACGTTTTATGGCAAAGACAAAGTTAAAAGGCAGATTATCTGTCAACAAATGGTTTTACATGAGAAATGTGGTGTAAACCTTTACTCTTCATAGTACTCAGAGTTTGAACTTCAAAGCAATTATCATGTTGTTTACATCGGTAAAGAATGCTAAATCTTTTCTCAAGGCTAGCGTCTTTGTTATTTTTCCCTGAGCCAGCGGCCGCACGCGGCTGCCTGCGGTGCGAGTCATTGTCTGTCCCTTTGTTGGCGCGCGTCGTTATTGGGATTTGGAGACCTAACTTCTACAAATTCACGTTGTCGAAAGTGCCCTGCTCTGTTTGAGTCCCGCCAGTTCTGATGCAATTCAGGTCTGTCGTTACGATCATATCGTCTGTCGTCATGTCGGTAGATTTGATAGTATCTTTCTTGTCGGTCACGTGGTGGAGAATTTCTCCCTGAATCGAAACTGCGCGCTGGACCGTTGCGTCTAAAGTTATTCTGTCTCCCCTGATAATATTTATTTTGGTTCCCATATTGTCTGTTTCTCTGATTGTCTCTGTGATAGTCATTACCACGGAGAGGTGATCTTTCCCTGTAGTTATTACTACTCTGCCAACGGTTGTCATACGGGTGGTGTCTATTTTGGTCACGATTTGTGTTGTGAGAATAGCCTTGTCGTGTCCAGTTATTACTTCTTTCATCGCGGATTTGTGACGGATGTGACCTGTAATTGTTGTGTTCCTGGTTTCGCGTTCCGCGATTGTCAGTGTCAATTTCTAATTCTTGTAACAGTCCCTGAAAAGCTTCAATGTCGTCTTTGCAACGTCCTGCTAAAATAATGTGTCGTAAATGTTTAGGCAGTTTGATTAAGCAAATGCGGATGAGTTCTGAGGGGCTGTATGGGTTTGACAGGTATTGATTCTTGTGCAACATGTCTTCAAAATATTTCACAAGACTGGAAAATTCAGATTGTTCGAAATGTTTCATCATTATGATACCATGTTTTACCCGGTCTTGTGTGGCTTGAGACCAATATGCTGAGAGGAAGGCATGGTAAAATTCTCCTTCACTGTGGCAATCGTGAATGACCGATCGCATTCTTACAGCTGGTTCATTCTCTAAGTAGCCACACATAAATTCTAACCTGTGCTCCAATGACCAGTTGGGAGGGAAACAATGAGAGAATTGATGGAGCCACGCTTGTGGATGAATGTCGTTGGCAGAATTCTTAAACGTTTTGAATTTACGTGTAGTAATGAACAGCTTATAGTCAAAATCATCATGTCGGCGAGTCGCATATCGGTCATTGTTAGGTCGTGTCGGCCGTTCCATCTCAAAATTCGGTGCACATTGCCAATTTCTTTCATAACTTCTGAAATGCCCTGTGTTATTATTTTGCGGCTTTTCCGTGTTTCTAAGTCCCTCTTCCCAAGTTGGGGCACGAGTATCCTCTGAAATACGTAATTCTTGTATTAACTGTGTCAGCTGATCTTGTACTTCCCGGATTTCTCTTTGGTGTTGCGTAATAATCTGATTCTGATTTTGTTTGAATTTCCTAATTTGTTCGCACTCTTCAGTGTCAGTGAAGGCTACAGGTCTTGTGTCATTCAGATCATCATCTACCTTTGTAGATAAGTTAGTGACCTGATCCGAAAGTTCGGCTACTTTCTCCGATAGTGAACACATTTCCTCAGTGTGTTTTTCTGAACCAAGTTTCAGAGTATCTACTGTGTCCTTTAAGTTTTCCTGAGTTTTTGCAAGTTGCGTAACCGAATCGGTAGATGCAACTGAGTCAATTTTAGCCCACAAGGTCTCATGATTTTCATGAACAATGGCTTGCAGTTCTTTTATGGCTGCTTCGTGATTCTGTAATGCATTTTCATGCCGCGAAAAAATAGGTTGAAAATGCTCACAAATTTGTGTTTTTACGTCATTACAGACTTTTTGACATTTCGATTCAATGTTATGTAACTCAGTGGTTAAATCTTCACGTGTTTGTTCAAGTGTAGTGTCTAACTTTTGAAGATTTTGTTCCATTGTGTCTAACTTTTTGAGATTTTGTTCCACTGTGTCTAACTGTTGCTGTGTTTGTCTCTGGTGTTGTTCCATTGTGTCTAACTTTTTAAGATTTTGTTCCACTGTGTCTAACTTTTGAAGCTTTTGCTGTGTCTGTCCCATTTGTTGTATTAATTGTAATAATAATGTATTAGTGTCTGGAATCTGTTTCTCTACGCTTTTCGGCAGTGCATTTGCACCGACAACATTCACATTTTGACAAGCAGAAAATGTGTCTTGACTTATTTGAGAAAACGGTGAGGATCCAAAACCTGAATCTACAGTATTTGCGAGATCGTGTCGTGTCATTTCGGCTTCCTGAGGCGAGCTATTGCCGACCGGTCGATCGATAATACTTCTCTCTTCACTAATTGTTTCACTGTCCACGCCATTGTTTGACGCCCGCTCCATTTCCCTGTGCACAGTTACCAAATTACTACTTTGAACATTAGTAAATTCATTACTCGGCGGCGCTGATAAGCTACGCTCGTCATCACTATTATTTCTCAGTTTAGTTTGGAGCCTAGTGTTACGTTTTTCACACGCCATTATTGTCACAGTATTTCACACGACAACACAGAAAAACACAATTTGAAGATCAAAAATAAAAGAACACATTAACATAGCACTGAAAATAATATCTAGTTAATTGCAATCGCAGCTGCGAAATACTTGGTGCAAATCTACATGCATGCCACAACTGTTTTACTATACAACAATGAAAGACTGCAACTACAAAGGAAATTCTCTCTACAATTACGCGCTAGCAATAAACAAAAGCTACACTAAATACACAAACTACAAGAAAAAATCAGAAGATTCCAGTGAGGTATCCTAGGCTAAGGGTCGACATATGAAACGTCCCCTTTGAACAATTTATACACGACTGACCTTAAACTGACACACAATATTTTGTTAGCGCAACGCAATCTGACTTTCAAAATTCCCTACAAAAGAATGGACCTGACTAACATTAAACTATACCTTTCACAAATCACTTACCACACAAAAATCTTCGCTGCTCAAGCTACTGCAATACAGCAAGCGCCACTACTGCCAGCTAAATAAAAGATTCAAACTACTAAAGGCACTAACTACTGATAGGGATAGTTAGCAAATGAAAGATATTAATAGAGAACAAACAATGTATTTACCTTAATATCATCACAAGTCATAATATATATATCAGTTCATGACAAATTGCAAACCTCCGCCATCTCTCTCCCCACATCCACCACTGCTGGCGGCTCACCTCCAACTGCGCAACGCTACGCGCTGTTCACAGCCAGCTGCCTAACACTACAATGGCGAGTATTACAACAATGCAAACTAGCCACAGACTGCACACAGCACAGCCAGTGATTGTCATACAGAGGTGGCGTTACCAATAAAAAACCTAAACAGCCTACTTACATAGAGAAAACATAAACAGCCTACTTACATAGAGAAAACATAAACAGCCTACTTACATAGAGAAAACATAAACAGCCTACTTACAGTTTAGCTGATTTCTCTCTTCTAGCAGCCGCAGATGCAATATTTTGTAGAGCCAGGTTGACAACTTCAGAATGCCGCAGTTTCCGTGTAGGCGGAAAAGGAACGATTTCAGATATGCGATTTGTCGGTGATTTATTTTTTAATATCAATATAGGCGGTAAAGAAGTTGAATCATTAGGGAGTTCATTCAGAATGGTTTGAAAAATATGAAGATACTGATCCCACGTTCTGTGATTCTGATGACAATAAAGTCGACACAATTTATTGATTTCCTTCATCCATCTCTCTGAAGCGTAAGATTGAGGGTGAAAAAGTAAAATGAAAATTGGTTTAATCTTACGACGCCGTAGAGTACGAAGCCAAATTTTAGAACGAAACTGTGATCCATTATCTGATATAACCTTATCAACATGACCCACTTCTTTAAGAAAATGTTTGATGAAAGCATTAGATACTGAACGAGCTGTTGCTTTGCGTGAAGGTGTAAAACACACATATTTTGATGTCAATTCCACTGCTACCAAAATGTATGCAAAACCATTAGTAGAACGAACCACTGGACCGAACAAATCGACTGCAGCCATGTCCTTTAATTTCGCTGGAATGATGGGAAACAATGGTGGTCTGTGAGAAATAGTTGGCGGCTTAGCCTTTTGACAATTTGAATTTGGCAAGAACAGATCAGCAATAGTTTTCTGTACTACAACCCCGTTATCTTCTATCTCTTGAAATAAATGTGCACCTAGGCCTTTGTATGATGAGTCCGTCGCCAAACAAAAATCTTTAGATAAATCCGGATGTGAAAGAAGTGGAGCAGCATCTAAAGCATCACGAAGTTGTTCGAATTCTGATTGAGCTTCCTCATTCCAACACCAATTAGAATTCTATCCAGATAGTTCACATAAACGAGGTGTGGCCAAATTGTCCAATCTAACAAAGCGTCTAAGAAAATTACAGACACCAAGGAAACTAAGAACATCACGTTTTGTGGTAGGAACAGCATAATTACGAATAGCGTCTAGTTTCTCTGGATCAGGAAGAATACCTTCTGTAGAAATAATATGACCAAGAAATTTCACCTGAGAACGACCAAATTAAGATTTTTCCAAGTTCACTGTAATGCCAACTCTTGCAAAAATACGTAATAATGAATCCAAAATTTTGTTATGTTCACTTCAAGAACGTTTAGCAATAAGAATATCGTCAACATATGAAGTAATATTGTCACGAAGATAAACAGGTGAAATTTCGTTTAAACTACAAATGAATGCTGCTGAAGATACAGTAAGTCCAAACGGTAATTTCCGAAATTGATAACAGTTACCAAAGGCTAAAAAGGCAGTATATTTTCTACAATCCGGGTAGAGTTCTATTTGCCAAAAACTTGCGCGCAAATCAATCGTGGATAAAACTTTAATTGCATAAAAATGTTGAACAAGTTCATCTAAATTTTGTGGACGGTCAGTTTTAGGAATGATGATATTATTTATCTGTCTGGAATCCAGAACCAAACGAATTGACCCATCCTTTTTAAGAACGACGTGTAATGGGCTGGTATAAGGACTGACTGCTGGCTCAATAATACCTTGAACTAACATGTATTGAAGTTCACTCTTAAGCGTGTCTCTGTAAGCCAAAGGAATAGCGTACGTTTTTCCTCGAAATGGTGTGTGTTCTTTTACTTTAAATAAATATTGTAAGCCTTGTTTAGTTCCTGTGTGATGACTAAATACTGTAGCATGTGAAGTCAAAATTTGGTGGAGTTCTTCTCTTGCAACGTCATCTGGCACTTCAGCTTTCTTAACCTTTTCATTAATTAATTCTTCGCTATTAATTACATCATCCATCGCGTCTCTGTATCTATTGTCGTTGTCATGAATGAACACATTATCGTCATAATGCTCAACGAAAACATCAGAAGTAAGAATCCTTAAACATTTTGTATCTGATTCAGATCTTGTTAAACACTCAAAAAATTTCAAACATTTCGGCATTCCGGCAACAGTCAAATTCACACTTCCTTCTTTAAAGTTCAAAGTTGCCTTATATGTGTTAAGAAACTCCATACCTAATATAATTTGTGTATTGAGTAGTGGAACAATAATAAAATTAGCAGAAAATTCGTATCCTTGACAAATGAAATTTAAGTTGGTCTGTTGTTTGACTTCCACACTTTTTCCAGAAATAGCGCCTCGAATTTTAGTTTTAGAGACAGGTAACACAGGACAAGCAATAGTTGTTACACATATACGAAAAACTGATTCACTAATGACATTCAATGGGCTCCCAGAATCTAAAACTGCAGTGAACTTATTCTTACCCACACATACTTCAGTAACAGGATGTAAAAATGCGTCTACATTATTTTCCTTTTCGTCTAACAAAATGTCTCTCATGTCTTCCAGGCGTACGTAGTGTAAAGTCGTAGTGTCATTACTTTCTGAACCGTCCACATTGCTGCCAGAAGCCGAAGCTACAAGTCATTGTCGATTGCTTGCGTCACGTCTTTGATTATTCGCGTCATTTCGCGGATCAATTTCTACGATTTGCACTTGTCTCTCTGAAGTTCTCTCACGTGGAGGATGCCAATTAGGTCCTTCCTGTCTGTTAGGTGCAAATTCTTGGTTGTGTCTGTTATTAAAATTTCTGTTTTCCTGTCTGTCTGCATAACTACTTCTTGTGTAATTTCGACTGTCACTTCTGAAATTACTGTTAGATCTACTACCCTGGTTATTTCTGTAGTAAGAATTTCTATTATTGTATGAATAATTTCTGTCTTGATGATACCGATTACTGTTCCTGTATGATTGATGATTCCGGTAGGAATTACTGTTATTATAATTGCCTGTGTAATTTCTGTTAGAACGTCTGTTATTGTCATAAGGCTGGTATCTATTGTCCTGTCTGTTTCGTCTGTCATTCTCAAAATTACCCATATAACGTCCGTTCCGATCATCATCCCTTCTCTCTGAAAATCTATTGTGATTACCGTTACTGAAAAAATTACAAGAAGTCCAGTCGTCGTTGTCATACTCAAGTTCTTGTAGCAAAGTCTTAAAAGTCTCAATGTCGTCTTTACATCTTCCGGCTAAAGCAATTTGTCTTATGGATTGTGGCAGCTTAGTTAAACAAATGCGAATTAATTCAGTCGGGCTATAAGGGCTGGAAAGGAACTGATTCTTTCGAATCATGTCTTCAAAGTATTCTGCTGGCGTGCGGAACTCAGACTGTTTAAAGTTACGCTGCATAATAAGACTATGTTTGACTCTGTCTTGCGTGTTTTCGGACCAATATGCCGATAGAAATGCATGATAAAAATCATTTAGATTGTTACAATCTCTAATAAGTGCGCGCATCCGCGTCGCCGGTTCGTTTTCTAAATATCCACACATAAATTCCAGTTTGTGACTTAGTGGCCAATTTGGTGGAAGTGCGTACATAAATTGATCTAACCATGAACATGGATGTATGTCATTCTTAGAATTGCGAAAGATCTTAAATTTCCGAACAGTTAAGAAGTGTTTATAGTCAAAGTTTTCGCCTCGTGGCGACAAAGACCTACCGCGTCTGTCCCAGTCCGAATGTCGATTATTGTCAAGTTCGCGCGCCTGGCGCTCTCTTGTTGCATCCCGTAAATGAAACAAATTATTTTCTTCAAATCCCTCTGCTATCTGTGATTCTAAATTTCTTCTGCTGTCTTTTCCTACGATTTCGCTTTCAATTTGTTTGACATGCTTTCCTAATGCCTCAAATTCCCTTTTAATGCGTTCATTAAATTTTCCCTGATTTTCAACATGTTTATTTATGTTCTGGTACTCTTCTGTTTCTGCAAATGGCAATGGAGCTGTATCATCTGAATCTCTGTCCCCATTTAAACTAAGACTTGTGAATTTATCTGCAATCTCCTCAACTCTTTCCGATAAGTCACCTATTTGTTCTTTCTGTTTATTTACGTCTTCCGTAAGTGTCGCGACTCGGATTTCAGTATTGACACATTTAGTAGATAACTGTTCATATTGTTGTGTTAGGTTGTTGATTCTGTCATTTGGTATGGATTCCTCGATTCTCTCAAATATTTCTTCCTTATCGTGTGCACGTTGTAAATTTAACTCTGAAAATTTTTGTACTATCACGCGATCTCTTCCTTCCTGTTCTCTATCCTGTTCCGTTTGTCTAATTTCTATTGCAATTAACCTATTATTGTGAGCATTCAAAATCGGTTGTACTTCTTCTCTAATTTCTTTCTTTAATTCATCTTTCATGTTTTTGAAACATGTCCCTATTCGTGAGTCTAACCGTGTTTCCAACGTTCCCATATCAATTTTAATTGTTCCTATCTCTGTTTTAATTGTTCCTATTTGTGATCCCACTGTTTTTAATTCAGATCCCAACAGTGATCCCAGTGAGCCTAACCGTGTTTCCATTGTTCCCATATCAGTTTTAATTGTTCCTATCTCTGTTTTAATTTCAGATCCCAAATTTAATATTGCACTCATCAACTGCTCCACATTGACTGGTTCGAAATTCTTTTCGCCCCTAACATTTCCCCTAAAACCAGTTTCCTTCGTCATAGCTGTAATGCTATCTGTGTTCGATACTATTCCAGAATCTTCTGTCGTTAATCTCGTATTCTGAAAATGTTTTGATTGTGAAAAATTTTGAACTGGTTCTGGACTATTTTCCCTGCTTATTAAATTGTTTTCAACTCCATTATTCATCGTCCTGTTCTCCTGTGTTGGCGAGTTCGCCATGTTAACAATTTCGTCATTCTCACTATTCATCATTTTTGCCTTTTTCATCGATCGCGTAATCATTTACAAAACATACAAAACTCGTCACTATACGAAAATTACACACAATGAGACTTTATCTCCAACAATACCATTTACACGAAATATTTCCCGACAAACACGCCTAACGAACAATTAGAACCTTCACAATTGCACAAAATTGTCAGACCTGTATACAAGACATCAAAAATTAAATTCTGCCAATATACCATTAAAAAATGACAATTACCAAATCTACACATGCAATATAGACTACAATTACTAAACTACAAATTACTACAACAATACTACTGTTTGCTATTTTTACAATCAGAATAATTCCAAGGGAAGATCCGAAGCAGCGGTCGCCACGTGCATAGGGGCTTAATTAAATATAATGCAAATATTTTTAATTTTAGTAACTGACTGTCCGGTTACGCAGTCTCGTAAACGGTTGGCCCTGACTAGTATTAGTACGCAATCTGACTGCATAGAATAACAACGAAGAATGAAAGGAAATTTCCGTTAACACAATTAATTAATTAAGTCCCCAGCAACTATAAAACCTAGGAAACAACAAAACACAAGTGTAGCTGTTCTGTGTGTGGAAGTGTGATTCAACGTACATATCTGGCACGGTTCCTCCTCAACAAGACCAGATATTTTAAACACCATTTATACTGAAGTAATTAAAAAAAAACAGAAATACTATAATTGCACATAGAAACCAGAAATACAGTCTAATACAAGAACACGAGCCAGATGCTTTGTTGACTGAACCTGTGACCAAGAGGCATTATTGTTTAAGACTTTGAAATAATAAAAAAAGGAATTTTTTTTTCCTTCATATATATTGACGAAAAGCATACTCTTATCATTACAGCATCCCCAATCTCACAATATCTGGTGTCTAGCCCCTCAAAACAATATGACAACATCTAAACAAGCACTCTCCATGGGAACTTCTCAACAACGACTCACCACTGCTACATCTCAACAAGCACTGCCTACAGCTACTTCTCAATAAGCACTCTCCACTACCACATCTCAACAAACACTCCCAGTGGAGGCGGCTGAATAATACTCTTTGGCGCAATCTCTGGCGCTGTGGCTCAGTGTAGCCACCTTTCACTGTTGCACTTGGTCGGTCAATACGGGGACGGTTAATGCTGGTTGTGACAAGCTGGAGTTGTCGTCCGAAGAAGTCCCATATGTGCTCGACTGGAGACACATCTGGTGATTGAGCATGCCAAGGTAACATGTCGACACTCTAAAGACCACGCTGAGTTACAACAGCGGTGTATGGGTGAGCGTTACCTTGTTGGAAAACTCACCCTGGAATGCTACCTATAAACGGCAGCACATGAGATCGAATCGCTAGACTGATGTAGGATTTCGCAGTCAGGATTCGTGGGCTAACGTCGACATTGCTCGGACCCCACTCCATAACTCCACTTACAGGTCCAGCATCTAGCTCGCAAACAGGTTGGTTGCAGGACCTCAGCTCTCCTTCTAACCTACACGTGGCCATTTCTGACACAGAGGCAGAACCAGCTTTCATCAGAAAACGCAACAGACCTGCACACTCCCTCCTGTGAGCTCTCGCTAGACACCACTGAAGTCTCAGATGGCGGTGCTTTAGGGTTATTGCAATTCCCGCTACAGGGCGTCTGTCTCGGAGCTGTCATTGAAGTAACCGATTTTTAACAGTTCCTCGCGTGAGTGTGGTGCCAACTGCTGCTCAAACTGCAGCTGCAGATGCAATACGATGCGACAGAGCCATATGCGAACGCCATGGTCTTCCCTCTCGGTAGTGCCAGCAATCATGTGCAGTGGCTACATTCCTGCCAAGTCTTTCTGCATTATCGCAGAAGGAACATACAGCTTCTCGTAGCCCTATGACACAGACTCGTTCAAACTCATTCTGGTGCATATAATGGCGTATTGCCGAGCGGTTCTAGGCGCTGCAGTCTGGAACCGCGTGATCGCTACTGTCGCAGGTTCGAATCCTGCCTCGGGCATGGATGTGTGTGATGTCCTTAGCTTAGTTAGGTTTAAGTAATTCTAAGTTCTAGGGGACTGATGACCTGAGAAGTGAAGTCCCATAGTGCTCAGAGCCATTTGGGCCATTTGAACCATAATGGCGTATTTCTCATCGTGAAGGTATTCTTGACTAGCAACTCAACACGTCCAGTGTTAAAGGTAACTAACGCTCACGACCATAACAGCGATATTTAAAGCAAACTTGATCTGCATCCTCAGAGTGGCGATAATAGCGTCACTCTTATGCGACTGGCTCGAAATCTGAATGGAAATCATCTTTCATATGTAGATTCATGCATACCAACTTTCGTTTATTTGTTGCAACTCCTACTTGGTGTTTTCCGTCCATGTACCACTGTTTAGAGTGATAGAGATGGGGCCCCTCCACGCCCGCACCAACGTGGTGACCAAACCGTAAGTTCTACTGTCATCTCCGTCAACATGTTAGTTGTCTAATAAGTGCATCACAGGATGCTGGGCTGTGATGTCATCCGTGTGTCTGGGTAAGATTACGCATTAACACGGTCCATCATGTGATAGACTGTGGACGAAACGCGAATGAGGGTAGCGATTTGAAGAGCAGAGGGAAAAAAGTGCCAAGGTTCGTGCCGAGGGAAAAAACCCTCTGCGACAGTGGGATGGGTAGTAAGAGCAGTAGTGGCTTATTAGATGCGATAGTTCATGCAAAGTTGAGTTTATTAGTGTGGGTATCATGCATCATTACCGTGGCAGGCGATGGCGATGCATCCCGGTTTGCTGCAGCCGCTCTATTCCTGGGACAATCAGGATCGTTATATACTAGTGGGAGATCTGTCATAGATCATCTCACTGTATGGGCGGTGTGTGTAGCTTGGCCGGCCGGAGTGGCCGAGCGGTTCTAGGCGCTTCAGTCTGGAACCACGCGACCGCTACGGTCGCAGGTTCGAATCCTACCTCGGGCATGGATGTGTGTGATGTCCGTAGGTTAGTTAGGTTTAAGTAACTGTAAGTTCTAGGGGACTGATGACCTCAGATGTTAAGTCCCATAGTGCTCAGAGCCATTTGAACCATTTTTGTGTAGCTTTTCTACATGTAGTGTACGGTACGGCTTCCCTGCGTGGTGCCAGTTTTTTAGCAAGTGTGTTCCACCTGGATATTCAGTAATGGTTTAGAGTATGACATGCAAGTATAATGGCGAGCGGAAAATTGTATATTGAGCTGGCCGACCTCCAACCACGAACTGACCATAACTTCTTAATACACAGTGCGAAAGTCGCAGTGGTGGAGGAGAGTATGTTGGAGCGCTTGCGACATACGTACTTATGGAAATAGATCAGAAAACATGGGAATGAAATTGTTAACAGCTGCTCCTCTCCACCTTCTGACAACATACAAACAGTATAGGGATGGAGATAATGCTCCCTGCTCACTCATTGCTGACTAATATTCACTATTGCTTACTTCTGATGTCGGTCATCTTTGGGTGTATGGTAGCACTGGATGTTTACAGTACTGTCATTCTGCAGTTTTCGTGTAGTGATTCTTGGCGAGCTTGGCTCCACTATGGAAGTTACAGATTCCTTGCGCAGCACTCTCTTACTGCAATTTTGGCTTCAAAATGACGTTTTATACATTTGTCGCAATATCAGCCATCTGAAGACGTCAGTATCTGCATATCCATAAATTGTCTTAACATTTTATGCGCCTGGAGAAACTCAAGTACAGCAACGCCATTACAGTTCAGCAACAGCATTATCAAATTTTAGATGTATAGTTCACAATGTGAGAGCGTTTTTCTAATTGTGTGTTGTAGGTGAGAGGTAAGTTGGATGGTTCAAAAATTATCAATCACTAACAGTGTTTTATGTGGTAATACAGGGTGTAGCTGATGTATCTATTGGTGACTTAAGACGGTGTACTGAACAGCATTAAAATGGAAATGCAGACTAATAATTATAGCTCTCAGAATTCATACGTTTTTAGGTTGATAATGCCTCCAGGGATATGTGGCAAGAGCAACCCATTAACGCTTAATTTCCCCTGGGCAACAGCTCAGGTGTTGATGTGTGGTCGCAAAACGGTAAGTCTACAATGACACGAGTAGTCTATTTAATGGTGCAACTACAGCAGAAAATATCAGGTTGTAATGTTTGTGACGTGTTTGCTCAAATGGTTCAAATGGCTCTGAGCAGTATGGGACTTAACATCTGTGGTCATCAGTCCCCTAGAGCTTAGAACTACTTAAACCTAGCTAACCTAAGGACATCACACACATCCATGCCCGAGGTGGGATTCGAACCTGCGACCGTAGCGGTCGCGCGGTTCCAGACTGAAGCGCCTAGAACCGCTCGGCCACACAGGCCGGCTACATGTTTGTGGGAAGACTGTTTGATGCAGAGAAAAAACAACCAACATACTTACGTGTGTAAATATTACTACAAACATAAAAATCTACCCTTATGCCCCTTACACCCTGTACATGTCCACCTCCATCAGGGCCGGCCGAAGTGGCCGAGCGGTTAAAGGCGCTACAGTCTGGAACCGCACGACCGCTACGGTCGCAGGTTCGAATCCTGCCTCGGGCATGGATGTGTGTGATGTCCTTAGGTTAGTTAGGTTTATGTAGTTCTAAGTTCTAGGGGACTAATGACCGCAGCAGCTGAGTCCCATAGTGCTCAGAGGCATTTGAACCATTTGAACCTCCATCAGGTGGAGACCGTAACCACTGGGATCAACTTGGTGAGTCAAACTGGCCATGAAAATGCTACCACACTGCATTTCTTTGTAATTAGTGTCAAGTAAAAATAGCAAACTGCCACAATAAAGAGAAAAAATGTGTATTTAGAAGTAACACAGTTTCGAGAGAAATGGACCATTATACACGTTAAATAAAATAAAAAGGGAAATACACTTCTGGAAATTGAAATAAGAACACCGTGAATTCATTGTCCCAGGAAGGGGAAACTTTATTGACACATTCCTGGGGTCAGATACATCACATGATCACACTGACAGAATCACAGACACATAGACACAGGCAACAGAGCATGCACAATGTCGGCACTAGTACAGTGTATACCCACCTTTCGCAGCAATGCAGGCTGCTATTCTCCCATGGAGACGATCGTAGAGATGCTGGATGTAGTCCTGTGGAACAGCTTGCCATGCCATTTCCACCTGGCGCCTCAGTTGGACCAGCGTTCGTGCTGGACGTGCAGACCGCGTGAGACGACGCTTCATCCAGTTCCAAACACGCTCAATGGGGGACAGATCCGGAGATCTTGCTGGCCAGGGTAGTTGACTTACACCTTCTAGAGCACGTTGGGTGGCACGGGATACATGCGGACGTGCATTGTCCTGTTGGAACAGCAAGTTTCCTTGCCGGTCTAGGAATGGTAGAACGATGGGTTCGATGACGGTTTGGATGTACCGTGCACTGTTCAGTGTCCCCTCGACGATCACCAGTGGTGTACGGCCAGTGTAGGAGATCGCTCCCCACACCATGATGCCGGGTGTTGGCCCTGTGTGCCTCGGTCGTATGCAGTCCTGATTGTGGCGCTCACCTGCACGGCGCCAAACACGCATACGACTATCATTGGCACCAAGGCAGAAGCGACTCTCATCGCTGAAGACGACACGTCTCCATTCGTCCCTCCATTCACGCCTGTCGCGACACCACTGGAGGCGGGCTGCACGATGTTGGGGCGTGAGCGGAAGACGGCCTAACGGTGTGCGGGACCGTAGCCCAGCTTCATGGAGACGGTTGCGAATGGTCCTCGCCGATACCCCAGGAGAAACAGTGTCCCTAATTTGCTGGGAAGTGGCGGTGCGGTCCCCTACGGCACTGCGTAGGATCCTACGGTCTTGGCATGCATCCGTGCGTCGCTGCGGTCCGGTCCCAGGTCGACGGGCACGTGCATCTTCCGCCGACCACTGGCGACAACATCGATGTACTGTGGAGACCTCACGCCCCACGTGTTGAGCAATTCGGCGGTACGTCCACCCGGCCTCCCGCATGCCCACTATACGCCCTCGCTCAAAGTCCGTCAACTGCACATACGGTTCACGTCCACGCTGTCGCGGCATGCTACCAGTGTTAAAGACTGCGATGGAGCTCCGTATGCCACGGCAAACTGGCTGACACTGACGGCGGCGGTGCACAAATGCTGCGCAGCTAGCGCCATTCGACGGCCAACACCGCGGTTCCTGGTGTGTCCGCTGTGCCGTGCGTGTGATCATTGCTTGTACAGCCCTCTCGCAGTGTCCGGAGCAAGTATGGTGGGTCTGACACACCGGTGTCAATGTGTTCTTTTTTCCATTTCCAGGAGTGTATTTTCGAAACAGACCACTACAAAGTTGATCAGAGGATCAAATAACGCGAGACAATTGGATATTTCTTAGCACGTGAGAGAGTAATAGTGCCTCAGCGCTGCAACATTTGGTGTCAGTGTGGCGTGTACACCCCGTCCGGGCCTGCAGTAAATCAGTGCAGCTCAAGCGTTAAAACCGGGAGGCTGCTAGTCACTGCTACTGCTCTTTTCCTGTCCCAGTTGTACAGTTTTGTGTGCGAGTGTGGATCACTCAGACAGTGTTGCGCTTGGCCGAGGGTGATAAAGTTAATAGTTTCCTCCATCACACAAGTTTTAGCTCGTCCTTTAGGATTACAGATCTGGAGATGAGAGAGACGCTTAGTGTAAGGATTTTTAGCGGATTCCCCAACTTTTATAAATGTAACAGGCTTTTATTTCGTTGCACTTTGTGGTCCAAAGCTGCAGGGTGTTGTAGGTATGAGACCTTCAAAGCCGCTTAATTATTATTATTATTATTATTGTAGCTATAGAGCTGCATAGGTGGAACATACAGACGTCCACACAAACAGTCAAATATATTTCTCAAATTCGCTCTTCGCTTTCCATGGACTTGTCAAACAAGTGCGGAGGTGTACAAACAAAGTTTCTCGAAGTTAACCTCACTTTTGAAGCAGCTCTTACGATCTCTCTACTGCATAGTGAAAAACTGAACAGATAGACTATCTGGCATTGGCTTTAGCACTGTGTATAAACTAAACAGACGGAAAAAAAACCACAGCATAAAGAAAGAGTTGTGCGACGTAAACGAAACACATTTCTACATCTGAAATATGACTTCAGAATAAAATATTATCGGTTTTTAAGCCATGTCAATTCGAATAAAATTCTAGAGCTTTCTATGACGGTCCCCGCCATCGTCTTCAGGAGGAAAACAACTGACAGACGGGGTTGGCACGGTTTTCCTCTTATGTCTGTTCAGATTTCGCGCCAGTGACATCAGAACGACGTTAGTATCGCAAATATGAGGATGCAAATCAGGTTTGCTTTAAATAAACGGCGTAACGGTCGTGGGCGTTAGTTACCTTTGAGATTGGACGTGGTGAGATGCCTTTGAGGCGACAAAGACGCCGTTATCAGCACGTCACAGAGTTTGAACGAGATCGTGTAACAAGGCTACGGGGATCTGGATGTTACTTCTGCAATACTGTAAGAATGCAGGAATGTAACCACTGTACGTGACTGCTGGCAGCAATGGCCACGAGAATCTACGATCGCAGGAAAACCGGGCTCCGGATGTCCACATAGCACTACCGAGATGGACGACCATCGACTTCAACGTGGCGCTCTGGTGCACCAGTTTGAGCTGCAATTGGTACCATAATTACTTCATGGACAGCTGCGACCCAGACTCATTGTAGTGTGCGTTCCACTGAATTCAGACCACCTCCATTTGCGACTTCAGTGGTGTCAAGCGAGAGCTCGTTGGAGGGCCTGGTGGAGCTGATGAAAGCTGGTTCCGCTTCGGTGCCAGTGATGGCCGTGTGTTGGTTAGAAGGAAGCCAATTCAGGACCTGCAACCAACCTGCTTGTGTGCTAGACACACTGGGCCTACACCTGGAGTTATGATCTAGGGTGCGATTTCGTATGGTAGCATAAGCGCTCTCGTGGTTACCCCACGCGTCCTGACGGCAAATTTGTACATCAACTTGCTGATTCGACCTGTTGTGCTGCCATTCCCAGTGGTGATTTCCAAAGGGTTAAGCTCGCCCACATATCACTGTTGTAATCCAACAAGCTCGTCGGAGTATCGACATGTTGCTTAGCCGGCTCGATCACAAAAACTCTCTTCAATCGAGCTCATATGGGACATTATCGGCCGAAAACTCCATTGTCATTCACAAACAGCATTAAACGTCCCTCTACTGACCGACCAAGTGCCACAGGTATCGAGCTCCTTCTCACAAACTGACATCCAGCACCTGTACAACATAATAAATGCACGTTTGCACGCTTTCATTAAATATTCTGGCATTTCACCGGTTACTAATGCACCAGCATTTCACATTTGCAACGACCTGTCTCGCACTTACATTAACCTGTGATCTTGCAGTGTTAATCACTTAAATATGACACCTAGACAAATGTATTCCCGGAATATCATAACTCTACATTAATTATTTTTTGGTGTTTACGTTTCTTTCAGTCTCGGTTTCAGACAGATGGGAGCAGTATTATTTTGTGAGAGATATTCTCCTACGCTTGCATGGGAGCTGAGGTAGTAATCGAAGAAACGCTGACAGTTGCGAACCACCTGCATCCATTCACGCTTTGTCTTCCCTGACAGGCCTATATCACTAACGTCGATTTGGACTAGCGTTTTGGAACATATACTGTATCCGAACATTATGAAATACCTCGAACAAAACGATTTATTGACACCTCGTCAGCACGGATTCAGAAAATATCGTTCTTGTGAAACACAACTAGCTCTTTACACTCTTGAAGTAAGAAGTGCTATGGACAGGGGATGTCAAATTTATTACATATTTTTAGATTTCCTGAAGGCTTTCGACACCGCTCCTCACAAGCGTCTTCTAACCAAACTGCGTGCCTCCGGAGTATCGCCTCAGTTGTGCTACTGGATTCGTGATTTCCTATCAGAAAGGTCACAGTTCGTAGTAATAGACGGAAAATCATCGAGTAAAACGTAATATCCGGCGTTCCCCAAGGAAATGTTATAAACCCTCTATTGTTCCTGATCTATATTAACGACATAGGAGACAATCTGAGTAGCCCTATTAGATTGTTTGCAGATGATGCTGTCATTTACCGTCTTGTAAAGTCATCAGATGATCAATACGACTTGGAAAATGATTTAGATACGATATCTGTATGGTGTGAAAGTGACAATTGACACTGAATAAAGAAAAGTGTGAAGTTATTCACATGAGTACTAATTAAAATTCACTAAATTTTGATCACGCAGTAAGTCACACAAATCTGAAGGCCGTAAATTCAGCTAAATACTTGGGGATTACAATTGTAAATAACCTAAACTGGAACGATCACATAGATAATATTGTGGGTAGAGCAAACTAAAGACCGCGAGTCATTGGCAGAACACTTAGAAGGGGCAACAGGTCTGCTAAAGATTCTACTTACACCACGCTTGTCCGCCCCATTCTGGAGTATTACTGTGCGGTGTGGGATCCGCATCAGGTGAGACTGACGGATGACATCGAAAAAGTACAAAGAAGGGCAGCTCGTTTTGTATTTTCGCGAAATAGGGGAGATAGTGTCACAGACACGATACGTGAATAATTAAAACAAAGGCGTTTTTCGTTGCGGCGGGATCTTCTCATGAAATTTCAATCACCATTTCGATTGAGAAAACATTCTGTTGGCACCCACCTACGTAGGGAGAAATGATCATCACGATAAAATAAGAGAAATCAGGGCTCGAACAGAAAAATTAAAGTGTTCGTTTTTCCCGCGTACTGTTCGAGAGTGGAACGTTAGAGAGACAGCTTGAAGGTGGTTCATTGAACCCTCTGCCAGCGGCCACCTTATTGTGAATAGCAGAGTAATCACGTAGATGGCTCTGAGCACTATGGGACTTAACATCTATGGTCATCAGTCCCCTAGAACTTAGAACTACTTAAACGTAACTAACCTAAGGACATCACACAACACCCAGTCATCACGAGGCAGAGAAAATCCCTGACCCCGCCGGGAATCGAACCCGGGAACCTGGGCGTGGGAAGCGAGAACGCTACTGCACGACCACGAGCTGCGGACACGTAGACGTAGATGTCATCTTTCAGCAATACAGTTGTTCGTGTCTCAGAATCGGAACCGTGCTGCAGGGGTTTGAGAAGCATATTACCGAATTCGCGACCAAATTCGCCTGATGTAAATCCTGTGGAGCCCATTTGCGTCGCTATAGGGCGACATCAGCGCGTTCGCAAATGAGCGGCCCGTTAATTATGCGAATTACATGACTTGTGCGTATACATCCAATACCACGTACCTCTATAAACCTATCAACAAATTGTCGGATCCTTGATACGCAGAATCAGTGATGTACTTCGTTCCACAGACGGACAAACAAGCTTTTAAGCAGGTGGCCATAATGTTTTGGCTCATCAGTGTATGTCGTGTCTAGAATACTGATTGTTTTCCGTACGTCTGCGTAATACTAAGTTAGGTAAGACGTGCCATTTGTACCATTTTCGTAATGTCCTATGATTCTTGGTTTTTGTCCGTATAATCCTTTGATCTTAGTTTCCTTAACTCACCATTCAAAGAGATAAACTACAACCCTTTTTCGTCAAAATGCTCTACGGAATATAAAACTTCTAGATCCGCCAGCTTCGAAGTTTAGTAAGTAACTGTCCTTCGTTTGACAGAGGGAACTTGAAGGGTAACTTATTTGCCAAAGTTGCCATGTAACAAAATTTCTCTCAGGTATGTCAAACACTGTCATTGTTTAACAAACACATCAAACAACGGAGAACATTGATAAATAAGTTGACAATGCGAGAAATTTAAATAATCGTTTGATCATGTACGTAAGCATTAATCATTTGATCACCACACAAATGTAACTATTATATGTCAATGGGGAAAAAGCTCCATTTTAATTTGATTGCATCATTCCCAACGAAACTATGGAATTCTCTAATTCTAGAGAATATGTTTTCAAATTTATTTGAAGTGGGGTAAGGATGTAAAATTAGTTATAGAAAAAGGATGCTCTACACCAAGATTCATTGGAAGAATCCTAAGGGAATGATCTATCACGAAGGAAGCAGCGATCTTCTTTTCCTATTTGGTCGACAATGATCTCATGAAACGTATCAGAGAGAGAAGCTGAACTGATTGCATTCAACAAAGAAACATTCCACTGCCTGAAATTATCTGAAAAAATAACATAAAACGTGGAACACTGTCGCAGAACGTATGAAATCACGGTAACTTGTTTTGTGTGGTGTACAGCCCCTCTCTAAACGTGCCTTATGATAGAATCGCATTTATTGTTGCACTAAAGCCATAACTAAACTATTTCTACTGAAAAAGATGAGTTACCGTGAAAATAACAGTTGAATACGATAACACAAGAATGTTCAAATTTGGCACCGTATTACATCACCAGCCGACGTGTGACACAGTACGAAACAAAATATTCATTTCTAATCCGGACCATCGTGTGCTGAATAAGGTTTCGATCAAAACGTGCACGTGCTGGATGTACTTAAATTTTACAAACAAGTGGTGAGTTTAAGATTAGAGTTTTGTGTACCTAAGAGAATGAGCGGATAGTTTCTGTAACATTAACAATGTATGAAATTTGCTATCCCCGAAATTATCCCAGTGTGGAACTAGTCTTCAGAGTCTGTAGTTTCATGAAATGAGACAACAGAAAATGCCGTTAAAATATCTACAAATTTGTCCACGAGTTGATACGATATGTTCTGCAACCTGAAAGACGGCGCCTGTTTACTTTGGTGTACGTACTGTAAACCTTGCACATAAAAGCGGATTGTTTATACCGATTTTCGAGAGCACTGAAATTGTCAGATACACTGAAATGCGACCTAGAGATGACATGGAGGCAGTACATGAAGAAACAAGATGCCTAGGCAACGGTTATACAGATAAACTACAAAATAACTGTTCGATGGTGAGGATGTGACGAATTTTTAAATCAATTGGAGATGCTGTTTAGTATCAAATTTAGCTTAAGACTGAAAAAGAGTGGAGCAACAACGAGCAAATTCGAACGATTACAGTTGGTGTAGTGAAAAAAATCCGCTGTCCTTGAAGTTAAGCTTCATAAAATGCAAAGGATGAAGTCGCTGTTCGTCGGTAATTATTTTTTCCTTTCATTCTTGCAGAGCAGCGAGAGTCAAATCTACGTCCAGTAATCCAAATTTTGGTCTACCTAGGTATTTTTAGATCACTTCAGGCGAATGTCTGTGGGTTCCTTAAATAGTGCCACTACCTACTTCTTTCCTCATCCTTGTCAGATTGAGATGTTGCTCCCTCTGTAACGACCCACAAGGAACTTTAAATTCTAAGCTTCCTTTCTTCAAAACCACAATCGCGCCTTCTCTTTTGCAGCTGCGCGAATGTGGGCTTTCCCTAAATCAATTTGGCCCTACTGGGCCAGGGACAGTCGCTTAAAAATTGTTCAAATCTGTGTGAATTCCTAAGGGACCAAACTGCTGAGGTCATCGGTCCCTAGACTTACACACTACTTAAACTAACTTATGCTAAGGACAACACACAAACTCATGTCCGAGGGAGGACTCGAACCTTCCCCGTGAGGGGCTGCGTAATAAGTGACATGGCACCTCAAACCGCGCGGCGACAATCACTTAGAGAGCAAATTTAGCGTCTAGAGTTTGATTTGCTCATTATCATTAATCATAGTAAACAGAAATGATACCAATCGGCAATTATTAGTTGTATTCTACCCCTTCCTTAGACCCATCACTATCTATGGTATATGAAAATTTATATTTGGTAAGGTATTTCCATACACGCCACTTTCCTACTGGAGTCTGAACGAGTCGAATGACTTTTTCCCCTGTATTATTTTCGGAAAACTCCGGAGTCCTTCATTAACCTCCTCCGTTTTAGTTCTAAACACACAGCCTATATATTACGAGGGATATATGTATACAGGGCTATTACAAATGATTGAAGCGATTTCATAAATTCACTGTAGCTCCATTCATTGACATATGGTCACGACACACTACAGATACGTAGAAAAACTCATAAAGTTTTGTTCGGCTGAAGCCGCACTTCAGGTTTCTGCCGCCAGAGCGCTCGAGAACGCAGTGAGACAAAATGGCGACAGGAGCCGAGAAAGCGTATGTCGTGCTTGAAATGCACTCACATCAGTCAGTCATGACAGTGCAACGACACTTCAGGACGAAGTTCTACAAAGATCCACCAAATGCTAACTCCATTCGGCGATGGTATGCGCAGTTTAATGCTTCTGGATGCCTCTGTAAGGGGAAGTCAACGGGTCAGCTTGCAGTGAGCGAAGAAACGGTTGAACGCGTGCGGGCAAGTTTCACGCCAGTTCAGTGCCGCCTATGTTGTCGACCTGGTTGTTCTGTTCATCTGCAGTGGTTGCTTTTGCTAGCCCTGTTTTGTTTTGTTTCGTTTTTTATGTTGGCAACCTTACGTGCAGCTGTGAAATTTTGTTTTCTACTCAGTAAAAATGCTGCTGAAACTGTTTTAATGTTGAAAACAGCTTACCAAGATAGCGCTACGGGAAAAACTCAAGTGTACGAGTGGTTTGCTCGATTTAAAAGTCGCGACATGTCGACTGATGATAAACCTCGTCCTGGACGTCCATCAACTGCCTCAATCGATGAAAATACTGAAAAAAAATCGAGAGAAATTGTGCTCACAGACTGTCGACAGACAATTGAACAAGATTGTTCAACAGATTTGTGGCAGACAGGAGACAGGTTCTTTCACCACGACAACGTACCTGCACATCCAGCCACCTCTGTTAGACAGTTTTTGGCTAAAATGGCATGGTACCGCTGCCCCACGAGCCTCACTCGCCTGACCTGGCTCTGTGTGACTTTTTCTTGTTTTAATTCATGAAAAGGGGCATGAAAGAACACATTTGATAACAATGAAGAAGTCAAGAAAGAAACGATGGATGAGCTATTAGCCATTTCTAAAGATGACTATAAAAATGTGTCGCTTGGTGGAAGCACAGGTGGGACAAATGTATTAATTGTAATGGAGTGTATTTTGAAGGGCATACGGTTGTTTTGTAAACAATTTGAAAATATATAGCTTTTAAAAAGTAATTCCGATCTTTTTGGGTATTGCCTCGTACA